>NC_053024.1:307368727-308748987 GCF_003073215.2 Triticum urartu
CTATTAATGCTAGAGGAAAACGATAGCTCCAATAATTTCTTTGTTCTCAACGCCTCCTATTTAGAGGAATTAGCTACTTCAACAATCTTTGATGGTTATAGGGGTATCCAAAGTACAAACCTGATGGTTGTTTGTTATCCCAACCATTCTTCCTAGCCATGATACCGATCAGGAAAGGGGTAATCTCTAACAAAGTTTTTCTCTTGTTGATTCCTATTTTTAGGTGTAGTGCTTTTCTCCCCTATGCTGCCTACGGATACTAATAGAGTAGGATTGGCCTGTAATCTAGATAAGGTTTTTGCATTGGTTTATATTAACTTATCTCACGAGTCCTTGTTTAGTTTTGTGTGGATGAAGCTTTTGAGATTTAGGGAGACCGTGATATGAGAGGAATTAAGGAGACACAAAAGTTGAAGCTTGGGGATGCCCAAGGCATCCCAAGATAATATTTCAAGAAGTCTCAAGCGTCTAAGCTTGGGGATGCCCCGGTTGGCATCCCACCTTTCTTCTTCAACAACTATCGGTTAGTTTCGGTTGATCCTAAGTTTTTGCTTCTTCACATGATGTTTGCCATTCTTAGAATGTCATTTTACTTTGTTTTGCTTGCTGTTTGAATAAAATATCAAGATCTCAAATTATTAAATGGGAGAGTCTTCACATAGTTGCATAATTATTCAACTACTCATTGATCTTCACTTATATCTTTTGGAGTAGTTTGTCATTTGCTCTAGTGCTTCACTTATATATTTTAGAGCACGGTGGTGGTTTTATTCTATAGAAATAATTGATCTCTCATGCTTCACTTATATTATTTTGAGAGTCCTTTAGAACAACATGGTAATTTGCTTTTGATATAATAAAAACTTTCATATAAGTGCATTGAATACTAAGAGAAGTTTGATGCTTGATAATTGTTTTGAGATATGAAGATAGTGATATTAGAGTTGTGCTAGTTGAGTAATTGTGAATTTGAGAAATACTTGTGTTGAAGTTTGCATGTCCCGTAGCATGCACGTATGGTGACCGTTGTGTAGCAAACTTGAAACATGAGGTGTTATTTGATTGTCTTCCTTATGAGTGACAGTCGAGGACGAGCGATGGTCTTTTCCTACCAATCTATCCCCCTAGGAGCATGCGCGTAATGCTTCATTTTTTATGACTTGTAGATTTTTGCAATAAGTATGTGAGTTATTTATGACTAATGTTGAGTCAATGGATTATACACACTCTCACCCTTCCATCATTGCTAGCCTCTCCGGTACCGTGCATTGCCCTTTCTAACCTTTAGAGTTGGTGCAAACTTCGCCGGTGCATCCAAACCCCGTGATATGATATGCTTTATCACGCATAAACCTCCTTATATCTTCCTCAAAACAGCCACCATACCTACTTATTATGGCATTTCCATAGCCATTCCGAGATATATTGCCATGCAACTTTCCACACTTGTGCTTCAAAGTAGCACCATATCTTTATGATACATAGTCTCTTGTTTTGTCACTTTCATATACTAGTGGGATTTTTTCATTATAGAACTTGGCTTGTATATTCCAACAATGGGCTTCCTCAAATGCCCTAGGTCTTTGTGAGCAAGCAAGTTGGATGCACACCCACTTAGTTTCTTTTGTTGAGCTTTCATACATTTATAGCTCTAGTGCATCCGTTGCATGGCCATCCCTACTCCACGCATTGACATCAATTGATGGGCATCTCCATAGCCCATTGATTAAACGCGTCAATGTGAGACTTTCTCCTTTTTGTCTTCTCCACACAAGCTCCATCATTCTATTCTATTCCACCCATAGTGCTATATCCATGGCTCACGCTCATGTATTGCGTGAAAGTTGAAAAAAAGTTTGAGATTATGAAAGTATGAAACAATTGCTTGGCTTGTGATCGGGGTTGTGCATGATGAGAGCATTTTTGTGTGATGAAAATGGAGCATGACCAAACTATATGATTTTGTAGGGATGAACTTTCTTTGGCCATGTTATTTTGAGAAGACATAATTGCCTAGTTAGTATGCTTGAAGTATTATTATTTTTATGTCAATATTAAATTTTTGTCTTGAACCTTATGGATCTGAATATTCTTGCCACAATAAAGAGAATTACATGGATAAATATGTTAGGTAGCATTCCACATCAAAAATTCTGTTTTTATCATTTACCTACTCGAGGACGAGCATGAATTAAGCTTGGGGATGCTTGATACGTCTCCAACGTATCTATAATTTTTGATTGTTCCATGCTATTATATATCTGTTTTGGATGTTTATGGGCTTTATTAAACACTTTTATATTATTTTTGGGACTAACCTATTAACCCAGAGCCCAGTGCCCAGTGCTAGTTTCTGTTTTCCCCTTGTTTTAGTGTTTCAAAGAAAAGGAATATCAAACGGAGTCCAAACGGAATGAAACCTTCGGGAGAGTTAATTTTTGGAACAGAAGCAATCCAGGAGACTTGGAGTATACGTCAGGCAATCAACGAGGCAGCCACGAGGCAGGGGGCGTGCCCTCCACCCTTGTGGGCCCCTCGTTGCTCCACCAACGTATTTCTTCCTCCTATATATATCCATATACCCCCCAAACATCCAGGAGAAGAATAGATCGGGTGTTCCACCGCCAGAAGCCTCCGTAGCCATCAAAAACCAATCTAGATCCGTTCATGCACCCTGCTGGAGGGGGGAATCCCTCTCCGGTGGCCATCTTCATCATCCCGGTGCTCTCCATGACGAGGAGGGAGTAGTTCTCCCTCGGGGCTGAGGGTATGTACCAGTAGCTATGTGTTTGATCTCTCTCTCTCTCTCTCTCTCTCTCGTGTTCTTGAGTTGGCACGATCTTGATGTATCGCGAGCTTTGCTATTATAGTTGGATCTTATTATGTTTCTCCCCCTCTACTCTCTTGTAATGGATTGATTTTTCCCTTTGAGGTTATCTTATCGGATTGAGTCTTTAAGGATTTGAGAACACTTGATGTATGTCTTGCACGTGCTTATCTTTGGTGATAATGGGAGATCATGTGATCCACTTGATGTATATTTTGGTGATCAACTTGCGAGTTCCGTGACCTCGTGAACTTATGCATAGGGGCTAGCACACATTTTCGTCTTGACTCTCCGGTAGAAACTTGGGGGCACTCTTTGAAGTACTTTGTGTTGGTTGAATAGATGAATCTGAGATTGTGTGATGCATATCATACCCGCGGATACTTGAGGTGACATTGGAGTATCTAGGTGACATTAGGGTTTTGGTTGATTTGTGTCTTAAGGTGTTATTCTAGTACAAACTCCATGATAGATCGAACGGAAAGAATAGCTTCATGTTATTTTACTACGGACTCTTGAATAGATCGATCAGAAAGGATAACTTTGAGGTGGTTTCATACCCTACCATAAGCTCAGCATTTGTTCTCCGCTATTAGTGACTTTGGAGTACTCTTTGTTGCATGTTGAGGAATAGTTATATGATCCAATTATGTTATTATTGTTGAGAGAACTTGCACTAGTGAAAGTATGAACCCTAGGCCTTGTTTCCTAGCATTGCAATACTGTTTACGCTCACTTTTATCATTTGTTACCTTGCTATTTTTATATTTTCAGATTATAAAAACCTTTATCTATCATCCATATTGCACTTGTATCACCATCTCTTCGCCGAACTAGTGCACCTATGAAATTTACCATTGTATTGGGTGTGTTGGGGACACAAGAGACTCTGTGTTATTTGGTTGCAGGGTTGTTTGAGAGAGACCATCTTCATCCTACGCCTCCCATGGATTGATAAACCTTAGGTCATCCACTTGAGGGAAATTTGCTACTTTCCTAAAAACCTCTGCACTTGGAGGCCCAACAACGTCTTCAAGAAGAAGGTTGTGTAGTAGACATTAGGAGGCAATCCACAAAATGCAGGAGTAGGGTCTTACACTGCAAGGTGGCCCGAACTTGGGTAAACTGGCGTGTCTCAGATCCTTCTTCCCTCTCACTCGAGCACGTCGGAGCATCACCGTGAGGCAGTAAGAAGCGAGGACAAGCATAGCGAAGTTCTATGAGCACACCCCAGAGTTCGAACTTTTCTTGGGTCCCCTGAGCCCCTGTTTCGACAGTTGCATACTAGTCCAGTTAGATGTGAGTCCACACATCACTGTCTGACGAGGGGCCATTTAGAACATATCATGCAATGCAAGATCTCACAAGCAAACGTACTTGTCTGACATGTGTCATTAATATCATTCAAGGACTATATTGATTCATAAACACATCAAGAAATACGTCATACATGATTGCCTTTAGGGCAGATCTCCAAAAGTCTCCCACTAGCACTAGAGTCAGTGAAACATGCATCGAATGCCCATAGCTCTAATGTGCCCCTCATGCTTGGGTTTTGGAAGCGGCTTAGTTAACGGATCTGCAACATTCGCAACTTTGTGAATTTTGCATAAATTAACATCACCATTCTTTATGGTCTTTCGTATGAGATGATATTTTTGGTCTATGTGCTTGGTCTTGTGGTGTTGTCTTGGGTCCTTGGCCTCTGCAATGGCACCAGAATTATCGCAATAAAGTTCCAACGATTTTTCCCATCCCGGGAAAATACCAAGTTCTTCTAGGACCTTACAAATCCAAACACCTTCCTTCATGGCTTCACAAGACGCAATGTATTAAACCTCTGTTGTGGAATCAGCCACTGTGTCTTGCTTGGAACTGATCCAGCTCACTGCTCCTCCATTCATGACATACACGAATCCAATTTGCGATCGATAATCACCCTAGTCGGTTTGGAAACTAGCAATGGCGTAATCCTTTATGCAGAGCTCCTTCTCACCTCCATAAACTATAGTAGAAACATTTCCTTAGTTATTTTCAGATACTATAGAATATTCTTCACCGCAGTCCAACGACTCTCACGAGGTTCAGCATGGTATCTGCTTGTTAAGCTTATTGCATAGGAAACATTAGACCGAGTACATTGTATGACATACTTGATGGATCCGATTGCCGAAGCATACATGACCTGACTCTTCCGACTTCGCTCATCCGAAGTGGAATGACTCTGAATCTGGCTTAGCATTATACCATGTGAGACTGCAAGAACCCATTATTTTCCTCACTCATGTTGATTTGTTTCAACAATTTATATATGTACATGCTTTGGCTTAACCCAAGTAGCCTTTTCGATCTATCTCTCTAGATCTTGATCCCAATATGTAAACTGCTTCACCAAGGTCTATTTTTTTTGCCATTCAATGATTCCTTGCCCGAGTTTGACATTGAAACATCGTTTCCAATTAGCAGTATCTTGTCGACATATAGGACCAAAAACACTAATAAGCTCCCACTCAACGTCTTGTATAAACCAACATCCTCTTGTTCTTAATGAAACCAAGATTAGTGATGACCTCATCAAAATGAATATTCCAGCTTCAAGATGCGTGTGTCAACCCATAAATGGATCTCTTTAGCTTGCATACCTTACTAGCACCAGTCGGATTGACAAAATGCTCAGGCTGCATCTTGTATACTTCCTCGGTTAAATTTCCATGAAGGAAAGCCATCTTGACGCCCATCTGCCATATCTCATAATCAAAATATGCAACTATAGCTAGTATGACCCTAACCGACTTTAGCATCCGTACCTACGAGAAGGCCTCGTCATAGTCAATTCCTTGAACTTGTTGATACTCTTTGTGACAAGCCGAGGTTTGTGGATCTCAACATTTGCATCCACATCAGTTTTCTTATTAAAGACCCATTGGCACTCAATGGCCGTGACACCGGGTGGTTGATCAATCAAGTCCCAAACTTGATTGTGATCCATGGACTTTAACTCGGGTCTCATGGCTTCTAGCCATTCCTCGGAATCCAGGCTCAACATCACTTCCACATACATAGCTGACTCATCACTTTCCATCAATAATAAATCACACACTCTGCGCAATCTTTCTGACTTTCATGGTTCCGGTATCATTTCCACTCTTCTGGTTTCAACAACCGGCTGTGTTGAGACGTCGGTCGAAATGCTCACAAGTGGTTCTAAAACTTCTTCGAGTCGAACCAAACTTCTTCAAGGAAGGAGACAACGATCAAGGAGTGGATCCACCTCGGCGAGCAATTGATGTGGTCCCCTTGCGGTCTAGTGCACCTATAGCGACAGTGTAGTAATGTAGCTATATTTAGCTATGTCGACGTAAATTTGAAGCTACGATGTTGATCAGGAAGTGGATATATGTCTTTGGCGCAAATAATATATTTTGGCAGCTAATCATATGTAATGAACTAAGTTTTATATATGTATGGGCAACTAATTTTTAACTACATTTTACATACGTGTGCATGTGTTAAGTTTCAAATTAACAATGATATATTTAAGAACGATGAATTTTTTTACCAAGTTTGACGAGCATGAAACAGGGGAGTCGAGAAACCACATAGGCACTTTGTAACATGTATTGTGTCAACAAACATTAGTGGCATTGACCAAAAGAGCTTCGCCGCTACATCGGGAGTTTATAGGCGTGTGCCAAATGATGACGCCGATAATATAAGGTTTCTATGGCATTCGCGGAATACGTGATGCCAATGATATTTTGCTAAATAGCAGTGGTATTGGATATACGCCAAGGCCAGACAATAACTACTAATAGTGACACCGGGGGTAAAGATGCTCTTGGCATGCACACCATGTAGACTGCAAGCTAATTGGGTGGTTTCTGCTCGGGCGAATTCGTGTAATTGGGTGGTTTCATCTATGGGATCCTCCTATTTCAACCATCACTGTCTTGAGTGGCAGACCATTCACCAAAGCCAGGTAGTCCGTTGGTCGGTCTTTCTGCCATGAGAACTTCCGCCATAAGTGATAGGTCCAACAACTCTCTTCATCCTCGTGGATCGATGTGTATTGGTGTTAGGGCCTATTTCTCTCTAATGATTTTGGTAATTGATGACAATTCGTTTTGTGGACTAACTGTGTGTTGAGCATTTTCGATATTCTTACATATGGCACAAGACGGTTTTATTCCCCTCGATGAAACAAAGAGCAAAGACAGTTTTATTCCCCTCAGTGAAACAAAGAGAGAAGACGGGTTTCCAACGTTTCTTTTCGGTTGACTTGATCATAGGAAATTCATACTATTAAGAGGGGGTCTGCGCTAGAAAGGTTTGGGTGAAATCAACACGTACACAAACTCATATGCACCCACTAACCATTTCCGCAACATGGAGGAATCCACTGTTTGTGCTTGGACAAGTTTTCAGCACCGAAGCGGTTGTATCGCCCTGATCCATATTAATACCGCTTAGCGGTACTTCCATAGACTAAGTGCGCACCCACTACCTCTTGAGATCGGCCTTTTGTTGGCCTACCCATAATTAATGGAAGTAGCACGGTAGTAGAGCGGTAGTACCGCTTGCACTTTCTCTTTAAACGATTGTTGACCGGATGTTCTACTGCCACTTATTTTGGGGCTTCTGTTGCCCTTTCACTTTAAACGGTTGTTGACCGGATGCTAAATGATAGTACCGCTTCCTGCAGTACTTCCTCCCTTGCACCACTCTAACACCATTGTTCCCCTTGTCCTGAGACTAGTTGCGGTAGTACAACGCTGATGGATGGTAGTACTAATCTGGCGGCACAATCGCTCCAGTGCTTGATGTACTCTTGGGCTTTAGCTGGAACTTTCGCTCTAAGCGGTAGTACCGCTCTGTCGAGCGATAGTACCACTTGTGTGCGGGATGTGAGCGGTATAATAGTTGGATCTTGCCCCACTATATGAAGGGGATCTTCTTCCCCAAGAAGACTCATCTCTTATCCCCTTGACTTTCTATTGGGGATATAATTACTGGGTATGGCCCGCCCAGGAGGGGCCGGGTCATACCGCTAGTGACTTAAGGATAAAGATGGCGAGATATAAAGAAATCCTATTGAAGGCCCAAGACCCAGAGGCTACTTGAGGCCCAAGAGGATAAACCGCCATATGTGTAACTTGTATTGTAAGGCAAGCTTAGTTAGTCACCGAGCCGGACACAGTGCGTATGAACCGGTGGGGACTCTGTAAGCCGCCGGGCATCAACCTGTGTATATAAAGGGGTGACCTGGCGGCGGGTTAGGGCAATTAACAATCAATGGATAACTAGGTCAAGCATATTCGCTCCCCGGTAATAGAAACCCAATCAATACAACCTAAAGCAGGAGTAGGCTTTTACCTCGTTGAGAGGGGCCGAACCTGGGTAAACTCTTTGTGTCCTCTGTCCTGTTTAACCCCTTCAAGCTAACTACGTCGTGATGGCTCCACACCAAAGTTATTTTTCTAGGACATCAGCCATGTTAAGTCCACAATAGTTGGCGCCCACCATGGGGCCAGCGCACAGTGGTTTCGAGTTCTTGAAGGGCTGCTTCACAGGGATCAAGGGATACACCATGGGTTGGATGACGAAGAGTTGTCACGGCAAGCTCTACATCGATGATGATGGCTGGGCCCTGAGTCTGGCTCAATTGAGTATGGGTACTAGGCCCCCTTCGGCGGAATCCACATCTTCATCGGCAAGATAGGCGAGTCGGGGCCTGAGCTGGACACCTGCACCGACCTCGTCGAGACGGCTCAGCGCGCACGGCCCGCCAAGGTTCAAGCCACTATGAAGCATGCCTTTGTTGGATTCATCCAAGGAGCGGATCTTGAGGAAGGATCTGTGTTCAGGGGATAGACGGTGATTTGCTCTGATGGCGAGTCGTCAACTGGTGTGACCGATTCAATGTATCAACTGTAGCACGGCAGGCTTGGAGGCTATTCCGATGGAGATAGTATTCCGGATCCCTATGAGCCGCCGGACAGGGTTGCAATCTTCATGGCCGGTACACAACCAGTGCTCGATCCGACGACCGTCGCGGCTATGACCTATAGCTCAACGGCTACGGTGACAGCTGGTGTGAGTGGTTCTGCGTGCCCGCCGGCTCAGGTTTTGACTAAGTTGTTGGATGCTTTGGCGACGTTGATGGGCGGGAGGTAACCCCGGAGACTCAGGAACAACATAAGGTGGTACTTGCAAGGTTAAGAGATGAGATAGCTCGAGCCAAGGAAGAACTCGCAGCTGAGAACGCTAGGATGGCCATGGAACGAGCTTCTTTGGACGCACAGGCGCAACGGATTCAGGCAGAGTTATTCCGGCTCGCCTTAGATCAGAACGCCCCAAATGCTATCATGAGAAGGAGGAATCAGAGTCATTTACCTCCAGAGTACGACACAAGAAACCTTTTCAACACACCCGGGGAAGGAACTAGTAACCCGCCTGTGGTGAACCGAGCCATTGAGGCACCTGTAGCTAGGGCGCCGGTTCAGCCACGTGCTGCAGACCCCCCACATTTGAATTTGACTCCTCCTCAGCATATTCCGACACCACGAGGTCATTATTCTAACCCTCTACACAATATGATCGCCATAGCTACCCGATTGGCCGCACTCCCTGTTCAAGACGAGTCACTAGCTGCGATGGAGATACGGTGAGCCGGAGAACTTCTTCAGACAACAGTGGCTCAAGAGGCAGCTTATTCATATAGTCGTGAACGGATTCATTCAACCCTGCGTCCGAGCCCGAGTTATAGCCGGCATATTGACTCACCAGCGGTATCAAGTTGTGAGCGGTACCACAACCAGCTTCATAGGCCTGACCCACCGCGCGCTGCCAATGATGTTCAGGCTCTAGTGGACCAAGGCTGGGTGTGGCACGAGGCTGAGCTAGCGACTCAGCTAGCGGCTCAACAGCAATCTCTAGTTTATCCGTCAATGTCTGTGGGGGCAGGAGTGACCTCTAGAACCTTGGGTGTGCCATGTTTAGTGCAGGCTCTATGCAACGAGCACTTGCCTAAGGATTTCAAAGGCTCCGGTAAGGTGCCTAATTATACAGCAGATCAACCCCCAAAGGCTTGGATTGAGAGCTATGAGATGGCTATGGAGATGTTGGATGTTAGTGATGCTGCATGTGCTAAATATTTCACCGTGATGTTGGATGGGTTGGCTCGTAACTGGTCGAAAGGATTGCCCTCTAACTCCATTGGTTCATGGGCTGAATTGAAGTCCTATTTCATTCAGAATTTCAAGGATACATGCAAGCAGCCCATGTCGATTCTTGACTTAGACACTTGTGTCCAGGGCGAAAGCGAGTCAATGACCCATTGGGTGCGCCAGATCTCGGCCATTATTCATTCCTCGGACAGTATTAACGTCGGCTCTGCTGTCCTCATGTTGGAGAAGAACCGTCGTTTTCTTCCCATCAAGTAGAAGCTGAGGCGGCTTAAGCACCACTGTAATTATATGGGGGAGCTCATGGCGGCTCTCGTCAAATACGCCGACTCGGATAGTACCAAAGATCCAGAGTCTGAAGAGGAGAACGCTGGTGTAGGATCGAGAGTATGTCTAGAGGGGGGGTTATTAGACTACTTGACCAATTAAAAATCTATCCTTTTCCCAATTTTAGTCTTTGGCAGATTTTAGCTAACTTAGCACAAGTCAAGCAATCTTAACGCAATTCAAGCAAGCATGCAAAGAGTCTATGAGCAGCGGAAAGTAAAGCATGCAACTTGCAATAATGTAGAGGGAAGGGTTTGGAGAATTCAAATGCAATTGGAGACACAAATGTTTTTGTCGTGGCTCCGATAGGTGGTGCTATCGTACATCCACGTTGATGGAGGCTTCAACCCACGGAGGGTAACGGTTGCGCGAGTCCACGGAGGGCTCCACCCACAAAGGGTCCACGAAGAAGCAACCTTGTCTATCCCATCATGGCCATCGCCCATGAAGGACTTGCCTCACTAGTGGTAGATCTTTGTTCAACTCCACAATCCTTGTCGGAGGCTCCCAAGTGACACCTATCCAATCTAGGAGACACCACTGTAACGCCCCGGACACACCCGCCGGTGGTCGTTACTCCTGGCAGGATCTAGACTGGCCCCACAGATCAATACTAGTCTTTTCTGCACACTTTGTCCTCACTCGTGCGCACCCAGGAGCAACTTCCCGGTTGGTCACCCATCCTGAAACTACTCCAAGCTGAGCACGCTTAACTTTGGAGTTCTGTCCGAATGGGCTCCTGGAAAAAAAGGAATTCCTTATTGATATGAGTAGTCTATCATCCCTAATAAGCCAGGCTATCACATACACCCCCACTCAGAGGAATCGACGTCCTCGTCAGGCCACAGGAACGTTCCCTCTTGGCACATACGTCTGTGCATCCAGTCCAATACATGTGCCATTCCGTGTGCCACGATGGGTCACAAACATCATGAACAACATGACTTCGCACCTGTGTGCAAACATCCATGTAACCGCGAGGGTCGGCTCTGATACCAACTTGTAACGCCCCGGACACACCCGTCGGTGGTCGTTATTCCTGGCGGGATCTAGCATGGCCCCACAGATCAATACTAGTCTTTTCTGCACACTTTGTCCTCACTCGTGCGCACCCAGGAGCAACTTCCCGGTCGGTCACCCATCCTGAAACTACTCCAAGCTAAGCACGCTTAACTTTGGAGTTCTGTCCGAATGGGCTCTCGGAAAAGAAGGAATTCCTTATTGATATGAGTAGTCTATCATCCCTAATAAGCCAGGCTACACGTGTCGGAGCATGACTTAGAGGCATAACCGCATTGTAGGCATGTCGCAAGAGGGGTAATCTTTACACATCCCATGTACTGAATAAGAAAGAGGTACAGAGTTGGCTTACAATCGCCATTTCACACAATACATGAATAAAGCATTAGAACATCCAGATACAATCAAGGTCCGACTACGGAACCAAAATAAAGAAGACTACCCCTAATGCTACAGATCCCCGATCGTCCCAACTCGGCTCCACTACTGATCAACTCGAAAACGGAACAACATAACGGACACGATCTTCACCGAGCTCCTCCTTGAGCTCGGTTGCTTCACCTGCACTGGGTATCATCGGCACCTGCAACTGGTTTTGGAAGTATCTGGTGAGTCACGGGGAGTCAGCAATCTCACACCCGCGAGATCAAGACTATTTAAGCTTATGGGTAGGTAAAAGGTATGAGGTGGAGCTGCAGCAAGCACTAGCATATATGGTGGCTAACTTACGCAAATGAGAGCGAGAAGAGAAGGAAAAGCATGATCGAGAAACTATGATCAAGAAGTGATCCTAGAACAGCCTACGTCAAGCATAACTCCAACACCGTGTTCACTTCCCGGACTCCGCCGGAAAGAGACCAACACGGCTACACACGCTGTTGATGCATTTTAATTAAGATAAGTTTCTGGTTTTCTACAACTGGACATTAACAAATTCCCTTCTGCCCATAACCGCGGGCACGACTTTCGAAAGTTCAAAACCCTGCAGGGGTGTCCCAACTTAGCCCATCACAAGCTCTCACGGTCAACGAAGGATATTCCTTCTCCCAAGACAACCCGATCAGACTCGGAATCCCGGTTACAAGACATCTCGATAATGGTAAAACTAAACCAGCAAAGCCACCCGATGCGCTGACAATCCCGATAGGAGTTGCACATATCTCGTTCTCAGGGCAACACCGGGTGAGACATCCTACGAGTAAAACCAACCCTCAAGTTTCCCTGAGGTGGCCCCGCAGTCTACTCAGTTCGGACCAACACTTAGAGAAGCACTGGCCCCCGGGGGGGGGGGGTTAAAATAAAGATGACCCTTGAGTCTGCAGAACCGAAGGGAAGGTGGTAGGTTGTTAGTGCAAATGGTAAAACCAAGGTTGGGCCTTGCTGGAGGAGTTTTATTCAAAGCAAACTGTCAAGGGGTTCCAATTATAACCCGACCTCGTAAGGAACGCAAAATCAAGGAACATAACACCGGTATGACGGAAACTAGGGTGGCAAGAGTGGAACAAAACACCAGGCATAAGGCCGAGCCTTCCACCCTTTACCAAGTATATAGATGCATTAATTAAATAAGAGATATTGTGATATCCCAACAAATATCCATGTTCCAAAAAGGAACAAACTCCAATCTTCACCTGCAACTAGCAATGCTATAAGAGGGGCTGAGCAAAGAGGTAACATAGCCAAACAACGGTTTGCTAGGACAAGGTGGGTTAGAGGTTTGACATGGCAATATGGGAGGCCTGATAAGAATGTGGTAGGTATCGCGACATAGGCATATCAAAAGAGCAAGCAACTAGCAAGCAAAGATAGAGGTGATTTCGAGGGTATGGACATCTTGCCTGAGATCGTACAAGGAAGAAGAACGAGTCCGTGAAGAAGACAAACGGATGTAGTCGAACGGATCCTCACAAACGCGACGTTATCGGAACTAACCCGAAGAAGCAACACCGGAAAGAAGTACACAACATAGTAAACAACCAACACATGAACATGGCATGATGCATAATCGAGTATGATGCATGTCCGATTTAATGAAGCATGGCATGGCAAAGTGCATAAACAATCCTACAATTAAGTGGAGCTCAATATGCAACTCTGTTGCATATTAACGGAACACCACATGACTTATTTAGTTCCATCTCATTTATGTACTCAACAATATTAAATGTTGTTAGCATGGCAAGAGGTGAAGCATAAGAAAACTAACTATCTAGGCAAGTTTAAATGAGGCCGGATATAACAAACAACAATTCCGGTAAATCCCCACATGCATTTAGCAATTTAATGTAAACAACAATTTTAAACACTCTTGATGTTGTTATCATCATGAGGATGACATTGCAAGTTTATATGCAAAATTTATGAAAAAGTTGACATGATAAGATATGAGGAATTTGTCATCGTGGCGGAAAGAAAGGGGTGCCACGACAACGATACCGAAAACGGTGCCATGGCAACGTCCCGGTTCCGGTAACTCGATTGAGATACCGACACAAAGGAGAAGTGTGTGGATGCGTGCAAAAGATGGTGGGGCACTCCCAGATACAGGGTGTCCCTTGAGTCGACGATGGTGACAAGGCAAAAGAGGGGCAACGTGCACCGACAATTCGAGCACGGAGCAAGCACGAGCATCTCATACATCACACATGCATTCGTTCACGGGCAGTCGTCTCAGGATTATACCTTCGAGGCGTGCGTTTCGGGTGGAACGAATTCATAGAGGAAGTAGTCGTTCACGGGTCGTCGAGGGAAGTAGTCATACTCGTGAACTTGTCGGATCCACGACGACGGTAGTTGTTCACAGCGCTTGTGACTCGCGGTTCTTCGGGCAACGGTAGTCGTACGCGTCCATAGATGTTCGGGGTCGCGACATGGAACTTGACGTCCATGGGGTCTTCGAGGGTCGACGGTAGTGGTACTCGCATCGTCGACGACGGTAGTTGTTTTATGAATCGGGCATCAAGGTACTTGTCGTTCCTAGCGATTCCGAAGACGGCGGTAGTGGTACACTTTCGAAAAGGGACTTGACGCGTCAAAAATGGTCTTGACGTATCCAAAATGGTCGTCGGTGGTGGAACTTGGCGCTGTTGTGGTGGATGTTCGGGCACCGTAAGTCGTGGTACTTGGTAAATCCCGGAGACGGTAGTTGATGATCCAGGTAGGCGGTCTTGACGAATCCAAGTAGCACCAGGCACACGTCCACGGTCAGTCTTTGGACTTGTTTTTTCCTGTACATGACTGCATGGGGTCCTGCGGGGGAACTCGGCGATGGCCATGGCAAAGAGGCGATGCTAGTGGAGAAGCAGGGAGCAGCAGCTTGAGTCGCGGCAGCAGCAACTGTCACGGGCGGAGGTCGGGGCCGGAGCAGAGCAAGGTTCCCGCGGGCAGCCAAGAGATGAACATCAAAAGAGTAGGAAAAAATGGCACTTGCAGAAATGGAAGAAAAGGGAGGGAAGGAGGAGTGACGGTGCAAGAACCACACGTGGAGCATGCAACAAAACAACATGCATGAATATGACAGTGCACATGATGGACATGGAAACAACAAGGATGGTGCAATGCACATGATGCAATGAAGAATGCAACGAACCAAATAAAACACACGACGAAAACCCAGAAACCACGGAAGGCATCTGAAGCTCCGGTGTTGGGGCGTTACAACACTCCACCACTACGAGAGGATCTTGTCCCGAGATCTAGGATGGCACCGGAGAGAAAAGAAAGAGGAAGAGAGGAGGTAAAACTAAGTTGCTTCTTTGACAAATGAGTGAAACCAAAGAACCTTGAGAGGTTGAACAAATTGAAAGAAAGAAAGAATACAACAGAGTTGAACGAATTTGAGAGCACTCCGATAGAAAAGAGAAACAAGGAACATTACTAGAACCTTGTAGGATGAAAGACATGAGAAAAGTGTTACAAAGGACAAGAAGTACATGCGAGCACTCCGGTAGAAACGAGATCCAGAAGGAACGATAAGGATCAATTACGACAACACTCCGGTTAAAACCAGATGGAGGATGAAAAAGAATGATATAATTTGGGCAGCATTCCGACTGAAAAGAAAAGGAATTGAATAAGAACTTGACAAGATGAGAGGATACTTGAAGAAATCAACAACACACTGCCTCCGGAACAAAAGAATAGAAGTTGGATTGTTGGAAAGGAAGGAGTTGAGAAGAAGATGACATCTTCCACCACAATAGAATTTGAGAAGCATCCTTCGAAAGAAGTATTGAACGGAGTTGTTGGAAAATCAACAACGAAAACAGAAGGCTTCTTGTGGGCTTATGAAAACATCTCAGAACTTAAGGTGAAATTTTGCCACTGACGAAAAATAATAGATTGGATTGATATCAACAAGGAGACGAGAAACTTATTTCACCGGGAGGATAAATGAAGAATTTGGATCATTTATAAGCACCATAATTAGCAACAATCCTTAGGGAAAGTTTTAGGTGAAGTATAACCCAAGATAATTCCAATGAAGAGATTGATGTGTTTAAATATCTCATTCCTGACAACTTGTGAAACATGAAACACGAATAGAAATTGTCAGTTATGACATAAAAACACCTCAAAAGATAAGGTAAAAAGAATTGCAATCCGGATTGCAAGATGAAGAATGCTTGAACTCCTTAGAAAAGAATCTCAATGAACACTTCGAGAAGGAATTAAATCCTTGATGAACCATCATGTATAACCATCAAGAAGAACTCCGATAACAAAAGAATGATCAAACGAAAGGAAAGAGAAGTTGAAAACACAAGTTGAAGCCTTGCGATGATTGGATGAAACTTTGTGACGAGATAAAGTGGAAACTTGGAACTCCGGGAAAAGAAAAGATGAAAACAATTGAAATCTAGAATTTGATGAGCCTCCGGAATAAGGAATTAATCATTTGAAAGAAAACAAGAATAAGAATTACATTATGCTTATCCTTCATCAATTAAATTGATGACAAGCAACGGATTTGGCATACTACTTATCCTCGTAGAAAGATAAAGAGAGGTATAGCGCAAACTTGAGAAAAGACTTCAACGATCCACCGGTAGAATTTGGAAGGCATGAATGAATAAATTGATATGATAAATGAAGGAAGAAGAATCTTGGAAGAACCACCGTAAGAATTGAAAAAGAACGAAGGAAAGATAAAGAAACATCGGGTAAAATTAGCAAATGAATGAAGATGCTTGCTAGGATTTAGATACATGTGAACGAAGAGGTCATGAACTGATAAGAGAATACTTGAATGATGCAGCGGTAAAATTTTTGAGAACCATAGCTGAAAGCTGAGAATGAATAATTATGAGATGATGGACTTCAGAGAATCAAACTGAAAAGACTCCAGAATTGCTCCAGATGGGTGAAAAGAATTCTCACAATCAAAAACAATTATGAGAGGATGGCAACAAACTAGAATGATGAATCTTTGAGAGAAATGGATAAGATTTGGAGGAAAACTCTTCTTCGGTCTTCAAATGTTGATAATGATGATGAGAAGCATCACCATGAATCGTTGCGATACTCCGGGATGAAAATTAGAAAGGTTGAACCAACAATGAAAAGAATTAGAAAGATCTTGGAGAAAGGCATTTGACTGATGATAATTCATTCTTACGTCAAACTTGGAAAAGAATTTGAGTATAGCTCCGGGAAAATAAGAAGAGTCAGGTAAGATCCTGGGAAAAGACCTGTGGGTTAGGGCCCACTCAAAAGAAACATCGTAGAACGATTAAAAGAGAGAATGTACCAGTTGAATTAAATGGCATAAGTGAGATAACATCCTTGAAAGAGCTTGAATGAAAGCAGAGTGGAAACACGAATCTTCAAGATATCTTGAGCACTCCGGAACAAAAGAATAGCAAGAGGATTATTATGAGGTGCACCGGTATGAGAAGGTATTTGAAACGAGGAAAAGGGATATGATCAACACCAAAGGTTGAATTGAATCCACCGGATAAGAAGGAGAACAAAGAATGATGAACTTGTAGAGCATCTTCATGAGAACCACCGGGTAAGAACATTGACGGAAAAGAATGGAGAGACTTCGCATCAATAAGATGGATACTTGATTAAGAAATCTGAGTCCTTGAAGAAAAAGGGGTGGGTGGGCGGGAAAACAAAGACAACTCGGGACGAATGAAGCAAACACCGTTGCAAAGAACTGATAATTGATCTCACGAATGTAGAAATGATCAGATCCACTTGAAGAGGAACACGCCGGTTGAAAAGAATTGACATTACAATCTCGATTTTCATGAAGGATTGGTAGTGACATAGGAGTATGAGAACACCGCTTAGGGAAGGTATGGAATCAGCATTTTCCTTCGAAGCAACTCGAATACCATAACTCAAAAGCAAAACAAACTATTGGCTTGTAGAATAAGCCAGAACAAACATATGGTAGAGATTTCATCCGAAGTTTTCTTGGTGGGCCTACACGGGCTCGATTGTACAGCACCATCATGTACAAGGCAGTGCACATGACATACGAAGCGTCCCCGAGTCAGCATAGCCAAGGACTCTTTAAGACACAAAGAGACTACTGTAAAACCAACCGTGGATAGGTGGACCACTAGACGTCGAACCCCAAATTCATATCATACATCTGTCGGAAAGATATCCTAGGAGCTACTTGAATTCCCACTTATAAACTCCCGAAACTTTCCGGTTATGCAATTAGGTGTTGGGGATACAGGGGAAGCATAATATCTCACCAAAAACTAGCAAATCCTACATCCAGCTGTATCCATCCTTCAACACATAACCAAGAAACCTTCGGAAATCATTTACCTCAACCTTTGAAAAGCATCAGTTATACAAGTTATTGCAATACTCCAGAACTCCAGCCCCAGTACTGGGTGGCGTCGAGGTTATCTCACCAACAACTGCATAAAAGAGATTTTCGATGTCGGCGAAACTCAGGTATTCCAGAACTGCAACGATAAAATTGTGACGACAACACCTCGGAGCTCAACTCCCCGGGACACTGCCACAACCCCTAAATGTCAGGAGGCACTAAGAACAATGTTCTTGTCACAAAACCATCTTAACGATTCCAAGATTCCCACGTGATCCTAAAAAAATTTAGTGAAATTTGAGAAGAGAAGAGTCAAAACTCTACGTCAGGATGCCTCACCAGAGCGACTAAGGGACTGAGGAGTAAAAAGAATCCTACTCTCCGATAAATATAATCCTATAAGACTCAAGACTTTTTTCTAGACTCAACAACGCCAGTGATTCGATCAAGCAGGGGGCTCCTAAGTCGGGGAAGGATCTGATTACCAACTTGTAACACCCACGATGCGGCTATATCTCCCACGTGGCGGAGCATGACTTAGAGGCATAACCGCATTGTAGGCATGTCGCAAGAGGGGTAATCTTTACACATCCCATGTACTGAATAAGAAAGAGGTACATAGTTGGCCTACAATCGCCACTTCACACAATACATGAATAAAGCATGACAACATCCAGATACAATCAAGGTCCGACTACGGAACCAAAATAAAGAAGGCTACCACTAATGCTACAGATCCCCGATCATCTCAACTGGGCTCTACTACTGATCAACTGGAAAATGGAACAACATAATGAACACGATCTTCATCGAGCTCCTCCTTGAGCTTGGTTGTGTCACCTGCACTGGGTATTATCGGCACCTGCAACTGGTTTTGGAAGTATCTGGTGAGTCACGGGGACTCAACAATCTCACACCCGCGAGATCAAGACTATTTAAGCTTATGGGTAGGTAAAAGGTATGAGGTGGAGCTGCAGCAAGCACTAGCATATATGGTGGCTAACTTACGCAAATGAGAGTGAGAAGAGAAGGCAAAGCACGATCGAGAAACTATGATCAAGAAGTGATCCTAGAACAACCTAAGTCAAGCATAACTCCAACACCGTGTTCACTTCCCGGACTCCGCCGGAAAGAGACCATCACGGCTACACACGCGGTTGATGCATTTTAATTAAGATAAGTTTCAGGTTTTCTACAACCGGACATTAACAAATTTCCATCTGCCCATAACCACGGGTACGACTTTCGAAAGTTCAAAACCTTGTAGGGGTGTCCCAACTTAGCCCATCACAAGCTCTCACGGTCAACGAAGGATATTCCTTCTCCCAAGACAACCCGATCAGACTCGGAATCCCGGTTACAAGACATCTCGACAATGGTAAAACTAAACCAGCAAAGCCACCCGATGCGCCGACAATCCCAATAGGAGCTGCACATATCTCGTTCTCAGGGCAACACCGAATGAGACATCCTACGAGTAAAACCAACCCTCAAGTTTCCCCGAGATGGCCCCGCAGTCTACTCAGTTCGGACCAACACTTAGAGAAGCACTGGCCCCCGGGGGGGGGGGGGTTAAAATAAAGATGACCCTTGAGTCTGCAGAACCCAAGGGAAGGTGGTAGGTTGTTAGTGCAAATGGTAAAACCAATGTTGGGCCTTGCTGGCGGAGTTTTATTCAAAGCGAACTATCAAGGGGTTCCCATTATAACCCGACCGCATAAGGAACGCAAAATCAAGGAACATAACACCGGTATGACTGAAACTAGGGCGGCAAGAGTGGAACAAAACACCAGGCATAAGGCCGAGCCTTCCACTTTGCCATGCCATGCCCTCTTTAAACCGGACATGAACAAAGGGTGGAAGGCTCGGCCTTATGCCTGGTGTTTTGTTCCACTCTTGCCGCCCTAGTTTCCGTCATATCGGTGTTATGTTCCCGGATTTTTGCGTTCCTCATGCGGTTGGGTTATAATGGGAACCCCTTGACAGTTCGCCTTGAATAAACTCCTCCAGCAAGGCCCAACATTGGTTTTACCATTCGCCACCTAGCCTTTTCTTTCCCTTGAGTCGGCCGGCTCAAGGGTCATCTTATTTTAACCCCCCCGGGCCAGTGCTTCTCTAAGTGTTGGTCCAAACTGAGCGATGTGCGAGGCTACCAGGGGCAACTCTGGGCTGGCTTACCCGACGTCTTGCTCATCCGGTGTGCCCCGAGAACGAGATATGTGCAGCTCCTATTGGGATTTGTCGGCACATCTGGGTGGTCTTGCTGGTCTTGTTTTACCATTGTAGAAATGTCTTGTAACCGGGATTCCGAGCCTGATCGGGTCTTCCCGCTAGAAGGAATATCCTTCGTTGACTGCGAGAGCTTGTGATGGGCTAAGTTGGGACACCCCTGCAGGGATTTGAACTTTCAAAAGCCGCGCCCGCGGTTATGGGCAGATGGGAATTTGTTAATGTCTGGTTGTAGAAAACTTGAAGTTGATCTTAATTAAAATACATCAACCGCGTGTGTAGCCATGATGGTCTCTTCTCGGCGGAGTCCGGGAAGTGAACACGGTGTTGGAGTTATGCTTGACGTAGGTTGTTCTAGGATCACTTCTTGATCATAGTTTCTCGACCATGCTTTGCCTCCTATTCTCGCTCTCATTTGCGTATGTTAGCCACCATATATGCTAGTCTCTTGGTGCAGCTCCACATCATACCTTTGCCTTACCCATGAGCTTAAATAGTCTTGATCGCGAGGGTGTGAGATTGCTGAGTCCCCGTGACTCACAAATACTTCCAAAACCAGCTTGCAGGTGCCGTTGAACCGTGCGGATGATGCAACCAAGCTCAAGGAGGAGTTCGATGAAGATCTTGACATCTGTGTTGTTTCGTTGTAGTCGATCAGTAGTGGAGCCCAGTCGGGACGATCGGGGATCTGTGTAGTATTTGGGGTAGTCTTATTTTATTTTGGTTCCGTAGTCGAACCTTGATGGTATCTGGATGATGTAATGCTTTATTCATGCATTGTGTGAAGTGGCGATTGTAAGCCAACTATGTATCTCTTTCCCTTATGTATTACATGGGTTGTGTGAAGATTACATCACTTGCGACATTGCTTTCAATGCGGTTATGCCTCTAAGTCATACTTCGACACGTGGGAGATATAGCCGCATCGAGGGCATTACAAGTTGGTATCAGAGCCTTCCCCGACTTTAAGAGCCCCCTGCTTGATCGAATCGCTGGCGTTGTTGAGTCTAGAAAAATGTTTTGAGTCTTATAGGATCATATATATCGGAGAGTTAGGAATTCTTTTACTCCTCAGTTCCTTCGTCGCTCTGGTGAGGCATCTTGACGTAGAGTTTTGACTCTTCTCTTCTCAAATTTCACTAAAAAAATTTAGGATCACGCGGGTATCTTGGAATCGTTCCGATCGATTTGTGACGAGAACATTGTTCTTGGTGCCTCCTAACATTTAGGGGTTGTGGCAGTGTCCCGGGGAGTTGAGCTCCGAGGTGTTGTCATCACAATTTTATCGATGCAGTTCTGGAATACCTGAGCTTAGTACCGCTGACATCGAAAATCTCTTCTATGCAGTTGTTGGTGAGATAACCTCGACGCTACCCTGTACCGGGGTGGGAGTTCGGGAGTATTGCCATAACTTGTATAACGGATGCTTTTCAAAGGTTGAGGTAAACGATTTCCGAAGGTTTCTTGGTTATGTGTTGAAGGATGGATACAGCTGGATGTAGGATTTGCTAGTTTTGGGTGATATATTATGCTTCCCCTGTATCCCCAACACCTGATTGCATAACCGGAAAATTTCGGGAGTTTATAAGTGGGAATTCAAGTAGCTCTTAGGATATCTTTCCGACATATGTATGATATGAAATTGGGGTTCGACGTCTAGTGGTCCGCCTATCCACGGTTGGTTTTACAGTGGTCTCGTTGTGTCTTAAAGAGTCCTTGGCTATGCCGACTCGGGGACGCTTTGTATGTCATGTGCACTGCCTTGTACATGATGGTGTTGTACGATCGAGCCCGTGTAGGCCCCATCACAAAAACTTCGGACGAAATCCCTATCATATGTTTGTTCCGGCTTATTCTACAAGCCAATCCTTTGTTTTGTTTTGAGTTGTGGTATTCGAGTTGCTTCAATGTCAAGTGTTGATTCCATACCTTCCCCAAATGGTGTTCTCATACTCCGATGTGAATACCAATCCTTCATGATAATCGAGATTGTCATGTCAATCTTGTTCAACTGGTGTGTCTCTCTTCAATGGATCCGATCACGTCAACATCCGCAAGATCAATTATCAGTTCTTCCAACGGTGTTTGTTTCATTCGTTCCAAGCTGCCTTTGTTTTCCCACCCACCCACCCTTTTTCTTCTAGGACTCAGATTTCTCAATCAAGTATCATTTTATTGATGGAAGTCTCTTCACTCTTTTCCTTCAAGGTTCTTATCTGGTGATTCTCAAGAAGATGCAAACGAAGCTTCTAGTTCATCATTCTTCGTTCTCTTTCTTCTCCGGTGGATCCAATTCAAGCTTTCGGTGTTGATCATATTCTTTTCCGTATTTCAAATGCCTTCTCATGCCGGTACACCTTATATTCAGTCATTCCACGCTCGCTATTGTATTGTTCTAAAGTGCTCAAGATATCTTGAAGATTCGTGTTTCCACTCTACATTCGTTCAAGCTCTTTCGAGGATGTTATCTCATTCTGGCCATTTAATTCAACAGGTGCAATCTCTCTTTTTAATCATTCTAACAGTGTTTTCTCTAGAGTGGGCCCTAACCCACAGGTTTTTTCCCCAGGATCTTACCTGACTCTTCTAATTCTCCCGGAGATATCCTTAAAATTCTTTTCGAAGTTTGACGTAAGAATGAATTGCAATTAGTCAAATGTCCTTGTCTAAGATCCTTCAAATTCTTTTCATCGTTGGCTCCATCTCTTCGCTTTGATGCTTCCGAAGCGTCTAAATAATTCATGGTGGTATTTCTCGTCGTAATTCTTAGATTTTGAAGACCGAAGAAAAGTTTCTCTCAAATCTTGCTCCATTTTTTTTCAAGATCCGTGGTTCTAGCTTGATGTCTTCCTCTCATAATTGTTTTCTTTGTGACTATTCTTTTCATCCTTCCGGGGCAACTCAGGAGTATTTTCAGTTGGATTCTCCGGAGGTCATCAATTCAGGATTATTCATTCCAACTTTCAGCTCCCGTTAGCCAAATCTTACCAGTGCATCATTCAAATATTCTCTAATCAGTTCAGGATCTATTCGTTTTCAGGTATCAAATTCCCTCAAGTATCTTCATTCGTTCTCTAATTCTTACCGGTGATTCATCCCTTTTACTTCGTTCTTTTCCAATTCATACGGTGGTTCGTTCAAGAGTTATATTCTTGGGTTATCTTATCAATTCATTCGTTGTTTCAATTCTACCGGTGGTTCGTTGAAGACCTTCTCAAGTTTGCGCCATATCTATCTTAATCCTTTCTACGAGAATTAGTAGTATGCCAAATCCATTGTTTATCATCAATTTAATTGGTGAACGATGAACATAATGTAATTCTTATTCTTGTTTCATCCAAGTGATTAATTCTTATTCCGGAGGCTCATCAAGTTCTCAGTTTCAATTGTTTTCATCTTTTCTTTTCCCGGAGTTCCAAGCTTTTCCGCATTATCTCGTCGCGAAGCTCCATCTAATCATTGCAAGGATTCACCTTGTGTTTTCAACCTCTCTTTCTTCTTGTTATCCTTTTGTTACCGGAGTTCTTCATGAAAGTTCTACATGATGGTTCATCAAGGATTAATTCCTTCTCGAAGTGTCCATTGAGATTCTTTTCAAAGGAGCTCAAGCATTCTTCATCTTGCAATCCGGAGTGCAATTCTTTCTTCTGTATCATTGGAGGTGGTATTATGTCATTCTTGATAATTTGAGTTCATGTTTCAGGATTCACATGTTGTTAAGAACGAGGTATTTAAACCCATCAATATCTTCATTGGAGTTATCTTGTGTCATGTTACACCTAAAGCTTTCCCTAAGGATTGTTGCTATCTATGGTGCTTATAAAGGACCGAGTTCTTCTTTTATCCTACCGGTGAAATAGTTTCTCGTCTCCTTGGTCATACCAATCCAATTCTTTTTCCCGTGAGTGGCAGGTTGTCACCTCATAATTTGAGATGTATTCCATAAGACCATAGCAAGCTTACTCTTTTCGTTGTTGGTTTTCCAACAACTCCGTTTGACCCTTCTCCTAAGGATGCCTTTTCAAGCTCTTTCATGACAGAAGCTGGCATTTTCTTCTCCATTCTCCTATTTCAATTATCTATCTTCTATTCTTTCGTTCTGGAGACTTTGCAATGTTGTTCTTTTCACCCATCATTTCGTTTTCGCAAAGATCGTGTTCTTTTCGTGCTTATCCATTTAACGGGAGTGTTGTGTCCTCTACTAAAGTTCTTTTCATATTTTCAAACTTCATATTACTTTTCAACCGGAGTTCTGCCCGAGATTCTTCTTCTTTGATCTTTGTTTATCTCATTTCAACCAGAGTGGTTTCAATTCCTTCTTGTCCTTTGCACTCGTCATTCTTAGCTTTGCAATCTCAAGGTTTCTGTAATGTTCTTTGTTCCTCTTTTTCTAACGGAGTGTTTTCAACTTCGTTCATCTCCGTTGTATTCTTTTCTCGAAGTTGTGTAACTTTTCAAGGTTCTTTGGTCTCACTCGTTTGTCAAAGAAGCAACTTAGTTTTACCGCTTATCTTCCTCCTCCGTTTTTCCCTCCGGTGCCATTCTAGATCTCGGGAAGAGATCCTCTCGTAGTTGTGGAGTGTTGTGACGGCCCGAGACCGATGTGCCAGGTGTCTTCCAGTTATTCGCTGCCATTGTCATGTTATTTGCTTGCGTGTTGCATCTTGCCAAGTCATCCTGTGCATTGCATCATCATGTTTTTCAAAACTTGCATCCGTCCCGGCCTCCCCGTTCCTTCCGTTGTCCGATCTGAGTCCAGACACACTTGCACACGCCCGCGGCACGTCCGAAATATTATTTTATAAGTGGCCAGAAAAATGTTCTCGGATTGGCTTGAAATTTGACGTATGGTCTTATTATAGTGTAGATAGACCGCCTATCAAATTTCATCGCGTTCGGAGTCCGTTTGATTGCCCAACCGCTAAACTATAGCGGCAATATAGCCGGTCTAACGCCGGACGTTTTCGGTCTCCGAAAACAGTGGCCGGGCCTCTCTCTCTTCTCTTCTCTCAGCTCGAGACCCTCTACACAGTCCACTAGTAACCGCCAGGCCCTACCTAACCTCTCTCGTCAGCCCGCGATCCTCCTCGCGCGTGCGCCCGAAAGTTGTCCCGGACCCGACCCGGACAGTCGTCACCGTTAGATCCGGATCATCCCCAAACATCTACAAGATGTCACCGTTTTCTCATTTGGACTCCCTAGCTATTTTATTCGCGATCGTCCGATTGCGATCGGAGGGACGAGTTAGCCCCTAACCTAAAGCCAATGCCAAAAATAACCAGTCAAACCCTAGCCTATCCTGTCCAATCCACCAATCCTCTTCGCCACCGCCACTCTCTTCATCAGGATCCAACCCGCATCCATCCTCTCCCTCCCTTGTTTTCAGCACCACCAACCGGAGCCCGAAACCACGATCCAAATCCTTCCCGACAGTCTCCCTCTTTTTGCGCGCTCGACGAATTGGGTCGCCCGAGCCCCGAGCTCCTTCGCTGTTCATTCCCCAAGCTCCTCTCGTGCTAGTATCCTCGGAGCCCCGAGCCTCCCTGTGCGTCTCCACCACGCCTCGTCGTCCGGCGACCGGCACCGCCGCCGGCGACCGAACTAGCAGCAACGTCGCCCCTGCCTTCTTCTTTTCTCCCGTGCTCCTACCTCGTCTCACCTCCGTCTCCCTCGCTCTGTTTTGGACCAGGGGCCCCGCGCCATGGAGCACCCTGTCCACCGGCTCGCCTCCGCTTCGATCCGACAGGGAACGTGATCCCGACGATCTCCCGCGACCGGATCCGGCCACCCCGACGCCCTGTGCCCTCGGGCCCTGCAGGACCTCCTCCTCGCCTCTGCGTCGTCCTCACCGCCCTGTCGCCGAGGCCATTGCCTCCTCAGTTCGTCGCCGCCTCCAGGCCCTTCCTGGCCGGATCCCGCCGCCGCGCTGCTGCTCCTCGCCCACAGCTCCGCCCAGTCGCCGCCATCTTCTTCCCGGAGGTCCACCGGCGCTGCAAGTCCCGCTGCACCTGCTTCCTCTCATCAAAGACGAACGAGTGCTCGCCCGCGTGTGTTGACCGCGCCCGCGCGGACCAGGCCACGAGAGCGCCAGGCCTCGCTCGCCCGCGCGAAGACCCCTACCTCTGCCGCTTTGTCTGGGCCGCCTTCTCCCCTCGCTGCTCATCGTGGCCGCGCGCCTGCCGGCCCAGCTACGCCTTCTCTCGTCCTAGTCCATCACCGAGCCGGCCCAAGTGCCGTGGTGAGCAGCTCAGTTCAACCCAATGCAGCCTGTCCTGTTTTTTCCTGCTGCTGCGAATGTAGTTATTTTTCCAGAGAGTGCCTGTTTTGCTGAAAACACCCTAGTCTTCATGCATTTCATTACTCACAAACTAAGCATCACATGTAAAAACTTTGTATATGAAACTTGCTTAGAATTTTGTCTAGTTTAATAATATTCAACTTTCATGCATGTTTAAAATGTTTAAAATGCTGTTTGTTTAAATTTGCTTAAATAACTTGCTAAAATGATTTAATTCATAACTAAATAACCGTAGCTCGGATTTTAATAAACTTTAGATGTAAATGGGGTAGAAAAATGCCTAGTTTAACATGGTGTACTTGTTTGCATGTTTAACAACCCTAAAATTGTGTTTAGGGCAGAACACTACCAAATCTATAATATGCATATGGGGATTTACCGGAATTGTTGTTCGTTGTTTCCGGCCTCATTTAAACTTTCCTAGATAGGTAGTTTTCATTTGTTTCACCCTCTTGCCATGTTTAACAACATTTAATATTGTTGGGTACATAAACAAGATCGAACTAAATAACTTGTCGTGGTGTTTCCTCAATATGCAACGGAGTTGCATATTGAGCTCCACTTAATTTGTAGGATTGCTTGTGCACTTTGCCATGCCATGCCCTCTTTAAACCGGACATGCATCATACTTGGTTGTGCATCATGCCATGTTCATGTGTTGGTTGTTTACTATGTTGTGTGCTTCTTTCCGTTGTTGCTTCTTTGGGTTGGTTCTGATAACGTCGTGTTGTGAGGATTCGTTCCACTTCGAACGTTTGTCTTCTTCATGGACTCGTTCTTCTTCCTTGCAGGATTTCAGGCAAGATGACCATACCCTTGAAATCACTTCTATCTTTGCTTGATAGTTGCTCGCTTTTTTGCTATGCCTATGCTGCGATACCTACCACTTGCTTATCATGCCTCCCAAATTGTTAAGCCAAGCCTCTATCCCACCTTGTCCTAGAAAACCATTGTTTGGCTAAGTTACCGCTTTGCTCAGCCCCTCCTATAGCGTTGCTAGTTACAGGTGAAGATTGGAGTTGTTCCATGTTCGAACATGGATATTTTGTTGGGATATCACAATATCTCTTATTTAATTAATGCATCTATATACTTGGTAAAGGGTGGAAGGCTCGGCCTTATGCCTGGTGTTTTGTTCCACTCTTGCCGCCCTAGTTTCCGTCATATCGGTGTTATGTTCCCGGATTTTTGCGTTCCTCACGCGGTTGGGTTATAATGGGAACCCCTTGACAGTTCGCCTTGAATAAAACTCCTCCAGCAAGGCCCAACATTGGTTTTACCATTCGCCACCTAGCTTTTTCTTTCCCTTGAGTCGGCCGGCTCAAGGGTCATCTTATTTTAACCCCCCCGGGCCAGTGCTTCTCTAAGTGTTGGTCCAAACTGAGCGATGTCCGAGGCTACCAGGGGCAACTCTGGGCTGGCTTACCCGACGTCTTGCTCATCCGGTGTGCCCTGAGAACGAGATATGTGCAGCTCCTATCGGGATTTGTCAGCACATTTGGGTGGTCTTGCTGGTCTTGTTTTACCATTGTCGAAATGTCTTGTAACTGGGATTCCGAGCCTGATCGGGTCTTCCTGCTAGAAGGAATATCCTTCGTTGACCGTGAGAGCTTGTGATGGGCTAAGTTGGGACACCCCTGCAGGGATTTGAACTTTCGAAAGCCGTGCCCGCGGTTATGGGCAGATGGGATTTTGTTAGTGTCCGGTTGTAGAAAACCTGAAGTTGATCTTAATTAAAATACATCAACCGCGTGTGTAGCCGTGATGGTCTCTTCTCGGCGGAGTCCGGGAAGTGAACACGGTGTTGGAGTTATGCTTGACGTAGGTTGTTCTAGGATCACTTCTTGATCATAGTTTCTCGACCGTGCTTTGCCTCCTCTTCTCGCTCTCATTTGCGTATGTTAGCCACCATATATGCTAGTCGCTTGGTGCAGCTCCACATCATATCTTTGCCTTACCCATGAGCTTAAATAGTCTTGATCACGAGGGTGTGAGATTGCTGAGTCCCCGTGACTCACAGATACTTCTAAAACCTGCTTGCAGGTGCCGTTGAACCGTGCGGATGACGCAACCAAGCTCAAGGAGGAGCTCGATGAAGATCTTGTCCTTTGTGTTGTTTCGTTCTAGTCGATCAGTAGTGGAGCCCAGTCGGGACGATCGGTGATCTGTGTAGTATTTGGGGTAGTCTTCTTTTATTTTGGTTCCGTAGTCGGACCTTGATTGTATCTCGATGATGTAGTGCTTTATTAATGCATTGTGTGAAGTGGCGATTGTAAGCCAACTATGTATCTCTTTCCCTTATGTATTACATGGGTTGTGTGAAGATTACCTCACTTGCGACATTGCTTTCAGTGCGGTTATGCCTCTAAGTCGTGCTTCGACACATGGGAGATATAGCCGCATCGAGGGCGTTACACTTTTGCTCCACGATCCTCTCCAAGCTCTCCTGGTTTTGAGTCAGGGTGGCCAGTCCCTTCTCAATCCTTAGAGTGGAGGCAATCAAGTTGCCAAGCTGATCTTGCTTGCTCTTCAGAAGATACTGAGATGCTTCTTCAGTAGTTGGCATCCTTGCAGCCTTTTCAGCCTTTGCCTTCTCCTTCTTGGCTTGTGCGTGCATAGAAGATGGTTCATTTTCATCCATCACCACAGTGTTATCCTCAAATTCTGGGTAGATGGGCATTTGCTCCTTGTCTAGCAGATATGTACCAGTGCCCATCTTGGAGTTAATCTGCTCCTGGATCTGTGGGGCATACCCACAAATCCTCTTCTGGTCAGCAGCTGTCCTCTTGATAGTTTCAACTATAAGGCTCATGACTTTGAACTTCTGTGGGACAGTAAATATATGAAGCAAGTTTATTGCATGGCCTCTAATCATCTTGTGATCACCTGACTTTGGCAAGAGAGTGTGCCTGAGGATCTAGTTGATAGTAGGCAAGCCTGACAGAAGATAATGTACAGATCCAAACTTATGTGTCTCAACAGCAGCATCTGGGATCTCCTTGTACATGTGTACCATGGAGTTGTGATCCTTCTTCTTCTTCTTGGCATAGACATCCAAGTCATCTTCACTCTCTTTTGGAGCATTGATCAACTTCGCCCATTCAGCAACCGTGGACTGGTACCTCGTACCTTCAGACATCTAGACAATACTTCCATCTGGGTAGAAGTGAGCTGTGGAGTAGAACTGCATGATGAGCTCGTCATTCCATTTTGTGAGCTTCTGAGCCACAAACTCATCGACTCCACAAGCCCTGAAACTGTCATACACACCTGGATAATGTTCATCATTCTCCCTGATGTACTCCCAGTCGACCCATCTCATGTCACACACTATGGGCTTCTTGTCAAGCAAGATGGTCTCATAGAAGTCCTGCTGTTCCTTTGTATGGAACCTGTAGTCCACAACAGTCCTTCTCCTGGTGGCATATGGATCAGACTCTCTCCATAGTCTTAGACCTGAGTCCTTCCCAATCTTCATGTTCTCTGCAACTGGATGAGCATCATTGTGATATGGAATTTTTGGCTTCAGCTTCCTCAAGACATGTGACTCATTATCTTCTTCTTCCATTTCAGCTTCAGGCAGTGGGGCCTTGTTCTTCTCTTCAGCAGGGATGTTCCTGGTGCTCCTCTTTGGTTTTGGCTTTGAAGCTGGAGCTACAGCCTTTGGAGCAGACTTAGGCTTAGATGGAACAGCCCCTGCCCCGATGGCATCACCCATAAGCTTCTGAGCTTTGGGTGCTGGTGCAGCATCTTCTTCCTCTTCCTCTTCAGAATCTCTCATGATTGAGGATCTCCCAAGCACTCTGGCAGTGGTCTTCTTGACCCTCTATTTCCTCTTCTTCTCTGCCACAACCTGCTCTTTGGGTGCAGCTCCCAGTGTCTCTTGAGTAGATGCTCTGGCCTTAGACATTGGAATTCTCTTGGCAGGAACCTTTTGCTTCATTCCTGGCTTGGTGGCAGCAGCTGTGCCATATTCCTTCTTCAGGACTTTTCTCTTTGAGGTGGTTTCTTCTTCCTCAGCCACATAGTCCTCATCCTTTGGCTTTGAAGTTCTTTTCTTGCTGGCCCTGGTGGCAGCTTTGGGTAAGTTGCTTGAGGTGCTCCTGCTACCATCATCTGAGCTGCTAGAGGGACTAGTGCCCTCACTCAACTGAACCTGCTCCTCTGACTTGTTCTGGCTGTCACTCTGATCAGACATATTGCAAACACTGACAGTTGACCCCTGTGAACAGATATAGATGAGGTAGAGTGGATAAGCATCACAAAATGCAGAGGTTTTTGCAAAATAATGAGTCAAAAACTTAGTTTTAGTTTTCCACAAAAAGCATTTCGGATCAACCGATTTGTAAACTCGGTGATACCGAAGCAGTTGTTGGAACCTAAACTAGTGAACTCGGTCAGACCGAGTCATAGTTGGGTGGCACCCAGACTGCTAGGGTTTCACAAAGTCCTGACCTCGGTCACACCGATTTGCAATTCTCCATCAGACTGAGAATCACATGTGCAATGGCCTGAGCCGAATCGGTGGTACCGAGTTCCACAACTCGGTGGGTCCGAGATGGTTTCGACGGAAACCTAACCCTAAATTTCCAAATCATCTCTAATCTACAGACTGTTTTGACTGGATAGAATGATCTCAATCATGGCAAGATACATGGCGAACACAATGTGCTAGGAATCAGATAGGGATAGCACAGTGGTCGAGTTCATACCCTAGTTCGGCGATGAACTCGCCACAGCGGCAACGGCGGGGTTGATTCCCGTTGAGGGTGGCGGAGACCAGCAGCAGGAGGCGGCTGGCGATGAGGAGGGCGATCCGGAGACCCTGGAGGCAGACCAGGTTAAGCGCGGGCTGAGGAGGTTCGGAAAGTTTTCCAAAATTTAACCCGTGGATATATATAGCCCAACCCTGTTGGTGTGACCGAGTGGAACAACTCGGTGGCACCAAGATTAATAACTGCAAGCAGTTACTGAAACTCGGTGTGACCGAAAAGTTCAAATCGGTTGCACCGAGATTGAAAACCTAGATCGACATAGTGATCTCGGTATGACCGAAATGGTTGAATCGGTCAGACCGAAATTCACAAAGAAGTTTTGGAAGTTTAAGTCTATGATGAATCGGGGACTCCGAGTGCTCCTCACACAGAGTGGTTCGAATCTGACTTGATCAAATTTTGTGATGTAGCATGAACAGAGTTTGAGACGAGAAAAGCATAGATAGCTAGAGAAGGTTCTTAGGCATTCTTGTCCATCCACTTGGCCAAAAGAAAAGGAAACCAAACAATCAAAACAACAAGTCGATGTCCTCGAATTAGTAAATTATGCAACCAACATGCTCAACAATAAAATGACAAATGAAATATGTGGCACAGCATGCACAAACAATCCTAGCATCTATCAAGCAATTGGAGATCACCTGGTCATCTATATATGAGTATATTGACTTAGGAGTCAAATGAGAACATTTGATCATAGGTCATACTCATCGTTTAAGCACAAGTGGGGTTACCACTTAAACATAAAGCGTTGTTGTGTTCACACCATTAGAGTTGCTTTAACTCAATTGTTGAGTAAAGCTCCCCCTAGATGTGAGATCCCCACTCGCCCTAGATGTGAGATCCCCCTTAAGAGGGATAAACTAACCTTGGGTTTTGTCAATGATGACTTCATGTAGGTGTTGAAGATGTGGATGCTCTATGTTGACGTAGATCATTTGGAGCTATCCTTTGGAGTGAGTTGCACTTCCAATACCTACACGGGTTAGTCCCACAAGGAACAAACAAGGATATCCATAGACATAGAGTGATGCACACACAAGATGATGTCTATGAAAGCTTTAGGTTACCTTGTCCCTTGTCTTACCAACAAGAGGGTTTGTGACTCCTTGAACTAGTGCAAGATGTGGAAGTTGATTGCACTTGTTCTTGCCAAAATGATAAGGGTGAAGTATGTTGGTGGAGTCACCCTCAAGAACTCTCTAGTTCTTCTTCTTCGGGATCCACACCATCTTGATGGTAATCCTCGGAGTTGTAGTTGTACTCGATGAAGTGGAACTTGATGTAGTCTTGGGAACCCACTTGACCAAGGCCTTAGGAGCTTCTTCAAATGCATCAATTTCCTCTTGAAGATTGTCCTTTCCTTTTTGCTTGTGGTCTTGTGGTGGAAGATCATCTTGAGCTTGTGTCCCTTTGGATGAAGTATGATCATACTTCTCTTGTTGAGGAACAAACTTCGTCTTGGTGTATTGATCTTCTTCCCACTCAACTCCATTGGCATTGAACTTTCGTTCAAAACCAATACCTTGATTCTTCCGGTGCCTTCCTTGCTTGCGTACAATTTCCTCGAATTGCTTACTCCCGGCAAGGCTCTTGTAAACACCTTTCTCTATAATTCCCTTCAATAAGCTATTTTCTTTCTCAAGTGTAGCTTGGTTAAGAGAATCGTTAGTGGAATCAAGAGAACTACTAGAAGAAACAACATTGTATTTAGCATGATTATTGTTACTACTAGAGGAAGAATCTTTCTTGTTCTTGTTACTAGACTTGACTTGAGGCATGTAAGTGGATAAGAGTAAACGCTTGGCAATGTAAGAAGAACTTTTCTTGCGAAGATCATCATTGATTTCCTTTAAGAAATCATGCTCTTGCTCAAGATTGAGCTTCTCAAAACGTAATTTCTCATGAGTCCTTAAAAGTTCTCGATGATCTCCTAAGATAGTTTCATGAGCTAACTTAAGAGTGTTTAGTTCTTTAGTTAGAGGCTCAATCTTCTCCTTATCATTGTCATTCGTTTCATCATAGTATTCATCACTATAGTTGTCAACAAGTAACTCATCATCACCTAACAAGTCATCTTCATCACTATTGAAATCAACATACTCGGGGTGTGATACCTTTGGACCTTTGGCCATGAAGCATCCTCCAATTCCTTCATTTGGTGAATCAGATATGTCGTAGGAGTTGGTCGACACAAGTGCTAGTCCGGCAACACCTTCATCTTGAGTATATTCGGAGTCGGAGTGATAGCTTCTCTCGGAGTCATTGTCGGAGTCAGAGCCGGATACCCATTCACCAACATGATCTTGATGTCTTCGTTTTGTGTAGCTCCTTGATGACTTGTCCTTCCTCTCCGAATCATTGCTTCTCCGAGAGGGTCTTTGTTCATATTGACCATCCCTACTCCTTATCTCCCTTGATGGTGATTCTTCTCTTCTACTTCTTCTTTTGGGAGAATCTTCTCTTCTCTTGTGGGCAGCCGTACACTCATTGGAGTAGTGTCCTGGTTTTCCACAATTGTAGCAGTTTCGCTCTCGACTAGAAGATCTTTTGTCATTGTAGGACCTTGACTTGGAACTTCTCTCCTTGCTTCTACTCTTGTAGAACTTGTTGAAGTTCTTCACCATTAGGCTCAATTCTTCATTGAAGGTTTGTTTCTCACTTGATGATGTGGGGGCTTCACATGAGGCTTTGTGAGCACCACTTGACTTGTTATGGAGCTCCTCCTTATCCTTAAGTGACATCTCATGAGCAACAATTCTTACAATGACTTCGGTTGCCTTGAGATCTTTGTAATTTGGCATAATTTGTATCAATGTGCATACGGTATCGTATTTTCCATCCAAGGCTCTTAGGATCTTCTTGATGATGAATTTGTCGGTCATCTCTTCACTTCCTAAGCCGGCAATCTCATTTGTGATAAGAGCAAGCCTAGAGTACACTTTGGCGACACCTTCACCATCCTTCATTTTGAACTTGTCAAGTTGACTTTGAAGCACATCCAACTTGGATTCCTTGACAGAGTCGGTACCTTCGTGCATATCAATCAAAGTATCCCAAATTTCCTTTGCATTCTCAAGGCGACTGATTTTGTTGAATTCTTCGGGGCATAATCCATTGAAGAGGATATCACAAGCTTGAGTATTGTATTGTAGCATCTTCAACTCGTCCGCGGTAGCTTCACGATTGGGTTCTCTCCCATCAAAGAATTCACCTTGCAAGCCAACACACACAATAGCCCAAACAGCGGGGTTATGTCCAAGAATATGCATTTTCATCTTATGCTTCCAACTAGCAAAATTAGTGCCATCAAAGTAAGGACCTCTATTGTAACGCCCCAGATATAACTTTCCCAATTTGTACTCCAACTCTTGTCGTTTCCGGCGTTAAGTTATATTTATTTTCTCAGGTTCGGGTCTTTGTCTCCGTGTGTTGTTTCGTTGTCATGCATCTCATAACATGTCATCATGTGCATTGCATTGGCATACGTGTTTATCTCATGCATTCGAGCATTTTCCCCATTGTCTGTTTTGCATTCCGGCGCTTCGTTCTCCTCCGGTGGTCATTTCTAGGTTTCTTTCGTGTGTGGGGATTAAACATTTCCGGATTGGACCGAGACTTGCCAAGCGGCCTTGGTTTACTACCGGTAGACCGCCTGTCAAGTTTCGTATCATTTGGACTTCGTTTGATACTCAACGGTTAACCGAGGGACCGAAAAGGCCTTATGTGTGTTGCAGTCCAACACCCCTCCAATTTGGCCCAAAACCCACCAAACTCTGCCCCATCATCTAGAGCGTTCGATCATGATCGCGTGGCCGAAAACCGCACCTCATTTGGACACTCCTAGCTCCCTCTATGCCTATATATACACCCCCCTCCGAAATTCGCGGTCCATTCTTCCCCTAACCCTAAAAATCCCTCTCCGCCGCCGCCAGGCGTGTCCGGACGGAGCCAGACAACGTCCGGATTCCACCGCCGCCAACCGCACAGCGCCACATGGCACCCGCCACCTCGCCGCCGCCGCGGGCCGGGGAGCCCGGAGCCGGCTCCCGTGGCCCGATCCGCCCGCGCCGCCATCATCCCTCCGCGCCGCCCGAGCCGGATGGCTCCTCTAGCCCGGCGCCGCCGCCTGCCATTGCCGGCACCTCCAAGCTCCTCCGCGCCGGCATCGAGGCGCCCTCTGGCCCGGACCTCCTCGCCGCGGCCATCGTCGGGCCCCGCCGCCCTGCTTCTCCTCGCCAACGCCGCCGCCTCCCCGAGGTCTTCTCTGGCGTCCCCGACCACCGCATCCATCAACTCCGGCGAGTTCTTCATCTCCGGCGAACAGGACTTTCGACGAACCTCGTTATCCGCGCCAGATCTGAGATCTGGAATTTTTTAGGGTTGACTTTTTCCCAGGGAACCCTAATTTTTTGCATTCTTGCACATGCTATATCTCCGCATCCGTATCTCCGTTTTGGGCATATAGCATATCAAAATGTTCGTCTCAGAGAGTACATCATTTCATTACATTGCGTCATTTTCATTTGAGCTCATCTTGATGCCCGAAATGCTGTTATAATAGGACTTCATGAGTTAAATGTCAGATCTGTTACTTCATCTTAGACTTTTGTCATTTTTGCCATGATTATTGTGTGCATGATATGCCCATGAGTCCTACATATGTTTTGTTAAGGGTTTTGTCATCTTTCCAGAGGTGCAACCCATGTATTTTTGTGATGTGTGTGGTGCCTAGTGCAAGCTTGCAAAGTGAGGCACCCGGTAACTCTGTTTTCAGTGACTTAGTATTTTCACTAAGTCCTGGGATTGTTTAGTTCATGATGCCATATGTTCGTGTTGTTTCCTAGTGATCCGTGCCTCTTTTGAGGATGATCAGTAAATGAGTTTTGTTAATATTGTAGTGCTCTATCCATGCGTGTCTTTGTTTGCAATTATGGAGCACCGTATCTTGAGTCAATCGAGCTCTACTTTTGCTTCGTTGTGAATCTGGGCAGATCGTCAACTTGTTTGCGATTTTGCCGGTGATGTTGTAGTTGATCCGTGCATGCTATGCTATTGTTCTTGCCATGTATAGCTTGCATTTTATACCTTCTTAATGGATGTATTCCTTCCTTGACATGACTTGCACCGTAGTGAGTGCATCGAGCTCGTTAACATGCCTTCGTGAGTTATGTTTCAGCATGTGTTAGTTTTCACTAAGTCTGAAAACTGATTATGTTTTAGCTATGTTCGTGTGCTTGTTAGTATATTTTGTGATCCCTTTTGGCTCAAGGTCACTAAGGGACTTTTGTTAAGCTTGTTGAGTAGCTCCATGCCATGTTCTTCTTTTTCATAATCAGGTCCTGTAGCATGTTGTTTTGTTGCTCCGAAGAGGGCTATATGATCTGAAATTTCAGACAAGTGTTAATTTCACTAAGTCTGAGATCTGTTTTCCATTTGCGTTTTTGCCATGCTTGTTTGAACCTCATAATGGATGATTTGGCCGTAGATCAGTGCTAGACTTTTGTTAAGCATCTTGAATGTTTCCCTGCCATGTATTTTGATGCCATGTTTGAGTGCTGTAGCATGTTCATTTCATTGCATTTATATGCCTACTTGCTGTAAATCGCAGACCGGTGCCAATTTTGAATCGCTTGCCATTTCCAAACCGTAACTCCGATTCTGATGATCTTTATATCGTTTTCAAGCGATTTCATATCATATTTCTAGTTACACACTTGGTTTTCCATGTTGAGGCCAGGTTCATGCATTTCCTGTCATATCTTGCATTTTGCATCCCGCATCGCATCCCGCATAGCATACCATCATTGCATCTTATTGTTTGAGCTTGCACGTGGTTGATTGTATCCTTGTTGCTTGTTTGTCTTGTTTGGGTAGATCCAGGAGACGAGTTCACTAACGAGGAGCCCGTTGAGTTTGCTTTTGAGGATCCAGTCAACTCTGACAGCTTTGCAGGCAAGATGATCATACCCTCGAAATCACTACTATCTTTGCTATGCTAGTTTGCTCGCTCTTTTGCTATGCCAATGCTACGATGCCTACCTTTTGCTTGTCAGCCTCCCAAATTGCCATGTCAAACCTCTAACCCACCATGTCCTAGCAAACCATTGATTGGCTATGTTACCGCTTTGCTCAGCCCCTCTTATAGCGTTGCTAGTTGCAGGTGAAGATTGGAGCTGTTACTTATTGGTACATTTATTTACTTGCTGGGATATCATTATATTGCTATGTTATCTTAATGCATCTATATACTTTGTAAAGGGTGGAAGGCTCAGCCTCTCGCCTAGTGTTTTGTTCCACTCTTGCCGCCCTAGTTTCCGTCATATCGGTGTTATGTTCCCGGATTTTTGCGTTCCTTATGCGGCTGGGTTATAATGGGAACCCCTTGATAGTTCACCTTGATTAAAGCTTTTCCAGCAATGCCCAACCTTGGTTTTACCATTTTCCACCTAGCCTCTTTTTCCCTTGGGTTTCCGGAGCCCGAGGGTCATCTTATTTAAACCCCCCCCCCCCCGGCCCAGTGCTCCTCTGAGTGTTGGTCCGAACTAGAGTCCTGTGCAGCGCCCCCTCGGGGAAACTCGAGGTTTGGTTTTAGTTGTATGGAGAGCTCATCTGAGTGTGCCCTGAGAACGAGATATGTGCAGCTCCTATCGGGATTTGTCGGCACATTCGGGCGGTGTTGCTGGTCTTGTTTTAACCTGTCGAAATGTCTTATTGTACCGGGATACCGAGTCTGATCGGAATGTCTCGGGTGGAGGTCTATTCCTTCGTTGACCGTGAGAGATTGTCATGGGCTAAGTTGGGACTCCCCTGCAGGGATTGAACTTTCGAAAGTCGTGCCCGCGGTTATGGGCAGATGGGAATTTGTTAATGTCCGGTTGTAGATAACTTAAACCTTAATTTAATTAAAATGAATCAACCGAGTGTGTTACCGTGATGGCCCCTTCTCGGAGGAGTCCGGGAAGTGGACACGGTGTTGGAGTAATGCTTGCGCAGGTTGCTCTCTAGTTTTTCGATCGCGCCTTGCCTCCTCTTCTCGCTCTCTTTTGCGAATAAGTTAGCCACCATATATGCTAGTCGCTTGCTGTAGCTCCACATATATTTTGCCTTACCCCTTCCTATATGCTTAAATAGTCTTGATCGCGAGGGTGGGAGATTGCTGAGTCCCTGTGGCTCACAGATTCCTATTACACCAGATGCAGGTCCAGGTGATTCCGCTCCAGGCGACGCGTACAAGCTCAAGTGGGAGTTCGACGAGGACTCTCAGCGATACTATGTGTCTTTTCGTGATGATCAGTAGTGGTGCCCAGTTGGGGGTGATCGGGACCATGTCGCATGTTGGGTTTTCTTCTATTTTGGCGCCGTATTCGGGCCATGAGTGTTTGGATGATGTATGTTATTTATGTACTTTGATTGACGTGGCGAGTGTAAGACAACTATGTATCTCCCCTTTTATTATTTATATTACATGGGATGTTTGTGATGATTACCTGACTTGCGACATATGCCTTCAATGCGATTATGCCTCTAAGTCATGCCTCGACACGTGGGAGATATAGTCGCATCGAGGGCGTTACAAGTTGGTAATCAGAGCCATCCCCGACCTTAGGATCCCCATTGCTTGACCGTTTTTAGCAGCCGAGTTGTGTCTAGAAAAAAATGTTTTGAGTCAATTAGGAATTATATATCGGAGAGTTTAGGAATTCTTTTTACTTCCCAGTCTCCTCATCGCTCTGGTAAGGCATCCTGACGTAGAGTTTTGATTCTTCTCTTCTCAAATTTCACAAAAAAAAAATTTAGGATCACGCGGGTATCTTGGAATCGTTCCGATGGTTTTATGATGAGAACATTGTCTTGGTGCCTCCTGTCAGGGGTTTAGTGGAAGTGTCCCGGGGAGTTGAGCTCTGAGGTGTTGTCATCATAATTTTATCGTTGCAATTCTGGAATACCTGAGATATTTTCACCGACATCGAAAATCTCTTTTATGCAGTTCGTTGGTGAGATAACCTCGACGCCACCCAGTGCTGGGGCGGGAGTTCGGGAGTATCGCCATAACTTGTATAACGGATGCTTTTCGAAGGTTGAGGTAGATGGTTTCCGAAGGTTTCTTGGTTATGTGTTGAAGGATGGATACAACTGGATGTAGGATTTGCTAGTTTGGGTGAGATATTATGCTTCCCCTGTATCCCCAACACCTGATTGCATAACCGGAAAGGTTCGGGAGTTTCATAGGTGGGAATTCTCATAGCTCTAGTTCTTCTTCCACGGATATTGGTTTGAGATTGGGATTTCTTACCGATTATTCGTTCTTGATCCGTACCTTGTTGATTTATTTCTCTACCTTAATTCTGCGTGGCTTCTCAATTTATGGATATGTGACCATTTCAAGAGGAATGCATTCGTTCATTTTGTTCGGATGTGAAGACTTTATGTTGCAATTTTCATTCCATTGGATTCAGCTTCAATATTTGTCTATCAATGTGCTAATGGATGTCAACCTCTTCAGGATGGCTCCTCCAACGCGCAAGACTCCGAATCCTGATCCGCCACCACCTCCACCTCCTCTGGAGGCATGGCAAGCTGTGATGGCCGCTACTAATGCAAACACACAGTTGATCATGCAAATTCTCCGAGAGCGCAATCAAGGCAGTCAAGGGAATCAAGGCAGCAACCAGAATCATTTTGCTACACTGAACCAGTTCCTTGCTAATGGGCCAAAGACGTTCAGCAATTGTGTTGAGGCATCCGATGCTGACGATTGGCTTGTGGATCTGTGTAAGCATTTTGAGTGCAGCAACGTCAGGCCTAAAGATTTCGTCAAGTTCTCTTCCTTCCAACTCAAGATCAAGCTGCAGAATGGTTCCAGCAGTACAAGGATTCCAGAGGTGGACGTCTGATCACTTAGGATGATTTCCGTCAAGATTTCCGAGCTCATCACATCCCTCAAAGTGTGGTTGAAAGTAAGCATCAGGAATTCCGCAACTTGAAGCAAGGCTCTTTGTCTGTCTATGACTACAACAAGTTGTTCTAGAAGCTCGCCCGCTTTGCCAAGCAGGACGTACCTGATGAGAAGAGCATGATATACCAGTTCAGGGGTGGTCTCAGAGAAGAAATTCAGCTCGCTCTTGTCCTCTTTGAGCCGTTGAGATACGATGAGTTCTACAACATGGCACTGAAGCAAGAGGCTGCTCAGTTGAGGTGTGATGCTTCCAAGAAGCGAGTCAGGGATGCTACTCCTTCTTCCTCTACTCAAGTGGCCAAGCAGCAGAAGTATTGGCTTCCTCCTCCTCTGTTCCGTCAGCCGTATCAGCAGAAGAGCAAAAGTGGCAGTGGTTCTTCCCACCCACCCAACCCTGGCTTTCAGAACAAGTCTTCGTCTCAACCTCCAAGATCGAGTGCTCCATACCACCGTCCGCTTTCAGAGGTCACGTGCAACAAGTGCCAACAGAAGGGTCACTATGCCAACAAGTGTTTCAACCAGAGGCATCTTCCTCCTCCTCCTCCTGTCAGATCGGCAAGTACAGCTGTGGTCAAGCATAACCCCAAGCACGCCAAGCTCAATTTGATGAATGCAGCTCAGGCAGAGGATTCGTCAGATGTCATCATGGGTAACCTTTCTGTTAATGATATTCCTGCAAGAGTTCTTTTTGACACTGGTGCATCGCATTGCTTCATTTATAAACCTTTTGCATCAAAGTATGAGTGCGATTATCAGCATCTACAAAATTCTTTGCAAATTGTGTCACTGGGCAAGCAAATGACAGCTAATTTCTGCGTCCCGGGTATTACTATCACGTTGGGCGACTACAAGTTTCTAGCTTCTCCTATTATTCTGGGCGACTCGGATATTGATCTTATTCTCGGAATGGATTGGCTTTCTAAGCACAAGGCTCAGCTTGATTGTGCTGCCAGGCAGATTCAATTGACTCATTCGTCTGAGGATGTAATTGTCTTTGCCGCTCGTGATGATACCATCCATCTGTTTTCTCTCAATGAGAAGGGTGAACTTGATGCCATCTCGCAAATTCCAGTCGTTTGTGAATATCAAGATGTCTTTCCAGAAGAGCTCCCAGGAATGCCTCCGCACCGGCCAGTTGAATTCGTTATTGATCTTGAGCCCGGCACGGAACCTGTGTGCAAACGTCCTTACAAGCTCGGACCTGAAGAGTTGAAGGAGCTGAAGAAACAACTCGATGAGCAAGAGAGAATGGGTCTCATCCGGCCTAGTTCTTCTCCGTGGGGTTGTGGTGTTCTTTTTGTGAAGAAGAAGGATGGATCGGACCGACTTTGTGTTGATTACCGTCCATTGAACAAGAAGACCATCAAGAACAAATACCCACTTCCCAACATCAATGAGCTATTCGAACAACTCAAAGGTGCCCAAGTATTGTCCAAGGTTGATCTCCGTATGGGTTATCATCAGATTCGTATTCGTGAGCAAGATATTCCCAAGACGGCTTTCTGTACAAGTTTTGGTTCATATGAATACACTGTCATGTCTTTTGGCCTCGTCAACGCTCCTCCGATGTTCTCTCGCATGATGAACTTCATCTTCAACACCTACACCAATGACTTCGTTTTGGTCTATCTCGACGACATTCTGGTTTTCTCGAAGAACAAGGAATATCATGCCAAGCACTTGCGTTTGGTTCTCGATAAGCTGAGGGAACATCAGTTCTATGCCAAGTTCTCCAAGTGTGAATTTTGGCTCGATGAGGTTCTTTATCTTGGTCATATCATCTCTGCCAAGGGCATTGCCGTGAATCCTGAGAAGGTGTCTACAATTGTTAATTGGGAACCTCCTCAGAACGTGAAGCAACTCCGCAGTTTCCTCGGTCTCGCAAGCTATTGCCGAAGATTCGTTGAAAACTTTTCTAAGATCGCGAAGCCTCTCTCAAATCTTCTTCAGAAGCACGTCAAGTGCGTTTGGTCTCCGGAGTGTGATATTGCTTTCAACACTTTGAAAGAGAAATTGATCACTGCTCCAGTTTTGACTCCGCCTAATGAATCCAAGCCGTATGAGGTCTTTTGTGATGCCTCTCTCCAAGGTCTTGGCGCAGTGTTGATGCAAGAGAAGAAAGTTGTTGCTTATACCTCTCGCCAGTTGAAGCCTAATGAGAAGAACTACACCACTCATGATCTCGAGTTGGCGGCAGTTGTGCATGCTCTTTTGACTTGGAGACATCTTCTATTGGGAAGAAAAGTGGACATTTTCACTGATCACAAGAGTCTCAAGTACATCTTCACTCAACCTAATATCAACTTCAGGCAAACTCGATGGGTCGAAATGATTCAAGAGTACAATCCGAGTATTGAGTATACTCCAGGCAAGGCAAATGTGATTGCTGACGCATTGAGAAGGAAAGCGTATTGCAACAGTCTGATTCTTAAGCCTTATCAACCCGAGCTTTGTGAAGCTTTCCGCAAACTGAATCTGCAAGTTGTTCCTCAAGGTTTCCTCGCCAACCTTCAAGTCTCGCCTACCTTGGAAGACCAGATTCGCCAAGCCCAGCTTCTTGATGTTATGGTGAAAAAGGTGAAGATTGGGATTGCTAAGAGTCAACCCAAGTACAAGTGCTACCGCCTTGATGACAAGGACACTCTCTTCTTCGATGATCGAATTGTTGTACCCAAAGGTGAACTTCGTAAAGTGATCATGAACGAGGCTCACAATTCTCTCCTCTCCATCCACCCTGGGAGCACGAAGATGTATCAGGACCTCAAGCAAGCTTATTGGTGGACTCGAATGAAGCGCGAGGTCGCTCAATTCGTGAATGAATGTGATGTCTGCAGAAGAGTGAAGGCAGAACACCAAAGGCCAGCTGGTCTCCTCCAACCTCTTGCCATTCCAGAATGGAAGTTTGACCACATTGAAATGGACTTCGTGACTGGGTTTCCAAAGTCCAAGCGTGGCAATGATGCTATATTCGTTGTCATTGATAAACTCACCAAAATGGCTCACTTTATGCCTATCAAAGAGTCTATCACTGCAGCTCAATTGGCGGAACTCTATACCTCTCGAATTGTCTCTCTGCATGGTATTCCTCAAGTGATATCTTCAGACCGTGGCAGCATCTTTACCTCCAAGTTTTGGGATTCTTTTCAGAAGGCAATGGGCACCAAAATCCGCTTCAGCACTGCTTTCCATCCTCAAACAAGCGCTCAAGTCGAGCGTGTCAACCAGATTCTTGAAGATATGCTCAGGTCTTGTGTGATCTCCTTCGGCATGAAGTGGGAGGATTGCCTTCCTTATGCAGAATTCTCCTACAACAACAGTTTTCAAGCAAGTTCGGGCAAGGCCCCATTTGAAATTCTATATGGCAGGAAGTGTCGTACCCCTCTCAACTGGTCTGAAACCGGTGAACGTCAGCTGCTGGGTAATGACTTAATCACAGAAGCAGAAGATATGTGCAAAGTCATTCGTGATAACCTCAAAGCAGCCCAATCCCGCCAAAACAGCTACTATGATAGTAAGCACCGTAATTTGGCTTTCGAGATCGGAGATCATGTTTACCTCTGCGTCTCTCCTATGAAAGGTACTTGTCGCTTCGGTATCAAAGTGAAGCTTGCCCCTAGATACATGGGACCTTTCAAGATTGTCAGCAAGAGAGGCGACCTCGCCTATCAACTCGAGCTTCCTTCAAACTTTGTAAATGTTCATGACGTGTTCCATGTCTCTCAGCTTCGAAAGTGCTTCAAGACTCCTGACCGCACAGTCAACTTCGAGGACATTGAGATCCAAGAAGATCTCTCTTATCGTGAGCACCCAGTTTCTATTCTTGAAGAGACTGAACGCAAGACTCGCAACAAGTCAATCAAATTTCTCAAAGTCAAGTGGTCACATCATTCCGACCGTGAAGCTACCTGGGAACGTGAGGATCACCTCCGTTCTGAGTACCCGGCGTTCTTTCAGTCCTAGATCTCGGGACGAGATCCTTTCGTAGTGGTGGAGTGTTGTAACGCCCTGGATATAACTTTCCCAATTTGTACTCCAACTCTTGCCGTTTCCGGCGTTTAGTTATATTTATTTTCTTGGGTTCGGGTCTTTGTCTCTGTGTGTTGTTTCGTTGTCATGCATCTCATATCATGTCATCATGTGCATTGCATTGGCATACGTGTTTATCTCATGCATTCGAGCATTTTCCCCGTTGTCCGTTTTGCATTCCGGCGCTTCGTTCTCCTCCGGTGGTCATTTCTAGCTTTCTTTCGTGTGTGGGGATTAAAAATTTCCGGATTGGACTGAGACTTGCCAAGTGGCCTTGGTTTACTACCGGTAGACCGCCTGTCAAGTTTCGTATCATTTGGACTTCGTTTGATACTCCAACGGTTAACCGAGAGACCGAAAAGGCCTCGTGTGTGTTGCAGCCCAACACCCCTCCAATTTGGCCCAAAACCCACCAAACTCTGCTCCATCATCTAGAGCGTTCGATCATGATCGCGTGGCCGAAAACCGCACCTCATTTGGACTCTCCTAGCTCCCTCTATGCCTATATATACACCCCCCTCCGAAATCCGCGGTCCATTCTTCCCCTAACCCTAAAAATCCCTCTCCGCCGCCGCCGGACGTGTCCGGACGGAGCTGGACAACGTCCGGATTCCACCGCCGCCAACCGCACAGCACCACGTGGCACCCGCCACCTCGCCGCCGCCGCGGGCCGGGGAGCCCGGAGCCGGCCCCCGTGGCCCGATCCGCCCGCGCCGCCATCATCCCTCCGCGCCGCCCGAGCCGGACGGCTCCTCCAGCACAGCGCCGCCGCCCGCCATCGCCAGCGCCGCCAAGCTCCTCCGCACCGGCGTCGAGGTGCCCGCCGGCCCGGACTTCCTCGCCGCGGCCATCGTCGGGCCCCGCCGCCCTGCTTCTCCTCGCCAACGCCGCCGCCTCCCCGACCTCTTCTCCGGCGTCCCCGGCCACCGCATCCATCAACTCCGGCGAGTTCTTCGTCTCCGGCGAACAGGACTTCCGGCGAACCTCGTTATCCGCGCCAGATCTGAGATCTGGAATTTTTTAGGGTTGACTTTTTTCCAGAGAACCCTAATTTGTTTACATTCTTGCACATGCTATATCTCCGGATCCGTAGCTCCGTTTTGGGCATATACCATATCAAAATGTTCGTCTCAGAGAGTACATCATTTCATTACATTGCATCATTTTCATTTGAGCTCATCTTGATGCCCGAAATGCTGTTATAATAGGACTTCGTGAGTTAAATGTCAGATCTGTTACTTCATCTTAGACTTTTGTCATTTTTGCCATGATTATTGTGTGCATGATATGCCCATGAGTCCTACATATGTTTTGTTAAGGGTTTTTTCATCTTTCGAGAGGTGCAACCCATGTATTTTTGTGATGTGTGTGGTTCCTAGTGCAAGCTTGCAAAGTGAGGCACCCGGTAACTCTGTTTTCAGTGACTTAGTATTTTCACTAAGTCCTGGGATTGTTTAGTTCATGATGCCATATGTTCGTGTTGTTTCCTAGTGATCCATGACTATTTTGAGGATGATCAGTAAAGGAGTTTTGTTAATTTTGTAGTGCTCTATCCATCCATGTATTGTTTGCAATTATGGAGCAGCCTATCTTGAGTCAATCGAGCTCTACTTTTGCTTCGTTGTGAATCTGGGCAGATCGTCAACTTGTTTGCGATATTGCCGGTGATGTTGTAGTTGATCCGTGCATGCTATGCTATTGTTCTTGCCATGTATAGCTTGAATTTTATGCCTTCTTAATGGATGTATGCTTTCCTTGATATGACTTGCACCGTAGTGAGTGCATCGAGCTCGTTAACATGCCTTCGTGAGTTATGTTTCAGCATGTGTCAGTTTTCACTAAGTCTGAAAACTGATTATGTTTTAGCTATGTTCGTGTGCTTGTTAGTATATTTTGTGATCCCTTTTGGCTCAAGGTCACTAAGGGACTTTTTTTAAGCTTGTTGAGTAGATCCATGCCATGTTCTTCTTTTTCATAATAAGGTCCTGTAGCATGTTGTTTTGTTGCTCCGAAGAGGGCTATATGATCTGAAATTTCAGACAAGTGTTAATTTCACTAAGTCTGAGATCTGTTTTCCATTTGCGTTTTTGCCATGCTTGTTTGAACCTCATAATGGATGATTTGCCCGTAGCTCAGTGCTAGACTTTTGTTAAGCATCTTGAATGTTTCCCTGCCATGTATTTTGATGCCATGTTTGAGTGCTGTAGCATGTTCATTTCATTGCATTTAGATGCCTACTTGCTGTAAATCGCAGACCGGTGCCAATTTTGAATCGCTTGCCATTTCCAAACCGTAACTCCGATTCTGATGATCTTTATATCGTTTTCAAGCGATTTCATCTCATATTTCTAGTGGCACACTTGGTTTTCCAAGTTGAGGCCAGGTTCATGCATTTCCTGTCATATCTTGCATTTTGCATCCCGCATCGCATCCCGCATAGCATACCATCATTGCATCTTATTGTTTGAGCTTGCACGTGGTTGATTGTATCCTTGTTGCTTGTTTGTCTTGTTTGGGTAGATACGGGAGACGAGTTCACTAACGAGGAGCCCGTTGAGTTTGCTTTTGAGGATCCAGTCAACTCTGACAGCTTTGCAGGCAAGATGATCATACCCTCAAAATCACTACTATCTTTGCTATGCTAGTTTGCTCGCTCTTTTGCTATGCCAATGCTACGATGCCTACCTTTTGCTTGTCAGCCTCCCAAATTGCCATGTCAAACCTCTAACCCACCATGTCCTAGCAAACCATTGATTGGCTATGTTACCGCTTTGCTCAGCCCCTCTTATAGCGTTGCTAGTTGCAGGTGAAGATTGGAGTTGTTCCTTATTGGAACATTTATTTACTTGCTGGGATATCATTATATTGCTATGTTATCTTAATGCATCTATATACTTTGTAAAGGGTGGAAGGCTCAGCCTCTCGCCTAGTGTTTTGTTCCACTCTTGCCGCCCTAGTTTCCGTCATATCGGTGTTATGTTCCCGGATTTTTGCGTTCCTTATGCGGCTGGGTTATAATGGGGAACCCCTTGATAGTTCGCCTTGATTAAAGCTTTTCCAGCAATGCCCAACCTTGGTTTTACCATTTGCCACCTAGCCTCTTTTTCCCTTGGGTTTCCGGAGCCCGAGGGTCATCTTATTTAACCCCCCCCGGGCCAGTGCTCCTCTGAGTGTTGGTCCGAACTAGAGTCCTGTGCAGTGCCCCCTCGGGGAAACTCGAGGTTTGGTTTTAGTTGTATGGAGAGCTCATCTGAGTGTGCCCTGAGAATGAGATATGTGCAGCTCCTATCGGGATTTGTCGGCACATTCAGGCGGTGTTGCTGGTCTTGTTTTAACCTGTCGAAATGTCTTGTTGTACCGGGATACCGAGTCTGATCGGAATGTCTCGGGTGGAGGTCTATTCCTTTGTTGACCGTGAGAGCTTGTCATGGGCTAAGTTGGGACTCCCCTGCAGGGATTGAACTTTCGAAAGCCGTGCCCGCGGTTATGGGCAGATGGGATTTTGTTAATGTCCGGTTGTAGATAACTTAAACCTTAATTTAATTAAAATGAATCAACCAAGTGTGTTACCGTGATGGCCCCTTCTCGGCGGAGTCCGGGAAGTGGACACGGTGTTGGAGTAATGCTTGCGCAGCTTGCTCTCTAGTTTTTCGATCGCGCCTTGCCTCCTCTTCTCGCTCTCTTTTGCGAATAAGTTGGCCACCATATATGCTAGTCGCTTGCTGCAGCTCCACATATATTTTGCCTTACCCCTTCCTATAAGCTTAAATAGTAATGATCGCGAGGGTGCGAGATTGCTGAGTCCCTGTGGCTCACAGATTCCTATTACACCAGATGCAGGTCCAGGTGATTCCGCTCCAGGCAACGCGTACGAGCTCAAGTGGGAGTTCGACGAGGACTCTCAGCGATACTATGTGTCTTTTCCTGATGATCAGTAGTGGTGCCCAGTTGGGGGTGATCGGGACCGTGTCGCATGTTGGGTTTTCTTCTATTTTGGCGCCGTAGTCGGGCCATGAGTGTTTGGATGATGTATGTTATTTATGTACTTTGATTGATGTGGCGAGTGTAAGCCAACTATGTATCTCCCCTTTTATTATTTATATTACATGGGATGTTTGTGATGATTACCTGGCTTGCGACATATGCCTTCAATGCAATTATGCCTCTAAGTCGTGCCTCGACATGTGGGAGATATAGTCGCATCGAGGGCGTTACATCTATGGTGATAATTTCCCTCGCTAGACGCCATACTCTCCTAGGTTGTGAAACCAAGGCTATGACCACCATAAGCTATGGAAATCAAAGCAAATGGAGACGAAAGCTCTGATACCACTTGTAGGATCGAAAGTATGTCTAGAGGGGGGGGGTGATTAGACTACTTGACCAATTAAAAATCTATCCTTTTCCCAATTTTAGTTTTTGGCAGATTTTAGCTAACTTAGCACAAGTCAAGCAATCTTAACACAACTCAAGAAAGCATGCAAAGAGTCTATGAGCAGCGGAAAGTAAAGCATGCAACTTGCAAGAATGTAGAGGGAAGGGTTTGGAGAATTCAAACGCAATTGGAGACACGGATGTTTTTGTCGTGGTTCCGATAGGTGGTGCTATCGTACATCCACGTTGATGGAGACTTCGACCCACGGAGGGTAATGGTTGCGCGAGTCCACGGAGGGCTCCACCCACAAAGGGTCCACAAAGAAGCAACCTTGTATATCCCATCATGGCCATCACCCACGAAGGACTTGCCTCACTAGCGGTAGATCTTCACGAAGTAGGCGATCTCCTTGCCCTTACAAACTCCTTGGTTCAACTCCACAATCTTTGTCGGAGGCTCCCAAGTGACACCTAGCCAATCTAGGAGACACCACTCTCCAAGAAGTAACAAATGGTGTGTTGATGATGAACTCCTTACTCTTGTGCTTCAAATGATAGTCTCCCCAACACTCAACTCTCTCTCACCAGATATGGATTTGGTGGAAAGAAGATCTGAGTGGAAAGTAACTTCGGGAAGGCTAGAGATCAAGATTCATATGGTAGGAATGGAATATCCTGTCCTCAACACATGAGTAGGTGGTTCTCTCTCAGAAAATGTGTATTGGAAGTGTAGGTATGTTCCGATGGCTCTCTCCACGAATGAAGACTGGGTGGAGGGGTATATATAGCCTCCACACAAAAACTAACCGTTACACACAATTTACCAATCTCGGTGAGACCGAATTGAGAAACTCGGTTGGACCGATTTAGCAAACCTAATGACCGTTAGGGTTTTCGGCGGGACTGAGATGCAACTCGGTAGAACCGATATGGTTAGGGTTAGGGCATAACGTAATCTCGGTGTGACCGATTACACAAACTCGGTGAGACCGATTTAGGTAATAAGCTAACCAGAGAGTTGGTCAGGTAAACTCGGTGGGACCGATCGCTCATTTCGGTGGGACAGAAATGTTACAAAAGGGAAGCAGCGTGTTTACATTGCAATCTCGGTGGGACCGATCGCTCATCTCGGTAGGACCGAAACATTACGAAGGGAAATTTTGGAGATTACAACCCCATCTCGGTGTGACCGAAATCCCTATCGGTGAGACCGATTTGCCTAGGGTTTGTGGCAGTGGCTATGACATCTAAACTCGGTGGCGCCGGATGGAAAGAATCGGTGGGGCCGAGTTTGACTTTTGGTTTAGGTCATATGTGGATGTGGGAAGGTAGTTGAGGGTTTTGGAGCATATCACTAAGCACTTTGAGCAAGCAAGCCATTAAGAAACACCTCATCCATCCTTGATAGTATTGGCTTCTCCTATAGACTCAATGTGATCTTGGATCACTAAAATATAAAATGTAGAGTCTTGAGCTTTGAGTTTGAGCCAATATTTTGTCCTTAGTATTTTGAGGGGTCCAGTTTCCTCATCCATGCCATGCCATTCATTGAGCTTTTCCTGAAATATTAATCTTGGAATAGCATTAGCTCAATGAGATATATGTTTTTAGGAATTACCAAAACCACCTAGGGATAGTTGCACTTTCAGCTGGAAAGGGGAAGAAGAATAGCATTGAAAAGGGGCAGCAGCACCATACGATGGGTTAGGGTAATAATGGCAAGCGCAAGGCTGACGACAGTTCAGACTTTGACGATAATACCAATACTCAGAACAATAATTAGCGTCGTAAGGGGAAGACGTTCGCACACCGTCTTGGCACGCTAAAGTTTAATATTGAGGCGGTGATGAATCAGCCTTGCCCGGAGCATAGCACCCCGAATAAGCCGGCTACCCATATGTGGAAAGATTGCTTCATCATGAAGGAGTACCGTAATTCTAGTTTTTATCAGGAACATCATGACCCGCATGGCGGGTCAGGATCCGTTTTGCAAGGGCATGACATTGGCGGCGGTGGATCAAACTTCGGTTTTCAGGGTCAAGGTAATCAAGGCGGTTTCAATCAGCAACCGAGTCAAGGGAATCTGGTTATCAGAGTAATCCGAAGTAGTTGAATAGTGGACAGTATCATGTGTTCACCACAAGTTTATGCATACTAGACCAGAATATTCGTATAAGGGTAGTGAACGCAGTTGAGCCGGTGGTCCCTCGTTACTTGCGATGGTCTGAACATCCTATTCTTTGGAGTCGTGAGGATCATCCGCCCCGAGTTGACAATTCGGGTTAGTTAGCTTTGGTGGTTGCGCCATAGCTTGGGGCGTACAAGTTTACTAAGGTGCTCATGGATGGAGGCAGCAGCATCAGTATCCTTTACTATGACACACTCTGCCGTATGAATTTGACTAATAAAGATCTTAAGCCAACTAATTTTGTTTTCCATGGTGTGGTGCCTGGTAAGTCAGCGTATCCGGTGGGTAAGATAGCTTTGGAAGTGATTTTCGATGATCATCATGACTTCAGAGATGAGAGACTGACTTTTGAAGTGGTCAAGATCCAGAGACCTTACCACGCGCTGTTTGGACGGCTGTCTTATGCTAAATTCATGTCATGGCCTTGTTATGTCCTGCAGCTTAAGATGCGGGTCATAAGGGTACCATCACAGTGCATGGGAGTAGGAAGATAGCCTTGGAATGTGAAGAAGGCGATGCTGCTTATGCCGAGTGTATTTGTGCAATGGAGGAGTTGAAGTTTTATAAGGATAACGTTAACCTGACATATATGACACCTTTGAAGAAACCAACCACGAAGCATGACCCTCTCTTGAAGTTTAAATCGGCAGATGACACTAAGCTGGTTGACTTTGTTCCTCGCGACTCATCCAAGCAGTTCATTATCAGTGCTAATATGGATCCCAAGTAGGAAAGCGCACTCATCAAGTTCATCCGTGAGAACCGGGACATCTTTGCATGGAAACCTTCTGACATGCCAGGTGTACCGAGGGAACTCATTGAGCACACTCTCAATATTGATCCAAAGTTTAAACCGGTCAAGGAATTCCTTCGTCGTTTCAATGAAGAGAGGCGCAAGGCCATTGGAGAAGAAGTGGTCTGACTCTTGGCGGCTGGGTTTATTGTTGAAGTTTTTATCCTGAATGGCTGGCTAACTCGGTGCTAGTACTTAAGAAGAACGGTACTTGGCATATGTGTGTGGATTAGATGGGCCTTAACAAGGCATGTCCGGTGGATCCTTTTGCTCTCTCCCGTATTGATCAGATCATTGATGCTACGATGGTTTGTGAGCGTTTGAGCTTTTTGGATGCTTACTATGGTTATCATCAGATCAAAATGGCAGTTAAGGACTAGGAGAACACAACTTTCATCACTCCCTTTGGAGCCTTCTGCTATGTGTCTATGCGACTTATCAGCGGTGTGTTCAAAATTGCCTTCATGACCAAATTGGATGCAATGTTCATGCTTATTTGGATGATATTGTTGTGAAATCTAGGAAAACGGAGACCTTGATAGATGATTTGAAAGAGACCTTTGAAAATCTCCGGGTCTACAAGATGATGCTTAATCCGGCCAAGTGCATCTTTGGTGTGCCAGCAGGCAAGCTCTTGGGGTTTTTAGTTTCTGAAAGGGGCATTGAACTAACCCGGAGAAAATCAAGGCTAGCACTTCTTTGGCTAAGCCGATGTGTATTAATGATGTCCAGGGTCTGGCAGGTCGTATTGCGGCCTTAAGCCGGTTTATAAGCCGGTTGGGCGAGAAGGCTATCCCTCTATACCAGATGATGAAGAAAACATACCACTTTGTTTGGAGTGAGGCTGCTGATCAGGTGTTTGAGGCGTTGAAAAGCATTTGGCTGAGCCGCCGATCCTTGTAGCTCCTATTGATAAGGAGCCCTTAATGTTATATGTGGCTGCTAATAGCCAACCGTCAGTGTAGCAATTGTTGTGGAACCGGAAGGAAGCAGGCAAGGAATATCTGGTTCAGTTGTGGGTATATTATATCAGTGAAGTACTCATTGAATCCAAGCAGAGGCAGAAACTGGTGTATGGAGTGTTCATGGCTTGTCATAAGCTGAAGTAGTATTTCTTTGGTCATCCCATCACTATGGTCAGTTCTGCTCCTTTAGGGGATATTATTCAAAATAGAGAAGCCACAGGTCGGGTTGCCAAGTGTGCTATTGAGCTTGGACCCCATGGTTTGAAGTACATGCCTTCATCAATGACTGGATAAAGTTGCAGATGCGTGAGGAGAAGCCGGATAGCACATATTGGACTATTCACTTTGACAGATCCAGGCAATTGGAAGGCTCGGGGGCTGGAGTTATTTTGACCTCCCCATGAGGTGATAAATTTTGTTATGTCTTAAGGTTGATGTTCCCTTGTACTAACAATGCAGATAAGTATGAAGTCCTGCTCCATGGTCTTCGAATGGCTAAAGATATGAATCTAAGCCGGGTAAGGTGCTTTCGCGACTCAGATTTGGTGGCTCACCATGTTTCAGGCACTTGGGATTCCAAAGATCCACTCATGGCGGCTTATCACCGAGAGGTTGATGCTATTGCTGGTCATTTCAAAGGTTATCACGTGGAACATGTTGACCGCAGGAAAAATGAGGCGGCTGATGCTTTAAGCCGGCCTGGGTCCTAGCTTAAGCCGGTGCCACCTAATGTTTTCCTTTATATCCTGCATAATTCTTTAGTAAAATTGCCTATGGAGGAAGATCTTGCTATTCCTGACCCGGAGGCGCAATTGGTGGCGGCTCTTCATGCTATTCCTGATTGGACTATTCCATATTTGGCTTATATGACCCGGGGCGAGTTACCTGAAGATGAAACTTTGGCCAGGCAGATAACCCGGCGGTCTAAGTCAATGACTATTGTCAATGGAAAGTTGCACCAATGTAGTGTCACATGGGCATTTCAACGTTGTGTTTCTCCTGAGGAACGCCGTGAGATTCTATGGGAGACTCACGTCATCATGTCAGCTCTAAATCACTCGTAGTCAAGGCCTTTCATCATGGGTTTTATTGGCTTACGGCTCATGTTGATGTAGAGGACTTGGTCAGTAAATGTGATGGTTGTCAGAAATTTTCATGATGAGCTCACGTGCTGGCTCAAGAATTGAGAATGATTCCAATTACTTGGCCGTTTGCAGTCTGGGGGCTGGATATGATTGGACCTTTCAAAAGATCCAAAGATAAAAAGACTCACCTCTTTGTGGGTTGAGGCAAAGCCGGTCAGCAACTGTGATGCGGCAACAACGGTTCAATTCATCAAAAAAGTGATTTTCTGTTTTGGCTACCCTCACAGCATCATCACGGATAATGGCACTAATTTATCTAAAGGTGCTATGAAAGAATTTTGTCAGCGTGAACATATTTGTCTTGATGTGTCATATGTGGCTCAGCCCCATTCCAATGGTCAAGCTGAAAGAGCGAATCAAGAAATCTTGATAGGCATCAAACCCCGGCTTATGGCCCCTTTGTAGAGGACGTCGGGTTGTTGGGTGTAGGAGTTGCCCTCAGTGCTATGCAGTATCAATACTACCCCCAACAGGTCTACGGGTTACACGCCTTTCTTCATGGTTTATGGAGCAGACGCGGTTCTCCCTACTGACATCCGTCACGACTCGCCCCATGTGGCCGCTTATGTGGAAGCTGATAATGAACAAGCACGTCAGGATGCTCTTGACCTGTTGGATGAGGAGCGTGACCTTGCGGTGGCTCATTCGGCGATTTACCAGCAAGATCTGCGTCGTTATCATAGCCGCTAGGTTAAAACCAGGACCTTTCAAGAAGGAGATTTGGTGCTCCGGCTCATCCAAGATCAAACTGACATGCACAAATTATCCCCACCTTGGGAAGGGCCCTTTGTGGTCAGCAAAAATCTGAACAATGGGTCGTATTACCTTATCGATGTTCGAGATCAGAAGGACTCACGCACGTCAGAGGAGGAGACCCACCAACCATGGAATATTGCTCATCTTCGGCCTTATTACACTTGAGCCACTGGCTCTTGTGATGTACATACTTCTATCAATGTATATATTATGATTAGTATAATAAAGCCGGCATCCCTGATAACTCAGGGCCTCTGTTGTTTCATTTCTGAGAATATGAGTCTTTATTGTTACTTCCTAAGATCACTTGGGGGCTTCCTGCTCATTGAGCATAGCTATGACCACCCTCTTGATCTGGCTTGTATGCCTTGGTGACAAAATACGTGGGGGCTTCCTGCTCGTTTAGCATAGCTATGACTACCCTATTCATCCGGCTTGAACGACGTTGCTACAACCCACTTGGGGGCTTGCTGCCCAGGTTAAAGGAGCCAATGAGAGTCTGGTGCAGAGCATAGCTCAAACATAGGCACCCTGCCTTATTGGCTCAATATATATCACTTGGGGGCTCCCTATTCATTGAGCATAGCTTTGATAACCCTTTGATTGTCTTGAAATGCCTTGTGTATACACGAAAAATTTCAGTAGATCCTGCCTTGTACGTCTGCCACTCTGCCTAGGTAATCTTGGAATGACCCGCTGAACTCTTGACAGTCAATCTTATTAAGACCCTGAACTTGTCAAAGTTAAAACGACAGTTGGTCATGTGAGGCCCGGCTTACAGGTTTGAATGAGTTATTAACTTCGTGGCTATGCAGCCATGAAAAGCACTTGATGTTGAGGCTTGGCCGCCTATGAAAGCCTTGATTTTTTTATTTGTTTTTTGAACTTTGTTTGGGTTTATATTTTTATACCATATTGATATATGGTTTCGAAAATTGGTTCAGGCCATGTTGCCTTGATCTGTATGATTCATATCTGAATTTACCTAGAGTTTTGATAACCCGGTCTGGCTTTGGACGATAAGTCACCAGTGAGTCTTGATTATAAGCTTGGAGGTCTGCACTCCAAGTCTTTGGGCTGATTACCCTTACTGCGTGTGGCATGGTTAGCCGGCATTATGAACAAATATCACAGGTATGATATTTACTTTGTTATGATTATATAAGGTTTTGATAAACCCACCCTGGTTATGAACTATGCAGTCGCCAGTGGATTTTCTATGGGGCATTCTGACCCGCCCTGGGGTAAACCGCCAGGGCACATGCTATCTGCTTATGTGTAGGACATATTATAGCTACAATCTGCAGAATTCGATGACGTTATAAAGCATAAGTGCCCGATCTTCAATGTCAGATCGCTAGTTCAAAAGTGTTATGAAAATAAACAAGCGTGATGGCATGGCAGTTCATTGTTTTCAACTAGCCTATTACAAAGGCATCAAGCGGTGAAAAAGAATAAGTGGGTCGAGGCTTCTAGTCTTGGCAGGTTGAGGCTTCCGGGTCATCCTGTGCTAGTTCTTCTTCTTCCTCTATTGTCTGGAAGTTAGGCGATGACCAATCGATCCCAGTCAAAGCTTTGAAGACAGCCTTGTCATCAATAAGTGTTGACGGGTCAATATTAGGAGCGAAGGTGTGTTTACGTGTTGGCGGGATAAGGTCCATGGACTCATGAACTGGCGCCTTCACTTTGGAATTTATAGCATCATAAACTAGATGGTCTTTGGAAAGATCAGTCTGCTCAGCCAGCTTGCTTGCCCATGGATGCATATCTCTTGCTATTTGAGCGAAGTCTTCAGCACTAAAAGTAGAGTTGTCTTCTTTGACACTGGGACAGCCGGCTGATATTTCTTTCGGGTCAAGCTTAGCCTGCCACGCCTTTGCCTGGCTTAAAGCAGTAACGACATTGGCTCTCGCGGCTGATCGTTTAAGTTCTTCAACCCTTTGTGGCATCACAGACAGCCTCTCTAATACTTCCTTAATGAGGGAAGGTGCTTGCTTCTTATACAAAGCTGCAGTGATAGTCCGTTGAGCACCAGTATATAGCTGCTCCACAAGGGTTTATACCACTTTCAACTTTATGTGCATATCATCGCCAAGCTTGGAGCTTGTGGAACCTGTATTAGCACATATGATTATAAACCGGTTTCAACGCTTGTTCCAAAGTGATGAAGAAGTACTGAGGTACACTATTAATTACTAAAGATGGCTGTTGTCATGCTATTGATTTGCTGCTTTAAGCCAGACAACTCGTCAGTCACCGGTTTAAGGGCTACTTCGGCATCTTATGCTCTTTTCAATAGAGCTGCCCTCTTGGTTTCCCAGCCGGTTTTGTCAGCACTGAAGTCTTGTTTCATCTTTTCAATGTTTTCCAATGAAGTCTTCAGCTCTGATTTGGCTTTTGCAGTTTCAGATTGTTGGGTTTGAATGTTGGCCCTCAGATCTTTGACTTGGGATTCCTTCATATTTAGTTCAGCCTACAACATGAACAAGGGGGAAGGCATTATGATCATATTATTTTCAAAGTCCCAAGCACAATACAAGTATTTTCCTTGGCACTTAGGGGCTAATACCTATTGCTCTTTTTAAAGATAGTTTCTATGATAATCCGGACAAAATGATATGAATTAATCCGGATCATGGTGGCTAGACATATTTGGATTTTCTTCATGATTATCGGTAGAAGTCCCGGTTTAACTTGTCAGCTTAAGCCGACCCTTGGGGGGCTACCAGTGCAAAGTTGATCATCACTATTTGAATGCCCGACTTAACTTATCAGTTTAAGCCGACCCTTGGGGGCTACTTGTTTGATTCTACAATAAGTATGCCATGACATGAATGAAAGGTTCTAAAGGTTATTTACAGTCTACATCATATTCGATTCTCATATCTAGTAGACTTGGCGGGTGATAGAGATATGTTTCTATGGAGGATTGTAGTGCTTACCTCTAAAGTGGGCTGGGCCCATCAGTGAACTTAGTCTGCCGGTTTAAGTAATAAAATTCTCTGAAAAGTTCTACAGTGGGCTCCTGTTGAAGGTATACTTCGCAGAACACTTGAAAGTTGCAAATGTTTGAGACGGAATTGGGCCCAATATATTGAGGATGGAGCTTGAAGAAGTGCAACACATCCCGGAAGAATTTTGAGCCAGGGCGGGGGGGGGGGGGGGGGGGGGGGGGGGGGGGGGGGGGGGTGAAATCCCAGAGAAAGTGATCAGTAAAGACAGTCACTTCACGTACTTGGGCCGAGGAGGGGTTTCTGTGTCTGGAACCCTCCAATGGATGAGCTTTTTCTTGGCTAAGACGCCCGTTTGAACATACTCATTCAATAATTCCTCGGTAACTGATACATCTCCGTTGTATCTATAATTTTTGATTGTTTCATGCCAATATTAGACAACTTTCACATATTTTTGGTAACTTTTTATATGATTTATTGGACTAACGTTTTAATCTAGTGCCCAAGGACAGTTCCTATTTTCTGCATGTTTTTTGTATCGCAGAGTATCCATATCAAACAAAGTACAAATGCAATAAAATTTTACGGAGAATTATTTTGGAATATATGTGATTTTTAGGAGTTGGAATCACTGCAAACAAAGGCCCACACAGCCCACAAGACACCAGGGCGCGCCAGAGGCCCCTGGCGCGTGGTGCTGGGTTGTGCCCTCCTTGAACATCGGTTGGAGCTCTACTTCGGGTGCAAGGAAGCTTATCTCCGGAAAAAATCATGTTAAAATCTCAGCACAATCGGAGTTACGGATCTCGAGGAATAATGGAAACGGTCTTTGGCCAGATCTGAGGAACACAAAACATAAGAGAACAGAGAGGGAGATCCAATCTCGGAGGGTCTCCCGCCCCTCCACCGCCATGGAGGCCATGGACCAGAGGGGGAATTCTCCTCCCAATCTAGGGGGAGGCCTATAGTCAAAAAAAAAATCTAGGGGGAGGCCAAGGAAGAAGAATAAGTTATAGCGTGGGGTGAATATTCTCGTGTGTGCTTGTTTGCTTTATCACCAAGTAGTTTTTATTTCTTGTTCTATGTTGTTCTCTATCTTTAGTTATGGATATGGAACACGAAATACCAAAAAAATTAGTTGTACTTGCTACTCATGGAGATGCGGAACCTCCTAAAACCCTCGATGCTCGTTATGTGAGAGATATTATGCACTAGTTTGATAATCCTGAGAAAACGCCATTTAACTATATAATGGGAGTAACATTGGATCAACGCGAATACTTTAGGGATTATCGCTTGACTCATAAAGGGAAATTGTTACGGGATCAAATTTATATGTTGTATTGGTATGCTCGGGACCTATGCTTGAGACATGATTATACTTGTTGCTCTAGAATGAATGCTCCACATCTTCCCTTTTCATGCGAATTTAATTATAATGAAACCTTGGCTTCTTATGCTAATGGTATATATGATTACTATGATGTGGAATGAATAGAAGAATTTGTTTCTTTTAAGGGTGCGTATGAAATTGAGTCTTTGTTTGAAAGTTTGAAGATTTTGATGATTCAGTTTATAGCCCTGAAAATCTTGCTATCCTTAAATATTGCTATGATAATTATAAATACAATTAAGATATTGATGTATTTATTGAGAATAACCCCGTTGTCCATGAAAATACTAATATTTCACAGGAATCTATGGAAGAAGAAAATGATGAAACTATGAGCTCATTGGATGAAAAGAATGAGGAGGAGGGCGAAGAACAAACGGAGGAAGAGAGGATTAGCTACCCGTGCGCACCTTCTAATGAGAGTAACTCTTCAACTCATACATTGTTTAATTTCCCTTCGTGCTTACCGAAGGATGAATGCTATGATAATTGCTATGATCCCGTTGATTCATTTGAAATATCCCTTTTGATGAACTTGATGATTCCTATGTTTGTGGCCATGAGGCCAATTAGAATTATCCTTATGGAGATGAACTTGCTATATTTCCTTATATTAAGAATGAAATTGTTGCTATTGCACCCACATATGATAGTCCTATTATCTTTTTGAATTCTCCAAACTACACTATATCAGAGAAGTTTGCACTTATTAAGGATTACATTAATGGGTTACCAATGCACATGATGATTTTTATGAATATAATATGCATGTGCTTGCTGCTCCTACTTGCAATTATCATGAGAGAGGAACTATATCTCCACATCTTTATGTTTCCAACACGATAAAATTGCAAGAAACTGCTTATGATATGTATTGGCCTTTACTTGATGTGCATGAATTGTTCTTGTATGACATGCCGATGCATAGGACGAGAGTTAGACTTTGTCATTGCTTGATATATGTTGCTTTGTGCTCACTACTAAATGCCAAACCATTTCTAATAAAAATTGGCTTTGATATACCTTGGGATCCGAGTGGATCCATTACTTGAGCACTTTATGCCAAGCTTAATTGATTTAAAGAAAGCGCTGCCAGGGAGACATCCCGGAAGTTTTAGAGAGTCATTTATTTCTGTTGAGTTCTTTTATAAAGTTTAAAAACAAAAAAAATATAGAGGGGAACTTAAAACTTCACAAATAGAAAAGTGAAAGTGAGATAGACGAGCATCGTGGAAGCGGGAGCATGCCTTGAACTTTGTTCATGCCCATGGAAACTTTGTGAATCTTGAATTGCAGAAAATGTTCAACAAAAATAATTATCCCTTGTACAATTCCATTGTATTATAAAAATAATATTCCAAGATTTGCCTTTAGGATGTTTAAATTGCTTGTTGGTTTGTCCGGTGCAAAACAGGAACTTTGGTTGTAGTGCGCGATTTTACATTTTTTTACTGGAACGTCAAATGGTTCTGAAACCTTTTGAACTATCTTTCTATACAAAATCTTTATTTTTCCTACTTGTTTCAGAATGTTTTGAGTTACATAAGTATGGTGGATGTTCAAATCTTTACAGACTGTCCTATTTTCACAGATTGTTGTTATCGCTTCATTGTTTGCATATGTTTTAATTCTTGTTGAAGACTCCTTGACATGGGGCCATATAATTGTGATAGCATACAGGGGGTAATGTTTGTTTATAATTGTACAATAATCTTACAACAGTACATGATGGGATTTCATTTCCATATTGATTATCCCCGCCACTAAAAGTTTGGTTGAGTTTTGTGTGGATGATGTGATCAAAGATCGAGGAGGTCTCCATATGAGGAGAAGGAGGAGAGGCAAGAGCTCGAGCTTGGGGATTCCCAAGCTACCCCAAGTAAATATTCAAGGAGACTCAAGCGTCTAAGCTTGTGCATGCCCCGGAAGGCATCCCATCTTTCTTCAACAAGTATCGGTATGTTTTCGGGTTTTTTTTTCGTTCATGTGATATGTGTAAATCTTGGAGCGTCTTTGCAGTTTGTTTTCACTTTTCTTCTATGCACCATGCTGGTTTGAGATAGTCCATCGTTGATTTATAGAATGCTCATTGCACTTCACTTATATCTTTCGAGTATGGCTTTATAGAATGCTTCATGTGCTTCACTTATATCATTTGAAGTTTGGATTGCCTGTTTCTCTTCACATAGAAAACTGTTGCCTGAAGAATGCTCTCTTGCTTCACTTATATTTATTAGAGCATGATCTTTTGTAGAAATAATTAAACTCTCATGCTTCACCTAGATCTATTTAGAGAGTCAACAGGAATTGGTCAATTGCATGGATAGTCATAAAATCCTACATAAAACTTATGGATCGCTAAATATGATATGTTTGATTCCTTGCAATAGTTTTGAGATATAGAGATGGAATATGTGGGAGGTATTAGTAAATAGTTATGTTTAGTAAGAATATTGGTGTTAATGTTTGTGACTCCCCAAGCATTCATGTATAGTCTCTCGTTATGCTATGAAGTTGGATCATGATTTATTATTGATTATCTTCCTTATGAGTGGCGGTCAGGGACGAGCGATGGTCTTTTCCTACCAATGTATCCCCCTAGGGGCATGCGTAGTAGTACTTTGCTTCGAGGGCTAATAAACTTTTACAATATGTATATGAGTTCTATATGACTAATGTGATTCCATGGATTATACGCACTCTTACCTTTTCGCAATTTGCTAGCCTCTATGTTACCATACATTGCCCTTTCTCACTTCGAGACGTGGTGCAAAATTCGTAGGTTCATCCAAACCCCGTGATATGATACGCTCTATCACACATAAGCCTTATTATATCTTCCTCAAAACAGCCACCATACCTACCTATTATGGCTTTTCCATGGCCATTCCGAGATATATTGCCATGCAACTTCCACCACTTCCGTTTGGTGACTTGAGCATTCATTGTCACATTGCTTTGCATGATCATATAGCTGCCATAGTAGTTGTGGCTCAGCCACCGTTCATCAATTTTCATACATGTTACGCTAGATCATTGCACATCCTGGTACATTGCCAGAGGCATACATATAGAGTCATACTTTATCGTAGGTATCGAGTTGTATTTTTTTCTGTTGAGTTATAAGTAAATAGAAGTGTGATGATCATCATTATTCATTTTGGGAGCAGTGCCCTTGTGAGGAAAGGATGATGGAGACTATGATTCCGCCACAAGTCGGTATGAGACTTCGGACAATGATATAAAAACAAAAAGAAATAAAAAAAGAAAAAAGAAAAAAAGAAAAAAGAGAAAAGAAAGAAAAAAGAAAAAAATAAACAAAGAGAGAAGGGGCATTGTTAGTATGCTTTACCACACTTGTGCTTCAAAGTAGCACCATGTTTCCATATGAAGAGTCTCCTACATTGTCACTTTCATATACTAGTGGGAATTTTTCATTATAGGATTAGATGCACACCCACTTAGTTTCTTTCATATTGAGCTTTCATACACTTATAGCTCTTGGTGCATTCATTGCATGGCAATCCCTACTCCTCACGTTGATATCAATTGATCGGCATCTTCATAGCCCGTTGGTTAGCCACGTCGGTGTGAGACCTTCTTACTTTTTTGTCTTCTTTATATTTACCCCTATCATCATACTCTATTCCACCTGTAGTGCTATATCCATGGCTTGCGCTCATGTATTGCGTGAGGGTTAAAAAAGCTGAAGCGCGTTAAAAAGTATAAACCAATTGCTCGGCTTGTTATTGGGGTTGTGCATGATAAATACTTTGTGTTAAGAAGACAGAGCATGACAAGACTATATGATTTTGTAGGGATAGCTTTCTTTAGCGTTGATATTTTAAAAGACATGATTATTTGTTCGGATGCCTGAGTATTGATGTCTTTATGTCAAACTATAGACTATTGCTTTGAATCACTTATGCCTTAATATTCACGCCATGATTAGATATATGATCAAGCTTATGCTAGGTAGCATTCCACATCAAAAATTATCTTCTTTATCATTTACCTACTCAAGGACGAGCAGGAATTAAGCTTGGGGATGCTGATACGTCTCCGTCGTATCTATAATTTTTGATTGTTTCATGCCAATATTATACAACTTTCACATATTTTTGGCAACTTTTTATATAATTTATTGGACTAACCTATTGATCCAGTGCCTAGTGCCAGTTCCTGTTTTCTACATGTTTTTCTATATCGCAGAGTATCCATATAAAATGAAGTCCAAATGCAATGAAATTTTATGGAGAATTATTTTGGAATATATGTTTTTTTTGGGAGTTGGAATCACTGCGAATCGAGGCCCACACAGCCCACAAGACACCAGGGCGCGCCAGAGGCCCCTAGCGTGTGGTGGTGGGTTGTGCCCTCCTCAACCGTCGGTTGGAGCTCTACTTTGGGTGCAAGGAAGCTTATACCTGGAAAAAAATCGTGTTAAAATCTCAGCGCAATCGGAGTTATGGGTCTCCCGGAATATAAGAAATGGTTTTCGGCCAGATCAGTGGAACGCAAAACAGAAGAGAACAGAGAGGGAGATCCAATCTCGGAGTGGCTCCCGCCCCTCCGCCGCCATGGAGGGCATGGACCAGAGGGGCAATTCTCCTCCCCATCTAGGGGGAGGCCAAGGAAGAAGAATAAGTAGGGGGGGCTCTCTCCCCCTCTCTCCCGGTGGCGCCGGAGTGCCGTCGGGGCAAGGATCGTGACGACAATTTACATCAACAATCTTGCTACCATCAACATCAACTATCTCCCCCTCTATGCAGCGGTGTAACACCCCTTCTCCCCACTGTAATCTCTACTTAAATACGGTGCTCAACTCCATTTATTATTTCCCAATGATATTTGGCTATCCTATGATGTTTGAGTAGATCCGTTTTGTCCTGTGGGTTAATCGTGATCTTGGTTGGTATGATCGTATATTTTATTTATGGTGTTGTCCTGTGGTGCCCTCCATTCTCGCGCAAACATGAGGGGCCCCCGTTGTAGGGTGTTACAATATGTTCATGGTTCACTTATGGTGGTGTCGGATCACGGGTTCCAGCAAAACCCTCGAGGTTCGAACACTGGGTGCGCGCAAAGGTTTTCTCCCTATCGATCCACGCCCTAGCTCACTAAGATCTCGCAGATGAACTCCGCGAACTTGCAACACAAAGACACAAGATTTATACCGGTTCGGGCCACCGTTGTGGTGTAATACCCTACTCCAGTGTGGTGGTGGTGGATTGCCTCTTGGGCTAATGATGAACAGTAGAAGGGGAAGAACAGCCTCCTGAGATTGAGGTGTTCTTGTGCTTGGCGAAGTTGTGTCGGTGAGATGCCTCTGAATGAGTTCTTCCTTTTTTTTCCTCATTGTGGTGGCTGGTTCTACTTATATAGGCCCTGGTCCTCTCCCCAAATATTTAGCGGGAAGGGAGCCAACAACGGCCAATTTGAAAGAGGACAGCTAGTACAGCTTATCCTGACAAAAGTAGTCTTCGCCTGCAAGAGGCTATGGTGGTCACGCCGTCTTGGGCTCCGTGGTGACCTCTGTCTTGCCGTCCTGCTGGTCTTGGTCTCGTTGCACCGATATGGAAACCTTTCCTTGATGCCTCGGTACTCCGCGCCTGCGCTTGCCCCCTTGGCACCAAATAGGAAACAAGGACGCTGCGCGCGCTGGAGCCCGCCTGGTCTCGATCGTCATGGCTCATGTTACGAGGACCTCGCGAGGTTTGCCTTGCCTTGATCTCTCCGCCCCTTGTGAGCCTTTCTGGGGAGGCCGCTGCTGAGGAGGTATTGCGTCCTTCGCCTCTCAAGGCTTGGCTCCTGGCGAGGGTCTTGAATACCTCGTCGATGAAGATGGGCCGTAGAGATCTGCTAGCTCAGCCACGCCGTGGGACATAGGCAGGCAAGTCTGGGGACCCCCGTTCCCAGAACATCGAGAGTAGCCCCCGGGCCCAAGGTGTGCTCGGGCTAGGATTCGAGGCGAAGCCAAAGGTCAAGCGCGGAGCGCGGCGAGCCCCAAAAGCCCGCGGCCTCGGTTGACACATGACGGTTGATTGGACATGGGCGTCTCCGCTTCCCGACGCTGCCTTGGAAACTCCTCGACTTGACAAGTCCCTGCGACATGCAAGGAAAACCATCATTACCCGTGTTCGTGGGGGGCGCTGGTTAGCCTTCTCCTGCTATAAATGAGGAAGGGGGCGGAGCCCCCGTCCCCCACTTCTTCCCATTCCACTTGCTTCTTCTTCCCCCATTCTACTGCTAGTAGCAACTTCAATGGTGCCGATCCAAATTCTTCGCTGACAAGAAGGGAAAGATTCCCCTCGACATGCCGGCGCTGCTTCCGCTGAAGAAGAGGCCGGTCCACCATCGCGACGCTGCGGCGATGCAGGTGGCGACGAGGAGTTGGTGTGAGAGACCTCCTCCTGGGTATCCACTGCCCAGGACGGGGGCTCGGGAGGAAGGAGCAACGAGTGTCAGCACACGCACCGTGGCCAAGGTCGACGCGCTGCGGCGACGAGTGCCGTCGCTCCTGGAGTCTATGCCGCGGGCTCCTCACACGAGCTCATGCTGTGGGCGGCGATGCCCCCAAGCTCCTGGATCCGCTTCCCGCGCTTCTTCTCTGACGTGATGCCGCCGAGGGGGCCTCTCGAACTCTAGTTGCAACATGCCGACTGCGACGCTCCGGCGACCGGAGCAGAGGTTGAAGCAGCCTCCACCGGCAAGATCTTCATGACCCGTGGCTGGGGCGAGGTCGTGCGGGTTTGCCGTGCGGAGAGCGCCCTCGCGATCCACTTCGAGTACGACGGTGCCTCCATGCTGTTCTTCAAGGTCTTCAACGCGGAGGGTCGCCGCTTGGAGTGTTGCCCCGAAGGGGAGCGCCAGGATGAGGAGCGCCCCGCTCGCGGCTGCTCCAGCAGCAGCGACTTTGGGAGTCCGGCGGTCCTCCCGAGCTCTACAAGACTCTGGAGACGAGCGACGACAGCTACATGCCCCCAAGCTCTCGCCGCGCTCGGAGCAGGGCCGCAAAGTCCGGCCGCCGCCATCGCTGATCTAGTTGGGGTTGGCGCCGGCCTCCCGCGACCCACTGTTGATGATGGCGTCGGCCGCGGGGGTGTGTAGACAGGATTCTCCTAGGTTCTCGTCTTTTGTTCCCCGCGAGGAATCGAGAAGTACCCCGTGGGGGCGTGTAAAGAGTTTGCAATGTCTTTTGTTGATATTATCTCAATGATGGATGCCTTGTGAGCACAAGCCCTGTTTAGGCTCAGTCTTCCCTTTCCAATATCGCGATGGCTTGTTGCTCTACGCTGACAGGTCCCGCTCCCCAAGCAAGCTTCAGCCGTCGCTGGTATGCCAGGTTGCGTGCTGTGGTGAAGGCCAGGAGGTGAGCGGCCCGAGGTCCAGTAAGAGCTCCTGAGGTGCGATGCTCAGGGGGACTCCTTTAGCGCTCAAGTAGCCGTGGTAAGATAAAAAAAGGGGAGGCGACGTTGCCGCCACAGGGTGGCGGCGAGCGTGTCCCCTAGGTTCCAACGATTAGTTTATCTGAGCTCATGACTTATCTTGGTGGTCCGGGGTCGATTCTTCATGATGCGCTAGACCTGTGCGCGAACATCCGCAGCGTAGCTAGGTCAGGCCCATAGGAGTCTTCCCCTTTCCTATGCTCTCCTTTGTGCTCTACGTCCTCAGGTCCTAGCCCTCGAGCGAGCTCAGCCGCCGCTGGTATGCCAGGTGGCGTGCCGTGGTCAAGGCCAGGGGGTGAGGGCTGGAGAGCCAGTAAGAGCTCCTGAGTCGCGATGCACAGGAGCCCCCTTTTAACGTGCAAGCGGATTACTTGGAAGAGATGGGAGCTCGCGGTGCCGCCTGGTGTTATCCTCATGAAATTCCTGCAAGCCAGCACAAGGAAGAACACGATCTGCCGTTATGGTTACCAGCCTGCCGCTGGTTGCTCCGTGAGGGGTGAAGGCACTGAGGGCCCGGTGAGGTGACGTGCGCGGGGCGTGTCATGAGCCAGAGCTCGACCGCTCAGGTTTTTCGACGTGGCAGGGACGGACCCGTGCACCAGCGTCGTGCCGGCGCGAGGAGGCCCTGTGGGAGGTGACGATTGAAAAGGTAGCAATCATAGGTAGATTAAACATGAGAGTAGCAGGCTTTAGTAAGTGCATGGGAGATACATGCGACTGGGTCATGCCCGAGCGGCTTGGGGATGATGTAACCCGAGGGGCGCTCCCAACAAGGTAAGCTAAAGACATAAAAAGGGATACATGCCACATGGACGGACCCACGCGGCCTGGGAATGATGCAGCCCGAGGGGTGCTCCCAGCTAAATGAACTTGGAAAATGTCACCAGGTTATGTTGACGAAGGAGAGTTGGGGCAGCTCAAGGTGCGCAGCAAAGGGGTTGCTCCTCACGATCCACCGGGGCCTGAGCCTCAGGAGGCTCTGGGGGCTCAGGTGGTTCCTTCAGGACCGTCTCCATCTCCGTCAGGACGGCGTGGTACCTGGCCTCCTGAGCCGCTAGGATGCACCACAAGTTGCGCTGGTAGGCGGACGACATGCTCGGCAGGCCGAAGGCATGCGAATGTAGCTATGCGGTGGGCCCTCGCAGCGCCCCACGTGCAAAGGCCAGAAAAGCTCCTGGGAAGCGGCCCTATTGAGCCCTGGAATGTCAATGCAGATGCGCAACCCAGCATCCTCACCTAGATGGGAAGCTGCGCCTCATGAGCGGCGGTCGCCGCGCATGGCCCTTGCGTCTTGCAGTTCCTGGGTGGTCTTGGTGATGAACTCCTGAACGGTGGGCGATCCTTGCCCTGTGCCCTCCTGAGGGAAACATGCAATGAAGCACGCCTCCAAGTGGTGCCCAAGCACCTCCCTCGAGATGTGGGCAAGGTCTGAGGCCTTCCAGAAGAAAGGCCCCGAGCCCTACCCGGGAAGGGCGCCGGGTGCGCCTTCCTATGCGTTGGTGGGAGGCTCCCCAGGAGCGAGCACTGATCCTGACGAGGCTCCGGCTATGACGCCACCCTCCTGAGGTCCTGCACGGCGCAGCTGCTTCTTCTTCTTAGGGATGACCTCAGGAGGGCCCTCGCCCTTGCTGTCGGGGTCATCGATTGCTACAGCTTGGAAGGCACGCTCGAGGGAGCACACCGCATCTCTTTCTGCACATGGGACCGTGATGATCCCGCCGCTTCCCGGCATCTTGAGGACATTGTAGCCATGATGGGTCACCGCCATGAACTTGGTTAGGGCTGGATACCCGAGGATGGCATTGTATGGCAGACGGATGTGCGTGACGTCGAAGTCGATGAGCTCGGTGCGGTAGTTCTTGCGTTCCCCGAAGGTGACAGGGAGGCGGACGTGCCCTATCAGTGTGGTGGAACTGTCGGTCACTCTGGAGAAAGGCTTGTGAGGGAGTCCTGGATTAGGGGGTGTCCGGATAGCCGGACTATACCTTCGGCCGGACTCCTGGACTATGAAGATACAAGATTGAAGACTTCGTCCCGTGTCGGGAAGGGACTTTCCTTGGTGTGGAAGGCAAGCTTGGCGATACAGATATGTAGATCTCCTACCATTGTAACCGACTCTGTGTAACCCTAGCCCTCTCCGGTATCTATATAAACCAGAGGGTTTTAGTCCCTAGGACGGACAACAATCATACCATCGGCTAGCTTCTAGGGTTTAGCCTCCTTGATCTCGTGGTAGATCTACTCTTGTACTACCCATATCATCAATATTAATCAAGCAGGAGTAGGGTTTTACCTCCATCGAGAGGGCCCAAACCTGGGTAAAAACATCGTGTCCCTTGTCTCCTGTTACCATCTGCCTAGACGCACAGTTCGGGACCCCCTACCCGAGATCCGCCAGTTTTGACATCGACATTGGTGCTTTCATTGAGAGCTCCTCTGTTTCGTCACTTTTAGGCCCGATGGCTCCTCCGATCATCAACAACGATGCGATCCAGGGTGAGACTTTTCTCCCCAAATAGATCTCCGTATTTGGCGGCTTTACACTGCGGGCCAATTCGCTTGGCCATCTGGAGCAGATCGAAAGCTACGCCCCTGGCCATTAGGTCAGATTTGGAAGTTTGAGCTACATGGCCGACCTCCGCGGAGACTTGATCTTCGACGGATTCGAGCCGCAGCCGAGCGCGCCGCACTGTCACGATGGGCATGATCTAGCTCTGCCGCCGAACAGTGCCCTGGAGGCCGCACCCGCATCAGCTCCGACCCTTAATTCGGAGCCAACTGCGCCAATCGAGGATGGGTGGTTGGACACCGCCTCGGGGGCTGCAATCTCTACAGTGATCGAGCTGAACACCAGCCCTATTCTCTGCAAAGCCCGTGACTCCAAGGAGCCGGACTCCTCCCTAGACTCTGAGCCCTCCGCGCCCCTACCGATCGAACCCGATTGGGCGCCGATCATGGAGTTCACCGCCGCGGACATCTTTCAGCACTCGCCCTTCGGCGATATTCTGAATTCACTAAAGTCTCCCTCTTTATCAGGAGAGCCCTGGCCGGACTATGGTCAGCAAGGTTGGGATGCGGATGATGAAGAAATTCAAAGCCCACCCACCACCCACTTCGTAGCCACTGTCGATGACTTAACCGACATGCTCGACTTCGACTCCGAAGACATCGACTGCATGGACGCCGATGCAGGAGACGATCAAGAACCAGCGCCTATAGGGCACTGGAAAGCGACCTCGTCGTATGATATATACATGGTGGACACCCCAAAAGAAGGCAATGGCGATGGAACAACGGAGGATGACCCCTCCAAGAAGTAGCCTAAGCGCCGGTGTCAGCGGCGCCGCTCTAAATCCCGCCAAAGCAAAAACAGTGATTCCGGCACGGGAGATAATAACACCCCGGACGGTGCCAAAGACAACCACCTCCAGCAAGATTCAGCACAGGAGGATGGAGAAGCAAGCCAGAGAGCGGCAGACAGAGAGGTCGAGGATGACAATTATATGCCTCCCTCCGAAGACGAAGCAAGCCTCGACGATGAAGAATTTGTCGTGCTAGAGGATCCTGTCAAACAAGAGTGTTTCAAATGCAGGCTTATGGCCATGGCGAGCAGCCTCAAGAAAAAACAGCAACAACTTAGAACTGATCAAGATTTGCTAGCCGACAGATGGACTGAAGTCCTTGCGGCCGAAGAGTATGAACTCGAACGCCCCTCCAAGAGCTACCCAAAGCGCAGGTTGCTACCCCGATTAGAGGAGGAAGCACCTAAACCTACATCACCAGCGCATGATGCGGCCGACCGGCCACCCCGTGGACGCGACAAAGAGGCCTCTCGGCCCTCCACTCAAGCCGCACCCCGGCGCCGCTCAAAAAATACCAAGGCACGGGAAAATGCGCCAGACCTGCGAGATATATTGGAGGACAAGGCAAGGCAAACAAGATCGATCTACGGATCGCATGGGCGCCCCACGGCATGAGACGGTAATCGTCACTCCGGATACAGTCAATCCGGTCGGGCCGAACACAGCAGAGAAAGCTCGTTTGAGCTGCGTCGTGATATAGCCCAATACAGAGGTGCCGCACACCCACTATGCTTCACAGATGAAGTAATGGATCATCAAATCCCCGAGGGTTTCAAACCCGTGAACATCGAATCATACGATGGCACAACAGATCCTGTGGTATGGATCGAGGACTATCTCCTTGATATCCACATGGCCCACGGTGATGACCTACACGCCATCAAATACCTCCCACTCAAGCTTAAAGGACCAGCTTGGCATTGGCTTAACAGCTTGCCAGCAGAATCAATTGGTTGTTGGGAGGACCTGGAAACTGCATTCCTCGACAATTTCCAGGGCACTTATGTGCGACCACCAGACGCCGATAACCTTAGCCACATAATTCAGCAGCCAGAGGAATCGGCCAGACAATTCTGGACACGGTTCCTAACCAAGAAAAATCAAATGGTCGACTGTCCGGACGCAGAGGCCCTAGCAGCCTTCAAGCATAACTTCCGTGACGACTGGCTTGCACGGCACCTTGGACTGGAAAAGCCGGAATCTACGGCAGCCCTCACGACACTTATGACTCGCTTTTGCGTGGGAGAAGACAGCTGGCTAGCTCGCAGCAATAACATGAGCAAGAGCCCTAGTAATTCGGATACCAAGGAGAGCAGTGGCAGGTCGCGTCGCAACAAGCAAAAGCGCCGCATTAATGGCGACAATGCCGAGGATATGACAGTTAATGCCGGATTCAGAGGCTCTAAACCCGGTCAGCGGAAAAAGCCATTCAAAAGAAATACTCCGGGCCCGTCCAGTTTGGACCGAATACTCGACTGCTCATGCCAGATACATGGCACCCCCGAAAAACCAGCCAATCAGACCAACATGGATTGTTAGGTGTTCAAACAGGCAGGCAAGTTAAATGCCGAAAGCAGAGACAAGGGGCTGCATAGCGATGACGAGGAGGAGCCCCGGCCGCCAAACAACAGTGGAAAGAAAGGTTTTCCCCCACAAGTGCGGATGGAGAACACGATATACGCATCCCACGTCCCAAAGAGGGAGCGGAAGCGTGCGCTAAGGGACGTATACGGGATGGAGCCAGTCGCCCCAAAGTTCAACCCATGGTCTTCCTGCCCGATCACTTTTGATCGAAGGGACCACCCCACTAGCATCCGTCATGGCGGATTCGCCGCATTGGTTCTAGACCCAATTATTGACGGATTTCACCTCACTAGAGTCCTTATGGACGGCGGCAGCAGCCTGAACCTGCTTTACCAGGATACAGTGCAGAAAATGGGCATCGATCCCTCGAGTATTAAACCCACTAAAATGACCTTTAAAGGCGTCATATCAGGTGTAGAGTCCAACTGTACAGGCTCAGTTACACTTGAAGTGGTCTTCGGATCTCCGGATAATTTCCGAAGCGAGGACTTAATCTTCGACAGTCCCGTTCCACAGTGGCTATCACGCACTGCTCGGGCGAACCGCATTTGCCAAGTTCAATGCGGTGCCGCACTACGCATACCTCAAGCTCAAAATGCCAGGCCCTCGACAAGACCGCCTGGCACGTTCCGAGCAAGCGTAGCAATGCGGCCCCAACCCCAGCCCTCGCGAACTTGCGAAACCAGTGTTGCGCGTACATAACTATGCTTTGGAAATACCATGGGTACGGGGGGAGGGGCACCATCACGGCACGCCCGAAACGCGGCTTAAACCGCACTAGGGGCTGCCGATTTCTTAATTTTCTCTTATTTTCAGGACTCCATTCTTCGAAAGGCTTGTCCGGCAGTACAATTGTCGTACAAACGATACAACCAGGGAAGCAGAAAGCTACGCCGCACTATGGAACTCTAAGGTGGTCTCTATAATGAGCAGTATACCTGTTTCACATACCATTCCACAGCTCGCCCCTGGAAAGGACATGTTAAATAGTCCCATCTTTTGCTTATTACACTATTTGTATCATTCTGCTTTGATCGCAGCTTTTTTAAATAAACAATGCATAGCTTCCGTCTATTATTGCATTACACTTTTTTACGAATATATGTTCATTAATGACATGTTGCACCCGTACACTTTGGTACGGCCAATACGCCAGGGGCTTAAGTACCCCACAATACGGTGTGAGAAGTCCAAACACTTTCACAAGTGCGGCACCCCGAACTTATAGCATTATATGCATCGGCTCCGAATCATGTCTTGGGTCAGTAGCTGGGTTTGCCCGGCTCCTATGTTTTGGTACCTTACATTCCGTTATATCGGCTAAGGTAGCACTAGGAGAACTACTGCGATTGTGCCCAAGTTGAGCTGGGCTAAGCACCTCAGTAGAGAAAGCTAAAACTAACCGTCATGATGTGGCGAGAGCTAGTCGCTGTTGAGAGGTTTTCGAGTCCCTAAAAACTTATGCCGCTTAGAGCGAGGAGTCGGCTTTGTCTGGCCTAGGCATGGATAGCGCCCCAAACTCGGTCTTCCAAACACTATGGCTAAGTGAGAGTGTTCTAGCATTATAGTCCGATTGCCTTGTTAGTTGTGTTGAGCGCCTCCCTCGAAGGACCCAAGAAAGGGAAAAAGAGCGCTCATGTTTATCCCGAACACCCCAACACTCGTGGCATGGGGGCAGAAGCCGACGACTCGCCATCTCTCAAATTTGATAAATGGCCTCACAGAAGGTAATATTTTAAATTCAAAAGCATTGCTTAGCGCATATGAACAAGTTTTCAGCGTACAGGATCACAAATGCGAGTTTACTCAAAAATTACATCTTTGGAGCATTCAACAGCTATAAGGTGGGCACCCTTTAGGACGCCCTCATAATACGCTTCCGGGACGCGATGCTCCTTGCCCGGCGGCGGCCCATCCTTCACCAGCTTCTCCGCATCCATCTTGCCCCAGTGCACTTTAGCACGGGCAAGCGCTCTACGGGCACCTCCGATGCAGACGGAGCACTTGATTACTTCAAGCCGTGGACAGGCATCCACCAGTCGCCTCACCAGCCCGAAGTAGCTCCCAGCAGAGCCTCTCCAGGCCAAAGCCGAACTATGAGGCCCTTTATGGCCTGTTCGGCCACCTTGTGGAGCTCGACCATTTGCTCCAGCTGGTCGCTCAAAGGCACTAGGTGTCCAGCCTTAGCATACTGAGACCATAACACCTTCTCCGCCGAGCTCCCCTCCTTGGATCGGTAGTAGGCGGCGACATCAGACGCACTGCGGGGCAAATCTGCGAATGCTCCTGGAGAGCTCCGGACTCGGGTAAGTAACAAGTAATTCACTTTCATGTGCTTGCTTTGCATAATGAATGCCTTATCTGCCGCTATCTTCTTCATCGCTTCAATTTCTTGGAGGGCTTTCTGGGCTTTGGCCTTGGCAGACTTCGCGCTTTCGAGGGCTGCCACAAGCTCGGATGCTTGCGTCTTTGAGTGAAGCTCCAAACTCTCGTGTTTTTTCACGAGAGCCTGGAGCTCTTTCTACAACTCCTCCACCGGCGCCTCCTGCTTCCCTCTCTCTCTGCGCTCCGCGGCCGCTCTGTTTTCGGCCTCGAACAGCGCTTTCTTAAGGGTTGCCACCTCGGTCGTGGCCCCTATAATAGCACGTTGATCCTGTCATTTTTTGCAACCACATCTTCTCTATATACTTGCGCAAGGTATTACTTACCTTCCTTCTCCTCGAGTTGCCTCTTGGCATGGCCGAGCTTGTTCTCGGACCGCGCGAGGTTTTTCTTCAGTGTATCCACCTCCGCAGTCAGTGCGGCGGAGGCCAGCAGCGAAACCTGCATACGCATATTGACTTGATTATGTTAGACTCCTGCAATCCTCTATTCGGCTTTTCTTTATGAACACCGAACAGAGCATCAGGGGCTACTGTCTATGCGGTAATATTTTTACATATTCTTTACTTACCTCAAAGCCTGTTAGAAGGTTGGCACAGGCTTCAGTCAGTCCGCTCTTGGCGGACTGAACCTTCTGGATCACCGCACTCATAATAGTGTGGTGCTCCTCATCAATGGAGGCGCCGTTAAGCACCTCCAGCAAATTGTCCGATGCCTCCGGTTGGACGGGGGTCACCGGTGTCGTGGTTCCAAGTCTGACAGTAATGTAGGGGGTAGGTATGGAGAGGCAAGGTCTTAGCTATGGAGTAGTTGTAAGCACACGAGGTTTACGAGTTCAGGCCCTTCTCGGAGGAAGTAATAGCCCTACGTCTCGGAGCCCGGAGGCGGTCGACTGGATTATGCGTGTATGAATTACAGGGGTGCGAACCCTTTACACCGAGGAGGGGGTGGCTTATATAGAGTTCGCCCGACCCCTCCAGCCCTCAGTTGTGCAGGGTTTTAAATACATTAAGGTCGGGCGTTACTGGTAACGCCCCTAATAAAGTGTTATGATGACCATAAAAGCTACTTAATAACCGATCGTTAGCGTGTGGAGTGCCTTTAGGTCTCCTGGCCGACGAGTGGTTGGATCTTGGTTGAGTGATTGCTTCTTGGTCGAGTGTCTTCGAGTCTGTCGAGTGGAACACCTCCAAGTCGATTGAAAGGTGATTTGTTCTATAGATGTCCTTGGGTAGGGCAGTTGGGACAGGTCCATGACCCTACCCTAGGTACATAGCTTCATCATTAGCCCCCGAATGGATCGAGGTTTGAGTGGGGAAGGAGTTGAGAACTTCTCCGACTCTTTTTTCATGCCATGAGCATATCTCGTTTCGGATCAATGAACCTGATTGGTGACAGCAGCTTCCTTTTCAGTCGCCTTGATCCATTCTTAGTTTCTTGTCGAATGAGTTTCTTTACTTGAAAGGCTCCGAGTGACGGCGTGGAGGAGATCTTCCGTCTGACAAGTTGTTCTGCTGCCCGCAGATTTCGCAGGATTCGGATTTTGGGAAGCGCGCGGGATGGGGGAGGCCGCAGCAATCGGATGGGATAGGGCGGAGCCGCCTCGATCTCCGCACCACCTTTTTCGCCACGTATCGCGCACGCGATTGTTACGGGATTTGACAGGACCGCCCGGGCCTACCAATCAGCCACTCGAAAGCGACCTCATATAAGGCGTCGGACGGGGGTTTCGTGAACAGTGCGTTCCCATTCCCTCTTCTCCTCTTCAAGCTTCTTCGTCGCGCTCGCTCTCGCCCCAGCGCCGCCGCTCCGTACGCGTCTCGCCGGTGACAATGGGGAAGGAGAAGACGGCGGCTCTGGAGCGGGCGAAGAAGGCGACGGCAAAGGCGAAGGGAAAGGCGACCAGTCGGGGTGGATCTTCCTCACGAGCTGTCCTAACAAAGGGCTGGATCCAGGGCGACTGGATCTGCTCGGCGATCCTCCAAGAAGACCTCGACGACCTAGCCGAAGGAGGGCTCATCCCCCATGGATCGGCGCGGCTTCCAGGGAAGGAGTCCGAGCCGCAACCTCGGGAGGGTGAGCGCGTTCTCCTTGCCACCCACGTCGACCGTGGATTTTCCTTGCCTCCTCACCCTTTCTTTCGGGGATTTCTGAATTTCTTTGGGGCACAACTGCACCACTTCACTCCCAACACAATCGTGTATCTCGCTGCTTTCGTGTCTTTGTGCAAGAATTTCTTGGGTTGTCGGCCTCACTGGGGTCTTTTCAAGCACATTTTCACCTGTCGTTCTTAGATGGTAAAAAAGGCCAATCCGAGTGACGAGAGAACACAGGAGATTCAGATGTGTGGGGGTCTTGGTGTTCAGATGAGAGGGAAAAGTTCCTTTCCAGCCATGATTCTTCCCGACTCGGTTCGCGGATGGCAGTCGACCTGGTTTTACTGCAAAGACCAGTCGACGCCAGGCCAGTCGACTTGCCTCCCTCCTTTTACCATGGACCGAGTGAGGAAACCCTCCTCTTTGAAGGTGCTCCCGGAGGAGAAGGCGCAGGTTAGGGTGCTGGTCGAACGAGTGGTCCATCTTATCCGTGATGGGGTCACCGGTATGGATCTCTTGGAGGTTTTCCTTCAGCGGCGCATCCAGCCTCTTCAAGCCCGAGACCATCCGATGTGGATGTATTCGGGTCTTGACCACTCCACTCGGATTCACCCGGAGGAGGTCGATGACGACAGACTGGAGAAGTGGCTGTCGGGCATGACCGGAAACAAGGATAACCCTAGGGGAGCCAGGAGAGTTCCTCCATTCGACCAGTCCCATGTACCAGAGAAGGTCCAATTCTGAGCCTTTGATTGTAATCTGAATTCACTCGCGCAGCTGCCTATACTGCGTCGACTGACTTTGTTCTCCCTGCTTTCTTTCAGGCCCTTATCAAAATGTATTCAATGCCCAACGGAGAGCAAGAGCAGGACCCGGAAGGAGAGGCGAGTGGTGGCGACAGTGGCGAATGGGATTCTGACGGTGAAGGGGACGAAGAAAGCGACGCCTCAAGTGACGAAGAAGAAGTCGAGTCGCCTCAACGCAGGGAGAGGCGGTCCAAGCTTGACCAAGAACTACTAAGCGCCCGTGAAAAGGCGATTGCTCAGGCTGGTCAGTCTTCAAAACGTCCTCGGACCTCTTCGCCAACTCCAACTAAAAAAGCGTCAAAGCATCCCAAAGTTGCAGAGCCAAATCCTCGGAAGGCGTTGCCGAAGATTAAGATTGACATCCCCGTCGCTTCTGCGTGAGTGTCTCCCTTTGTACTCACTCGACGCCCCGTGCTGTTTGTTTTTCTTGATTTAACCGGACGAACTTTGGAACTGGTAGCGCTGCTACTTCCGAGACCTCAGCTTACAGGGATGATGATGAGGTAATGGAGGATGCGGTCACTTCCAGTCTGGGTATGATTTCTGCCATTCTGTCTTTATTTGGTCGACTCAACTGCAATGTGTACCATTGGGTGATGTGATTTTGGCGATTGAACTATGAACAGCTCCTAACATTATTGACCTCCCCGATGATGATGATGAAGAGCCCGAGAGGCCTTTGACGAGGAAAAATAGGCAAGCTCCTGCAAGCAAGGTGCCACAGTCGACGCTGAGGGCGGAACCAGTCGTTCAGGACGTTGGTGATGCCAATCAGGGTTCTGTTACCTTCGCCGTGCCATTGTCGAGTGCCTTGCCTTCTTCGTCGACTGCTCAGGCCCCTGTCGACCCACCTTCAGTTTTTGCGACCCATCATGTCCCAGAGGACGAAGTGAATGCTGCCAAGGAAGCCATACGCCAGGCGGGAATTATGATGGAGAAGATGAAGACGGTGCGGGACGCCAGTCAGGCCGCCTACGACGCCAGCTCGTCTCTCCAAAGCAACGTTCAGGTTAGTTGGTCGCCGCTTGTTCTGTTAGGATATGCTATCTGAAGACTCTCTTTCCGAAAATCTTTGCATCTGTACACCCACTAGGTGCGTCGATTGAATTTTTGAACTAGTGGGGGCACGCTGAGTGCACCCACTGGGTGTAGTCCCCGAGACTATGGTGGACTGCTGGCAGTCGACTGTAGTCTTTGTATTTTGATTCTTTCGCTCAATGTGATCTGGCCGCGTCGAGTCTAAACCGAACTGGTAGTTTGTCTCTTCTGCTCGGTCTGGGCGAGTGGGATCAGAACCGGTGGGGGCACGCCAAGTGCACCCACTGGGTGTAGTCCCCGAGACTGCGGTCGACTGCTGGCAGTCGACCGTGGTCTGAGTTCTATGGTCTAACTTCTTCTTTCTCTCCCCTTTTTTTACTCCCTGCACTCGACTCCGGCGGGCCGGTCGAGTGGGATCATAACCGGTGGGGGCACGCAAAGTGCACCCACTGGGTGTAGTCCCCGAGACTATGGTGGACTGCGGGCAGTCGATCGTAGTCTTAGTATTTATTGTATTTGTCGTTTTTCGCTGTAAAATAACTTCTCCTCCCTGATTGCAGAAATCTTGTGATCTTGGAGCTCGCTTTGCTGACTTGGAGAAATAGCAGATCCAGCTGAACCTTGACTTGGAATTGGCCAAGACAGAGCTGCAAAAGGCCAAGGACGACACCAATGGTAAGACGAGCTTGTCGACTGGTTTGTCTTAGGCTTGAGTACCCTTCTGCTCTTTCTGAATCAAGCACCATTTCTTTGCAGAAAAACTGAGAGAAGCTCTGGCGAAGAAGGATCAGGATTTGGCTGCTGCTCAAAAGGAAGGTGACGACAGAACCGCTCTGGCTGAACAGAAACTGGCTTCGGTCGGCCAGTTGGAAGAAGAGAACACCAAGATGAAATCTGCTCTGAATGAAGCCAACAAGGAGTGCACACGCTTGAAGATGGACAATCTCAACCTGTACGAGAAGATGGAAGGCATCGCTCGCAGGAGGGACGATCTGGAGAGCTATCTGAGGAGCCTTGCCAAGAAGTTGTTCATCAAGCTTGAATGTACACATTTTGTTCCGACTGATGTTTTTTTCGACTCAGCGTACGAAAATTGACTTATCCCTGGACCGTGAATGCAGAGCTTTGCCAGAACTTCGAGGAGGAGACTGGGCAGATTGAGCCAGGTTTGGACCCAATCAATTCTCCCGTGAAAGATGAAACCGCCATGAATCTGCTCCGACTGGAATCCCGTATTGACGGTGTTGTGTACTACTTGGCTCGACTGAAGGTCGCCACGTCACGGATCAACCCGACACTTTGGCCAGAGGCCACGCTCCAGAATGATCTTGAGTCCTTGATGACTCGACTTAACGAGATCCCTGATCGAGTGCAGGAGTGGAAGAAATCTTCTACCCGGTGCGGTGCTGATGTGGCTCTATCTTTGGTTCGTGTCCACTGCAAGGAGGTGCGATAAGATAAGCTGGCAGCAATCAAGGTCGCCAACACCTAGAAGCATGACTTCCGATCTTTTATGGAGACTTTCATCGCTGCAGCCACTCGGATCGCCGACGGTGTCGACCTGGACGAGTTCGTCGAGCCTGCCAGTCCTCCTCCTGCGGAGTGAACAAACTTTTATGCCCCACCTTAAATTTGCCTCGGAATGCCGAGTGGTTTTTGTAACCATTAAAATCTTTCGGGCTGAATGCACGAGAACTTCGGTCTATGGTCCAGAACCTTTAGGATTTAGCTGAACTTGATTTATCATTGAATATCTTCATGAATCCTCCGTCGAGTGGAACTCGTTCTTCACTCGAGACAACTTTTGTATTTGTAGCGCAGCTCTGAAGGAGAAGGTAGCAGTCAACCTGCACCTCGTCGTCCTTGCGGGTCGGCATGGAGCGCACGTTGTATTTGTGGCGAAGCTCCCAAGGAAAAGGTGGCAGTCGACCTACACCTCGTCATCCTTGCAGAGTGGGATGGAGCGCATGTTGTATTTGTGGCGAAGCTCCCAAGGAGAAGGTGGTAGTCGACCTGCACCTCGTTGTCCTTGCGGAGTGGGATGGAGCGCATGTTGTATTTGTGGCGAAGCTCCCAAGGAGAAGGTGGTAGTCGACCTGCACCTTGTCGTCCTTGAGGATTGAGATGTGTTTCGTACTTAGGCGAGTACTGGACTGCAGCTAAGCCCCCGAGTGGGAGGCTGGCTCACCACTCGGTAGGATTTTCAAATATGCTCCCGAGTGGGAGGGTCGCTCACCACTCGGTAGGATTTTCAAATACTTAGGCGAGTACTGGACCGCAGCTAAGCCCCCGAGTGGGAGGGTCGCTCACCACTCGGTAGGATTGTCAAATACTTAGGCGAGTACTGGACTACAGCTAAGCCCTCGAGTGGGAGGCTGGCTCACCACTCGGTAGGATTTTCAAATACTTACGCGAGTGCTGGACTGCAGCTAAGCCCCCGAGTGGGAGGGTCGCTCACCACTCGGTAGGATTTTCAAATACTTAGGCGAGTACTCGACTGCAGCTAAGCCCTCGAGTGGGAGGGTCGCTCACCACTCGGTAGGATTTTCAAATACTTAGGCGAGTGCTAGACTGCAGCTAAGCCCCTGAGTGGGAGGCTGGCTCACCACTCGGTAGGATTTTGAAATACTTAGGCGAGTGCTAGACTGCAGCTAAGCCCCCGAGTGGGAGGGTCGCTCACCACTCGGTAGGATTTTCAAATACTTAGGGGAGTGCTGGACTGCAGCTAAGCCCCCGAGTGGGAGGGTCGCTCACCACTCGGTAGGATTTTCAAATACTTAGGCGAGTACTGGACAGCAGCTAAGCCCCCGAGTGGGAGGGTCGCTCGCCACTCGGTAGGATTTTCAAATACTTAGGCGAGTACTGGATGCAGCTAAGCCCCCGAGTGGGAGGATGGCTCACCACTCGGTAGGATTTTCAAATACTTAGGCGAGTGCTGGACTGCAGCTAAGCCCCCGAGTGGGAGGCTGGCTCACCACTCGGTAGAATTTTCAAATACTTAGGCGAAATAGGTTCGCAGCTAAGCCCCCGAGTGGAAGGCTGGCTCACCACTCGGTAGGAAATTATTTTTACAAACTTAGGCGAAACGGATTCGCAGCTAAGCCACCCGCTGGGGGATTTCCCACGCAAACAAAAACAATAACAATCACTGGGGAAATTATAACGCTCTTGTCTTTGATAAATAAACTACAGAAGTTTTTCTTATTACATCTCATCCGAGTGAGAATTCAAGTATAAAAGGGGCGGAGCAGCTCCGCATTCCTGGCTCGTGGCTCATCTATCTGGCGATCGACATTATAAAGGTGGAACGCTCCATTGTGGAGGACTCTGGTGACTATGAAGGGACCTTCCCAAGTAGGAGCGAGTTTGTGTGGTTTCTATTGATCCACTCGGAGGACCAAGTCTCCTTCTTGGAAGGCTTGACTCTTCACATTTCTGGCATGGAATCGACGCAAGTCTTGCTGATAGATTGTCGATCGGATCATGGCCATTTCTCTTTCTTCTTCCAGGAGGTCGGCTGCGTCCTGCCGGGCTTGTTCTGCTTCATCTTCAGAGTAGAGCTCGACTCGGGGTGTGTTGTGAAGCAGGTCACTCAGCAAAACCGCTTTGGCCCCGTAGACTAGAAGGAATGGGGTTCTTCCGGTCGATCGGTTTGGGGTTGTCCTCAATCCCCAAAGAACTGATGGAAGCTCGTCGACCCATGCACCTGCTGCGTCCTTGAGATCGCGCATCAATCGAGGTTTCAGTCCTTTGAGAATTAAGCCGTTTGCTCTTTCCGCTTGTCCATTCGACTGGGGGTGAGCGACCGAAGCGTAGTCGAGTCGTGTGCCCTGAGAGGCGCAAAAGGCCCTGAATTTGTCGCAATTGAAGTTTGACCCATTGTCAGTGATGATGCTGTGCGGAACTCCATATCTGAATATCAACTCTCTGATGAAACTGATAGCAGTGCAAGCATCAAGATTCTTGATAGGCTTAGCTTCAATCCATTTGGTGAACTTGTCGACTGCTACTAGCACATGAGTGAAGCCGCTCCTGCCCGTTCTCAGTGGTCCAACCATGTCCAGCCCCCAAACAGCGAAGGGCCAGACGAGTGGAATGGTTTTCAGGGCTGACGCGGGCTTGTGCGACATATTGGAGTAATACCGACATCTTTCACATTTGTCGACTATCTCTTTCGCCATTTCATTCGCTCTTGGCCAGTAGAATCCTGCTCGGTATGCTTTAGCCACAATGGTCCAAGAGGACGCATGATGACCACAGGTCCCTGAGTGGATATCATCAAGGATCATCTGACCTTCTTCTGGTGTTATACACTTCTGACTGACTCCAGTCGCGCTTTCTCTATACAACTATCCCTTTTATGACTGTAAAGGCCTTGGATCGACGGACGATCTGTCGAGCCTCTTCTTCGTCCTCTGGGAGTTCTTTCCCTAGGATGTACATGATGTACGATATTGTCCAGTCGGGAGTGATGACCAAGACTTTCATGATCAGGTCGACCACAGCTGGAACTTCAACTTCAGTCGGATCCGTGGCACTTTTTAGCTGCGGGGCCTCTTCAGTGAAGGGATCCTCCTGAACTGATGGTATGTGGATGTGTTCCAAAAACACATTGCTGGGCATGGCTTCTCTTTTGGAACCTATTTTTGCCAAATCATCATCTGCTTGATTTTTCAGTCGGGGTATGTGATAAAGTTCTAACCCCTCGAATTTCTTCTCAAGCTTTCTCACTGCTTTGCAATAACCAGTCATGGCTGGACTTCTGACGTCCCACTCCTTCATCACCTAATTAACCACCAAATCTGAGTCGCCATAGACCATGAGGCGACGGACGCCGAGTGAAATGGCCATGCGCAACCCATATAAAAGTGCTTCATATTCTGCCTCGTTATTGGAGGAATCAAAGTGGATTTGAAGGACATATCTTAGCTTATCTCCTCGGGGGGGAGACCAATGCTACCCCGGCACCAGAACCATTCAACATTTTGGAACCATCAAAGAACATGGTCCAATGCTCCGAGTGAACCTGAGTCGGCAGTTGCTATTCAATCCAATCGGCGACGAAATCTGCTATTGCCTGGGACTTGATAGCTTTCTTTGCCTCAAACTTGATATCTAGAGGAAGGAGTTCAATCGCCCATTTTGCCACTCGACCAGTTGCATCTCTGTTGTGCAGGATCTCTGACAATGGAGCGTCGCTGACGACTGTAATGGAATGATCAGAGAAGTAGTGAGCAACCTTCTTTGTGGTCATATAAATCCCATATACAAGCTTCTGATAATGAGGATATCTTTGCTTCGATGGGGTCAAAACTTCAGAAATATAATATACTGGGCGCTGAACTTTGAAGGCTTTTCCTTCTTCCCGCTCGACCGTAAGTACCGTACTGACGACTTGTCCAGTGGCTGCGATGTAAAGCAGCAAAGGCTCTTTGCTGATTGTGCTAGCAAGCACCGGCTGGGTGGAGAGCAGAGCTTTGAGCTCTGCAAATGCTGCATCAGCTTCAGGAGTCCACTCGAACTTGTCTGACTTCTTCATCAATCGGTAAAGAGGCAATGCCTTTTCACTGAGACGAGAGATGAATCGACTTAACGCGGCCAAGCAACCAGTAAGCTTCTGGACATCGTGCACTCGCATAGGACTTTTCATTCGGAGTATACTACCGACTTTTTCCGGATTGGCGTCGATTCCCCATTCGGAAACGAGGAAACCGAGTAACTTTCCGCCAGGAACTCCTAATGTGCACTTTGATGGATTGAGCTTGATATCATACCTCCTGAGGTTGGCAAAGGTTTCAGCAAGGTCAGTCAACACGTCGGAACCCTTCCTTGACTTGACCACGATATCATCCATCTATGCTTCCACATTCCGACTGATTTGAGTGAGCAAATACTTCTGAATCATCCTCATGAATGTGGCTCCGGCATTCTTGAGGCCGAATGGCATGGTAACATAATAGAAGCACCCGAACGGAGTGATGAAAGCTGTTTTGATCTCGTCAGGCCCATATAGACGGATCTGATGGTACCCGGAATAGGCGTCTAAAAAAGACAGTCGCTCACATCCCGGAGTCGAGTCGACTATCTGGTCGATGCGGGGGAGAGGAAAATGATCTTTCAGGCAAGCCTATTGATATGTTTAAAGTCAATGCACATGCGAAGTGACTTGTCCTTCTTGGGGACCATGACAACGTTGGCGAGCCACTCGGAGTGGTAGATCTCTCGGATGAACTCTGCTGCTAAGAGCCGAGCGACCTCCTCACCAATAGTCTTTCTCTTCTGGACGGCGGACCGTCGGAGATGTTCTTTGACAGGTTTTACTTTTGAGTCGACTCATAGGCGGTGCTCAGGCAGTCCCCTGGGAACACCCGGCATGTCAGAAGGCTTCCATGCGAAAATGTCCTAGTTCTCAAGGAGGAATGGGATGAGCGCTTATTCCTATTTGGAGTCGAGTGTTGTTGAGATATGAGTTGGAGCAGCACTGGGATCGGTCGGGTGAATGTGAGCCGGCTTTGTTTCGCCAGATGACTGAAAAGCCGATTCTGTAGCGGGCTTCTTGGCTCGCAACAAATCACTCGGGTCTGCAGTCTTCTGGTATTCCTGCAGCTCCACCACTGCCATCTGAGCATCAGCGATCTTTGAACCTTTCCGAAAACACTCTTCTGCTTTCTTCCGATTGCCCATAACAGTGATCACACCTTTGGGACCAGGCATCTTCAATTTGAGATACACATAACATGGTCGAGCCATGAAGCGTGCATAAGTCGGCCTGCCCAAAATAGCGTGATAAGCACTCTGGAAATCTACAACTTCGAACGTCAACTTTTCTTTGCGGTAATTCTTGGAATCACCAAAAACCACATCAAGAGCAATCTGGCCAAGTGACTCAGCCTTCTTCCCAGGAATGAATCCATGGAAACTCATGTTGCTGGTACTGAGTCTGGAGATCGGAATGCCCATCCCTTTCAGCATCTCAGCATACAGTATGTTCAAACCACTGCCACCATCCATCAAGACTTTGGTCAGTCGAGTGCCTTCGACAACTGGATCGACCACCAAATCTTGCCTCCCAGGGGTGGCAATGTGCGTTGGGTGATCGGACTGGTCGAATGTGATGGCAGTCTGAGACCACTTCAGATAACTGGGTGTTGCCGGAGCAACCATATTCACCTCACGGTTGATAACTTTCAGTCGACTTTTGCTTTCAACATCAGCAAAAATCATCAGGGTGGAATTGACCTGGGGTATCCATCATCACTGTCTTCCTTGTCCTCAACTTTGTCCGACTCCTTTTCCTTATCTTTGGGCTGCTTGCCCTGGAACTGCTGGATCAAGAGCCGACACTGTCGAGTGGTATGTTTCGGGTAAATGGACTTACCCTCTTCATCTTTCTTGGTGTGGATGTGACATGGCAAATCCAACACATCATTTCCGTCTTGATCTTTAACTTCCTTGGGGTTCCAAGGTCCTTTGCGTTTCCCCTTAAATTTTCCTTGAGTTACAGCCAAGGCTTCCCCAGGAGCAGCTGGCTCGGCTTTCCGCTTCTGTTTCCGATTGGAATTTCCTCCGGTTTCTTGAGCGACTGACTTGAGCTTGCCACTCTTGAGTCGATCCTCATCTTCACCATTAGCGTACTTGGTGGCAATCTCCATCATCTGATTCAGAGAAATATCTCCAGTTCGACCGAATTTCAGATTCAGTTCTTTGTACTTGACGCCTTCTTTAAAGGCACAGACTGCTTGGTGGTCAGGCACATTCTCTACCGTGTGATGTAACATGATCCATCTCTGGATGTAATCCCTCAAAGTTTCATTCGGCTTCTACACGCAAGACCGCAGTTCCGTCAGCCCTGCCGGTCGCTTGCATGTTCCTTCAAATGTGGTGACAAACACTCGGGCGAGATCTTCCCAAGTGTAAATGCTGCTGGGTGCTAACTGATTCAGCCACGCTCTGGCCGAGCCCTCCAACATGAGAGGCAGGTGCTTCATGGCCACTTCATCGTTGCCACCGCCAATCTGGACGGCCACTCGGTAGTCTTCAAGCCAAGTATCGGGCTTGGACTCACCAGTGAACTTACTGACTCCAGTCGCCAACCTAAAGTTGGGAGGAATCACAGCGGCCCTGATGGCTCTACTAAAGCACTCTGGCCCCGAAACATGTACTCTGTTGCTGGTAGGTGCATCTCTGTCGTGACCTTCTCGGTGGGCTCTGTTCCTGTTGACCAAACCTTGAATGAGAATGGATCTCGCATCAAAGCCTGGTTCCCTGGGGTCGACTCGAATCCTTCGCCCAACACTATGAGGGTGCCTGTCATCCTGTTGTCGAGGCACATACGACCCGCTCCTCGGGGGAGGGGTGGGCACTCGACGTCGATCGTCACGATCGAATCGGTGATCATACTGCTCACGATTCCCGTACTGAATACGCCGGTCCCCACGTCCCTCACGCCTCGGGGGTGATCTTGGGCTATGAGCCGACTGGACTGTGTCTGCATCAACGGATCTCCTATGAATCCTGTTCCGCGACTAAGAAACAGCGGAATTCTGGTCTCCTGCTGCCCGGAGTAACGCTCTGATCTGCAGCAAGCCTCTACCAGCCTCCGACTGGGAAGGCTGAATCGACTCTGCTATACGAGCTGCAGCTACTAAATTCTGAATTGGAGTTCGATATACCTGCGGGGCGGAAAGAGCTGACGTCGACTGGATTCTGGAACCCATTGTCGCGCACGCTCGTCGGGTGCTCGCTGGAGGTTCTCCAGTCGAGTGCGCTTGGCCAAGTTTGCGAGGCGCGCATCCTCCAAGGCACGAACCTCGGGGGTTTCTCCAACGATAGGAGTGTGCAGTGCATCCATGTTCCGGCGACAAAGTTCTTCTCTCTGCAGCGACGTGAGAGGCTCGGGGAGATATTCCTGATGGGGACGCGACGGGTCGCCTCCGCCTGTGCCTCCGTCGGTGCGGGGAAAACCGGGAGGACTAGGTGGTCCATCGACCATCAGAACCTCCGCCGCCGGATCACTGTTGTCGCACTCGGATGCGGTCTCTACGGAGCCAGTCGAACAGGCCGTAGAGGGATTCATCAGGCTCGATCGCCGCGACTTGAGGGGTGGCCGACTGGCGTGCCACCGCGTGTCTCACCCACCGCTGAAGTCTCGGCCGACCGGAGTGCTTGCGCCGGCGGGAAACAGGGAGGGAGGACAACATAGGAGCCGACCAATAGTGGGTCGACGATTGCCGCAAGAGGACGCCGCGGACGCACACGCGAAAGTGCGTTGCCCCGTGGACAGGGAGTACATCCATGTCGAGCGGAGCCTCCTGAAGCCAAGCAGAGTCGTCGGCGATAAACGTGAGCGCGCCGAGATGGATCTCGCGGCCCTCCACCAAAACTCCGCCAGAAACCATGATGATTTGGATCGGAAAAGATCGCAACTCCTCCAAAAAATCGCTAAAACACCTGCCCCACGGTGGGCGCCAACTGTCGTGGTTCCAAGTCTGACAGTAATGTAGGGGGGTAGGTATGGAAAGGCAAGGTCTTAGCTATGGAGTAGTTGTAAGCACACGAGGTTTACGAGTTTAGGCCCTTCTCGGAGGAAGTAATAGCCCTACGTCTCGGAGCCCGGAGGCGGTCGACTGGATTATGCGTGTATGAATTACAGGGGTGCGAACCCTTTACACTGAGGAGGGGGTGGCTTATATAGAGTTCGCCCGACCCCTCCAGCCCTCAGTTGTGCAGGGTTTTAAATACATTAAGGTCGGGCGTTACTGGTAACGCCCCTAATAAAGTGCTATGATGACCATAAAAGCTACTTAATAAACGACCGTTAGCGTGCGGAGTGCCTTTAGGTCTCCTAGCCGTCGAGTGGTTGGATCTTGGTCGAGTGATTGCTTCTTGGTCGAGTGTCTTCGAGTCTGTCGAGTGGAACACCTCCAAGTCGATTGAAAGGTGATTTGTTCTAGAGATGTCCTTGGGTAGGGCAGTTGGGACAGGTCCATGACCCTACCCTAGGTACATAGCTTCATCAGCGGGCTCGGTAGGCTTGCTCCTCTTGGAAGGAGGCTGCCTACCGGAGTCCAGAACCGTTGAAGGTTCAGGCGCGGTGTCCGGCTCAAGGCCGGACTTGGAGCCCTTGGGGGTTCTATCCCCTTTACGCCTGGAGTCCGGGAGGTTGCCTTGCGGCGCCTCCAGGACCACCTCCTCCTGGCTTGGAACCTGTTGGGACGCCACCTCGGTGTCGTCCGTAGGGTGGGGGGAGGTAGCCGTCGGAAGCAAATTCATATCCGACGAATCCAGGGAGCCACTCGACGACTCGTCGAGCCCGGCCTTGGGCGGACTGCATAGTCATATTCGGCGTAAGGAGGAGTTGTGCAAGAAAGGAACACTATGAACTGCTCTGGTGTCCGAATACTTACGATCTCGCCAGGGGCTTGGCCATGTGCGGCCACTCATCTTCGCCGTCGTCGGCGTCGGTGGAGTAGTCCGGAGAAGGGTCTTCCCCTTCTTGGACCCTTCGGCCTCCCCAGTTGGGGCTGCCTTCCTTTTCTTCCCTCCCCCCGCTGGAGGGGGAGAGGTCTCTTCTTCCTCCTCCTCGTCTTCATGGGAGGAGTGCGTCTTGGTGTCGTCGGATGATGAGTCCGGCACCTCCAGGTGTCGGGCACTCTTTCGAGTCTCCGTGGCCTTCTTCTTGGCCTTCTTCTCCGGCACCACATAGGGTGCCGGAACCGGCAGCTTCGCCAAGCGAGCGTCCGCTGGGCCTTCGGGCAAAGGAGCTGGATAGTTGATCTGTCCGGGCGTCTCCTGCCAATCCTGTCAAAGGTAAGGGAGCTTAGATCCCACATGGAGTCAAACTATGAAAAACTAATACCCTGTAAAAGGTAAAAACAGCTTACCGCACTAGCTGACGCTGCGTGCTGAATCCGCAATCCTCGGTAGCGGATGCGGGGGCCTCGGCGCCCTTGAAAAGCACCTTCCAGGCATCTTCGTACATCGTGTCGAAGAGCCTGCTTAGAGTTCGGTGCTGCGCTAGGTCGAACTCCCATAGGTTGAAAGCCCGTTGTTGATACGGGAGGATCCGGCGGATGAGCATAACCTTGACTACGTTGACAAGTTTGAGCTTCTTGTCCACCAGGGTTTGGACGCATGTTTGGAGTCCGGTCAGCTCTCCTTTTTTACCCCACGATAGGCCCGTCTCTTTCCAGGACGTGAGCCGCGTAGGGGGTCCGGATCGGCACTTGGGGGCTGCGATCCGTTCAGGGTCGCGTGGCTCGGTGATGTAAAACCACCCCGATTTCCACCCCTTTAGGGTCTCCACGAAGGAGCCCTCGAGCCATAGGATGTTGGGCATCTTGCCCACCATGGCGCCTCCGCACTCTGCCTGGGTGCCACGCACCACCTTTGGCTTGACATTGAAAGTCTTGAGCCATAGGCTGAAATGGGGGCGGATGCAGAAGAAAGCCTCGCACACGACGATAAACGCCGAGATGTTGAGGAAAAAGTTCGGGGCCAGATCATAGAAATCCAGGCCATAGTAGAACCTGAGCCCCCCGACAAATGGGTGGAGAAGGAAGCCCAGTCCGCGGAGGAAATGGGGGAGGAACACCACCCTCTCCTGGGGCCTAGGGGTGGGGATGAGCTGCCCCTCTTCGGGAAGCCGGTGCACAATGTCGTTAGACAAGTATCTGGCCTTCCTCAGTTTTTTGATGTGTCCCTCCATGACGGAGGAGACCATCCACTTGCCTCCCGCTCCGGACATGGCTGGAGAAGGTTGAGGTGGGGTGTGCGGACTTGGGGGCTAGAGCTCGAGTGTGCGGAAATGGATAGGCAAAGGAGGAAGAAGGCGTGGATGAAAAGGTGGATCCTTATCCCCTTATATGGGTGGACGCGACTATGCGTCCCCACCAGCCTGGTAAAACTCGCTTATCTCCCAAGCACCATAATCAATGGCGCGGTTGGGTTACCCACGCTCGTATTAATGAGAATCCCGGAATAAGGGGACACGATCTCTGCTTTGACAAGATGTGCCAAGGAAACCGCCTCGCTAAACGTGCTGAGGTGGGACAGTAAAATGATTCGAATAAAGGCTTGGCCGTGGTGTGATGTCATGCTACGGAATACGTCAGTAGATTAGATTTGTGTACATATTATTCTCTCTATGGCAATATTTGGAAACTTATTTTGCAGAGCCGGACACTACCTTTGTGTTCAAAATCTTCTATGAAGTACTTGGAGGAGGAACCCGCCTTGCAATGCCGAAGACAATCTGCGCGCCGGACTCATCGTCATTGAAGCCTGGTTCAGGGGCTACTGAGGGTGTCCTGGATTAGGGGGTGTCCGGATAGCCGGACTATACCTTCGGTCGGACTCCTGGACTATGAAGATACAAGATTAAAGACTTCGTCCCGTGTCCGGAAGGGACTTTCCTTGGCGTGGAAGGAAATCTTGGCGATACACATATGTAGATCTCCTACCATTGTAACTGACTCTATGTAACCCTAGCCCTCTCCGGTGTCTATATAAACGGGAGGGTTTTAGTCCGTAGGACGAACACCAATCATACCATAGGCTAGCTTCTAGGGTTTCGCCTCCTTGATCTCGTGGTAGATCTACTCTTGTACTACCCATATCATCAATATTAATCAAGCAGGAGTAGGGTTTTACCTCCATCGAGAGGGCCCGAACCTGGGTAAAAACATCGTGTCCTTTGTCTCCAGTTACCATCCGCCTAGACGCACAGTTCGGGACCCCCTACCCGAGATCCGCCGGTTTTGACACCAACGGCTTGGTAGGCTAAAGCTGGTCATATGGCACTTGGAGGTTGTCGAACATGTCGACGGATAGGATGTTGAGCCCTGCGCCACCGCCGATGAGGGTCTTGGTAACTTGCATGTTGCTAATGACTAGGGAGCAAAGCATCGGGAGGGCACCAGTGGTAGCTGCACACTTGAGCTGATCTGCCGAGTTGAACGTGATGGGGCACTGGGACCATCTGAGCGGGCGTGTGGCTTCGAGCTTGGGGAGGACTGCATTCACTTCACGAGCAAACTGCTTGAAGATACGCTGTGAGGCTGGGGCTTGGGCTCCACCCAAGATGCAGGCGATAGCACGCGGTTCCTGGAAGCCCCCAGCCCCTCGTCTTGATGGTGTTCGTCATTCCTTCCTGGCGGTGGTGGCAGCAGAGGGAGTCCGGTGTTGCCTTGAGGACGATCCTCACGAGGCTGATCCCTCCAAGCGCCCTCGCGAGGCTGATCCTGCCAGCAGGCCTCACAAGGCCGGTCGCGCCACTCCTGGCGCGAGCCACGGTCGTCCCAGCGTCCGCCACCATGTCCTCCTTCTCGGCCGAAGCCCCGGTCGCTGCACTCGGGGCGTCAACCGAAGCATCCTTCGTGAATGGCTCTGAGCTCTTGACAGTCGGTTGTGTTGTGGGTGTTCAGGTTGTGGAAGGCGCAAAATAGACGGATGCTCTTGGATGACTCTGGTTGCTCTCTGCCATGCTTGGTGTCTGGTTCCGCTGCGAGCACGGCTGCTCCCTTGCGCTTCACGTCCTTGGCCTTCGCTTTCTTCTCCTCCGGGTCTGCGGCTGGGAGCTCGAGGAGGGAGAGGAGCCCCTCCTCACCTCTTGTGCACTTGGTCGCCAGGTTGAAAAACTCCAGGCACGTGCATAGCTCCTCGTGGATAGCGAGATCTTCCTTCATTTTGACGTCGCGGACGCCATCAGAGAACGCAGAGATGATGACCTCATCTGTCACCTTGGGGATCTTGAGGCGGACATTGTTGAAGTGCTGGATGTACTTCTGGAGGGTCTCTCTCGGTTGCTGCCTGACGCGGCACAGGCCACCCGTAGCCGGCGGGCGGTCGTGAGTGCCATGGAAGTTGGTGATGAAGCGGTTGTGCATCTCGTCCCAGGAGGAGATCGAGCCCGGTGGCAGGTTCAGGAGCCAAGAGCGGGCGCCATCCTTGAGAGTCATGGGAAACCAGTTCGCCATGAGTTTCTCATTGTCGTTGGCCGCTTCGATGCTCAGCTCGTAGAGCTGCAAGAACTCCGCGGGGTTGGGGGTGCCATCGTAGCGAGGAGGCAGATCCGGCTTGAACTTGCCCGGCCAGGCGACGCTACGCAGCTCAGGGGTGAAAGCGCGACAGCCGGCTGTGGTGACCGGGGCTCGCCTTGGGGGTGGAGCTTGGTCTTGATGGGGTCCGCGCCCTGCCGCTATAGGTGGCGTGCGGTTTTGCCGTAGCAGCCGGTCCTGGCGCGGTGGCGCAAGGAGCGGCAGAGCGTTTTCTTGTGGTTGAGGGACTTCTTGATAGCTTCTTTCTTCACCCGCGGGAGCGGGACGTGGTGGGTCGCATCATGGAGCCGCGCGCCTTGGACATGCTCGGTGGGCTACGTCGCCCGTAGCTGGCGGAGGGCGAGGTGGAGAGAGGGACGGCGTAGGGGAGCCCTCTGCGGCGCGGACAAGCCCGACAATGCGGTCGAGCCAGTCCTCGTAGAGGTCGTCGACCAGTCGGTAGCGCAGGAGCTCGTGCGCCATGAGGAGCGCGGCCGGTGCGTCCATGGGACGGCGACGTGCATGGGAAGAAGAACCGGCCGAGGTCAGCGATGGAGTGGCGGTGCGGCTGTCCCTCCGCACCAAGGGGTGCAACGAGGATGCTTGTTGCTCGTTGCCTGTTGGGCCGGTGGCGGCCTTGGCGGCAGGCGACAGGGAACGACGAGGTGGCCCGCCGATGGGAGCCGTCTGAGCAATGCGGGCGGCAAGGGCAGCCCAGCGCTCAGCACGAGCGCGGGCACGTCTGCCATGGTGACGACAGAGCAACGGGGTGCGGAGCGACGGAAGGAAGCTTTGGCGCACCCCTACCTGGCACGCCAAATGTCAGATCACGGGTTCCGACAAAACCCTCGAGGTTTGAACACTGGGGTGCGCGCGAAGGTTTTCTCCCTATCGATCCACACCCTAGCTCGCTCTTATCTCGCGGATGAACTCCGCGAACTTGCAACACAAAGACACAAGATTTATACTGCTTCGGGCCACCGTTGTGGTGTAATACCCAACTCCAGTGTGGTGTTGGTGTACTGCCTCTTGGGCCGATGATGAAAAGTACAAGGGGAAGAACAGCCTCCTGAGGTTGAGGTGTTCTTTTGTTTGGCAAACTTGTGTGGGTGAGATACCTCTGAATGAGTTCTTCCTTATTTTCCTCATTGTGGTGTCTAGTTCTACTTATATAGGCCCTGGTCCTCTCCCCAAATATCGAGCGGGAAGGGAGCCAACAACGGCCAACATGAAAGGGGACAGCTAGTACAGCTTATCCTGACAAAAGAAGTCTTCGCCCACAAAAGGCTCTGGTGGTGACGCCGTCTTGGGCTCCATGGTGACCTCCGTCTTGCCGTCCTGCTGGTATTGGTCTCGTTGCACTGATATGGAAACCTTTCCTTGATGCCTCGGTACTCCGTGCCTGCGCTTTCCCCCTTGGCACCAAAGAGGAAACAAGGACACCGCGCGCTGGCACCTGCCTGGTCTCGATCGTCATGGCTCACGTCACGAGGACCTCGCGAGGTTTGCCTTGCCTTGATCTCTCCGCCCCTCGTGAGCCTGTTTGGCGTAGCCGCTCTCGAGGAGGTCTTGTGTCATCCGCCTCGCGAGGCTTGGCTCCTCGTGAGGGTCTTGAATACCTCATCGATGAAGATGGGTCGTACAGACCTGCTAGCTCAGCCATGCCGTGGGCCGCAGGCAGGCAAGTTTGGGGACCCCTGTTCAAAGTACGCCGACAGGTGGGTTGCGAGAGTGACAGAGGCTTAAACCCGAGTAGGTGGGCTATGGCGTATGGGATAAAGAGGACTTAATACTTAATGCTATGGTTAGGTTTCACGACATTAATGATATTTAGTAGTTGTGGATACTTGCTAGAGTTCCAATCATAGTGCATATGAACCAAGTAGAGAAAGTATGGTAGCTCATGCCTCTCCCTCATATAGAATTGCAAGAATTATTACAGGTACTTGTTATCGATTGCCTAGGGATAAATAACTTTCTTGTTGACACAAACCCTTTTACTAAACACCTAACTTTTATTATCTTGCAAAGTACTTCTAGTTTTATTATTAAAAAGTAGTTCTAGCATCACACCTACAAAATAATTTCATACTTGTTCCCGGTAAAGCAAAAGTGAAGTGTGCGTAGAGTTGTATTGATGGTCGATAGAACTTGAGGGCATGTTTGTTCTGAATTTAGCTCCTCGTTGGGTTCGACACTCTTATTTATCGAAGAAGGCTACAAATGATCCCCTATACTCGTGGGTTATCAGTAACCCGGGAGACGACCGAGTTGCACGACGTCATGGTCTTGGCTTTAGACATTCTTGACTACAAAGGAAAATATTGCCAGTTTAAAACTATGTTGTTAAGCCTGTCGTGGATTCAAAGTAAGTGCTATGAAGAGCCAATATGTTAAGCCAGAAAATAACATTGAGTTATCCAAGGATATCAATTTGGCGGCTTAAAAGAGGACTAATGATATATGGCGGGTTAAGGTTTGTCAGTTAAGCCGCCCGAGCAAGTTGCTACATTTCAGGTCTATAAGTAGGGATTTGCTATGTTATGACAAACATATTTCACTGATTGGGGCTGTAATTTTGGATCTACAACTATTCAGAGAATAAATTAAATTTTAGTCCTAAAGTGAAGGAAGTGGAAGAACACATGTATTCAGATGGATCTTACACAGAAAAAGTACCTGCTACAATTGGAAAAAGGGGTGCTACCCTGCTACCACGCGTTTTTAATATCATCTTCAGATTCAATCGTGCGCTCTAGAGAAGAATGAAGAGGAATAGTGGGATACTCCGATGAACTAGGATTAACCCTAATGAAGATCAGCTACGTGGAAAAAGGAGTACCTACTGGGGTTGGTGGACAATAGAGGTGTGTGCCGGCGCTCTGGTTCATTCAGGTCAATGCAGTGGCCAGAGTTGAGGCAATTGATGAGGTCGACAGCGGCAGAGCTCGGGTGCGCGTGGCATTGCGAGGAAGAAGATGAAGATGAGGAGGGAAGGGGGGAATGAAAAGGACCCCTGTCCCTATTTATAAGGGGACAGATAGCAGGCATGCATGGGAATCAAAGAGGCCAACAAATCATTATGTGGCTGCACGGGCGCCTCGAATTTTGGAAAGTCCATTAAAGATAAAGATCTATGAGATGTTTTGGGCTTTGTCTGAAATTAATACAAGATGTTGTCACGGTGGGGTAATGAGATTCTGTAAGCTGACGTCATGACGGGTTATAGCAAGTTCATGAAAATTGATGATGCAAGATTCTGCTAAGTCAAGCACTGAAGATTGATGTAAACAAGTTCAAATCAACCTGGGCCCTCATGTTGGGGATATAACTACTGGTTATGACCCGCCCAGGAGGGGCCGGGTCGTAATGCTAGCGACTTAAGAATAAAGATGGTGTGTTATAAAGCAAGCCTATTGAAGGCCCAAGACCCAGAGGCTACTTCAGGCCCAAAAGGATAAACCGCCATATGTGTAACTTGCATTGTAACGCAAGCTTAGTTAGTCACCGAGCCGGACACATTGTGTACGAGCCGCCCAGGACTCCATAAGCCGTCGGGCATCAACCTATGTATATAAAGGGGTGACCCGACGGCGGGTTAGGGGAAGTAACAATCAATGGAGAACCAGGTCAAGCGTATTCACTCCCTGGTAATCGAAACCCAAGCAATACAACCTAAAGTAGGAGTAGGCTTTTACCTAGTTGAGAGGGGTCGAATCCGGGTAAACTCTTTGTGTCCTCTATCCTGTCTAACCCTTCAAGCTAACTACCTCGCGATGGCAACACACCTAAGTCCTTTTTCTAGGACATCTGCCGTGTTAAGTCCACGACACTCTTGATTGTTGACCCTAAGCTCATTTTCGTCCAATCTCTCTCCCTAGACATCAAAACTTGTTGATCTTCTATGGTTTGGAGGAGAGTGCCTCGATCTACACTTTCACCAAGGGAAATTTGATTTCCCCCACCAATCCCTTGCAGATCTTATTACTCTTGGGTGTTTGGACACCCTAGATAGAGGAGGTCACCTTGGAGCCATATTCCATCGTGGTGAAGCTTCATGGTGGTGTTGGGAGCCTCCAATTAAGTTGTGAAGAGAGCCCCAAGATTGTTTGTAAAGGTTCGGTCACCGCTTTCAAGGCATCAAGGCACCACTAGTGGAATCACAATATCTTGCATTGTGCGAGGGCATCTTGGGGAGCATTGTGCCTCCACACTGTTCCAATGGAGACGTACCTCCCCCTGAAGGGAGGGAAGTTCGACAACACATCCTTGTCTCCATCGACTCCACTTGTGGTTATTTCTAACCTTAACTTTATGCATGCTTATATTGTGTTTGTATCTTGTGCTTGATTGTGAGCTTGTTATTGTGCTTGTCATATAGGTTGTTCACACCTAGTTGCATATCTAGACAACCTACTTTTGCCAAGCCTAATTTCTTTAAAAGAGATAAAACTTGGTAGTCACCTATTCACCCCCCTCTAGTCGTTCATATCGATTCCTTCAATTGGTATCAGAGCCATCATCTCTTTTTAATGGCTTAACCTCCTAAAGAGTATGGTTGGCAACGAGGATCGGGATGGGGAGATCCCGCGACCATGGAAATGTCCGCAGTCACTCGAAATGTCTTGAATGAGACTATGTACTCACTTAAAACATTAATGCCGGGAGAGGTCAAGTCCATCTTAAAAGAATTCATTGAGGGCATGAATCCTTCCACTGCTTCCAAGATAGTAGTAGTTAATCCTACTCTCTTGGAAACTTATGCCGATTTTGCCAAGGAGGCGGCTGATAGCATTAAGCCTTCATATTCTAAAGGAAAGAATGGGCCAGTCACCCATGGCGTGGTTGTCCCTCCCCCGGTCTATGGAGGACCAGTCCCCTCACCTCATATCAACTCTCATAGGCCTCCTCCTAATTTTGACTTGAAATTTTTTCCTAATTGGCTTTTTTGTATCAAGTCTCATTTAAATCACAAATCAACCCAACTCTGGAGAATCATTGAACAAGGTTTCTACTCGCATGGTCCAAACAACTTTGCTCCAAGGATTCATGGTATAAAGGAAGCTCGGGCATTCAATGCTCCAACTTTGAGGTCATACTTGATGAGGCCGATAAGTTTGTGATGAATGAAGATGAAGATCCTCATGGGCTATACCGAATATTGACTACTCTCTCGGTCTCACTCCGAGATCATGGGAGCAAGGACACAGATGAAAATTGGATCAAGCAAGGCCATCATGCCATTCAACAAGAGCAATGTCTTCCATGATCTGTCAAAGACCGTCTTTCCACACCTTGTCCTTGAGTGATGTGTTGGATGAGTTCATTATAATGAACTTATTGAACAAGACCACTGACAATTCTCTTTCACGTGTTCAATGGTAAATGAAGCCCAACCTTGCTTAGAAGGCCAAGGTGACACTGGAAGAGGAAAAAGAAGAGTGTTGCCCCAAAGACACCAAATATGCTTACCATGAGCACATGGCTCTTGTGTCAAGGCAATTTGGGGGCAACACGAGAAACTTCAAGCCAAATTACTGAAAGAACAACTCAAGTGGCTCCAAGGGCAAGAGCCAACACGTGAGGACTTGCTAAAATTGTGGCAATGCGAGTCACTTTATCATGGACAGTCCTTATTAGAAGATGGAAGACCATGATGGCAAACTCATACGACAAGATAAGGCCAAGTCATTCCCAAGAAAGAGCAATAACTTCATGAAGAAGGTGCCTCACAAGGGTTTAGTGCTGCAAGAAGAGTACAACTCCGATGACAACGACGATGATGATGCTAGTGGTGAAGGGATTGCAGCAACCTCTGTCGCCATTGCCACTTCTCCATCACGTCAATGACGATGGTATTTTTTCATCATTATTATAAGTATTTTTTTATCATTTTGGGTCTAATATTTCTTTACTATCAGTCATAGTTTTGAGTCTTTTATTATGTTAAGTCTTTTATTAATCTTAATCTTTTTTATTTGGGCTGTTATTATCTATGGCGTTGTGTTTTAGGCCCACACCAGCACTGGTTCACCTGAGTCAACTCCCCACCTTCTAAAAGACCTAGTTGCCGCTATCATTTCACCCAGTACACTCCCCCTTAACCAGTTACCGCCGCCAATTTTGGACCACGCCGCCCTTTCGCCTCCACTCGCCACACCGCCGGTAGCAAGGCTCGACCTCTCCTTCCCTTCCCATGGATTCTCCTTTGTCACGCCCAATATGCGACACTATCCTAAAGGGACTCGAAGGTCACACCAATGATTGAACCGCATATTGACATGCTTTTGCAAGGTGGATATCATTTCATCAACCCATTACATAATAGCTGGGGATACATACAAGACATACAAATGCTGCAAGAATACAAGAATACATCATACATAGAACAACATCCGACTATGGATGAAACACAAACAAAAGCTCAAAGGACATCCACCTTGCTAGCCCAGGCTGCAGACCAGGAACCTATCCCCCGAACAAACAAGAAATGGAACAAGAACTCCAAAACAAGCAAACATCGCTCTCGCGTCATGACCATCGCATTAACTGTACCTGCAACTGTTATTGTAGTGAACTATGAGCCACGAGGACTCAGCAATCCCATTACCATGGGTATGAATACTAGCAAAGCTTAATGGGTAAGGAAGGGGTAAAGTGGTGAGCTTGCAGCAGTGGCTAAGAAAAGTATGGTGGCTAACTTACAAGTATAAGAATAAGATGAGGAACTATGCAAATGGTCGCAAACTAGTAATGATCAAGAAGTAATCCTGAACTACTTAGGCTCAAAACATAACCCACCGTGTTCTCCTCTCGAACTTCCCCGAAAGGAGAAAGTCACGGTTGCGCAACGCAGTTGGTGTATTTTAAAAGAGTTTACTTCAAGTCCTCTACAACCGGATATTAACAAATTCCCATCTGCCACATAGCTGCGGGCATGGCTCTCGAAAGTTTAAGCCCCGTAGGGGTGTCCCAACTTAGTCCATGACAAGTTCACGATCCGCGGAGACAATCCTCCATTGTGGGACCCTCCGATCAGACTCGGAATCCCGGTGCACAAGACAGTTCAACAATGGTAAAACTAATCGAGCAAGACCTCCCGGCGTGCCGACACCCTGATAGTAGCCGCGCGTATCTCGTCTCAGGCCATGTTCGGCTGGGTCATCCTACAGGTATACAACAAATACCTGGAGTTTCCCTGAGGCAGCCCCACAGTCTGCCCGTTTGGGACCAACACCATCAGCACTGGTCCCCCTGCTATGTAGAAAATCCTTGAGTTCGTGATGCCCTATGCCAATTAATTATTAGGTTCTAGTGTTATTATGGCAAATGTTAAAACCAATGTTGGGCCTTGCTGGAAGAGTTTTATTCAAAGTGAACTTTCAAGAGGGCCCCATACCCCTCACCGTGTTAGGGACGCAAAACCAAGGAACATAACACCGGTATGATGGAAACTAGGGCCGCAAGAGTGGAACAAAACACCAGGCATAAGGCCGAGCCTTCCACCCTTTACCAAGTATATATGTGCATTAATTAAATAAGAGATATTGGGATATCCCATGATATACATGTCCCAACATGGAACAACCTACAACTGCACCTGCAACTAGCAACGCTATAAAAGGGGCTGAGCAAAGAGGTAACATAGCCAAACAACAGTTTGCTTGGAAGGGTGAAAAGGTTAGAGGCTATTAAGGCAATTTGGGAGGCTTGATAAACAAGTGGTAGGGAGCGCGATATAGCGATAGCATTGAGACAACTACCATAGCAAAGATAGTAGTGATATCCAAGGTGACGGTCATCTTGCTTGAAATCCCGCTAGGAAGAAGAACGGGTCCATGAAGAAGACGAAGCCACATAAACAAACGAATCCTCACAATCGCAACGAAACCGGAACTATCTAGAAGAAGCACAACCTAAAAGAAGCAAACAACATGGTAGACACACAACACATAAACATGATATGATGCTCAACCAAGTATGATGCATGAAAAGTCTAAAAGATTCTACTCATGGCAAGAGATGATGCATACAAGAGCAACACATCAAAGCATGTTTAAATGAGGCCAGAAACAACATATAACAATATGATAAGTCCTCTTATGCAAATTTCAAAATTGGTCCAGATCTGATTGAAACACAATGTTGAAGTTGTTAAACAACAAGTTAAAGTGCAACAAGATGATCTACACGGTTTTCAAGTCAAGTTACATATAAAGTTCGTTTAATTCAGAGCTACGGCGTAGAAGATATGCGCAAAAGAAGTTAAACATGGCATTGATGCAAAACGCGTACAAACATCAAGCAAACACACCCAAAACATGGATGCAACAAGGTAATAGGAAAGTACATGCAAAACCAAGCAAGTTTCATCTAGAGCATGATCAAAACGGAGCAACAGTTCAACACATACACTAAATACAAGTTTCAAACATAATCTGCCCAAACAGCAACTAAGCACTTTGCAATCAAGGAAACAACATGCTACATGAATCATATGAACACAAAGTTGACATGCACTCAAAGTACAAACAACTTGCTTCAAATATCATTAAGGTTCATGTTCATAGGCATCAGGATTAATCCATGGTGATCAATGCAAAAAGCAACTTAATAACACAGATTATGACTTACTGAAAAACAGAGCATAAGCATGAGCAGGAATAACATGTTGACATGTTGGAGGCATGAAACAATGATAATATAGTGCAAGAACATAACAAACAAAAGCATGGCACTAAAGTACAGGTTAAACATGGAAAAACTTGATTACTAAGCATCTCCATATAACCCCTAGATCAATGGCAATCAACAAGACAAGATGCAACATGATATAAGCTGATTCTCAGACTTAGAGGAAATCTGGGAATGCAAAACAATAATATTATGATGCTGACTTTGGAGGCACATAACAGCAATAGCAACTTAAGTAATCATGCAAAAAGACATGGACATGTAGTAGACATGATATACTTCAACTTAGTCCATGGGCACAAGTTCATATGTGTTCCAATCAATGTAGCCTATCAATTTAACTTGTCGTGGTCTGAGCGGATGAATCGACAAGGGGGTCAATCGTCAAAGCGGAAAGATCAGAGGAGCATAGAAGACATAGCGTCAAGATTAGGGAGATATTGTTAGGAGTAATCTTGTGTTTGTAAACATGAATCATGGTTGCACGTGGTGTTGGCATGAGCTAGCACAACATGGTATAGTTGGAGTCCAAAGTTGTATTAGGTTTGTCCGTGTCGAAGAGTAGTACCAAGTTCATTAGTGTTCCTATTAGACTAGGACTGATTAGCCTTGTCCTAGTAGGATTGGTTAGCCGTTTAAGTTTAGGATGTGTTGAGTTTGCTAAGCTTTGGCCCCGGCCATCTGTATATATGCACGACATACATGAGGTTTTGTATCAGACCGGCATGAAAAGGAGAAAACTAGAAAAAATAAACAAAGAGAAGGGAGGCACGACACATGTCTTTGGCAGAAGTTTTTGCGTGTGCGTGTTCGTCGTGATTTGATGTGATCAATCAGGCGATCGTCGTTCGGCAGAGCGACAGGGAAGGAGACGACAGGCTGTCGTCGGCAAGGCGGCGGATGGAGATCTAATGTAGGGTAGAACCCTAATCGGCCGATCTTTCATGAAAGGAGCGGATCCCATGAAGAACACGAGAAACACGAGGGTGGAAACAAGGGGAAACATGAGAGAATCACTCAACCAACAAGAAATAGTCACACATATGCTAGATCCTTGAGTACATAAAGTAAGATACACGATCCACGATCAACTAGGGACGATACACGGTAACCGGTCTTCTCCGTGAGGAGGTCTTCAAGTTCTTCTCCAAAAGGAGGTCTTGAATCCAAAGGGATCTTCTTCGTAGAGGCCGCGGTCTCTCTCGTGGAGTAGATCCGATGTGGATGAGCAATGCTCTATCTCTAAAATGAGCTAAACCAATGCTAACCCTAGAAAGTTGTACTGGGTGGAGTATATATAGTCTAGGGGGGAGGAGGGATACACGGGCCTCGGCCCTTCACTGTGCGCAAATAGGGGAGGCTGGATGTCCGGGCTGGTCGGGCCGGATGTCCGGGCTTTCAGGAGACGCTGGATGTTCGGGCTGGGGGGCCGGATGTCCGGGCTGGAGTGGTGGCATTTGTTGCTATCGGGTTCAGAGGGGCCGGATTTCTGGGCCGGTGGCCGGATGTCCGGGGGCTCGGGAGAGGCCAGATGTCCGGGCTGCCTGGGCCGGATGTCCGGGGCCTGTAGCTTCCGGCGGCTGTGCTGCTGTAGCTGATGACGCTCCAGGTGCCGGATGTCCGGGGCCTAGGAGATGCTCTTGGCTCCTTCCGTTGGTTCTCCTCATCCGTGGACTTGGGGACTTATACATCTTCATGCCCATCTTCGGGAGGGCCCTCTTGGTGCCTAATCATGCACAACACCTCGGACTTAGGTAGTAGCCATGTCTCATGCATAGAAAGTGGGAGTTCGGGGAGGAGTGAGTTCACCTAATCTTCGATAGCCTTGGCTCAGGCTCGTGTCATTGGTCCAAGTGGTGTCGTTGGAGGTGTAGGTGTGTCCATGGGGATGATCTTGGATGCTCCGCATCATCTCCCCTCCCTTGGGGAAGATCCGTCCTCGGATCAAAATCCTCATCACCATGGTAGGGAGAGAGATCTTGGATGTTGAAGATGTCTCTCATGGAGTACTTGTCACGAGGGATGTCGATCTTGTATGCGTTGTTGTAGTAGCGTGCAAGCACCTTGAATGGTCCATCCGCGCGTGGTCGAAGTTTGGACTTGCGTTCTTGGGGAAAGAGGTCCATGCGAAGGTGTAGCCACATGAGGTCTCCAATGTTGAATATCATAGGGTGCTTGTTGACGTTGAGCTTGGTCGCAAGGCGTTGTACTTGGCGCTCGATGGTGTTTCTTGTATCTTCATGAACCTTCTTGAGATGGGTCGCTCGTGCACTTGCGTCCAAATTGATTCTCTCTTGGAGTGGTAGAGGGAGCATATCCAATGGTAACAAAGGGTTGAATCCGTACACGACCTGGAAAGGGGACTTGCCGGTTGTTGAGTGTCTTGCTCGGTTGTAGGAGAATTCGGCGATGGGTAGACACTTCTCCCACTCCTTGATGTTCTTCTTGATGAGTACTCGAAGCAGAGCGGAGAGTGTGCGGTTTGTCACCTTCGTTTGGTATCAGTTTGAGGATGGTACGCCGTGGAGAAGAGTAGCTTGATTCCGAGCTTGGCGCATAGGGTCTTCCAAAAGTAGCTAAGGAACTTGACGTCGCGGTCCGAGACGATAGTCTTTGGCACACCATGGAGACGCAATATTTCCCTACAAAAGAGATTAGGAACATGTCAAGCATGGTATACCTTGTTGCAAGGAATAAAATGTGCCATTTTTGAGAAACGGTCCACAACGACAAATATGGAATCTTTCCCATTTCGAGTCCTAGGCAAACCAAGTACAAAGTCCATGCTAATGTCTTCCCATGGTTGGTATGGAATTGGTAGAGGCATATAGAGGCCATGAGATTGAGCTTTGGACTTAGCTTTGCGACATGTAGAGCATCGGTTGGTGAAATGATTGACATCCCGAAACATCTTTGGCCAAAAGTAGTTCTTTGAGAGCATGGCGAACGTCTTGTCGCGTCCGAAATGTCCCATTAAGCCTCCTCCATGGGATTCCTGCAAAAGCAACAAACGAAGAGAGGACTCGGGGATGCAAAGTTTGTTAGCTCTCATAAGATATCCATCTTTGATGTAATAGCGTTCCGAAGATGTATTCGACAAACACTTGGCATAAGGAGTTGCAAAAGTTGCATCATGCTCATACAAGTCTTTGATATGCTCAAAGCCAATGACATCTAACTCAAGTTGTGTAACAAGCATGCATATGTGGGAAAGAGCATCCGCTACAAAGTTTTCTTTACCCGTGATGTACTTGATGACATAAGGGAAAGACTCAATAAATTCACTCCATTTAGCATGATGCTTGTTCAACTTGGTTTGTCCCTTAAGATACTTGAGAGTCTCGTGATCGGTATGAATGATAAACTCATGGGGACGAAGGTAATGTTCCCATTCATGCAAAACACGCACTAAAGCATATAGCTCTTTGTCATAGATGGGATAACTGAGTTGCGCTCCGGAAAGTTTCTCACTAAAGTAAGCTATGGGGCGCTTCTCTTGTGTTAACACACCTCCTATGCCATTATCACTAGCATCGCAATGAATCTCAAAAGGCTTCTCAAAGTTGGGTAAATCAAGCACGGCAGCATGAGTAAGCAAATTCTTAAGCTCATTGAATGCGGTATCTTGGGATGGTCCCCAAACAAAAGGTGCATTCTTCTTGCTCAAAGCATGCAAAGGCGAAGCAATGGTGCTAAAATCCTTCACAAAGCGATGATAGAAACCCGCAAGCCCAAGAAAACTACGCACTTGATGCAAGTTGGTTGGTTGCGGCCAAGTCTTAGTAGCATTAATCTTGGACTCATCAACATGAACACCCTTAGAAGAAACAACAAAACCCAAGAAAACGAGCTTATCAACACCAAAAAGGCATTTCTCCATATTAGCATAGAGGCGCTCTTTTCTAAGAGTTTGCAAAACGGTGCGGACATGGGTGACATGTTCTTTGATAGATTTGCTAAACACAAGAATGTCATCGAAGTAAACCACAACAAATATACCAATGTAAGGGCGAAATACATGATTCATAAGGTGCATAAAAGTGACCGGTGCTTCCGAAAGGCCCATAGGCATGACTAACCACTCATACAAACCAAATTTGGTTTTGAAGGCAGTTTTCCATTCATCACCCTCTTATATGCGGATTTGATAGTAACCACTTTTAAGATCAATTTTGGAAAATATAGTGGCACCACTAAGCTCATCAAGCATATCATATAGGCGTGGAATGCGTTACCTATAGCGAACGGTGATAGCATTGATAGGTCTACAATCGGAGCACATGCGAAAGCTATCGTCACGTTTTGGCAGAAGAATGACCGGGATGGCACAAGGGCTCAAACTTTCACGCACATTTCCATAGTCGATGAGATGTTTTACTTGCCTATGTATTTCTTTGGTTTCTTCGGGGTTGACACGGTAGGGAGCTTTGTTCGGAAGGGGTGCTCCGGGGATGAGGTCGATTCGGTTCTCAATGCCTCGTAGAGGAGGTAGACCCGGAGGTAGCTCATCGAGGAAAACATCTTGAAATTCGTGCAAAAGAGAAGACAACACTAGAGGAAGAGTGCGAGAAGTGTTAGTTTGTGGTGCATTGTCCTTGCACACGAGGACGTAGTGTAGGACACTAGATGGGTTCTCACACACTTCTCTTATCTCACGTTTGGTGGCAAATAGAACTAGGTTCTTGTTTTCGCTCATCGTGGAGGCACTCGATTTGGGCTTGTGGCGCTCACTCTCTTTTTGGTGGCTCACTCTCTCACTGTGATCTCCACGATGGGTGGCTTGCTTGTCGGCGATCACTTGACTTGGCGACATTGGATGGAGGACATACTCCTTGCCCTTCATCTTAAAGATGTAGTGGTTCGTTCGGCCGTTGTGGACGACTCCTCTATCGAATTGCCATGGCCGTCCAAGGAGAAGATGACAAACGGTCATTGGAACGACGTCGCACTCCAAGGTGTCTTCATAGGCGCCGATTTTGAAGGAGACTTGTACTCGGTGATTGACTTGGATGGTGCCGGAGTCGCTAAGCCATTGCACTTTGTATGGATGTGGATGCTTTGTCTTGGGCAATTGGAGCTGGGAGCAAAGTTCTTCACTTGCAAGATTATAACAACTCCCTCCATCGATGATGACCTTGACAGATCATCCATTGATGCCGGCCTTGGTGTGGAATATGTGGCATCGTTGGTCTTCTTCTTGGTGATGTTGGAGAGTTAAGACTTTGGGGACAATAGGTGCGGGACTTGAGTCTTCATCGCAAAAGACTTGTTCTTCTTCATTGTTCACTTGGCGGTGCATGGCGACTTGCTTAAGGGCTTCCATTTCGCCTTCACTCATGGAGTCATAAGTGCCATCGTCGTTGAAGACCATGGTTCGCTTGTTGGTGCACTCATAGGACTTGTGGTCTCGGCCTCCGCAAGTGAAACACTTAAAGCAACTTGTCTTGACGGTCTCATCGGTTGGGGTTGATGATGATGAAGCTCTCGGCTTGAAGTTGCTCGTAGTAGGATGGCTGGTAGTTGACGAAGCTTTCTTGGAAGTTGACTTGTCGATGTTTGTAGTAGAAGGCTTTGTTGTCGGTGTTGGAGTCATTGAAGCTTGGTTGTTGGAGAAGCCGTAGGACTTGGGTGAGAACTTGGCATACTTGAAATCATCTTGCACTTGGCGTTCCGCTTTGGTAGCTTGGTGCACTAGCTCGATGAGATTTGAGTATGGTTGGAAGTCGGCGATCTTCTTGATGGGATGATTGAGTCCATTCAAGAAACGTGCCATTGTTTGGTCATCATCTTCCGTGACATTGGCTCTTATCATTGCAATCTCCATCTCCTTGTAGTATTCTTCAATGCTCTTTGTTCCTTGCTTGAGTTGTTGGAGTTTCTTGAAGAGGTCGCGGTTGTAGTAGGTAGGTACAAAGAGTGCTCTCATGACATCCTTCATTTGCGCCCAAGTAGTGATGGGTGGTTCACCTCTTGCCTCTCGGTGCTCTATGATTTGTTCCCACCAAATGAGGACATAGTCTTAGAACTCAAGGGATGCCATCGCGATCTTCTTCTCTTCTTCATAATTGTGCAAGCGGAAGATCTTGTCAACCTTCAATGCCCATGAAAGGTACTCTTTGAGATCATTGGTTCCGTTCAAATTGGGCATGGTGAACTTGAGCTTGCCATAGCATTGCTCTTCATTGTGTTGGGGTCGGGGAGGATGACGGCCATGTTGTAGATGATTGTTCAACTCGTGGTGCTCTTGGCGCGGAGGGTTGTCATCGTCATGTTGTTCTTGTCGTGGAGGTTCTCCAATGTCTTCATGCTCTGGATTGACTTGTTATTCTTGGCGAGCTTGTGGAGGAGCTTGTCGAGCTCGAGGAGGAACTTTATGATGCACGCGAGCTTGAAATATTCGTTCTTGAATTTCTTCGCGAAGTGCTGCCTCTTGTTCATGGTCTTGTCGGCTTCGGTCGGCTACGGCTCGACTCGAATCGCGTAGATCTTGTTGCGCCGCAAGTGCTTGAGCGTCACGGAGTTGTTTTTCTTAACGTTGTGCCTCGGCATCTTGAGCATTTTGGTGTAGACGCGTTCGCTCTTCCTCTTGATGTTGGCGTTGTTGTTGCCGTTCTCGTGTTGGCGCAAAGGCTTCTTGAGTTTGACGTTCTCGGCGCTCTTGAGAGTCGGTGTCGCGTAGGGGAGTGAGGCTTGCTTGACGATAGATGCGCGCGGCTCGGCGAAGAGTGTTCGATGTCGGTGTACTTGAGTCGGAGAGGGTGAAGTCGGAGTGTCAGCTCGAACGGCTCCTTCTTGAAGTGGAAGACGAGCGGTTGAGCAAGAAAGCACGAATTTCGTCCATCCTTGCGTAATTCTCTTGCTTGTGATCATCGATCTTGTGGTCGAAGTAGTCCCTTGTACGTTGCTCGGAAAGTCGCAAGTCGGCGGCAAGGTTGTCGATGTGTTCACTCATAGCTTGTTGCTCTTGATGCAAAGCACGTTGTGCACCAAAGAGGTGACTCTTGGTGACGAAGGAGTTCATGTCGTCGTCTTGCTCCATGAAGAGCGGGTTGGTAGAAGTACTTGTCCTATCCATCATTCCAAGACAAATGTGAGTGGTAGAAAGAGAAGAACGAGTACCAAATGTACCTTGACCGAAGTTGAAAGTGGATCGAGGATCACTCCAATGTAGGACAAGGAAATAGCACAATTCGTACTAGATCTTGTCGGTTTCTCACACCTACACAAGTAAAAGCTTTTGGTGGAGCTTGATTAGGATGGTGGCACAAAATTTGATGCAATTGTAAGTGAGCTTCAATAATGTTGGAAAATATTCGCAAGATGCAATGTAACAAGTAGACCAAGCATATAAGGTACACAGAGACACACACGCAAAAAGATAAGTGGGGTTATGCAACCAAGGGTGAGCCAAAATGTCGAATCCACAAAAATGCCCTTGTTGCACAACACTAGAGAGACGCTAGCACGATTGCACAATAGGTGGATACAAGAACTTGTGCACAACCTACTTAGCAAAAATGCAACGACTTCTATCCCAAATATGCTCTATGCAAGGTGTTGCTATGATATGATCCAAGATGATCGAGTATGACAATCTTAATGTTGTAAGATGCTATGGTTCTTGCTTAAAAGCTCTTTGCTTATCTTTCCTCTTTGCTTAAAAGCTTGTTTGGCTCTTTGATGTTTGAGCTCTTTTCTCATGCAATGCTTGACAAACCAAGATAGCAAATGAGTATGCGATGACAACTTTATGACACAAGAGATGATACCAATATATGCAACAATGATGTATGTATGCTATGGGAAGTATGTCACACCTGCATTTTGTAACACTTCGTTTGCATTATTAAAGCATGAAAATTTGGACCAACAAAAACTTTTGCATTATTTGGCTTTTATTTGGAGTTGGTTTTCTCTCTGTGTGCTCTTTCAAGTCAACACAACTCCACCCCCTATACTTCATCTCCTTGCCCCAAACTTCTGCCCAATGATCATGCCATGTGTATAGAGCAATATAGTATTTTCTTACAAAAATAATTTGTCCAAATAGTATTTTCAAAAATTAGTTTTCCAAAAAACCCCTGGATTGAGGTTTGCACTACAAGTACCTGATTTGGGGTATGAAAACTATTTCAAAAGGTATATTTGAAACCTATTAGATATAGGATTCCCATGAACCCCAAAAATATAATTTTAAAAGTTATTTTCCTATTTTATTTAAAGGCTTTTTCTTAAGGCCAGAAATGGTCTTTAATAGGTTAAAATTATTTTAATGTTTTAAAAATATTTGAAAAAATTTAGGGAAACTCAGTGGACATATATTTCCCATATATAAGAGTTCAACACATGGTCATGTTAAAAATATTGGGCAAAACCTCCCAAAACCATTTCTGCTCATTTCAAGGATTTGAAATATTTCTACAGGAAATATTTTCATAAAAATCCAAGAAAAATCCAGCAAGTCACAAATGCATATTGTGATGATCTTGCAAAACCTCACTTCAATCAAGGTCATTTTGGTCCACCAAAATGCCCCATAACCCTTTCTGTTCAGAACCAAATTTGAGCAAGTTTGTACTACCAACTTTCTCTCCTTGACCTCAACTTTTGTGAGCGTGTTCACATGACCAAATGAGGCCACTACACCAAGTGGTGCATCAAGGAGAAGTGATTTTCTCAACTAGATCTACACAAGTCCATTTCTGCTCATTTCTAGGGTTTACAAAAGTTGCATTGGCTACTTTGCCCAAATGAGCTCAAATTTGGTGGCACACCCTAATTATATGTGTCATTTCACCCTGTAGAGCCTCATGGCAATTGGAAATCATTTGTTTGCCCAAACCATTATCAAACACCTTCTGACATTTTGCAAAAACCACTGTTTTGACCCCTTCCACTATTCTTGGTAAGCTCAACTTTTTACCAAAGCTTAATCTAGTCACCTTATACCTCCAATAGCAATGGCAAGACCTCAGATCAATTATTTGGGGGTAAAACCCTCACTTTCTCTTTCTGGACAGCCCCATTTTCACTCTTCTTCTTCTTCTCTCCTCACTCCAGTGGCCATCCATGGCATCCTATGCTCCCTCCGCTTTCTTTACTCCTCCCTAGAGCTACCAGACATGCCAGGGCGCGCCCACAAGCATAGAAAATGGCTTGGCATGCCATTTGGGCGCTCTGGAGCACGCTACAGTGCGCTCCCGCACTGTAGCCGTCCCCTGCCAAGCACACCCGGCCACCTCGGGCCTCCCCAGCATGCCCGACGAGACGCCTCGGCGTCCGGGACACGGCAGCTGGTCGGCCCCCTCCTCCTTCCTTCTCCCCTGCCCCTGCTCGCACGCGCACCATGGCCGCCCGAGAGCTCCAATGAGCACACTCACACGCGCGCTGACCTGACGCTTCCCCGCTCCTTCTCTCCCTCCCTCTGGGTGTAGACCACCCCTACAAACGCCCCGGACACGCCCACGTGAGCCCCCATGGCTTGCAGCGATGGCAACAGCCTCGCCGGCGCACGGGTGTACGGTGAGCCGTGGCTCGCCTACTTAAAGGCCTCCCCGAGGCTCCCAATCACCACCACTCGCCCCCACCTACTCCAAAAAGGCCCCCTGTGCCCTCCACTCTCCTCCAGGAGCACCCGAGCTCGAGATCGAGCTCGAGCTCCGCCGCCTCGGGTCGACGTCGATCTCGGGGTACGGGCTCCCTCCGCCCCTCCTCTCCCTCGATCTGGACCCTCCACACCTCCCTGATCATTTCCCCTCTGTTTGCCCTCTCTCTTGCAGTCGGAAACGGCCGGAGCCATCAACGCCGGACGCTCCTCCGCCGCGAACCTCGTCGCCGACGAACCCCTACACTCCGGCGACCGCCTCCACCTCCACCCGAACGGCGACTCCGCCCGGAGCAAGCCGGTGCGCTCGGATCGCCTCGCCGTTGACCACAGCGACGTCGGTGAGCTCGCCCCCCTCTCTGGCCGAGGTTGAAGACGATGGCCGTGGGGCCCGTCAGTCAGCCTCACATACTAACGGGTGGGCCCCACCCGTTAGGTTTAAACACGCATGCGCGCGCACCGGTTCGCTGCGTCGGCTGGAGGCGTATTTTCCAAATACGCCTTCGACGTGGCCGCCCTGCGCGGGCTGAATCCCCTCTGGGCCTGCTGCACTGTGGCCCTTCTGGCCCAGTTGCACAGTGTTGTTTTCCATTTTTCCTTTTTCTGGAAAACTGCAAAAATTCCACAGGATTAAATAATAATCCAAATACAATAATTCCAACTCCCATATTTTTCTAAAAATCCCACCTATTTAATGGTGCAACTTCCATTCAAATCCAACCAACTTGTATGTACTGTTCAAATTTAAATTCAAATTTGAGCAGTTTAATCTCTGTTTGGAAATCCATATCCCCTCTTATATAACTCCAAACCCAAAACTAGGAATTTTCCCCTTCTTAGATTTCCACCTAGTATTTTATAAAAATAAGTTGACATTTTTCTGAGCACTTTGGTTTTTCTGTTTTATTATTGTCTTATTTTTCTCGTTATTATTTTGCGACAATAGATTGCGTTGCTGACGAAGGAGTTGGACCAGAAGACTTTGAAGACCCAGAAGACCTTGTTGAGCCAGGCAAGCAGCCCTTTGACCATGACTATGAAACCCTTTTTATGTATTTCATATAGCACTTTATTATTGTTGCATCGGAATCATGATGAGAGGGTAGCCACTCTGGTGGGTTGCCTTCATTTCCTCCTTGTTGATACTTGCATTGTGCATGACCCTACCTCCTTATGAGGGCTATGCCGATGGGAATAGTTAGGATGCTAAGTAGTGCTTCGCAAAAGGGATGGGAATATGCATGGTGATGGAGGCAAAGTATTTTGAAAGGACTTTTCGAAAACCCCGTCGAGTGCCACTTATGCCCGAGGGAGACAATGAGTTGGGTAGCCACTTGATGACGAAGTGGAGTACCGAGGCAAGTGTGTGTGTTGTTTTCAAAAACGGATTGGTTTAAGTTGCGACCGTTATTCCAACTTTACCTGCGCAACCACTCTACCCTTATATGGGAAAGGGCATTATTGATTACCTAGGCCGATACTAGCTTGGATCCCGCATTACTAGTGACGGGAGAGAGTTGGTGCTCTCTCTCGGGACGGGGTCGTGCCAGGTAGGGCGGCCAAGAACATTTTTATGGGGCACCGGACACACCGTTGGTACCCCGTGCCAGTGGTATGTGAAGAATATAGGAGCGAGGCTCCACAATTTTAAGTTGTGAAATATTGGGCACAGGGGTTACTACCAATCGAGTGGACTCCATGTTAGTGTCGTCTAGGAAAAGATAGTGATCGGGTGCTTACCCCGGGTACTTGAGGTACCGCGGGTCGTGGATGACACGGAAGTTCCCCAGATCTTGTGGGTAAAGTGTGCAACCACTTCAGAGTGTAAAACTATTCGAATAGCCACGTCCACGGTCAAGGACAGTTGGGTAACCGCTCTTGGGCTACGTCCACTTGTTTACAAACCAGTGTGTGTGGGAAGAACTACTCGGGTCAAGTCAAAGGACATGACATGATCGAGCTGGGTTGGTGCCCACTCTTTTATGTTGATACCACTACTTGGGTCAAGTCAGAGGACTTGACATGATTGAGTTGGGTTGGTGCCCACTCTATTTATGTTGATATCTGTAACCTGTCCTTATGGTTACTTGAATTCTCCTGATGCATGTCTTACAAGTGGTTGAACATGTCATTGCACTCGAAAACTAGCTTTCCGCAAAAATTAACCTATATCATGCATTGTTGTACCTTGAACCAAAACATGGGTTGCTTGCGAGTACATTCAAAGTACTCATTGGCTTGCCAGTGGTTATTTAATTGGCCAGGCATGGAAGAACAGGAGTTCGAAGAAGAGTTCTTTGAAGACGAACATGCGGACTAGGACGTTTCCCAGTCAGAATGCCTGTAGGGTTAAGGCAGATGGCATGGGTTCTACTTATCAACGAAGATTTCCGCTGCTTATGTTTCATATGATGTTCAGCCCTTAAGGCTTTATCTATGTAAGACTTGACCATAATGGTCATAAATTGTGTAAGACGATATGTATGGATGTAAGACTCTTGTTATTCAGCTTCTGTGTGTTCAGTGAGCATTGATCTCTGGGATCACTGTACACGTGCATTCGGTGATCACGACTTATGAGTCAGGGTCCCCACAAAGTATGATCAGTAATGTGCACAAGTCTCGTTGCCGACAATACTCAATGGATAGTCTCGATGGGTAAGCAATGCAAAGGAGTAAGGCTATGATGGCTCTCAATGTAATGGCAAGAGTGATATGTCCAATACCAAGATGAGGTTACCGGTCTTGATTCCGGTATGGTGTCAAAATGGTGGCATGAATACCAAGGTGTAGTCGAGGTGGTCACTATTGATGACGATGTAGGATGGCGGTGATGATGTAGGACGCGTCCGTGGCGAAGATGAGCGGTGGTGATGTCGAAGTCGAACCGTACCTAGATAGCTGAAACACAAATGGATACGGTACCGCAACTCAAATTCTCAAACCTCGAAGAAGAAAATGTGTCGAAGAGTGAAACGGTCCAAAAATGGTTGGGTTATGCGGAAGTGGTGGAGGTATGCGGAAGTATATATGGTATATGGTGGGCACCGAAAACAAAATTTGGTGAAAAATGGACGGAAAACGGGGCGGTGGATGGAGATGTTGCTGCCAGGGGTCGGATGTCCGGGTGGAAAGCCGGATGTCCGGGGGCCAGATGTCCGGGCTTGACGGGCCGGATGTCCGGGCTCTGGATCCGGGGACGAACGGGATGAACACCGTGTGGAGAGGTCAAATCCGGGCGAAAATCGGAGGAATATGTGGATGGAAATTAGGGGAAAAGGGATGGGAAGCTATATCCACTTAAAAAAAAGCAAATCCACGGATCCAAACCAACAAAATCTCAACACACCAACAAATCACAAAAAAATTGGGGCTATTTTTGGTGGGGAATTTTCGAATTAGGACAAAAACAACAAAACAAGGATAGAAAAACAACGGGGAGGCTCCGAAATCGTGATCAATGCGGCTCTGATACGAAGATGATGTAGGGTAGAACCCTAAGCGGCCGATCTTTCAAGAAAGGAGCAGATCCTACAAAGAACACGAGAAATACGAGGGTGGTAACGAGGGGAAACACGAGAGAATCACTCAACCAACAAGAAATAGTCACACATATGCTAGATCCTCGAGTACATAAAGTAAGATACATGATCCACGATCAACTAGGGACGATACACGGTAACCGGTCTTCTCCGTGAAGAGGTCTTGAAGTTCTTCTCCAAAAGGAGGTCTTGAATCCAAAGGGATCTTCTTTGTAGAGGCCGCGGTCTCTCTCGTGGAGTATATCCGATGTGGATGAGCAATGCTCTATCTCTAAAATGAGCTAAACCAATGCTAACCCTAGAAAGTTGTACGGGGTGGAGTATATATAGTCTATGGGGGAGAAGGGATACACGGGCCTCGGCCCTTCACTGTGTGCAGACAGGGGAGGCCGGATGTCCGGGCTTTCAGGCGACGCCGGATGTCCGGGCTGGGGGGGTCGGATGTCCGGGCTGGAGTGGTGGCATTTGTTTCTCTCGGGTTCGGAGGGGCCGGGTTTCCGGGCCGGTGGCCGGATGTCCAGGGGCTCGGGAGAGGCCAGATGTCCGGGCTGCCAGGGCCGGATGTCCGGGGCTTGTAGCTTCCGGCGGTTGTGCTGCTGTAGCGGATGACGCTCCAGGGGCCGGATGTCCGGGGCCTGGGAGATGCTCTTGGCTCCTTCCGCTGGTTCTCCTCATCCGTGGACTTAGGGACTTGTACATCTTCATGCGCATCTTCGAGAGGGCCCTCTTAGTGCCTAATCACGCACAACACCTCGGACTTAGGTAGTAGCCATGTCTCATGCATAGAAAGTTGGAGTTCGGAGAGGAGTGAGTTCACCTTATCTTCGATAGCCTTGGCTCGGGCTCGCGTCATTGGTCCAAGTGGTGTCGTTGGAGGTGTAGGTGTGTCCATGGGGATGATCTTGGGATGCTCCGCATCAAGATCGTTGATGGGAGCGGTGGTGCTGAGGTGTGGTGCTGCGAACTCATCAGGATAGTCATCCGGGGAGTCTGGAGAGTCGAGGAGTCGTGCGGGTTAGCACCGTCGGTCAATCGGTCGTCTTCATGTCCAAGTGCTCGTCTCTGTGGGGCAGCGTTGTAGATGAAGCGTGCCCTGGTCGTCTATGTGTCTCGACGAGAGGATCATGTTCAAGTATGTGGGGGCGGTAAACCAGTGAAGGTGAGTCTCTTCAATGAGGCAGTGGCTCTACATGAGGGTGGAGTGCCTGGTGTAGTGCACGGGGTGGTGTGATCCACAATGAGTCGGTGTGTATCTCACTAGGGTGGAGGGTCAAGTTCATTGGGTGGTATATTCCATAGGTTACTAGCGAGGATGGGTAGTCGAAAGCATATTCGAGGTGGTTCGTACATTCGCCAAGTCAAAATTGGAGGGGAGGTTGTTACGATCAATGAAGCCTATCAATTTAACTTGTCGTGGTGCAAGCAGATGAATCGACAAGGGGGTCAATCGTCAACGCGGAAAGATCAGAGGAGCATAGAATACATAGTGTCAAGATTAGGGAGAGATTGTTAGGAGTAATCTTGAGTTTGTAAACATGAATCATGGTTGCATGTGGTGTTGTCACGAGCTAGCACAACATGGTGTAGTTGGAGTCCAAAGTTGTATTAGGGTTGTCCGTGTCCAAGAGTTCTACTAGGTTCGTTAGTGTTCCTGTTAGACTAGGACTGGTTAGCCTTGTCCTAGTAGGATTGGTTAGCCGTGTAAGTTTAGGATGTGTTGAGTCGGTTAAGCTTTGGCCCCAGCCGTCTGCATATATATATATATATATATATATATATGCACAACCTACGTGAGGTTTTGTATCAGACCGACAAGAAAAGGAGAAAACCAGAAAAAGGAAACAAAGAGAAGGGAGGCACGACACATGTCTTTCGCAAAAGTTTTTGCATATGCGTGTTCGTCGTGATTTGATGTGATTGATCCTGTGGGCGGAGTTCCAACAATATGAAGCATGGAGCAAATACTATGACACATGCGAAAAGGAACATGCTGTTAACAGGATGACAGATTTAGTATGATGGCAACTTGAGAGCATGAATGAGACAAACTACAGCAAGCTATATGGCCACCAAGGGCATGGCATCAAAGTACACATAACAAGGAGCAAATATCATCAAGGCATCATATACATATGGCTTATAGACTAGTGGGTACCAACAATAAAAGTTCTAAAGTTGTAACAGTTTCAGCAAGGGTAAAACAGCAATAACAACATAGCATGATTGCAAGCTTGGAAGAGAGGTCATATGAAATCCAAAATTAACAAACTTGGCATGTGGAAAAAGTACTCATAGCATACTGTGAATCATGTAATTGGGGAAACTCTAAAAGGGGCATAGAATAACCAATAATAACCTCACAACATGGCATCATGAAGTTAACAGAAAACTGGAACATCATTTAGGCATGTTCATGGCAATGAAAACATATGCTACAGGACATATATGAGGCAGCAAAAGGCATGGCATGATATAGCATAACATGGACATCAAAACATGTCAACTAGGCATCTCCAGATTATGCATGGAATAGATGGTAGCTTCAAGTTAACATAGCATCACAATGTAACCATTAAAGACTTAGAAAAAATCACTAAGTCTCAGAAACCAGCAACAACAAGTAGCACACTTTGCAATCTTCTGCTACCACAAGGCACATAAAAATACATGGATTGCACCATTGTAAAGATGGCATGAAGATGCTCCTAAAACATGTAGACATGATGCACAAAAGAGCAACACACCAAATGCAATGAAGAAGAAAAAACAGCAAGTTATGACAATCTTCAATAGTTAACATCATATAGCACTCTTGAAACAATGATTATGGCATCAAGATAGACAGTAACATGCATGCAAATCACACTAGCAAGTAGAGCACTCAGAGATGAACAATTTGATATATCATACACGCAAAACGGAGCAATATGCATGAAGATATGATGTGATGAACATGCACACATGATGCTAGAATCCTGGGGACTTTGAGAATACTATACCCTCCGAAAACTGGACGGGGCGGACCGGGACGAGGATATCCGATGGATCTCGTCCCACCTAGATGGATCCGGCCGGTTCGGGCTCCGGCGATGGTGGGCGGCTCCGGTGAGGAGGAGGCTGGTGAGGGGCGCGGGACGGCGGAGGAGGCCAGTTGCGGCGCTGGGTGACGCCGGCGAGGTCTGGCGGCGGCGCTTGCGATGGTGCTGCGGCGCAAGGCGGTGGGGCGGCGATCTGCAGGCGTCGCGCGGGGCGGCCGGCGGCGACGGCGCGTGGCAGGCAGCGGCGGCTCGCGGGCACGGGCGCGCGTGGGCATCGAGCGGCGAGGTGAGGGACGGGAGGGCCTGATCCGGGCCGTGGCGGGTGTGGTGGAGAGAGGAGGCACATGCGCTGATGTGGCGGCGACAGATTGGACGAGGCGGCGGCGGTGGTGACGTGGCACTCCATGATTGGCCGGGGCGACGTGGCCGGCGGACACGTTCGGCGAGGGTGGACACGTCCGGCGGTGCGAGGAAGAGGAAGGCTAGGGTTTCGACCACGAAAATGAAGGGGGAGGTGTTTATATAGGTAGAGGGAGCTAGGAGAGTCCAAATGAGGTGCGGTTTTCGCCCACACGATCGTGATCCAACGACGGAGAGCATGGATGGGGTTTAGATGGGCTAGTGGGCTGTTGTGGAGGGATGTTGGGCTGCAAAGAGATGGAGGGTTTCGTAGTTACATGGTTAACCGTTTGGGCATCAAACGACCTCAAAATGGAATGAAATTTGATAGGTGGTCTACTAGTGATATACCAAGGCCACTCGACAAATCTCGGCCCATTCTGAGAACATTTTTCTCCTGCTCATGAAACAAGATCTAAGAGGTGCAACAGGTGCATGTGAGAGTGTCGGATGTCGAAACGGACAACGGAGAAGGAGAACGGATGCAAGAGACGAACATCAATGCTAATGAGATGCACATGATGACATGTCATAGTGCAACACGCAAGCATATGACATGGCACAGACAACGAATAATTGGAAGACACCTGGCGCATCGGACTCGGGGCGTCACAACTGATGAGGACATCAATACCATTGTTACACCCACAGCCCCTGCTGCTACACATACTAGACCAATTACTAGAGCTCGCGCACACCAATTAAATTATCAGGTACTTTCGTTTCTTGGTAATGATTCTAATGTTCATGAGAATATGATGTTGTCTAAATTGGATACATTTGTTTTACTTACAAATGAAGGGCCTGGCACGGATAAGAGGGATGAACACTGGAGCAAGACCAAGCATGGAGATGATGGCATGTGCAAGGGGGTCAAGAACGGAGTTACAAGTGATGATTTCAGGACTTTGAAGCCACCATAAGGAGTGCATGAAGCCTTGGACGAAATATACAAGATGCCACTTCATAAATTTCGTCCAGAGGCTATTCTAGGTGCCGCGTCACCTTATTATTGGGCCAGACCCATTTATTTTCGAAATACTTAAGTATAGGCTGTTTTTAGAGTCCGTATGTGTGGGGAAACAAGAGTTAGGGTTGATTTCGGACCCCTCCTCCAAGGGCCACGAAATTCCCCCCTCTTCTTCCATATATACATCCCTTAGGGCGTCGTTTAGACTTTGGGTTTTGTTTAGTTTAAAAGTTCGCCATAGCTGCAACTTCGCGTACTTCGTTTGTGTCCAACGACCAGACCAACACGTCACAGAACCCCACCTTTGATCAATAAAGCTTTCTTCTTATATTCGCAATATCTAGATTGCAATCTTAGTTTCTTGCTTGTTCTTGGTTTGCCTGCAGGAAATAGACCTTCGTGGTTAGGTTGATCGTGCTCCGGCGTGGTCAATAACCTCTCGGAGTTGGTTTAGCGATTGCTAAGGCGCGACGTAGTTGGATCGTCAAAGTCGACTTCCTCCAAAACGAGAGCCACCATCTCATCGAAAGATGGGACACCTTTGCCCCTATCAAGTGGTATCAGATTTCCAGGTTGCTCGATGAGATTTTACAGATTTTCGTAGTTTAGATCGAGTCTGTTCTTCATACCTACAGTCCACGAAAAAGCCAAAAAAAATTAGGGTTAGTTCATCATATCCGAACCAGTCTGAGCCTTTGCATAGTCTTTTTAGTATTTTGCTTTGTTGAATTTGCGGTTGCATCGTCGTGTCTAGTTGCTGGTCTTAGATTCTAGTCTTTTAGAGTTTCGAGTTGTGGTCATAAGTTGTCACGTCGCTGTCACACCATCGTCATCGTTCCAACCATATACAACCACCACCAACATAATCCTTACCGCTGCCATAAACATCCGCCTGTCCACCACCAATCCGAGTCCACATATACATCTGTCTGTCCACCACTAATCCGAGTCCACATATACATCCGCTTGTCCACCACCAATCCGAGTCCACATATACATCTGCATGTCCACCACCAATCCGAGTTCTTTTCATATTAGGTTTGTTTTCGAGATCCATCTAGTTTTCGTTTTGTGTTTCCTTGCCTGAGTAGGTCTCGAAAAAAAATTAGGTCCCAAGGAGCGTTTTTTGGCCAAAATTCGAGACCCCCGGGCAGTTTTTAGGCCAAAATTTCGGCGACCAAAAATATTTTTTCCCTATCCTATATTTAGGTCCCAGGGAGTGTTTTGAGACACTCGCCATCATAGTGATTTTCTGTCGCATTTTTTCGTCGTCGCTGCCCTGATTTCCGAAAAAAGTGAAAAAAACTTTTTGTTCCCATCCTGTCAGTTTGACGAGGGAAGAGTTTTGAGACACTCGCCATTATAGTGAAATTCGAAAAAAAAGAGGAGCGCCGAAAAAAACAGAGCGAAAGAAAAATTTCCAGAGTGTGCTTTTCCCTTGTTTACGGGCAGCGCCGTGATTTTGTTAGTGTTCTAGGCTCGCGTCTCTAGCACGGTCTAGCCTAGGACCAGCACAGTACCGTCGTTGAGCGTTTATTCAACTTTGCATCTCTGAATTGATTATTGCTGACCCTTTTTGCTACCATATTATAAGCCTTCCTAGCTCCACATACATATACGTCGTGCGTTTGACTCTCCCTAGTAATCGCTCTATCCAAGCTTTGAGATTTTTGACTATGACGGTTGCCGATCACCGCCTGCTGCTTGGTAAGAACTGGTAAGAATTTGAGATTCGCTTGACGGATTTGTGACTGTCCATTACACCACCACCACCACCACCACTTCCTAGTAGTCTGTAGGATCATATTCTTGTGTGTTTCTATTGCTGCTAACCATGGCAGGATCACAAGCCGATGAGACAGATTGGGAGAACATGACGAACAAAGAGCTACATGATAAATTTCAGCAAATGATGAGTAGACAGGTGCAAGATGTGCGAAACAGATTTGAAGAGGCCATGGAGAAGATAGATGGCATGGAGAAGACGTTCGAAACAAAGCTCGATAACAAGTTTAATGAATTGCTCGCGTGTCTTCCACCACCACCACCGGCTTCCCCTAACACACCTCTACAACAACAACAACAACAACACCCTCATATCCTTCCAAATCAAGTGGGACGGGCACTACGCATTTGTCGGATTTCGGGTTCCGGCAGACCCTTGAGGTTCGAACACTGGGGTGCGTGCGGAGATTTTGCCTTCTACCTACTTGCACCCCTCCGCCTCGCTAAGATCTAAGCTATGGAAAGAATAGCACAAGAGGCACAGGGTTTATATTGGTTCGGGCCACCGTTGTGGTGTAATACCCTACCCCAGTTTGTGGTGTGGTGGATTGCCTCTTGGGCTAATGATGATGAGCAATACAAGGAAGAGCAGCATCGCGAGGGTCTGTTCTTAGCTGGGGGGATGAATTGCTAGGAGAAGTTCAGTCGCCCTTCTCTCTCTCTCTCTCTCTCTCTGTGATGCTACTCGATCCGATCCTAGCTAGTTTCTCTCTTGGCTTCTAGATTTTCCCTTCTTGATTGCCTTCTTGATCCTCCCTTCTTGATTTCCCCCTAGATTCTCCCTTCTTCATTCCCTAGATTCTCCCTTCTTGACTCCCCCTCTACCCTTGGCATGGCTAGTCCTATTTATAGGCAAAGGCCCTAGGCCTCTTCCCAAATATTGAGCGGGAAGGGCGCCAACAATTGGCCATTTTGAAGGGGAACATCTGGTACACTTATCCTGACTAAAGTTGGTCCTCGCTTGCCAAAGGCTCTGGTGGTGACGCTGGCTTGGGCTCCACAATGACTTCCTCCCTGCCGTTGGACTGGTCTTGGGCTCGTTGCACCGAAACGGGTGCCTCTGCTTGATGCTCTCGCCTGCGCTTGCTCCCTTTGCACCAAAGAGGAAAGGAGGACACTGCGCGGCTGGCGCCCGTCTAGCACCTTTGGTCGTCATGGCTTGCGTCACGGGCACCTCGTGAGGTACCCCGCCTTGATCTCTCCGCCTCCTCGCGAGCCAGCCTGATGAGGCCGTGCCTGAGGAAGCTCCGTGTCGTCCGCCCCGCGAGGCTTGGCCCCTCGCGAGGGTCTTGGGTCTGTGTTGATGAAGATGGTCTGCGCTGGGCCCCCTTTTGAGCCACGCTGCAGGCCGCAGGCAGGCAAGTCTGGGGACCCCCATTCCCAGAACGCCGACAGTAGCCCCCGGGCCCAAGGCGCGCCCGGACTTGGCCGTGCAGGGAGGCGAAAGGGCAAGAGCGAAGCGCCGCGGGCCCTAACAGCCTGCGGCCTTGGGCGCCGCGTGGCGGTTGACTGGACGTGGGCGTCTCCACTTCCCAACGGCGCCTCGGCAACTGCACGGATTGGACAAGTCCCTGCATGCAAAGCGGGTCATGATTACCTGCAATTGTAGAGGTCAGTGGTTGGCCTTCACCGGCCATCAGTACGGAACGGCGCGCGCCCTTCCAGTCCATCCCTTCTTGCTTCTCCTTCTTCCCGGTCCTTGCTCCGTCTTGCTGTGATGGCTCCGATCCACCAGTTCTCGGCGACAGAGAAGGGAAAGGCTCCCCGAGAGGAACCAGACCCGCTCCCGCCGAAGAAATGGCTCGCCCTCCGCGGCCGGGACAAGGGGGCTCATCAGGTGGTGTCGAGGCCCTGGTGCGAGCGGCCACCGCCGGGGTTCCCGCTTCCCTTGTACGCCCACATCGAGGGCTCTGAAGGAGTCGATGACGATCGCCACGGGCGGCGCCGCCACCGGCGCCGACGGGTCACGAATGTGTGGGTCGTCCCCCCTGGGGTCCACACCGAGGGCTCCTCCCGAGAGTTCGTGCTCCACGCCGCCATGCCTCCTCAGTCTTGGATTCGCCTTCCTCCCTTCTTCGCCTCCATCATCCCGCAGGGAGAACTCCTGGAGCTTTGGCGTGCTGCAGCACCCTAGCGACCGAGGCGGAGGTCGCGGTCATTGCCCCGGGCGAGGTCTTCATGACTCGAGGCTGGAGCGAAATCGCCCGGGTTTGCACGACAAGAGGCGCCTTCGCGATCCACTTGGAGTACGACGGTGCTTTGGTGATGTTCTTCAAGGTCTTTGATGCGAACGGGTGCCGGCTGGAGTGCTGCCCCGGGAGAGGTGGTCGGGACCCTGCTACGGCAAGGACTGGGGCCGCCGACCGCTCCCTTGGCGGCTGCTCCGGCGGCAGAGGCGTCGGAGGGTCCAGCGACTCCGGAGACGAGCGACGACAGCTACGAGCCCCCGAGGCGGCGCCGCTCCTGGAGCAGGGCGGGTTCGTCAGGCCGTCACCGACTCTCATCTGGATGGAGTTGGTGCCGGTGCTTGACGGCCCGCTGTTGACGATGGCGTCTTTTGCATGGGTGCGTGTAGTTAGCATCCTTTTAGGATCTGTTCCCTGCAAGGAATCAAAGATGCGTCCCGTGGGGGCTTGTAAGGTGCCTGTGATCCTGTTTGTTAATATAACCCTTGTCGTAGAATTGTGCGAGTTGCTCATTCCGTCTTAGCTCAGTTCTCCCTTTCGAACCTCACGAGGGCTTGGTGCTCTGTGCCGACAGGTCCTAGTCCCAAGGCGGCTTCAGCTGTCGCTGGTATGCCAGGTCACGATGCCGTGGTCAAGGCCAGGAGGTGAGCGACCCCGGGTCCGGTAAGAGCCCCTGAGTTGTGATGCTCAGGAGGTCCCCTTTGGCGCTCAAGCAGCTGTCGTTTGGTGTGAAAGGAGAGCGGCGTTGCTAACACGGGATTGCATTAGGTGCGGGGATGGTGCCACAGTAGCTGGTGCTTCTGGGTGGTGACTTATCTCGAGAATCAGGGACCGCTCTCTGGTGTGTCTCCAGGTCCGTGCATCGGCAGGCGTGAGGTTGTTCGGCGAGGCCCTCGTGTGTCCCTCCCCTCTCGCCTTTGCTCCCCTTTCTGCACTACGTCCTCGGGTCCCGGCCCTCGAGCGAGTCTCAGTCGTCGCTAGTATGCCAGGTCGCGATGCCGTGGACAAGGCCAGAGGGTGAGGGCTGGAGAGCCAGTAGGAGCCCTGAGTCGCGATGCTCAGGCACCTCCCCTTTAACGTGCAAGCGGTTCGCGCGGATGACAGTGAAGGAGACACCGCAAGGGCCTCGCCTGACGCAGCTCCTTTAGGAGATCCTGTAGACCCATCATAGAAAGAACGAGGGGTTGCCATGACAATTGACAGTCAGCCGTTGGTTGCTTCCGAGGGGCGATGAGGCACTGAAGGCTTGACGAGGTGGCGCCATGCAGGGCTGCCGCGGCCAGAGCTCAGCGATTCAGGTTTGTCGGCGTTGCAGGGACGGACCCATGCGCAAGCTTCGTGCCGTTTGGGAGCAGCTCCGTCACTTGGCGTCAGTTGAGCGGGCAACTAGGTCAAACACATTAGCCGCGAAGGAGTGGATTCATTCAAATAGATGCTGGGAAGGCGGACATCACTGCATCAGGCCCGAGCGACTTGGGGGATGATGCAGCCCGAGGGGCGCCCCCAACAAGGTAAGCTAACAACATGGAATAAAAGGGATACATACCGCAGGGATAGACCCATGCAGCCTGGGAATAATGCAGCCCTGGGGGGCGCTCCCAGCTAGAAATGAAACTTGAAAGATGTCACCTGATGATGTTGAGGACGAAGGAGTGTTGGTGTTGTAGACTCGGTGGGCTGCGGAAGCCGCTCCTCACGAGCCCCCAGGCCCAGGGGCATCGGGAGGCTCCGGAGGCGCTGGTGGCTCCTCGCGGACCATCTCCATCTCCGCCAGGGCTGCGGAACGCCTGGCCTCTTGAGCCTCCATGATGCCCCTCATGAGGCGCTGGTACGCGGCAGCTGCGGTCGGCAAGCTGTAAGGCATGCGAACATAGCTGTGGGGTGGACCTTCGCAGCGCCCCACTCGCGAGGGCCAGAGGCGCTCCAGAGAGGCGACTCGATTGAGCCCTGGTATGTCGATGCAGACGCGCAGCCCACTATCCTCGCCTGGATGGGGAGCCGCAGCTGGTAGGCGGCGGCCGCCTTTCATGACTCTTGACTCCTGTAGCTCCTGAATGGCCTTGCTGACGAACTCTTGAGGGTCTGGCCCTCCTTGCCTTACTCCTTCTTGAGGGAAACGTGCTTCGAAAAACGCCTCCATGTGGTGCCCAAGCGCCTCCCTCGTGACCTTAGCCAGGTCGGTGGCCCTCCAGGGGAGAGCCCCCGAGCCCTGCCTGAGGAGGGCGCCAGGCGCGCTTTCCTATGCGATGGAAGGAGGTTCCCCCTGGGCAGGCGCGGGCCCTGAGGGGCCTGCCTCCTGAGGGGCCGGGCCGGACGATGTCTTCTTCTTCTTGGGGGCGGTCTCGGGAAGCCTCCTGCTTCCGCGATCCGGGTCTTCCGGTGATGCGGCCTGAAAGGCTCGTTCCAGGGAACACACCGCGTCCTTCTCTTCACAGGGCACCGTGATGACTCCGCCACTTCCTGGCGTCATGAGGACGTTGTAGCCGTGGTGAGTTACGGCCATGAACTTGGCCAGCGCTGGGTACCCAAGGATGGAGTTGTACGACAGGCGAATGTGAGCGACGTCGAAGTCGATGAGCTCGGTGCGGTAGTTGTCGCATGCCCCAAAGGGGACACGGAGGCGGACCTGCCCAATCGGGACCGTGGAGCCGTCGGTGACTCCGGAGAAAGGCTTGGTTGGCTGAAGCTGGTTGTAGGGCACTTGGAGATTGTTGAATGTTTCCACGGATAGGACGTTGAGCCCTGCCCCGCCATCGATGAGGGTCCTGGTGACCACCACGTTGCTGATGATTGGGGAACAAAGCATCAGGAGGACTCCGGCTGTGGCCGCACACTTGAGCTGATCTGCTGAGCTGAACGTGATGGCACACGCCGACCACCTGAGAGGACGCGTGGCTTCGAGCTTGGGGAGGACTGCATTCACTTTGCGGGCGAACTGCTTGAAGATGCATTGAGAGGCTGGGGCTTGAGCCCCGCCCAGGATGCAGGCGATCGCGCGCGGCTCCTGGAAGCCCCCAGCCCCCTCGTCCTGATGGCGGTCCTCGTTTCTCCTTGGCTGCAGCGGCAGCGGAGGGAGGCCTGCATTGCCTTGCGGGCGATCCTCGCGAGGCTGATCCCTCCAGTCTCCCTCGCGAGGCGGGTCTTGCCAGCGATCCTCGCGAGGTCGATCGCGCCGCCCTTGGCGCGGGCAGCGGTCTTCCCAGTGTCCTGCGTTCCTTCCTCCTCCTCGACCGTAGCCCCGGTCACCGTGGTCGGGGCGACGGCCGGTCCTTCCTTCTCACACGGCTCGGAGCTCTTGACATTCGTTGGTGTTGTGGGTGTGGAGGTCGTGGTACACACAGTACCGACTGTCCTTGGAAGATTCGGGCTGATCTCTGCCCCGCTTGGTGTTTGGTTCTGCTGCGAGCACGGCAGCCCCCTTGGGCTTCACATCCTTGGCCTTGGGCTTCTTCTCTTCTGGGCCTGCGGCAGGCACCTCGAGGAGGGAGAGACGCCCTTCCTCAGCCCTGGCGCACTTGGTTGCCAAGTTGAACAACTCCAAGGAAGTGCACTGGTCTTCATGCATCGCCAGCTCCTCCTTCATCTTGACATCGCGCACGCCGTCGAAGAAGGCTGAGATGATGGCCTCCTCGGTCACCTTGGGAATCTTGAGGCGTGCGTTGTTGAAGCGTTGGATGTACTTCTGCAGGGTCTCTCCGGGTTGTTGCTTGATGCGGCGCATGTCGCTCACGGCGGGTGGCCGGTCGCGAGTACCTTGGAAGTTGGCAATGAAGCGGGTGCGCATCTCGTCCCAGGAAGAGATCGTGCCTGGAGCCAGGTTCAGGAGCAGGTGCGGGCCCCGTCCTTGAGCGCCATGGGAAACCAGTTCGCCATGACCTTCTCGTCTCCGTTGGCAGCTTCGATGCCCAGCTCATAGAGCTGGAGGAACTCCGCAGGGTCGGCCGTGCCATCGTAACGAGGAGGCAGGTCTGGCTTGAACTTGCCGGGCCACGCGACGCTGCATAGCTCGGTGGTGAAGGCACGGCAGCCTGCTGTGGCCACGGGAGGCCTTGGGTGGCGGAGAGCTTGGTCTTGCATGTCCCCACGCGCTGCAGCTGGGAGCAGCGTGGGGTCATGACGTGCGGGAGCAGGAGCATGGTCGCGACGTGCTGGAGCAGGGAGCGCCCAGGCAGCTTCTCACGGGCCAGGGACTTCTTGGCAGCTCTGCTCTTGCCGCGCTGGCACCTGACGGAGCGGGTTCCGCCCAGGGGGCAGGCGCGTTGGAGCCATGGCGCCTTCTTGAGGAGGAGGCGGCTGGGGCGCCCCCGGAGCTTCGTCGCCCGCGCGGGGCGGGGTGCGGTGTAGCGGAACGGACGGCACAGGAGAGCCCCCGGCGGCGCGGACGAGCTCGGCGATGCGGTCGAGCCATTCTTCGTAGATGCCGTCGACGGGACGGTAGCGCAGGAGCTCGTTTGCCGCGATGAGCGCAGCTCGAGCTTCCATGGGTGCGCGGAGCGCGCGGGACGAAGAACCAGCAGGGGTGAGCGAGGGAGTAGCGGTGCGACCGTCTTGCCGAACGGACGGATGCTGAGACGACGCTTGCTGCTCGTCCTCCGCCGGGCCGGTGGTGGCGTTGACGGCAGGTGACGGGGAACGGCGAGGACGCCCGCTGACAGGAGCTGTCTGGGCAACGCGGGAAGGGAGAGCGGCCCGGCGCTCGGCGCGGGCCCGACGAGCGTCAGACATGGACGCGATGGTCGGAGGAGAACGGGGTGGTGGCAGACGAATTCCGGCGCACCCCTACCCGGCGCGCCAAATGTAGGATTTCGGGTTCTGGCAGACCCTTGAGGTTCGAACACTGCGGTGCGCGCGGAGATTTCGCCTTCTACCTACCTGCACCCCTCCGCCTTGCTAAGATCTAAGCTATGGAAAGAATAGCACAAGAGACACAGTGTTTATACTGGTTCGGGCCACCGTTGTGGTGTAATACCCTACTCCAATGTGTGGTGTGGTGGATTGCCTCTTGGGCTGATGATGATGAGCAATACAAGGAAGAACAGCCTCGTGAGGGTATGTTCTTGGCTAGGGGGATGAACTGCTAGGAGGAGTTCAGTCGCCCTTCTCTGTGTGTGTGTGTGATGCTACTCGATCCGATCCTAGCTAGTTTCTCTCTTGGGTTCTAGATTCCCCCTTCTTGATTGCCTTCTTGATCCTCCCTTCTTGATTGCCCCCTAGATTCTCCCTTCTTCATTCCCTAGATTCTCCCTTCTTGACTCCCCCTCTACCCTTGGCATGGCTAGTCCTATTTATAGGCAAAGGCCCTGGGCCTCTTCCCAAATATTGAGCGGGAAGGGTGCCAACAATTGGCCATTTTGAAGGGGAACATCTGGTACACTTATCTTGACTAAAGTTGGTCCTCGCCTGCCAAAGGCTCTGGTGGTGACGCTGGCTTGGGCTCCACAATGACTTCCTCCCTGCCGTTGGACTGGTCTTGGTCTCGTTACACCGAAACGGGTGCCTTTGCTTGATGCTCTCGCCTGCGCTTGTTCCCTTTGCACCAAAGAGGAAAGGAGGACACTGCGCGGCTAGCGCCCGCCTGGCACCTTTGGTCGTCATGGCTTGCGTCACGGGCACCTCGTGAGGTACCCCACCTTGATCTCTCCGCCTCCTCGCGAGCCAGCCTGATGAGGCCGTGCCTGAGGAAGCTCCGTGTCGTCCGCCCCGCGAGGCTTGGCCCCTCGCGAGGGTCTTGGGTCTGTGTTGATGAAGATGGGCCACGCTGGGCCCCCTTTTGAGCCACGCCGCAGGCAGGCAAGTCTGGGGACCCCCGTTCCCAGAACGCCGACGACATTCCCCTTGAGCCTGGTGAAAATTCTGGTGCCGCTGTTGATGCTTCTATAGCTCCTGCGGCTACTGCAGAGGTGGACGACCATTACGAGGATGAGGTTGATCAAAATCAGAACTATGTGCAACCACCAGCACCACCGCCACCAGGTCGTCCTCATGCATATGATCGCAATGGTAGGGCTGCACAACCACCTCACGTACGTGATCATGACCATCCCCCTAAACTGAAATTGAACATTCCACCATTTGAGGGTAGATATGTTCCTGATATATATCTTACTTGGGAGTTAGAAAGTGAACAACGATTTACATGTTTACAATATCCCGAGGAGAGACCTGTTCCTACTGTTGTTTGTGCTTTCACTAGCTTTGCATGTGTTTGGTGGTCTGAACATTGTAGATTATATCCTATTCCAGCTACTTGGGCTGCTTTGAAAACTGCTATGCGTACTCATTGGGTTCCACCATATTATCAACGTGAATTACTTCAAAAATTGCAGTGTTTAAGACAAGGAAAAAATTCTGTAGAAGAATATTATCAAGAATTACAAACTGGCATGATTAGATGTGGTATTGCTGAGGAGAATGAAGCTATGCTTGCACGTTTTATGGGTGGATTAAATAGAGAGATTCAGACCATTCTAGAGTATAAGGAGTATACTAATATCACTCGTTTATTCCATCTTGCTTGTAAAGCTGAATGTGAAGTGCAGGATCGACAGGCATTGGCATGAACTAACTTTTCTGCAGGTCGATCTTCATCATGGACACCACGTGCATCCTCTACTTCCACTACACCAACACCTCCATCAGGTGCCACCTCCAGCCGTGATACAAGAAAGCAGGCACAACCACCACTATCTACCAAGAGCAGACCTGTCGGGCCTGCGCAGAGCTCTTCTTCCATGGCATCAATAGGGCACACAAGTGATATTATTTGTTGTTGTTGTAAGGGAAGAGGACATTGTGCGAGAGAATGCAAATCTCAGCGTGTGATGATTGCTACTTAGGGTGGTGGGTATGAGTCCGCTAGTGACAATGATGAGGAGACTTTGGCTCTTATTACACATGAAGAACACGGTGGAGATGATTCTGATCATGAGACGCAATACATGGCTGCTGAAGATGCTCACAGGTATGAATGTTTGGTTGCTCAATGTGTTTTGAGTGTGCAGGTTACACAAGCTGAGCAAAATCAGAGGCATAATTTGTCCCATACAAAGGGATTTGTGAAGGAACGTTCTGTTCGCGTCATCATAGATGGATGGAGCTGCAACAAGTTGGCTAGCATGGAGATGGTGGAGAAGCTATCTCTCACCACAAGACCACATCCACATCCTTACTACATCCAATGGTTCAACAACAGCGGCAAGGTTAAGGTAACATGTACTGTTCGTGTGCATTTTAGTATCTCTACATATGCTGATTATGTTGATTGTGATGTGGTACCCATGCAAGTATGTTCCTTATTACTTGGTAGACCATGGCAATTTGATAAAAATTCGGTACACCATGCTAGAAATAATCAGTATACTCTTGTTCATAAGGATAGCCATATTACTTTGCTTCCTGTGACTCCTGAATCCATTTTGAAAGATGATATTAATAGAGCTAATAAAGCAAAACAGGAGAAAAATAAGAGTGAAAATCAAATTCTGGCAAAAGAATTTGAGCAACAAATGAAACCTAATAATAAACCATCTAGTGTTGCTTCTGAAATTAAATTGAAAAGTGCATGTTTACTTTCCACAAAATTTGATATTGATGAGCTAGATTTCATCAAATCTGTTTGCTATGCTTTTGTGTGCAAAGAGGCATTATTTCATTCGAGGACGTTCCTTCCTCTTTGCCCCCTGCTGTCACTAACATTTTGCAGGAGTTCGCTGACGTCTTCCCACAAGATGTGCTGCCGGGATTACCACCTATTCGAGGGATTGAGCATCAAATTGACTTAATTCCCGGTGCACCGCTACCCAACCTTGCACCATACCGTATCAATCCAGAGGAGACGAAGGAGATAATGTGTCAAGTATAGGAGCTGCTCGACAAAGGTTACATATGCGAATCTCCTAGTCATTGTGATGTTCCTATTATACTAGTGCCTACAAAGGATGGTACGTCGCGTATGTGTGTTGATTGTTGAGGCATTAATAGTATTACTATTCATTATTCTTATCCTATTCCTAGGCTAGATGATATGCTCGATGAATTGAGTTGCTCTACAATTTTCTCCAAAGTTGATTTGCGTAGTGGATACCATCAAATTCGTATGAAATTGGGAGATGAATGAAAAACGGCATTTAAAACTAAGTTGGGTTTATATGAGTGTTTAGTCATGCCTTTTGGGTTAACTAATGCACCTAGTACTTTCATGAGACTAAAGAATGAAGTTTTATGTGCTTTCATTGGACGATTTGTGGTAGTTTACTTTGATGACATATTGATTTATAGCAAATCTTTGGAGGAACATTTGGAACATTTATGTACTGTTTTTATTGCTCTACGTGATGCATGTTTGTTTGGTAACCTTGGGAAGTGCACCTTCTGCACCGACCGAGTATCTTTTCTTGGCTATGTTGTTACTCCACAGGGAATTGAAGTTGATAAAGCCAAGATTGAAGCTATTGAGAGTTGGCCGCAGCCAAAAACGGTCACACAAGTGAGGAGTTTTCTTGGCCTCGCTAGTTTCTATAGGCGTTTTGTGAGAGATATCAGCACCATTGCTACACCACTCAATGAGCTTACAAAGAAGGATGTGCCTTTTGTTTGGGGTACCGCACAGGAAGAAGCCTTCATGGTATTGAAAGATAAGTTGACACATGCTCCTTTACTCCAACTTCCTAATTTTAATAAGACTTTTGATCTTGAATGTGATGCTAGTGGAATTGGACTAGGAGGTGTGTTATTACAAGATGGCAAACCTGTTGCATACTTCTCTGAAAAATTGAGTGGACCTAGTCTGAACTATTCTACTTATGATAAAGAATTATATGCTCTTGTTCGGACCTTAGAAACATGGCAACATTATTTATGGCCCAAGGAATTTGTTATACATTCTGATCATGAATCTTTGAAACACATTAAATGTCAAGCAAAACTGAACCGTAGACATGCTAAATGGGTTGAATTCATTGAGACTTTCCCTTATGTCATTAAACACAAGAAGGGTAAAGAAAATGTTATTGCTGATGCATTGTCTCGCCGTTATACTATGCTTTCACAACTTGACTTTAAAATATTTCGTTTGGAGACCATCAAAGATCAATATGTGCATGATGATGATTTTAAAAATGTATTGCAGAATTGTAAGGAAGGAAGAACTTGGAACAAGTTCTTCCTTAATGATGGATTTGTGTTCCGTGCTAACAAGCTATGCATTCCAGCTAGCTCCGCTCGTCTTTTGTTGTTGCAGGAGGTGCATGGAGGAGGACTAATGGGGCACTTTGGCGTGAAGAAGACGGAGGACGTACTTGATACACATTTCTTTTGGCCAAAGATGAGACGGGATGTTGAGCGTTTTGTTGCTCGCTGCACTACATGTCAAAAAGCTAAGTCACGACTCAATCCTCATGGTTTATATATGCCTTTGCCTGTACCTAGTGTTCCTTGGGAGGATATATCTATGGACTTTGGTTTAGGTTTACCTCGAACAAAGAAGGGGAGGGATAGCATATTTGTTGTCGTGGATAGGTTCTCGAAAATGGCATACTTTATACCATCTCATAAAAGCGATGATGCTGTTAATGTTGCTGATTTGTTCTTTTGTGAAATTATTCGCTTGCATGGTGTGCCAAATACTATTGTTTCAGATTGCGATACTAAATTTCTTAGCCACATTTGGAGATGTTTATGGCCTAAATTGGGGACTAAACTGCATTTTAGTACTACTTGTCACCCCCAAACTAATGGGCAAACTGAAGTAGTCAATAGAACATTGTCTACTATGCTTAGGGCTGTTTTGAAGAATAATAAGAAAATGTGGGAAGAATGCTTGCCTCATATTGAATTTTCTTATAATCGTTCATTGCATTCTAGTACTAAGATGTGCCCTTTCGAAATTGTGTATGGTTTCCTACCTCGTGCACCTATTGATTTGTTGCCTCTTCCATCTTCGGAGAAGCTTAATTTTGATGCTAAAGAACGTGCTGAATTGATTTTCAAAATGCATGAGTTAACTAAGGAAAACATTGAGTGTATGATTGCTAAATATAAACTTGCTGGAGATAAGGGTAGAAAACATGTTTTTGCATCTGGAGATCGTGTTTGGTTATATTTGCGTAAGGATAGATTTCCTAATTTGCGCAAATCAAAGCTAATGCTGCGTGCTAATGGTCCTTTTAAGGTGTTAGAAAAAATAAATGATAATGCATATAAACTTGAGCTGCATGCAGATTTTGGGGTTAGTCCCACTTTTAACATTGCATATTTGAAACCTTATTTGGGTGTGGAAGATGAGCTTCCGTCGAGGACGACTTCATTTCAAGAAGGGGAGGATGATGAGGACATCAGTACCATTGTTACACCCACAGCCCCTGCTGCTATACATACTGGACCAATTACTAGAGCTCGCGCACGCCAATTAAATTATTAGGTACTTTCGTTTCTTGGTAATGATTCTAATTTTCATGAGAATACGATGCTTCCTAAATTGGATACATTTGTTTTGCTTACAAATGAAGGGCCTGGCACGGATAAGAGGGATGAACACTGGAGCAAGACCAAGCATGGAGATGATGGCATGCGCTAGGGGATCATGAACGGAGTTACAAGTGATGATTTTAGGACTTTGAAGCCACCATGAGGAGTGCATGAAGCCTTGGACGAAATATACAAGATGCCACTTAATAAATTTTGTCCAGAGGCTATTCTAGGTGCTGCGTCACCTTATTATTGGGCCAGGCCCATGTATTTTCGAAATACTTAAGTATAGGATGTTTTTAGAGTCCGTATGTGTGGGGAAACAAGAGTTAGGGTTGATTTCAGACCCCTCCTCCAAGGGCCACGAAATTCCCCCCACTTCCTCCATATATACATCCCTTAGGGCGTCGTTTAGACTTTGGGTTTTTTTTAGATTAAAAGTTCGCCATAGCTGCAACTTCGCGTACTTCGTTTGTGTCCAACGACCAGACCAAGATGTCACAGAACCCCACCTTTGATCAATAAAGCTTTCTTCTTACATTCGCAAAATCCAGATTGCAATCTTAGTTTCTTACTTGTTCTTCATTTGCCAGTAGGAAATAGACCTTCATGGTCAGGTTGATCGTGCTCCGGCGTGGTCAATAACCTCTCGGAGTTGGTTTAGCGATTGCTAAGGCGCGACGTCCTCGCACGTTCGTAGTCCGATCGTCAAAGTCGACTTCCTCCAAAACGATAGCCACCATCTCACCGAAAGACGGGAAACCTTTGCCCCTGTCAACAACTCTCCTCCACTAACAAGAGATCACGCCCCGAGATCATAGGAACGAAACAGTGAATAAGACGAGAATCAAGGTATCCAAGAGTGCAAGAGAGAAGGTGAAGAAGACCTAGATCACTCAGGTAGAAAAGAGGAACAGTGAATAAGACGAGAATCAAGGAAGCTCAAGGAGATAAGATAGACTCTGAAACTACTCCGGTTAGAACAAGATAGAAAAAAAGGAATAAGAACGAAAGAATTGTGATGGCATCCCGGTTGAACATGGAATGAAATAGAACTTGATCTTGCCAAGATGGAATGATACTTGACGAGAGGAACAACACAATGCCTTTGAAAGAATTGAAAGAGTTGAATGAAAAGAACGAAGAAGAAAAATGACATCTTCTACCACAATTTAGTTTGAAAGCAGTCTTAGAGGGAAGGATTGAATGGAGTTGTTGAGAAAATCAACAACAACAGAATAGATTTGCGTCGGCTTATGTAAAACACCTCAACACTTGAGGTGAATTTCTGCCACTACCCAAATGATTGAATAGCTGAGATAGAAGAATTGCAAAACTCCACGTTAAAAGAATACGGAAAATTAATTGCACTTTGAGACGCAAGAAGAAAAGATACTTGAGATCCTCTAGCAAGAATCTTGATGAACACTTGAAGAATGGATTAAATCTTTAACGAATCACCATAAAGAACTCTGGTAACAAAAAGGATGAAGAGATAGAATTGAAGGATGAAAAGAATAAGATTACGCCTAGCGATGATTCAGATGGAGTTGCCGATGAGACAAGCAAGAAAAAACTTGGAACTCCTGGAAGGAAAGGATGAACAACTTAGAACCAATAGATTATTCATCATGAATAATCTTCGAAGGAAGGAATCACTTGACCACGATGAAATAAGAATAAGAACTACACTATGGTTATCCTCGGCTAATTAAATTGATGAGGAGAAATGGATTGCATACAAATTATTCACGTTGGATAAGATTAGGGGAGATATAATGCAAGAGTTGAGAAAGTCTTCATGAACCACCAGTAGGATTGGAAATAACGAATGCATTGATATGATAACAAGGAAAAAGGATTTACGAACGAACCACCGTGAGAATTGAAACGAATGATGAAAAGAAAATGACTCTCCAGAGAGCATGACATGCGCACGAATATACTTGAAGTAATTTAGAAAAGAGAATGAAGAGATCACGAACTGATTGAAGAATTCTTGAACGAAGCACCGGTACAAATATGGAGACGAACGAAGTGGCATCAGTTTAGAATAATTGGAGTACGAAGCTGAAAACTTGGAATGAAGAAATATTCTGAAAGGAAGGCCTCTGGATAATCGAAACAGAAAAATAACTCTTGAAATACTTCGGATGGGTAAGAAAAGAATCGCATGATTGGAAACAATTTGAGAGGATAACATCAAACTAGCACCACAAATCTCTAGGAGAATGAACATGATTTAGAGGAAAACTCCTCTTCGGTCTTCAAATGTTGAGAATGACAACAAGGAACACCACCAAAATTATTGCGATACTCCGGGAGAATCAAAAACAAAGATGTTAAGCCAACAATGAAAATGATTTGAAATCGATCTCGAAAGAGACATTTGGCTGATGAGAATTCATACTTACATAAAACTTCGAAAAGAATTTGATAATAACTCTGGGAAAATTAGAAGAGTCAGGTAAGATCCTGGGAAAAGACCTGTGGGTTATGGGCCAACTGAAAAGAAACACCGTTGGAAAGGATTGTTTGAATGACGCACTAGAACAACTGAAAGGCTTGAATGAGGTGACAACCTCGAAATATTTGAATGCAAACACGAATCTTCTGAGATGTCTTGGGCACTCCCGAAGGTTAAACTGGCGAGAGGCGAACGAGCAAGGGGAAGCATTTGAGTCGAGGAAAAGAATATGATCAACAATGAAAAAGCTTGAATTGGATCCACCGGAAAGAAAACGATACGAACAATGGTTAACTTGATGAGAATTCACCGGTTGAGACAATTGAAGAAAGACTCAAGAGACTCCACACGAATGAAATTGATGCTCGAATAGAGGATCGGACTCCGGGAATAAAAGGCATGGGAGGGCGGGTAAAACAAAGGCATCTGGAACGGGGAATCGACGAATAACTTGAAGAGAATAGCAACGGTTGAAATAATTGAGGAAAGAATGCAAAGATTTAGCACGAGTAGGAAGGATACTCGATTACAGACTCCGGCTCCGAGAATGAAAAAGGGTGGGTGTAACGCCCCTAGACCGATGTGCCAGGTGTCTTCCTGTTATTCGCTGTTGTTGCCATGTCATTTGCTTGCGTGTTGCATCTTGCCATGTCATCGTGTGCGTGGCATCATCATGTTTTTAAAAACTTGCATCCGTCCGGGTTCCCCAGTTCCGTCTGTTGTCCATTCTGAGTCCAGACACACTTGCACGTACCCGCGGCACGTCCGAAATATTATTTTTTAAGTGGCCGGAATATGTTCTCGGAATGGGATGAAAGTTGGCGTGCGGTGTTTTTATGTTGTAGGTAGGCCGCCTGTTAATTTTCGTCGCATTCGGAGTTCGTTTGACGCCCCAACGGATAACTATAGCGGCATTATAGTCGGTCTAATATCGGACGTTTTCGGTCTCCGGAAACAGTTGCCGGGCTGCATCTCTCTTCTCTTCTCTCGGCCCAAAGCTTTCTGCACAGTCCGCTGTCAACCGCCAGGCCCTGAAACCCTCTCTGCACAGTGCACCGAACCCCTCACGCGTGTCCGGAATTTGTCCCGGAGCTGACCCGAGCAGTCGTCACCCTTGTGTCCGGATCATCCCCAAACGTCTACAAAACATCATCGTTTTCCTATTTGGACTTCCTAGTGTTTTATTCTCGACCGCTCGATTTTAATTGGAGGGACAGATTAGCCCCTAAACTTTCCTCTTTTCCATATATATAGTCCACTCCTAGACTATTTTGGACAAACCCTAGATCCTAGGGGTCTTGTCCCATCGATCCCACCGCGCCGCCACTCCACCTCGTTTCCTCGGGATCCCTCCCGGACCAACCAGCAGCTTCCCGCACGAGCCCCCTCCTCCTGCTTCGATCCCCGAGCGGATCGGGAGAGCTCATCGCTGCCGTGTCACGTTTCTGGCCTCTCATCCGGCCGGTAGGCGAAAACCACCACTGCCAGGCTGCACCTCTCCTTCCCTTCTTCCCCTACGGTTTTCTCTCCTTCTCGTTCGATCTCTCTCACGATCTCCCTCTCTCTATGTACTTCATCGCTGCAGGAACGGCCGCCGCTCGCGGAAGCCGCCAACGTCCGCCTCTGGCCTAGATCCGACCATCTCCGACGCCTCCTCGTCGGATCCCGCCGTCAAACCCCCATCCCGTCGTCGCGTGGAGCTCCACCACCCAAGTCCGAAGCTCTGCCGTGTTTAACCACCAAGTTCCACGCCGCCCCTCCTGCTCTTTCTCGCTGCCGTGCCCGTTGCTCGTCTTACCACGGCCAGCACCTGAACCCGATGATGCTCTGCTGCTCGCCCCGTCGTCCAGATCAGGCTGAAGCCGCCTCCTCCCGCCGCCATGGCGCCCGAGGCCACCCTGCAGGACCTCCACCGCCGCCATGGACCAGCGCCGCCGTTCAAGTTCACGTCCGAGCCCGTTCTGGACCGGATTTCCTCTGCTCCGCCGCCATCCGCCGAGTCCACCACGATCCAGCCGGTTCCCGTGCGCCCTTGTCCGCGCAAGTTCCTCGTCGCGCCACCCATCGTCAAGCTTCCTGCGGCTGCTCTGCTTCCTGACGAGAACAGGACGAGGTGCCCACTCGCCCGTCCAGCGCTCGCGTTGACTTGGCATCGCTGGACTACAGCGCCAAGGCCCAGCAGCGCTTTTTCTTTCGGCCTCTCCTCGCGGCCCAGTTCGGCGCTCCCACCGATCGGCTTCTTCCTCGGGCTGTTGGCCCAGCGTGAGCAGTTCCCCCCAGCCCAGTTCGCCTCAGTTTCAGCCCATGGACATATTTTTCCCCCTGAACGAATTTATCTTTTATTCCAGAGAACCCTATTTTGCAGAAAAGTCCCTCAACATCATGCATTTTATAACTCAACAACCGTGCATCGATTTAAAATAATTTATATATGAAACTTGCTTAAAATTATGTGTAGATTAATAGTATGCCACTTTCTTTCCATGTTAAAATGTCTAAATTGTTGTTTGCTTTAATTTGCCCCTATGCCATGTTAAAATGATTTATTTTATAACTAAATAACCGTAGCTCGGATTTTAATAAACTTTATATGTAAATGGGGTAGAATTTTGCCTAGTTTAACATGGTGGCATCACTTTGCATGTTTAACAACTATAAAATTTGATTTAGGGCAGAACAGCACCAAACCTAAAATATGCATATGGGGATTTACCGGATTTGTTGTTTGTTATATCCGGCCCCATTTAAATGGTTTAAATGGTATAGTTTTGTTATGCTTCACCTGTTGCCATGCTTAACAACATTTAATATTGTTGAGTACCTAACCGGGACAGAACTAAATAATTGACGTGGTGTTTCTTCAATATGCAACGGAGTTGCATATTGAGCTCCACTTAATTTGTAGGGTTGCTTGTGCACTTTGCCATGCCTTGCTTCATTAAACTGGACATGCATCATACTTGATTGTGCATCATGACATGATTATGTGTTGGTTGTTTACCATGATTGTTTGCTTCTTTCCGGTGTTGCTTCTTCAGGTTGGTTCCGATAACGTCGTGCTGTGAGGATCCGTTGGCTACGTCTGTTTGTCTTCTTCATGGACTTGTTCTTCTTCCTTGCGGGATTTCAGGCAAGATGACCATACCCTCGAAATCACTTCTATCTTTGCTTGCTAGTTGCTCGCTCTTTTTCTATGCCTTTGCTGCGATACCTACCACTTGCTTATCATGTCTCCCATGTTGTTAAGCCAAGCCTCTAACCCACTTTGTCCTAGCAAACCGTTGTTTGGCTATGTTACCGCTTTGCTCAGCCCCTCTTATAGCATTGTTAGTTGCAGGTGAAGATCGAAGTTTGTTCCTTGTTGGAACATGGAGATGTTGTTCCTTGTTGGAACATGTTTACTTGTTGGGATATCACAGTCTATCTTATTTAATTAATGCATCTATATACTTGGTAAAGGGTGGAAGGCTCGGCCTTATGCCTGGTGTTTTGTTCCACTCTTGCCGCCCTAGTTTCTGTCATATCGGTGTTATGTTCCCGGATTTTGCGTTCCTTACGCGGTTGGGCTATTATGGGAACCCCTTGACAGTTCGCCTTGAGTAAAACTCCTCCATCAATGCCCAACATTGGTTTTACCATTTGCCACCTAGCCTTTTCTTTTCCCTTGGGAGTCGCGCTCCTGAGGGTCATCATTATTTTACCCCCCCCCGGGCCAGTGCTCCTCTGAGTGTTGGTCCAACCTGTTAGCTGTCGGTGACCACCAGGGGCAACTCTGGGCTGGCCTACCCGTACCTACGACAATCTGAGTGTGCCCTGAGAAAGAGATATGTGCAGCTCCTATCGGGATTTGTCGGCATATTCGGGCGGTGTTGCTGGTTTAGTTTTACCCTGTCGAAATGTCTTGAAGAACCGAGATACCGAGTCTGATCGGAACATCTCGGGAGGAGGTCTATTCCTTCGTTGACCGTGAGAGCTTGTCATGGGCTAAGTTGGGACACCCCTGCAGGGATTTGAACTTTCGAAAGCCGTGCCCGTGGTTATGGGCAGATGGGAATTTGTTAACATCCGGTTGTAGAAAACCTAAAGTTGACCTTAATTAAAATGCATCAACCGCGTGTGTAACCGTGATGGTCTCTTTCCGGCGGAGTCCGGGAAGTGAACACGGTGTTGGAGTTATGCTTGACATAGGTTGTTATAGGATCACTTCTTGATCATAGATTTCTCGAACGTGCTTTGCCTTCTCTTCTCGCTCTCTTTTGCGTAGGTTAGCCACCATTTATGCTAGTCGCTTGCTGCAGCTCCACCTCATACCTTTACCTTACCCTTAAGCTTAAATAGTCTTGATCGCGAGGGTGTGAGATTGCTGAGTCCCCGTGGCTCACAGATACTTCCAAACCAGCTTGCAGGTGCCGATGAGTCCGTGCAGATGACGCAACCAAGCTCAGGAGGATCTCGATGAAGATCTTGTCCTTTGTGTTGTTTTGTTCTAGTTGATCAGTAGTGGAGCCCAGTTGGGGTCGATCGGGGACCTTTGTCGCTTTTGCGGTGCTTCTTTTATTTTGGTTCCGTAGTCGGACCTTGATTGTATCTGGATGATGTAATGCTTTATTCATGTAATTGTGTGAAGTGGCGATTGTAAGCCAATTATGTATCTCTTTTCCCCTATTGTATTGAATGGGTTGTGTGAAGATTACCTCACTTGCGACATTGCTTTGAATGCGGTTATGCCTCTAAGTCGTGCTTCGACACATGGGAGATATAGCCGCATCGAGGGCATTACAGTGGGTGGGAAAAAAGACAACTTCATACAGGGGAACAATGTCATTGAGAAAGAACTGAGGACTGATCTTGCAAAACACAAAGAGGATCGAATGACTCAAGGAGACGTGCGCCAAATGAAAAGAGCTGACATCGCAACGAACGACAACTAGCTGCGTGATCCTAAAGAAAATTGAAGGGGAAGAGGAGTAAGTCATAGCACCTACATCAAGATTTCTCACCAGAGCGACGAAGGGGGCTAAGGAGTAAAAGAATTCCTAGTCTCCGATATAACTAGACTCCGAAAAGGTTTTCCTCTAGACTCAACAATGGCCAACTACGAACAAACAAGGGGGCTCCTAGGGTCGGTCGAGGCTCTAATACTAACTTGTCACGCCCAATATGCGACACTATCCTAAAGGTACTCGAAGGTCCCCCCAAGGATCGAACCGCATATTGACAAACTTTTGCAAGGTGTATATCATTACATCGATCCATTACATAATAGTTGGGGATACATACAAGACATACAAATGTCGAAAGAATACAACAATACATCATACATAGAACAACATCCGACTATGGATGAAACACAAACAAAAGCTCAAACGACATCCACCCTGCTAGCCCAGACTACCGACCAGGAACCTATCCCCCAAACAAAGAAGAAGCGGAACAAGAACTCCAAAACAAGCAAACATCGCTCTCACGTCATGGTCATCGCATTAACTATACCTGCAACTGTTGTTGTAGTAAACTGTGAGCTATGAGTACTCCGCAATCCCATTACCATGGTTATCAAGACTAGCAAAGCTTAATGGGTAAGGAAGGGGTAAAGTGGTGAGGTTGCAGCAACAGCTAAGCAAAGTATGGTGGCTAACTTACGAGTGCAAGATTAAGATAAGGAACTAGGCAAACGGTTGCAAACTAGTAATGATGAAGAAGTGATCCTGAACTACTTATCCTCAAAACATAACCCCACTGTGTTCTCCTCTCGAACTTCCTCGAAAGGAGACAGTCATGGTTACGCAACTTGGTTGGTGTATTTTAAAAGAGTTTACTTCAAGTCCTCTACAACCGAATATTAACAAATTCCCATCTGCCACATAATCGCCGGCACGGCTCCCGAAAGTTAAAACCCTACAGGGGTGTCCCAACTTAGCCCATGAAAAGCTCACGATCCGTGGAGACAATCCTCCATCGCGGGACCCTCCGACCAGACTCAGAATCCCAGTGCACAAGGCATTTTGACAATGGTAAAACTAATCCAACAAGACCTCCCGGCGTGCTGACACTCTGATAGTAGCCGCACGTATCTCATCTCAGGCCACGTCCGGATGGGTTAGCCTACAGATATATACCAAATACCTCGAGTTTCCCTAAGTCGGCCCCGTAGTCTGCCCGTTTGGGACCAACACCATCAACACTGCCCCCCTGCAATGTAGAAAATCCTCGGGTTCGCGACGCCCTATGCCAATTAATTATTAGGTTCAAGTATTATTATGGAAAATGTTAAAACCAATATTGGGCCTTGCTGGAAGAGTTTTTTTCAAAGCGAACTGTCAAGATGGCCCCATACCCCTCACCGTGTTAGCGACGCAAAATCAAGGAACATAACACCGGTATGACAGAAACTAGGGCGACAAGAGTGGAACAGAACACAAGGCATAAGGCCGAACCTTCCACCATTTACCAAGTATATATGTGCATTATATAAATAAGAGATATTGTGATATCCCATGATATCCATGTCCCAACATGGAACAACCTGCAACTGCACCTGCAACTAGCAACGCTATAAAAGGGGCTGAGCAAAGAGGTAACATAGCCAAACAACGTTGTTGTTTGGAAGGGTGAAAAGGTTAGACGCTATCAAGACAATTTGGGAGGCTTGATAAACAAGTGGTAGGTAGCGCGACATAGTGATAGCATCGAGACAACTAGCATAGCAAAGATAGTAGTGAGATCCAAGGTGACGGTCATCTTGCCTGAAATCCCGCTAGGAAGAAGAATGAGTCCACGAAGAAGACGAAGCCATGTAGACGAATGAATCCTCACAATCGCAACGAAACCGGAACTATCGAGAAGAAGCACAACCGGAAAGAAGCAAACAACATGGTAAACACACAACACGTCAACATGACATGATGCTCAACCAAGTATGATGCATGACAAGTCGAAAAGATGCTACTCATGGCAAGAGATGATGCATACAAGAGAAACACATCAAAGCAAGTGTAAATGAGGCCGGAAACAACATATAACAATTCTGGTAAGTCCTCATATGCAAATTTCGAAATTGGTCCAGATCTGATTGAAACACAATGTTGAAGTTGTCAAACAGCAAGTTAAAGTGCAACAAGAAGATCTACACGGTTTTCTAGTCAAGTTACATATAAAGTTCGTTTAATTCGGAGCTTTGGCCTAGAAGATATGAGCAAAACAAGTTAAACATGACATTGATGCAAAATGCGTACAAACATCAAGCAAACACACTCAAAACATGTATGCAACAAGGTAACATGAAACTACATGTAAAACCAAGCAAGTGTCATATAGAGCATGATCAAAATGGAGCAACGGCTCAAACATACACTAAATACAAGTTTCAAACATAATCTGCCCCAATCAGCAACTAAGCACTTTGCAATCAAGGCAACAACATGCTATAGAAATCATATGAACACAAACTTGACATGCACTCAGGGTACAGACAACATGCTTCAAATATCATTAAGGTTCATGCTCATAGGCATCGGGATTAATCCATGGTGATTAATGCAAAATGCAACTTAATAACACAGATTATGACTTAGTGAAAAATAGAGCATAAGCATGATTAAGAATAACATGTTGACATGTTGAAGGCATGCAATAATGATGATATAGTGTAAGAACATAACAAACAAAAGCATGGCATTAAAGTACAGGTTAAACATGGCAAAACATGATTACTAAGCATCTCCATATAACCCATAGATGAATGGCAATCAACAAGACAAGATTCAACATGATATAAGCTGATTCTCAGACTTGGAGGAAATCTGGGAATGCAAACCAATAACATTATGATGCTGACTTTGGAGGCATATAACAGCAACATGGAAACTTAAGTAATCATGGAAAAGACATGGACATGTAGTAGACATGATATACTTCAACTTAGTCCATGGGCACAAGTTCATATGAAGCATGGAGCAAATACTATGACGCATGCGAAAAGGAACATCCTATTAACAGGATGACAGATTAAGCATGATGGCAACTTGAGAGCATGAAAGAGATAAACTACAGCAAGCTATATGGCAACCAAGGGCATGGCATCAAATTACACATAACTAGGAGAAAATATAATCAAGGCATCATATACATATGGCTTATAGACTAGTGGGAACCAACAATACAAGTTAAAAAGTTATAACAGTTTCAGCAAGGGTAAAACAGCAACAACAACATAGCATGATTGCAAGTTTGGAATAGAGGTCATATGAAATCCAAAATAAACAAACATGGCATGTGCTCAAAGTACTCATAGCATACTTCAAATCATGTAAATGGGGAAACTCCAAAAGGGGCATAGAATAACCAATAACAAGCTCACAACATGGCATCATGAACTTAACGGAAAACTAGAACATCATTTAGGCATGTTCATGGCAATGAAGACATATGCTACAAGACATATATGAGGCATCAAAAGGCATGGCATGATAGATCCTAACATGGACATCCAAACATGTCAACTAGGCATCTCCAGATTATGCATGGAATAGATGGTAGCTTCAAGTTAACATAGCATCACAATGTAACCATTACAGACTTAGCAAAAATCACTAAGTCTCAGATATCAGCAACATCAAGTAGCACACTTTGCAATCTTGTGCTACCACAAGGCACATAAAAATACATGGATTGCACCACTGTAAAGATGGCATGGAGATGCTCCTAAAACATGTAGACATGATGCACAAAAGATCAACACACCAAATGCAATGAAAAAGAAAAAACAACAAGTTATGACAATCTTCAATAGTTAACATCATATAGCACTCTTGAAACAATGATTATGGCATCAAGATAGATAGTCACATGCATGCAAATGACACTATCATGTAGAGCACTCAGAGATGAACAATTTGATATATCATACACACAAAATGGAGCAATATGCATGAAGATATGATGTGATGAACATGCACACGTGATGCTGGAATCCTGGGGACTTAGAGAATATTATACCCTCCAAAAATTGGACGGGGCGGATCGGGACGAGGAGATCCGGGGGACGGAGAGGCGCGTTTGGATGGATGAACCGGTGGCGGCACCGGGCGACACCGGCGAGGTCCAGTGGCGGCGCTTGCGGTGGTGCTGCGGCGCAAGGCGGCGGTGTGGCGATCTGCGGGCGGTGCGCGTGGCGGCCGGTGGCGATGGCGCGCGATGGCATGGTGGAGCGAGCACGCCAGGCAGCGGCGGCTCGTGGGCGCGCGCGGGTGTCGAGCGGCGCGGTGCGGGTCAGGAGGGCCCGACCAGGGCCGCGGCGGGTGTGGTAGAGAGAGGAGGCGCGGGCGCTGACATGGCGGCGGCAGCGGTGATGTGGCGCTCCATGATTGGCCGGGGCGACATGGCCGGCGGGCAAGTTCGGCGAGGATGGACACATCCGGTGGCGCGACGAAGAGGAAGGCTAGGGTTCCGAGCACGAAAATGAAGGGGTGTGTTTATATATGTAGAGGGAGCTAGGAGAGTCCAAATGAGGTGCGGTTTTCCCCCACACGATCGTGATCCAACGACGGAGAACATGGAGGGGGTTTAGATGGGCTAGTGGGCTGTTGTGGAGGGGTGCTGGGCTGAAAAGAGAAGGAGGGTTTCGTGGTTACACGGTTAACCGTTGGGGCATCAAACGACCTCCAAATGGAACAAAATTTGACAGGTGGTCTACCGGTGATATACCAAGGCCACTCGACAAATCTCGGCCCATTCTGAGAACATTTTACTCCCGCTCATGAAACAAGATCTGAGAGGTGCAATGGGTGCATGTGAGAGTGTCGGATGTCGAAACGGACAACGGAGAAGGATACCGGATGCCAGAGACGAACATGAATGCAAATGTGATGCAAATGATGACATGTCAAAGTGCAACACGCAAGCATATGACATGGCACAGACAGCGAATAATTGGAAGACACCTCGCGCATAGGATTCGGTGTGTCAGAACTCTCCTCCACTAACAAGAGATCACGCCTCGAGATCTTAGGAATGAAACATAAGAGAAAGAGGACAAAGTATCCAAGAGTGCAAGAGAGAAGGTGAAGAAGACCTAGAGCACTCGGGTAGAAAATAGGAATGGTGAATAAGATGAGAATCAAAAGCTCAAGGAATAAGATAGACTTTGCAAGCTTGTGCTAGTCACCACAAGGCACATAAAAATACATGTATTGCACCACCGTAAATATGGCATGAAGATGCTCCTAAAACATCTAGACATGATGCACAAAAGATCAACACACCAAATGCAATCAAAAAGACAAAACAACAAGTTATGACAATCTTCAACAGTTAACATCATATAGCACTCTTGCAACATTGATTATGGCATCAAGATGGACAGTACCATGCATGCAAATGACACTAGAATGTAGAGCACTCACAGATGAACAATTTGATATATCATACATGCAAAACAGAGCAATATGCATGAAGATATGATGTGATGAACATGCACACATGATGCTGGAATCCTGGGGACTTAGAGAATGTTATACCCTCCGAAAACAGGACGGGACAGATCGGGACGAGGAGATCTGGGGGACGGAGAGGCGTGTTTGGATGGATGAACCGATAGATCTTGTCCCACCTAGAGGGATCCGGCCGTTTCGGACTCCGGCGATGGCGGGTGGCTCCGGCGGGGTCCCCGGTGAGGAGGAGGCCGGTGAGGGGCGCGGGACGATAGAGGAGGCTGGTGGCGGCGCTTGTGGTGGTGCGGTGGCACAAGGCAGCGGCGCGGTGATCTGCGGTTGGCGCGTGAGGCGGCCGGCAGCGACGGCGCGTGACACGCGGCGGCTCGCGGGCGCTCCATGATTGGTCGGGGCGACATGGCCAGCAGACACGTCCGGTGAGGGTGGACAAGTCCGGCGGCGCGAGGAAGAGGAACGCTATGGTTTCGACCGCGAAAATGAAGGGGGGGGTGTTTATATAGGTAGATGGAGCTAGGTGAGTCCAAATGAGGTGCGGTTTTTTCTCACACGATCGTGATCCAATGACGGAGAGCATGGTGGGGGTTTAGATGAGCTAGTGGGCAGATGTGGAGGGGTGCTGGGCTGCAAAGAGAAGGAGGGTTTCACGGTTACATGGTTAACCGTTGGGGCATCAAATGACCTCCAACTGGAACGAAATTTGACAGGCGGTCTACCGGTGATATACCAAGGCCACTCGACAAACCTCGGCCCATTCCGAGAATTTTTTCTCCCGCTCACGAAACTAGATCTGAGAGGTGCAACGGGTGCATGTGAGAGTGTTGGATGTCAAAACGGACAATGGAGAAGGAGACCGGATGCAAGAGACGAACATGAATGCAAATGAGATGCACATGATGACATGTCAAAGTACAACACGCAAGCATATGACATGGCAGAGACAACGAATAACTGGAAGACACATGGCGCATCGGACTCGGGGCGTCACATCCTTCCTCTTCACTCGCACCTCCTGTATCCGCGGACTCTCCACAAGGAATTCATGGGGATTTCTTTATGTAGAAATTTAGGGGATTGTTTTGTGTAGAAATTTTAGTATCATGGATTGCTTTGTGTGATGTAGAATCCTAAGTTAGTTCCATGGATTGCTTTGTGTAGAAATTTTAGTGATAATCTGATTTTAATAGTGCATTTTGAGTAGAATTTTTTTGAGTGTCTAGAATATTAATGATTCAAGTTCACCTTAATTTGGTAGTGTAGACTGGAATGTTTGGAATAAATAAGATGAACTCCTATAAATTAGATTGGTGGTACAGAATTTGTTTATTTGTGTTTCCCTCTATGGATTTTTTTAATTTGTGTGTACCATTACTAGTGTAGAATTATATTTGGCACTGCAGTATCTGATTATGTTTAGTAGAAATTTATTTACTAGTGTAGAAACTGATTATACTTAGTGTTGATTTAGTAGTCTATAATCGGACCATACTTAGTTTTTAATTTGTTTTTGTGTAGAATGACACAACCACCACCATGTCGAGTGTGCAAGTCAAGGTGCGCAACCAACCTTGCAACTGGCACGTTGTTCGGCATCTACTTCCAGCCGTGTTTTGTTCCTCCAGCGGTAACAAATTATATAAACCTTCTAACAATTAATTCTTTTGTTTTTGTTGCTATTGCCACTAATGCATTGTGTGTGTTTTTTGGTTTTTCTTACACATATCATATCTTGCAATGCCAGATTAGAATTGAATGAGCTCATTACCGGAGACATTGTAATCTTCGACGCTCCTAGGGGCCCCTACACTATGGAGGTCGAGAAGGGACGAATATGTCCCAAATTGGAGGAGATGAATGACATTGTTTTATTGCCCACATGCATCTCACTGGGGGTGAATTGTTAAGCTTCTCCTTCAGAAGATAAACTCCAAGGCTGATTGTTATCTATGTCAACTCGGAGGAAGAAGAAGAAGACCCACTTAATGAAGCCCTCTATAACCAAAGAATGAGGCTGAGTGGGGAGGAATCATTCATCCTCTGGTACATACTTCCGCCACCTGATGCCTATGTCGGGATGCCATTCGTGACCTGCCTAACACGAAGAAATGTTAACCGCCATGTCATGGTATGTTACTTAGTGTAGTATTGATGATACTATATTAGTTCCATGGATTGCTTAATGTAGTAATGTGATATGCTTATAGTGTAATAATGTGATGATATTCTTAGTGTAGAATTTGATGATATGCTTAGTGTCGTAATTAATGTGATGATATGCTTATAGCGTAGTAATGTGGTATGCTTAGTGTAGTAATGTTATGATATGCTTAGTGTAGTAATGTGATATGCTTAGAAATGTGATGGTATGCTTAGTGTAATAATGTGAAATACGCTTAGTGTAGAATTTGATGATATGCTTAGGTGTAGTAATCTGATATGCTTAGTAATGTGATATGCTTATAGTGTAGTAATGCGATGATATGCTTGGTGTAGAATACAATGATATGCTTAGTTTAGTAGTGTGATGGTATGCTTACAGTGTAGTAATGTGACATGCTCATTTATCATATTTGTTTTTCTACAAAAATTACCTAAGAGGCTATGTGTGAGCTGTGGTATCGAGCCAGATGCAGCAGGCATTGCTGGACTACGCCTTACCACAAGGGCTCCATTACGACCTGTTCTTACCCAGTGGACACGGATGGTCGCACTGTCTTCAGCGCGGCGGGGTGGAACAGTTCCTTGGTAGCAAGAATCTCCGGGTTGGACAAGTCGTATTAGTTACTATCAGGAACACCCCACGCCATGGCTTGAGGATGATGATCATCATTGACCTTCTCTAAAGTATGTGTGTGGCCGGGCCATCAATGTGAAATAAACTCTATTTTTGTTTGCTTGTGTTTGTGAGGATTGTTGTTTATTAAATATTTACCTAGCTCTAGTACTGCTAGTGAGATTGTCAATTATTATTAATTGGTACGAATTGTTGTATTAGTTGGTACTGTTCTAGTGGCTAATGTGAAATGCTAAATGTTATATGGTGGGGAATTTTTTGGCTGCATGAAACATTCCGGCGTACAATGTACATTGCACATCGCTAGGTGAGTGATTAGAGTGATGGCGGTGCCCTTGTGGCACGCCAGCAATACGTACAATACTGCTGGCGTGGGCACCAATGCCAGCACTATTTAATAATAATGGCACCATATTAGTGGCATCTTGTGTCCATGCCAGCAAGGCCCTTTTTAGCACGCCATACCTAGGCTTTTGTACACTAGTGTTTGATGGATTGTGCGGATGGAAGTGAGGAGGTAAAGGTGGATGAGAATGATTTTGACAAGTTCATGGTTAAGCTCAAAGGTGATACCAAGAAGGACTTTGTTGCTCTCTTGGAACAACTAGGTGAGGCCAAATATATGATTGAGTCTCACGAAAAGCCCATCACTAAGACGGAAGGGCATAGTTGTGAATATGCCAATGAGCTAGCAGATCTTTCTCATGCTCTCGACGTAACATCCCAATTTTCAATTACGATGTTATTATTTACATCATTCATATGTGTAGCGACCCGACCTCAGATGGTCAAGTCTCTGTGCTTCAGTGTCATCCCTGGATCGGTAATGCTGACACACACAGTACTCGAAGGATTTATAACAGAATAGCAATCACACACTTATTACATCGAATGTCTCAAGAGATAACTTATTACAAAAATATGGCTTAAGGCCATCTAAAGCGATGACAGCGGAAGGCTTGGAAGATAAAGTGAGTCCATCAACTCCAACGACATAGCTGAGCTGCACGGCAACGACCTAACGAACCTTACTCCTCGTCTGAAAAGTCCGCAACATAATACGTTGCAGCCTGAAAATGGGTGAGCACATGGAATATGCTGGCAACATAACACAGTAGAGCATGAACAGAATAATGCTATCACTATATGCATATTTCGCTGGTGGAAAGCTCTATGGTTATAGTTTTGCGAAAAGCCAATTTTTCCCTACAACAAAGGAATAGATTTTCATTTAACTATCATGGTAGTTGAACAATATTGAGAAGGTACCCCCAACTCAATACCAAATTAAAGTAGTTAACAACCCAACAATATTAATTAAAAGTGACGAGATACATGCGATAACCCAAGTACTAGATACTCAAGATTGTCCATAACCGGGGACACAGCTAACCATGATTAGATTGTACACTCTGCAGAGGTTTGCGCAGTTTTCCCCACAAGACTTGATCGCCTCGATTGGATTTCTCGCACTACAAGGTGTTTGAGAAATGGATGACCGAGACACAGTCTTTCAGAAACATTAACTCTTTACTCCGGTTAGACCATACCAAACCTACAAAACCCAATACCTGCTGATCTACCTCTTCATGAGCTTCACGTAACTTACTCAACTATGCTAGAGCCCATAATAGCTTGTGGCTGCACACGGAAGTTTCTAGCATGAATCATCTCAGTTCCCTTAGAGCCTGGGTGGCGGTCCATAGGAAGATCACACGAGTACCCCGGGATTTCCAAAAAATACAGACAACACTGGGTTCCCCAGGTGCCTTAATCCACCCAGTTGTTTTTTTAAGTTTCCACCTTAAGTTGAACCATTAATTAACAATCTCACATATGTCATGGATTTCACTCAAACCCAAACCACGTCTACGAGCATAGCATAGCATAGTAATATAAGCAACACGTAGAAGTAACTCCCAAGGTTTGATAGTAACAGGGCAATAGGTTCTACCTCAATAACTACTTCCCAACCCACAAGTTAATGACATCCTAATCATGCAATGTTTGAGTATTTGAACTAATGATAAAAACTTGGTATGGAAAGAGTATGATCAATGTGTTACTTGCCTTGCTGACGATCCGCGAATCCTAGGGACTCGTAGTAACACGCTTCGCACTCCGGGAATTCTATCGCAAACAAACAATAACACACATAAGCAACAAGCAAAGATTCACAAGCAAAACTCAAATAAGAGAGGTTGACTAGAAAGTTCAACTTAAGAACTCTGGGTTGCAAAATGAATCAAATCAAACGGAGCAACGAAACTCAAACGGCGAAAGAAACAAGATCCATTTACTAATCTGAACTAAGGTGAAATTTTACAGTACCAAAATCTTGTTCAAGTTTATTAAACAGAAAGACGGTCTCGAGACGAAGATCTAGGCGCTTGAATCGCCTGGTTCTGACTAACGAGCGAAAAGATAAACAGAAACTAAGATCGGATCAGAAATCGAGATCGAGAATAATCGCGGAAAAATCCGATAAAAGAAAACTGACCAACAGACTAACGAACGAGCGTTCGTTAACTGTAACTAACGGGCAAAAACCGTTCGTTAAAACGAACGTACGGACGAACGTCCGCTAATTAGAAGAACCGAGAAAAACTGGCGAACAGATCTAAAAAAATGAACTAGGGTTTCTAAAAAAACCGAATGGTTTTAAAAAAGGAGGCTCGGATCCGGTGCGGTACCTCCGGCGAGGCGGGGTTGGGCGGCGGGGCTCGGCGGCGGCGCGGGGCGGCGGCGGGGCGGTGCGGGCGGCGGCGGTGGTGTTGAGGTGGGGGGGGGGGCTCGGCGGCGGGCCTTAAAGGGGCGGCGGCTTGCTTGGGCGAGGGGGAGCCAGGGGAGGAGTCCAAGCCGGACTCTCCTCGGCGTCCGTGCCGGGCATGGCGGCGCGGGCGAGGGAGGCGGTGGTGCGGGTGGGCCGACCTGAATCGGCTGGGCTTCGGCCCAGTCGGGCGCGGGGAGTTTTTTCTAAAACAATTCACCAACAGAAATAAAATCCTAAAAAATAAGATAAAAATCTAAAAATGCCAAAACAAATTTTCACCGTCTAAATAAAATATTTAGAACGGGATGAACATTTTCTTGGCCCTAAAATGAAATTTTGAAAACCTGCAATTTTTCTAATGCAAATAAAATCCAAATAAATGAAATAAAAAACCAAATAAATGATTTTAATATTTTTCCTCCAATATTTCAATTATTTTGGAGAAGTCATATTATCTCCTCTCTTATATTTTAATACGAAATAATATTTAGAGAGAAAAATAATTAAAATCAAAAATCCTCGTTTCATTATTTCATAAAAATCAAATCTGAAAACCGGGAAATGCCCAACTCTCTCCGAGGGTCCTTGAGTTGCTTAGGATTTTGAGGATTAGGAAACTAAAATGCAATAAAATATGATATGCATGGTTGACCTATGTATAACATTCCAAATTCAAAATTTGGGATGTTACAAACCTACCCCCCTTAAGATGAATCTCGCCTTCGAGATTCGGGTTGGCTAGAAAATAGGTGTGGGTGGTCTATGAGTAGATCATCCTCTCGTTCCCAGGTGGCTTCATCCTCGGTATGGTGGCTCCACTGAACTTTGCAAAACTTGATAACCTTGCTGCGGGTGACTCGGCTGGCAAAGTCAAGAATCTTAACTGGCTTCTCCTCATAAGTCAAATCACTGTCCAACTGAATCTCCTCCAAGGGTACTGTATCTCTTAACGGTATATCGTCCATCTCAGCATGACACTTCTTTAGCTGTGAAACGTGAAACACATCGTGAACTCCTGACAATCCCTCGGGTAATTCCAACTTATAGGCAACTTCTCCCATCCGTTCCAAAACACGATACGGTCCTACAAATCTCGGGGCTAACTTTCCGTTAACTCCAAAACGTTTCACTCCTCGCAAGGGTGATACTCACAGATATGCTCTGTCTCCAATTTCATAGGCTTGCTCCTTGCGTTTTGAATCTGCGTAACTCTTCTGCCTGGACTGAGCAATCTTCAGCCTATCACGAATCAGTTTAACCTTCTCCTCAGACTCCTTGATCATGTCTGGTCCAAACAACCGCCGGTCTCCTATCTCATCCCACATCAACGGCGTTCTGCACCTGCGTCCATACAGGGCTTCAAACGGTGCCATCTTCAAACTGGCTTGGTAGCTATTGTTGTATGAGAATTCTGCGTAAGGCAAATTGTCATCCCAACTAGATCCATAATCTAGCGCACAGGCTCTCAACATATCTTCCAGTATCTGGTTGACTCTCTCAGTCTGTCCATCCGTCTGCGGGTGGAATGTTGTACTGAACTCCAATCTCGTTCCCAGAGTCTGGTGTAACTGATGCCAAAACTTTGAAGTAAACTGTGTTCCTCTATCTGATACGATAGTCCTCGGAACTCCATGCAGACATACGATCCTGGACATATATATCTTGGCCAGCTTCGCACTTGTATAGGTGGTTTTCACTGGGATAACGTGAGCTACTTTGGTCAAGCGATCAACTACTACCCATATAGAATCATATCCTACTTTGGTTCTGGGCAATCTAGTGATAAAGTCCATGCCAAGTTTATCCCACTTCCATTCGGGTATCGGCATAGGCTGTAACAGTCCTGCTGGCTTCTGATGCTCTGCCTTTACTCTCTGACATACATCACATACGGCTACATACTCGGCAATATCCTTCATCATACCAGTCCACCAGAAACATTCCTTCAAATCCAAATACATCTTGGTGTTTCCGGGGTGTATCGAGTATGGTAAGTCATGAGCCTCTTGAAGTATCAACCTCCTGATCTCAGTGTTATTGGGCACATAAACTAGGTCCTCAAACCATAAGGTATCGTGCTCATCCTCACGAAAATCTTTGGCCTATCTTTTGCTCATCTTCTCCTTTATCTCAGCAATCTCTTTGTCATCCTTCCAAGCTTCTCGAATCTTGCCTAATAATGTAGACTGAACCTCCATTGTTGCCACGAAACCTCTTGGAACAATCTCCAATCGAAGTTTCATGATATCCTCTGCTAACTCCTTCAGCAATCCCTTACTTTCAAGGATATTGGCATAACTCTTCCGGCTCAAAGCGTCTGCTACAACATTAGCCTTTTTCCTGGATGATAGTGTAGCTTCATGTCGTAATCCTTTATAAGTTCCAACCATCTCCTCTGCCTAAGGTTCAGCTCCTTCTGTGTGAAGATGTACTTCAAACACTTATGATCCGTGTACACATCACAACGGTTTCCAATAAGGTAATGTCTCCAAGTCTTCAATGCATGCACTACGTCTGCTAGCTCCAAATCATGCGTGGCATAGTTCAATTCATGAGGTTTTAGTTGTCGTGAGGCATACGAAACAACTCTTCCGTCCTGCATAAGCACACATCCAAGTCCTAAGCGAGAGGCATCGCAAAACACTTGGAACTCCTTATGTATATCTGGCAATGTTAGCACTGAGGCTGTAGTCAAACGTTTCTTCAACTCCTGGAAACTTGCCTCGCAATCTTCCGTCCATTTGAACTTAGTATCCTTCTTCAATAGTTCAGTCATTGGCTTTGCAATCTTGGAAAAATTCCCAATGAACCTCCTGTAGTATCCTGTGAGTCCAAGGAAACTGCGGATCTCGCTAACTGAAGTGAGTGCCAACCATTCCGTCACTGACTGAACCTTGCTGGGGTCTACTGCTATACCCTCTCCTGATAAAACATGTCCAAGGAATCCGACTTCCTTCAACCAAAATTCGCATTTGCTAAACTTAGCATACAACTGATGTTCCCTGAGTTTCTTGAGAACTAACCGCAAATGCTCCCTGTGCTCTTCTTCATTCTTCGAGTATACCGTAATATCATCAATAAACACCACAACAAACTTATCCAAATACTCCATGAACACCTTGTTCATCATGTTCATAAAATAGGCAGGGACGTTACTCAGTCCAAACGACATGATCGTATACTCGTATAATCCATACCGCGTGGTGAACGCTGTCTTTGGTATATCCTTCTCTCGAATTTTCAACTGATGGTATCCCGATCGTAGATCAATCTTCGAAAACACTTTAGCTCCTTGCAGCTCATCGAACAGATCATTGATCATCGGTAGTGGGTACTTGTTCTTAATCGTTACTTCATTCAAAGCCCGATAATCAACAACCATCCTTAGGGATTTATCCTTCTTCTCAACCAAAAGTACTAGGGCTCCCCAAGGTGAGGAACTTCTTCGAATGTAACCTTTCTCCAATAACTCCTTGATCTGTTTCTTAATTTCCTCCAGATCATTTGCGGGCATCCGATAGGGTCTCTTGGATATTGGCCCTGTACCTAGCAATAGCTCTATCAAAAACTCAAAGTCTCTATCCGGTGGCATGCCTGGTAACTTCTCTAGAAAAACATCCAGGAAATCCTTCACTACAGGCACTTCCTCCTGAACAACTCCTGTGAGGGCATTCACTTGGCTCCTCCTAGGCACATGCCTAGATACATACTTAATCCTTTTTCCCTCCGGGGTGGTGAGATAAATCGACTTACTAGCACAGTCAATACTTCCTCCATACTTTGACATCCAGTCCATACCTAATATCACATCCAATCCTTGTGACTCCAAGATAATTAGGTCGGACGGAAAAACATGTGTGCCAATGGTTAGGGGTATCTGGTCGCACCATCGGCCAGCCATGTACTCTTCTCCAGGTGAACTCACTAGGAGAGGAGTCCTAAGGGTTTGGGTTGGTAGTTTAAACTTATCCATGAATCCCCTTGATATGTATGAATGCGATGCACCAGTATCGAAAAGAACAAGAGCGGTAAATGACTTAACCAAAAAATTACCTATTACCACGTCCGGCTGCTCTTCAACCTCCTCCACGTTAACGTGGTTCACTTGTCCTTTGTTTAATGTATTAGGCTTCTTCCCAGCGCTCCCATTTCTGTTTCCATTCCTTCCTTCGGCGCAATCATTGGCATAGTGCCCTGTCTTCCCGCACTTAAAGCAAGTAACTTGACTTAGGTCTCTTTTGGCGGGTGTGGCTGGGTTGGAGCGGTTCTCATTGTTGTTACTTCCATTCCCATTCCCATTCTTGGCACCATTGTGATTATGCGATCCTCCTCCAGTGTGGTTGTGACCCCCATGGTTATGAACAAGTCCTCCCGAGTTCGGGATTAGGCGAGGCTTCAGCTGAGCTCCTGAGTTATACTTCCCTTCTCCGTACTTCCTTTTACGGCTCTCAATCTGCTACTGCTTCCCTCCAATCATAAGAGCCTTATCTACCAACTCCTGGTAGTTGTTGAAGGTTGCTAGCATCAATTGCATGCTCATCTCATCATTTAGCCCTTCCATAAACTTCTCCTGCTTCGCGGCATCTGTGGCCACATCATCAGGGGCATAACGTGATAACTCGGTAAAATCATCCACGTACTGAGCCACAGTATGGTTTCCCTGGCGTAAGTTGCGGAACTCCCGCTTCTTCATCTGCATAGCTCCAGTTGAGACATGGGATGTGCGGAAAGCTTGCTGAAACTGGTCCCAAGTGACATTAGCTACAGGAAAAGTGGCTGTGTAATTCTCCCACCATGAGGCTGCTGGTCCATCCAATTGATGTGCGACAAAGCGCACCTTCTCAGCATCTGTGCAACCTGCGGTGGTCAACTCCCTTCCAATACGGCGTAGCCAATCATCAACAACTATAGGCTCGGTGCTACTGGAAAACACCGGCGGCTGTAACCTTAGAAAACGGGCTAGGTTGTCCACTGGTGGCGGGTTGTTGTTGTTGTTGTTGCCCTGGTTCTGAACTAACAATTTCATCAAGGCATTATTTTGCTGGATCAACTGGGTGAGCTCCGGCGGGAAGGCAAAACCGGTGTCACGTCTCGGAGGCATCTGATGGGTTTAGATGGAAGAGATCAGAATAGAAAAAGTTCTAATGAGAAAGCACTACCCATATGGACATGAGACAAACACAATCATTTCACTCAATCAATCAAGCAAGGGCATACAAGCGGTCTAGAACTATCACAAAAGTGCTCAACTACTACTAAATACATGGGGAAATACTAATAAAATATGGTGGTCATCTAGAAATTTTGATCGGTGGAAGACTCCATAATATCTGCTCCAGCTTCATCTTTGAAGTCATCATCACTAGGATTGGAATCGGTGTCATCGATGATGATGTAGTTGTCCGGGCAAGTGGAATTGTTGTCTTCTACTCCCAGTGCTAGTCCTCCCATGAATACTCCAATCTTCTTAACTAGGTCGTCATTCTTCTCAAGTAGTGTCTTGATTTCCTCGTCATATCCATCGCGTGTAAACTTGAGTTCTTCCTCCAGCTCGATGATCCTAGCCTTTGCCTTCTTCAAGTCCATCATGTCTGCGCATATCTGGTTATCCTGACGTCGAATGTGCTGGTTTAACTCCTGGATAAAAGCTGCAATGGATCTATCCTTCCTGGTGCTGATTACTTCCCATTGCTCATCTCGGCGCCCACATATTTAGTAGATAGTGTCCTTGAGTTCCCTGTTGTAGACTTCTCCAATGCGTCCCATGGTAATGTGGGCTGCCATGCTCTTGCCTAGACTCCAAGTGGGTGCTTCAAAAGAAAATTCTATGGGTTTGGAAGTTGGCGAGAACGTCCTTCCTGGAACTTGTACTTGAATCATCCAGCACTCCTCTTCTGGTAAGGTGGCGTTGTACGTCCCGGTGAAGCTTGGTATTCCAATGTTCAAGTACCTAGTGACTTCCTTCAAGTGGCGTCCAAAATGTGTGTCTTCATCCGGTTGTGCAAACTTGTTCGTCATCTCCGCCATCCTAAAGAGTAGAAAATGGAGAGGAATCAGAAATAAGTAGAGAAGAGTGACCTATGGTTTATCTTGGTGGTCGTGTCCTACACTCAGCGTGTGCTCTGATACCATCTTGTAGCGACCCGACCTCAGATGGTCAAGTCTCTGTGCTTCAGTGTCATCCCTGGATCGGTAATGCTGACACACACAGTACTCGAAGGATTTATAACAGAATAGCAATCACACACTTATTACATCGAATGTCTCAAGAGATAACTTATTACAAAAATATGGCTTAAGGCCATCTAAAGCGATAACAGCGGAAGGCTTGGAAGATAAAGTGAGTCCATCAACTCCAACGACATAGCTGAGCTGCACGGCAACGACCTAACGAACCTTACTCCTCGTCTGAAAAGTCCGCAACATAATACGTTGCAGCCTGAAAATGGGTGAGCACATGGAATATGCTGGCAACATAACACAGTAGAGCATGAACAGAATAATGCTATCACTATATGCATATTTCGCTGGTGGAAAGCTCTATGGTTATAGTTTTGCGAAAAGCCAATTTTTCCCTACAACAAAGGAATAGATTTTCATTTAACTATCATGGTAGTTGAACAATATTGAGAAGGTACCCCCAACTCAATACCAAATTAAAGTAGTTAACAACCCAACAATATTAATTAAAAGTGACGAGATACATGCGATAACCCAAGTACTAGATACTCAAGATTGTCCATAACCGGGGACACAGCTAACCATGATTAGATTGTACACTCTGCAGAGGTTTGCGCAGTTTTCCCCACAAGACTTGATCGCCTCGATTGGATTTCTCGCACTACAAGGTGTTTGAGAAATGGATGACCGAGACACAGTCTTTCAGAAACATTAACTCTTTACTCCGGTTAGACCATACCAAACCTACAAAACCCAATACCTGCTGATCTACCTCTTCATGAGCTTCACGTAACTTACTCAACTATGCTAGAGCCCATAATAGCTTGTGGCTGCACACGGAAGTTTCTAGCATGAATCATCTCAGTTCCCTTTGAGCCTGGGTGGCGGTCCATAGGAAGATCACACGGGTACCCCGGGATTTCCAAAAAATACAGACAACACTGGGTTCCCCAGGTGCCTCAATCCACCTAGATGTTTATTTAAGTTGCCACTTTGAGTTGAACCATTAATTAACAATCTCACATCTGTCATGGATTTCACTCAAACCCAAACCACGTCTACGAGCATAGCATAGCATAGTAATATAAGCAACGTGGAGAAGTAACTCCCAAGGTTTGCTAGTAACAGGGCAATAGGTTCTACCTCAATAACTACTTCCCAACCCACAAGTTAATGACATCCTAATCATGCAATGTTTGAGGATTTGAACTAATGCATAAAAACTGGGTATGGAAAGAGTATGATCAATGTGTTACTTGCCTTGCTGACGATCTGCGAATCCTAGGGACTCGTAGTAACACGCTTCGCACTCCGGGAATTCTATCGCAAACAAACAATAACATACATAAGCAACAAGCAAAGATGCACAAGAAAAACTCAAATAAGAGAGGTTGACCAAAAAGTTCAACTTAAGAACTCCGGTTTGCAAAAAGAATCAAATCAAATGGAGCAACGAAACTCAAACGGCGAAAGAAACAAGATCCGTTTACTAATCTGAACTAAGGTCAAATTTTACAGTAGCAAATTCTTGTTCAAGTTGATTAAATAGAAAGAGGGTCTCGAGATGAAGATCTAGGCGCTTGAATCGCCTGATTCCGACTAACGAGCGAAAAGATAAACAGAAACTAAGATCGGATCAGAAATCACGATCGAGAATAATCGCGGAAAAATCCGATAAAAGAAAACTGACGAACAGACTAACGAACGAGCATTTGTTAACTGTAACTAACGGGAAAAAACCGTTCGTTATAACGAACGTACGGACGAACGTCCGCTAATTATAAGAACCGAGAAAAACCGGCGTACCGATCTTAAAAAAACGAACTAGGGTTTCTAAAAAAACCGAACAGTTTTAAAAAAAACCGGTAGCTCCGATCCGGCGCGGTACCTCCGGCGAGGGGCTCCGGCTTGCTTGGTTGAGGGGGCGCCTGGGGAGGAGTCCGAACCGGACTCTCCTCGACGTCCGTGCCGGGCACGGCGCACGGGCGAGGCAGGCGGTGGCATGGGTGGGACGGCCTGGCTCAGCTGGGCTTCGGCCCAGTCGGGCGCGGGGAGTTAAAAAAAACAATTCACCGACAGAAATAAAAACCTAGAAAATAAAATAAAAATCTAAAAATGCCAAAACAAATTTTCACCATCTAAATAAAATATTTTGAACGAGATGAACATTTTCTTGGCCCTAAAATGAAATTTTGAAAACGTGCAATTTTTCTAATGCAAATAAAATCCAAATAAAATCAAATAAAAAACCAAATAAATGATATTAATATTTTTCCTCCAATATTTCAAATATTTTGGAGAAGTCATATTATCTCCTCTCTTATATTTTAATACGAAATATTTTTCAGAGAGAAAAATAATTAAAATAAAAAATCCTCGTTTATTATTTGATAAAAATCAAATATGAAAACCGGGAAATCGCAACTCTCTCCGAGGGTCCTTGAGTTGCTTAGGATTTTGAGGATTGCGAAACAAAAGTGCAATAAAATATAATATGCATGTATGACCTATGTATAACATTCCAAATTGAAAATTTGGGATGTTAAATATGCATTTATAACTTGTGCATTTTTTTGAATTTTGTTTTGTTGGAAATTCATCCAAGGGACTTTAAGCAACTCAAGGACCAATTGAGAGAGTTGGAAGTTTCCCAAAATACCCATGTTTTATTTTCCAAAGTGGGGTTTGGATCAAATTTATTTTTCATCAATTATAAATTCCAGTATTTAAAAATAAATAAAATAAAGAGAGAAGATAACACGACTTCTTCAAAAACTGAAAAGAAATATTGGAAATTGAATTTTGAATCAAAATATGTTTATTTGATTTTATTTCCAAAAATATTCTCTTTAAGCAAGATTTATTAGTACTAAAAAGTTTATTTTTAAATGCAGGCCAGAAAAATGTTCACAAGGTCATATATAAGGCCATATAATTATGTGAATTTTTCTGGAATTTTCTGAATTTTATTTATTTTTGTTTTCGAGCTTTTGATGTTTCTGTAAATAAGAAAAACAGAAAAACGTTTAAAAAGGGGGAAACCGCCGAACTGGGCCGGCCCCACCAACCAGGCTAGGCCAGCCGCAGCCCAGCTCGCTTGCCCGCTCGCATCCTCATTCGGAGACACACTTCGCCAGCCACCGACAGGTGGGGCATACCTGTCGGGTTCGTCTTCCCCAACCTGAGCCGGACTCCTTCTCCTATACGCCATCACCGGACACGCTGAGACCGCCCTGGACTCTTCCTCTCTCGCTTGCCCCTCGCCGATGCATCGCCCTGCCTCCCTCCTATATATAGCCCCGACCCCGGCCTCTTTTTCCTCAACCCACAGCCTCGAAAACCACCGCAGCCGCGCCCGCACTCTCCGGAGTTCGAGCCGTCACCGCAGCGCCGCTGCCTTGCCCCGCGCTCCACCGCCGGCAACACCGCCATTGGATTCGCCGACTGCCAGAGCCGCCTCCCCGACCGCTCCGCCGTCGCCGCAGACCACCGAAGCCATCGCCCGCCTGAAGCCGAAGCCGCCGCCGCCGTTTTTCTTCGTCACCGATGACCTTCACCGCCACGGTACGCCATCGGAGCCCCTCGACTGTTAGATCTAGGATCAATAGTTAGGATTAGAAAGATCTGTTTGTTTTTTCCGAACCAGTGTGCCCTAATTAGTAAACGTTCGTTAGTTTAGCCTTTGTAGCGAATGTTTTCATTTCTTAAGCTTCTGTAGCGGACGTTTGTCCTTTAGTTTCTTTGACTTGTAGCCAGGGACCCAGTAGCAAATATTTTTTTCTTATAGATCAGTTCATGTTTTTCAATCTAGCACAACTTTTAAATCATTTGTCCAAATTCAACGAAACCAACGCCAAATTTTTCATCATGATCTCCTCTATCGAGAGAACCCATCTAAGAATATTTTTTAAAAGTTTTGAAATTCGAATTTGTCCAGATCTGTTTTAAACTTCGTTTGGCTATAATTTGAGTTTCGTAACTCTGATTGGACTGATTCTTTTTGCAAATCGAAGCTCATCACATGTACCTTCTGTTAAGATCAAAACCACACAATTCTACTACTATTAAAATGTCGTGCTGTAGAGAAGTTTTATTTGGATAATTTTGGAGTTTTCATAAGTCTTTTCTTCGGTTTTCTTTTTGATTCCTTGTTTGTGTGCTTATGTATGTTATGGTTTGCTTCGTTAGATTATCGGGAGTGCGAAGCTTGATACTACGAATCTCTATGGTTTACCGATCATCAGCAAGGCAAGTTACACTTTGATCATACTCTTTCATATCCAGTTTTTATTATGCATTAGTTTCACCCTCAAAGATTGCATGAGTAGGATTGGGAACATGTGGTTATTGTTATGTAGTTCATGAGGTAGGAACCTATTACCTTTGATCACCCCAGGAATATACGTTATGCTCATAAATTGCTTAGCCATGATCAGATACGGGGATTGGTATGTGAGATTCATGCAAGTTGCGAGAGATAATAATTAAGGGTAACTTAAGGTGGCAACATTAACACACATCTGGGTGGATTGTTCGGGGCACTTGGAGAAACCAGTGCTTGCCCAAGGGAATCCCGGAGTACCCATGTTATTACCCTAGGTCCGCCACCTATGCTCAAAGGGATCATCCGATATCTCATGCCTATAAACTTCCGTGTGCAGCCACAAGCCATTATGGGCTCTAGCATAGTTCAGTAAGTTGTGTGACCTCTTTAATTGTTCGACTAGCTAATGTAGAGGAAAGTAGGTGTACCGGTCTACCCAAATAAAGAGTAAATGCTTCAGAAAGGCTATGCCTCGATCTTCCGATCATGGAGGTGGTCGAGTCTTGTGGGGAAAAGTGCGCAAACCTCTGAAGAGTGTACAAACTAATCATGATTAGCCGTGTCCATGGTTATGGACAACTTGAGTATCAATAAGTGAATTATTGGTTGATCTCATCACTCTATTTAATTAAAGAATCGGGTTATTATTATTACTTGGTAATTTTGGGGTTGAGTTGGAGGAACCTTCTCAACAATGGCATAAACTTGGTAGTGAATAAAATTTATTCCTTTGTTGTAGGGAAAATTAGCTTTATGCAAAAATTGAACTTAGAGCCTCCACCAGCCAAATATGCATGTAGTGATAGATATTGTTCATCATTGCTCTATTGGGTGATCTTGCCAGCATATTCCATGTGCTGACCTACACGACTGCAACTTCTCATGTTGTAGAGTTTTCAGACGAGGAATAAGGTACAATAGGTCTTTGTCATGCACTCAGTTTTGCCGTGGAGTTGGATGGACTCATTTATCTTCAAAGCTTCCGAAGTTATTTTATTTAGTTGGCCTTCAGCCATATTTATGTAATAAATACTCTTTATGAGGACCTCAATGTAATAAGTGTGTGATCGAACTCTATTATAAATCCTCGAGTACAGTGTGTGTCAGCATACTGATCCAGGGATGACACTTAAGCACACAGACATCGATCCATTGGAATCGGATCGCTACACTCGAGGAAGAGCAAGGTCTTCATTTGGCTCTTGAGGAGTCACAAAATTTTGACCTTGCTAAATTAAAGAATAATCATGATCATGCTCAAGTTCTTGCTAGAGTGCTTAAATCCGAGAATGTTGAACTTGGGTTTGGCCATGCTAGAATCAAAGAGGAATTTGAGTTGCTTGAAAAGTCTCACAAAGCCTTGAAGAGTGCTCATGCTACACTCAATAAGTTTCATGATCAAATCCAAGTGAAGCTAACTAAGGAGATTGCCACTTTGTCCTCCTTTTGTTTTAATTGATAATGCTCGTGCAACTAACCCTTCTTGTGAGCATGCTCATCTTGTGGAGGAGAATGCCAAGTTGAAAGAGCAACTTGAGAAAGGTCTTGTCTCATGCATTGAAGGTGAGAAGAACCAAAACGAAATTTTGAGCAATCAAAAGGAAGTTCTGGCAAGGAGGGACATGGATTTCCCCCAAGTCAAAGAAGAACAAGGCAATGAAGAAAAGCAAGACCAAGCAAGTTCTCCCTCTCAAAGAGGTATTTTTTATGGGGGGAAGAGAGATCCTAAGGACAAGAAGAACAAGGCAGTGGGTGGTGATGCTAAAAGGGGCAAAACCACTCCTCCCAACAAAGCTGACGATTTTAATCCTTCTTATGTTTTATGTCATCCTAGTGATGGGCATGTTTGTCCCAAATTTGTTGGTTCTCCTTATGAGTAAATTGAATGGTCTATTTGGGTTCCTAAGACCCTTGTTACTAACATCAAAGTACCTATTAAAGAATGGGTACCTAAAACCAAGCGTTAATCTTATGTAGGAGTTTGCTTGAGATGGAGGATCATGGTCGCTCGATAATGGAGCGACAAATCATATGACTGGAAGACATGTCTTGTTGGTGGACGTGCAATCAAGTTCATCTATGCCCACCCATGTCCGATACTTCAATTTCAAAGGTATTGGGTCTTGGCAAGGTAGTTATCTCACAAAACTTGTCCATTGAGAAAGTCAAGCTTGTTGAGACCCTTGCACACAATTTACTTTCCGTTCATCAACTTACACATATGGCCTTTGCCACGTCCTTAATATTGATACCATAGCTATTTTGTGGAGCAAGACTCTTAAAGTAGCCTTTGTTGGGCATGTCGAGAATGGTTTATATGTGGTTGACTTTTCAAAGAAACCCAGTTAAACTTTGACTTGTCTAATGGCTAAAGTTGACGTAGGGTGGCTTTGGCATCACCGTTTAGCACACATCAATATGAGATCTTTGCAAAGTCTCCTCAAAGGGGACCACGTCTGATGGCTAACAAATGTCAGTTTTGCCAAAGATCATGCTTGAAGCACTTGTATCGAAGGAAAGCTACATGAGATGGCTCAGCGACCCACGGCTATTATTTCGTCCAAGAGGCCTTTGGAGCTCCTTCACATGGATCTCTTTGGGCCTCCATCATTTGATAGTCTTGGGGGAACAAAGTATTACTTGGTGATAGTGGATGACTATTCAAGATACACGTGGGTATATTTCTTAAAGAGGAAGAGTGAGACCCAACAAACCATGATCAACTTTGCAAATGAAACTTAACATCAACATGATGCAAAGATTTTGATCATGGAAGCAACAATGGCACCGAGTTCAAGAACTACACCTTGGATGAGTTTCTTGGTGATGAGGGGCTCAAGCATCAATATTTCGCATCTTATACCCCTTATCAAAATAGTGTAGCGGAGAGAAAGAACCAAACATTGATGTACGCGGAAAGGACCATGATGGCGGAATTCAAATATCCGAACAACTTTTGGGCCGAAGACATCAACACCACTTGTCATGCATCCAATCGGCTCTAACTCTGCAAATGCTTGAACAAGACTACATATGAGATTCTTACCGACAACAAGGCCAACCTCAAGTACTTCTGGTGTTTGGTTGTAAGTGTTTCATTATCAAGAAAGGTGCTCTCTTGTCTAAATATGAAAATAAAGCTCAAGAGAGCATATTTGTTGGTTATGCTACAAACTCTCATGCTTACCGTGTTCTCAACAAGTCCAATGGACTCATTGAGGAGACGTGTAACCTGGAGTTTGATGAGAATAATGGCTCCCAAGTGGAGCAAGGTGGTCTTTGTGATGTAGGTGATGAAATTCCTCCTAAAGCCATAATAAGAATTTGTCTTGGTCAAATCCTACACATTGAGGAACCCCTTGTGGCCAAAGGAGAAGGACAATGTTCTATGCAAATAGAACCATCACCAACACTAGACGCACACACTTCCAAAGAACAAAGTGAAGGCCCTCAACCAAGTGAACAAGATCAAGAGCAAGATCAACCTCATGATGATGGTGATGCACCAAGTGATGCTCAAGATTAAGTTCATGATCGTGAGGAAGCTCAAGATGAAGAGCAAGCTCAAGACGATGATCAAGATGAAGCTCTTCGAATTTCCCATGAAGAGCAAATAGAGCGTCATGCCACCAAGATAGCTTCCAACCTTGCTCATAAAGGACACACCATGGAGAATGTCGTAGTTAGCTTATGAAAGTAGGTAACTATTCCTAAACAATTAAGAAAGTTTTGTGATCATCACACATTTGTTTCTTGTGTTGAATCTCAAAATGTCTATGAGGCGCTCGAGGACCCGAATTGGCTAGAAGCCATGCATGAAGAACTCAACAACTTTGAGCACAACAAAGTGTGACAATTGGTGGAAAGAGCAAAGTAGAATCATAATGTCATTGGAACCAAGGGGATTTTCAAGAGCAAGCAAGATGCACATGGGATCTTCGTTCACAACAAGGCAAGATTGGTGGCTTATGGTTACTCCCAAGTCAAAGGAGTCGACTATGGTGAAACTTTCGCTCCCGTTGCTCTCCTTGAATCTATTTGCATGTTGCTTCACTACAAAAAAAAGACACATCCGTGACATTTTGGGCTGAACCAATTTTATTTGTCATGCTTATGACACTTCTATGATGATAATTGTGACAAAACCCGGTTCATTATAGATGTGGTGGGCTCCTACTTCTATGACAAAAAATCATGACAGAAAATGGGCTTTTCATACTAGGCGGGCCGGCGACGCAATTGCATGACATTCTTTGGGCCGTCCATGATGGAAAAAATCGTGGTAGAAGCGAGGGCGAGGAAAATTTCGGAGAGTTCTGATACGTCTCCAACGTAACTATAATTTTTTATTGTTCCATGTTGTTATATTATCGTTCTTGGATGTTTTACAATCATTTTATATCATTTTTTGGTACTAACCTATTGACATAGTGCCAAGTGCCAGTTGCAATTTTCTGCATGTTTTTTACATCCCAGGAAATGAATATCAAAAGGAGTCCAAATGGAGCGAAACTTCTTGTGGATTTTTTTGGACCAGAAGACATCTAGTGTGCTGGAGAAGCACCTGGGGGTGCTCCGAGGGGAGCACAACCCACCAGGGCACGCCTGGAGGACCAGGCGTGCCCTGGTGGGTTGTGCCCACCTCGGTTGCCTCCCGAACCACCTCTTTACTCTACAAATACCCCAATATTCCAGAAACCCTAAGGGTGTCGATGAAAATCAATTCCAGCAACCGCAAGTACCAGAAACCACCAGATCCAATCTAGACACCATCACGGAGGGGTTCATCATGTCCATTGGTGCCTCTCCAATGATGCGTGAGTAGTTATTTGTAGACCTACGGGTCCGTAGTTAGTAGCTAGATGGCTTACTCTCTCTCATTTGATTCTCAATACAATGGTCTCTTGTAGATCCATATGATGTAACTCTTTTTTGCGGTGTGTTTGTTGGGATCCGTTGAACTTTGAGTTTATGATCAGATCTATCTTTTTATCCATGAAAGTTATTTGATTCTTCTTTGATCTCTTATATGCATGATTGCTTATAGCCTCATATTTCCTCTATGATATTTTGGTTTTGTTGGCCAGCTTGATCCATTTATCTTGCAATGGGAAGAGGTGCTTTATGATGGGTTCAATCTTACGATGCTTGATCCCAGTGACAGAAGGGGAACAGACACGTATGTATCGTTGCTATTAATGATAACAAGATGGGGTTTATTTCTACATAAATAGATCTTGTCTACATCATGTCATCGTTCTTATTGCATTACTCAGTTTATCCATTAACTTAATACACTAGATGCATGTTGGATAGCGGTCGATGTGTGGAGTAATACTAGTAGATGCAGGCAGGAGTCGGTGTACTTATCTTGGATGTGATTCCTATATAATGATCATTTCCTGGATATCTTCATGATTATTTGAAGTTCTATGAATTGCCCAACAGTAATTTGTTTACCACTGTTTGTTATTTTTCTCGAGAGAAGCCACTAGTGAAACCTACATCCCCGGGTCTCTTCTTTATTATATTTGCTTTTGCAATTTATTTTCCTTTTCTTTTATTTTTAGATATATTAAACCAAAAGTCCAAAATACCTTGGTACACTTTATTTTTATTTGGCGTTCGATCTATCAACTTATTACAACTTTCTCACATCATTTTGCCAATTTCTGGCACTGTTACCCGAAAGGGATTGACAACCCCTTTAATCCGCCAGGTTGCGAGTATTTGTTATTTGTGTGCATGTGTCATTCATGTAGTGTTGCATGGTTCTCCTACTGGTTTGATAACATTGGTCTCATCACTAAGGGAAATACCTACTATTGTTGCGCTGCATCATCCCTTCCTCTTTGGGGAAATACCGACGTAATTCTAGCAGACATCAAAAGGAATTTCTGGCGCCGTTGCCGGGGAGACATCATCAACATCTACCAGGTTCTTAATCACAAATCTCATCTCCTTGCAATTTACATTATTGGCCATTTTCCTCTCATTTTTCTCTCCACCACTTCACAAAAATTTGCCGTTTTATTCAGCCTCTTTTGTGTTCGCCGTTTTCTTGTCGGATCTGTTTTTGAGTGCAATCTTGTTGCGTAGTCACAATGACTCAAGAGAACGCCAAGTTGAGCGATTTCTCCAATACCAACAACAATGATTTTATTGGCACTCCAATTGCTCCTCTCGCCACTAGTGCGGAGTCTTGTGATGTTAATACCGCTTTGCTAAGTCTTGCTATGAAAGATCAATTTTTTGGTACTCCTAATGAGGATGCCACATCCCATCTTAACACATTCGTTGAATTATGCAATATGCAAAAGAAAAAAGATGTGGACAATGATGTCATGAAGATGAAATTATTTCCATTTTCTATGCGAGATCGTGCAAAAATTTGGTTTTCTTCTTTGCCTAGCTCCACAATTGAATGGAAGAAAGAAAAAGTGTGGAGCAGCCTAGCTCGACCCACACATGAGAGAAACATAAAAGGTGTGTGGTACATTGGTAGATAGATGACGGCCGAAACTATAACTTGAGGGAAGAATCCTTCCTTCCTTTAATATTAGTATATAACAATTCGTATATATAAAAAAGGGATTAGGGTAACAAAGTGACAGGAAATTTACATTGGGGCAAAATTTCAATGACCTCATCGAGGCGATGACGGAGTTTGCAACATCTCATTCATGACCATGGATGGCACGGATCATGTTGCGTGCAGCCAACAACAACAATCAAACCATCAACAAAATCTAGGAGGTGGACGACATCTTGATGAATATTGTTGTAAGTAATTGAAAATTTTCTTACAGAGCACGATGATTATTTTTTGAATGGATGAACATTTTTTATAACTTATATTTTTTTAATAGGCACACATTGTTGGAATGGGTGAACATTTTTTGAAATTAATGAACAATTTTTGTTTGACGAACATTATTTTTTAATGCATGAAGATTTTCAATCAGCGAACTTTTTTTTGAATCGATGAACTTTTTTGATATTCATGATCATTTTTTATTTTTGTGAACATTGTTTAATAATTTCATGAACATGTTTTGAATTGCAGAATTTTGTTAAATTCATAAACATTTTACTACTTCTGGAACGTTTTTCAAAATTCACATTTTTCTTATTTTGGAACTTTTCTAAAATCCCAAATTATTTAAAGAAGAAAAAGAAAAGAAAAAACTAAATAAGAAAACAGTGGTGTCCCTCCCGGCTCATGGGCCAGCCTAATAGGGCGCACGGTTTCTAAAACATTTTTCAGTATTCACACTTTCTTTTGAAATTTGGAACTATTTGAAATCCCAAATTATTTTAAATAAGGAAAAATAGAAAAAAAATAAAAATAGAAATAAGAAAAAGAGGATCCCCGTCCCGCTAATGGGCCGGCCCAATAGGGCGCGCGGGGAGGAGCCTATAAAAGGTAATATTACTCTATGCTTTCGATCAACACTGTGGGTAGGTGGACTGGTTGTTCCATTGTGCCTCCACATAAGCTAGCAGGGGTTCGAGTCCAAGCGGAAGCAAATTTTTTTAACATAAAAACGGTGACGGACTAAAAACATAAAACGTACGAAAAACATCTGATGGACCAAAACTAGTGGAGAAACAATCCGTCCTTTAATATTAGGTATAGATTATCCACCGCTGGGCCTAATCTTATCTGCAAAAGAAGAAAATGTGTTAGTGCCGACATGCAGTTGTGAACATTACTACATGCCTATTTGGTTTGCAAGATTTGTAAAATGCACTAACATGCCATCTTCGATCTGACATGATTAACATGGGCATTTGATTACATTCTAGAAAAATGTAGCCTTCTTCACAAGAGGTTGCAGCGGATGCAAAGTTCCCTAAGAAAACTAGTACAGATGAATCCAAAGGAGAAATGCTTATTGATTGTAACCATATGGATCAAGCAACCAATATGGGGGGGGGACATGTATGTACTGAAATCCTCCAAAAGAATCCTTCATAAACAGTAGTACATTGTCGTTGTAAACTTGGAGAAAGGTGTCACAAATTGAACTCCCATCTGGTTAACATTTAATAGGAAAGGAACATCACCTCGATATATAGCTTCTCCAGGCACGAAAAGCATCTCAGGAAACTGACAACTTGCTCTAGGTTGGGGCCGATAGATTCTAGTGCCAAGACCTTCACTGTGCGCAGTTTCAGGGTCAAGCTTGTCAGAATCATTTTCTGAATGACAGATGAACAAACATCTTCAAAATTAGAAATAATGTTAATTTGTAGAAGGAGAGGTAGAAGGCGACTGTTTTACCTAAACGGGTGTGGATCCAATAACATGTTTGGAGTATTTGTCAGACGAGTAGCCCACCACTGTCAATTTCGGCATAGAAATGACATCGATTCTTGTTGGACCTTCTTGATCAACTACAAGTGATCTCTCAAGTGCAGGTGTGTCCTCAGTGACCATACCGTGGTACACATCTTGTGATATCTTCCTGCCGCACCACCAACACACATAAATAGTCCGGAGAGTCATGGAGGTGATGTGGAAGGTACTCAACCCATTGATCGCCCGAAGACAAAGGTACTCGAGTGCAGTACATCCACGAAGTAGGCGCTCCATGTTACCGTTTGAGAGGCAGACGGCGACGAGCTCGAGGTGCTTCAGTCATGGTAGAATAAGAGCAAGCGCGTCATTAAGGGAGGATGGCAGTTCCTGAACTTGGCGACAGGCAGCATGGGCGCGAGCTGGAGTGCGGACGTGGGCAGCGGCCGCATATGCCCATCATGAAAAGTGAGGTCTTCGAGCTGATCTAGGGCAGGGGATCGAAACCAGTCATCAAGCTTGGCTCGGTCCTTGCCATTCGAATGGAACCTGCCCATTCTAAGGCATTTGGATGGGCCAAGGTGACTGCCGAGGATCTTGGAGAACGCATCCAAGATTCTGCGATAGCCATGGCAGAGCTCGTGGGTGTGGATGAGGTCGAGAGGGCTGGAGTTCCATAGGGGGCGCCACCTCCGAGAAAGGACGGTTGTTCGCGCCCCATATTTGATTGGGACGAGGGAGATGATGACTGTCAACATATCATCGGGGAGGCTGCTGATGAAGTCTAGGCCTGCTGGAGTCGCTCGCGGTTCTAGCTCGCCCTGCCTCCGCTTGTTGGCAGCCCCGTTCTCCACCTCTGGAGTCTCCTTGTCAGTGGCGCTTTATGATAGAAATGGGAGTACACGAAATATTTAGTTAAAACAGGGCAAAAGAAAAGTGTATTGGTAACTAGAAGTTACTAGGTAGGAATATAGTAAGAAACGGGAATAACAATTGGTTTCTTAAATACTTCACAATTCATTTGACATTGCTAGGTAAGTCAACATGCGGATAGTTGAAAAGAAAACTTACTTCGAACAAAGTCTAGACGGATGATTTTGTTGGGGAAGATAGCATATATCTCATGACCAAGCCCTTTTATGTGCATTTCAATTTTAGTACCAGCTTTTAGTACATAAAACATAGAAATTTCTTTCCAAAAGCCAGTGCTAAAATAGGAGTCACCACGTTCATCAAGTCTTACAGTAGCAACGATTATAAATCAATGGTTTGTGTGCAGTATGACACCCGTGCAGTCTTGATCTATGTAAAGGGAAATATTGTGCACTACATAATCTGTTGCATAGCAAGGGATACACTACAGAAAATGGTAGGACTGTTAAACAAAATATGGTAACATGCAAATATGGGCCCAAATTGAAAGAACTGTATAGCAGTTGAAATCGAAGGACAAAAATCTATAATTAAACATATAGGGTAAACATGATGTCATGGAAATATGAAAGTAATCGAAAGAACAATACATCATTAATTTGCCTAATATAGAAAGAAGAGAGGGAAAATCCCCTTTGATGTATATGGTGCATGTGGCAACTTTTATCCAAATGTAGCAATATTTAGAATATGTTTAGGAAAGTAGGCCATGCCAACCGATTTAGGGTGAGATTGAACATACCGTGTGCGTCCTCAAGTGATCTGCTACGATGAGATGGAATCTCTGGCGGAGGTCGCAAAGTCCTGATGTGTCGGCGCACTATACATTCTATGAATGAAAGAAAACCCTCAAATCAGCTCGACTAAAAATGAATTCACGGCAATTTCTGCCGGGTGATTAAAGGAGGCAGATGAACTGGGATAAGAGATGAGATAATATCTCATTAAATTAGTTACTTTGTCGTCCATGAGAAAGAACCCTCAGTACGACAGATTCCCCAACCGAGCGGAGCTAGGTCGACCGCGAGCAGCATCGAGAAAGTCGATGGCGATAGGCGGCGGCAAGCGGAAGTGGTGAAATGCGTTGGGCTTTTCGGGCAGCCTGGCGGCGGCGGCAGGTGTCGAGCTAAGTGTTTACCGCCGTGATAGGCGGTCCCATGGCATAGACGCGGAGGAGCGTGTGCATGTGTGAATGGGGACTGGAGGGGGTGGCGGGCAGGGTGAGGGTTTTTGTGACATGAGGATGGTGAGGGTTTTCTTTTTTATTTTTGAATTGGGTGGTGATGGTTTTCTGTGCCACAAAGAATTTTGGAGGCGATGGTTTTCTAGAGCGAACCGTGTGTGATTGACGCAAGAGGCAAAATGAAAGTCATTGCACACGGTTCCAATTTTGGGAACTGTGTGTGATTGACGTACTACCTCCATCCTAGTTTATTGGTCCCCTTTGTAATTTTTACCAAATTTTGACCAAATATTTAACTAAGAAATGTTTATGCATGTCACCAAAAATTATATCATTGAACACTATGCTCAAATCCCCGTCCAACGATATAATTTTTGCTGACCTGCACTAACATTTTTCAGTTAAACCTTTGGTCAAAGTTTAACACAAATTACAAAGGGGACTAATAAACTAAGATGGAGGTAGATTCCATCAGCCGAACTGGTTGCATCCATATCCCACTGTTAGACATAAGTAAACATAGATTAAACATAGATTAAACATACTCATACATACATAATAAGCATACACATACATAAGCATAGTTCAACCATAAGTACATAGTTCAACCGTCATTAACCATACTCAAGCGTACATAGTTCGATCCATCCCACATCTCATCTCACATGCCGGCACGATCCTGAAGCCTCTCCAGGTACTCGGCGTACACGCCGTGCGCTACCCTGCGAGAATACTTCTTCTTGAAGGAGTCAATGTCCCATCCTCTTGCATGCTCCACAACACTTAGATACGTGTCATGAATCTTGCGGTTGCAAAATGGGCATAGATAGCCATCGTTCCAGGTCCTAATACGCCTGTTATGCATTCCCGCATAAAGCTCCCTCGAGATTTGCCTGTTGTACCTCCTCTGGCCATCTTCATCCTCACTGTCCACATCAGATCGTCAGACAGCACCTATATAAATAATAAAACAAATTTGGCATCAAATCAATGATTACATGCCGTGAAATAGGATTAGGAATTTATGGATATTTATTTATACATATCCAGAGATTATGGTTCGATATTCAAGCACGGTCGTCTATGTACAGACCAATCTTGAAGAAAATAATGGCACAAACATATGTAGGTCATTCAAATTCAATTGTCAAGTCCTCGCTAGGAATTATTAGCACGCACACTAATCCTAGTCGGATTACTAGCAGAAATCATTTGCACAGATGAAACAACTAATCACTGATCACTTGTACCATTCAAACAATCAATACGCTACACAGATCCAAGGAAACTTACTCATATTTCATAGATTGGGAGAACATAACCATAGGATTTCTATTCCAAAAAGGGGAGGCGGGAGTAACCAGAGAAACCCTATGATCTATTTGACACTTAAATGGGTATAGATGACTAACTAGTTGTCCGTCGTTGTCGGAGTTGTCGCCGGAGTGGTCGTCGGAATCATCGCTAGGGTAATCACTAGAGTTGGTGTGGAACTCCGTCTCCGGCTGTGGAAGCTCAACGCCGTCGACGACGTCAGGGTGTAACGATAACTCGCCGGCGGTGACAGCAACCACTGTCTCCATCTCCACGCCGTGCTCCGGTGCTTTAGCAGCCCCGGCATCGCCACTCCCTCCGATGGGGTGCTTCGGAGGCATCCTCATACACTAACAGCTTTGAGGACTGAGAGCGGCATCGGGGATGCATGCGGAGAGAGAGGATTGTGTGCGTGTTGCGAGGATGGGTGGTGCGGCCGCTCGGGCGCAACATTAATATGGAGTAGTGAGAATTATGGGAGAGAGGCGGGCGGCGGTCAAACCCGATGGCTCGCCTCCCTGGTGAGTCTGCGCACTGGAGTACTAGCATGCCTACCAAAGTTTCACACAACTACTTGCACGCCTCCTGATGACACTGCGCAGCGAGCACACCTCCGTCAATCACACACCTGCACGCACGCCTCCCCATCTGCCTACCCGGCGGAATGCTCGCATGCGTCCCGTCAACTCACTCCTGCTCCCACGGCACACGGGTCGCACGGTGGAACATATATTGTTTTTCTATTTGGATGATTAATGCTGCCACTTTATTGCTTAACCGAAGCATGGCATGTATCCACTGTTTGTCTAACGCTCACGGGTCGAATAAATAATCTGTTTAGGATATTGGTTCCCAATTATTAATAATCTCCCGTTTGTAATTAGATAAAGATTACATCAAAACTGTTCTCAAATTTGAAAAAAAGGAAAGTGCCACTTTGTATTGGTGTCCATATGATAACACGATAAGTTTCATAAACTTCAAATAAGTTTTGGATGTACTAGAATTTAAAAATCAAGATTCTCAATGTTTGAAATTTGTTGCATGGGGAGTAAACATGAACCCAGGGAGACACATGTGTTTTTGCAATCCATTTAGGTGCACTGTCACGTGTGCATGTAGCTCAAATTTGATTTTTGCACATTATACCCGTAGAAAATGAATCAATTAATGTACTAAAACGTCTTAAAGATCCCTGTGATGTTTTAGAAATTAAAACATGTCACACCCAGTGTTTTGTAACATTTCACTTGCATCATTTGGCTTTGATTTTGGAGTTGGTTTTCTCTCTGTGGTTTTTCAAGTGCTCTTTAAGGTCAACATAACTTCACCTTATATACACCATATCCTTGCCCCAAACATCTGCCCAATGATCATGCCATGTGTATAGTGCAATATAGTATTTTCTTACAAAAATAATTTGGCCAAATATTCTTTTGAAAATTAGTTTTCCAAAAACCCCTGAATTGAGATTTGCACTGCAAGTACTTTATTTGGGGTATGAAAAATATTTAAAAGAATATATTTGAAACCTATTAGTTATAGGACTCCCATAAACCACAAAAATATAATTTTAATAGATATTTTCCTATTTTAATTAAAGGCTTTTTCTTAAGGCCAGAAATGGTATATAATAGGTTAAAATTATTTTAATGTTTCAAAAATATTTGAGAAAATTTAGGGAAACTTAGTAGACATATATTTTCCATATATATGAGTTTCAACACATGGTCATCTTCAAAATATTGGTCAAATCCTTCAAAAACCCTTTCTCGATATTTCAAGCTTTTGAAATATTTACAAAAGAAATATTCTCCAAAAATTGCAAGAAAATTCTAGCAACTCACATATGCATAATGTGATGATATTGCAAAGTTTCAACTCACTCCAAATAGTTTTGGATCACGTAAGTGCCCCAACATCCTCTCTGTCTAGATTCAAGTTTGAACAACTTTACATTGTCAACTTCCTTCTTTTTCTCTCAAAGTTTGTGGGCATACTCAAATACCCAAATAGTGACACGGCACCAAGTGGTGAATCAAGGAGAAGAAATTAGCTTAGTTAGATCTAAGAAAATCCATTTCTATTGATTTCTAGGGTTTACAAAAGTTGCATTGGCTACTTTTTCCATTTGACCTAAAAGTTTTTGGGCACTACTAATTTGTGATGCCCATCACTCCTGTTAAGTTTCAAAGGAAGTTGAGCCGATCATCTAGCCCAAACCACCATCAAACACCTTCTGGCAGAATTTCAAAATGCTTGTTTCAACCCCTTCCACTAATATCCATGAGTTGATATTTTTACCACAACCCCTCCTAATCCCCCTCTAGCACTTGTATGCTTTTCTGCCCGAGGAAGCAATGATGAAGGGGGTAGAACCCCATTTTTCTTCACTGTACAGTGGATTCCTCCCTCTTTCTCAGCCGCCTTCTCTTCCCTTAGCTTTCCAGAGCATCCAAGGCTCCCCAAAACTTTTTCTGACACCTCCTGCAGCCTCCAAATGCAAGTGCACGCGCGAGGACACGGGAAAGCCACGGATGCCGGCCAAAGGCGTGCTCTGGAGCATCTGGCAGGGTACCCGACCATTGACGGCACGTTCCCTAACCGCCTCGAGCCTCCCCCGCGCGCCAGTCAATGCCCCTAGACATCCGCTCCACGCCAGCAGACCGCCCACTTGCTCCCGCGCCCTCCTCTCTCCCCTGCAGCTTGCGCCAAAGCGCCGCCCCGCTCTGCAAATGCTCGCGCCGCTCCTGTGGCTCGCCCGCAGCTCGCCCCGCTCCTCCTCTCTCTCCCTGGCACCCTAGAACACTCTCATGAACACCCCTGAGCCCTCCATTCCTTCTCTAACGGGCACCTGAGCTGATCCCGCGGGTGCCTGTAGGCCGCGCCTACGGTGGACCTCGGCCAGCCCATATAAGGCGATCCCGAGCCTCTCTCTGGCTCCCTGTTGCTCTCCCGCACTCCCAATCTACCTCCCGCCCCACCCATTCGACCCAGAGAAGCCCGAGCTCGAGCTCGAGCTCTGCCTCCTCGGGTCATCGGCGTCCATGCGGTACAGGCCTCCTCCGCCCTCGTTTTCTCCTGATCTAGAATCGCGCGGCATCATTGACCCTTTCCCCTCTCTTCCCCTCTCTTTTTGCAGCCGAGAACGGCCGGAACCACCGACGCCCAAAGCACCTCCGCCGCGTGACCTCGTCACCGGCAAACCAGGCTATTCCGGTGACCACCTCCATCGCCACCCGAACGGCGACATTCCCATGAGTCCAACGGTGCCACCCGCTCGACCTACCGTGCCCTGTAGCGTCATATGTGAGCTCGCCGACCGTTTTGCCGCGAGGTTACAGATGACAGGTGGAGCCCACCTGTCATCCTCACCTCTCTCTCGCCCCTCTCTCTCTCGCTAATGCCCGGGCCCCGCCTGTCAGGTTTGAAAACCCGGCGCGCGCTGGCTCGCCTGGGCCTCCTCTCCCTCTGGGCCTGCTACGCTGCGGCTGTTTTGACCTAGAGGCACAGTGCCCTTTTCCCTTTTCTTTTTTTCTCAATTTTCCAAAAATTCCATAGGATTTAATATTAATCCAAATGCAAAGATTCCAGTTCCTAAATTCCTATAAAAATCCCGCCTATTTAATGGTATAACTTTCACGCATGTCCAAACAACTTCTATGTACTGTTCATCTTCAAATTCATATTTGAATATATTTAAACCCCTCTGAAAATGCATTTCTCACATTCTACTACTCCAAATCCAAAACTAATAATTTTCCCCTTCTTAGTTTTCCTCCTAGTATTTTACAAAAATAAGTTGAAATTTTTCTAAGCACTTTGACTTTTCTATTTCTATTAGTGCCTTATTTTTTTCATTGTTTTTGTTGCGATGAATAGATCCCATGTTTGACGAAGTAGTTGGAGAAGAAGAAGGAGAAGGACTTGAAGACTTTGAAGACCAAGCCAACCAAGGCAAGCCCTTTGACCTTGTCTAAGAAACCCTTTTTGTGCATGTCCTATTGCACTTTTATTGCTTGCATCGAAGTCATGATAATGTAGTGACCACTTGAGGTGGTTTGCCTCCGTTGCTTTTTCTCGTTGACACTTGCATGATGCATGACCCCACCTTTCTATGAGGGTTATGAGAGTGGGTGTAGTTAGGATGCTAAGTAGCTGCTATGCAAATGGGATGGGTATATGCATGGAGAGGGAAACGAAGTTGTTTTCAAAGAATTTTCAAAAAAAACGTCGGGTTCCACTAATGCCCGAGGGAGATGGTGAGCTAGACTACCACTTAATAAAGAAGTGGTGTACCAGAGCAAGTTGTGTGGAAGTTGTCGGCATTCTGGGAACGGGGGTCCCTAGACTTGCCTGCCTGCGGCCTGCGGCGTGGCTCAAGTGGGGGCCCAACGAGGCCCATCTTCATCAGCACAAGACTCAAGACCCTCGCGAGGGGCCAAGCCTCGCGAGGCGGATGACACGGCACCTCCTCAGGAGCAGCCTCATCAGGATGGCTCGCGAGGTGGAGGAGACATCAAGGCGGGGTACCTCGTGAGGTGCCCGTGACGTGAGCCATGACGACTCAAGGCACCAGGCGGGCGCCAGCGCGCGCAGCGTCCTTCTTTCCTCTTTGGTGCAAATGGGACAAGCGCAGCCGCGGAGTACCGAGGCATCAGGCAAAGGTTGCCGTTCCGGTGCAACGAGACCAAGACCAGGAGGACTACGAGACGGAGGTCACCATGGAGCCCAGCGCGGCGTCATCACCAGAGCCTTTGGCAGGCGAAGACCGCTTTTGTCAGGATAGATGTACTAGCTGTCCCTCTTCAAATTAGCCCGCCATTGTTGGATCCCTTCCCGCTCAATATTTGGGGAGAGGACCAGGGCCACTATAGATACGACTAGCCCCCCACATTGCAAGGGGGTCGGTTGGGGAGTTGGAGGTTCGGAGAGTTCTCAGTCACAGAGAGAGAGAGAGAGAGAGAGAGAAAGGTGGCTGCATTCTCCCTAGCAGTTCATCCCACTAGCCAAGAACAGACCCTCGCGAGGCTGTCCTTCCTTGTATCGTTCATCCACACCAGCCCCAAGAGGCAATCCACAAACCACACACTGGAGTAGGGTGTTACACCACATCGGTGGCCCGAACCAGTATAAATCTTGTGTCTCTTGTGCATTTCTTTCAGTAGCTTAGATCCTTGTGAGACGGAGAGGTTGAAGGCGTAATCTCTGCGCGCACCCCAGTGTTCGAACCTTAAGGGTCTGCCGGAACCTGAAATCCGACAGAAGTGTTTTCAAAAATGGATTAGATTCAAGATTTGCCGACTGTCCCAACCTTGCATGCGCAACCACTCTACCCTTATATGAGAAAGGGCATTATTGATTACCTAGGTCGATACTAGCATCGTGCCCACATTAATAGTGATGGGGGTGTCATGAGGTCATTCTCGGGACGGGGTCGTGCCAGGTAGGGCTGCCATGACTGTTTTTACAGCGCACCGGACACACTGTTGGTACCCCGTCCTTGTGGTAAGTGATGAATATGGGAGCTAGGCTCCAAAATTTTAAGATGTGAAATGTTGGGCGAGGGGGTTACTACCAATCCAGTGGACACTATGTTACTGTCGTTTAGGGAAAGATAGTGATCGAGTGCTTACCCCGGGTACTTGAGGTACTGCGGGTCGTGGATAACACGGAAGTTCCCCGGATCTTGTGGGTAGTGTGCAACCTCTGCAAAGTGTAAAACTATTCGAATAGCCGTGTCCATGGTCAAGGACAGTTGGGCGGTGCTACTTAAACTATGCCCAGAGTATTACAAACCGCGTGCGTGTGTGTGTGTTGATGAAACTATTTGGATTAAGTCAGATGACTTGACACAATGATCAAGTTGGATTGGTGTCCAACTTTGTTTATGTTGATAGCTGTAACTTGTTCTTACAGATATCTATACTCTCATGATGCGTACTTTACATGTTGATAGATCACGTCATTGCAGTCAAAACTAGCTTTCTGCAAACTACCTACTTAGTGCTATATCATTTCATTATTGTGCCTTGTTCCAATCATGGGTTGCTTGCGAGTACATTCAAAGTACTCATTGGCTTGCCACTGGTTATTTAATTGGCCAGGCTTGGAAGAACAGGAGTTCAAAGAGGAATTCTTTGGAGACAAACATGCGAACTAGGATGCTTTCCTCAGTCAGAATGCCTGTAGGGTTAAGGTAGATGGCATGGGTTCTCCTTATCAACGAACATTTCCGATGCTTAAGTTTATTTGGTATTCAGCCCTTGAGGCTTAATCTATGTAAGACTTGACCATAATGGTCATAAAATTTTGTAAGGCGATATGTATGGATTTAAGACTCTTATTATTCGGCTTATGTGTGTTCGGTGAGCATTGATCCCTAGGATCACTGTACACATGCATTCGGTGATCTCGACTTATGAGTCGGGGTCCCCACAGAGCTGGTATCAGAGCCATCCTGACTGTAGGAAGCCTTAGTTAGCATGGACGTTAGTTAGAACGAGACTCTTTACAAACACTACCTATATACCATCTTTTTCTAAAAATATCCCAAATATGAGTCACACTTCCTCTATTGACCCTCTCCCTTCCACTTTTGTAGATGGCGTCATACCTGAGGACTTCCTGACCACCAGATTTCCCATGCTTCTTGAGGACATCCTCGAGAAGTGCAAGTTCACCCGAGCCCTCACCTTCTCCTATCACGAGCACTGGATCAACAACACCAAGAAGGAGTATCACGTGGAGGTAGTCATGAGGGCGAACGACCCTCCGATGAGCTGGTTCTTTGAAGGACCCCAGATGGTGACCCTGCTCCTCGCCGTTGAGACTTCTGCACTCAAGGCGCTAACTCGCCTTTAGGATCTTCTGCCAGAGATGGCAAGCGAGCCAGCCACCCGTTACTAGCCTTATCGGAAGGAGGGTGATGAAGAGAGCAGCGCACCAACCCCACCCATGGATGAAGTACTTTGTAACGCCCCGAGACCGATGCTCTAGATGCTTTCCTTTTATCATAGTTGTTGTCGTGTGTTTACTATGTTGGTTGCATTATCATAATGATTTTGCATATTTCTTTTCTATATGTTTATGCCATGATCATGATGAGTCCCATTGTCATATTTCGCTTCTTACATCATGTTCATCATCGGTTATATTGCATTGCCATGTATATCTCTTGTCTTATTGCATTTGGTCATTCATGTTGCCATGAGCATCATGTGCATTGCAACTCCTTCTCTTTTATCCTTTGTATTTTACTCTTTGCTCAACTTCAACTTGGTTTCGCCCAAGTTTCCAAATCCAAAAGTGCTACTTGCTTCTTTCCCTATTCTTCCTCTATTTGAGTTGCATTTCCACTTCCCCAATTCTTACCGAAACCATCTTCATAATGCAAGTTTTATATGTCCAGCCACCCTCTAAAATTTTGTCCCAACCAGAACTCATTGATAGGGTTTCCGAATTCAACATATTGAACTCAATTCATTATGTTTGGTTTTCTTACTTCCTCCATAAATGTTCATCTTGTGCACATAAATCATATCTATTATGTAGGGCCATCCTATAAAAATTAAGCCCATTTGGGTTCGGTTTGGTTAGGTTATAAATTCATGGAAGTTTGGATTAAATTCGAACATGTTTAAATTTATAGTCTGTAAAATCCTCACACCACTTTTCTTTAATTGACCATATTCCAAGGACTCCAGAACTATTTTTGTCTCTCCCTAATTCCTCTGCTACCTTTCTGTGCATTTATGCAAGTTCCATTTATATCTTATAAATGGATAAGAAGAAACAACAGAGGAGGAGAGTTCCAGCCGAGGCCCAGCATCTCTCCGCGCAGCGCCGCAGCCCACTTGGGCCTCCCCACTCTAGCCGGTCCAGCCCAGTGCCCCAAATGGCCACCTGCTCCATTTCCCCTCCGTCTCCCTTGCTCCAGACATAGAGCGCTCGCGCCATCGCGCCGTGAGCTCACGGATGTCGAGGCCAGCGATGCTCGCGCCGCTTTATAAGCCGACGCCCTACCCTAGGTTTTCCCCTTCCTCCTCGTTTCTCTCCGCTTCGCTGCCACCCGGTATGTCCACGCCCATGCCACCATAGCCAACGCCCGCGCCATGGCCCAGGAGAGCTCAAGATCTTCTCCGGCTTGATCCTCGTCGTAGCCGTCTTCGTCTTCTTCCACGACCACGAATGTGTCCCTGCCTTCGTCCTCGACCCCACAGCAAGTCCCTGGATCCCAGGAGTGTGCCCCTCCTGCTGGAATTTTGCCTATTTTGGGCCTAGCCCAATAGCAGTTTCAGAAATTCCTAGTAAATCCTAGAGGCCCACGCGGCCCATTTGTGCAAGGCAAGAGGTGGAACTAAAGTTTAGACCCACATTGCTAGTTTAGAGGGAGTTGGACCTCTTTATAAGGGAGGTTCTTTCCCCACTTGTATGAGCATGAGAACAAGAGGGACATCCACGCGCGCTCCTCCTTCGCCGCCCGCCTCGCCACGCCTCGTCACGACGCGCCGCGGGTTGCGGGAATGAGCCGAGCCGATGTCTAAATTTTTGCCGCGCACTACGAGTATATGAAAGGTCACACGGAAGCTGAAAAGATTTTTGCGAAAGTGGAGTTCGAATGCGGATAGTGCAGCCCTTCGGCTGCTGGCTGTTCGCTTCATCTCCGTCTCTTCATTTCACCTCTCGTCGCTGACCTCTCGCCTCCTTCTCTTGCGCCTATAAAAGGGAGGTCGCTCCTCCCAGAGAAACGCACCAGAACTTCTCCTTCCCCTCGCCACCGGTTCCAATCTCTGAGCTGCTGCTGTCTTCCTCATCCCGGCTTGCAGCATGCACCGCGAGTCGGGACAGTAGGCCTTCGAAACCGCACCTCTTTGAGTCGTATACGGGAGAAGGGTGATAAGGTTTTCGGCTTCTCTCTTGAGTGTTCATGGTGAGAACATAGTTGATGCTTATGCGTCAATTGATAGTGGAAAAGATATGCGGGACGCACTCGAGGCCAAGTTTGGGGTCTCGGATGCAGGCACTGAGCTGTACATCATGGAGCAATTCTATGATTACAGGATGACTGAAGACGCTCCGTGGTTGAGCAAGCTCATGAGATACAGTCATTTGCTAGAGAACTTGAGCACTTCAATTGTATGCTACCGGACAAGTTTGTTGCCGGAGGTATCATCTCTAAGCTTCCTCCTTTGTGGAGGAACTTTGCTACCTTACTGAAGCAAAAGAGGCAGGAGTTTTCCGTTCCAGATCTCAATGGCACTCTTGATGTTGAAGAAAAGGCGAGAGCAAAGGACACACGTGCTCGAGGTATTAAGGGAGGATCTAGTGCCAATGTGGTACAGAAGCAGAACTTCCAGCCCCAAAGTTCAAGAACAAGGGCAAGTTTGATGGTAAAGCAAAGTTTGATGGGAGGAACAAGGCTATACAGCACAAGAACTTCAAGAAGAAAAATGACAAGAAGAAAGGTGTCTGTCATGTGTGTGGAGATCCTGATCATTGGGCTCCTAGTTGCCCTAATCGCTATGACAAGCGTCATCCTGGGAAAGATGGCAAGAACGCTAATGTTGCCATTGGAGACATTGATATGAAGGATGCTGGGTATGGTATATTTCCAACTATTCTTTCAGTATGTCATTCTCCTGATTGGTTGGTTGACACAGGTGCTAATGTGCATGTATGCAGTGATATTTCCATGTTTTCGTCTTATCTGACTACAGGGACTTCAACCATGCTGATGGGCAACGGTTCAAGTGCTTCTTTTCATGGTGTTGGCACGGTCGATCTGAAGTTTACTTCGGGGAAGATCGTGCGGCTGAAGAATGTGCATTATGTCCCCTCCATCAATAAAAATCTTGTTAGCGGATCTCTTCCCTGTAGAGATGGCTACAAGCTTGTCTTTGAGTCAAATAAATTTGTAATATCCAAGTATGGAACCTTTGTTGGTAAAGGCTATGAGTCAGGAAGCCTTTATCCTTATCGGGCGTTTGCAATAAAGTTGTTAATCATATTTGCAACAATAGTGAATCAAATGTGTGGCATTCATGTCTTTGTCATGTTAATATTGGTTGCATGTCGCGACTAGCGAAGTTGAACTTAATCCCTAATTTCACCATTGTCAAGGGATCCGAGTGTCAAGTGTGTGTGCAAGCTAAGCAACCTCGTAAGTCACACATGACTGCGGAAACGAGAAATCATGCACCACTAGAGCTCATACATTCAGATCTTTGTGAAATGAATGGTGTTTTGACAAAAGGTGGAAAGAAATATTTCATGTTGTTAATTGACGACTCCACTAGATACTGTCGTGTGTATCTTCTGAAATCTAAGGATGAGGCTTTGAACTTTTTCAAGATCTATAAAGCCGAAGTGGAAAACCAACTTGATCGAAGAATCAAGAGGCTTAGGTCCGACCGTGGTGGAGAGTATTTTTACAATGAATTTGATGATTTTTGTGTGGAACATGGTATAATCCATGAGAGGACGCCTCCCTACTCACCTCAATCAAATGGGGTGGCCGAAAGAAAGAACCATACTCTAACTAATTTGGTTAACGCCATGTTATACACATCGGGTCTCTCCAAGGCATGGTGGGGGGAGGCGATATTGACGGCATGTCATGTCCTAAACCGAGTTCCCACAAAGAACAAAGAGATTACTCCATTCGAGGAATGGGAGAAGAAAAGGTTAAAACTCTCTTATCTACGAACATGGGGTTGTTTGGCAAAAGTCAATGTTCCAATTCCAAAGAAGCGGAAGCTTGGACCAAAGACTGTGGATTGTGTTTTCCTAGGATATGCTTTTCATATCATTGGCTATAGATTCTTGGTTGTAAAATCTGAGGTACCGGACATGCATGTCGGTACGATCATGGAGTCGAATGATGCAACTTTCTTTGAAGACATATTTCCCATGAAGGATATGGCTACCTCATCTAATCAGGAGATGCCTAGTTCATCGAATCAGGAACTAGTTACAATTACCAAACCTGCCATTTTGATAGAACACTTTGAAAGTCCTGTGGAGGAGAACAATGAAGTTCCTACTAGGAGCAAGCGACAGAGGACTGCAAAGTCCTTTGGTGATGATTTTCTTGTGTATCTCATAGATGGCACTCCCAGTTTTATTTTAGAGGCCTATGCATCTGAAGATGCCGACTATTGGAAGGAAGCAGTTCGTAGCGAGATGGATTCCATCTTGGCGAATGAAACTTGGGAGATAACTGATCGTCCTTATGGGTTCAAACCTATAGGATGCAAATGGGTATTCAAGAAGAAGCTTAGGCTTGATGGTACTATTGAAAAGTACAAGGCTCGGCTCGTTGCTAAGGGTAATCGCTAGCATCACACATAATTTGAAAGGGTAAATTCCAATCAGGTGGCTGAGCAATAGGTGCAGACATCAAAGCTTTATTAAGTATTTCAAATGCTTCTACACAATCATCATCAAAAACAAAAGGAGTATCTTTTTGTAATAGGTTAGTCAGAGGCCGGGAAATTTTTGAGAAGTCCTTAATGAACCTCCTATAAAAACTGGCATGACCAAGGAAACTTCTTATACCTTTGATGTCCTTGGGACACGACATCGTTTCAATAGCATCAACTTTAGCTCTATCAACTTCAATACCTCTTTCAGAAATTTTATGCCCCAAGACAATACCTTCATTAACCATAAAGTGGCACTTCTCCTAGTTCAAGACAAGATTAGTTTGTTCACATCTCTGCAAAACTCGATCAAGGTTTCTCAAGCAATCATCAAAAGAGGATCCATAAACAGGGTCATTGTCCATGAAAACCTCACAAATATTTTCACAAAAGTCAGAGAATATAGCCATCGTCCATCTTTGAAAGGTACCATGTGCATTACATAAACCAAAAGGCATACGTCTATAAGCAGAAGTACCGAAAGGGCAAGTAAAAGTGGTCTTTGCTTGATCATCAGCTGACACCGATATTTGAGAGAAGCCAAAGTAACCATCTAGAAAGCAAAAATGTGTATGTTTGGATAATATTTCTAGCATTTGATCAATGAAAGGCAAGGGGTAATGATCCTTTTTAGTAGCTTTATTTAATTTGCGGAAATCAATTACCATCCTATAACCTGTAATAATTCTTCGCGGAATCAATTCATCTTTATCATTAGGAACAATAGTAATACCTCCTTTCTTAGGGACACAATGGACAGGGCTTACCCACTGACTATCAGCAACGGGATAAATTATACCTGCCTCAAGGAGCTTTAATATTTCCTTTCTTACCACTTCTTTCATCTTAGGATTTAGCTATCATTGGTGATCAATAACTGGTTTGGCACCTTTCTCCAAATTTATTTTGTGTTGACATAGGGTGGGACTAATGCCCTTAAGATCATCAAGAGTATATCCAACAGTAGCATGGTGCTTCTTCAGAGTTTTCAATAATCCCTCTTTTTCATGCTCTGAAATGTTAGCACTAATAATAACAGGATATATCTTCTTTTCATCAAGATAAGCATATTTAAGAGTATCAGGCAATGGTTTAAGCTCAAACACGGGATCACCCTTGGGTGGAGGAGGATCCCCTAGGATTTCAATAGGCAAGTTGTGTTTCAGAATAGGTCCCTATTTAAATAATACTTCATCTATTTCCCTTCTTTCATTCATGAACATATCATTTTCATGGTCTAGCAAATATTGTTCAAAAGGATCAGTAGGAGGCACAGCAATAGAAACAAGACAAATAATTTCATCTTTACTAGGAAATTCTTTGTCATGGTGATAGAGGCGAAGGTGTCCCGATGTTTCGATGAGATGGTGGCTATCATTTCTGTGTGAGTCGACCTTGACGATCCGACTACGAACGTGCAAGACGTCGCGTCTTGGCAAACGAAGAACAAGCAAGAAACTGAGATTGCAATCTGGATATTGTGAATATAAGATGAAAGCTTTATTGATCAAGGTGGGGTTCTGTGACGTCTTGGTCTGGTTGTTCGACACAAACGAAGTACGCGAAGTTGTAGATATGGCGAACTTTTAATCTAAACAAAAACCCCAAAGTCTAAACGACGACCTAAGGGCTGTCTATATGGAGGAAGAGGGGGGGGATTTCGTGGCCCTTGGAGGAGGGGTCCGAAACCAACCCTAACTCTTGTTTCCCCACACATACGGACTCTAAAAACAGCCTATACTTAAGTATTTCGAAAATACATGGGCCTGGCCCAATAATAAGGTGACGCTGCACCTAAAATAGCCTCTAAACGAAATTTATGAAGTTGCATCTTGTATATTCCATCCAAGGCTTCATGCACTCCTTATGGTGGCTTCAAAGTCCTGAAATCATCACTTGTAACTCCGTTCTTGATCCCCTTGCGCATGCCATCATCTCCATGGTTGAACTTGTTCCAAGGTTCATCTTTCTTGTCCAAGCTAGGCCCTTCATTTGTAAGCAAAACAAATGTATCCAATTTAGGCAGCATCATATTCTCATTAACATTTGAATCATTACCAAGAAACGAAAGTACCTGATAATTCAATTGGCGTGTGCGAGCTCTAGTAATTGGTCCAGTATGTATAGCAGCACGGGCTGTGGGTGTAACAATGGTATTGATGTCCTCATCATCCTCCCCTTCTTGAAATGAAGTCGTCCTCGACGAAAGTTCATCGTCCTCACCCAAATAAGGCTTCAAATCTGCAATGTTAAAAGTGGGACTAACCCCAAAATCTGCAGGCAGCTCAAGTTTATATGCATTATCATTTATTTTCTCTAACACCTTAAAAGGACCATCAGCACGAGGCATTAGCCTTGATTTGCGCAAATTAGTAAATCTATCCTTACGCAAGTGTAACCAAACAAGATCTCTAGGTGCAAACACAACATGTTTTCTACCCTTATCTCCAGCAAGTTTATATTTAGCATTCATATGCTAAATGTTTTCCTTAGTTAACTCATGCATTTTTAAAATAAATTCAACACGTTCTTTAGCATCAAAATTAACCTTCTCCGAAGATGGAAGAGGCAACAAATCAATAGGTGCACGAGGTAGGAAACCATACACAATTTCAAAAGGGCACATCTTAGTAGTAGAATGCAATGAACGATTATAAGCAAATTCAATATGAGGCAAGAATTCTTCCCATATTTTCTTGTTATTCTTCAAAACAGCCTATGCATAGTAGACAATGTTCTATTGACTACTTCAGTTTGTCCATCAGTTTGGGGGTGACAAGTAGTACTAAAAAGCAGTTTAGTCCCCAACTTAGCCCATAAACATCTCCGAAAGTGGCTAAGAAATTTAGTATCATGATCTGAAACAATAGTATTTGCCACACCTTGCAAGCGAATAATTTCATGAAAGAACAAATCAGCAACATTAATAGCATCATCACTTTTATGACATGGTATAAAGTGTGTCATTTTCGAAAACCTATCCACGACAACAAATATGCTATCCCTCCCCTTCATTGTTCGAGGTAAACCTAAAACAAAGTCCATAGATATGTCCTCCCAAGGAACACTAGGTATAGGCAAAGGCATATATAAACCATGAGGATTGAGTCGTGACTTAGCTTTTTGACATGTAGGGCAGCGAGCAACAAAACGCTCAACATCCCGTCTCATCTTTGGCCAAAAGAAATGTGTAGCAAGTATATCCTCCGTCTTCTTAACACCAAAGTGTCCCATTAATCCTCCTGCATGCGCCTACTACAACAACAAAAGACGAACAAAGCTAGCTAGAATGCATAGCTTGTTAGCACGAAACACAAATCCATCATTAAGAACGAACTTGTTCCAAGTTCTCCCTTCCTTAGAATTCTACAATACATCTTTAAATTCAGCATCATGCACATATTGATCTTTGATGGTCTCCAAACCAAATATTTTAAAGTCAAGTTGTGAAAGCATAGTATAACGACGAGACAATGCATCAGCAACAACATTTTCTTTACCCTTCTTGTGTTTAATGACATAAGGGAAAGTCTCAATGAATTCAAACCATTTAGCATGTCGACGGTTCAGTTTTGCTTGACTTTTAATGTTTTTCAAAGATTCATGATCAGAATGTATAACAAATTCCTTTGGCCATAAATAATGTTGCCATGTTTCTAAGGTCCGAACAAGAACATATAATTCTTTATCATAAGTAGAATAGTTCAGACAAGGCCCACTCAATTTTTCAGAAAAGTATGCAACATGTTTGCCATCTTGTAATAACACACCTCCTAATCCAATTCCACTAGCATCACATTCAAGCTCAAAAGTCTTATTAAAATCAGGAAGTTGGAGTAAAGGAGCATGTGTCAACTTATCTTTCAATACCGTGAAGGCTTGTTCCTGTATGGTACCCCAAACAAAAGGCACATCCTTCTTTGTAAGCTCGTTGAGAGGTGCAGCAATGGTGCTGAAATCTCTCACAAAATGCCTATAGAAACCAGCGAGCCGAAGAAAACTCCTCACTTGTGTGACCGTTTTGGGTTGCGGCCAACTCTCAATAGCTTCAATCTTGGCTTTATCAACTTCAATTCCCTATGGAGTAACAACATAGCCAAGAAAAGATACTCGGTCGGTGTAAAAGGTGCACTTTCCAAGGTTACGAAACAAACGTGCATCACGTAGAGCAAATAAAAACAGCACGTAAATGTTCCAAATGTTCCTCCAAATATTTGCTATAAATCAATATGTCATCAAAGTAAACTACCACAAATCGTCCAATGGAAACACGTAAAACTTCGTTCATTAACCTCATGAAAGTACTAGGTGCATTAGTTAACCCAAAAGGCATGACTAACCACTCATATAATCCAAACTTAGTTTTAAATGTTGTTTTCCATTCTTCTCCCAATTTCATACTAATTAGATGGTATCCTCTACGCAAATCAACTTTGGAGAATATTGTAGAGCTACTCAATTCATCAGGCATATCATCTAGCCTAGGAATAGGATGACGATAACGAATAGTAATATTATTAATGCCTCTACAATCAACACACATACGCGACATACCATCCTTTTTCTGCACTAAAATGATAGGAACAGCACAAGGACTGAGGGATTCGCCTATATAACCTTTGTCGAGCAGTTCTTGTACTTGACGCGTAGTCTCCTTCGTCTCCTCTGGATTGGTACGGTATGGTGCACGGTTGGGTAATGATGCACCAGGAATTAAGTAAATTTGATGCTCAATCCCTCGAATAGGTGGTAATCCCAGTGGCACGTCTTGTGGAAAGACGTCAGCAAACTCCCGCAAAATGTTAGTGACAGCAGGAGGCAAAGAGGAAGGCACATCCTCGAATGAAAATAATGCCTCCTTGCACACAAAAGCATAGCAAACAGATTTGCTAAAATCTAAATCATCAATATCAGATTTGGTGGCAAGTAAACATGCACTTTTCAATTTAATTTTAGAAGCAACACTAGATGGTTTATTATTAGGCTGCATTTGGTGCTCAAATTATTTTGCCACAATCTGATTTTCACTTTTATTTTTCTCCTGTTTTGCTTTATTAGCTCTATTAATATCATCTTTCAAATGGAATCAGGAGTCATAGGAAGGAAAGTAATATTTTTATCCTTATGAACAAGAGTATACTGATTGTTTCTACCATGGTGTACAGAATTGTTATCAAATTGCCATGGTCTACCAAGTAATAAAGAACATGCTTGCATAGGTACCACATCACAATCAACATAATCAGCATATGTAGAGATACTAAAATGCACACGAACAATACGTGTTACGTTAACCTTGCCGCTGTTGTTGAACCATTGGATGTTGTAAGGATGTGGATGTGGTCTTGTGGTGAGAGATAGCTTCTCCACCATCTCCATGCTAGCCAAGTTATTGCAGATCCCTCCATCTATGATGACACGAACGGAACGTTCCTTCACAACTCCCTTTGTATGGAACAAATTATGCCTCTGATCCTGCTCAGCTTGTGTAACCTGCACACTCAAAACACGTTGAGCAACTAAACATTCATACCTGTCAGCATCTTCAGCAGCCATGTATTGCGTCTCATGATCGGAATCCTCTCCAGCGTGTTCTTCATGTGTAATAAGAGCCAAAGTCTCCTCATCATAGTCACTAGCGGACTCATACCCACCATCCTCAGTAGCAATCATCACACGCAGAGATTGACATTCTCTCGCAAAATGTCCTCTTCCCTTATAACGACGACAAATAATATCACTTGTGTGCCCTGTTGATGCCATGGAAGAAGAAGAGCTCTCCGCAGGTCCGGCAGGTGTGCTCTTGGCAGATAGTGGTGGTTGTGCCTGCTTTCTTGTATCACGGCTGGAGGTGGCACCTGATGGAGGTGCTGGTGGAGTGGAAGTAGAGGATGCACGTGGTGTCCATGATGAAGATCGACCTATAGGAAAGTTAGTTCGCGCCAATGCTTGTCGATCCTGCACTTCACGTTCAGCTTTACAAGCAAGATGGAATAAACGAGTGATATTAGTATACTCCTTATACTCTAGAATGGTCTGAATCTCTCTATTTAATCCACCCATAAAACGTGCAAGCATAGATTCATTCTCCTCAACAATACCACATCTAATCATGCCAGTTTGTAATTCCTGATAATATTCTTCTACAGAATTTTTTCCTTGTCTTAAACGCTGCAATTTTTGAAGTAATTCACGTTGATAATATGGTGGAACCCAACGAGTACGCATAGCAGTTTTCAAAGCAGCCCAAGTAGCTGGAATAGGATATAATCTACAATGTTCAGACCACCAAACACATGCAAAGCTACTGAAAGCACAAACAGCAGCAGGAACACGTCTCTCCTCAGGATATTGTAAACATGTAAATCGTTGTTCAGTTTCTTACTCCCAAGTAAGAAATATATCAGGAACATATCTACCCTCAAATGGTTAAATATTCAATTTTAGTTTAGGAAGATGGTCATGTACCTCAGGTGGTGGTGCAGCCCTACCATTGCGATGATATGCATGAGGACGACCTGGTGGTGGTGGTGCTGGTGGTTGCACGTAGTTCTGATTTTGGACAACCTCATCCTCGTAATGGTCCTCCACCTCTGCAGTAGCAGCAGGAGCTGCAGAAGCATCAACAGTGGCAGCAGAATGTTTCCCAGGGTCAATGGGAACGCGCTATGCTCGTCCCACTTGATTTGGAAAGCGACGTTATTGTTGTTGTTGTTGGAGAGGTGCGTTAGGGGCAGCCGGTGGTGGTGGTGGAAGACGCGCGAGGAATTCATTAAACTTTTTATCGAGCTTTGTTTCGAATGTCTTCTCCATGCCATCTATCTTCTCCATGGCCTCTTCAAATCTGTTTAGCACATCTTGCACCTGTCCACTCATCATTTGCGGAAATTTATCATGCAACTCCTTATTCGTCATGTTCTCCCATTCAGTCTCGTCGGCTTGTGATCCTGCCATGGTTAGCAGCAATAGAAACACACAAGAATATGATCCTACGGACTACTAACAAGAGGTGGTGGTGGATGTCACAAATCCGCCAAGCAAATGTCAAATTCTTACCAGTTCTTACCCAGCAGCAGGCGGTGATCAGCAACCATCGTAGTCAAAACTCTCAAGGCTTGGATAGAGCAATTACCAGGGAGAGTCAAACGCACGACGTAGATGTATGTGGAGCTGGGAAGGCTTATAATATGGTAGCAAAAAGGGTCAGCAATAATCAATTCAGTGATACAATGTTGAATAAACGCTCAACGACAGTACTGTGCCGGTCCTAGGCTAGACTGTGCTAGAGACACGAGCCTAGAACACTAACAAAATCATAGCGCTGCACGTAAACAAGGGAAAAGCACACTCTGGAATTTTTTTTGCCTGGTTTTTTTTTTGCGCTCCTCTTTTTCTTGCGAAAAATCACTATAATTGTGAGTGTCTGAAAACTCTTCCCTCTTCAAACTGATAGGATGGGCATGAAATTTTTTTGAATGATTTTTTTCGGAAATCAGGGCAGCGACGACGAAAAAGTGAGACAAAAAATCACTATGATGGCACGTGGCACAAAAGACTCAGAAAAGCCTAAAAATAGGATAGGGAAAAAATATTTTTGCTTGGGAATTTTTTTTCCGAAACCTACTCAGGTAAGGAAACACGAATCGGAAATTAGACGGACCTCGAAAACAAACCTAATATGAAAGGAACTCGGATTGGTGGTGAATATATGATGGTAGAATATGGCAGCGGTGGTGGTATATGGTTATGGATTGGTGTTGGTATATGGATAAGGATTGGTGGTGGTATATGGATACGGATTGGTGATGGTATATGGAGACGGATTGGTGGTGGTGTATGGATACGGATTGGTGATGGTATATGGAGACAGATCGATGGCGGATAAGCGGTGGTGGTAGATGGCAGGGGGGATGATGATGGTGTAGCGGCGGCGTGACAACTTATGACCAGAACTCGAAACTCTAAAAGACTAGACTCTAAGACCAGCAACTAGACACGACGATGCAACCGCAAATTCAACAAAGCAAAATACTGAAAAGACTATGCAAAGGCTCAGATTGGTTCGGATACGATGAACTAACCCTAATTTTTTTTTGGCTTTTTTTTCGTGGACTGTAGGTATGAAGAACAATCTCGATCTAAACTATGAAAAACTGTAAAATCTCACCGAGCAACCTGGAAATCTGATACGACTTGATAGAGGCGAAGGTGTCCCGATGTTTCGATGAGATGGTGGCTATCGTTTTTGTGGGAGTCGACCTTAACGATCCGACTACGAACGTGCGAGACGTCGCGCCTTAGGAATTGATAAACCAACTTCCGAGGGGTTATTGACCATGCCGGAGCACGATCAACTTGACCACGAGGGTCTGTTTCCTGCGAGCAAACAAAGAACAAGCAAGAAACTGAGATTGCAATCTGGATATTGCGAATATAAGATGAAAGCTTTATTGATCAAGGTGGGGTTCCGTGACATCTTGGTCTGGTCGTTTGACACAAATGAAGTACGCGAAGTTGCAGCTACGGCGAACTTTTAATCTAAACAAAACCCCCAAAGTCTAAACGATGCCCTAAGGGATGTATATATGGAGGAAGAGGGGGGGATTTCGTGGCCCTGGGAGGAGGGTTCCGAAACCAATCCGAACTCTTGTTTCCCCACACATACGGACTCTAAAAACAACCTATACTTAAGTATTTCGAAAATACATGGGCCTGGCCCAATAATAAGGTGACGCAGCACCTAAAATATCCTCTGAACGAAATTTATGAAGTGGCATCTTGTATATTTTGTCCAAGGCTTCATGCACTCCTTATGGTGGCTTCAAAGTCCTGAAATCATAACTTGTAACTCCGTTCTTGCTCCCCTTGCGCATGCCATCATCTGCATGCTTGAACTTGTTCCAAGATTCATCCTTCTTGTCCAAGCTAGGCCCTTCATTTGTATGCAAAACAAATGTATCCAATTTAGGTAGCATCATATTCTCATGAACATTAGAATCGTTACCAAGAAACAATAGTACCTGATAATTCAATTGGCGTGCGTGAGCTCTAGTAATTGGTCCAGTATGTATAGCAGCAGGGGCTGTGGGTGTAACAATGGTATTGATGTCCTCATCACATGGGGTTGTCTACGATATTTAGCAAAATTAAACTCATGAGGCATATCCCCTAAACCAACAGAAACGATATCCTTATTGTAGTCTATCTTAGCATTAACAGTATTCAAGAAGGGTCTACCAAATATAATGGGACAAAAGCTATCTTATGGGGAACCAAGAACAAGCAAATCAGCAGGATATTTATCCTTCCCACACAAAACTTCACCATCTCTAACAATCCCAAATGATGAAATAGTATCTCTATTGGCAAGCTTAATGGTAACATCAATATCTTCTATCTCAGGAGGTGCAATATCATGCATAATTTCATTGTATAAGGAATGGGGTATTGCACTTGCACTAGCACCCATATCACATAAGCCATAATAGCAATGATCTCCTATTTTAACAGAAATAACAGGCATGCCTACAACAGGTCTATGTTTATTTTTAGTATCAGGTCTAGCAATTCTAGCAGTCTCATCACATAAGTAAATAACATGCCCATCAATATTATCGGCCAAGAGATCTTTATCCCTAGCAATTTTAGGTTCAACTTTAACTTGCTCAGGGGGTTTGTGTGTCCCAATATTACTTTTGTTGACTACAGTTGAAGCTTTAACATGATCGTTTATTCTAACAGGGAAAGGTTGTTTCTCAACATAAGCAGTAGGAACAACAGGATCATTATAAGTGATAGTATTTTCTTCAACTTTAATAGGTGCAACTACTTTTACTTCAATGGGAGTATTATATTTAAAGCACTTCTCCTTAGGGAGATCAACATGAGTAGCAAATGATTCACAGAAAGAAGCTACTATCTCAGAGTCAAGTCCATATTTAGGGCTAAATTCACGAAAAGCATTGGTATCCATAAAAGATTTAACACAATCAAACTTAGGTGTGATACTGACTCCTTATCTTCGTCGAGGTCCCAATCTTTAGAGTTGCGTTTAATTCTCTCCAATAAATCACATTTGAATTCAATAGTCTTCATCATAAAAGATCTAGTACAAGAAGTATCGAGCATGGAGCGATTACTGAGAGAAAGCCGAGCATAAATTTTTTGAATAATCATTTCTCTTGAGAGCTCATGATTGGGGCATGTATAGAACATTGACTTAATCCTCGCCCAAGCTTGTGCAATGCTTTCTCCTTTGCGAGGCTAGAAATTATATATATAATTACGATCACGATGAACAAGATGCATAGGATAAAACTTCTAGTGAAATTCCAATTTCAATCGCTTATAGTCCCATCATCCCATATCATCACATAGCCTATACCATGTCAATGCATCTCCCTTCAAAGATAAAGGGAAAACCTTCTTCTTGATAACATCCTCGGGCATACTTGCAAGCTTAAATAATCCACAGACTTCATCCACATAGATTAAGTGTAAATCGGGATGCAATGTTCCATCTCCTGCAAAAGGATTAGCTAGCAGTTTCTCTATCATACCCGAAGGAATTTCAAAGTAAACATTTTCAGTAAGTTCAGCAGGTTGAGGGGTAGCTAATCATTGTTCCGGATGAGGTGCAGATACCCCGAACAAACCCCTCAAAGGATTATGTTCCATAGTAACAAGTGACAGTAAATTTCAGCACACTATATAATTTTTTCCTTGCCAAATTCCACCTACCAAAGGCGCTTCACTCCCCGGAAATGGCACCAAAAAAGAGTCTTGATGACCCACAAGTATAGGGGATCAATCGTAGTCCTTTCGATAAGTAAGAGTGACGAACCCAACAAGGAGCAGAAGGAAATGATAAGCAGTTTTCAGTAAGGTATTCTCTACATGCATTGAAATTATCGGTAACAGATAGTTTTGTGATAAGGTAATTGGTAACGGGTAATAAGTAATGAAAGTAAATAAGGTGTAGCAAGATGGCCCAATCCTTTTTGTAGCAAAGGACAAGCCCGGACATACTCTTATATGAAGGAAAGCACTCCTGAGGACACATGGGAATTATTGTCAAGCTAGTTTTCATCACGTTCATATGATTCGCGTTTGGTACCTTGATAATTTGATATGTGGGTGGACTGGTGCTTGGGGACTGTCCTTACTTGGACAAGCATCCCACTTATAATTAACCCCTATTGCAAGCATACGCAACTACAACAGAAGTATTAAGGTAAACCTAACCATAGCATGAAACATATGGATCCAAATCAGCCCCTTACGGAGCAAAGCATAAACTAGGGTTTAAGCTTATGTCACTCTAGCAACCCATCAGCTACTTATTACTTCCCAATGCCTTCCTCTAGGCCCAAACAATGGTGAAGTATCATGTAGTCGACGTTCACATGACACCACTAGAGGAAAGACAACATATATCTCATCAAAATATCGAACGAATACCAAATTCACATGACTACTTATAGCAAGACTTCTTGATGTAGGGTAGGAACCCTAATCGCCCGATCTTTCATGAAAGGAGCGGATACCGCGGAAATCACGAAGAACACGGGGAAGAACGGAGAGAAAACGCAATAAGAAACACGAGAGGAATCACTAAACGGACACGAATAAGTCACACATGGGCTAGATCCTTGAGTACATAAGGAAAGATACACGATCCACGGACAACTAGGGACGATACAAGGGTAGATGGTCTTCTCCGTGAGGAGGTCTTGAGTTCTTCCCTAAAAGGGGTCTTGAATCCGCTTGGGGGATCTTCTCCGGTGGAGGCTCGAATCTCCATAGAGAAGTCTACCAAGTGGATGAGCAAAGCTCTCTCACAAACATGAGCTAAACATTTGCTAACCCTAAAAATGGGGACTAGAAGGTCTATTTATGGCCCAAGGGGCGAATGGGTAAGTGAGGGGATGAAACGGGTACACGGGCCTCGGCCCAAGTCACGCACTCAGGCGGTGGCCGGATGATCCGGGAGTTGGTCCGGATGATCCGGGCTTCGGGGGTCCGGATGATCCGGGCCAGCATCCGGATGATCCGGCTGTGTTGTAACAGCTGCGGGAGGGCCGGATGTCCGGGACCTGGTCCAGGCGTCCGGGCGTGGCCGGATGACCCGGACCTGGGTCCGGATGACCCATCTCCAAGATGTTGCCTCGGGTGTCGCTGGGCACATTATCCGGATCGTCCAGGCCGGGGTCCGGATCCTCCGGGCTTCTGCTGACTTGGCCCTTTTTCTTCTCCGTCTTCACGTGCATCTTCCTCTTCGGATTCTCCTCGCTCCTTGGCGTCTCCATGGCTAACTCCTTGATACCTGAGTATGCGCAATGTCTCCATTTGAGGTAGTAGCCATGTCTCATGGTCATCGAAGTGGAATTGTGAGAGGAGAGATGTCACCTCGGTCTCGAGAGCTCTTGCGCGTGATCGAGTCATGGGTCCACTAGGCACTTGATGAGACGATGGTAGGTCCATGGGGATGACCTTGGGATGCTACACATCATCTCCCCTCCCTTGGGAAAGATCCGATCTCGGATCGAAATCCTCATCACCATGGTACGGGGAGTGATCTCTCACGTTGAAGATGTCGCTCACGGAGTACTTGTCACATGGGATGTCGATCTCGTATGCATTGTTGTTGTAGCGTGCAAGCACCTTGAATGGTCCATCGGCTCGTGGTAGAAGCTTGGACTTGTGTTCGTTGGGGAAGCGTTCTTTGCGAAGGTGTAGCCACACAAGATCTCCAATGTCGAATATCATGTGTTACTTGTTGACGTTGAGCTTGGTCGCGAGTCGTTGTACTTGGAGCTCAATGGTGTGCCTTGTATCTTCATGCATCTTCTTGAGTTGGGTTACTCGGGCAGTCGCGTCCATGTTTGTGCGCTCGTGTAGTGGTAGAGGTAGAATGTCCAATGGGGACAACGGCTTGAAGCCGTAGACAACCTCAAAGGGGGACTTGCCGGTAGTCGAATGTCTTACGTGGTTGTAGGCGTACTCGGCGATGGGCAAGCACTCTTACCACTCCTTGATGTTCTTCTTGATTAGCATGCGAAGAAGGGTGGATAGCGTGCGGTTTGTCACCTCCGTTTGGCCGTCGGTTTGTGGATGATAGGCCGTGGAGAATAGTAGCTTGATTCCGAGCTTGGCGCATAAGGTCTTCCAAAAGTAACTCAAGAACTTGACGTCGCGGTCTGAGACGATAGTCTTTGGCACACCATGTAGACGCAATATTTCCCTACAAAAGAGATTAGCAACATGTGAAGCATCATTTATCTTGTTACAAGGAATAAAATGTGCCATTTTTGAGAAACGGTCCACACTGACAAATATGGAATCTTCCCCATCTCGAGTCCTAGGCAAACCAAGTACAAAGTCTATGCTAATGTCTTCCCATGGTTGGTATGGAATTGGTAGAGGCATATAGAGGCCATGATATTGAGCTTTGGACTTAGCTTTGCGACATGTAGAACACCGGTTGGTGAAATGATTGACGTCCCAAAACATCTTGGGCCAAAAGTAGTTCTTCGAGAGCGTAGCGAACGTCTTGTTGCGTCCGAAATGTCCCATTAATTCTCCTCGATGCGATTCCTGCAAAAGCAACAAACGAAGAGACGACTCGGGGACGCAAAGTTTGTTAGCTCTCATAAGATAACCATCTTTGATGTAATAGCGTTCCCAAGATGTATTCGACAAACACTTTGCGTAAGGAGTAGCAAAAGTTGCATCATGCTCATACAAGTCTTTGATATGCTCGTAGCCAATGACATCTAACTCAAGTTGCGTGACAAGCATGCATATGCGGGAAAGAGCATCTGCTACGATGTTTTCTTTACCCTTGATGTACTTGATGACATAAGGAAAAGACTCAATAAATTCACTCCATTTAGCATGATGCTTGTTCAACTTGGTTTGACCCTTAAGATACTTGAGGGTCTCATGATCGGTATGAATGATAAACGCATGGGGGCGAAGGTAATGTTCCCATTCATGCAAAACGCGGACTAAAGCATATAGCTCTTTTTCATAGATGGGGTAATTAAGTTGCACTCCGGAAAGTTTCTCACTAAATTAAGCTATGGGGCGCTTCTCTTGCGTTAACATACACCCTATGCCATTACCACTAGCATCGCAATGAATCTCAAAAGGTTTGTCAAAGTTGGGTAAGGCAAGCATGGGATCATGAGTAAGCAAGTTCTTAAGCTCATTGAAAGAGGTATCTTGGGATGATCCCCAAACAAAAGGCACATTCTTCTTGCTCAAAGCATGCAAAGGCGAACAATGGTGCTAAAATCCTTCACAAAGCGACGATAGAAACCCGCAAGGCCAAGGAAACTACGCACTTGATGCAAGTTTGTTGGTTGCGGCCAAGTCTTAATAGCATTGATCTTGGACTCATCAACATGAACACCCTTAGAAGAAACAAAAAAACCCAAGAAAACGAGCTTATCAACACCAAAAAGGCATTTCTCCATATTAGCATAGAGGCACTCTTTTCTAAGAGTTTGCAAACGGTGCGGACATGGGTGACATGCTCTTTGATAGATTTTCTAAACACAAGAATGTCATCGAAGTAAACCACGACAAATATACCAATGTAAGGGCGAAAGACATGATTCATAAGACGCATAAAAGTGCCCGGTGCTTCCGAGAGACCCATAGGCCTGACTAACCACTCATACAAACAAACTTGGTTTTGAATGCAGTTTTCCATTCATCACCTTCTTGTATGAGGATTTGATAGTAACCACTCTTAGGATCAATTTTGGAAAATATAGTGGCACTGCTAAGTTCATCTAGCATATCATCTAGGCATGGAATGGGACATCTATAGCGAACGGTAATAGCATTGATAGGTCTACAATCGGAGCACATGTGAAAGCTACCGTCACGTTTTGGCACAAGCATGACTGGTACGGCACAAGGGCTCAAACTTTCACGCACATGTCCATGGTCTATGAGATGCTTTACTTGCCTTTGTATTTATTTGGTTTCTTTGGGGTTGACGCGATAAGGAGCTTTGTTCAGAAGCGGTGCTCCGGGGATGAGGTCGATGCGGTGCTTAATGCCTCAGAGTGGAGGTAGTCCTGGAGGTAGCTCATCGGGGAAAACATCTTGGAATTCCTGCAATAATGAAAACAACACCAAGGGTAGATTGTGAGAGGTGTTAGCTTGTGGTGCCTTGTCCTTGCACAATAGGACATAGTGTAGGACACTCGATGGGTTCTCACACACTTCCCTCATCTCATGTTTGGTGGCAAACAGAACTATGTTTTTCTTGTCGCTCATCATGGAGGCACTCAATTTGGCCTTGTGGCGCTCACTCTCTTTTTGGTGGCTCACTCTCTCACTATTCTCTCCATGATGGGTGGTTTGCTTGTCGGTGAGCACTTGGCTTGGATACATACGTCGTAGCACAAACTCCTTTCATTTCATCTTGAAGCTATAGTGGTTTGTACGCCCATTGTGGACGACTCCTCTATCGAATTGCCATGGCCGTCCAAGGAGAAGATGACAAACGGTCATTGGAACGACGTCGCACTCCAAGGTGTCTTCATAGGAGCCGATTTCGAAGGAGACTTGTACTCGGTGCTCGACTTGGATGGTGCCGGAGTCACTAAGCCATTGCACTTTGTATGGATGTGGATGCTTCGTCTTGGGAAATTGGAGCTCGGAGCAAAGTTCTTCACTTGCGAGATTATGACAACTTCCTCCATCTATGATGACCTTGACAGATCGTCCATTGATGCCGGCCTTGGTGTGAAATATGTTGCATCTTTGGTCTTCTTCTTGGTGATGTTGGAGGGTCAAGACTTTGGAGACAACAAGTGCGGGACTGGAGTCTTCATCGCAAAAGACTTGTTCTTCTTCATTGTTCACTTGGCGGTGCATGGTGACTTGCTCAAGGGCTTCCATTTCGCCTTCACTCATGGAGTCATATGTGCCATCGTCGTTGAATACCATGGTTCGCTTGTTGGTGCACTCATAGGACTTGTGGCCTCGGCCTCCGCAAGTGAAACACTTGGAGGAACTCGTCTTGACGGTCTCATCGGTTGGGGTTGATGATGATGAAGCTCTTGGCTTGAAGTTGCTCGTAGTAAGATGTCTTGTAGTTGATGAAGCTTTCTTGGAAGTCGACTTGTCGAAGTTGATTGAAGAAGGCTTTGTAGTCGGTGTTGGAGTCGTTGAAGCTTGGTTGTTGGTGAAGTCGTAGGACTTGGATGAGAACTTGGCATACTTGAAATCAGCTTGCACTTGGCGTTCCACTTTGGTAGCATGGTGCACTAGCTCGATGAGATTTGAGTATGGTTGGAAGTCGGCGATCTTCTCGATGGGATGATTGAGTCCATTCAATAAGCGTGCCAATGTTTGCTCATCATCTTCTATGACATTGCCTCTTATCATTGCAATATCCATCTCCTTGTAGTATTCTTCAATGCTCTTGGTTCCTTGCTTGAGTTGTTGGAGTTTCTTGAAGAGGTCACGGTTGTAGTAGGCAGGTACGAAGCGTGCTCTCATGATATCCTTCATTTGTGCCCAAGGAGTGATGGGTGGTTCACCTCTTGCCGCTCGGCGCTCAATGACTTGTTCCCACCAAATGAGCACATAGTCTTGGAACTCAAGGGATGCCATTGCGATCTTCTTCTCTTCTTCATAATTGTGCAAACGGAAGATCTTGTCAACTTTCAATGCCCATGAAAGGTACTCTTCGGGATTGTTGCTTCCGTTGAACTTGGGCATGGTGAACTTGAGCTTGCCGTAGAGTTGCTCTTCATTGTGTTGGGGTCGGGGATGATGACTCCCATGTTGTAGATGATTGTTCAACTCATGGTGCTCTTGGCGTGGAGGGTTGTCAACCTCGTGTTGCACTTGTCGTGGAGGATTCCCATTGTCTTCATGCTCTCGATGAACTTGATGGTCTTAGCGAGCTTGTGGAGGAGCTTCTCGAGCTCGAGGAGGAACTTGATGGTGCACGCGAGCTTGATAAATCCTCTCGCGGACTTCTTCGCGAAGTGCTTCGGCATGGTCACGAGCTTGTCGGCCTCGGTCAGCTACGGCTCGACTTGAATCGCGTAGAGCTCGTTATGCCTCAAGTGCTTGAGCGTCACAGAGTTGTTGTTCTTGATGTTGTTCCTCGGCATCTTGTGCATTTTGGTGTAGACGCGCGCGTTCTTCCTCTTCATGTTGGCGTTGTCGTTGCCGTTCTCGTGCTAGCGCAAAGGCTTCTTGGGTTTGGCATCGTTGGTGCTCTTGCGAGTCGGTGTCACGTAGAGGATTGAGGCTTGCTTGATGCTCGTTGCACGCGGCACGTCATAGAGTGTTCGATGACGGTGTACTTGAGCCGGAGAGGGTAAAGTCAGAGTGACGACTTGAACGGCTCCTTCTTGAAGTGGAAGAAGAGTGGTTGAGCAACAAAGCGCGAATCTCGTCGAGCTTGTGGTCGAAGTAGTCCCTTGTACGTTGCTCGTAGAGTCGCAAGTCGGTGGCGAGGTTGTCAATGCGGTCACTCATTGCTTGTTGTTCTTCATGCAAAGCACGTTGTGCACCAAAGAGGTGGCTTTTGGTGACGAAGGAGTTCATGTCGTCGTCTTGCTCCGTGAAGAGTGGGTTGGTAGAAGTACTTTGCCTATCCATCATTCCAAGACAAATGTGAGTGGTAGAAAGAGAAGAACGAATACCAAATGTACCTTGACTGAAGTTAAAAGTGGATCGATGATCACTCCAATGTAGGACAAGGGAATAGCCCAATTGGTACGAATTCTTGTCGGTTTCTCACACCTACACAAGTAAAAGCTTATGGTGGAGCTTGGTTAGGATGGTGGCACAATTTTTGATGTGAATGTAAGCAAGATTCAATAATCTTGGAGAAGATTCACGACTTGTAAATGCAACAAGTAGACCAATAGCAAGATGTGGTATGCGGAAACACAACATACAGAAAGATAAATGGGGTCGTGCAACCAAGGGTGAGCCAAAATGTGGAATCCACGAAAATGCTCTTCTTGCACAACACTAGAGAGACGCCAGCATGATTGCACAATAGGCGGATACGAACTTGTGCACAACCTAATAAGCAAAAATGCAACGACTTCTATCCCAAGTATGATGTTCCGGAAATATGATCCAATATGATCGAGTATGACAATCTTAATGTTGTATGATGCTATGGTTCTTTCTTATAAGCTCTGTGCCTATCTTTTCTCTTTGCTTAAAAGCTTGTTTGGCTCTTTGATGTTTGAGATCTTTTCTCTTGCGATGCTTCACGGACCAAGATCGCAATTGTGTATGCGATGACAACTTTGTGACACAAGAGATGATTCCAAGATATGCAACACGATGATAGTATGTATGCTATGGGATGTATGATCACTAATGTGCACAAGTCATGTTGCCGGCAATACTCAAATGCTAGTCTCGATGGGTAAGCTACGCAAAAGTAAGGCTATGGCTTTATCAATCCAAATTGGAAAGAGTATGATGATATCACACTACCAAGATGATACCAATGGGAAATGGATACCACAAGTGTGTAGTCGTTCGTAGTAGTCCTTGGTGAAAATGAGCGGTGGTGATGTTGATGTCGAACCGTCCCTAGGTAGCCGAAACACGAAAGGAACCGGTGAGCCACAACTCAAATTCTTAAAACCAACTGCGACAAAAAGCATCGGAGTAGGTAGCGGTTAAGTGGTGGTGTGGGTTGGTGTATTGGAAAGGTTAGCGGAGGGGTTTGCGGAAGTTAGGTGGTGGTGGTCGAAGTGGGTATGCGGAGGCGTAGGAGGCGGTGGTCAAAAACTGTAGGAAATGCAGTTTGGTCAGAGGAAGCCGGATGATCCGGGCCAGGAGCCGGATGATCCGGGCGGATCCGTATAATCCGGGCTACCAGCCGGATGATCCGGGCAGGTCAACTTGCTCGGGCATGGCTTGTGATGAACTCGAAAACGGCCACAAATTCGGGGATTTCACGGATTTTGGAGGGATTTCGAGGTGGAGATGGTGGGGGAAGGCTAGATCCAATTGCAACACAACAAACTCACGGATCAAAACCAACAAAACATCATCAAAACTCACAAATCACAAGAAATAATTTTGGGGCTATTTTTGTGGGTATTTTCAGATTAGGACGAAAAACAACAAAATAAAGCTAGAAAACAAAGATGGGAGGCTTCGAAATCGTGATCAACCTTGCTCATGATACCAAGATGATGTAGGGTAGGAACCCTAATCACTCGATCTTTCACGAAAGGAGTGAATCCCGCAGAAATCACGAAGAACACGGGGAAGAACGGAGAGAAAATGTAATAAGAAACACGAGAGGAATCACTAAACCGACACGAATAAGTCACACGTGGGCAAGATCCTCGATTACATAAGGAAAGATACATGATCCACAGACAACTAGGGATGATACAATGGTAGCCGGTCTTCTCCGTGAGGAGGTCTTGAGTTCTTCCCTAAAAGGGTCCTGAATCCGCTTGGGGGATCTTCTCTGGTGGAGGCTCGAATCTCCGTAGAGAAGTCTACCAAGTGGATGAGCAAATCTCTCTCACAAACATGAGCTAAACATTTGCTAACCCTAAAAATGGGGAGTAGAAGGTCTATTTATGGCCCAAGGGGCGAATGGGTAAGTGAGGGGACGAAATGGGTACACGGGCCTCGGCCCATGTCACGCACGCAGGCGGTGGCCGGATGATCCGGGAGTTGGTCCCGATGATCCGGGCTTCGGCATCCGGATTATCCGGCAGTGTTGGAGCAGCTGCGGGAGGGCCGGATGTCCGGGACCTGGTCCAGATCCGGGCATGGCCGGAGGATCTGGGCCTGGGTCCGGATGACCCATCTCCAAGATGTCGCCTCGGGTGTCGCTGGGCACATTATCTGGATCGTCCGGGCCGGGGTCCAGATCATCCGGGCTGAGGCCGGATCGTCCGGACGACGGTCCGGATCGTCCGGGCTTCTGCTAACTTGGCCATTTTTCTTCTCCGTCTTCACGTCCATCTTCCTCTTCGGATTCTCCTCGCTCCTTGGCGTCTCCATGGCTAACTCCTTTATACCTGAGTATGCACAATGTCTTTGTTTGAGGTAGTAGCCATGTCTCATGCTCATCGAAGTGGAATTGTGAGAGGAGAGATGTCACCTCGGTCTCGAGAGCTCTTGCGCGTGATCGAGTCATGAGTCCACTAGGCACTTGATGAGACGATGGTAGGTCCATGGGGATGACCTTGTGATGCTCCGCATCACTTCTCCCATGTCCTCAGGAACAAACGTAACTACTCACAAAGCATATTCATGTTCATAATCAGAGGGGTATTAATATGCATAATGGATCTGAACAAATGATCTTCCACCAAGTAAACCAACTACCATCAACTACAAGGAGCAATCATCACTACTAGCAACCCACAGGTACCAATCTGAGGTTTGGATACAAAGATTGGATACAAGAGAAGAACTAGGGTTTCAGATGAGATGGTGCTGGTGAAGATGTTGATGGAGATTGACCCCCTCCCGATGAGAAGATCGTTGGTGATGACGATGGCGATCATTTCCCCCTCCCGCAGGGAAGTTTCTCCGGCATAACAGCTCTGCCGGAGCCCTAGATTTGTTCCGCCAAGGTTCCGCCTCGTGGCGGCAGAGTTTCTTCCCAAAATCTTGCTTATTATTTTTTCTGGGACGAAAGACCTCATATAGCAGAAGATGGGCATTGGAGGGCCACCAGGGGGGCCCACGAGGCAGGAGGGCACGCCCAGGGGGTAGGGCGCGCCCACCACCCTCGTGGCTAGTGGGTGGCCCCCCTCTGGTACTTCTTGCGCCCAATATATTTTATATATTCTGGAAAGTGCTCCCGTAGAGTTTCAGGACTTTTGGAGATGTGCATAATAGGTCTCTAATATATGCTCTTTTTCCATCCCAGAATTCCAGCTGCCGGCATTCCCCATCTTCATGTAAAACTTATAAAATAAGAGAGAATAGGCATAAGTATTGTGACATAATGTGTAATAACAGCCCATAATGCAATAAATATCAATATAAAAGCATGATGCAAAATGGACGTATCAGGGGCCCAGCGCCGACACTGCTGGCCTCCCCAGAAGACTCCACCCATCCGGTGAGCTATTTCTCTTCCGCCACCGTGTCGGCCTTGTCCTCCACGGTGCCGGCCCTGCCAGCCTCCTTGGCGAGCGCCGCCTCCGCCGCCCGGGTGGCAATGTAGTCAAGCTCCTCCTTGGTGGTGTCGCGGATGAGCAGCGGCTCGTCACGGACATATTTCTCCAACAAGTTGTCAAAGAACGCCTGCACCTCCTTCGCTCCCGGGTCGACCCAAACCGGATCAAGGTCATGCGCGTTGAAGTCCGGCATCATGGCAACGATGGTGGTCTAGCGAGAGTTGTTGCTTAACGGGACCACTCCCTCCGGCAAATCAAATAGAGACGCCTTGACGGTCTTGCCGGCCTTCTCAGCTCTGCCGGTCCTCTCAGCCCTGCCGTGGTTACTCACCTTGAGCTGGAAGAGCCTCTGGCAAAAGTGAGAATGCCCCATCACCGTGAAGTTGTGCTTCAAGCCAGGGCGAAGCCTCATGACGTTAGCCACGTTCCTGTAGTCCCAGGCCGGCCTCCCCTTGCTGTGCAGTGGGGCAATCCGGCAACAGATGAAATCAGCCCCAATCATTTCAAGGGTGAGCCCGGCCACGGTGAGCCGATTCATCCTGGTGGTGGTGAACGAGAGCTTCTTGTTGTTGACATCGAGGTCACTCCAGTCCTTGCGGCGGAACGGAGGACTCCGGCAAACCCGGCAGAACTCCCTTGGATCCTCCTCCTCGATCTAGCACCACCGGCTCTGCCACTCATCCCACCTCTCCTTCTGGGCACCCTCCGGATACGTGCCCTTCTCCTGAGACCTCGGGATCTAGGTGATGCAGCCAGAGATGGCGCCCCCTGACTGAATGCGAGGGTAGAAGTAGTGGCGGAAGAGCGTCGTGCTAGGGAGCACTTTGGCGAAGCCCTCGCAGAGATGGGTGAAGAAGGCCATGCACGCCACGGCATTCGGCGTGAGATCTATAAGATGGAAGCCATAGGTGTGCATGACATCGTTGAAGAAATCAGAGAAAGGGGGCGGAGCCCGCAAGATAAGTAATCAACGAAGAAGGGGTACCGATTTGGGTCGGCCTTGGTGAAATTGGCAGGGACGATGCGCGTGGTAGGGTGCCCCGTCGTCTTCCTCCCCCAAAGGGGCTTGAAGTAGTCCTTGAGATGGACCGCATCGACCGTCGAGGGGAAGTAGGCGTGATGCATCCGAAGCGCCGCCAACTCGCTCTCCGGTGCCTCCTTCTCCTCGGCATCCTTGGCCGCCCCTTTTCCTTTACCAGTCTTGGGCGCCATAGCAACTGAGAGGGGATGGAGGATTAAGGGCAATGAGGGCACGGCAGTGGAGAGCAAAGGCAAGAGCTTGAGGAAGAAGAAGGGAGCGACAATTCCGAGATTGGGAAAGGAGTAGGGGGTAAATGAGCAGTGCGCCTACAGTTTTCCCTTTTTATGGGGAAGGCGCGGGCCGCCTCTTTACCATTTACCACAGCGTGACACAAGCATGCAGCAACCGCCCCACGCATGACCCCCACATCGCGCATTCAATGCGGGTCATGGGGAAGTGCAACTGGCGAGGGAGTTACTACCGTAACACTCTGCCACGCGTACCCACACACCGTTCTGGGCCTGGCCCAATAATGCTCCACGCTTATATGTGGCCCAGGACCGGGGGCTCCTGTCGGTGTACAAAAGTAGGGGTCCTTTTTCTATCCCTTTACTTGTGTGCAGGCAGTCGTAGCCACACGCCTGCGGCCATGCTTGGCAGGGCAGAGGAAGTGAAGGCACAAGACTACTAGAGTAGCGCCAAGCCAAAGGCGTGAGAAGAAGAGGGACAAGGTGGGCTTTCCCTGGCAAGAGCCTTGCCGGGGTAACTTGCCCAACACTAGTAGAGCCGCCACCCTACAGCCTAAGAGTTCCGACACCGTCGACAACATTGGAACCAAGGCTGGGGAGGTGCCTGCATGGTGGCATGCGGATCTTTGTGAAGACCAACAACATACAAGACTAGATGAGAACCAGAAGACGGAAACCCCCCGGCAAGATCCTTGCCGGGGACGCCCACGAGACCCCCGTCAAGACCCTTGCCGGGGACACATGTGAGACCCTGGCAAGGCCCTTGCCGGGGCCCGGGCAAGACCCTTACCAGGGACATCTGCGGGGCTGTAGCCAGGCCCCCACCTACCAAGGGTCCACCGCCGTTCATAGCTGTCAACCCGCCAACGAGGCAGGCACCTGCGTGGCGACGTGTAGCTTCTCGGCCAACTCAGCAAGCACCTGTGTGGTGGCATGCAGATCTTCGTGAAGACTCTGCCACTGCACCAACTCAGCAGCTAGCCAGCCAGCGTGGCGCTGCACGCCTAGTCAGCTTGGACGTGCGTCAGTGCGAGACGAGGAAGCGACGGACGAGATGAGCTTCCTTGCCGTCCCCGATAAAGTGAGGGGGCACCTCGGCAGTGCATTAAATGCATTGTCCTACGGTACCGGGCGATGGACTTGTAAATAGTACAAACTTTCCACCTCCTGTGTGCCAATATGGCGACCCCTTTGGCTATAAAAGGAGGCCCGAGGCATACTAGAGAGGGATTCTGACTTTTTGGACCCTGCACGATTTGTAGCTAGTCCAAGAACACCAGATAAACACAAACCAACGGGAGTAGGGTATTACGCATCACTTGCGGCCCGAACCTGGATAAATTCCCCTATGTTGATCTTATAAACCCGCTCTTTCCACAGCCCCGCGCCCACCAACCGTAGAAGGGATTCCCTGTGATCCCATAGGTGTCGTTTCCATCGACAATTGTGTTTAAGCAGAGGACCTTGTTCAAAGAAAACCTTATCTATTTAATTTCTTTCATGCATATGTAAATCATTTTCATGGTCTAGCAAATATTGTTCTAAAGGATCAGTAGGTGGAACAGCAATAGAAGCAAGACCAATTAATTCATCCTTACTAGGCAATTCTTTTTCATGATGATTTCTAATAAACTTGGAAACATTAAACTCATGAGATTCATCACCAAAGCTAACACCAACAATGTGTTTCTTACAATCTATCTTAGCATTAATTGTATTCAAGAATGGTCTACCAAAGATAATGGGACAAAAGTCATCTTGTGGGGAACCAAGAACAATAAAATCAATAGGGTATTTCATTTTCCCACACAAGACTTCAAAATCTCTAGTAGTCCCAAATGGTGATATGGTGTCTCTATTAGCAAGCTTAATAGTAACATCTATTTCTTCTATCTCAGCAGGTTTTATGTTTTTCATGATTTCTTCATATAGTGATCTCCTATTTTAACTGAAATAATAGGCATGCCAACAACAGATCTATGTTTATCTCTTTTATCAGGTTTAGCAATTCTAACAGCTTCTTCACAGAAGTAAATACCATGCCCATCCATATCTTCTTCTATGAGATATTTAACCATAGCAATACTAGGTTCAACTTTAATTTGTTCATTAGGTTTAGGTGTTCTAATATAGCTTTTGTTAACCAAAGTCGATACTTTAGCATGTTCCTTAATCCTAACAGGGAAAGGTGGTTTCTCAATATAAGCAGAAGGAACAACTGGATCAACATTGTAAAGTATAGTTTCTTCTTTAACTGGTACTGGTTCTTTAATTTCTTCTTTAATAGGTGGGTGATATTTAAACTTCTCCTTATGGAGTTCAACATGAGTAGAAAATGATTCACAAAAGGATGCTACTATCTCCGAGTCAAGTCCATATTTAGTGCTAAACTTTTGAAAAGCATCAGTATCCATAAAAGATTTAACACAATCACACTTAAGTTTAATACCTGACTCTTTACCTTCGCGAGTTCCCAATCTTCAGAGTTGCTTTAGCTCTTTCCAAAAGATCCCACCGAAATTCAATAGTATTCTTTATAAATGAACCAACACAAGAAGTATCAAGCATGGTTTGATCATTACGAGAAAGTCGAGCATAAAAATTCTGGATAATAATTTCTCTTGAGAGCTCATGACTTTCTACTTCACGAGGAAAAAATTATATATATAATTCCGATCACGATGAACTAGATGCATAGGATAATTTTTTTGGTGGAACTCCAATTTCAAACGATTCCAATTCCATGATCCAATATCATCACATAGCCTATACCATGCAAATGCTTTTACCTTCATAGATAAAGAGAAAACCTTTTTCATCACTTCATCCCTGGGTAAACCTGCAAGCTTAAATAATCCACAATTGTGTTCCACATATATCAAGTGCATATCAGGATGTCCGGTTCCATCTCCTCCATAAGGATTAGCTAGCAGTTATTATATTATACCTAAAGGAATTTCATATTCAATATTTTCAGTAGGTGCAGTAAGTTGAGCGGTTCCTAATTATGGTTCCGGATGAGGTGAAGATACCCCGAACAAACCCCTCAAAAGATTGTTTTCCATAGTAACAAGTGACAGTAAATTTCAGCACACTATATAAATGTTTCCTTACCAAATTCCACTTACCAAAGGCACTTCACTCCCTGGCAATGGCGCCAGAAAATAGCCTTGATGACCCAAAAGTATAGGGGATCAATTGTAGCTCTTTTTGATAAGTATGCGTGTCGAACCCAACGAGGAGCAGAAGGAAATGACGAGTAGTTTTCAGTAAGGTAATGTCTGCAAGTGCTGAAATTGTAAGTAACAGAGTAGTTTGATAGCAAGATAATTTGTAACGAGCAAGTAGCAAAAGTTCAGCAAGGTATCCCAATACTTTTGAGGCAAAGGACAGGCTAAAACGGTCTCTTATGATAAGCAAAGCGTTCTTGAGGGTACACAGGAATATCATGTAGTCACTTTCATCATGTTGGTTAGATTTGTGTTTGCTACTTTGATAATTTGATAAGTGGGTGGACTAGTGCTTAGGTGTTGTTCTTACTTGAACAAACCTCCTACTTATGATTAACCATCCTACAAGCATCCGCAACTACGATAAAAGTATGAAGAATAAATTCTAACCATAGCATTAAACTTTTGTATCCAATCGGTCCCTTACGAAATAGCGCATAAACTGGGGTTTAAGCTTCCGTCACTCTCGCAACCAACCATCTAATTTTTACTCCACAATGCATTCCCTTAGGCCCAAATATGGTGAAGTTTCATGTACTCGACGTTCACATGACACCACTAAGGGAATAACAACATACATACAATCAAAATATCGAACACATATCAAGTTTACATGATTACTTGCAACATGATTTCTCCCGTGACCTCAAGAACAAAAGTAACTGCTCACAAATGCTAAACACGTTCATGATCAGAGGAGTATTAAATAGAATAATGGATCTGAACATATAATCTTCCACCAAATAAACCATATAGTAATCAACTACAAGATGTAATCAACACTACTAGTCACCCACAAGCACCAATCTATAGTTCTCGTAACAAGATTGAACACAAGAGATGAACTAGGGTTTGAGAGGATATGGTGTTGTTGAAGATGTTGATGGAGATTGCCCTCCCCAAGATGGGAGAGTTGTTGGTGATGATGATGACGATGATTTACCCTCCGGGAGGGAAGTTCCCCCGGTGGAATCGCTCCGCCTGAGGGCAAAAGTGCTCCTGCCCAAGTTCCACCTCGAGGCGGCGGCGGTTCATCTCGAAAGTCTCCCCCTTATTTTTTCTAGGTAAAAATGAATTATATACCAGAAGATGGGCACCGGAGGTGGGCCGAGGAGGCTACAACCCAGTAGGGCGCGCCTGGGGGCCTGGCGCGCCCAGGTGGGTTGTGCCCACCTGGTGGCCCCCCTCTGGTGTTTATTGGCTCCAATATTTTTTAAATAATCCATAAAAAATCTCCGTGAAGTTTCGGCTGATTTGGAGTTGTGCAGAATAGGTGGCATGACGTAGATTTTCCAGGTCCAGATTTCCAGCAACCAAAATTCTCCCTCTTGATGTGTTCCTTGCAAATTATGAGATAAAAGGCATTAGAATTACTCCAAAAAGCATAATTATTAATAAAACATTATAAGTAACAGTAAGAAAACATGATGCAAAATTGACGTATCATGCGGGCACGCATAGTGGTAGTACCTCGTGCCCCGTGATGGTGAGGCTATTATTTACTACGTACTCATACTGTAGCAGTAGTACTACTACTTTCTATAGTGCACCAGTTTTCAACTATTGAATCTCAAGCCAAGGAGCCACAGTTGCAAGTGGAGGGTACTGCTATTCACTAGAGCCATCGATGTACTATCAATGCAGGGAAAGTACACCTGCATAGTGCGTACTCTCCGTGCTCTATTCAAGCGCGTAGCTGGCCTACTCAGCCGCTCCTCTCACACGCACACTAGCAGCTGGTTTATCAGCGACGGTTACTGCAGGGGCAGAACATTTGATTTCTTTGATACATCAAGGCTAGGATTTTCACTTCCTTTTGTGGAGGTGTAATGGATCTCGTCGAACTTTCCTAGTTCCTTCTTTATGAATGAGATGAGGCAAAGCGTTTGCCTCTGTTTCCAAAAAAATCACATCAAGAGGAATTTCTTTTATAGAGCCGATAATGGAGCGAAGTCCATGCGTGTAATGCCATGAGCTATGGAGTAGTAGAGTACTAGCACTTTACGTATAGAGCCATATTGCACAGTTCCCAATGTCTTGCCAGGCATTTCCGGCTCCTCGGGCTTAATTGGAAGTCACTAGTTTAAATATGATAGCTGATGAGGAAGCTGCAAGCACGGTGCAGCTAGGGCCAGAACGCAGGTGAGGAACTTTGCATGGTTTGAATTGATATATAGGAGTACTACTCTAGTACGCGTGCCACGAGATGATGGGGGGAACCCGTTCACGTGGCTGGGCTATCCAGTGCACCCAGATTGTGGTGCGACACGTCCATTCGACTTCAAAACTCAAAGTACCAATGTACAATCGCTCGCAGCGAGGTTACTATTTAAAAAAAGGCCGCCGTGCATTTAGCCGGGATCAAACCCACAAAATGAGCTATACACTCCCGCGACCACTAGTAGTACTCGTTGGAGAGAATTGCCTTTTTTCGCTAGTACATTGTTCCTTACAATAAACCACTAATAATGCCAAGAAACTACTACCACTTACCGACCATCCCTACCAAGAAACGACTACTCTATAAAGTGCCGTCATAGGCATGTTTCAACCCATGTCGCCCCTTACACCGACAAGTTAGGCGTTACGACTTGTGGGACCTATATGTTAGTCTAGACAAAAATCCCCGAGTGACCTCCTACCTCCGGCCAGTCCACCTAGTCATCCTCGTCCATGGGACGCATCTGCCGCCACCGGTAGAAGGCGAGCTCACAACCGTCGGCGATGCGGGGCCCATCTTTTTGTAGCCCGGATGCCAGCTCTATCCGGTGCTCGCGGCCGCTAGCTAGCCAAGATAGCACACAACCTGCTGGATACATCCAACTGCTTGTCTGCAAGGTTGGCACGATGGTGAAACGGCTTGCTCGCACGCATCGCGCTAAGGCCAGCCATCTGGCTCGAGCGAAGGCTAGCATGGCGTCTTGCTCGCGCGTGAGTCACACTCGGGTCAGCCATCCAACCCATGCGGAGGCCAGCACGGCGTCCAGCCCGTCTGGCGGAGCGGCGGCCAGCTTGCTCATCACCATACCACCGACGAACACGCATGAGAACTATTTGAAGTAATGTTCAAGAAAATAATGATTGGAGGAGGAAGAATAGGATAGATGGTCAGATGTGGGTCCCTCGTGTCAATAGTCAAGCAAAGTGTGTTGGTTTAAGCTACCTCGTCAGCACGGACGTGTGGGCCATCCCTATCAGAAACGGGTTTAAATGAGCCTAATCAGCACTAGGTAGTAGTTTTTGGCGTGGATTAAGAAATTTTGGGTACGTTTTTGCTACTTTTTGTACAATAGTTTCTTCCTAGGGCTGGTTGAAATCGGTAGTTTTTTGTTAAATACTCTACATACTGTAAGTAGGAGCGAAAGTTAAGCTTTGGAAGCGAATAAGCATGGCTAGTTACATAGTGCCTATGTGTACGTAATTCAAAGTAAATATCAACCATGAGTGACTAATATCTTGATGGAAAACTCGAAACTATGGAAATACTAGCATTTTTTTGCATGGTTGGAAATACTGGTAATGTTCACGTGCGTTGCAATGGATCATAATTAGAATAATAATTATTCACAAACTTGATAGAAAACACTTTAATTCTGAGATACATATATCACTAGAGATATGTTATGTTTCAATCAGAATATATTCCTTGGGCTGTTTTGGTGAGGTGAGGGAGGGATGTGGTTGGTTTTAAGATAATAATTAAGGGGTTTTCTGCAACTTGGTAGAGAAGTGGGATGTTGTTGAGAAAAGGAAACAACTTACCTCATAGTCGTTAGATGTAGATCTAATGGTCAGAAATGACTGATGGCAGACACACCATCATCACCAACTAAATCTTCTATAGGAGTACTAGCAAGATGTCTGTGCATTGCACGGAATATCAAGATGCATTTGTTATAAAACACCTGTTGTGATTGACCCATGCATGAGTAATCCTATGTGTAAAAACTAATGATATCCCGAGAAAGAGGAGAGATAAGGTGAGGAGGAGTGGGGTGTGGTGGTGATTGGTGGTCGGACTGGGTGGAGGCATGGGGATGGATGATGCCGGCAGCGACCACCATGCCAGTTTGTTCCAGAGGCCTCCTTTTTTAATTGCTCAACAATGAGGCTGTGGGAGATAACGATGAACAAGGGAAGGCCTTGTATGCAGATGTGGAGCGAGGTGCGGGTATCTTTTAGTTTAATTTCTATCTGTCAGATATAGATCGGACAGTCTATATTGCAAGATGGCAGGCATACCATCATCACCAACTCGGTTTTTTATAAGAGAAGAGATGTGAGTATGGAGATACAAACGTATTATCGATATTTGTTTACATAAACTTGGATCTACATTCTATTCTATGGCTGAGCAAGTGGGGCCTTAGCACGATGACTTGTCGACTGTATAAACAAAGGTTTTCCCGTCGCCGATAAGGAGGGGGTGACGGCGGCGTGCTTTCGACTTGCTCCAGTCCTAGTAGTCATACTAGGTGTTCTACGCATGTGTAGTTCGCCGTACTTCCACAACTGTTGATGAATAGATGGTAAGTTATTCATGGGAAAACCTTTGTTATGTGTGTGTGTGAGAGAGAGAGACAGCGCGTGTGTGTGATATGTGTAGAGACTGAGGCAATGATAAGAGATTCTTTGTGTCTCTGTGTGTGGAGGATAGAGACACATAGACATAATCAGAGAGTGTGTGTGAGATACACATGCGGACATGGGGAGAGATATGTGAGTTAGAGAGATGGAGAATTTCGGTGTGCATCTGAGCTAGAGAGAGGGGGGATGTATACATACCTAAAGCTAGAGAGAATATGCAAGGGTGTGTGTGTCTTAAAAGAAGGATCCAGATAGATGGGTGTTTGTGCATGTCTGTGTGTGTTTGTGCGCGTGCATGTGTGTGTGTGTGTGAGGGAGTGTGTGTATGTGGAGAAGAGAGACCACTAATGATGTAAACCTAGTATAGGGAAGGGGGAATGCTGTGACATGTGTGTCAAAGAGAAACAAAGGCATATGTAGTAGCAGGATAGCATGAGTGCGGGCGGGAAGCAGACTATTTGGAAGAGACATCGAGTTTGTGTTGGAGAGGGGTGTGAGAGCGAGCGAGAGAGAGCTAGCGAGGGAGAGAGAGAGGAAGAGAAGGGGAGGGAGAGGGGTCGTTTGTGTGTGGAAGTGGCGTATAGATAGGGAGAAAATGTTGATGTTGTTAAAAAGTGGCCTATGTACGGAGACACAAGGGAAGCGAGTCATCGTGTGTGTGATAGGGATTTCATGAGAGATCTAGAATAGGTGGTGTAGAGAACAACGTGCGAGATTGAGAACGATGATACGTTAGGGAGCTATGGAAAGAGTGTAACGCCCCGAGACCGATGTGCCAGGTGTCGTCCAGTTATTCGCTGTTGTTGCGTTGTCATTACTTGCATGTCATGCATTGCATATCATGTCATCATGTGCATTTCATTTGCATACGTGTTCATCTCATGCATCCGAGCATTTTCCCCGTTGTCCGTTTTGCATTCCGGCGCTCCGTTCTCCTCCGGTGGTCATTTCTACCTTTCTTTCATGTGTGGGGATTAAACATTTCCAGATTGGACCGAGACTTGCCAAGCGGCCTTGGTTTACTACCGGTAGACCGCCTGTCAAGTTTCGTACCATTTGGACTTCGTTTGATACTCCAACGGTTAACCGAGGGACCGAAAAGGCCTCGTGTGTGTTGCAGCCCAACCCCCCTCCAAAGTGTCCCAAAACCCACCTAAAGCTCCTCCATCATCTCGGTCGTTCGACCACGATCGCATGGACGCGAACCGCACCTCATTTGGAGCTTCCTAGCTCCCTCTACCTATAAATATGTGATCCCCTTCCCAAAATTCGCGGATGAAACCCTAACTTCGTCCTCCTCGCACCGCCGGACATTTTCCCACCGCGCCCGGACATGTCCAACCGCCGCCGCCGGCGAATCCCAGCCTGACACGTCATCCACCGCTGCCCTCTCTCTCCTCCAGCACCGCCGCGGCCCACGGAGCCCATCCGGGGCCTGCGCGGGCCCGAAGCCCCGCCGCCGCCCAAGTGCGCCACCGCCCGCGCGTGTCCCGCCGGAGTGCCCCGCCGCCGTCCGCCGGAGCCTCTGCTCCTCCCACCTCCTCGCACCGGCCGGCGACCTAACATCGCCGCGGAGGACCGCGTCCGGCCAGGCCAGACCCGCGCCTCGCCCCTTCTCCCTCCTGCTACCTTTTGTCCCTCACCGGAGCTCTCTCTCTCTCTCTCGTAACAGGATCCGCCGCCGCCATGGAAGACCTCGCCGCCGGCCTCATCGTCCTCAAATCTCGCCGGATCCGGAGTCCTCGGGCTCAGATCTACCTGTTCCCGCCGATCCCTGCTGTGCCCGCTTCGCCGGAGACCCTCCCCGGCCGCCGTTGACCGCGCCACGACCTCCTGCCTCGTGCAGTCGGACGAAGGAGACAACGAGGGGAGCGTCGCCCCTGGGCCCGACCTCGTCCAAGGCCCAGCAACCGGCCTGCCCCGAGCGCAAGCCCGCGCCTGCAGCCTCTCGTCCCACCGCTGCGCAAGGCCCAACTCCTCCCGAGCCGGCTCCTCTCCACATCGCCAGGCCCAGCCGATGGCCAGATCCGGCCCAGTGCACCCCAGCCCATCACCTCCGATGGCCCAAGGCCCAGGGTGAGCAGCCCCTGGTATTTTTTCCCCTCTGTTCGTTGGGCCAGCCTTCAGATTCGGCCCATATCATGTTTTTTTCCAGCGCCTGCGAATTTCCTAATTACCAGTGCACTGCATATTTACAGATTGGACCCTATACTTCATGCATATAATAACTTCACAACCGTGCATCGGATCTAAATAAATTATATATGAAACTTGCTTAGAATTTCATCTAGTTTCATAATATGCAACTTTCATCTATGTTTGAAATGTTTTGAATGCTGTTTGAGTAAATTTGCTCCTATGTCATGTTAAAATGATTTAATTCATAACTAATTAACCATAGCTCCAAATTTAATAAACTTTATATGTAAATGGTGTAGAATTTTGCCTAGTTTAACATGGTGGCTTCACTTTGCATGCTTAACAACTCTAAAATTATGTTTAGGGCAGAACAGTACCAAACCTAATATATGCATATGAGGAGTTTCCGGAATTGTTGTTCGTTGTTTCTGGCCTCATTTAAACTTGACTAGATAGGTAGTTTTCATTTGCTTCACCCTCTTGCCATGCTAACAACATTTAATCTTGTTGGGTACATAACCGAGAGAGAACTAAATAATAGATGTGGTGTTCCGTCAATATACAACCCGTTGCATATTGAGCTCCACTTAATTTGTAGTTTTGGTTGTTGCACTTTGCGTTGTCATGCATATTTAAACCGGACATGCATCATACTTGTTTGCGCATCGTGCCATGTTGTTGTAGTGGTTGTTTACTATGTTGTTTGCTTCTTTTCCGGTGTTTCTTCTTCGGGTTGGTTCCGATAACGTCGTGTGTGTGAGGAACCGTTCGACTACGTCTGTTTATCTTCATGGACTCGTTCTTCTTCCTTGCGGGATTTCAGGCAAGATGATCATACCCTCGAAATCACTACTATCTTTGCTTTGATAGATGCTCGCTCTTTTGCTATGCCTATGCTGCGATACCTACCACTTGCTTGTCATGCCTCCCATATTGTTGAACCAAGCCTCTAACCAACCTTGTCCCAGCAAACCGTTGATTGGCTACGTTACCGCTTTGCTCAGCCCCTCTTATAGCGTTGTTAGTTGCAGGTGAAGATTGAAGTTTGTTCCTTGTTGGAACATGGAGATGTTGTTCCTTGTGGGAACATGTTTACTTGTTGGGATATCACAATATATCTTATTTAATTAATGCACCTATATACCTGGTAAAGGGTGGAAGGCTCGGCCTTATGCCTGGTGTTTTGTTCCACTCTTGCCGCCCTAGTTTCCGTCATATCGGTGTTATATTCCCGGATTTTGAGTTCCTTACGCGGTTGGGTAATAATGGGAACCCCTTGACAGTTCGCCTTAAGTAAAGCTCTTCCAGCAATGCCCAACATTGGTTTTACCATTCGCCACCTAGCCTTTTTCTTTTCCCTTGGGAGTCACGCTCCTGAGGGTCATCATTATTTTACCCCCCCCCCGAGCCAGTGCTCCTCTGAGTGTTGGTCCAACTGAGCGATGTCCAAGGCTACTAGGGGTAACTCTGGGCTGGCTTACCCGACGTCTTGCTCATCTGGTGTGCCCTGAGAACGAGATATGTGCAGCTCCTATTGGGATTTGTCGGCACATCTGGGTGGTGTTGCTGGTTTAGTTTTACCCTGTCGAAATGTCTTGTTGTACCTGGATACCGAGTCTGATCGGAAAGTCTCGGGAGGAGTTCTATTCCTTCATTGACCGTGAGAGCTTGTCATGGGCTAAGTTGGGACACCCCTGCAGGGATTTGAACTTTCGAAAGCCGTGCCTGCGGTTATGGGCAGATGGGAATTTCTTAACGTCCGGTTGTAGAAAACCTGAATTTGACCTTAATTAAAATGAATCAACAGCGTGTGTAACCGTGATGGTCTCTTTCCGCCAGAGACCGGGAAGTGAACACGATGTTGGAGTTATGCTTGATGTAGGTTGTTTTAGGATCACTTCTTGATCATACTTCTATCGACCGTGCTTTGCCTTCTCTTCTCGCTCTCTTTTTCGTATGTTTAGCCACCATATATGCTAGTCGCTTGCTGCAGCTTCACCTCTTACCTTTACCTTACCCATAAGCTTAAATAGTCTTGATCGCGAGGGTGCGAGATTTCTGAGTCCCTGTGGCTCAAAGATACTTCCAAAACCAGTTTGCAGGTGCCACTGAGTCTGTGCAGATGACGCAACCAAGCTCAAGGAGGAGCTCGATGAAGATCTTGCCCTTTGTGTTGTTTCGTTCTAGTTGATCAGTAGTGGAGCCCAGTTGGGGTCGATCGGGGACCTTTGTCGCATTTGGGGTTCTTCTTTTATTTTGGTTCCGTAGTCGGACCTTGATTGTATTTGGTTGTTGTAATGCTTTATTCATGTATTTGTGTGAAGTGGCGATTGTAAGCCAACTATGTATCTTTCCCTTATGTATTACATGGGTTGTGTGAAGATTACCTCAGTTGCGACAGCGCTTTCAATGCGGTTATGCCTCTAAGTCATGCTTCGACACGTGGGAGGTATAGCCGCATCGAGGGTGTTACAAAGAGTCACAACATATATGCATATAGGGAAGGAGTGGGGGCGGGTCCGCATGTGGGAGAGATAGAAAGAAGAGAGTCACTAGTACGCGTCAGTGCTATACAAATTCACTACTAGGGAAAACCTTATACACAGAACTTTAGCAGTAGCGCGGGTCAAAAAAGCACGCTGGTGCTAAGTAGCAGTAGCGCTTGTGCAAACCGCGCTGCAGATAAAGTTCTAGTAGTAGCGCGTCTTGTTCTAATCATGTTACTACTAAAATTCCCATGGATTAGCCAATAGGCTACACATAGTAGTAGTGACCTATATCGAACCGCACTACCCCTACTTTCTTTGTAGCAGCACATTTTAATCTAAACTTGCTACTGCTAAAGGATATAAAATTAAATGGAAAGCAAATAGAAAGGTAATTGAAAATGAAAGAAATATATTAAGGTGAAAGGAAAAAAATAAAATGTGAAGAAAACTAAATGAAAAAGGGGAAAAAGAGAAAGGAGTAGCAGTAGCGTGTATCCCAGAACGCGTTGTAGCTAACGTAGCAGTAGCGCGCTTTCTGGAACACGCTACTGCTACTTCTGACTTAACCACGTGGTTCGTCCTTCCCCACGGCCACTTTCCCCAAATCCAGCTCTCCACTCTCGCCGCCGCTGTCGCCCGTCGGCCGCCGCGCGCTCTCCGCACACCCTCTACGCCGCCCTGACCCCAGATTCAACGCCGCCCCTGCCCCCGACCTCAACGCCGCCCCGGATGCCGCCCCCGACCCCGACCTCGACGCCGCCATCCAAGGCACGCCCGAGCCCCGAACCCCACCTCAACGCCGCCTGCCCCTCCCTCGTCGCAGACACCCGAGGTGAGCACGCCTGCTCCTCCCTCTCCCCTACCTCTGCCTAGGGTTTCTTTATATTTTAGTTGCATCAAATTAGTTAGGGCTCATGTAAGGGTGGAAACGAATTGGATGCGGATGCGGCTCAAATGAGTTAGGGTTCATGTAAGGGTGGAAACGAATCAAATATCTAAGATGAATCATAAAACGAGTAAAATTTGACCACTTATTTCACTTTATAGTTGGATAATTGGAATATCCGCTACCACTTTCCACCCCTAACTTCATCTAATTAGATGGTAATTAGGGCAGTAGTTCCTAGGTGCTAATTAGTTAGTAAGAACTAGGTACTAATTAGGTACTAGTTTATTTTTATTTATAGTAAGTTTATTTTTAGTAAGAACTAGTTGAATTAATAGAACTAGTTAGTAAGAACTTGTTGCTGTTTTTTTAGTTAAAGCAATCTTTCCCGCATCGACGTGGACGATGCCTATCCCGCATCCTCATTGTCGAGTCGGTGGAGGACGACACCTACTTGACCAGATGGGCCATGTCCGGGACTGGGCTCCGCCGGGGTGGTACTGGGAGGCGCTACCTACCGGGGGGCGCAGGTTGGTGAGGAGCCAGCCTGTCATTGAACCGAACCTTCTTTGGTGGTGGTCGCGTGGGCCATTGACGGTCCAGAGGCTCGAGGACCCCGCGGAGGTGGTGTGTCACCATGTTAGTGAGGAGGACGCGCATGTCCGTCGCTACTTGTTTGCGTTGGAGCACAGGTTCTCCAATACCTGGAAGGTTCTCCAGGGATCTCACTGGAGCTATGATCCCGTCATGGTTGCTTCTCTGTGGGTGTCCACCGCCCGCGCCAATACCCGTCGTGTGCTAGGGTTTTAGTTGTATTAGTGATGTTATATGTATGACACTATTCGGGATGTATTAGTGCTAATATTCGACGATGTACGGACGCATGAGATGATTTACTTTTGCTTATTGAATGCATGCTAATTTGAGTCCTATAAGATATTTTGAAATGTATATCTTGTGTTGCTCAAATAGGATATGTGCTTGCCCAAGTGGTAGGTCATGTTTGCAGGTTACACCTCCGAGTGGCCTATGTTTTGCCGGTGTGTTGATTCATTTCCGTTCCGGGAAAGTTCAGGCGCTCGATATGTCCTATTTTAGCAAAGGTCATGCCGGGTTTTTCTGTGAATTTTGGCATGACTTGTGCTAGAATATGTAGGAAATATCGAGTGCCCCGAATTTGTGTGTTGAGTATCCTGGTAGTTGTCTTTGATCGATTTTCAATTAATGTTTTAACTATGAACATAGGAAATGTCTGACGACGAAAAGGATTTCGGTATTTGCAAATACTGCGAAGATGAGCGCGACCTGTGCGACGGAATCTTCCTAGATGATGATAGGCGCTTCAGCATCAAGCTGGACGAGAACTTCAAAGTGGATACAGTAAGTCACAACGACATCTCTTTTTTCATAATTAAGCATGACATCTGCTTCATTTGCTTCAACTTATATTTTTTTTACTATTCTACTAGTGTATCCCTGCCATGCAAGAGTTTTTGTATTGGATAAGTTAGGTTTTAGTCATACTATGGAGGTAAAGAAAGTTTACTTGAAGACCGAGCATGGTTATATTTTCCACGCAAAATTATACAATTCAAACGACTACACCTATTTTGTATGCAAAACATGGTGAGCACTATGCAAGACTTATGCATTTGAGCCTCATATGGTTATCACCTTTGATATTCGTCCGGAAGATGATATTGAAAGTAATATCGACATCTGGGTCGAAGTGCAGACGCCTCCAGTTATACCATTATGTAAGTTTCTCAACCATATTTATGTATTTGATATTTTTTATTCAAAAATAGTTGACAACTAATTTGTATTGTCCGCTTATTTCGGTGCAAGCAAACATGTCCAGCGCTTGGTAGACATGACCTACTAGTGTCCCGGGGCTGAACTAAACTGTGAGGAGCTCAGTCATTATGTTTCATGGCTTGCGGATCTTGATACTGTCAAGACAAATTTTCTTCCTACATTTAGAAATGTTAGTACTGAAAATGTGCGACCAATAGTGTTCGTAATGAACTACGGTCACATCTATTTAGGAAGGATGATAAGATTTTTACTATTTGTCCTCAGTGCATCTTTTCCATACATTATTTTTGAAGCTAAACATCATCGCTAAGTATGTTACCATACGATGTTCTTCAACAGGGACTCCCGGTGAATGTTGTGCCTTATGGGATCGAGACAAAAGGTACAATGAGTATTATTAGCTTACGGCCAAGATATCCTATAGATTACTTTAGTGCATTCACAATTAGCGACGGATGCTTAATAGTGCAAGACTGGACCAAATATGTGACGGGGAAGCGTAGAGAAGTACTAGGGGGCAGCAAACACATGCGCTACCCACGATTAGGAGACATGTTCATTTGCATGCTCCAACTTGATCAAGGAGGAGAGCTACACATGTTTTATGTTATTTTACCTAAGAGAGACCAGCAGGAGTGATTAGCTAGCTAGAAATGAGTTTGAGGATGATGATGTGCTACACTATTACTATGATGATAAAATAGCTAGTGTTGGTGGTAATGACTATGATGATTATTATTAGCTACTGTTAGTGGTGATTAAATAAATACTATTGGTGGTAATGACTATGATGATGATTAAATAGCTTGTGCTGGCGGATTAGATTCAAGCAGAGGCAACATGTAGTGCACATCGAAAGTACTACTAGTCCAAAGTAGATCAAGTTTGGATTAGTAGTATACTTTTGACATGCACCACATATTGCCTCCACTTGAACCTAATCCACCTTCATTTGACACACTGTTATGGACATAATGATGTAAACCTCATAACTAGTATTGTACCAATATTTGTACGATGGAGCATAAATACACTAAAAAAGAATACTAGTAGCGATGGAGAGAAAACACGCTGCCACTAGTTACATTAGCAGTAACGTGGGAGCGAACAAATGCTGCAACTATTTGTCCTAGCAGTAGCGCGTGCGGGCACGCGTTACTGCTAAGCAATAGCTGTAGGTCCTTATTAGTAGCACACCCCCCAGCTACTAGTGAGCACAAAACCAGCGCTACTACTAGGGTTTTCCCTAGTAGTGATGGTTTTTAACCCCTTTCTGCGACGGCATTTGGAACCATCGCCAAGTGAGTGTGGGCGATAGGGGGGTCCTTCCCACATGACCCATAAATCATCAGGGATAGGCCCTCCTAGGACATAGGCTGGGGCCGTGTGCGATCGGGCAAGGCATCGAAACCCAATTATTTCCGTAGGTACGTACATCCCACACGGTGAATCCTAGAAAAACATTTCCGTAGGTATGTACATCTCACACGTTGAATCCCAGGAAAATATTTCTGTAGGTATGTACATCCCACAATATGAATCCCAGAAATACATTTACATAGGTATGTACATCCCACACGGTGAATCCCAGAATTTTTTTCTGTAGGTATGTATATCACACATAGTCAATCCAAGGAATACATTTCCGTTCTTATGTAAATCCCACATAGTCAATCCAGGGAAAACGTTTCCATTCGTATGTACATCCCACACAGTTTTATTTGTAGGCTCCTATGTGGAAGGTGTAACTATCACACACGATCTTCCTTGGTTAATTGTTTTCTTTTATCAACTACATCACACACGATTTGATGAAAAAAACTGTGTGGCATTGGGCTATCCATGGCAAGCGCTTTTACTGCTAGAGCCGTTTGCAAAGGTCCATGACACATTTAGAAGGTTTGTTAGTTTGCAATTAATAATTCCAGTATTACGCAAATTCATATTTCATATCAAACAGCTGTTTGCCAATTTCATATCAGGCACATAAATATATTATAACATCACTATATGATAGCTACATAAAAACAGCACAGTGCAACATATAGCTAGTTCAACTTCAAAAGAATAATATATTCATTTCCCTAATCGAGATCATCCAGGCTCGTTTTGTCCACCTCTGCTTTCAGTTAAGTAAGAACCTCTTTTGCACGGGCCAACTGGGAAAGTACCGCCTCCTTCGCCAACACCATCTTAGCAAACCCTGATTTAATAAAATCTGAGCTCATTCTCCACCTTCAACTTTTTATCCTGCATCTTCAAATATTCTTCAGCGTTGACAACAGTTTATCTAAGCCTACGTTTGTTCTCTTCCTCATACATGCTCCAGAGCTTCGCTAGGCACATCTTGAAAGACTCACTACAACAAAAACACCATGTATGGACGCTTTTTCTGAGACGCTATTTTATTCGTCTCTACGCCCATGAACACCGGCGACCTAAAGACGCTTCTTAAGACGTTAATAAAGGGCCACAGAATTTTCTTTATAATTAGACTTTTCAGAAAAAGTATATAATTTTAATTAACTTAGAGACGAATTGTGAGACGTTTTAGTGTGCGGCTCTATTCTTATCTTAGAATGAAGCAAAGTTTGAATAATATATTTTATAAATTTGGATAGTATCTATTAAAAATAGTTGTACTAAATTTTGAATAATCATACTTCTTTATTTTATTGTAACCTTAATTATCCGGTGTGTAACATTCTCCTATGTAATGTACTCCATATTATATTACCTCTGTGATATTCTCCTACTATGTTAAAAAAAATCACCCCGGATATACGCAGCTCCCTAAAAAAAGCAGTCGCCCATAGCACGACTGGGCCGGCCCATGGACGCGAAATCCGTTTCTGTTTTCTGTATCGCGCACGACCTAAAAAAACCCCGGAAAAACGAGTAGACACCAGGTTTCGATCCCACAATCTCGCTCATAACAGAGTACTGATCACGACCAGCTTGCCAATACACCACACAGCTGCTTCTAAGAATTAAGGCGCTAAATTCTACAAGAACGGACAGCAGGGTTCTGATTTTGGAAAAACAATTTAGAAACATTTCTTGAAATTTTCTACCGACTCAAAATGCCACATTTTTTTGATATTCCAAGTATTTTTTCTAAAAAAAATGTAAACAATTTTTCTAATCCAAATTCAGAAAAAACCATGAAATGTTTTCAAAATGCCGCATATATTATTCAAAAATTGTTCGCATTTGTCAAAAGATTCGAACAAAATTTCAAAATTGGAACAATTTCTAAAATCAAGAACATATTTTGAATATTTTGAACAAATTTCGAAATGGAGAACAATTTTGAAAATCCCAAACAAATTAGAAATGCGAACAATTTTTTAATACATAATTTTTTTAGAAAAATAGAACATTTTTTGAAATTTGTACACAACTTTTGAAAACAGGAACAGTTTTTGAAATCCTAGTTATTACTTAAAATTTAGAAAATTGAACAAAAATATTCTGAACATTTTTTGAAAAAGGAAAAATTTTGTGAAATTCGCAAACATTTTTTAATATGAATTTTTTTTCGAAAACACGAACATTTTCTAAAAGTTGAACTTTTTTAAAAGCACAAAGGTTTTTAGGTTTCCAAACACTTTTTGAAACATTAACACTAAAAAAGAAACTAAAATATTGAAATATAAAAATGAAATGGAAAAGGAAAAAAAGAAACAGAAAAGTGAAAGAAAAGAAAAAAGAACGAAGAAAAATAAACAAAAAAATGAAAAAAAAAACAAAAACAAAAAACAAAAAAGAAACCAGAAAACCGGTTCAGGGAACCTGCTAGAAGGTTCCTAAAACCAGGAAAAACCGACTGGGAAATTCTAGAAGTTTCCCAAAACTCGGAAACGATTTTCGCGAAAAGCTGCTTCGCGCTATAAATGGGCCGGCCCGGTCGATCGCTCGCTCGCACCTCCCCGTGCGAAGCGTCGACGGTTTGACGCAGTAAGCGGCGTATATGATTTTCCCTCGTATAATGCGTGAACCTGCATAATTCCGGCGAGGCCAGAACAGAGCCCGTATACTCGTCCGGCCCGTAAACCTTACCCCTGACGTCGTATAACTACGGGTTTGCCGGGCAGATACGGGTCGAAACCCTATCCCCTCGCCGCTGCCCACTTTTCCCCGTGATTCCCCACTCCCTTCGCCGGTGAGCCCAGTTTTGCCTCCAGCCTCCGCCATGTGGGGAGGTATGTGGAGCTCTGGCCGCAGCTTCGGCGGGGGCGACGACCCCGAGCGCGAGCGGTTTGTCCGCGAGGATGGCTCGTGGAAGCACCCGGCCAAGAAGTGGACCAACCAAGGCCTCCAGCCGCTGGCAAGGCTCCTCCGTCGCGAGATGGAGGAGTACGACTGCCGACACGGGAGGACGCCCTCCTCGGCCGCGGGCTCTTCCTCTGCAGCATGGCTTACCTCCAGCGCGGGGGGGGGGGGGGGGGGGCTTCCGGCGCAGTACTTCTCCCTGTGAAGAGGGAGCCGGAGGAGGGCGAGCTCGTCGCTGTCAAGCGGGAAACCGGAGGAGATCCCGCGCCGAGGTGTCATCGGTCCCGAAGATTACGTTAGTGACGATGTCGAGAAGGTCGCGGCCGCGATTATTGCACGAAGCTTGCAAAAAGGAGGAGGAGCGCTGCCACCACGACGAGGAGATCCAGGAGCTCCTTTTCAAGCAGGCGGTCGTGGCCAACCTCGCCGTGAAGGACAAGGACGATGAGTGGCGGCGCGTCCGCGAGGAGCAGAAGAATATGTACATCGACCTCGTCAACTCCGATGAGGAAGACTGACCGACGACTGAGCTCCTCCACCGCGTCGGCGTCGCCGCCGCGAGCTCGTCCATTTTGGTAGCCGTCGTGAGCCCGCAGACCCCCCTCCTAGTGGTAGAATGTAGTATGTATGTAGTATGTATGATCTATGTAGTATGTTGTGATTAACTATGAATGATCAGTGTGGTTGCAATTTTTTCCGTGAAAGTTTTTTTAAAAAATTATACAGCTTCATATACAGGGTCTATTCTGCGGCGCATGATTTTGCCTCGCACAACAGATCTCCTCGAACTGTAAACGCGTTATGCGGGTCGGCATTATACGGGGTCTGCTAGAGATGCTCTTACTGTTTGAAACAATGACTCCACCCCTTGATCTATCACTGCATCAACTTTATATGTTTTTATTAAAATAGAAATGTGTGGATATCACATTGAATATGTGTATTATTGAATGAAGTTTGATCCATTTTAAAAAAGAAAATGAATACAAATTGATCCGGTAAAACAAAACCTTGAAACTACTATTTATTCATATATGGTTAATTTCGGCTTCTGAATTGTTTTTGTTAATCAAATTTGGCATTTCTACACAATTTTATCTTAACAAATTTGGCGCTCCAAATTATTTTCTTTACCGCCTAATACTTCCCGCGTCAGAATGTTTATGCGCTCCAATATATGCCCGGATAATTTGCCCACGCTGCCACCCCCACCTCCCCACCTCCCCGTTTCTCCAACCTCTTGATTCCAATCTACGGCGGCATCGCCCACCGCGCGCCGCCCGTTCACGCACCCCACGCGGTGGCTGTCTCAGCTAGAAGCGCTGCCCTCCGCCGCTAGCTCCATCGGCCGCTGACTTCTGTTCTCCTCCATCATCAATCTCAGTAGTTGGAGCCCCATCGGCGTCCATTATCCTCACTCCTCACCGTCGCCAACAACAACGTGCTCCTCCCCACGTCATTATCACCGTCACCAAGACGCATCCAGGCCGATTACATCCTTCACTCGAAGCTCCGCGGCGTGTTCCGTCGCTACACCTCCCTGCATCTCGCCTCCATCCAGCATCGTCAGCCTTCGGCACGTCAGCAGGTAATCCCTTGAATCCCATATCCTGTATGTTTTGTACCATTAAATCATTCAAAGTGGCCTCCTTAATTAATTCATCTCAAGCCTATATTCCTATTGGTTCTCTTTCCTAAGTTCAATACTGTAAGTGGCCACCTCCGTCTCCTTACTTCCGCTGGTAGTCACAATGCACTGTAAGTGTTTGGTGAATTGTTTGGTTGCCTCGAAATCAGTCCTGACATGGTAAAATATGTCATCAACTGTTTGGTCTAATAAAATTAAATATAGTAAAACTGAAAGTAGTACAAGTGGTGTATGTTACCCTCACAGACACAACAGCAAGCTTTTACCATGATTTTTCTGAATTTTCATTACTGACAGTCAAGAAAAGACATGAATTAAAATCCATCATCCAGAAAGGGGTTACATCTGGAGACAATCCTTTACATAAGAATTTTGAATTTACAACAACTGGACTGATGTTTAAATGAATTACATTTCTTTATTCGGAATGGTCTATAGTTCACATGCTTATTGCTCGGACAAATTGAAAATTGTGATTAGAAGTAATTTTCATCAGGTCGATCCATATGGTTAACTGTTGATGAATCAGAAATCATCTCCACAAGTTTGATCCATTTGGTCCCATAATCTTTCCATTTGAGAATATAAATGACTCAGTGATTCCTTTTCAAAGTAAGCTACATGATACTGCTTCCTCGGTGGGCTTATGATAGAGGTGTAAGCTGTAAATTTATGAAAAACAATCTATAGTTACCTGGCATGAACATCCAAATAGTGTTTTGTACTGGCTAAACTATATTTTGTAGACTATTTACAAAACATTTTGTGGACTTTCAAAATGCTGTAACAAAGTGCTAATGCTCTTAAGTTATTTGTTGTCCCAAGACATTCTTTGTGATGAAAATGACACCTGCCAGTGTAGTACTAAATAACCCAAGCCATCTAAAGATTTCTTGTTTCATTATTGACCAAACACAACACCTAGTCACCTCCCTACAGGTGTCCAGAAATCACTTAATACAGATCACAATCAGCCTTGCAAAAGAAATAACGGGAAACAAGCCAAAAGTACATATCACAATAGTTCTCCAAGTCAGTTTGCCATCAGTCTCCACACCCATGGCATTGAATACCTAAACTACAATGTGCTTCAGTAGCTTTGCTCTGACTCCAAGAATTTCCATTGTCCTCCTTTTCGCTTGTTAAGAACTTGAGTTAATACCGTCAGTCTCCACACGGATGCCATTGAAGATCTAAACTGCAATGTGCTTTAGTAGCTTTGCTCTAACTCTAGGAATTTCCATTGTCCTCCATTGGGTTGTTAAGAACTTAAGTTAATCCAGTAACAAATAGAACTTCACTTAAGTATTTGGACATAGAAACGCACTACCAGTGCATGAAATTGTGGTGTCTATAGTTTTCCATTGGTCGTTTATTGTCAGTCAAGTTCTCAAGTTTTTATGCACCACCGCCATTCCGGATCAATGCTCACAACATGGCTTCTTCGTTTCACTTGCTATCTCGAGTCGCTCCAAACCAGGCAAAACTCCTGCAGCAGCTCCTCCACCTCCGGCAGTAGCAAGCTTATCTTACTTCTCATCCTAATATAGTGTGCAAAGTCTATACAAAAATTAATTGTAATGAGTACGCGTAGATCTTGTATTTTCAACACTTATCTGCAGCAGAAATGAGGCTATAGCTAAAATTCATGTACCAAAGTAAAGTGAACAGTGAACTGCTAATTCTGGTAGAATTAAGACAAAAATCAACAAATTAGGAGATGCAGTCCGCAACAACAAAACCTAATTAGCAATGATAATACACATATGTGGAGTTTCTAGTGTTTTAAATTTTTTTTTGCATGGAAGCACAATAGTACCAAGATTCATGCCATTATGTTTGGAAACTTTGGGAGGAAAAAAATCATATGTTCTGCTTGTTGTACGAATGCCAAAATCTGAGTTGTTTATGAGATGATGTAGTGCAATGTGTGACCTTGACATGCATTTCTATGGACACATTACCTGTCATTAGCTTGTTGATTAACATATGATTTTATCATTCTTGTGGAAAAGATTTTATGTCAAGGGTACCGAGATGGCTTCGAAGCCTGAACATCCCAGTGCAGGCTGTTGACAGTGTACAAGCAGATGAAGAAAATTTACAAGGCCCTCCAGAAAATTAATGATTTCTTACGAAGAAAGTGATGGTATACTTCTACTTGTGATTAAAGTAAAGGTTTTAATACTTAGTATAATGAGATGTTTCTATTTATTTCAACAGCAGGAGAAACTGGAAGAAAGAAAACAAAAGATAACAATGGGAGCCTTTCATGGGAAGATAATAGAGAAGTATTTAAAAGTGTGCATGGGGAAGAAGTGAAAAACTTTGAGGGTATTATGGTGATAAGTATTGGAGCAAAATAAAGTCTCTCAGGGACTGACTTTTGTTCGGCCTTCTTATAAAGGAGAAAATGTTTAGTTTGCACTGCGGGCACTAGGTGATAATGTAGAAAACATGACATATGAGATGGCTATGATGAGTTCGTTCCTGAAGCAAAAATTCCCTGGAGAGGATTGGAGAAATAACTTTGTAACTGAGGGAAGTGATGAAATTGGTATCTTAGCCACATCTCTTTCTACAAAGATAAAAGTATGAGAATTAATATATTATTATCATATTCTTGTTTTAGGTTGATATGAATGGAAGAGTAGTTGGCAGTGACCTCGCACATGAATCAGACAACAAAGTTGAAGAATCACCTGGCAGCTCAGCATTTCTTCTTACACTAGACTGAAAGCTTATGTTCTGAAAGTTTCTATGTTATCTTTCTTTTTTCAGGGTAGCTGAAGATTTAGAAAAGGAGTGCATTCCAGGAGCCAGGAGGAACTACAGAAAGAAGATCTAGTCTTTAAGTGAACAAATATTATAGATTATGTATAGATTTTAGCTTCATAGGAAAACTTAGTTCTAGTTTTCAGTATAATTTCTTAATTATTTGCATCCTTCATATGAATGTCTAATTTGATTCAGTTGTGAACTCAAGATGTTTGTTCCTACTAACTAGTACACTGGATTTGTTACTAAGTATGCTAATTGTATGAATGGGATACTTGTGAATGCAATTGGTGATATGGGTGGATGCCTTTATATGATGATATTTGTTGTTTGTGAATGCAAATGGTGATATGGGCGGATGCCATTATGTAATTATATTTGATGATCATTCTGCACATGCATATGTGGCGTGATAGTAACTGAATTTGAAATTATGAAATACAAATTCAAAATAAATCAAATACTATTCAAAGTAAAATATTCCATAGTTACAAAGAAGCTTATGTATATTTAGAGATGAATATAGCGTCTCTATGTAGCGCGTATAAGCATTGGGCCCATAACGAATGAAGCGTCCGTATGTGAGTAGAGACGTGATATGAGCACATCTAATATAACGTCTTTATATATCTAGAGACGATTTTGAACGTCCCAATATAGCGTCTCATGCCATGTACAGACGCTTTGCCGGCGTCTCTAGATGTTTTGAGATGGTCCGTGAGAAGACGCTTCAAAGACGCTTTACTATGTTGACTCTATGGTTGCCTAGAGATGAAATAACACGTCTCTAGCTATGGAATTGAACGTCTCTACACGTAGATTTTCTTGTAGTGACTGTGGCCACTCTTGATCAACCCACTCCAAGTAAGAACACTTCCATTCATCCTATAATACTTAAAACTAGATCAATGACAATTGTAGGGGAAATGGGTTTATAGCAACATAGAAAATCACCAATGCTTATTTTGAAAAACTGAAGAAACGTGTTAATTATGACATATCTTCTCAAAAAGATCAATGTGCAAATGAATTAATTGCTACTGAGACAACAACCAAATTCTATAACATCAGAAGCTATAATTAACTAAGAGAATGCTACAAGTTCTTACTCATGTAAAATAAATAACAAATTGAACATTTTATGAGGAAGGTAAATATAACTGCAACAACATAGCGACAGTGTTTGGAGGATAGCAAATTGATACTAACAGGTCCGTACATGCACTAACTTAGTAACATACAACTAATAGCACTAAGGCCATCCAGTATGTATGCCAAAACTAGGGTAAAGACAAATGCTGCTACATCTCGCACTGGTGCCCTGCATGGGTGAGCCGATGCAGTGGAGAAAAATCAGGGACCCGCACTCCGGAGCACGTAGTTGCTCCGATGCCTAGTTCCTTCGTGCCATAAAGATCAAGTATTTTACTGCCTGGCTGCTCGGATGTGTGGACCAAAGTTGGCTGCACAAACTGCTGAAGCGGTGCCAAATAATTTTCTAATGGCACTGCTGATAAGATGGCAACAATTAAAGATACTAGGTACAAACTGTGACATTGTCTTAGGATGCGTTTGGTTGAAGGTGTGGTATCAATGGGTTGGGACCATGACAGTGTCTGAATCATATCTAACAAATTATTTGTAACAACGAAAGAGGGTCTAACCTTCTCTGCAGATGCCAGAAACTTCCTCCCACTATCCACAGATTCAAACGAAACTAGCTTCATGCATGGAGATTGATGGTGACAACGAGCAGATAGATCTTCAGCCACCCTGCTCTGTTCATTGCCACTGATGGTCCTAGGTAGCTACAAGAGGAAGAAATGACTCAAATCGACCACCGGGTAAAAATCCTTCATTCCAAGTCATAGCCCGAGAGAGAGAGAGAGAGAGAAGAGAGGGATACCCGGGTGGGGAAGGAGTCGTTGCCGGAGGAGGAACCGCTGGAGAGATCTTTGAAGAAGACCATGGCGACCCTGGCGGTAGGATGCGAGATGGCGAGAGCGAGGAAGCGACTATAGCTTAGGAAGGAAGGTAGGAAGGAAGGAAGGAGGAAACAGGGGAAATGTGACTTGTGGTCAGGGAGAAAAGGGGATGGGGAAGGGGGGAGGGGGGCGGGGGTAGATATTTTGGCGGTAGACCAAAATGTTGGAAATGTGGTGGGAAACTTTGCGCGCGATGCCGCCGGACCATTCACTATGAACGATTGTGTGCATCACAATCGATTCTTCTACTTTACGTGCATGGGATGAGTTTGATAATTCAAATTTTGGTGGAAATTTCCCTAGGTACGTCATTGCATAATTTAACATCACTTGTTAATTTGGGCACACAAAAGAGCGTACAGCAGACAGACCACACTTCCTGAATCGAGCAATTTTAGTAATTAAACAGAGCCAGTTGACCTAAACATTTCTCTAACAAATTAAAAGACCAACATTAAAAACAAAGCCTAAGTACGCAAAATTTTAAATCCACCGCCGTGCCGTCCTATGCATCGCCGATGTGAGATGAGACGTCGATGACTTGTCCTGGCGACATGCCGTCGTTGGTGGACACCGCGTCCCCCTGCTGAAGTTAACAGCATCCTCGTCCTCATACTCGTGCTCATCCACGGCGCTACCCTCAAGGTTGTAGTACTCGTAGTAGTGGCTGCGCTAGAGCTCGCGTTGGTACTCCACCGCCGATTCCTCGACGGACAGACTCTTCTCTACCTCGACCTCGGCCACACGCAAGTCCTCCTCCCGGCGCTCCTCGATTTCCAGCTCCCGCTCGGCGACCTCATGAGGAAGCACGTGCTCCATGGCCAGCGCCGCCTTTTCGGACGCAAGTTGCATGCTGGAGTCCGAGGTGGCCTGGCATATCTTGGCGTCTGTATCCTTGATCTTGGTGTGTATGGCCTCAACCCTGGCCAGGGCGACATCGGCGGCACGGACGGCAGCTCGAGTGCTCTCAGCATTTGCAGCCGCCGTCACAGTAGCTGCTGCAACCACTTTGTCGGCTGCCTCTGAAGCCCTCTCGGCGGAAGCAGCCGCGCTCAATGCGGATACGGCGGCACTCACAGTGTAGGCGGCCGTGCTCTTGGTGCAGACGGCGGCGCTCGGGGGGGAGGGATGCCTCCATCGTACGGGCCTTCACGAAGCATTTCCATGGCCTCATCTTTGCAAGAAGGGGGTGTGGGAATGGGGATCGGGATTCCTGGATTCGGGGGTTACCGGCACTGGAGTAGACGAGCCGGCGAAGCTTAAGGAGGGATACTTAAATAGACGCAGATATTTTCATCGTAAACGGTTCCTAGAAAACAACTGTGTGTGATGTTGTAGATATTTTTTATTAGCTGTGAAAGACGAATTTGGAGTAATGTGGCAATTGATAGTGTTTTAAATGTACGAGAAATTTTGTAGTACTAATACAACTTTCATGTCAAATTTTTATAAAATTTCAAGGGTCATTTGACCTTTTCAGAAATTTAAGTGATTTTCTAGCCATTTAATGACCGTAATTGAAATTTGAACTACATGTAGATGCAACAGCTAACCATAACGGTTTGAAAACACATATTTGTGTACTTGTGTGCGATTTAATTCCATGTGCACTAAATTGGAAGGAATTTTCAAACATATTGGTCTAACGGCTATGACACAATTAAGCATGGAGTTACATGGTATTTTAATTCCCAAAAAATGGCATGTTTGACGAAAGTTTGGACACATACCCCTCACAAACCGGAGCAACTCACTAGAAGGCTCGTGGTTCCGAGAGGGAACAATGCATGTCCCATTTGGGGCAGGTTTGGGGATATGCTTCTCACAAACCAGAGCTTCTCATAACAAGCCTGATGGTTTCGGCAGGGAACATCGTACCTTTGGGGACGAAACGATATCCATTGCCTCTTATTGCTTTCAAAAAATATACCATGTCAACCTAGAACAACAGGAGTGTTGTGTCAATTTTTGGGGTTTTTGGGTATCGTTTGGACATTTCTATGCATTAATTGAGTTTTCAATGCATTTATGTGCACAAATCAAATTTGAGCTACATGCACATGCTCTAATGCATATAAATTGGTTGAAATTTTAAATTTGTGCCCTTGGTTGCAGGCTTAGGTCCCATGCAAGAAATGGGAAATGAATGTCAAACACCGTGCCATCGTCACTCGGCCGTAAACATTGAGATACCTGGTTTTTAAATTCTAGTAAATACAAGGCTTGTATGAAATTCATGAAACATTGCATGCTATCATGGAGAGGCATCAACATGCCGTGGTCAATTTTTTGTCCCATTTGGGGCATGTTTGGGGATATGTTTGTAAAAAACCAGAGCTTCTCACAACAAGCTTGATGGTTTCGGTGGGGAACGTCCCAGATTTGGGGACGAAGCTATATCCAATGCCTCTTATTGCTTTCAAAACTTTTGTCATGTCAACATAGAACAACATGAGTGTTGTGTCAATTTTTGGGATTTTTCGGGGTTCGTTTGGACACTTTTATGCATTTATTGAGTTTTCAATGCATTTATGTGCATAATTCAAATTTGAACTACATGCACATGCTCAAATGCATATAAATTTGTTGAAAATTCAAATTTGTGCCCTTGGTTGCATGCTTAGGTCCAATGCAAGAAATGGGAAATGAATGTCAAACACCCTGCCACGGTCATTCGGCCGCAAACATTGAGATACCTGGTTTTAAAGTCTAGTAAATCCATAGCTCGTCTAAAATTCATGAAACTTGGCACCCTATCATGGAGCAGCATCAACATGCCGTGGTAAATTTTTTGTCCCATGTGGGGTAGGTTTGGGGATACGCTTCTCACAAACCAGAGCTTCTCACAACAAGCCTGATGGTTTCGGTAGAGAACGTCGCATCGTTGGGGACGAAATGATATCCATTGCCTCTTATTGCTTTCAAAAAATTTCTCATGTCAACATAGAACAACAGGAGTGTTGTGTCAATTTTTGGGATTTTTCGGGGTTCATTTGGACATTTTTATGCATTAATTGAGTTTTCAATGCATTTATGTGCATAATTCAAATTTGAACTACATGCACATGCTCTAATGCATATAAATTGGTTGAAAATTCAAATTTGTGCCCTTGGTTGCAGGCTTAGGTCCCATGCAAGAAATGGGAAATGAATGTCAAACAACTTGCCACGGTCACTCGGCCGCAAACATTGAGATACCTAGTTTTCAAATTCTAGTAAATCCAAAGCTTGTCTGAAATTCATGAAACTTGGCATGCTATCATGGAGAGGCATCAACATGCTGTGGTATTTTTTTTGTCCCATTTGGGGCAGGTTTCGGGATATGCTTCTCACAAACCAGAGCTTCTCACAACAAGCCTGATGGTTTCGGTGGGGAACGTCCCACCTTTGCAGACGAAGCGATATCCATTGCCTCTTATTTCTTTAAAAAAAATTCTTGTGTCAACATAGAACAACAAGAGTGTTGTTTCAATTTTTGGGATTTTTCGTGGTTCATTTGGACAGACTTATGAATTAATTGAGTTTTCAATGCTTTTATGTGCATAATTCAAATTTCAACTACATGCACATGCTCTAGTGCATATAAATTGGTTGAAAATTCAAATTTGTGCCCTTGGTTGTAGGCTTAGGTCCCATGCAAGAAATGGTAAATGAATGTCAAACACCCTACCACGGTCACTCGACCGCAAACACTGAGATACCTGGTTTTTAAATTCTACTAAATCCAGAGCTCGTCTGAAATTCATGAAACTTGGCATGGTATCATGGAGAGGCATCAACATGCCATGGTAATTTTTTTCCCAATTGGGGCAGGTTTGGGGATATGCTTCTCGCCAACCAGAGCTTCTCACAACAAGCTTGATTGTTTCGGTGGGGAACGTCCCACCTTTGGGGACGAAGTGATATCCATTGCCTCTTATTTCTTTCAAAAAATTTCTCGTTTCAACATAGAACAACAGGAGTGTTGTGTCAATTTTTGGGATTTTTCGTGGTTCGTTCGGACATTCGTATGCATTAATTGAGTTTTCAATGCATTTACATGCATAATTCAAATTTGAACTACATGCACATGCTCTAATGCATATTAATTGGTTGAAAATTCAAGTTTGTGCCCTTGGTTGTATGCTTAGGTCCCATTCAAGAAACGGGAAACTAATGTGAAACACCCTGCCATAGTCAGTCGGCCGCAAACATTGAGATACCTGGTTTTTAATGTCTAGTAAATTCAAAGCTCGTATAAAACTCATGAAAATTGGCATGCTATCATGGAGCTGCATCAACATGCCGTGGTAAATTTTTTTTCCTATTTGGGGTAGGTTTGGGCATATGTCTCTCACAAACCAAAGCTTCCCTCAACAAGCCTGATGGTTTCGGTAGGGAACGTCCCACCGTTGGGAACGAAACGATATCCATTGCCTCTTATTGCTTTCAAAATTTTTCGCGTGTCAACATAGAACAACATGAGTGTTGTGTCAATGTTTGGGATTTTTCGTGGTTCGTTTGGACATTTTTATGCATTAATTGAGTTTTCAATGCATTTATGTGCATAATTCAAATTTGAACTACATGCACATGCTCTAATGCATATAAATTGGTTGAAAATTCAAATTTGTTCCCTTGGTTGCATGCTTAGGTCCCAAGGAAGAAATGGGAATGGATGTGAAACGCCCTGCCACTGTCACTCGGCTGCAAACATTGAGATACCTTGTTTTTAAATTCTAGTAAATCCAAAGCTCGTCTGAAATTCATGAAACTTGGCGTGCCATCATGGAGCGGCATCAACATGCCATGGTAATTTTTTTGTCCCATTTAGGGCAGGTTTGGGGATATGATTCTCACAAACAGGAGCTTCTCAAAACAAGCCAGATGGTTTCGGTAGGGAACATCCCACCTTTGGGGAGGAAACGATATCCATTGCCTCTTATATCATTCAAAAATTGTGTCGTGTCGACAAAGAACAAAAGGAGTGTTGTGTCAATTTTTGGTATTTTTCGGGGTTCGTTTGGATATTTTTATGCTTTAATTGAGTTTTCAATGCATTTATGTGCATAATTCAAATTTGAACTACATGCACATGCTCTAATGCATATAAATTTGTTGAAAATTCAAATTTGTGCCCTTGGTTGCATGCTTAGGTCCCATGCAAGAAATGGGAATGAATGTCAAACACCCTGCCATGGTCACTCGGCCGCAAACATTGAGATACCTGATTTTTAAATCCTAGTAAATCCAAAGCTCATCTGAAATTCATGAAACTTGGCATGCTATCATGGAGCAGCATAAACATGTCATGGTAAATTTTTTGTTCCATTTGGGGCAGGTTTGGAGATATGCTTCTCACAAACCAGAGCTTCTCATAACAAGCCTGAAGGTTTCGGTAAGGAACGTCCCACCTTCGGAGACGAAACGATATCCATTACCTCTTGTTGTTTTCAGAAATTTTCTTGTGTCAACATAGAACAACAGGAGTGTTGTGTCAATTTTTTGGATTTTTCAGGGTTCATTTGGACATTTTTATGCATTAATTGAGTTTTCAATGCATTTATGTGCATAATTCAAATTTTAACTACATGCACGTGCTCTAATGCATATAAATTGGTTGAAAATTGAAATTTGTGCCCTTGGTTGCATGCTTAGGTCCCATTCAAGAAATGGGAAATTAATGCCAAACACCCATGCCATGGTCAGTCGGCCGCAAACATTGAGATACCTGGTTTTTAATGTCTAGTAAATGCAAAGCTCGTCGAAAACTCATGAAAATTGGCATGCTATCATGGAGCGGCATCAACATGCCGTGGTAATTTTTTTGTCCCATTTGGGGCAGGCCTGGGGATATACTTCTCATAAACCAAAGCTTCTCATAACAAGCCTGATGGTTTCGGTAGGGAATGTCCCACCTTTGGAGACGAAATGATATCCATTGCCTCTTATTGCTATCTAAAATTTTCTCGTGTCAACATAGAACAACATGAGTGTTGTGTCAATTTTTGGGATTTTTCGAGGATCATTTGGATATTTTTATGCATTAGTTGAGTTTTCAATGCATTTATGTGCATAATTCAAATTTGAACTACATGCACATGCTCTAATGCATATAAATTGGTTGAAAATTAAAATTTGTGCCGTTGGTTGCATGCTTAGGTCCCATTCAAGAAATGGGAAATTAATGACAAACACCCTGCCACGGTCACTCGGCCGCAAACATTGATATACCTCGTTTTTAATTTCTAGTAAAACCAGAGCTCATTTGAAATTCATGAAAATTGACACGCTATCATGGAGCGGCATCAATACGCCATGGTAAATTTTTTGTCCCATTTGGGGTAGGTTTGGAGATATACTTCTAACAAACCAAAGCTTCTCACAACAAGCCTCATGGTTTCGGTAGGGAACGTCCCACCTCTGGGGACTAAACGATATCCATTGCCTCTTAGTGCTTTCAAAATTTTTCTCATCTCAACATAGAACAACAGGAGTGTTGTGTCAATTTTGGGGATTTTTTGGGGTTCGTTTGGACATTTTTATGCATTAATTGAGTTTTCAATGCATTTATGTGCATAATTCAAATTTGAACTACATGCACATGCTCTAATGCATATAAATTGGTTGAAAATTCAAATTTTTGTCCTTGGTTACATGCTTAGGTTCCATGCAAGAAAGGGAAATGAATGTCAAACACCCTGCAATGATCTCTCGGCCGCAAACATTGAGATACCTATTTTTCAATTCTGGTAAATCCAAAGCTCGTACGACAGTCATGAAACTTGGCATGCTATCGTGGAGCGGCATCAACATGCTATTCTAATTTTTTTGTCCCATTTAGGGAAGGTTTGGGGTTATGCTTCTCACAAACCAGAGCTTCTCACAACAAGCCGAATGGTTTCGGTAGGGAACATCCCACCTTTGGGGACGAAACGATATCCATTGCCTCTTATAGCTTTCAAAATTTTTGTCGTGTCAACATAGAACAAAAGGAGTGTTGTGTCAATTTTTGGTATTTTTCGGGGTTCGTTTGGACATTTTTATGCATTAATTGAGTTTTCAATGCATTTATGTGCATAATTAAAATTTGAATTACATGCACATGATCTAATGCATATAAATTGGTTGAAAATTCAAATTTGTGCCCTTGGTTGCATGCTTAGGTCCCATGCAAGAAATGGGAATGAGTGTCAAACACCCTGCCATGGTCACTCCACCGCAAACAATTAGATACCTGCTTTTTAAATTCTAGTAAATCCAAAGCTCGTCTGAAATTCATGAAACTTGGCATGCTATCATGGAGCGGCATAAACATGTCGTGGTAAATTTTTTGTCCCATTTGGGGCAGGTTTGGGGATATGCTTCTCACAAACTAGAGCTTCTCACGACAAGCCTGATGGTTTCAGTAGGGAACGTCCCACCTTCGGGGACGAAATGATATCCATTGCCTCTTATTGTTTTCAAAAATTTTCTTGTGTCAACATAGGACAACAGGAGTGTTGTGTTAATTTTTGGGATTTTTCATGGTTCATTTGGACATTTTTATGCATTAATTGAGTTTTCAATGCATTTATGTGCATCATTTAAATTTGAACTACATGCATATGCTCTAATGCATATAAATTGGTTGAAAATTCAAAATTGAGCCCTTGGTTGCATGCTTAGGTCCCATTCAGGAAATGGGAAATTAATGTCAAACAACCTGCCACGGTCAGTCGGCCACAAACATTGAGATACTTGGTTTTTAATGTCTAGTAAATCCAAAGCTCATCTAAAATTCATAAAAATTGGCATGCTATCATGGAGTGGCATCAACATGCCGTGGTAAATTTTTTGTCCCATTTGGGGAAGGCTTGGGGATATACTTCTCACAAACCGAAGCTTCCCACAAGAAGCTTGATGGTTTCAGTAGGGAATGTCCCACCTTTGGGGACAAAACGATATCCATTGCCTCTTATTGCTTTCAAAAAATTTCTACCGTCAACATAGAACAACATGAGTGTTGTGTCAATTTTTGGGATTTTTCGTGGTTTGTTTGGACATTTTTATGCATTAATTGAGTTTTCAATGCATTTATGTCCATAATTCAAATTTTAACTACATGCACAAGCTCTAATGCATATAAATTGGTTCAAAATTCAAATTTGTTCCCTTGGTTGCATGCTTAGGTCCCCAGCAAGAAATGGGAATGCATGTGAAACACCCTGCCATGGTCGTTCGGTCGTAAACATTGAGATACCTTGTTATTAAATTCTAGTAAATCCAAAGCTCGTCTGAAATTCATGAAACTTGGCATGCCATCATGGAGCGGCATCAACATGCCGTGGTAAATTTTTTGTCCCATTTGGGGCAGGTTTAGGGATATGCTTCTCACAAACGAGAGCTTCTCACAACAAGCCTGATGGTTTCGGTAGCGAACGTCCCACCTTTGGGGATGCAACGATATCCATTGCCTCTTATTGTTTTCAAAAATTTTCTTCTATCAACATAGAACAATAGGAGTGTTGTGTCAATTTTTGGGATTTTTCCTGGTTCGTTTGGACATTTTTATGCATTAATTGAGTTTTCAATGTATTTATGTGCATAATTCAAATTTGAACTACATGCACATGCTCTAATGCATATAAATTGGTTGAAAATTTAAATTTGTGCCCTTGGTTGCATTCTTAGGTCCCATTCAAGAAAAAGGAAATTAATGTCAAACACCCTGCCATGGTCACTCGGCCGCAAACATTGAGATACTTGGTTTTTAATGTCTAGTAAAGCCAGAGCTCGTCTGAAATTCATGAAAATTGGCATGCTATCATGGAGCGGCATCAACTTGCCGTGGTAAATTTTTTGTCCCATTTGGGGCGGGTTTGGGGATATACTTCTCACAAACCAAAGCTTCTCACAACAAGCCTGGTGGTTTCGGTAGGGAACGTCCCACCTTTGGGGATGAAACGATATCCATTGCCTCTTATTGCTTTCAAAAAATTTCTCGTGTCAACATAGAACAACATGAGTGTTGTGTCAATTTTTGGGATTTTTCGTGGTTCGTTTGGACATTTTTATGCATTAATTGAGTTTTCAATGCATTTATGTCCATAATTCAAATTTGAACTACATGCACATGCTCTAATGCACTAGTAAATCCAAAGCTCGTCAAAAATTCATGAAACTTGGCATGCCATCATGGAGCGGCATCAACGTGCCGTGGTAATTTTTTTGTCCCATTTGGGGCAGGTTAAGGCATATGCTTCTCACAAACGAGAGCTTCTCACAACAAGCCTGATGGTTTCGGTAGGGAACGTCCCACCTTTGGGGATGCAACGATATCCATTGCCTCTTATTGTTTTCAAAAAATTTCTTCTGTCAACATAGAACATAGGAGTGGTGTGTCAATTTTTGGGATTTTTCGTGGTTCATTTGGACATTTTTATGCATTAATTGAGTTTTCAATGCATTTATGTGCATAATTCAAATTTGAACTACATGCACATGCTCTAATGCATATAAATTGGTTAAAAATTCAAATTTGTGCCCTTGGTTGCATTCTTAGGTCCCATTCAAGAAATGGGAAATTAATGTCAAACACCCTGCCACGATCATTCGGCCACAAACATTGAGATACTTGGTTTTTAATGTCTAGTAAAGCCAGAGCTCGTCTGAAATTCATGAAAATTGGCATGCTATCATGGAGCGGCATCAACTTGCCGTTGTAAATTTTTTGTCCCATTTGGGGCAAGTTTGGGGATATACTTCTCACAAACCAAAGCTTCTCACAACAAGCCTCGTGGTTTCGGTAGGGAACGTCCCACCTTTGGGGACGAAACGATATCCATTGCCTCTTATTGCTTTCAAAAAATTTCTCGTGTCAACATAGAACAACATGAGTGTTGTGTCAATTTTTGGGATTTTTCGTGGTTCGTTTGGACATTTTTATGCATTAATTGAGTTTTCAATGCATTTATGTCCATAATTCAAATTTGAACTACATGCACATGCTCTAATGCATATAAATTGGTTGAAAATTCAAATTGTTCCCTTGGTTGCATGCTTAGGTCCCCAGCAAGAAATGGGAATGCATTTGAAACACCCTGCCACGGTCATTCGGTCGTAAACATTGAGATACCGCGTTTTAAAATTCTAGTAAATCCAAAGCTCATCAAAAATTCATGAAACTTGGCACGCCATCATGGAGCGGCATCAACGTGCCGTGGTAATTTTTTTGTCCCATTTGGGGTAGGTTAAGGGATATGCTTCTCACAAACGAGAGCTTCTCACAACAAGCCTGATGGTTTTGGTAGGGAACGTCCCACCTTTGGGGATGCAACGATATCCATTGCCTCTTATTGTTTTCAAAAAATTTCTTCTGTCAGCATACAACATAGGAGTGTTGTGTCAATTTTTGGGATTTTTCGTGGTTTGTTTGGACATTTTTATGCATTAATTGAGTTTTCAATGCATTTATGTGCATAATTCAAATTTGAACTACATGCACATGCTCTAATGCTTATAAATTGGTTAAAAATTCAAATTTGTGCCCTTGGTTGCATTCTTAGGTCCCATTCAAGAAATGGGAAATTAATGTCAAACACCCTGCCACGGTCATTCGGCCGCAAACATTGAGATACTTGGTTTTTAATGTCTAGTAAAACCAGAGCTCGTCTGAAATTCATGAAAATTGGCATGCTATCATGGAGCGGCATCAACATGCCGTGGTAAATTTTTTGTCCCATTTGGGGCAGGTTTGGGGATATACTTCTCACAAATCAAAGCTTCTCACAACAAGCCTGATGGTTTCGGTAGGGAACATCCCACCTTTGGGGACGAAACGATATCCATTGCCTCTTTTGCTTTCAAAAAATTTCTCGTGTCAACATAGAACAACATGAGTGTAGTGTCAATTTTTGGGATTTTTTGTGGTTCGTTTGGACATTTTTATGCATTAATTTATTTTTCAATGCATTTATGTGCATAATTCAAATTTTAACTACATGCACATGCTCTAATGCATATAAATTGGTTGAAAATTCAAATCTGTGCCCTTGGTTGCATGCTTAGGTCCCATGCAAGAAATGGGAATGCATGTCAAACACCCTGCCACGGTGACTCGGACGCAAACATTGAGATACCGCGTTTTTAAATTCTAGTAAATCCAAAGCTCGTCTGAAATTCATGAAACTTGGCATGCCATCATGCAGCGGCATCAACATGCCGTGGTAATTTTTTTGTCCCATTTGGGGTACGTTTGGGGATATGCTTCTCACAACAAGCCTGATGGTTTCGGTAGGGAGCGTCCCACCTTTGGGGACACAACGATATCCATTGCCTCTTATTGCTTTGAAATTTTTTCTCATGTCAACATAGAACTACATGAGTGTTGTGTCAATTTTTGGGATTTTTCGAGGTTGTTTGGAAATTTTTATGCATTAATTGAGTTTTCAATGCGTTTATGTGCATAATTCAAATTTGAACTACATGCACATGCTCTAATGCATATAAATTTGTTGAAATATCAAATCTGTGTCCTAGGGTGCATGCTTAGGTCCCATGCAAGAAATTGGAATGAATTTCCAGCACCAGGGCACCGTTGATTGCCGGCAAAACGTTGAGATACTTTGTCTTTAAATTCTACTAAATCCAAAACTGGTCTGAAATTCATGAAACTTGGCATACTATCATGGAATGGCACCCGACATGCTGTGGTATTTTTCCTATCCATTCTGAGAGAAGGCGCACTCGAATAACAACCAACAAAGACATTTTGAAAAAAATAGCTGCCACTTTAATATCTCACATGTTTGTGTAATTCAAAACATGTGCGTTCTGTTAACCATTCACATGAAACCACGTGTCTTTGTTTTAATGGCTATAGGAGTTGCCATGCGGACAGCTGCTTGACCTTGACTGAACGGGAGGCGTGCGAGCGGAGTCCGGTGCATAGGCTGACCGAGAGGCGTGCAAGTTGTCCTCCAATGTGCAGGCTCACCGGGAAGCGTGCGAGCTGTACGCTATGCAGGATCACTAGGAAGCGAGCCCTTTGACTTCCATGGTTGCCCGCCTTCCTCTCCATTAATGGTGCCAGAGCCGCTGTTAAATACGGGCGTCCTTACTGTTCGCCTCCCATTCCCCTCCCTTCCGCAGACCTCCACCAATGCAATGGCGCAGAATGATCATCTGCCACTAGTCTTAAAGTTTGGTGAAGTCGACTCCGAGCAGGAGGAGATAGAAAAAATGAGGAATGGGGCCTCATGGACATGGCCCAGAACGAGCTGGCCGCGGCGGTTGCTGCCCCCGCTCCCGTCCCAGCTCCCATCCCTGCGCCCGCGCCAGCGACCATCCCCGTAGCATTGACGGGCTGGTCGCCGAGCACTATCGCAGAGCTGGAAGCCATGGGCGTCTGCGAGGTCTCCACAGACCCGAGCAAGCTCGTGTACATGCCAACACCAACACCCGTGCATGTGCCCATGCGCGCCCCTCCACCCACCGTAGCACCGCCCCCCGTGTGTTTGGCTCCACCCGCCACGCCTGTGCCCCTGCCCGTGCGCGCCCCTCCACCCACCGCGGCGTCGGTCCCCATGCGTTTGGCTGCACCTGCCGCGCCCGTGCCCATGAGCGCGCCCCCCTCAGCAGCATGGGACGCTGCCGTCGACCGCTACCTCTCAGCCGCGCCAGATGCCATCCTCTCGTGCCCCGCCCGTCGATCGTGCGATGACATGGTGTTTGATTTACAAGTGAAGAACATTTTGTGCTGCCTTGAAGACTTCAACAAGGGCGTCCCGGAGACGACAACGATGGTGCGACACGCCGCCTCCGTCACCGCCACCGCCAGAAATAGTTTTTTGGTGGTTTAATATTGTATCTCGAATTCTCGATCATATGAATATAAATTCGCAGTGTGACTGAATTAAAGATATGGTTTGAACGAACTTGCAATTTTCTCTCTTAATGTACAGACTTATCAAATGATTTTCTATTGAAAAAAACACCAATGGTATTTTGAAATATAAAACACTCATCGCAAACGTTTTAGTTAGAACACCCATATGCAAACTGACAGCTTCCCCAGGAAGCCAAGGGAAAACGTGCCGAGTAGGGTTTCTACAGCTCTTGATCGCAAACGTTTTAGATAGAACACCCGTATGCAAAGAGAGAGCTATGGTATTCCCTTGCGGTGCAGGATTTGTGCATCCCTTTAATGCAAACGGTTGTTTTGCATGACCCGTGTGCAACCACATAGAAACAATTGGGTAAGATTTGCATCTGTCATTTTGGGTATGTTGCCATTTCTCAAACTGGAAAGATTGACATTTGTTTATCTAGTAACATTGCCATTTGTCAACCTTGTAACACTACGATTTGTCAAAATATGCAGCTAAAAATCACTAGCACTATCTAAATTTTTCAACTAAAATCACTAGCACTGTTCATATGGACACCACTAGCAGGCGTGAGTTGATGGACGCATATGCAAATGTACCATTGATTACATACAACAAGTCATTAACCCACAATGACAATGAAGATACATGTTGGATTATAGATCATTGATGACCCACAAGTATAGGGGATCTATCGTAGTCCTTTCGATAAGTAAGAGTGTCGAACCCAACGAGGAGCAGAAGGAAATGATAAGCGGTTTCCAGCAAGGTATTCTCTGCAAGTACTGAAATAAGTGGTAACAGATAGTTTTGTGATAGGATAATTTGTAACGAGCAACAAGTAACAGAAGTAAATAAAGTGCAGCAAGGTGGCCTAATCCTTTTTTAGAAAAGGACAAGCCTGGACAAACTCTTATATAGAGAAAAGCTCTCCTGAGGACACAAGGGAATATCGTCAAGCTAGTTTTCATCACGTTCATATGACTCGCGTTCGGTACTTTGATAATTTGGTATGTGGGTGGACCGGTGCTTGGGTGCTTTCCTTACTTGGACAAGCACCCCACTTATGATTAACCTCTATTGCAAGCATCCGCAACTACAACAAAAGTATTAAGGTAAACCTAACCATAGCATGAAACATATGGATCCAAATCAGCCCCTTACGAAGCAACGCATAAACTAGGGTTTAAGCTTCTGTCACTCTAGCAACCCATCATCTACTTATTACTTCCCAATGCCTTCCTCTAGGCCCAAAAATGGTGAAGTGTCATGTAGTCGACGTTCACATGACACCACTAGAGGGATGACATACATCTCATCAAAATATCGAACGAATACCAAATTCACATGACTACTAATAGCAAGACTTCTCTCATGTCCTCAGGAACAAGCGTAACTACTCACAAAGCATAAACATGTTCATAAGCAGAGGGGTATTAATATGCATATAGCATCTAAACATATGCTCTTCCACCAATTAAACCAACTAGCATCAACTACAAGGAGTAATTAACACTACTAGCAACCTACTAGCACCAATCCTGGACTTGGAGACAAGAATTGGATACAAGGGATGAACTAGGGTTTTGAGAGGAGATGGTGCTGATGAAGATGTTGATGGAGATTGCCCTCTCCCGATGAGAGGAGCGTTGGTGATGACGATGGCGATGATTTCCCCCTCCGGGAGGGAAGTTTCCCCGCCAGAACAGCTCCACCAGAGCCCTAGATTGGTTCCGCCAAGGTTCCGCCTCGTGGCGGCGGAGTTTCATCCGAGAAGATGGCTTCTTATTTTTTTCCCATCGGAAGACTTCATATAGCAGAATATGGCCACCGGAGGGCCACCAGGGGGCCCAAGAGGTAGGGGGCGCGCCCCCCACCCTCATGGGCAGGGTGTGGCCCCCTGGTGAACTTCTTCCGCTGAGTATTTTTTATATATTCTAAAACGTCTTCCGTGAAGTTTCAGGACTTTTGGAGCTGTGCAGAATAGGTCTCTAATATTTGCTCCTTTTCTAGCCCAGAATCCCAGCTGTCGGCATTCTCCCTCTTTATGCAAACCTTGTAGAATAAGATAGAATAGGCATAAGTATTGTGACATAATGTGTAATAACAACCCATAATGCAATAAATATCGATATAAAAGCATGATGCAAAATGGATGTATCAACTCCCCCAAGCTTAGACCTCGCTTGTCCTCAAGCGAAAGCCAAAATCGAAAAATATGTCCACATGTTTAGAGATAAAGGTGTCGATAAAATAAAATACAGACATGAGGGCATCATGATCATTCTTAGAACAAAAACTTATATAATTCTTTTAATATAATCTCTTATGCTAGAGTAATAATTCAATCACAACTTCAAGTATGAATCGTAAACTTCATTGAAAACTAACAACCTATAATCTCAGTCATTGGATCAATTGAAATTTATTATAACATAGGAAAGAGTCAACATATAAGAGCTTTTCAGCAAGTCCACATACTCAACTATCATATAGTCTTTCACAATTGCTAATACTCACGCAATACTTACGGGTATGGAGTTTTAATCGGACATAGAGAAAGATACGGGCTTATAGTTTTGCCTCCCAACGTTTTACCTCAAGGGTAATGTCAACAATAATAGTTCATGAAAACTCACATCCAATTAGCCATATATAGCAGGATCTTTCCAACAAACTATGCTTGCCAAAGGATGAAATGTAAAAAGGAAGGGTGAAGATCACCATGACTCTTATGCAAGGTAGGAGATAACAGTAAAAGATAGGCCCTTCGCAGAGGGAAGTAGAGGTTATCATGCGCTTTTATGGTTGGATGCACAAAATCTTAATGCAAGAGAACGTCACTTTATATTGCCACTTGTGATATGGACCTTTATTATGCAGTCTGTCGCTTTTATTTCTTCCATATCACACGATCGTATAAAGCTTATTTTCTCCCACACTAATAAGTCATACATATTTAGAGAGCATTTTTTATTGCTTGCACCAATGACAACTTACTTGGAGGATCTTACTCAATCCATAGGTAGGTATAGTGGACTGTCATGATAAAACTGGTTTAAGGGTATTTGGAAGCACAAGTAGTATCTCTACTTGGTGTGATGAATTTGGCTAGCATGAGGGGGAAAGGCAATCTCAACCATGTTGGATGATCCATGATAATATAATTTATCTCAGATGTAAGAAAACATAACCCATTACGTTGTCTTGCTTGTCCAACGTCAACTCTTTAGCATGTCATATTTTAATGAGTGCTCACAATCATAAAAGATGTCCAAGATAGTATATTTATATGTGAAGACCTCTCTTTCTTTATTACTTCCTATTAATTGCAATGATGACCAAAACTATGTTTTTCAACTCTCAAAAACTCTTATTCATCATACCTTTTCTATGTGAGCTCATTACTCTCCATGAGATCCATATGATCTCTTTGTTTCTTTTTATCTATTTCTCTTTTCTTTTACTAGCACATATGCTCGTGCGTTGCAATGGGAAAAAATGATGTTTTGTTCAAGCATAATGTCTCATAGCATCCTTCTATAAAATGAACATAAAAAAATATGATGCAATTTAGCGGTGTTATATTTTCTTTGCGGGGCATAATCTTCCATCGATTCCATTGAAGTAAAACTCTTCCTTTAGTTACCATGACGTCCTCACCCATTTTAGTTGGGAATCAAATTATTCCTTTTCTAATTTAGTAGCCCAACACATTAAAGCCTACAAACCTTTTTTAAATTATGTTATATTTTTTTACCTCAGGTCCTTCCTTTAATTAGCTCGCCCTAAACAGGAGGGCTGCCACTCACATATTTAGAACGAGTTGGGAATAGTAAATGCGAATGGTGTATAGGTCGTTGGTTGTTACATAAAACATCCAGATAGGAGTTCTTGTGATCAATTCCAACAATATTGATTTATTTTGACCTAATTATTATTCGCGGTCTCTATAAAAGCCCATAAAAGGGCCATCAACGTACAAGTACCTGGCCCAGATCGCTTAGCATGCACTGAAACCAAACGAAAAGGACTAAACCAAACCAAGAATACCTATTCCCTTTAATAGTAGGTATAGATTCACTTAGGATCATGGCAAAAGAATTAAGCCCTTGACTCAACACTAATCTTTATTATATAGCTCACAGACTCGATTACATAGAGGAATCATAAAGGAAAACTCACAACTAGATCATTCTAAGAACTTTTATTCTACTAGATCAAGATATTACCAAAAGGATCGAACTAAGAAGAACTGTAAAGATAAAAGTGATGGTGATACGATACCGGGGCACTCCCCCAATCTTGGCAGTTTGCCAAGGGGAGTGCCCATACCCATGTGATTATGTCTCCTTTGTTGGTGAAGAAGGTGGAGTTGTTGATGATGGATAGTTGCACATCGAGCGTAGGAGGTCTTCTAACTTGCGGATAATGCCCTTGAGTGCGATGATATGCTCCTTCAACATAATATTTTCACGTGTGAGATACTTATTTTGTATACGAGCTAACTGAATCATCTTGAAAGCTTCGATCTTTGTTGGGGTAAGAAGATTGTGATCAAGTTGAAGGGTGTCTTCTATTGCCGGAACTTGGTCCTCCATGGCCTTCTTGATCCATTCATCCTTGTTGATCTCCATGGGTTCTTCTCTCTTCAGCTCTATCTTCATTAGCCAAGCATTGTTGCCCTCATGGTTGGATGAGGAGGGAGACGACATAGTGCCTGGCCTTGACAAACCTGACAGAAAACAGCTCGAAACAAAGACAGGAGATTTTTGCGTGATACGAGAGTCAAAACCTCCGGGAGATTATATAATGTACTTTTACCGACCAAAATACGTAACGTGTAAGAAAACTGAGTCCGGAGAGCACACGAGGTGCCCACAAAGTAGGAGGCGCGTCCAGGGGGGGGGGGGTAGGGCGCACCCTCCACCCTCGTGGAGCCCTCGTTTCCTTCCCGGACTGATTCTTATTTTTCTATTTTTCTAAATATTCCAAAACGGAGAAATATTGCCATAAAAATTGTTTTGGAGTCGGTTTACTTACCGTACCACATACCTATTCCTTTTCGGAGTCTGAAATGTTCCGAAAAGTGTCCCTTATGTATTCCTCCGGGGTTACGGTTTCTATAACATTGGTTTCAACATTTATGGGATTACCTGAGATATAATGTTTGATTCTTTGACCGTTCACCACCTTCGGATTTGTGCCTTCGAAGTTGTTGATTTTTATGGCACGGGAACGATAGACCTCCTCGATAAAATAAGGACCTTCCCGTTTAGAGAGAAGTTTTCCTGCAAAAATTTTTAACGAGAGTTGTATAGCAATACATAATCACCTACATTAAACTTACGCTTTTGTATCCTTTTATCATGCCATCTTTTAACTTTTTCTTTAAACAACTTGGCATTTTCGTAGGCTTGGGTTCCCCATTCATCGAGTGAGCTAATATCAAATAACCTCTTCTCACCGGCAAGTTTAAAATCATAATTGAGCTCTTCAATAGCCCAATATGCCTTGTGTTCTAGTTCGAGAGGTAAGTGACATGCTTTTCCATAACCATTTTATACGGAGACATACCCATAGGATTTTTATATGCAGTTCTATAGGCCCATAATGCATCATCAAGTTTCTTGGACCAATTCTTTCTAGATCTATTAACAGTATTTTGCAAAATTAATTTGAGTTCTCTATTACTCAATTCTACTTGACCACTAGACTGAGGGCGATAAGGAGATGCAATTCTATGATCAACATCATATTTAGCAAGCATTTTACGAAAAGCACCATGAATAAAATGTGAACCACCATCAGTCATTAAATATCTAGGGACTCCAAATCTTGGGAAAATAACTTCTTTAAGCATTTTAATAGAAGTGTTGTGATCAACACTAATAGTTGGAATAGCTTCTACCCACTTAGTAACGTAATCAACAGCAACTAAAATATGTGTATATCCATTAGAGGAAGGAAAATGTCCCATATAGTCAAAGCCCCAAACATCAAATGGTTCAATAACGAGTGAATAGTTCATAGGCATTTCTTGACGTCTACTAATATTACCAATTCTTTGACATTCATCACAAGATAATACAAACTTACGGGCATCCTTGAAGAGAGTAGGCCAATAAAAACCAGATTGCAATACCTTATGTGCAGTTCTATCTCCAGCATGGTGTCCTCCATAAGCTTCGGAGTGACACTTGCGTAGGATCTGTTCCTGTTCATGCTCAGGTACACAATGTCTAATAACACAATCTACTCCTTCTTTATAAAGATGTGGGTCATCCCAAAAGGAATGCCTGAAATCATAGAAGAACTTTTTATTTTGCTGGTATGTGAAACTAGGTGGTATAAACTTAGAAACAATGTAATTAGCATAATCAGCATACCATGGAGCAATATGAGAAGAATTTATGACACTTAATTGCTCATCAGGAAAGCAATCATCAATAGGAAGTGGGTCATCAAGCACATTTTCTAACCCAGACAAGTTGTCTGCAACGGGGTTCTCAGCTCCCTTTCTATCAACGATATGTAAGTCAAATTCTTGTAGCAAGAGAACCCATCTAATAACTCTAGGCTTGGCATCTTTCTTTTCCATAAGATATTTAAAAGTAGCATGATCAGTGTGAATAGTTATTTTAGAATCAACAACATAAGGTGTGAACTTATCACAAGCAAATACAACTGCTAAGAATTCTTTTTCAGTAGTAGCATAATTTCTTTGAGCATTGTCTAGGTTTTTACTAGCATATTGAATAACATTTAATTTCTTATCAACTCTTTGTCCTAGAACAGCACCTACAGCATAATCACTAGCATCACACATAATTTCAAAGGGTAAATTCCAATCAGGTGGCTGAGCAATAGGTGCAGAGATCAATGCTTTCTTAAGTATTTCAAATGCTTCTACACAATCATCATCAAAGACAAATGGTATATCTTTTTGTAATAAATTAGTCAGAGGCCGAGAAATTTTTGAGAAGTCCTTAATGAACCTCCTATAAAATCCGGCATGACCAAGGAAACTTCTTATACCTTTGATGTCCTTGTGACATGGCATCTTCTCAATAGTATCAACCTTGGCTTTATCAACCTCAATACCTTTTTCAGAAACTTTGTGCCCCAAGACAATACCTTCATTAACCATAAAGTGGCACTTTTCCCAATTCAAGACAAGATTAGTTTCTTCACATCTTTGCAAAACTCGATCAAGGTTGCTCAAGCAATCATCAAAAGAAGATCCATAGACGGAGAAATCGTCCATGAAAACCTCACAAATCTTTTCACAAAAGTCAGAGAATATAGGCATCATGCATCTTTGAAAGGTAGCAGGTGCATTACATAAACCAAAAGGCATACGTCTATAAGCAAAAGTACCAAAAGGGCAAGTAAAAGTAGTCTTTGATTGATCTTTGGCTGACACAGGTATTTGAGATAAACCAGAATAACCATCTAGGAAGCAAAAATGTGTATGTTTGGATAATCTTTCTAGCATTTGATCAATAAAAGGTAAGGGGTAATGATCCTTTTTAGTGGCCTTATTTAATTTGCGGAAATCAATTACCATCCTATAACCTGTAATAATTCTTTGAGAAATCAATTCATCTTTATCATTAGGAACAATAGGAATACCTCCCTTCTTAGGGACACAATGGACATGACTTACCCACTGACTATCAGCAACGGAATAGATTATACCTGCCTCAAGGAGCTTTAGTATTTCTTTTCTTACCACTTCTTTCATTTTAGGATTCAGCCGTCGTTGATGATCACGAACTGGTTTAGCATCTTCTTCCAAATTAATTTTATGTTGACATAGAGTGGGACTAATGCCCTTAAGATCATCAAGAGTATACCCAATAGCAGCACGGTGCTTCTTCAGAGTTTTCAATAATCTCTCTTCCTCATGCTCTGAAAGGTTAGCACTAATAATAACAGGATATATCTTTTTATCATCAAGATAAGCATATTTAAGAGTATCAGGTAATGGTTTAAGCTCAAACACGGGATCGCCCTTGGGTGGAGGAGGATCCCCTAGGATTTCAATAGGCAAATTGTGTTTCAGAATAGGTTCCTATTTAAAGAATACTTCATCTATTTCCCTTCTTTCATTCATAAACATGTCATTTTCATGGTCTAGCAAATATTGTTTTAAATGATCACTAGGAAGTACGACAATAGAAGCAAGACCAATAATTTCATCCTTACTAGGTAATTCTTCTTCACGGTGTTGTCTACTAAACTTAGAGAAACTAAATTCATGAGTCATATCATCTAAACCGATAGTAACAACATCCCTTTTGCAATCTATGGTAGCATTAACAGTGTTCAGGAAGGGCTACCAAATATAATGGGACAAAAGCTATCTTGTGGGGAACCAAGAACAAGAAAATCAGCAGGATATTTAGTTTTCCCACACAAGACATCAACATCTCTAAAAATTCCCATTCGTGAAATAGTATCTCTATTGGCAAGTTTAATTGTGACATCAATATCTTCTATCTCAGCAGGTGCAATATCATGCTTAATTTCTTTGTATAAGGAATAAGGTATTGCACTAGCACTAGCACCCATATCACATAAGCCATGATAACAATGATCTCCTATTTTAAAAGAAATAACAGGCATGCGTACCACATGTCTATTTTTATCTTTAGCACAAGGTTTAGCAATTCTAGCAGTCTCATCAAGGAAATGAATAACATGCCCATCAATATTATCAGACAAGAGATCTTTAACAATAGCAATATCAGGTTCAACTTTAATTTGCTCATTAGGTGTATAAGTTTTAATATTGCTTTTACGAACCACAGTTGAAGCTTTAGCATGATCCTTTATCCTAACAGGAAAAGGTGGTTTCTCAACATAAGAAGTAGGAACAATAGGGTCATTATAAGTGACAATCTTTTCTTCAACTTTAATAGGTGCAACTACTTTTACTTCTACGGGAGGATGTTATTTAAACCACTTCTCCTTAGGGAGATCAACATAAGTAGCAAAATATTCATAGAAAGAAGCTACTATCTCAGAGTCAAGTCCATATTTAGTGCTAAATTTACGGAAAACATCGGTATCCATAAAAGATTTAACACAGTCAAACCTAGGTGTCATACCTAACTCCTTACCTTTGTCGAGGTCCCAATCTTCAGAGTTGCGTTTAATTCTTTCCAATAAATCCCATTTGAATTCAATAGTCTTCATCATAAAAGAGCCATCACAAGAAGTATCAAGCATGGTGCGATTGCTATCAGAAAGTCGAGCATAAAAAATTTGAATAATCATTTCTCTTGAGAGCTCATGATTGGGGCATGAATATATATAATTGATTTAAGCCTCCCCCAAGCTCGAGCGATGCTTTCTCTTTCGCGAGGCCAAAAATTATATATATAATTGCGATCACGATGAACAAGATGCATAGGATAAAACTTCTGATGAAATTCCAATTTCAATCGTTTGTAATTCCAAGACCCCATATCATCACATAGCCTATACCATGTCGATGCATCTCCCTTCAAAGATAAAGGGAAGACCTTCTTCTTAACAACATCCCTGGGTACACCTGCAATCTTAAATAATCCACAAACTTCATCCACATATATTAGATGCTCATCAGGATGCTTTGTTCCATCTCCTAAAAAAGGATTAGCTAGCCGTTTTTCTATCATACCCGAAGGAATTTCAAAGCAGACATTTTCATTTTCAGCAGGTTCAGTAGGTTAAGGAGCAACTCTTTGCTCTACTGGTCGTGGTGAAGATACCCTGAACAAGCCCCTCAAAGGATTACTTTCCATAGTAACAAGTGACAGTAAATTTCAGCACACTATATAAATTTTTACTTACGAAATTCCTCCTACCAAAGGCGCTTCACTCCCCGGCAACGGTGCCAGAAAAGAGTCTTGATGACCCACAAGTATAGGGGATCTATCGTAGTCCTTTCGATAAGTAAGAGTGTCGAACCCAACGAGGAGCAGAAGGAAATGATAAGCGGTTTCCAGCAAGGTATTCTCTGCAAGTACTGAAATAAGTGGTAACAGATAGTTTTGTATAGGATAATTTGTAACGAGCAACAAGTAACAAAAGTTAATAAAGTGCAGCAAGGTGGACCAATCCTTTTGTAGCAAAGGACAAGCCTGGACAAACTCTTATATAGATAAAAGCGCTCCCGAGGACACATGGGAATATCGTCAAGCTAGTTTTCATCACGTTCATATGATTAGCGTTCGGTACTTTGATAATTTGGTATGTGGGTGGACCAGTGCTTGGGTGCTATCCTTACTTGGACAAGAATCCCACTTATGATTAACCTCTATTGCAAGCATCCGCAACTACAACAAAAGCATTAAGGTAAAACTAACCATAGCATGAAACATATGGATCCAAATCAGCCGCTTACGAAGCAACGCATAAACTAGGGTTTAAGCTTCTGTCACTCTAGCAACCTATCATCCACTTATTACTTCCCAATGCCTTCCTCTAGGCCCAAATAATGGTGAAGTGTCATGTAGTCGACGTTCACATGACACCACTAGAGGGATGACAACATACATCTCATCAAAATATCGAACGAATACCAAATTCACATGACTACTAATAGCAAGACTTCTCCCATGTCCTCAAGAACAAACATAACTACTCACAAAGCATAAACATGTTCATAATCAGAGGGGTATTAATATGCATATAGCATCTGAACATATGATCTTCCACCAATTAAACCAACTAGCATCAACTACAAGGAGTAATCAAATCTACTAGCAACCTACTAGCACCAATCCCGGACTTGGAGACAAGAATTGGATACAAGAGATGAACTAGGGTTTTGAGAGGAGATGGTGCTGATGAAGATGTTGATGGAGATTGCCCTCTCCCGGCGAGAGGAGCATTGGTGATGACGATGGTTTCCTCCTCCGGGAGGGATGTTTCCCCAGCAGAACAGCTCCGCTAGAGACCTAGATTGGTTCTGCCAAGGTTCCGCCTCATGGCGGCGGAGTTTCATCCGAGAAGATGGCTTCTTATTTTTTTCCCATCGAAAGATTTCATATACCAGAAGATGGCCACCGAAGGGCCACCAGGGGGCCCACGATCTAGGGGGCGCGCCCAGGGGGGTAGGGCGCGCCCCCCGCCCTCGTGGGCAGGGTGTGGCCCCCTGGTGAACTTCTTCTACTGAGTATTTTTTGTATATTCTGAAAACGTCTTCCGTGAAGTTTTAGGACTTTTGGAGCTGTGCAGAATAGGTCTCTAATATTTGCTCCTTTTCCATCCCAGAATCCCAGCTGCCGGCATTCTCCCTCTTTATGCAAACCTTGTAGAATAAGGGAGAATAGGCATAAGTATTGTGACACAATGTGTAATAACAACCTATAATGCAATAAATATCGATATAAAAGCATGATGCAAAATGGACGTATCAATCATTTCCAACAATACATTCTAGCGAATTAAAGTTTTTCTCACACAACAAATAACAAAAGTGATGAAATGAACTTCAGCTCAACCACTCGTCGGCGGTGGAAACGCTTGCTTTGAACCAGAAGTGATTCTCTGGGAAGGGCCAGCTACTATCAATTCGAGACCAACGCATGACTAATCATCCAGGCTGAAGCGGCCTATGTCATGACCCATATTGGGATGATAGGGAAGCATAGCAATGTCCGAGGTATAGATACAATTGCTTCTAATAAATGGTAGTAATGTTGTGTCAACAACAGCTGGATCGCCTTCCACCGTCATTGGATAGTTCTGTCCAAGGAAGAGCGAGTTTCCTCCAATACTTTCAATACTGAACAAGGGAGAAGGTGTTGGCGCTAGTACACTAGTATCCATCCCGAATACCCTGCAATGGTTGTTGGAATATGTCCGGAGAGTGCGACCCTGCGAGACAACACCTGCTTCCTTAGTAACATCAGCAGTGCCTGTATACAGACAAGAAGAGGTGATCGATCGGAATAAGTTGCCAGGCGCCACTGAGTATATTGGTCCTGCTTGTCCTCAGGCTCGTGATCATCAGCATCGTCATCTCCCCCTTGGTTATAAAATTTTTCAAGTATAGGTGGTGGAATGTTCACTGGACCTTGGAAACACAAGAAGGTTAATTAGTAAAGGGAAACTAGCTAACCCGCATGCATGTGGATGAAACAATTATAATTATGGTGGAAGACAAACGTACCGAAAGCATAAGGATTCCATGCAAAAATAGTGTCACGAGTTGTGGCAGCAAACACGAGACCCTCGTATTGAATTGCATCACAGTACTCATCCGTGTACAGAAATTGATTTTTGAGCAATATACATCGAGGCGTGGAAGTAAGGACGGCAACAAGCTTGTCGAAGATAGCAACAACTTCATAGTTCATGTAATCCCGAGAGCGGTTGGGAACTCGACAAATTGCTATCTTCCGTAGACGATAGTCACCATGATCATATTTGAACTCACGTAGAATACCGGTGTACTCAACCTCTAGACAGTCTTAGATTTTTGGAAGTGAAACCCGGTGACGAGTGTACACATTCACAAGTTCCCACTCGCAATTGTACCCAATATAAACAACCCAATCTCCATTTGAGCCTGCCCAAGCCTTGCCCTCAAGAGATGGCATCTTAACATCACACGTACCATTACCAAGCGGCATCAACTTGCACAAGGCGAGGTTTCCGTCGTCCCCGCGCCAATCAGCAGGGTCACGGCGAAGAAGATAGGGGAGATCAAACCGCTCCTGGACCCTAGGGTTGCTTGTAATGCTGTTATTAGTTGATTCGAGAATGGTCTTGAACGAAGCTGCCATGCTAGCCGAGGTGATGACGTCGCACCGATCAATGAGTTACTCCACTATGTCATCTTTCAGATCGGGGCAAGAATAACGGGGTCATTTCCGTCCTATGCCCTCCATGGAGAAGATGATCGAACAATGGCAGAAGGAAGGGTGAAGGCAAATGGAGGGAGTAAGAGCGTGCGACAGCAGTTCCAAATCGAGAGGGAAAGGTGAAGATGCGGTGGATGGTTGCCATGGTACAAGAAGAGGCTAGTGGGGAGTGAAAGGTTGCCACAGAGGTCACACACCGAAGACAAGGTCGAGTGAACCGCATGGCATATATCGCACACACCTTGATCTAGCTGGCTGTTTCTTTTGTGTTTCCTAATCACAAACAGTTCATCCGAGTGAACCGTATGATGTACATCGCAGACAACTTCATCTGGCTGCCCGTTTCGTTTTTGTTGCCTAATCACAAACAGTTCATCCGAGTGAACCATATGTTGTATATCGCACACAACTTCATCTAGCTGCCCGTTTATTTTGTTGCTCCTCATCGCAAACAGTTAATTGAACTGAACCTTATGCCCTGCATCGCACACGCAACTAAAATCTGAACCGTGTTTGATGCATCCGTCATCTCAAACGTTTTGCACCTTTTTTGACAGTTTTTTAGACCAGCTTTTGTTATAATTGCATCACACACAGTTTCCTCAAAGTATCTCTGATCGTAGTGTCGCGTTAGCAGCATCCTGCAGTAGTGAGTGGGGCACAAGGAGACAAAGTGTGCTTGTTTGCAATGGGGGTGGTGTGTGAGGTGAGTGTGCGGGAGCCACATAACTAGGGAGATAGACGTTTGGGGCGACATTTTGTGTGTATGGGAAAGATACACTCTATATAGTGTGTGTGCTTGGGAAAGAGAGATGTCGGGAGACCTACTGTAACGCCCCGAGACCGATGCGCCAGATGTTTTCCAGTTATTCGCTGTCGTTTCCATGTCATTCGCTTGCATGTTGCTCTTTGCCATGTCATCATGTGCATTTCATCTGCATGTTTTTTCGGCATCCAACACTCTCACATGCACCCGTTGCAGCAATCAGATTTCGTTTCATGAGAGGGAGAAAAACGTTCTCGGAATGGACCGAGAGTTGACGAGAGGTCTTGGTATATCACCAGTAGACCGCCTGTCAAATTCCGTTCCATTTGGAGGTCGTTTGATGCCCCAACGGTTAACGCGTTAATTGCCGGACCTCTTTCTCTTTGTAGCCGAATACCCCTCCACTACAGCCCACTCTAAACCCCCTCCATGCTCTTCGCCGTTGGATCATGATTGTGTTGGCGAAAACCGCACCTCAATAGACATCTCCTAGCTCCTTCTATCTATAAAAGGCCTCCCTCTCCTCAAATTTGGATCAAACCCTAGAACCCCTTCCTTCCAGCCGCCGGACGCGTCCGCCCACGCCGGCCACATCCGCACCGCCGCCCGCCACCACTCTGTGCCTGCCACGTGTCCACTCCGCCACCTCCTGTCGTCGCGGCCCGCCAGGCCCATTGCGGGCCCACGTGATCCCGCGGCCGTCGCCGCTGCCTGCCGCCCGCACCCGAGCCGCGCCGCCTGCCTCCTCACCGCGTTGCCCCGCTGCCGCCAACCTCTCCCTGGCGACCCCCACGCCCTCCGCCGCCGTTCCCGCTCGCCGGGGCCGGATCCGCCACCGGGGCCGCCTCGCCGCCGACTCCCCAGCCTCCTCTGACCTCGCCGGAGAGTCGCCGCCGCCCAGGTCCTCCTCTGCCTCCGACCTGACCCGAATCCACTGACCCGCCCCTGATCCATGAGGAGGTCCAATTTCTTCCTAGTCCCGGAATCTTTCATCTCATGTGTGCCTCTTTGCCATGTCATAACTCCATGCATATTGCTCCATTTCGTGTGTGTGATATATCAAATTGTTCATCTCCGAGTGCTCTATATGATGGTGTAATTTGAATGCATGTTACTGATTATCTTGGTGCCTTAATCATCACTGCAAAAGTGCTAAATGATATAATCTGTTGGAAATTGCTGAAACTTGCCGATTTGTCGTTTCCATAGCATTTTGTGTGATTATCTTTTGAGCATCATATCAACATGTTTTAGGAGCATATTCATCAATTCTTTACAGTGGTGCAATCCACGTATTTCTATATGCTCTATGGTGACAAGCACAAGCATGCAAAGTAGGGTACTTGCTGTTGCTGATTTCAGTGACTGTGTTTTCTGCTAAGTACGAACCTGCTATATTATGTTGCCATGTTAACTTGATGGTACTAGTGGATCCATGCACAATGTGGAGCTGCTTAGTAAGGATGTTTTGTAGATCTTGTTATGATCTCTCCATCCATACCCTTGTTTGCAATTATGGCATGCTATAGCTTGTTACTACCATGCTCTAAAATTGCTAAATAATGATTCTGTCAGCATGTTATTAGTAAGTTCAGTTTTGCCATGTGAATAGCTAGTGTTCTGCGCCTCCTATGACCATGTTCTTGCCATGAGTAACTGCACAATTATGCCTTCCTGCTGTTGGTTGTATTCACATGCCATGATATCCTTTATGTTGAGTTAACCAAGCTTGCAAACATGTCTACTTGTCGCAGTTTCTGCCATGTCCAGTAAATTCCACCAAGTCTGTGAATCTGTTATCATTTGCATTATTGCCATGATGTTTTGAGCATCCTCTAGTGTTTTCTAGCAGTATCTCAGTGTTCATGTTTTGTAGTGCTTGATATTTACATGCTTACCATGCCCTTTGATGCCATGAAATGTTCTGGTAGCATATACTTTTGTTGCCTCGAAGTATGCATCATGATTCTATTTTCACCCTTGCTCTGTTTCTCACCAAGTCTAAGAATCGATTATGTTTTTCCATCTTGTCTTGATGAATGCCATTGATCTAGAGGTTATATGGAGATGCTTAGTAATCATGTTTTTCCCTGTTTTTCACTAAGTCATAATTTGTGTTATAAAGTTGTTTTTTGCATTAACCATATTGGATTAATCCTGATGCCTTTGAACCTAAACCTTGATGTTATTTGAAGCATGTAATCTGTACTTGGAGTGCATATCAAGTTTGTGTCCATATGTTTCCTGTAGCATGTTGTTTTCCTTTATTGCAAAGTGCTTAGTTGCTGTTTTGGGCAGATTGTGTTTGAAACTTGTTTCGTGTGTATGTGTTGAACCGTTGCTCCATTTTAAGCATGCTCTATGTGAAACTTGCTTCGTCTTGAATGTAGTTTCATCATGCCATGTTGCATCCATGTTTTGGTGTGTTTGTGTTTGTGTTTGTAAGCATTTTGCATCAATGTCATGTTTAACTTGTTTTGCTCATATCTTCTAGGCCGTAGCTCCGAATTAAATGAACTTTATATGTAACTTGACTAGAAAGACGCGTGGATCATCATGGTGCACTTTAACTTGATGTTTAACAACTTCAACATAATGTCTTATTCAGATCTGGACCAATTTGAAAATTTGCATATGGGGACTTTCCGGAGTTGTTCTATGTTGTTTCCAGCCTCAATTAAACTTGCTTTGATGTGTTCTAGTATGCACCATCTCTTCCCATGAGTAGCATCATGTATACTTGGTTGAGCATCATGTCATGTTTACGTGTTGCGTGTTTACCTTGTTGTTTGCTTCTTTCCGGTTGTGCTTTTGCTCAATAGTTCATATTTCGTTGCGATCGTGAGGATTCGTTCGACTACGTGGGTTCGTCTTCTTCATGGACTAGTTCTTCTTCCTAGAGGGATTTTAGGCAAGATGACCGTCACCTTGGATCTCACTACTATCTTCGATATGCTAGTTGTCTCGATGCTATCGCGATGTCGCGCTACCTACCACTTGTTTATCAAGCCTCCCAAATTGCAATGACAGCCTCTAACCTTTTCCACCATCCTAGCAAACCATTGTTTGGCTATGTTACCACTTTGCTCAACCCGTCTTATAGAGTTGCTAGTTGCATGTGCAGTTGCAGTTTGTTCCATGTTGGGACATGGATATCATGGGATATCATAATATCTCTTATTTAATTAATGCATCTATATACTTGCTAAAGGGTGGAAGGCTTGGAATTTTGCCTGGTGTTTTGTTTCACTCTTGCCGCCTTAGTTTCCGTCATACCGGTGTTATATTCCTTGATTTTGCGTCCCTAACATGGTGAGGGTTTATGGGCCCCTCTTGACAGTTCGCTTTGAATAAAACTCTTCCAGCAAGGCCCAACATTGGTTTTACCATTTGCCTAATAACAACTAAAAACTTGTATAGGGACCTACCGACCCCCGAGGTCTCTTAATAAACGCCCCGGGCTAGTTCTCCTCATGAGTGTTGGTCCAACCTATCAACCGCCGGTGGCTGCCAGGGGCAACTCTGTGATTGGCCTACCGGAAGTTTGGACAATCCAGTCGTGGCCTAAGATGAGATACGCGCGGCTACTATCAGGGTGTCGGCACACCGAGAGGTCTTGCTGGTTTTGTTTTACCATTGCTGAATTGTCTTGTGCACCGGGATCCCGAGTTTGATCGGATGTCCCGCGATGGAGGATTGTCTCTGCGGGCCGTGAGATTGTCATGGGCTAAGTTGGGACACCCCTGTAGGGTATAAACTTCCGAGAGCCATGCCCGCGGTTATGTGGCATATGGGAATTTGTTAATATCCGGTTGTAGTGGAGTTGAACTAAACTCCATTAAAATACACCAACCGTGTGCGTAACCGTGAGGTCTCTTTTTGAGTGAGTCGAGAAAAGAACACGGTGGGGTTATGTTTGAACGTAAGTAGTTCATGATCACTTCCTTATCATTACTAGTTTGCGACCATTTGCGTAGTTAGTCATCATGTCCATTTCGTCTGCATGTCTTTCAAAACTTGCATCCGTCCGGGTTTCCCAGTTTTCTCTATTGTCCGGTTCGGCATCCAACACTCCCACATGCACCCGTTGCACCTCTCAGATTTCGTTTCGTGAGTGGGAGAAAAACATTCTCGGAATGGGACGAGAGTTGACGAGCGGTCTTGGTATATCACCTGTAGACCGCCTGTCAAATTTCGTTCCATTTGGAGGTTGTTTGATGCCCCAACGGTTAACCGCGTTAATCGTCGGACCTCTTTCTCTTTGCAGCCCAACACCCCTCCACCACAGCCCACTAGCCCATTGATACGTCCATTTTGCATCATGTTTATTGATGTTATTTATGATGTTTTCATCCATAATAATGCTTTTTGGAGTAATTCTAATGCCTTTTCTCTCATAATTTGCAAGGTACACACCATGTGGGAGAATTCTGGCAGCTAGAAATCTGGACCTGGAAAAGCTATGTCAAGCTACCTATTCTGTGCAAGTCCAAACAAGCTCAAACTTCATGGGGATTTTTTATGGAATGTATAAGAATTATTGGAGGAAATAACTACCAGAGGGGGCCTCCAGGTGGGCACAACCCACCTGGGCGAGCCAGGGCCCCCTGGCGCGCCCTGGGGGTTGTGGCCTCCTCGGCCACCTTCGGTGCCCATCTTTTGATATATAAGTCATTTTGACATAAAAAAAATAAGGAGAGGACTTTCGGGATGAAGCGCCGCCGCCTCGAGGCGGAACTTGGGTAGGAGCACTTTTGCCCTCCGGCGCAGCGATTCCGGTGGGGAACTTCCCTCCCGGAGGGAGAAATTGTAACACCCCGAGACCGTTGCGCTAGGTGTCTTCCAGTTAGGCGCATTGTTGCCATGTCATTCGCTTGCATGTTGAATCATGCCATGTCATCATGTGCATTGCAACTTCGTGTTTTCAAAACTGCATCTGTCTGGGTTCCCCAAGTTCCGCCCATTGTCCGTTCTGAGCCCAGACACACTTGCACGCGCCCGCGACACCTCTGAAATAGTATTTTATAAGTGGCCAGAAGATGTTCTTGGAATGGGTTGAAAGTTGGCATGTGGTGTTGTTATGTTGTCAGTAGGTCGCCTGCCAAGTTTCATCGCATTCGAAGTTCGTTTGATGCCCCAATGGATAAATACAACGACAATAGAAGCCGGTCTATCGTCAGACGTTTCTGAGATCCGGAAACATGTGCCGGGTTGCCGATCTTCCTCTCCTCTCAGCCCACTAGTCCACTTGCACAACCCATCATAGCCCACCTACTCCATCCTCACGTCCAGAACCGTCCGATCGAGATCGCAGGCTCCAAAACGCCCGAAACCCCTAACCCTGGCCCCACTTTCTATATATATATGTGTCTCCCCTGCCATTTTTGGCCTCCTACCTACCCTCTCATCAATTTCCGCGCCACCAGCCACCTCCTGCCTGTAGCCCACCAAACCCCTGCTCGCCCACGGAACCGTTCGATCGCGATCGGAGGGCTCTGAGACGGCCTCAAATCCCCCTAAACCCCCCTAACCCTATCTCCTACCTTATATAAACCCCCTCCCTTCCAAATTTGGTCTACCCTAGCCTCCAGCTACCTCTAGCCCCCCTCCTCAGATTCCGCGCCACTCCAGCCTCTGGCCGCCACTTGTTGCCGTCGCCGCCATGTCTCCAGCCAATCCCTGCGCGCCACCTCACTCACCGACACCCCCTCGGCCAACCAGAAGCCTCCACATCGCCCTCCTGCTCCTCCCAGCCGCGATGGGCCGCGAAGCCCATAGTTGGCCCGCCCCGGGCCGCAATTGGGCCCGAGGCGCCCGTCCTGCACCGCCGCCCGTCCCATCGCCTCCTTGCACGCGCCGCCCGACTCCCGAGCAGCGCCTCCCGCGCCGAGCATCGCCGCCGCCTCGCTAGAACCCCACCACGCCAAATCCCCGTCGCCGGTGAGCAGCGCGCCACCACGCCCCTTCGCCTCCTTCCTCCCTTGGTCCCCCTCACCCCGCTCTCTAGTTCTCTCACAGGAGCGCCGCCCCGCCATGGCTCCGATGCTCGGCGCCGGCCCCGTTCCACGTCGCCCCGCCCGGATCCGGTGGTCCTCACCGAGGATCCGTCGTCCCCGCCACCGGATCGTGCTCCTCCGCCATCCCGCCACAAGTCCCACCGCCGCCGCCCACAGCTTCGCTGCGAGCGCGCCCCTGCCTGGCTCCCGTTGACCACGGCGTGGGCCGCAGCCCAACCGCTGCCAGACCCAGCCCATGTCCAGCCTCCCCATTGAGCCAGGCCCAATGTGAGGAAGCTCGTATCCTGTTTACTCCTGTGTAGCCCAGTTCGGGCCAGTTTCGGCCCGTAGATGTTTTTTCTGTTATGCGAATTTAGTAATTATCCAGAGAACGACAGTTTTGCAGAAAAGTCCCCCTAGATCATGCATTTAATAACTCACAAATGGTGCATCGAATTAAATTGATTTATATATATATATATGAAAAATGACTATAATTTCATCTAGTTTCACAATTTCCAACTTTCATGCATGTTTATTATGTTTAAAGTGTTGTTTGATTAAATTTGCCATATTGCCATATTAAAATGATTTATTTCATAACTAAATAACCGTAGCTCCATTTTAAATAATCTTTAAATGTAAATGGGGTAGAAAAAATGCCTAGATTAACATGGTGCACTTATTATGCATGTTTAACAACTCTAAAATATGGTTTAGGGCAGAACAGTACCAACTCTAAAATTTGCATATGGGGATTTTCCGGAATTGTTGTTTGTTGTTCCGGCCTCATTTAAACTTGTCTAGATAGGTAGTTTTTCATATGTTTCACCTCTTGCCTTGTTTAACAACAATTAATATTGTTGAGTAAATAACCGAGAGGGAACTAAATAAGTCATGTGGTGTTTCGTCAATATGCAACTCGTTGCATATTGAGCTCCACTTAATTTGTAGTATTGTTTGTGCAATTTGCCATGCCATGCCTCATTAAACCGCACATGCATCATACTTGGTTTTGCATCATGCCATGTTTATGTGATGGTTGTTTACCATGTTGCTCGCTTCCTTTTGGGTTGCTTCTCTCGTTAGCTTCGGTTTCGTTCTGGAGTTGTGAGGATCCGTTCGACTATGTCCATTTGCCTTCTTCATGGACTCGTTCTTCTTCCTTGCGGGATCTCAGGAAACATTACCATACCCTAGAAATCACTTCTATCTTTGCTTGCTAGTTGTTCGTTCTATCACTATGTTGCGCTACCTACCAATTGTTATATCATGCCTCCCATATTGCCATGTCAAGCCTCTAACCCACCTTCCTAGCAAACCGTTGTTTGGCTATGTTACCGCTTTGCTCAGCCCCTCTTATAGTGTTGCTAGTTGCAGGTGTAGATGAAGTTTGTTCCATGTTGGAACATGGATATGTTGGGATATCATGTGATCTCTTATTTTTAATTAATGCATCTATATACATGGTAAAGGGTGGAAGGCTCGGCCTTATGCATGGTGTTTTGTTCCACTCTTGCCACCCTAGTTTCTGTCATACCGATGTTTTGTTCCTTGATTTTGCGTTCCTTATGTGGTTGGGTGTTATGGGAACCCCCTTGACAGTTTGCTTTGAATAAAACTCCTCCAGCAAGGCCGAACCTTGGTTTTACATTTGCCTAACAACCTAAGCCTTTTTCCCTTGGGTTTCCGGAGCCCGAGGGTCATCTTTATTTAACCCCCACCCCGAGCTAGTGCTTCTCTAAGTGTTGGTCTGAACTAGAGCCCCTTGCAGCGCCACCTCGGGGAAACTTGAGGGCTGGTTTTAGTTGTACGGATTGCACATCCCGTGTTGCCCTGAGAATGAGATATGTGCAGCTCCTATCGGGATTGTCGGCACATCGGGCGGCTTTGCTGGTCTTGTTTTACTATTGTAGAAATGTCTTCTAACCAGGAATCCGAGTTTGATCGGGTCGTTCCGGGAGAAGGAATATCCTTCGTTGACCGTGAGAGCTTGTGATGGGCTAAGTTGGGACACCCTTGCAGGGTATAAACTTTCGAGGGTCATGCCCGCGGTTATGTGGCAGATGGGAATTTGTTAATATCCGGTTGTAGAGAACTTGACACTTGAATTAATTAAAATGCATCAACCGCGTGTGTAGCCGTGATGGTCTCTTTTCGGCGGATTCCGGGAAGTGAACACGGTCTTCTGTTATGCTTGAACGTAAGTAGTTTCAGGATCACTTGTTGATCACTTCTAGCTTCTCGATCGTTGCGTTGCTTCTCTTCTCGCTCTTATTTGCGTATGTTAGCCACCATATATGCGTAGTGCTTGCTGCAGCTCCACCTCACTACCTTATCCTACCCATAAGCTTAAATAGTCTTGATCTCACGGGTGTGAGATTGGTGAGTCCTCGTGACTCACAGATACTTCCAAACAGTTGCAGTTGCCAACGATACTAGTGCAGGTGACGCAACCAAGCTCAAGTGGGAGCTTGATGAATATCTTGGTTGTTGTTATGTGTCTTTTCCGGATGATCAGTAGTGGATCCCAGTTGGGACGATCGGGGATATAGCATTTGGGGTTCTCTTCTTTTATTTTGGTTATGTAGTCGGACCTTGATTGTACTCTGGATGATGTATGTTTAACTTGTTATTTGTGTGAAGTGGCGATTGTAAGCCAACAATTTATTCCTTTCTTATTCAGTACATGGGATTGTGTGAAGATTACCCCTTTTGCAACAAATATACCATGCGGCTATGCCTCTAAGTCGTGCCTCGATACGTGGGAGATATAGCCGCATTGTGGGTGTTACAAGTTGGTAATCAGGGCCATCCCCAACTTAGGAGCCCCCTGCTTGATCTAATCGCTGACGTTGTTGAGTCTAGAACAAAATGTTTTGGGTCTTAGGATTATATATATCGGAGAGTAGGATTCTTTTTACTCCTCAGTCCCTTCGTCGCTCTGGTGAGGCCTCCTGACGTAGAAGTTTTGACTTCCCTCTCCTCAAATTTCACGATTTTTTTTAGGATCACACGGGTATCTTGGGATCTTTCCGATATTCTTGTGACGAGAACATTGTTCTTGGTGCCTCCTGACATTTAGGGGTTGTGGCAGTGTCCCGGGGAGTTGAGCTCCGAGGTGCTGTCGTCACAATTTTCTCGTTGCAGTTCTGGAATGCCTGAGTTCGCCGACATCAAAAATCTCTTTTATGCAGTTGTTGGTGAGATAACCTCGACGCCACCCAGTACTGGGGCAGGAGTTTGGGAGTATTTCCATAACTCGTATAAAGGATGCTTTTCGAAGGTTGAGGTACATGATTTCCGAAGGTTTCTTGTTTATGTGTTGAAGGACGGATACAACTGGATGTAGGGATTGTTAGTTTGGGTGAGATATTATGCTTCCGCTGTATCCCCAACACCTGATTGCATAACCAGAAAGTTTCGGGAGTTTATAGGTGGGAATTCAAGTAGCCCCTAGGATATTTTTCTGACAGATGCATGATATGAGATTGGGGTTCAACGTCTAGTGGTCCGCCTATCCACGGTTGGTTTTATAGTGGTCTCGTTGTGTCTTAAAGAGTCCTTGGCTATGCTGGCTCGGGGACGCTTCGTATGTCATGTGCACTGCCTTGTACATGATGGTGCTGTACGATCGAGCCCGTGTGGGCCCCACCACAAAAACTTCGGACGAAATCTCTATCATATGTTTGTTCCGGCTTATTCTGCAAGCCAATCCTTTGTTTCGTTTTCAGTTGTGGTATTCGATTTGCTTCGAAGTCAAGTGTTGTTTCCATACCTTCCCTAAATGGTGTTCTCATATTTTTATGGGAGTGCTAATCCTTTTCGTTCATCGAGATGTTCATTCCAATTCTTTTCCAACCGGCGTGTTTGCTCTTCAAGTGGATTCGATCATTTTCAACATCCGTAAAATCAATTCTAAGTTTTTCTCAATAGTGTTGGTTCCATTCCATCTGCTCCAAGTTGTCTTTGTTTTCCCGCCCTCCCATCCTTTTTCTTCAAGGACTCAGATTTCTTAATGCGTTATCCATTTTATTGATGTGAAGTCTCTCCATTTTTTTCCGCCAATGTTCTTATCCGTTGATTCTTAGGAAGATACTAACGGAGCATCAAGTTAACCATTCTTCGTTCTATTCCTTCTCCGGTGTATCCAATTCAAGCTTTGTTAATCATATCCTTTCCTCGTTTCAAATCCTTCCTCATGCCGATGCACCTCTTAATCATTCACTCCTCGCTATTCATTTGTTCTGGAGTGCTAAAGATATCTCAGAAGGCTCGTCTTTTCATTCAAGATCCATTCAAACTATTTGGAGATTATTATCTCATTCAAGACATTTAATTCAAGCGGTGCAATCTCTCTTTCAAGTAATCATTTCAACGGTGTTTTCTTTTGAGTGGGCCTTAACCCACAGGTCTTTTCCTAGGATCTTACCTGACTGTTCTATTTTTCCGAAGCTATTCCCAAATTATTTTCAAAGTGTGACGTAAGAATGGATTTTCATCAGTCATATGTTTTTCTCCAAGATTGTTTCAAATTGTTTTCATCTTTCACTCAACCTTTTTATTCTTCATTCCAAAGTGCCTCAAAAATTCATGGTGGTGTTTTTCGTCGTCATTCTTGAATCTTGAAGACCGAAGAAGAGTTTCTCTTAAATCTTGGTCCGTTCTCTTGAAGATTCATGGTTCTAGCATTATGCCATCCTCTCATAATTTTTTTCAATTGTGAGAATTATTTTCACCCATCCGGAGCAATTCAGGAGTCTTTTCAGTTTGATTCTCCGGAGCCCATCATCTCAGAACTATTCATTCCAGCTTTTAGCTCTCGTTCTCCAAATCTTACCGGTGCATCATTCAAATATTCTCTAATCAGCTCGTGATCTCTTCGTTCTCATATATCTAAATTCCCTCAAGTATCGTCATTCGTTCTCTAATTCTTTCCGGTGTTTCTTTATCTTTTCTTCATTCATTTTCAATTCTTACGGTGGTTCGTTCAAGATTTCTCTTCCTTCGTTATCGTATCAACTCTTTCATTCTTCCCAATCCTCCCGGTGATTCGTCGAAGACCTTCCCAAGTTGGCTCTATATCTATCTTAATACTTTCTATGAGAATAAGTAGTATGCAAAATCCATTACTGGTCATCAATTTAAATTGGTGAATGATACGCATAACATAATTCTTATTCTTGCTTCATCCAAGTGATGGATTCATCTTCCAGAGTTTGTTCACAATGAGTAAATTCTTGGTTCAAGTGCTTCATACTTTCCTAGAGTTCCAAGATATCTCAAGTATATCACCACGAGGATTCATCTAAATCATTACAAGGATTCACCTTGTATTTTCAACATTCTTTCTATCATCCTTTTCTTACTGGAGTTCTTCATGGAGGCTCTACATGGTGGTTCGTCAATGATTCCTTTCATTCTTCAATTGTTCTTCAAGATTTCTCTCGAAGTTAAGTTTCGCCAAGCTATACTCAAAATAAACATGGTGCTCAACACAAGCTTTGTTTTGAGGAGTTCTAGCCTTCTTCATCTTGCATTCCGTAATGCAATTTGTTCTTCTTTATCTTTCGAGGTGCTGTTATGTCATTCTTGACAATTTCCCTTCGTGTGTCAGGATTGACGAGTTGTCAAGAATGAGGTATCTTAAATCCACCAATCTCTTCATTGGAGTTATATTGGGTTATATTTCACCTAAAGCTTTCCCTAGGGGTTGTTGCTATTTATGGTGCTCATAAATGACCCAAGTTCTTCATTTATCCTCCCGGTGAAATAAGTTTCTCGTCTCCTTGTTCATATCAATCCAATCCATTATTTTTCATTAGTGGCAGAATTTCACCTCAAGATTTCGAGATGTTGTCCATAAGCCCACAATAAGCTTACTCTTTTCGTTGTTGGTTTTCCAACAACTCCGTATAACCTTCTTGGAAGGGTGCTTTCGAAGCTCATTTGTGGCAGAATTTGGCATTTTCTTCTCCATTCAGTTATTCATCATCTTGCCTTGCCAAGATCATGTTATTTCCTTTTCCTTATCCATTCAACCGGAGTGTCGTGTCATTCATTCAAATTCTCTCATCTTATCAAGTTTTGCCTCCCTTCTCAACCGGAGTGCTGTCAAAAATCATTCTTACCCCTTGTGCCATTCTTTCAATAGTTCCAGAGGTAGTGTGTTGTTGATCTCATCAAGTATCCTCTCATCTTGTCAAGTTCATGTTGAATTCTTTCCATTTACGGTCGGAGTGCTGTCCAATTTATATCATTCTTATTCCTTCTCTATCTTCTTTAACCGGAGTGTTGTGTCTATCATTCCTCTTCTAATCGTACTCTCATCCAAGTGCTTTCATTTTGCCAAGCTCATATTCTTTACCTTCCATTTCCAACCGGAGTGTTGTCGTAATGGATCTTTATCGTTCCTTGTACATCTCGTTTCAACCAGAGTGCTTGCATGTACTTATTGTCCATTGCAACCCTCTTCTTAGGTCTTTCAACCTACAAGGCTCTAGTAAGGTTCCTTGTTCCTCTTTTCTAACGGAGTGTTTTCAACTTTGTTCATCTTTGTTATATTCTTTCTTTCAATTTATTCAACCTCGCAAGGTTCTTTTGGTATCACTCGTTTGTACAAAGAAGCAACTTAATTTTACCTCTTCTCTTCCTCTTCTGTTTCTCTCCAGTGACATCCTAGATCTCGGGACGAGATCCTCTTGTAGTGGTGGAGTGTTGTAACACCCCGAGACCGTTGCGCCAGGTGTCTTCCAGTTATGCGTGTTGTTGCCATGTCATCCGCTTGCGTTTTGCATCCGGCCATGTCATCATGTGCATTGCATCTTCATGTTTTCAAGACTGCATCTCTCCGGGTTCCCCTAGTTCCGCCCGTTGTCCATTCTGAGCCCAGACACACTTGCACGCACCCGCGACACCTCCAAATAGTATTTTACAAGTGGCCAGAAAAGGTTCTCGGAATGGGTTGAAAGTTGGGACTCCAAGATGTGAATCAACCTTGCTCATGATACCAAAATGATATAGGATGAAATCCTAGAGGGGGATCTTTTCACACTTGGTGGGGGAAAAGGACAAACTCACAAGAACACAAAGAGGAAAACACTCAAACAATTCCCCAATTACACATCCACTAGGATAGCAACATAAGATCCACAAGTCACAAACACAATCAAAGGAAAGATACGATGGCAAAGTTCTTCCCACTCCTAGGAGATGAGGTCTTGAAGATAGTCTTCTCCTAGAGGAGGTCTTGAAATCCACCAGGATTCTTACCAAAGGGGTCTTGATTCCACAAATGGGAAGGTAGAAGGAGCAAAGCTCACAAATATCTCATCTCATACTTTGCTAAGCCTAAACATAGCCCTAGGTACGGTTTATATAGTATTGGGGTCGAAAGAGATGAAGAGGGGCTCGGTTTGGGGATCTCAGCCGTCCATCCTGGGAGGCCCGTGCGCACGGGGTAAGTTGGGCCCGTGCGCATGGGGGTCCCGTGGGCATGGTACAGGCCCGTGCGTACGGGGTGCTCCAGCGCCAACTTCCTGGATAGCCCGTGGGCATGGGGTCTCGGGGGCCCATGCGCACGGGGTCACCTGGGACTTCCAGTTTTGCTGGTGTTGCACTACGTCTTAGTCCGCATGGCCTTGGGGTGGTTCCTCTTCTCCTTGGGGGGTGCTCCTGAGCCTCTTGGTGGTGTTCCTCTTCGTACCTAATGAGACATAGCGTATCTTGGTGAGGTAGCAACAATGTTCAATTCGTATCCATATGCAAGCTAAGTAGGAAGGAGTTCACCTCGGTTTCCAAAGCATGTGTTCTTGCTCTTGTCATAGGTCCATGTGGGGCTTGATGTGTCGGTGTAGAGTCCATGGGGATGATGGAAGGATGCTCCGCATCATCTCCCCCCCCCCCCTTGGGAGAGATCCGTCCACGGATCGTGATCTTCATCACCATGGTACTTGGCCAAGTCTCTGACGTTGAATGTGTCGCTCACATTGTACTTGTCTCGTGGGATGTCGACCTTGTAGGCGTTGTCGTTGTAGCGTGCGAGTACCTTGAATGGGCCATCGGCTATTGGAAGGATCTTGGACTTGCGCTCCTTGGGAAAACGATCCTTGCGGAGATGTACCCAAACTAGGTCACCCGGTTGGAACACCATTAGGGACTTGTTGGCGTTGCGCTTGGTCGCGAGTCGTTGTACTTGGCGCTCTATGGTGTGCCTTGTATATTCATGCATCTTCTTGAGGTGGTTCACTCGGTTGCTCGCATCCATGTTGATGCGCTCTTGTAGCGGTAGAGGAAGAATGTCCAATGGAGACAATGGGTTGAATCCATAGACGACTTTGAAAGGGGACTTGCCGGTAGTTGATTGTCTTGCACGGTTGTAGGCGAACTCGGCGATTGGTAGACACTCCTCCCACTCCTTGATGTTCTTCTTGATCAAGACTCGTAGTAGAGTGGAGAGTGTATGGTTCGTCACCTCCGTTTGGCCGTCAGTTTAAGGGTGGTATGCCGTGGAGAAGAGTAACTTGATTCCGAGCTTGGCGCATAAGGTCTTCCAAAAGTAACTCAAGAACTTGACGTCGTGGTCTGAGACAATTGTCCTTGGCATTCCATGAAGACATAATATTTCCCTACAAAACAAATTTGCAGCATGTGAAGCATCGTCTATCGTGTTGCAAGGAATAAAATGTGCCATTTTGGAGAAACGGTCCACAACGACAAATATGGAGTCTTTCCCATTTCAAGTTCTAGGCAAACCAAGTACAAAGTCCATGCTAATGTCTTCCCAAGGTTCGTATGGAATTGGTAACGGCATATAGAGACCATGAGATTGAGCTTTGGACTTAGCTTTGCGATATGTTGAACACCGGTTGGTGAAACGATTGACATCGCGAACCATCTTTGGCCAGAAATAGTTCTTGGAGAGTGTAGCGAGTGTCTTGTTGCGTCCGAAGTGTCCCATTAAGCCTCCTCCATGGGATTCCTACAAAAGCAACAACGAAGAGAGGACTCAGGAATGCAAAGTTTGTTAGCTCTCATAAGATATCCGTCTTTTAGGTAATATCGTTCCCAAGATGCATGCGACAAACACTTGTTATAAGGAATGGAAAAAGTTGCATCATGCTCATACAAGTCTTTGATATGCTCAAAACCAATGACATTCAATTCAAGTTGGGTGACACTCATGCATATACGGGAAAGCGCATCCGCTACAATGTTTTCTTTACCCTTGATGTACTTGATGACATAGGGAAAAGACTCAATAAATTCACTCCATTTAGCATGACGCTTGTTCAACTTAGTTTGACCCTTAAGATACTTGAGAGTCTCATGATCAGTCTGAATGATAAACTAATGGGGACGAAGGTAATGTTCCCATTCATGCAAAACACGGACTAAAGCATATAGCTCCTTGTCGTAGATGGGGTAATTGAGTTGCGCTCCGGAAAGTTTCTCACTAAAGTAAGCTATGGGGCACTTCTCTTGCATTAACACACCTCCTAAGCTGTTACCACTAGCATCGCAATGAATTTCAAAAGGTTTGTCGAAGTTTGGTAAAGCAAGCACGGGAGCATGAGTAAGCAAATTCTTAAGCTCATTGAATGCGGTATCATGGGATGGTCCCCAAGAAAAGGCACATTCTTCTTGCTCAAAGCATGCAAAGGCGAAGCAGTGGTGCTAAAATCCTTCACAAAGCAACAATAGAAACCCGCAAGACCAAGGAAACTACGCACTTGATGCAAGTTGGTTGGTTGCGGCCAAGTTTTAATAGCATTGATCCTGGACTCATCTACATGAACACCCTTAGAAGAAACAACAAAACCCAAGAAAAGGAGCTTGTCAACACCAAAAAGGCATTTCTCCATATCATCATAGAGGCGCTCTTTTCTAAGAGTTTGCAAAATGGTGCGGACATGGGTGACATGCTCCTTGATGGATTTGCTAAACACAAGAATGTCATCAAAGTAAACCACAACAAATATACCAATGTAAGGGTGAAAGACATGATTCATAAGGCGCATAAAAGTGCCCGGTGCTTCCAAGAGACCCATAGGAATCACTAACCACTCATACAAACCAAACTTGGTTTTGAATGCGGTTTTCCATTCATCACCCTCTTGTATGCGGATTTGATAGTACCCACTCTTAAGATCAATTTTTGAAAATATAGTGGCACCGCTAAGTTCATCAAGCATATCATCTAAGCGTGGAATGGGGTACCTATAGCGAACGGTTATAGCATTGATAGGTCTACAATCGGAGCACATGCGAAAGCTACCGTCACGTTTTGGCACAAGAATGACCGGTACGGCACATGGGCTCAAACATTCACGCACACGACCATGGTCTATAAGATGCTTAACTTTCCTTTGAATTTCTTTGGTTTCTTCGGGGTTGACGCGGTAGGGAGCTTTGTTTGGAAGAGGCACTCCGGGGATGAGGTCGATGCGGTGCTCAATGCATCGTAATGGATGTAGTCCTGGAGGTAGCCCATCGGGGAAAACATCTTGAAATTCCTGCAATAGAGAAGATAACACCAAAGGTAGATTGTGAGAGGTGTTAGTGTTTGGTGCCTCGTCCTTGTACAATAGGACATAGTGTAGGACACTTGATGGGTTCTCACACACTTCTCTCATCTCACGTTTGGTGGCAAATAGGACTAAGTTTTTCTTGTCGCTCATCGTGGAGGCACTCAATTTGGGCGTGTGGCGCTCACTCTCTTTTTGGTGGCTCACTCTCTCACTATTCTCTACACGATGGGTGTTTTGCTTGTCGGCGAGCACTTGGCTTGGAGACATAGGACGTAGTACAAACTCTTTCCCTTTCATTTTGAAGCTATAGTGATCGGTATGCCCATTATGAATGACACCTCGGTCAAATTGCCATGTCCGTCCAAGAAGAAGGTGGCAAACGGTCATCAGAAGTACATCACACTCCAAAGTGTCTTCATAGGCGCCGATCTTGAAAGAGACTTGTACTGGATGCTTGACTTGTATGGTGCCGGTGTCACTTAGCCATTGAACCTTGTAGGGGTGAGGGTGCTTCGTCTTGACCAATTGGAGTTTGGAGCAAGGTATTCACGTGCTAAGTTGTGGCAACTACCTCCATCGATGATGACCTTGACGGACCGTCCATTGATGCCAGCCTTTGTGTGGAAGATATGGCATCTTTGATCTTCGTCTTGTTGATGTTGAAGAGTCAAGACCTTGGAGACAACAAGAGCGGGACTTGAATCTTCATCACAAAAGACTTGATCATCTTCGTCTTTGTTGTTCACTTGTCGGTGCATGGCCACTTGCTCAAGGGCTTCCATTTCTCCTTCACTCATGGAGTCATAGGTTCCGTCGTCATTGAGGAACATGGTGCGCTTGTTTGTGCACTCGAAGGACTTGTGGCCTCGGCCTCCGCATGTGAAACATTTGATGGAACTTGTCTTGATGGTCTCATCAGTTGGGGTAGATGATGATGAATCTTTCGGCTTGAAGTTGCTTGTAGTAGGAGGACGACTTGCACTTGTCGAAGTCTTCTTGTAACTTGACTTGTCGCTGATACTTGGTGATGCTCTAGTTGAGGTAGGAGTTCCCGAAGTCGCGGGAGCTTGATAAGAGGAGCCGTAGGTCTTGGACGAGAACTTGGCATACTTGAAATCATCTTGCACTTGGCGTTCCGCTTTGGTGGCTTGGTGCACTAGCTCGATGAGATTTGAGTATGGTTGGAAGTCGGCAATCTTCTTGATGGGATGGTTGAGGCCATTCAAGAAGCGTGTTTGTTCATCGTCTTCCGTGACATTGGCTCTTTTCATTGCAATCTCCATCTCCTTGTAGTATTCTTTAACGCTCTTGGTTCCTTGCTTGAGTTGTTGGAGTTTCTTGAAGAGGTCGCGGTTGTAGTAGGTAGGAACAAAGCATGCTCTCATGACATCTTTCATTTGCGCCCAAGTAGTGATGGGTGGATTACCTCTTGCCTCTCGGCGCTCAATGACTTGTTCCCACCAAATAAGGACATAGTCTTGGAACTCAAGGGATGCCATCGCGATCTTCTTCTCTTCTTCATAATTGTGCAAACAGAAGATCTTGTCAACTTTAAATGCCCATGAAAGGTACTCTTCGGGATCGTTGCTTCCGTTGAACTTGGGCATGGTGAACTTGAGCTTGCCATAGCATTGCTCTTCATTGTATTAGGGTCGGGGATGATGACGCCCATGTTGTAGATGATTGTTCAACTCGTGGTGCTCTTGACGCGGAAGGTTGTCAACCTCATGTTGCTCTTGTCATGGAGGATTTCCATTGTCTTCATGCTCTCGATGAACTTGATGGTGTTGGCGAGCTTGTGGGGGAACTTCGCGAGCTCGAGGAGGGACTTGATGATGCACGCGATCTTGAAATCTTTGTTCTTGAATTTCTTCGCGAAGTGCTTCCTCTTGTTCACGGGCTTGACAGCTTCGGTCGGCAACGGCTCGACTCGAATCGCGTAGAGCTTGTTGTGCCGCAAGTGCTTGCTCGTCACCGAGTTGGTGTTCTTGACGTTGTGTCTTGGCATCTTGTGCATGTTGGTGTAGACGCGCGCGTTCTTCCTCTTCATGTTGGCGTTGACGTTGCCGTTCTCGTGCTAGCGGGAAAGGCTTCTTGGGTTTGATGTCGTCGATTCTCTTGCGAGTCAGTTTCGCATAGAGGATTAAGGTTTGCGTGATGCTCGTTGTGCGCGGCACGTCGAAGAGTGTTCGAAGACGGTGTACTTGAACCTGAGAGGGTGAAGTCGGAGTGGCGGCTTGAACGGCTCCTTCTTGAAGTGGAAGACGAGCGGTCGAGCAACAAAGCATGACTTTCGTCCATCCTTGCGGCATTCTCTTGCTTGTGATCGTCAAGATTGTGGTCGAAGTAGTCCCTTGTACATTGCTCATAAAGTCACAAGTCGGCGGCAAGGTTGTCGATGCGATCAGCCATAGCTTATTGCTGTTGATGCAAGGCACGTTGTGCACCAAAGAGGTGACTCTTGGTGACGAAGGAGTTCATGTCGTCATCTTGCTCCATGAAGAGTGGGTTGATAGAAGTACTTGGCCTATCCATCATTCCAAGACAAATGTGAGTGGTATAAAGAGAAGAACGAGTACGAAATGTACCTTGACCGAAGTTGAAAGTGGATCGAGGATCACTCCAATGTAGGACAAGGAAATAGCACAATTGGTACTAGATCTTGTCGGTTTCTCACACCTACACAAGTAAAAGCTTATGGTGGAGCTTGGTTAGGATGGTTGCACAAATTTGATGCAATTGTAAGTGAGCTTCAATAATGTTGGAAAAGATTCGCAAGATGCAATGTAACAAGTAGACCAAGCATATAAGGTACACGGAAACACACACGCAAAAAGATAAGCGGGGTTGGGCAACCAAGGGTGAGCCAAAATGTGGAATCCACGAAAATGCTCTTGTTGCACAACACTAGAGAGACGCTAGCTCGATTTCTCAAATGGGCTAGATACGCATGTGCACCAACCTAGCCGTCTTCAATCCCAACTATGCTACATATGAGGTGTCGAAGATGATATACAAAATGGCTCGATGCTATTGCTTACAAGCTCTTTGTTGCTCCTCTTTTGCTTAAAAGCTTTTCTTATTTTTTTATATTTTTTTTGAAGCTAGAGCCAAGTATGATATGAGACAAGTATGTAAGATATGCACGGGAGAGACTTATGGCACTAAGATGTTAACACGATGACTATGGTGCACAATAGCATGGCCCGAGAATTCTCAACTTGCTAGTCTCGATGGGTAAGCGACGTGAAATGGCTCAGGTTATCAATGCAAAAGCAAGGGTGAGATGTCGTCGAGGTTACTGTCCGATCGTACGATAAGAATGAAGTTGGTGAAGCCGGCATGGTGTCCGAGTTGATGATCGAGTGGCGGCGATGATGATGCCCAACTGCGCCTAAGTAGCCGAAACACCTTAGGACACAAGAGAAACCGCAGTCCGAAACTCAAACAACCACGAGAAATAGTGTGGAAGAACACGAGTGTTGGTATGGAAGCAAAATGGTGCAAACAAAAGATGGCTGAAAGTTTCTGGATGGTCCGTGCGCACGGGGTAAGTGAGGCCCGTGTGCACGGGGTCCCGTGTGCACGGGGTCTCGAGGGCCCATGTGCACGGGGTGTGTTGGGAGTGGATGAACAACTCCGGATCCGTGGGGATTTTCCAATATAAGGACAAATTCGAGGATTTGGAAGGTGGGGAAGCGTGAAGATGGGTAGATCCACTTGCCAAACTCCACATTCGTGGATCAAAACAACCAAACCTCACAAGATCCAACAAATTGCAAGAAAAAAAATTTGGGCTATTTTTGTGGGGATTTTCGAATTTGGACGAAAAACAACAAAATTAAGCTAGCAACTGGGGGGATGGGACTCCAAGATGTGAATCAACCTTGCTCATGATACCAAAATGATATAGGATGAAATCCTAGAGGGGGATCTTTTCACACTTGGTGGGGGAAAAGGACAAACTCACAAGAACACAAAGAGGAAAACACTCAAACAATTCCCCAATTACACATCCACTAGGATAGCAACATAAGATCCACAAGTCACAAACACAATCAAAGGAAAGATACAATGGCAAAGTTCTTCCCACTCCTAGGAGATGAGGTCTTGAAGATAGTCTTCTCCTAGAGGAGGTCTTGAAATCCACTAGGATTCTTCCCAAAGGGGTCTTGATTCCACAAATGGGAAGGTAGAAGGAGCAAAGCTCACAAATATCTCATCTCATACTTTGCTAACCCTAAACATAGCCCTAGGTACGGTTTATATAGTCTTGGGGTCGAAAGAGATGAAGAGGGGCTCGGTTTGGGGATCTTAGCCATCCATCCTGGGAGGCCCGTGCGCACGGGATAAGTTGGGCCCGTCCACACGGGGGTCCCGTGGGCACGGTACAGGCCCGTGCGCACGGGGTGCTCCAGCGCCAACTTCCTGGATAGCCCGTGGGCATGGGGTCTCGGGGGCCCGTGCGCATGGGGTCACCTGGGACTTCCAGTTTTGCTGGTGTTGCACTCCGTCTTGGTCCGCGTGGCCTTGGGGTGGTTCCTCTTCTCCTTGGGGGTGCTCCTGAGCCTCTTGGTGGTGTTCCTCTTCATACCTAATGAGACATAGCGTATCTTGGTGAGGTAGCAACAATGTTCCATTCGTATCCATATGCAAGCTAAGTAGGAAGGAGTTCACCTCGGTTTCCAAAGCACGTGTTCTCGCTCTTGTCATAGGCCCACGTGGGGCTTGATGTGTCGGTGTAGAGTCCATGGGGATGATGGAAGGATGCTCCGCATCACCATGGACCTACCTAAATCTCCCACGACACCGCTTGGACCAATGACAAGAGCCCGTGCGAGAGCCATTGAGAATGAGGTTAACTCTCTCCTTGTTGAACTTCCCTTTTACCCACTTGAGACATGACTACTACCTCAAACAGAGATGCTTTGTGTGCTTAGGTACCATGTAAGCAACCAAGGAGAAGTCACGATGCAAGAAGGACATCAAGAGCATGAAGAACATCATCCCAGCTCAGAAGTCCCGGAACAACCGCCCATGCACCGCCCAACTACCGCCTGGGCGGTACAACCGCTCAACCACCGGTCGACTACCGGTCAAGCTTCTGACATCAAGCAGTGCAAGGCCGGCACAGCACCGGTTTATCCCTGCAATAGCCACCTGACCGGTACAACCGCCCCAGGCACCGGTACAACCGCTGAGCACATCCGGAGACGCCTCCAGGAACCAGTACCTGAGCTCACAGCGGTAGAACCGCCACCCATGACCAGTACAACTGCTCGGCCTACGCGCAGCGACAAGGGCTTCACCCCATGTATCCCCCCAACTTACCCCTTGGACTATATATACTTGTCGCTTAGCTCCGTACTAGGGTTAGCAAAGGATTAGCTCATATTTTGTGTGAGAGCTTTGCTCATCCACTTGGTTACGTTCTCCTCGGAGATTCGAGCCTCCACCGGAGAAGATCCCCCAAGCGGATTCAAGACCCCTCTTTAGGCAAGAACATCAAGACCTCCTCACGGAGAAGAACCAGTTAACCTTTTGTATTGTCCCTAGTTGATCGTGGATCGTGTATCTTACTTTATGTACTCGAGGATCTAGCCCATGTGTGACTTGTTCTTGTTAGTTTGAGTGTTCCTCTCGTGTTTCCCCTTGTGTTTTCCCTAGTTCCCCTCTTTGTGTTCCTCGTGTTCTTCGCGGGATCCGCTCCTTTCGTGAAAGATCGGGAGATTAGGGTTCGACCCTACATCATCTTGGTATCATGAGCCAGGTTGATCATGATTTCGGAGCCTCCCCGTTGTGTTTCTAGCCTTATTTTGTTGTTTTCGTCCTAATTCAAAAATTCCCCACCAAGAATAGCCCCAAATTTTTTTTGTGATTTGTTGGTGTGTTGATGTTTTGTTGGATCTGATTCGTGGATTAGCTTGGTTTCAAGTGGATCTAGCATCTCGCCAATTCTCTCCACCTTCCATCCTTGAAATCGCTCGAATTTCAACAACAAAATCATCCTTTTCCGCCCCAAAACCCATCCCCGATCCAGATCTTGCGATCTTCCCGACCCCAGTGGTACTACCGCCCACACGAGAGGAACTACCGCTAAAGAACCAACCGGTACTACCGCCTTCACAAGCGGTACTACCGCACAGTTTCAGTCGAAACCGATTGGCATCTTTGCCTCCCCCACTTATACACCATCAACACTTCCGCATACCACCACCATTGTGCCCGTTTCGCACTCCGACACGTGTTGCCACTTCGAGGTTTGAGAGTTTGAGTTGTGGTACCGTATCCTTTTGTGTTTTGGCTATTTAGGTACGGTTCGACATCGACATCACCGCTCGCATCTTCGCCACAGACGCGTCATCAACAACGACAACCTCGACTACAACTTGGTATTCGTGCCACCATTTTGACACCTTACCGAAGCAAGAACGGTAAATTCATCTTGGTATTGTGATACATCATTCTTGCCATTACTTTGATAGCCATCATAGCGTTACTCCTTTGCGTTGATTACCCATCGAGACTAGCCATTGAGTATTGCCGGCAACGAGACTTGTGCACATTAGTGATCATACTCCCCATAGCATACATACATCATTGTTGCATATATTGGTATCATCTCTTGTGTCACAAAGTTTTCATCACATACTCACTTGCTATCTTTGTTCGTCAAGCATTGCGTGAGAAAAGTGCTCAAACATCAAAGAGCCAAACAAGCTTTTAAGCAAAGAGAAAAGATAAGCAAAGTGCTTTTCAGCAAGAACCATAGCATCATACAACATTAAGATTGTCATACTCGATCATCTTGGATCATATCATAGCAACACCTTTCATAGAGCATACTTGGGATAGAGTCATTGCATTTTTGCTAAGTAGGCTGTGCACAAGTTCTTGTATCTGCCTATTGTACAATCGTGCTAGCGTCTCTCTAGTGTTGTGCAACAAGAGCATTTTCGTGGATTCCACATTTTGGCTCACCCTTGGTTGCCCAACCCCGCTTATCTTTTTGCGTGTGTGTTTCCGTGTACCTTATATGCTTGGTCTACTTGTTACATTGCATCTTGCGAATCTTTTCCAACATTATTGAAGCTCACTTACAATTGCATCAAATTTGTGCAACCATCCTAACCAAGCTCCACCATAAGCTTTTACTTGTGTAGGTGTGAGAAACCGACAAGATCTAGTACCAATTGTGCTATTTCCTTGTCCTACATTGGAGTGATCCTCGATCCACTTTCAACTTCGGTCAAGGTACATTTCGTACTCGTTCTTCTCTTTATACCACTCACATTTGTCTTGGAATGATGGATAGGCCAAGTACTTCTACCAACCCACTCTTCATGGAGCAAGACGACGACATGAACTCCTTCGTCACCAAGAGTCACCTCTTTGGTGCACAACGTGCTTTGCATCAAGAGCAACAAGCTATGAGTGAACGCATTGACAACCTTGCCGCCGACTTGTGACTTTCCAAGCAGCGTACAAGGGACTACTTCGACCACAAGCTCGACGATCACAAGCAAGAGAATGACGCAAGGATGGACGAAATTCGTGCTTTGTTGCTCAACCGCTCGTCTTCCACTCTGACTTGACCCTCTCCGGCTCAAGTACACCGACATCAAACACTCTTCGCCGGGCTGCGCGCACCGATCGTCAAGCAAGCCTCAGTCCGCTATGCGACACCGACTCCCAACAGCGCCGACAACATCAAACTCAAGAGGCCTTTGCGCTAGCCCGAGAACGGCAACAACAATGCCAACATGAAGAGGAAGAGCGAGCGCGTCTACACCAAAATGCTCAAGATGCCGAGGCACAACGTCAAGAACAACATCTCCGTGACGCTCAAGCACTTGAGGCGCAAGAAGCTCTACGCGATTCGAGTCGAGCCATTGCCGGCCGAAGACGACAAGCCCGTGAACAAGAGGAAGCACTTCGCGAAGAAATTCAAGAACGAAGATTTCAAGCACGCGTGCATCTTCAAGTTCCTCCTAGAGCTCGACAAACTCCTCCACAAGCTCGCCAAGAACAACAAGTCAATCAAGAGCATGAATACAATGGAGATCCTCCACGACAAGAACAACATGACGATAACAACCCTCCGTGCCAAGAGCACCACGAGTTGCACAATCATCAACAACATGGGCGTCATCATCCCCGACCCCAACACAATGAAGAGCAACATTATGGAAAACTCAAGTTCACCATGCCCAAGTTCAACGAAAGCAATGATCCCGAAGAGTACCATTCATGGGCATTGAAGGTTGACAAGATCTTCTGTTTGCACAATTATGAAGAAGAGAAGAAGATCGCGATGGCATCCCTTGAGTTCCAAGACTATGTCCTCAATTGGTGGGAAAAAATCATAGAGCGCCGAGAGGCAAGAGGTGAACCACCCATCACTACTTGGGCGCAAATGAAGGATGTCATGAGAGCACGCTTTGTACCTACCTACTACAACCACGACCTCTTCAAGAAACTCCAACTACTCAAGCAAGGAACAAAGAGTGTTGAAGAGTACTACAAGGTGATGGAGATTGCAATGATACGAGCCAATGTCATGGAAGATGATGAGCAAACTATGGCACGTTTCTTGAATGGGCTTAACCATCCTATCAAGAAAATCGCCGACTTCCAACCATACTCGAACCTCATCGAGCTAGTGCACCAAGCTACCAAAAAACATCCTATCAAGAAAATCGCCGACTTCCAACCATACTCGAACCTCATCGAGCTAGTGCACCAAGCTACCAAATCGGAACGCCAAGTGCAAGATGATTTCAAGTATGCCAAGTTCTCATCCAAGTCCTACGGTTTCTCCAAAAACCCAGCTTCAACGAATCCAACAACAACTACAAAGCCTTCTACTACCAACATCGACAAGTCGAGTTACAAGAAAGCTTCGTCACCTACAAGTCATCCTAATACGAGCAACTTCAAGCCGAGAGCTTCATCATCATCAACTCCAACCGATGAGACCGTCAAGAAGAGTTCCTTCAAGTGTTACACTTGCGGAGGCCGAGGCCACAAGTCCTATGAGTGCACCAACAAGCGGACCAAGATCTTCAACGACGACGACACTTACGACTCAATGAGTGAAGAAGAAATGGATGCCATTTAGCAAGTCGCCATGCACCGGCAAGTGAACGATGAAGAGGAACAAGTCTTTTGCGACAAAGACTCAAGTCCCGCACTTGTTGTCTCCAAAGTCTTGACCCTCCAACATCACCACGAGGAAGACCAAAGATGCCACATATTCCACACCACGGTTGGCATCAATGGACATCCATCAAGGTCATCATCGATGGAGGGAGTTGGCATAATATCGCAAGTGAAGAACTTTGCTCCAAGCTCCAATTGCCCAAGACGAAGCATCCACATCCATACAAAGTGCATTGGCTTAGTGACTCCGGCACCATCCATGTCGAGCACCGAGTACAAGTCTCCTTCAAAATAGGCGCCTACGAAGACATCTTGGAGTGTGACGTCGTTCCTATGACCGTTTGTCATCTTATCCTTGGACGGCCATGGCAATTCGATAGTGGAGTCATCCACAGTGGCCGAACGAACCACTACATCTTCAAGATGAAGGGCAAAGAGTACGTCCTCCGTCCAATGTCGCCAAGTCAAGTGATCGCCGACAAGCAAGCCACCCATCATGGAGATCATAGTGAGAGAGCGAGCCACCATAAAGATAGTGAGCGCCACAAGCCAAAATCGAGTGCCTCCATGATGAGAGATAACAAGAACCTAGTTCTATTTGCCACAAAACGTGAGATAAGAGAAGTGTGTGAGAACCCATCTAGTGTCCTACACTACGTCCTCGTGTGCAAGGACAATGCACCATGAACTAACACTTCTCACACTCTTCCTCTAGTGTTGTCTTCTCTTTTGCAGGAATTTCAAGATGTTTTCCCTGATGAGCTACCTCCGGGTCTACTTCCTCTACGAGGCACTGAGCACCGAATCGACCTCATCCCCAGAGCACCTCTTCCGAACAAAGCTCCATACCGTGTCAACCCCGGCGAAACAATAGAAATACAAAGGCAAGTAAAGCATCTCATAGACCATGGACATGTGCGAGAAAGTTTGAGCCCTTGTGCCGTTCCGGTCATTCTTGTGCCAAAACGTGATGGTAGTTTTCGCATGTGCTCTGATTGTAGACCTATCAATGCTATCATCGTTCGCTATAGGTATCCCATTGCACGCCTAAATGATATGCTTGATGAGCTTAGCGGTGCCACTATATTTTCCAAAATTGATCTTAAGAGTGGTTACTATCAAATCCACATACAAGAGGGTGACGAATGGAAAACCACCTTCAAAACCAAGTTTGGTTTGTATGAGTGGTTAGTCATGCCTATGGGTCTTTCAGAAGCACCGGGCACTTTTATGCGCCTTATGAATCATGTCTTTCGCCCTTACATTGGTATATTTGTTGTGGTCTACTTTGATGACATTCTTGTGTTTAGCAAATCTATCAAAGAGCATGTCACCCATGTCCGCACCGTTTTGCAAACTCTTAGAAAAGAGCGCCTCTATGCTAACATGGAGAAATGCCTTTTTGGTGTTGATAAGCTCCTTTTCTTGGGTTTTGTTGTTTCTTCTAAGGGTGTTCATGTTGATGAGTCCAAGATTAATGCTATTAAGACTGGGCCGCAACCAACCAACTTGCATCAAGTGCATAGTTTTCTTGGCCTTGCGGGTTTCTATCGTTGCTTTGTGAAGGATTTTAGCACCACTGCTTTGCCTTTGCATGCTTTGAGCAAAAAGAATGCACCTTTTGTTTGGGGACCATCCCAAGATACCGCATTCAATGAGCTTAAGAATTTGCTTACTCATGCTCCCGTGCTTGCTTTACCCAACTTCGACAAGCCTTTTGAGATCCATTGCGGTGCTAGTGGTAATGGCATAGGAGGTGTGTTAACGCAAGAGAAGCGCCCCACAGCTTACTTTAGTGAGAAACTCTCCGGAGCGCAACTCAATTACCCCATCTATGACAAAGAGCTATATGCTTTAGTCCATGTTTTGCATGAATGGGAACATTACCTTCGCCCCCATGAGTTTATCATTCATACCGATCATGAGACTCTCAAGTATCTTTAGGGACAAACCAAGTTGAACAAGCGTCATGCTAAATGGAGTGAATTTATTGAGTCTTTTCCTTATGTCATCAAGTACATCAAGGGTAAAGAAAACATTGTAGCGGATGCTCTTTCCCGCATATGCATGCTTGTTACACAACTTGAGTTAGATGTCATTTGCTTTGAGCATATCAAAGACTTGTATGAGCATGATGCAAATTTTGCTACTCCTTATGCCAAGTGTTTGTCGGATACATCTTGGGAACGCTATTACATTAAAGACGGATATCTTATGAGAGCTAACAAACTTTGTATTCCCGAGTCCTCTCTTCGTTTGTTGCTTTTGCAGGAATCTCATGGAGGAGGCTTAATGGGACATTTCGGACGTGACAAGACGTTCGCCATGCCCTCGAAGAACTACTTTTGGCCCAAGATGTTTCAAGACGTCAATCGTTTCACCAACCGATGCTCTACATGTCGCAAAGCTAAGTCCAACGCTCAATCTCACGGCCTTTATATGCCTCTACCAATTCCATACCAACCATGGGAAGACATTAGCATGGACTTTGAACTTGGTTTGCCTAGGACTCGAAATGGGAAATATTCGATATTTGTCCTTGTGGACCGTTTCTCAAAAATGGCACATTTTATTCCTTGCAACAAGATAGACGATGCTTCACATGTTGCTAATCTCTTTTGTAGGGAAATATTGTGTCTACATGGAGTGCCCAAGACGATTGTCTCGGACCGCGACGTCAAGTTCCTTAGCTACTTTTGGAAGACCCTATGCGCCAAGCTCGGAATCAAGCTACTCTTCTCCACGGCTTACCATCCCCAAACTGACGGCCAAACAGAGGTGACAAACCGCACACTCTCCGCTCTACTTCTAGTACTCATCAAGAAGAACATCAAGGAGTGGGAGGAGTGCCTACCTATCACCGAGTTTGCCTACAACAGGGCAAGACACTCCACAACTGGCATGTCACCCTTCGAGGTCGTCTATGGATTCAACCCATTGTCACTATTGGACATTCTTCAAGTCGTCGATGCCAGAGCCAGCCTTCTGAAGCTTTTGCAAGTAGGCACACATCTGGTTGTGGTCCTGTAGAGAAATCAACAATATACAGGTCTCCTCTCCTAAAGCCTTTGAAGACTTTGGAATTGTCAGCTTCCATAACCACAACATAACGGTACTTGCCAAAGACAACAACCATATCAAGATCACAAAGCATTGAGACAGACATAAGGTTGTATCCTAAGGACTCAACAAGCATGACTTTGTCCATGTGTCGATCCTTTGTGATCGCAACCTTACCTAGACCCAATATCTGACTTTTGCCTTTGTCGGCAAAGATGATATGCTTCAGATGCGATGGAGATAATGGAGCATCCATCAATAGATTCTTGTCACCAGTCATGTGATTTGTACATCCACTATCGAGGACCCACTCAGTGGCTTTGGGTTGATCATCCTGCATATGAATTAGTGCATCTTACGAACTCATATACTTCATCAGTGAATAATATGACATCAATTCATCAGATCAATTTCATCAAGCAAAAGAACAGATAAAGTAGTATGAGGATGTGAGAAATGAAGGTTCATTTCTTCATGATTAGACTGCATCCTATCAGGCATGCTCAGGTCTCCAGAAAATTCTTCAGACGATTACGTACGTCTGGAGACCTGACCCTGCAGAAGAGATTAGTTCTTTTTCTTCACCACCCACATCTGAAGGGGTGACAAAGAGTTCATCATTCTGCGAGCTCCATACGAGAAGGATGGCATAGAAACCAGTCCATTTCGTTTCACATAAGAGGGGTTAGAGTAAGCTTAAGAGTAAGTAGAGAAATTCTTCGAGGACTTATGGACATAATGATTTGAATAATAATGCACATATCCATAATCCTTAGATCTTCCTTGCGAAACAGACGGGTTAGCACGATGATATTCATATGAGGACTTTGATCCTTTTGAGGAATATGATCCATGTGAGGAGTTTGCTCCATATGAGGACTTGGATCCATATGAAGAATTTGATCTGGGGTTCCTATACTTCACAGGTGGCGTCATGATGACATTCACCTGAAGATTTTCAAGGAATCTTTTGGGAACCCAGATTTTCTTCATAGGGGAACCGTTCCTGCAGTTAGTGCCAACATATGTAGCAAATACTTCACCATTATGATTTTTGAACAGTTTATAGTTGGAGTCAAATGACTCATCATGAGAATGAGGACATTCACATGCAAATCCAGATAAGTTAGATGTATCAACTGGAGGTCCCTTTGCAGCAACCCATGTAGTTTTGGGGTACTGCTCAGGCTTCCCATATGTACCATCAGCATTAAGTTTCCTCTCAAAGGCAATACCCTCATTCCTAGGGTTCCTGTTGAGGATCTTCTTTTTAAGCACATCACAAAGAGTCTGATGCCCATTGAGGCTTTTGTACATGCCTGTCATGTACAATTCCTTCAGCCCTGCGTCATCAGTGATACTAGCAGTGTCCTCAGATCAGGAATTAGTGATAGTAGAGGCGTGTGAAGAATTTGAAACATTAGCATCATTTGAACATTCAGGTGAAGAATTAGCAGATTCACGTTCAATGCATTTCAAACATGGAGGGACAAATTCTTCCTAAGAAGCGCTGATTTGTTGAGCAAGTAATGAATCGCGCTCCTTCTGAAGATCTTCATAACTCACTCTTAGCTTTTCAAGATCTTCCCTTGTTTGAAGAAATTCATAAGAAAGCTTCTCATGATCAGATAAGAGAGTGTTATGATGACCTTGAAGATTGTCAAACCTAGTCTAAAGTCTCTAAAAATTTTCAGTCAAGGCTTTAGTGCGATCCATTTCTTCACCCAACATATCATGACTTTTGTCTAGCATGATTTGAACCTTTTCTAAAGCTCTTTATTGTTTAGTGGCAAGGGAAGCAAGTTTGACATAGCTGGGTCCAAATTCATCACCAGATTAATCATCACTAGACTCGGATAGGTAGCATTCAGTTACCTCAGCATCTTTGGCCATAAGGCATGATGCAGAAGATGATGATTCTGGTTCAAATGTCATCGCTTTGAGTGATTCCTTGAAGTCCTCAAACCAAGGATCATGACAGGTTCGATGACCTTCATAGACCTCAGAGAGACGGTCCCAGATGAGCTTCCCATGATCGAGATGCATGATATTCCTGAACTGACTTTAAGAGAGACAGGAGCAGATGACATCCTTCGCCGTGAGGTTGAGAAGAGTGTACTTGTGAATGTCATCATCTTCCGCCATCTTGCACAGATCAGTCATACCAATCTCAGTGACGGTCCACAGCTCGCTGTTCATCGCCATGAGGCGCTTCTTCATAATGGCCTTCCACTTGGGATACTCGTGACCATCAAATATGGGGCATGTCACTTTCTTCATACATGCGGTCGACATAACTAAAACTCCAGACGGTTAAACGAAAATCACATAGAACAAGGGAGTACCTTGCTCTGATACCAATTGAAAGTGCGTTATATCGACTAGAGGGGGGTGAATAGGCGATTTTTATGAAATTCTTCAGTGAGGAATTTGCCGGTGAGGAAATTCCTTAGCGAAGAACTACTAGCAGCGGAATAAGTACTCAAAAGTAAACATAGCAGAACACAAGCATAGTCATCATGATGAAATGAAGACAAGCACAGAGTACTAAAAGCGTAATCACAGGATAACACAGGATGAAGACAAACATACTGAAGAAATTAAACTGAGGAATTTGAGGAAGTCTTCAATCAAAGTCTTCAAACACAGATATGAACAAGCACACAACACAATTATGAGGAAATAAAGGAGTTGAGGAAATAGAACCAGTAAGCTTGGTGAAGACAATGATTTGGTAGACCAGTTCCAACTGCTGTCTCAGTTGTACATCTAGTTGGAGCGGCTGAGTATTTAAACTCGAGGACACACAGTCCCGGACACCCAGTCCTGGACACGCAGCTCAGGACACCCAGTCCTCACCGTATTCTCCTTGAACTAAGGTCACACAGACCTCGTCCAATCACTCGTGGTAAGTCTTGAGGTGACTTCCGAACCTTCACACACTTGGTCACTCGATGATCCACAATTCCTCTTGGATGCTCTAGACCATGACGCCTAACCGTTTGGAAGAAGCACAGTCTTCAAAGGTAACAAGCGTCGGATCCACGCAGGATCAATCTCTTCAGTGATGCTCAATCACTTGGGGTTTGTAGGTGTTTGGGTTTGGGTTTTTCTCACTTGATGATTTTCGCTCAAAGTCCTCGGAGGATGGGTTGCTCTGAATGACAAGTGTCAGTTTCTCTCGGAGCAGCCAACCAGCTAGTGGTTGTAGGGGGCGGCTATTTATAGCGTAGGGAGTAGCCCGACATGATAAGACATAAATGCCCTTCAATGATATGACCGTTAGGTGGATAGATATTTTGGGAAAGCTGGCGCATAGCATAGCAACGGTCGGAATTTTGAGTAGCAAAATCTCGAGGGCTATCATGTTCCTCACTGTGTAGGCAATCCGCACTGGCGAATTCCTAACTCCTCAGTCAGAACAAATTCCTCAGTGACCAGAAGAACTTTGTCTCTGTCACTGAAAAATATGACTGAACTGTATGAGATTCCCAATGGCTTCACTCGAAGGGATTGGTAGGTGTAGGATTTTGAGTTGAGCATCACATGGAAATTTTTCCTTAGTATTTCCTCGACCCCCTTTAACAGTACGGTGTTTCCTATGACTCAAGAAAGAGAAAATGAAACTACAAAAACAAAAGTCTTCACGCTTCATGTTCCTCGAATGAATACCAAGTCTTCACGGTCACACCAATTTCTTCACTTTCAAAGTCTTCAGAAAGTCTTCAGAAATCCAAAGTCTTCAGTCGAAGAACTTCATTTTTAGGGGTTGACTTTCCCTGTAAATATCAAACTCCTCACAGACTTATAGACCTGTGTACGCTCACAAACGCATTAGTTCCTTAATCTATAAGTCTTCAATAGACCAAAATCACTAAGGGGCACTAGATGCACTTATAGATGGCGACGGATTCCCCTCTCCGGAGCCCCAAAGGGACTCCAGATCAGCCCTCCCGAGAGGTTTTAGGGCTTGGCAGCAGCTCCATGTCGTAAAACGTGATGAATCCTTCTTCTTTATTTTTTTCTCCCCGAAAGCAAATATATAAAGTTGGAGTTGAGGTCGGAGGAGCTCCAGGGGGCCCATGAGGTACGGGGCGCGCCCCCCCACCCTCGTGGCTAGGGTGTGGCTCCCCTGGTCTTCATCTTTTGCAAGGATTTTTATTATTTCCAAAAAGAAGTTCCATGAAGTTTCAGGTCATTCCGAGAACTTTTGTTTCTGCACATAAATAACACCATGGCAATTCTGCTGAAAACAGCGTCGGTCCGGGTTAGTTCCATTCAAATCATGCAAGTTAGAGTCCAAAACAAGGGCAAAAGTGTTTGAAAAAGTAGATACGACAGAGACGTATCAACTCCCCAAGCTTAAAGCTTTCCTTGTCCTCAAGCAATTCGGTTAACAAACTAAAAGTGATAAAGAAAAAATTTTACAAACTCTGTTTGCTCTTGTTGTTGTAAATATGTAAAGCCAACATTCATGTTTTGAGCAAAGATTATGAACTAACCATATTCACAATAATGCTCAGGTCTCATGTTTACTCATATCAATGGCATAATCAACTAGCGAGCAATAATAATAAATCTAGGATAACAACACTTTCTCAGAACAATCATAATATGACATAACAAGATGGTATCTCGCTAGCCCTTTCTGAGACCGCAAAACATAAATGCAGAGCACCTTTAAAGATCAAGGACTGACTAGACATTGTAATTCATGGTAAAAGAGATCCAGTCAAGTCATACTCAATGTAAACTAATGGTAATGGATGCAAATGACAGTGGTGCTCTCCAACTGGTGCTTTTTAATAAGAGGATGATGACTCAACATAAAAGTAAATATACAGGCCCTTCGCAGAGGCAAGCAGGGATTTGAAGAGGTGCCATAGCTCAGTTTTGAAATATAGGTGAATAATATTTTGAGCGGTATACTTTCATTGTCAACATAACAACCAAGAGATGGCGATATGTTCCATGCTACACACATTATAGGCGGTTCCCAAACAGAATGGTAAGGTTTATACTCCCCCTCCACCAACAAGCATCAATTCATGGCTTGCTCGAAACAACGAGTGCCTCCAACTAAGAAGAGTCCCAGGGGGAGTTTTGTTTGCAATTATTTTGATTTGATTTGCATAAAGCATGGGACTGGGCATCCCGGTGACCAGCCATTTTCTCGTGAGTGAGGAGACGAGTCCACTCCTCTTGAGAATAACTAATGCGGAGCATCCTATGATCATCCCCATGTACACTCAAGCATACGCCTTTGGGCCTAAGGTGAACTCGCTCCTTCCCAAATCTTCCCTTTCCGCATGTAAGACATGGATGCTACTTCAAGCGCGGACAATGTGCATACTCAGGTACACCCGAGGAGACCATGGAGAACCCAACGACCAAGGCCAAGTGTGCGCGGAAGCGACGACGGAAGAAGAAGAAGGAGACAACACCAGGTCCCAGACATCCGGCCCCAGGCCCGGACATCCGGTCGCTGGAGACGACCCCTACAGCAATAGCCTCCCAGCCGCCAAGTGCTACAGGCCCCGGACATCCGGCGCCTCGCCAAGTCCCGGACATCCGGTCTCGGCCTCGGAAATCCGGAAACCGCCGAACCCGAGAGTAACAAGACCAACCCCGCCAGCCCGGACATCCGGCCCGTCGCGAAGCCCCGGACATCTGGCCCCCAGCCCGGACATCCGGCGCCTGTCTGCGCATAGTGAATGGGCCAAGGGCCCATGTATCCCTCTTTCCCACTTACCCCTTCGTGGCTTAGACTATATATACTCCCCCACCTCTTTCTAGTTAGGATTAGCATTGTGATAGCTCATTTGAGAGATAGAGCTTCGCTCATCCATATCGGATCTACTCCACGAGAGAGACCGCTGCCCCTCTACGGAGAAGATCCACCTTGGATTCAAGACCTCCTCACGGAGAAGACATCAAGACCTCCTCACGGAGAAGAACTGGTTACCCTTTGTATTGTCCCTTGTTGATCGTGGATCTTGTATCTCTCTTTGTGTTTCGAGGATCTAGCACATGTGTGATAATTCTTGTTGGTTTTAGTGTTTCTCTCGTGTTTCCCCTCGTGATTCCCCTTGTTTTCCCCCTTGTGTTCTTCATGTTCATCGCGGGATCCACTCCTTTGTGAAAGATCGGCCGATTAGGGTTCTAGCCTACATCATATTGGTATCATGAGCCACGTTGATCACGATTTCGAAGCCTCCCCTCTTTGTCTTCTAGCCTAATTTTTTTGATTTCGTCCTAAATTCGAAAATCCCCACCAAAAATAGCCCCCAATTTTTTTGTTATTTGTTGGTTTGATGAGGTTTTGTTGGATTTGATCCAAGGATTTCCTTGGTTTCAAGTGGATCTAGCATATCACCAAGTTTCCCCACTTTCCATCCACGAAATCTCTCCAATTTTGCCCCTAAAATCATCAATTTCCGCCCCCAATTCAAAAATTTCCGCCCCAAACGAGCTCTGAAATTTGCTCGTTGAAAAGCTCTTGACATCCCCCTTCCAACAAAAATACTACCATAACCATTTGAATCCATCAAATGTTTGGAACTTTGGCATCTTTGCCTAGGGCTTCCACCACAACCTCTGCATAACCACCACCGACTTCCGCAACCTAACCAATTTTGTTCCCCATCGCATTAGTGGTTGCTTGAGGAGTGATTTGAGTCTCCTAAGGTGTATAGGCTACTTAGGGACGGTTGCTTCGTCATCAACCACCACCACCACTTCCGCATAGGCTTACCAACCATACACTTCCACCAGCCCAACTTAACCCAATTTTGTTAGTGTTGTGAGTTCTGTCTCCTAAGGTGTTTCGGCTACTTAGGGACCGTTCTTTCAACTCCGACGCTGTGTATAGCCAACATTACCCTCCACTTCCACATTGCCTACTCGTATAACCCATCATTGCACTTCCACAAAACCACCACTGCATTCCCGCTACCACCATTTGACGTTTGAGATTTTGAGTTCGCGGTTTTTCCGTTTCCTAAGGTGTTTCGGCTACTTAGGGACGAGTCTCCATCATCTTGGTATCTCCATCAAGATAACCGCCACTCATCATCACCGTGGACGGTAACCTCCATATCACCTTGGTATCTTGGTATCCCTCTATTGTATATTCCCTTGCCATTGCATTGATAACCCCTAGCCCATTTTGCGTCACTTGCCTATCGAGACTAGCCACTTGACTATTGCCGGCAACGTTACTTGTGCACATTAGTGATTTACACCATATATTGCATACGTAACATATCATATTGGTATCATATCATCCCTTCTGTCATAAGATTGTTCCCGTATATACCCAATTGCTACCTTGGTTTGTGCATTTCGCATTGTGGCATTACAAAAAAAAGAATAAAGCTTTTAAGCAAAGAAAAAGAGTGAACAAAGAGCTTGTAAGAAAGTGCCATAACATCATACCACATTGTCATATCCGATCATCTTCGATCATACCACTGGAACATCATATACATAGTATACTTGGGATAGAAGTTCATAAATTTTGCATCTTATAGGTTGTGCACAAGTGTCGTATCCGCCTATTGAGCAATCATGCTAGCGTCTCTCTTGAGTTGTGCAACACGAGCGTTTTCCATGGATTCCACATTTTGTGCTCATCCTTGGTTGCACGACCCCATTTATCTATCCGTGTGTGCGTTTTCGTGTGCCACCCATATTTCTACTAGTCTACTTGTTACACTTGCGAATTTGTGAATCTCTTTCAACATTATTCACTCTTGCTAACATTTTACATCAAATTTTTGTGCCACTATCCTCACCGAGCTCCACCATAAGCCTTATTTGTGTAGGTGTGAGAAACCAACAAGAATTGGTACCAATTGTGCTATTTCCTTGTCCACATTAGAGTGATCATTGATCCACTTTGAACTTCGGTCAAGGTACATTTGGTATTCGTTCTTCTCTTTCTACCACTCACATTTTTCTCTTGGACTGATGGATAGGCAAGGCATTTCATCTCCGGTCTTCCACAACAACGACGGCATGAACAAATACATCACTAAAGCGTCAATCTTCGATCTACAACGACAAATGCAAGGCGCACAATCAAGATTGTGAGAGCGCATCGAGAACCTCTCCATTGACATTCGCCACTCCGAAGCAAGGAAGAGGGACTACATCGACAACAAGCTTTCCGCACAAAAGGAGGAGCAAGATGCAAGGATGGAGGAGATTCGGACCTTATTGATCAACCGTTCTTCCCCTTCATCATCCTCAAGGTGGCATTCCAATCACAAGTCTGCAGAGTGCAAAAATGATGCAAGCGCAAGTCGTCCACGTCCACATCTCCATGGTGACCACCACCACGTTCGTGATCAACCTCGTCATGAAGGGCAAGTCACCTCCAAGAAACATGTGCACGACGACGACGAACGACATCTACTACGAGCTCAAGCATGACAACGACACCATCATCATGATGATGCTCCAAAAGCGCCTACCTACAAGTCCCAACAAGCCCTACTTCACCCCAAGTCCAAACTTCATGAGCACAGGAGAAGACCGCGAGACGAGCACCACCAAGATGGCGCTACGGCTACTACCACCACCACTTTGGCATATTCTCCAAGTGCTATCAAGGCATCTTCTCCTTTGGTCGTACGACATCTTTGCCTACTTCCCGTGAGTTCGCCTACATCGACATCATCAAGTACAAGGCAACCAACTACGAGCGAGGGCGACACTTCCATCTTCGGAAGCCTCCCAAGGAAGATGGCCGAGCATGGGACATTCCCTTCGGTCATGGAGACGAGCTACAAGGCACCACATCATATGGGCCTCCTACAACAAGACGGCGACAAGAAGGTCGAGCAAGGGCCATCCCCTTCGACCACGGCGACGAGCACGAATCTCTTCAACAACATGAAGACGATGCCCATATTGGACTCATACTCCGAGTCAAGCTACGAGACCGCACATGAGACCTTATCTTTGGTCTTAGAGGAGAGTGATGATGTGCCATCTTCGGTCTTCATCCACGGCTACGACCACGACATGATTGAGCATGGAGACATTTGCACCACCATCTCTCCGACACCCACATATGAAGAGATGCCCCAATTCCCATGTGAGGAGAGCCACCCACCATGAGTGATATGAGTGACTCCACCATTTGTGACATTGAGAGCATTTCCCGTGGGAGGATGAGTGTGACTACCACTAGCCCCACACTTGAGAGCATGCCACACATCCTATGTGAGGTTGAGAGCCATTTGAGTGACTCCACCAACCATATGAGTGAGAGCATCCAAGAGGGAGTGAGTGAGACACCACACATAGTGAGTGAGGTAGTTGACACGGCATGTGAGGCCACTATGATTTCTAACGACCTAAGCTCTACTCCGATTGTGTTTTCTTCTTTGGTGCTAGGTCTCATACATGATGACACGCCTATCCTCGATGAGTCCATACCTCCAATGGATACAACGATGGCCACGGTGGAAGAAGATGCACCCCCCACATGGTTCCATCAAGATGAAGATGACCATGACTTGGTCTTCGACACCTCACCTACAACACATGAGCGATGCTCCAAAGGTAACATAGGTGATGGTTCTTCTCTTGTCCCACTAGTGGACAATCTCACTAATGATTGCTTGCATGATGTTGATCCACCTATAACCATGCTTCATGCTAGTGCGACTTCTTCATGTCATGACTTACCTATTTATGATGAATATGATGACGAGCACGTTGAGTTGTCTAGTTGTGATGCTATGCTCCATAGGATATCATGTGAAAATTCTATTGGTCACATCATGTTGGACAATCCATTCACCTTGTCATATGCTATGAGTGAGATATCCCATACTGCATCATTTCAATCTCAACATAGTGACTATGCATGCCCCATTCACATAAATCCTATTTGCACTTATGGCATAGATGACAAGATGATGGTCATTGGCTTTTGTTTTTCATGTGATGATATTGCCATGCTTCCTTTACATGATTTGCGCAATTCATCTACTATGCCACGACATGATCACAATGTTCCAACTATGCATTGTTTTGGATGTTGTCAATATTCTCCATGTGATGTTTCCACTAATGATCATGAGGAGACCCCCATAGTTTCCTCATACATATTAGGAGATTTTGATGCATTCCATACTTTGCATGATTCTCATAATTGCTTGCACCATATGCATTCCACGCATAACAATGCTCTAGATATTTCCCATGATGCATTACATAATTTGAGTCTCCATTATGCTATACATAACAACAAACCTATCATGATGGATGACATTTTTCTATATCACACATCTCATTTATTTGAGCTTGGATACTTTGTGCTAACCAACACAAGCACGTGTGTATCATGATGGATGATGTGCACATCTACCACGCACACACAATTTTCCCTTTGTCTTTGTTTTGTGTAGGTACTCACGTATACTCGTCAACCTCTCAATCCCAAGAGTTGACGAAACGAGCTCTTGGGAGCAAACATGACTTGGGATCCCACGAACTATCCTTACCATCGCTCTCTTTGCACAACGACTACGCGCATCTCTCTCACTTGGCTCTCACACGACTATGGGCTATATACCGCTTATCGCTTCATGCTCATTTTACTGTGTTCACTTTGCATGCTATGCTTACTTCTATGCCTTTGCCATGCAATTGTAACCCTTGCGTGCATCTACCCATGATTCACCATTATGCTACTCCTATGTGTAATTGCATGCTTGGTGGAGATCCTTGTTGCTTTTTCCATGTTTATCATGTGCCTCATGCTATTGATGCTATTTTGCTCATATCCTCCTTTCATGCTTGTGGTATGTCTTGTGCATTATTCATGCCCACCATTTGCACACATGACATACTTGACATGATTCTTTCTAGTACGTTGCATCTTCACAATACTAGCTTTCTTGCCTTGATTCACATGATTGCTTGCTTTGTCGCATCACCCATGTTCCATTCTTCCTTGCTTTCTTGGGTTGATGACGTATATGTTCATGCCTCTCACATGATATATTTTGTTCATTGTCGCTTGCCTCCAATTGTTGCATCAATGCTTATTGATCATGGAGACTTGGACACTTTACTTGTGATGCATGCTTTCTTGATTGAGCCTATTGTATTTGGTTTTTCTCGCATCATCATATGCCTCCATACTATGAAATGCTCCCTTGTACATTCTTATGATGAGCATGATGCATCCACTTGTTGGGTATTTTACAACACGAATAGCTTTTACGCTAACCTCATTTGTTTTTCCGAGTGTTTGTCATGTTGAACGATTAACAAGGCGATACCGTCATGACACAATTTGGTCATGTGAAGGCATACACGATGTGCAACACCAACATTTGCGAGAATCTCCTAAAGGTGAACTCCTTCCCTTCGAGCCATCCTCAAATATGCATATTGGATGGGTCACTCTTTCATTGTTGTTTCCTTCTTCTTGTCTACATGTTACATCTATTGGATGGAGGACCGACATTGGAGATGGAACCCATGGACCTTCAAGTTGAGGAGCGCTCCGACTTATTGGATGCACCTTCGAACCTCCACTCATGCCACGACATCGAGCATTGGTATACCAACACCTCCATATTTGTTGATTGTGTTCACACATGTCATGCTCAATGGACATATCATACACATGACAAATTTGCATCTTATGCATGGATTCACTCACATCATGATTGCCTTGTTGCATCTTGTATACCCATGTCATCCATGATATATGAGCTTGTGCATTTCATTAGCAAATTTGTTGTGATATACCTTGATGGCATATTCATACATCATGATCTTATTGCCTACCATCAATTGCATGATCACATCACATTAAGCATCCATTACCATACTCATGCTATAGATAAACCGTCTCACTATGACATCATTTTGCACCGTGGTTGCATTGATCATATTCACAACACATTTGTGTGCATAATGACAGTTTTTGCTCCCATGGATTCTTTGCATACCATTCCATATCTTTTGGATAAACTTCATGCACCTTGTCATGCTCAATCTTGTCGCACGGACTCATTCTTACATGATGGACACTTTGTGTGCGCTAACAATTGTATTCCCGAGTGTCGTTTGTGTTTGCTCTTTTTGCATGTGTACCACTCCGGAGACACCTTGGAGTACTTGGATTGCGCCATGTCTTCCACTTCGTCCAACTACAAGTCCGTCCACGACAATCGCTTCCATGATGATGAGGATCACGATCCGAGGTCGGATCTTTCCCAAGGGAGGGGAGATGATGCGGAGCATCCTACGATCATCCCCATGTACAATCAAGCATACGCCTTTGGGCCTAAGGTGAACTCGCTCCTTCCCGAATCTTCCCTTTCCGCATGTAAGACATGGATGCTACTTCAAGAGCGGACCTTGTGCATACTCAGGTACACCCGAGGAGACCATGGAGAACCCAAGGACCAAGGCCAAGCGTGTGCGGAAGCGACGATGGAAGAAGACGGAGACAACTCCAGGACCCGGACATCCGGCCCCAGGCCCAGACATCCGGCCGCTGGAGATGACCCCTACAGCAACAGCCTCCCAGCCGCCAAGTGCTACAGGCCCCGGACATGCGGCGTCTGCCCTCGACATCTGGCCTTGGCCTCGGAAATCCAGACACTGCAGAACCCGAGAGCAACAAGACCAACCCCGCCAGCCCGGACATCCGGCCTCCCAGCCCGGACATCCGGCCCATCGCGAAGCCCCGGACATCCGGCGCCTGTCTGCGCACAGTGAACGGGCCAAGGGCCCATGCATCCCTCTTTCCCACCTAACCCTTCATGGCTTAGACTATATATACTCCCCACCTCCTTCTAGTTAGGGTTAGCATTGTGATAGCTCATTTGAGAGATAGAGCTTCGCTCATCCATATCAGATCTACTCCACGAGAGAGACCGCGACACCTCTACCAAGAAGAACCACCTTGGATTCAAGACCTCCTCATGGAGAAGACATCAAGACCTCCTCACGGAGAAGTACCGGTTACCCTTTGTATCGTCCCTTGTTGATCGTGGATCTTGTATCTCTCTTTGTGTTTCGAGGATCTACCACATGTGTGATCATTCTTGTTGGTTTTAGTGTTTCTCTCGTGTTTCCCCTCGTGATTCCCCTCGTTTCCCCCCTCGTGTTCTTTGTGTTCATCGCGGGATCCGCTCCTTTCGTGAAAGATCGTCCGATTAGGGTTCTACCCTACATCAATAACCCGCCTAACATGGAAGATACGGACAGCCCTAGTCGATACATGATCTATTCGAGCGTACATAACATGATATTTATTTGAATGTTTAGAGTTTGGCACATACAGATTTACTTGGAACGGGAGATACCGTATATAGGTAGGTATGGTGGACTCATATGGCATAACTTTGGGGTTTATGGGATTGGATGCACAAGCAGTATTCCTGCTTAGTACAGGTGAAGGCTAGAAAAAGACTAGGAAGCGACCAGCTAGAGAGCGACAACAGTCATGAACATGCATTAAAATTAATCAACACTGAATGCAAGCATTATTAGGATATAATCCACCATGAACATAAATATCGTGAAGGCTATGTTGATTTTGTTTCAACTACATGCGTGAACATGTGCCAAGTCAAGTCACTTAAATCATTCAGAGGAGGATACCACCCTATCATACCACATCGCAAATATTTTAATAGCATGTTGGCACGCAAGGTAAACCATTATAATCTCCTAGCTAATCAAGCATGGCACAAGAAACTATGATCTCTAGTTGTCATTGCAAACATGTTTATTCATAATAGGCTGAATCAGGAACAATGAACTAATCATATTTACAAAAACAAGAGAGGTCGAGTTCATACCAGCTTTTCTCATCTCAGTCAGTCCATCATATATCGTCATAATTGCCTTTCACTTGCACGACCGAACGATGTGGATAATAATAGTAGTGCATGTGCATTGGACTAAGCTGGAATCTGCAAGCATTCAATAAACAAGAGAAGACAAGGCAGTATGGTCTCTTTTGTTAGATCAACAATAATGCATATAAGAGCCAATTCAACAATTTAATCATGGTCTTCTCCTATCGACCCCCAAAGAAAAGAAAAGAAATAAAACTATTTACACGGGAAAGCTCCCAACAAGCAAAATAAGAACATGAAATCTTTTTGAGTTTTCTTTTTAATTACTACTACAAGCATGGAAATTAAAACTAGCTTAAAGCTACAACTAATTTTTTTCTAGTTTTTCTTAAGGTTTATTAAACACACAAGAAGAAAGCATAACAGGAAATAAACTAGCATGGATAATACAATGAAAAAGTATGAGCACCGACATCTAACAATGAGTGTGTGAACATAAATGTAATGTCGGTGAGAAATACGTACTCCCCCAAGCTTAGGTTTTTGGCCTAAGTTGGTCTATGGCCACGGCTAGCCTGGCGGATATCCAAAGTTGTAAATGGGGTTATACTGCGATGCAGCAGTCATTGCATCGTGGGCTCCAGCTTGGAGGTGAGCTATCTCAGCTCTCCTTTATACTCTTCCGCCTCCTCTCTGGTTATAAAATATCTCCTTTTTGCCTGAATGTCAAAGAAAGTAGAAGCAAGGAGAGCGACGTGATAGGTGCGTCGTCTGTCAAAGATTAGTCGATACTGCAGGAACTGATCGTTCCTCTCAACAAACTAATGACGAACCATAGCCTCATATTACAAATAAGCAGGGGGCAACTCAATATCATCTTCACGTATGGTTATGCCAAGAAAATTAGCTATGCGGGTTGCATAAATTCCACCAAAGAAATCTCCATTAAATATATTAAGATGCAACCTACATGCAACAATGGCTCCCAAATTATAAGATTTATCTCCTAACACAGCACTCCTAAGAATACTGAGGTCAGGGACACACATGTAACATGCCTCATCTTTACCATTAATGCATCTACCTATGAAGAGAGAAAAATAATATATAGCAGGAAAGTGAATGCTCCATATGGTAGCTGGTGTTATATCTCTAGATTCCCCCACAGTTATACTAGCAAGAAAATCTCTAAATTCAGATTTGTGAGGTTCCCTAACACTACCCCATTGTGGAAGTTTCCAAGAGTAGTAAAATCCTCTAAGTCCATCATATAAGATTTTTCATAAAGATCAAACACGACAGTTGGAGAATTGCGTGAAGATGAAAATTCTAACCTCCTCACAAAGGAACTAGTGAGATAGAGGTACTGGCGGCAATTTTCCTCCTCGAAGCTCACGAGATCAGCGTTACAGAAATATGCATTAAATTCTTCCTTGATTTCAGCTCGATCCATAAAGTCCTCTGAAGGCCATTCACAGGGCCGCATTGGAGTGTCCCTTGGTGGCTCATCATCAGCATCATGCATTGCAAGCCTGGGTTCTTGTTTCCTTGAAGAGCCACCTTGGTACATTTTCCTAAACATATTTCTTCCTCTGAAAAATTTCTGAAATTTTTAGTAACTTAAAATAAAAGTGAACCAAACTCAACAATATTGATTGCAACTACTCCTACAAGTGCCTAGAGCCTACATCGTGCAACAAAACTACTTGGAACCACATAAATTTGACATGCAAGCTCAAGAACAGGGTCACCTAGGCAACACAAATTTGCAATGAATAAAGCACTAGAACAAAAACTAATTGGACCAATGGAGGAGTCACGTACCAAGGAACAATCCCCCAAGCAGTTTTGTGAGAGGTGCTTTGAGCAAGGAGATCGAAAATGGCAGCAAAATGAGCTTGGACTCGGGTTTGAACTGGATAATCATGTTTCTGGGAGGAAGAAGGGGTGTGTGGGTGCAGGAATAAGTGGAGGAGGGCCACCATGGGTCCATGAGGCAGGGGGGCGCGCCTAGGGGGTAGGGCGCGCCCTCCACCCTCATGGCCAAGTGGATGCCCCCGTGCTGTGTTCTCAGTGCCAAATATTCTCAAGTGTTCCAGAAAAAAAATCATATTTAAATTTCAGGGCATTTGGAGAACTTCTATTTTCAGGGTATTTTTATATTGCATAGATAATTCAGAAAACAGACGGAAAATACTTATTTTTATTTTATTTAATATAAATAACAGAAAGTAAAAGGAGGGTACAGAGAGTTGTGTTTTCAAAATTTATCCATCATGATCATCAAAAGGAATCCACTAACAAGGTTGATCAGGTCTAGTTAATAAACTCATTCCGAATAACATGGAAACGGAGAATCTTCGAATAACACTAGGTTACCTCAACGGGGATATGCACATCCCCAACAATAAGAATATCATATTTCTTCTTGACAGTAGGAAGAGGAAATTCAAAACCTCCAAAAATAATCGATGGAATTTTTCCAATGCAATTGATACTGTGGACTTGAGGTTGTTTCCTCGAAAAGTGTACCGTATGCTCATTACCATTAACATGAAAAGTGACATGGCCTTTGTTGTAATCAATAACAGCCCCTGCAGTATTCAAAAAGGGTCTTAATAGACATACTATCATCCTCGGGAATATCAAGAATAACAAAGTCCGTTAAAATAGTAATGTTTGCAACCACAACAGGCACATCCTCGCAAATACCGACAGGTATAGCAGTTGATTTATCAGCCATTTGCAAAGATATTTCAGTAGGTGTCAACTTATTCAAATCAACTCTATGATATAAAGAGGGAGGCATAAAACTAACACTGGCTCCAAGATCACATAAAGTAGTTTTAACATAGTTTATTTTAATGGAGCATGGTATAGTGGGTACTCCTGGATCTCCAAGTTTCTTTGGTATTCCACCCTTAAAAGTATAATTAGCAAGCATGGTGGAAATTTCAGCTTCCGGTATCTTTCTTTTATTAGTAATAATGTCTTTCATATACTTAGCATAAGGATTCATTTGGAGCATATTAGTTAATCGCATACGCAAAAAGATAGGTCTAATCATTTCAGCAAAGCGCTCAAAATCCTCATCATCCTTTTTCTTGGATGGTTTGGGAGGAAAAGGCATGGGTTTCTGAACCCATGTTTCTCTTTCTTTACCATGTTTCCTAGCAACAAAGTCTTTCTTATCATAACGTTGACTCTTTGATTGTGGGTTATCAAGATCAACAGCAGGTTCAATTTCTATATCATTATCATTGCTAGGTTGAGCATCAACATGAACATTATCATTATCATTATCACTAGTTTCAGGTTCATTACCAGATTATGTTTTAGCATCAGAAATAGAAGTATCATTTGGATTCTCAGGTGCTTCAGTAATAGGTTCACTAGAAGCATGCAAAGTCATATCATTTTTCTTTTTCTTCCTTTTAGAAGGACTAGGTGCATCTATATTATTTCCCTGAGAATCTTGCTCAATTCTCTTAGGGTGGCCTTGAGGATACAAAGGTTCCTGAGTCATTCTACCAGTTCTAGTAGCCACTCTAACAGCATAATCATTATTCTTACTATTCAATTCGTTGAGCAAATCATTTTGAGCCTTAAGTACTTGTTCTACTTGAGTGGTAACCATAGAAGCATGTTTACTAATAAGTTTAATTTCACCCAAGTGTTCAAGCATATCAGCACTGCGTTTTAATTCTCTACCAAAATAAGCATTGAAGTCTTCTTCTTAACCATAAATTTATCAAACTCATCTAAGCATGGGCTAGCAAACTTAGTAAATGGGATTTCAGCTTTATCATATCTATAGAGAGAATTTACCTTTACTACCTATGTCGGGTTATCAAGACCATGTATTTCTTCAATAGGAGATGGATTAAAATTATGCATTTCTTCGACAGACGGTAAATTAAGGCCATGTATTTCTTCAATAGGCGGTAAATTCTTAACATCTTCAGCTTTAATACCTTTTCTTTTATGGATTTCTTTACCTTTTATATATCCTCAGGGCTGAGAAATAGAACACCTCTTTCTTCGGAGTTGGTTAGGAATAGGCTCAAGAAGTGTCCAATTATTTTCATTACTCAACATATTATTCAATAGAATTTCAGCTTCATCCGGTGTTCTTTCCCTGAAAACAGAACCAGCACAATTATCCAGGTAATATCTGGAAGCATCGGTTAGTCCATTATAAAAGATATCAAGTATTTCATTTTTCTTAAGAGGATGATAAGGCAAAGCATTAAGTAATTGGAGAAGCCTCCCCCAAGCTTGTGGGAGACTCTCTTCTTCAATTTGCACAAAATTATATATATATCCCTTAAAGTAGTTTGTTTCTTATGAGCAGGGAAATATTGAGCAGAGAAGTAATAAATCATATCCAGGGGACTACGCACACAACCAGGATCAAGATATTTAAACCATATCTTAGCATCACCCTTTAATGAGAACGGAAGTATTTTAAGGATATAAAAGTAGCGAGTTCTCTCATCTTTAGTGAATAGGGTGGCTATATTATTTAATTTAGTAAGATGTGCCACAACAGTTTCAGATTCATAGCCATAAAAAGGATCAGATTCAACCAAGGTAATTATATCAGGATCAACAGAGAATTCATAATCCTTATCAGTAACACAGATATGTGAAGTAGCAAAAGCAGGGTCAGGTTTCATTCTAGCATTAAGGGATTGCTGCTTCCATTTAGGTAATAACCTCTTTAGATCATATCTATCATTGCAAGCTAAAATAGCTCTAGCAGATTCTTCATCCAGAACATAATCCCCAGGAACAACAGGCAATTCATATTTATTAGGGGGAGAGTCTTCATCATCACTTTCATCAATATTATCAGTTTCAACAATTTCATTCTCTCGAACCCTAGCAAGTTGTTCATAAAGAAATTCACCAAGTGGCATAGTAGTATCAAGCATAGAAGCAGTTTCATCATAAGTATCATGCATAGCAGAAGTGGCATCATCAATAACATGCGACATATCAGAATGGATAGCAGAAGCAGGTTTAGGTGTCAGAAGCTTACTCAAAACGGAAGGTGAATCAAGTGCGGAGCTAGATGGCAGTTCCTTACCTCCCCTCGTAGTTGAGGGATAAATCTTGGTTTTTGGATCTCTCAAGTTCCACATAATGATAAGCAGATATAAATCCCAAGTGACTCAAAGAATAGAGCTATGCTCCTCGGCAACGGCGCTAGAAAATAGTCTTGATAACCCACAAGTATAGGGGATCGCAACAGTTTTCGAGGGTAGAGTATTCAACCCAAATTTATTGATTCGACACAAGGGGAGCCAAGGAATATTCTCAAGTATTAGCAGCTGTGTTGTTAATTCAACCACACCTGGAAACTTAATATCGGCACCAAAGTAATATGATTGTAGTGGTAACGATAGCAAAAGGTAACAGTAACAAAAGTAAGGTTTTTGGTATTTTGTAGTGATTGTAACAGTAGCAACGAAAAAGTAAATAAGCGAAGAACAATATATGGAAAGCTCGTAGGCAATGGATCGGTGATAGAGAATTATGCCGGATGTGGTTCATCATGTAACAGTCATAACCTAGGGTGACACAACTAGCTCCAATTCATCAATGTAATGTAGGCTTGTATTCCGAATATAGTCATACGTGCTTATGGAAAAGAACTTGCATGACATCTTTTATCCTACCCTCCCGTGGAAGAGGGGTCCTAGCAGAAAGTAAGGGATATTAAGGCCTCCTTTTAATAGAGTACCGGACCAAAGCATTAACACATAGTGAATACATGAACTCAAACTACGGTCATCATCGGGAGTGGTCCCGATTATTGTCACTTCGGGGTTGCCCGATCATAACACATAGTAGGTGACTATAGACTTCCAAGATAGGATCAAGAACTCTCATATATTGATGAAAACATAAAAGGTTCAGATCTGAAATCATGGCACTCGAGCCCTAGTGACAAGCATTAAGCATAGCAAAGCCATAGCAACATCAATCTCAGAACATAGTGGATACTAGGGATCAAAGCCTAACAAAACTAACTCAATTACATGATAAATCTCATCCAACCCATCACCGTCTAGCAAGCCTACGTTCGAATTACTCACGCACGACGGTGAGCATCATGAAATTGGTGATGGAGGATGATTGATGCTGATGATGGCGATGGATTCCCCTCTCCGGAGCCCCGAACGGACTACAGATCAGCCCTCCTGAGAGGTTTTAGGGCTTGGCGGCGGCTCCGTATCGTAAAACGCGATGAATCCTTCTTCTTCGTTTTTATCTCCCTGAAAGCAAATATATAGAGTTGGATTTGAGGTCGGAGGAGCTCTAGGGGGCCCACGAGGTAGGGGGAGCGCCCCCACCCTCGTGGCTAGGGTGTGGGCCCCTTGGTTTCATCTTTTGCAAGGATTTTTTATTATTTCCAAAAGGACATTCCGTGAAGTTTCAGGTTATTCCGAGAACAACGTCAGTCCGGGTTAGTTCGGGTTAGTTCCATTGAAATCATGTAAGGTAGAGTGCAAAACAAGGGAAAAAGTGTTTGGAAAAGTAGATACGACGGAGATGTATCAAAGAGCAAGAGCAAGAGCAGACCAGGCAGGGGACCGAGAGGAAGAGCACAGCAGCAGCGCGAGCGAGAGCTAAAGCAGCAGCAGCTCCTACTGATGTGGACGTTGCCGCTGAGGGAGCGACACCGTGGAGGAAGTGGCTGGCGACACCGGCGTGGATGGAGCCGCGCCGTGTCGGCTCTGGACCGAGCGCCGACAGCACCGTGAGATCGAATCAAGAAGAAAATGCGACGATTAGTGTACAACCTCTTTGGTGGCGCCGATTAGGCCGCAGCTTCATCCGAGGAAACGGTGATCATGATGCTCTTCCGGTGGTGCAGGTGAAGACGGTTGTATGGGAATGGAGGTGGCGCAAAATACAAGGGGAACGTCGGGGAAGCTCCTTGGAGGTGGAGGACGGGGTGGCTGAACCGACAGGGCAACTAGATCGACGACGCATCCTCATCCGGTACGGTGGATGAGGGACGTCGAGGTGTTGCTGTGGATGACGTCGTTGGGGAAGAGGCTCCGGCTGGCTGGCAGGCGGAGGAGGGTGTGGGGCTTCGCGGCTTTTTCCAGCCTCGGTGTATGAATGGGTGGGCGGATGGGATGGGAGTGGGGAACCATGGCTTAGGGACGCGCTTGTCCAAAATGTGGGGTAAGTTATGAAAGTACCCCCACTGATTTGAGGCGGTTCTTTCGGTTCAGGGGTATCACGAGCATTTTGCGTGTCGGGATTTCCCAGGAGGTGGGAGTTTTCGCGCGCGTTGTAATTTTGTAATAGCAAGGCCCGGGTTGAGATGGAGGGAGTTATCGGAGCACAGCGAGACAAAGATATATATTAAATATTTCGGGATAACAAGGCACGGGTTGAAGAGGCGGGAGTTTCACAGCACGATAGACAGAGACGCTAGCTTGAAATGTCGGCATAACAAGGCGCGGCTTGAAATTTCTGGAGTACAAGCTTAAAGTGTACCAAAAAAAGACAATTTAGACTAGTATGATATACTATGTACAATGTGTTTAACACGCAGAACACACACACAGACACAATTTAGACTCGTAAGGTACGCGTGCATTGCACTCAAGAGATTTGGCAACCAAATTATGAATAAATACCACATTATAGCATGTAAGCTTTGAGTCATATATGAATGATGTAGATGTTCGTTTAGTTCTTATAGTTCATTTCATTCAAAATCATCTAGTTTTTATAAGAAAGCTAATCTATTTTAAGATTCATGGAATTGTGCATTGTAAGGCATAAAGTAAAAACAAATCATGTAGAAAAACATTTGGGAAATTATGATACGAAAGATTCTAGAACAAGGACGAAGTGCTCGTGTTTTGAGGTTTGTGCATTATGCTTAAGTTCAACCATAGAGTCTTCTAGATTGTACATGTGGAAAAATCTAGTGGAATCTAGATGATATCCAACGGCCAGTAGTCCTCAAATTTGCCAGCTCTGCACCATCGGATTGGCCTCATCCAATGACCATCTTTCGAAGTTAAAGTTATCCACACACTATATAAAAATATAATATATAGGGGTATAGATATAGATATGTGATGCGAAAGCCACCCATCATCTCCAATTAGAATAGTTTGTCCATGCACGGATGCAATGTGGCCAAACAATGTCTGTCATTGGTATCTCAAATTCAAACCAATATGACCTTGTTCAATGTGTATACATTGCAACATGCTCGTTTCCAAACCACATCACACATATCTTCGTTATATTCATGCATCCATGGGTTTCAAACATCATGATCTCTTATTCAAATATTTGAATTCAACTTTACATTGATTATGACCTCACCTAGTCTTTTAGGCCTACACATTGGTCTTCTCTTTATAATTCTACCACGAACTTTCTCTCGTGCATGCATGCACACACAGTACCAGTCGGCATTATCCATCGCACACATGCAATCTTTTTCTTCAGGTCGATCCCCATGAAGGTGCACACACACACATCCCCATCTCCATCACATCGGGCATTCTTTATCTCTGACGTGCATGCGCAACAATCGATGTTCCTCTATGGGTGTGTGTGTGTGTGTGTGTATATAGCTAGGTCTTTCATAGTTTCCAGATAAACCGATCAATCTATATATCTAGTGAGGTCTCACCCTCTTTCCCACGTCCACATCGATCAATCTATACATCTCTATATAGTATTACATATATAACTAATTCACCCACATTAATTATATATCCAAAGACCCCCTCTCATCATCCATGCCTTCCGCTTCATCTCTCAGACGCACGCACAATTGCCAAGACAGGGGGCAGCAAGGGCCCTGCCCCCCCTAACATCACTATATATCGAGGCTAATATGAATGTGATCATTAGACAATTGCTAGTAAAAATGGTTTAAGTTGATGAATTGTCCCTCCTCGTAAAGGATTAGCAATGCTTAGCCCCCTAGTTCATGGGACATTTTTCATAGCTCCGCCACTGCACGCAACATCGCATGTTCTCGCCCCCTCTCTCTAAATATCGATCTCGAAGTTGTGAACTCCTTCATAGTCTCCCTCCACTCGGCCCTCGCACCATCTTCTAGCCCCCACCGGATTTTGCCACAGGTACAATCTAGCAGACTCCATGGTTAAGCATAATGCACAAATCTCAACAATATTGGTTCTCCTTTGGTCTAGAATCTTCCGCATCGTAACTACCCAAATGTTTTTTCTAGTTGAATTGCCATTCTTTGTTTGTACTTTATGCTTTACAGTGCACAATTGCATGAATCATAAAATAGATTAAGGGCTTCTTTGATTCAAAGGATTCTCGAAGGAATTTTGGAGGATTCTAATCCTTAGGAATTTTTTCTATCTTGGCTATTTGATTCGTAGGATTGTAAACCATAGGAATTTTTCCATATGATTCATTCAAACCTCTTTGAAAGAATTCTGCGTTTTTTCTATGCACAATCAAACACTCATACCATCCTGTAGGATTCAAGACGACATTCCACTCTAATCCCATGTTCTTCCTATTCCCGCGTTTTGAAAATCCTACGAATCAAAGAGGCCCTAGGTTTTTTTTTAAAAACTATTTGATTTTGAATGAGATGAACTATAAGAATTAAATGAACGTCTACATCAGGCATATATGACTCAGAGCTTACATGCTACAGTGTGGTATTTATTTGTAATTTGGTTGCAAAATCTGACGCGTGCAATGCACGTGTACCTTATAGTACTTAGAGTATGTGCAAAACACAATGACACACTACACAGTGTCTCTCTTACAGTTCATGAAGCCACGTGGGCATGTGGCACATGTGGAGGTGTTGTCGCGACATCCTTGTGCGGATTGATCACAGTGACATGTTGCTGGTTCCAGAATAATGTAATCGTCCTCCCTGAGCCGCACTGGCGGTACATGCATGAAGCGAAGATGTGCACGCACACCACGCACGCTCTCCTTCCCTCGCATGCACACGCGGGTACACGGGCGGACGCAATTTTGTACCAAGATCCACCCCATGTGATAATTTGACGCGTGTAAAGTCCTTCACTTCATTGATGGTCAATTAATACAGCGCATGCAAATTGAGTGGACGTGAGGGCGGAAGAAAGACATTACTACTCCACTTCGCGCATGCGAGTTGTTAAATCATGGGTTGCTAGTAGTACTTCCATTGGATCCTTCATATTTTGTGCCAATTTTTGACACTAACATAATATTTACGCATCTGAGCAGTGCAGTCTACTTGAAATTTATGTTCCACTAAAGTCATCGGGAGCCGTTTCGGGCCTCAAAACCAAAAACAATCCATTAATCTTTACCTTGTTCCCATCACATTCGAAAGTACTAGTGCTACAATTAAGTGCAAGCCTGCTCACACCTACCAGTACGTACCAAACCTGAATGTGTTCCCACTATGCAGGTTTTAGTAGTAGTGCTAGTACTTAGGTTATAAAGAGGGGAACTACCTAACTGAAAATTACTTTACCTTCCTCCTAAACTCATGCTTCTTCGTCCGTCCTTGCCATGGCCGGTGTGTAGAGCTCTAGGTTGAGAACTACTCATAACAAGGGAGCAGAAACCAAGGCTACGGAAAAAAAGAGAGGGCTCACTGCCACGCAGAGACCTCGAAAGATCTCTCATGGGCAGGCGATGGCTCCTAGGAGCGCCCTAGACGCGGAGGCGAACAGGCCGAGCTGGCGGCACTGGAGTCGTTATCCCTCGACGGCATGCCCGATCAGCTCAATAAGCACCTCAATAAGCAGAAGGAGTTCATCCACGGCTTGGTGGAGCTGCTGAAGGAGAGCCTCGACGACATGCCCGCTGAGCTCAATGAGCAGGGGGAGTTGACCGCAGGCTTGGTGATGCTGCTGAAGAATAGCATTGCCTCGGAGAAGAAGGCGACCGGCGAAATCCTACAACTTCAGGAGGACAACATGAAGTTCTGCCACGAGCTCGACCTGCTGAAGGAGCAGAACACCGGCTGGAAGAAGCTGCATGAGAATAGTAGTTCCTCGATGAAGATGTTGCAGGCCCTCGTCATGGAACAGAAGGTGGAGTTGGCGAAGCTCCACATCGACCACCCGGCTGCTGTTAAGGTACGTAATGCGGCCGTGGAATAGATGATGAAGGCTCGCGTCGAGAAATGCCGCATCATGGACACAATGATGAAGATGGCGGAGGAGACGCGCAAGGAGATGGAGGTTGTGGAGGCGATGAAGAAGCAGTTACGACTCCGCGGCCAGCAACCCTTCATGTAGTGAGAGCAGCGCCCCAGACTTGTGTGTGCGCCTTCCTTCTTTTTTCTGGGGTGATAACCCTCCTTCTTCTTTTGCTCCTGTGTTTCTTATTTTGCTTCGGGTGTTTCGCCGCACGTGTCACCTTCTCTGCGAGGCATGAATAGAACAATGCTAAAAATGAGATGACTAGCAAATTAGATCATTCTTTATCGCCAATAGAACAATGCCTCTTGCGAGTAATATATAATAAGAATAGAGAGTAGAGGATATGGCACCGGGCTGCCATGTTTCGTGCTCCTCTGTCGTACTACTCTAGTGGAAAACTTGAGTATACCGCATGGTTCTTTGCTCCTCCTCAGGTCGTCGGCACATTTATATGAGCAGTCAGATCACAAGGCCCCGCCTTCCAGCAGTAATGAGTCATCAAATCACAAAGTCCCTTGCCTCTCGTGAAAAGGACCAAGCTAGACTACTCCGCCCTCTAGACTTTTAAAAATGTATACATTTGTACAGTAGTAGTATTGATGGATTGCGCCATGGAGCAAAACTATGCATACACTATATGACACTACCTACTATGAAGATACTAGTAACATATACTAGTAACTAGTCTATGTTACTCTCCACTATGACCAGCCAAAGTCGAGGCGCAGATATCAATGAGGGCCTGGTTGTGTCTATACTTGGACAACTCACCTGACTGCATGCGTACCAGGAAGATGAAGCCTATGTCGTGTTCGTGGCGTGTGTGGCCTGCACATTAACCAAAACCTCGCGCCTCCATCTTAGCCTCTGCATTTAAAACATCTCAATCTCAAGGCCAAGGAGCAACGTGAAACCTATGATAGAGCCAATCGCATGGTTGAGAACACTACAATTCGTAGCTACAGATGCGTGTGTGAGAGAGGACGAGTGCGTGCGTGCACCTCTTCTCAGAGTACAACTGTATGTGGGTGGCATCGTCCTAGGGAGTAGTGATGGTCCGTGCGAGAAGTCCCGAGAGATAGGTGTAATGCGTCTGAAAACAAGACTAGTCTATAACTCGCCACGAGGCTATTCCTGTCGAACGCCAAGCGTAAGATATGTATCCGACGGTGCCAGTTTTTGCACGTACACAGCAGTAGAAAAGGAACTAGTAGTACCATGGCATATGCTACACCACGGCCGAGAAAACATGCCGACATTACGCCATCCGAGAATAGTGACGCACTTCAAAACTAGAACTGTCAATAAATCTTGAGCGCGTCTCGTCACATTCCAAATTACTACTACTACCACGCTATATTTAATTGCAAACCTGTTCACACCGATCACAACCTAAACGGTTTCCCACTTAAGAGCGTATTAGTAGTACTCGGTTATAATTACTACTATGCTAAGATGACTGCACATTCCTCCTCAAATCCTCATCCACAAGAAACAATCAAGCCATAGCCAGCGTGAGTTTTGGGTTGAGAGATTTCCACCAGGGAGAGGTGAGCATGGAAGAGGAAGCACGAGAGATGTCCCGCCTATCCGCGAAAGCAGCCGACAAGTCTAGCCGCACAGCAGTAGCATCACAGAGGTCCCGCCGTGCCGCCGAAGAAGTACGGAGGTCCCGCCGCGCCGTTGATGTAGCAGACTGGTCCCTCCACGCCGCGGAAGCAGCAGAGATGTCTCGCCGTGCCGCCGAAGCAGTAGGGAGGTCCGGCCGCGCCACGGCAGCCTGGGAAAATTTGTCGCAGGCAGACGAGGACTCTTACAGGCTCATGCATGCAATAGTGCATAGCTAGATGGATCAGATCTCCGGCTGGGCGAGGATGCAGGACGAGGCTACCAGCGTCATCCGGCAACTCGGGGAGGGTAATGAGAAGCTCCGGGGCAAGCATGACCTGCTGAGGGCAAAGATCGCGGAAGGGCGAAGCAGGAGGAGGAGACTACTGCCGTGTTGCAGAGGACGGGCGTCATCATCAAGAAACTTATGGACGAGAATGCCATGCTCCGCATCGAGCGCAACAGGCTAGTGGAGGAATCCATGGATGCTGCCAAGCAGCATATTAAGGACATGAAACTGATGAAAGAGATCATCGCTCGTGCGAGAACTAGTCTCCGCGACCTGCAGCGCATAAAGAAAGTAGAGATCAGTGAGCCAGATCTTTGTATTTCGGGTGTAGCCGCATGTGGATTTTTTAATTATATTCCTAATTATGTAAGACAATTATTATCCAGTCTCGTCCTTATATATATTCATCAGTCTTGCTATAAGTCGCAGTAGATGCTATATAGGTCCATCGGACCTTACATCAAGATCCGTGCAAAATTTTCTTTTCAGATTTCCTTTTTTCTTTCTTAAATCTCAGTCGAGTGAGACATTGCCATGCCATTAAACAGAGGCTCAGGCACCATTAATGGTACCTTGGGAGAGAGGTGGACGACAGATGGAGGTGAAAGGGCTCTCCTCCCAATAAGCACGCGCAGGGGTCTGATCGCATGTCTCCCATACTCAAATAGCTACCCTACACGACGCCTCCTAGCTAATAAAAAAGGGGACGCGTGGCAGCACGTAAATGGTAAATAGAACGCCCATGATTTCAATAATACTTGTGTTTCTGATTGTAATGTGACAACACTTGTTCCAAAATGACTTTCTTGATTGTTAATGTGTGCTCCTTCGCAAATCGGACAGCAAAATTACCACAGCATGTTGGTGCCATGTCATGGAACCAAGCCAAGTTTCATGATTTTCATGCGTGTTTCGGATTTACAGGAATTAAAAAACCAAGTTTCTCAATGTTTCCGGCCGAGCCATGACGCCCAGATGTTTGAATTTCATTCCCATTTCTGGCATGGGACCTAGAAATTTACCCGAGGATACACATGTGATTTTTCAACCAGCTTTGGTGCACTAGAGCATGTGCTTGTATTTAAAATTTGAATTATCCACACAAAGGTGACACGTTCCCTCTCAGAACCACGAGCCTTCTTGAGAGAACCTCCGGTTTGCAAGAAACTTATACCAAAACTTGTTCCTATTCTGCATTTTTTTACCATAGCATGGTAGTACCATGACATGACACCATGCCAAGTTTCATGATTTCCAGGCATGTTTTGGATTTACAAGAATTTTAAAACCAAGTTTCTCAATGCTCTCGGCCGAACCATGGTGCCTAGATGTTTGAATTTCATTCCCATTTCTTGCATGGGACCAAATTCACCCGAGGACACACATGTGATTGTTCAGTCAACTTTGGTGCACGGGAGCATGTGCTTGTAGTTCAAATTTGAATTATGCACATTAAATGATCAGAAACTCAGTTAATGTATAAAAAAGGCCAAATGAACCTGGAATAATTCCAAAGTTTAACAGGGCACTCATATAGTTCTATGTTGCCTCTGTAAAGTGAAATCTGGTGGTAGGCAGTGTATATTGTTTAGCACACAAACGTATAAAGAAATAAAGAAATTAGCCCTATTTAATTCTTGGGTTCTTATTATTTATGCCACTAGTTGTGTATCACTACTCTGTTTTGCCATTAGAAGTTACAACTACTCAAAAAATGCCATCGATCCATGAGATGCCTGCTCAAAAATGCAATTAGATATCTAAAAAATGCCATAGTTAAGTTAGATGCTTGCTCAGAAATGCCATTAGACATTGTTATTTTCATGTCAAACCTCGTTGACCATGTTACATGACAAAAATAAGCCGATTTTCACAATGATAAGTTAATGGTGTCCAGCACAGCACACCCCTTAAATAAAACTAAGCACCCTGGAATTCTTTGACAACTAAAATGTTGTCTATATGATGTTGGCCATATATATTGTATGTATATAATGTCAAGAAACGAGTGGTAGTACTATACCAACTAAAAGATGAAATGTAGGAAATATAACGAGAAGAAACATAACATAGTTCTGCTGGGGGATTAGCAAAACACACCCCTCAAATAAAACTAAGCACACCAGAAATTAAACTACGCAACTAATCCGGTAGACACTGCATTAGAACCACCATGAGCAACAACACTGCCACCTTACTCGGAGTCCTCGTCCACGTCCTCGACTTCGTCCTTGTCCCTTTTCCTCTTGGGCGATACTTCTTTGCTTGAACCACACATTTGGCTCTTGCTCTTCATCCAACCCTTGTAGATATTGAAACAAAGGTAATCATCCATTGCAGCATAGTGGATGTGGTCCATATCTAGTACATTCCACTACCACGCATGATGATGAAACGTGTACGGAGGTTTCTCTAGTTTACCGTACAAAGGATGAACCATGGCTCCTACCAGGGTCAGCATTGAAGGCTGATCAAAGGAGGGCACCAGGCCTTCCTTCTGGAGGTCGAAGGGGTCGCCTACAACGAGGCCTATCTGACCCAAGATTTCCTTGTCGTTCCTGAAGTCTACAGTAACGAATTTGACTCGGTCGCCCTTGAGGAACTTCTTAAATTCCTCGCACTCAACATCGGCATGGCATATGTGGTAGACCAAGCATAAGTCATGCATGCAAACCAGGATCACGGCGAGCTTCTTCTTCTCTGCCTCCTTTAGTTTCTTCTCGCTTCCTAGGACTGTGGTGTACTCAACATCTAGCCCAGCGACCCACTCATCATTTGAATTTTCGAACATGCGTTTGAAGTGAGAAAGGCATTCTTTCACCGTTGCGGAAGAACGGGTGTAGATGACGTCGAACTCATCGCGGGTGATGGGTTTAACCTTGTACTCACCGCTGATCATGGAGATTTGGGACGCCATGGATTTGGGAGTAGGGTTAGGATTAGTGGAAATGCCATAATGTGAAAGGACGGGACGACTAGGAGCGGTTTATCGACTGTAAAAATGTCGAGTCGGGGGGCGCGTGCGAATGGCAGGGTAGTGGCTTGCCTGGTGGATAAATGGATTCATAAACAGTACTATGGGGGCCCAATTAGATGTCATGTCTACTCAATGCCCAATTAAATGGCTTTCGATGTCATGTCAACCGTCGGGAAAATTACAGGTGATACGAAGCTTTCTATTCTCCCATGATACGGGCTTCTGAGAGCCCTTGGATCCGAGATCGAACGTTTGCATGGCGTGATTCTAGAACTATGGGCGAATATCCTATCCTGGAGGGTTATTCTGCAAATTTTTAGCAACTTAGCATGCAACCGTTTGATCTCAGATCCAAGGGCTGCCAGCAGCCCGTATCATGGTCGCGCCTACCACGACGGTCGCCTCGCTCGTGCGGTCGCGCCCTTGGAGATTTAACATGGTGCGTGAGGCTATCTGATGTTGGCATGTCATACATAGTCATCACTTAGTCACTCATACAACAAGGTTAGCTATAAGGTTGGCTATAAGAGTATTTCTTGTTTACTTCTCTCTATATCTTTCTTCATAGTATTTATTACACTTGCCAAGGACTGACCTCTTCCAATGAAATGGTGCTTAGATGAGGTGCTATGGGCATTAAATGGCTTAGCAACTCAAGTCCCCAATGCACAGGTGCTTAGGTTTTTATTGCTTAGTTTGCTTCATCTAGGTACACACGCTTAGCACCGTTTCTTCCTGGGGTCACTAAACTAGTCTATCTCTTCTTAATTAACTTGCCACATCAGACTTTATGCCTATGTGGCAGGCTTAGCACCTGTAGGATCAAGTACAATAGTGGGCTATAAGACCGCTTTACATGGCATTTTTGCATATGTGGGGGAAAGAGGGAAGGAAAAAGTGGAGGAGTGGGCTCCCAAGCAAGAGCTAGCCTCTACATGGTGGAGCATCGGGAGAGGCACCTCTATGGAGGTGGTCAGGAATCGGGAGACTCAAGCCGGTCGTAGTGCCGCAATTAAAATGATAATGGCAAGTCAAATCACCGGGCCCCACCTGTCCAGCAGTAACTCACTGTCAAATCACACAGACCTACGTTTACAGCAACCTAATCCCTCATCTTCTCGCGTCCCTGTCGAACCGACTAGGCGGAACTACCACGCCTACCGCGCGGGAAAAGCCCCGCCCTCGACTTTTAAATAGTACAATATACTAATTTTGTATCCATGGACTGCTCCATGGAGCAAAGCCTCAATAAAAGGGCGGTACACATGTACAGAGTATAGATCACGCCTGTCGTGTTCGCATCTCACCCCAGACGGTCGGTCTGTATGGCACGCTGCTCTCCAATTGGAACGCGCGTCATATTGCATTTGCACACACATGTGGGACCGCAATTGAGAACTAACCATTAGCACACTCCCCGGCCCCGCAAGTTGGCTGAGTTAATAGAAGCATATACTCCACCTTGGTACATGGACGATCCGTGCAAGAAACGGAAGATCAGTTCATCCATGCATGTGACCAGACTCCAGGAGACATGCCTGGATTGGCTATCGTCTACATATCGTGCAGGCTGTGTTGTACAGGACTGTAGTTCTAGTGAGAAATCTAAAAAAGGTTTCTTGTCATCTCGCAAAATTAGGTGTCATGTGCTTCGGATCACTGTGAGGGTTAAAAGGCGACAACTGAGTTGGGCTAGTCATTGGGGGAACATGCATGAAGATTACTCGACTGCCATCTAGGCCAAGCCGGCTATGTTAATTAGGACATCTATCGACAGACCCCTTTTCTACGAGTTTATCTTTAATTTGAGCTCTGATCCTTGTCTAGTTTGTCCGTCGGGATTCTTCTTGTCTCCTTTGGGCAGTGAGGTTATGATTTCTTGTCATGTGGCATTTTTTCGTGTTATATGTTATAATCCGGTGCTTCAGATCAAAATGACGACAACTGCGCCTCCGGGGCACATGCATGAAGACTTCTCGATAGTCATTGCCGAGGTCAAGCCGGCTCCGGCCGGTAGACAAAAGAAAACTAGTACTCCACTCTATAGGCAGGAGCATCCGCGCTTTCTTGCTAGTGTTGCTCTCTTCCCACTGTCTCGTCCTCTCCAGATCTAAACACGATAGCTGTGGACACACTCTCTCTCTCTACTCACCGCGTGTCGTAGATCCAGCCGGATCCTCTCCACCAGGGAAGGTGAGAAGGTGCAACGTTCATGAGGTCATGCTCGGCGACGTCTCTTACCCACTGCCAGCGCGTCCCGATCAGCGTGCCTTGCCATTCTCTCCCAAGAATCACTGACAAGGGAGGCCCTCCCACCCCTTCTTCCTCGCTGCCGTAGTGTGGGCAGATCCGGCCTCCTGCCGCCCACCTAGCGACATCCCGGCGATGCTCAGGTATAACTTCCTTCAAAACCGGCCTCGCTCTACTTCCCGATCTTCTGACGTCGCTGCATTTGTATCTCTTACTATTTCTCAGGCCCCCTCGTTGTAACACCCCGGATGTAATTTACCTTATATGTACTCCAACTCTTGCCGTTTCCGGCGCTAAGTTATTTCATTTCCTCGGGTTCGGGTTTTTGTCTCCGTGTGTTGTTGCCATTGTCATGCATCTCATATCATGTCATCATGTGCATTGCATTTGCATACGTGTTCGTCTCATACATCCGAGCATTTTCCCCGTTGTCCAATGTGCATTCCATCGCTCCTATCTCCTCTGGTGGTCCTTTCTACCTTCTTTTCGTGTGTGGGGGTTAAACATTTGCGGATTGGACCGAGACTTGCCAAGCGGCCTTGGTTTACTACCGGTAGACCGCCTGTCAAGTTTTGTACCATTTGGACTTCTTTTGATACTCCAACGGTTAACCGAGGGAACGAGAAGGCCTCGCGTGTGTTGCAGCCCAACACCCTTCCAATTTGGCCCAAAACCATCTTCATCTTCTAGAGCGTTCGATCACGATCGCGTGGCCGAAAACCGAAACTCATTTGGACTTTGCTAGCTCCCTCTATGCCTATATAAAGAACCCCCTCCTAAATTCACGGGTCTCCCCCCCCCTAACCCTAGATCAGCTCCACCTCGCCGCCGGACGCGTCCAATTCGGACCTGACGTTGTCTGCCCGCCGCCGTCGACCTACCGGGGCGTGCCACATGGCAGCGGGCGCCCCACATCGCCGCCGATCCCGCGCGGGCCCGCCGAACCCGTAGCCGGCCACCCCGGCCCAGTCGCTGAGCGCCGCCGCCTGCTTCTTCTCCGCCTGAGCCGGCAAGCCGCGCCGCCGCCTTCACCTCGCCGCGCCGCCCCGCGCCTTCGCCGGCGGTCGCCAGACTCCTCGCCGCCGGAGCCGCACCTCGCTACCGCAGGCCTCTGCCTCGTCACCCCTCGCCGCCGCGCGCCAAGTCCGGCTCCCCTCTACCTCGCCGGCATCCCTCTCCGATGAACTCCAGCCGTTGTACGCGCGAACTCCGGCAAGCCCTGGCGACCTTGGCATCAGTGCACTACTACTGTGTTCTCATATCTAGATTCGGTTGATTTTTTATCCCCGAAACCCTAGACATTTTTGCATTTTTCATCGGGCCGTAACTTTGCATCCGTAGCTCCGTTTTGCACGTGTAGCATATCAAAATGTTTGTCTCAGAGTGTGCATCATTTGAGCTCATCTTGATGCCCGAAATGCTGTTGGAAGAGAGCTATTTGAGTTAATTGTCAGATCTGCTGCACCAAATAGCTATTTGTCATTTTTGCCATGATTAATGTGTGCATGTTATGCCCCTGAGCCCTACATGAGTTTTGTTATATGCCATGCCATCTATACAGAGGTGCTATCCATGTATTTTTTTGATATGTGTGGTGACTAGCACAAGCTTGCAAAGTAGTGCATTCGTTAAGGCTGATTTCAGGGACTTCGAATTGCTCTATGTCCTTGATCTGTTTTTATCAATATGCCATATGTTCATGTTATTTCCTAGTGATCCGTGCCTCTTTTGAGGATGATCAGTAAGGATGATTTGTTAATCATGTGGTGCTCTATCCATCCATGTCTTTGTTTTCATTTATAGAGCACCCTAGATTGAGTAAATCGAGCTCTACTTTTGCTATTTCGTAATTCCTGGCAGATTGTCTACTTGTTAGCGATTTTGCCGAGGATGTTGTTGTTGATCCATGCGTGCTATATTGTTGTTCTTGCCATGTCTAGCTTCTATGATATGTATTCTTGATGGGTGTATGCTTAGATTGTCATGCCATACTTTGTAGTGAGTGCATCGAGCTCATAAACATGCGTACTCGTTAATATATTTGCATGCTCCAGTTTTTCTCCAAGTCTGTAACCTGATTATGTTTTTGCCATGTTCGCATGCTTGCCATTGTATTTTCTGATCCCTTTTGGCTCAAGGTCACTAAGGGACTTTTGTTAAGCTCTTTGAGTAGCGTCATGTCATGCCTTGCTTTGCCATGTTAAGTTCTTGTAGCATATAGATTTCATGCTCCAAAGTATGCTACCTGATCAGAAATTCCAGACTTGTCTTAATTTCACCAAGTCTGAAACATGTTTATCAATTGCACTTTTGACATGCTTGTTTGAACCTGTTAATGGATGAATTGGCTGTAGCTCAGTGGTCATCTTTTGTCATGCATCATGAGTGGATCCCTGCCATGTAATTTGTTGCCATGTTTGAGTGCTGTAGCATGTTTGTCTTGATGCATTTAGATGGCTAGTTGCTGTTTATCGCAGACCGGTGCCATATTTGTTTTGCTTGCCATTTCCAAACCGTGCATCCGATTCCGATGATCTTTATATCGATTTCAACCGAAATCACCTCACCTTTCCCGTGGAACACTTGGATTTCCAGGTTGAGGCCAGGTTCAATCATTCCTTGTCAAATCTTGCATATGCATCACATATCGCATCCCGCATAGCATACCATGTTTGCATCATGTTGTTTGAGCTTTGCACGTGGTTGATTGTGTTCCTTTTTCTTGTTTGTCTTGTTTGGGTAGAGCCAGGAGACGAGCCCGTTGAGTTTGCTTTTGAGGATCCAGTCAAATCTGATAACTTTGCAAGCAAGATGATCATACCCTCGAAATCACTTCTATCTGTGCTTTGCTAGATGCTCACTCTTTCGCTATGCCTATGCTACGATGCCTACCACTTGCTTATCATGCCTCCCAAATTTCCATGTCAAACCTCTAACCCACCATGTCCTAGCAAACCGTTGATTGGCTATGTTACTGCTTTGCTCAGCCCCTCTTATAGCGTTGCTAGTTGCAGGTGAAGATTGGAAATCGTTCCTTATTGGAACATTGTTTTATTGTTGGGATATCATTATATTATCTTGTTATCTTAATGCATCTATATACTTGGTAAATGGTTGAAGGCTCGTCCTTTTACCTAGTGTTTTGTTCCACTCTTGCCGCCCTAGTTTCCGTCATATCGGTGTTATGTTCCCGGATTTTGCGTTCCTTACGTGGTTCGGTGATAATGGGAACCCCTTGACAGTTCGCCTTGAATAAAACTCTTCCAGCAATGCCCAACCTTGGTTTTACCATTTGCCACCTAGCCTCTTTTTCCCTTGGGTTTCCGGAGCCCGAGGGTCATCTTATTTAACCCCCCCTGGGCCAGTGCTCCTTTGAGTGTTGGTCTGACTGAGCTGCCTGTGGGGCCACCTCGGGGCAACTTGAGGTTTGGTTTTACTCGTAGCTAGTCTCATCTGAGTGTGCCCTGAGAACGAGATATGTGAAGCTCTGATCGGGATTTGTCGGCACATTCGGGCGGTGTTGCTGGACTTGTTTTATCTTTGTCGAGGTTGTCTTGTAGAACCGGGATACCGAGTCTGACCGGAATGTCTTGGGAGAAGGTTTATCCTTCGTTGACCATGAGAGCTTGTGATGGGCTAAGTTGGGACTCCCCTGCAGGGATTTGAACTTTCGGAAGCCGTGCCCGCGGTTATGGGCAGATGGGAATTTGTTAATGTCCGGTTGTAGATAACTTGAACCTTAACTTAAATAAAATGAATCAACTATGTGTGTTACCGTGATGGTCTCTTCTCGGCGGAGTCCGGGAAGTGAACATGGTGTTGGAGTAATGCTTGTCGTAGGTTGTTCTATAGTTCTTCGTTCGTGCTTTGCCTTCTCTTCTCGCTCTCTTTTGCGAACAGGTTAGCCACCGTATATGCTAGTCGCTTGCCGCAGCTCCACATATTACCTTGCCTTACCTATAAGCTTAAATAGTCTTGATCGCGAGGGTGCAAGATTGCTGAGTCCCCGTGGCTCACAGATTACTTCCAAACCAAATGCAGGGACCGATGACTCCCTTCCAGATGATGTGCTTGAGCTCAAGTGGGAGTTCGACGAAGACTCACCCCGTTACTATGTGTCTTTCGCTGATGATCAGTAGTGGTGCCCAGTTGGGGCGATCGGGACCATGTCGCATGTTGGGGTTGTTCTTTTATTTTGGTACCATAGTCGGACCATGAGTGTATTGGATGATTGTACTGCTATTTATGTACCTTGTGTGACATGGCTAGTGTAAGCCAACTATGTACCTTTCCCCTTATTATCTATTTACATGGGTTGATGTGAAGATTACCTTACTTGCGACATTGCTTTCAATGCGGTTATGCCTCTAAGTCGTGCTTCGACACGTAGGAGATATAGTCGCATCGAGGGCGTTACAAGTTGGTAATCAGAGCCCTCCCCAACCTTAGTAGCCCCACTGCTTGATCGAATTAGCGGACGAGTTGAGTCTAGAAAAATGTTTTGAGTCTTTTAGGAATTATATATCGGAGAGTTTAGGAATTGTTTTTACTCCCCAGTCCCTTCATCGCTCTGGTAAGGCATCCTGATGTAGAGTTTTGACTCTTCTCTTCTCAAATTTCACTAAAAAAATTTAGGATCACGCGGGTATCTTGGAATCGTTCCGATTGATTTGTGAAGAGAACATTGTTCTTGGTGCCTCCTATCATTTAGGGGTTGTGGCAGTGTCCCGGGGAGTTGAGCTCCGAGGTGTTGTCGTCACAATTTTATCGTTGCAGTTCTGGAATACCTGAGTTTAGTTCGCCCACATCAAAAATCTCTTTTATGCAGTTGTTGGTGAGATAACCTCGACGCCACCCAGTACTGGGCGGGAGTTCGGGAGTATTGCCATAACTTGTATAACGGATGCTTTTCGAAGGTTGAGGTAGACGATTTCCGAAGTTTTTCTCGGTTATGTGTTGAAGGATGGATACAGCTGGATGTAGATTTGCTAGATTTGGGTGAGATATTATGCTTCCCCTGTATCCCCAACACCTGATTGCATAACCGGAAAGGTTCGGGAGTTTCATAGGTGGGAATTCTTGTAGCTCTAGTTCTTCTTCCACGGATTGCTTTGAGATTGGGTGATCCTTACCGTGTATTCGTTCTTGTTCCGTACCTTGTTGATTTTATTCCTCTACCTAAATTCTAAGTGGCTTCTCAATTTATGGATATGTGACCATTTCAATTGGAATGCATTCGTTCACTTTGTTCGGATGGAAGACTTTATGTTGCAATTTCATCCTGTTGGATTCAGCTTCAATTTTTGTCTATCAATGTGCTAATGGATGTCAACCTCTTCAGGATGGCTCCTCCAACGCGCACGACTCTGAATCCTGATCCGCCACCACCACCTCCACCTCCGGAGGCATGGCAAGCTGTGATGGCCGCTACCAATGCAAACACGCAGTTGATCATGCAAATTCTTCAAGAGCGCAACCAAGCGAACCAAGGCAACCAGGGAAACAATCAGAATCACTTTGCTACACTCAACCAGTTCCTTGCTAACCAGCCAAAGACCTTCAGCAATTGCATTGAGGCAACTGACACTGATGCTTGGCTCGTGGACTTGTGCAAGCATTTCGAGTGCAGTAACGTCAGGCCTGAGGACTTTGTCAAGTTCGCTTCCTTCCAACTCAAAGACCAAGCTGCAGAATGGTTTCACCAGTACAAAGATTCCAGAGGAGGCCGTGAGGTTACTTGGGATGAATTCCGTCAAGACTTCAAAGCTCATCATATTCCTCAGAGCATGGTTGAGAGCAAGCGTGAGGAATTCCGCAACCTGAAGCAAGGCTCTATGTCTGTCTATGACTACAACAAGATGTTTCAGAAGCTCGCCCGCTTTGCTAAGCAGGACGTCCCTGACGAGAAGAGCATGATATACCAGTTCAGGGGTGGTCTCAGGGAAGAAATCTAGCTAGCTCTTGTCCTCTTTGAGCCCAGGAGGTACGATGAGTTTTACAACATGGCATTGAAGCAAGAGGCCGCTCAACTGAAGTGTGATGCTTCCAAGAAGTGAGTCAGAGATGCTACTCCTTCTTCCTCTACTCAAGTGGCTAAGCAGCAGAAGTATTGGCTTCCTCCTCCTCCATTCCGTCAGCCTTATCAACAGAAGAGAAAAGGTGGCAGTGGATCTTCCCACCCACCCAACCCTAGCTTTCAGAACAAGACTCCGTCCCAAGCTCCAAGATCGATTGCTCTGTATCACCGTCCGCTTTCAGAGGTCACGTGCAACAAGTGCCAATAGAAGGGTCACTATGCCAACAAATGCTTCAATCAGAGGCGCCACCCTCCTCCTCCTCCTGTGAGATTGGAAAGTACAGCTGTGGTCAAGCATAACCCCAAGCACGCTAAGGTCAACTTGATGAACGCAGCTCAGGCAGAGGACTCGTCAGATGTCATCATGGGTAACCTTCCTGTTAACGATATTCCAGCTAAAGTACTTTTTGACTCTGGTGCATCGCATTCCTTCATGTCATTCCCATTTTCATCGAAGAACAATTTTAGTACTAAGGCATTACCTAGAGCTCTGCAAGTCGTCTCGCCGGCTAAGCGTCTGAGTTTTAGTATGATGGTTCCGGATATTTCTATCATGATGGGTGATTTCAAGTTTTTGGCTTCTCCATTGGTCCTTGGTAACTCGGATATTGATCTTATTCTCGGAATGGACTGGCTTTCTAAGAACAAGGCTCATCTTGATTGTGCAGCCAGGCAGATTCAATTGACTCATTCGTCTGAGGATGTAATTTTCTTTGCTGCTCGGGATAATACAATCCGTCTGTTTTCTCTCAATGAGAAGGGTGAACTGGATGCCATCTCGCAAATTCCAGTCGTTTGCGAATATCAAGACGTCTTTCCAGAAGAGCTTCCAGGAATGCCTCCACACCGGCCAGTTGAATTTGTCATCGATCTTGAGCCTGGCACGGAACCGGTTTGCAAGCGTCCTTACAAGCTCAGACCTGAAGAGCTGAAGGAGTTGAAGAAGCAACTCGATATTCAAGAGCGAATGGGTCTCATCAGACCTAGTTCTTCTCCGTGGGGTTGTGGAGTTCTTTTTGTGAAGGAGGATGGAACGGACCGACTTTGTGTTGACTACCGTCCATTGAACAAGAAGACTATCAAGAACAAGTACCCACTTCCCAACATCAACGAGCTGTTCGAACAACTCAAAGGTGCTCAAGTATTCTCCAAGCTTGATGTCCGTATGGGCTATCACCAGATACGAATCCGTGAGCAAGATATTCCCAAGACGGCTTTCAGAACAAGCTATGGTTCATATGAATACACTGTCATGTCTTTTGGCCTCGTCAACGCTCCTCCGACTTTCTCTCGCATGATGAACTTCATCTTCAACGCCTACACAAATGACTTTGTCTTGGTCTATCTCGATGACATTCTGGTCTTTTCGAAGAACAAGGAAGATCATGCCAAGCACTTGCGTTTGGTGCTTGATAAGCTCAGGGAACATCAGTTCTACGCCAAGTTCTCAAAGTGCGAGTTGTGGCTCGATGAGGTTCTCTATCTTGGGCATATCATCTCTTCCAAGGGCATAGCGGTGAATCCTGAGAAGGTGTCTGCAATTGTGAATTGGGAACCACCTCAAAACGTGAAGCAACTCCGCAGCTTCCTTGGTCTCGCAAGCTACCGTCGAAGGTTTGTTGAGAACTTTTCAAAGATCGCGAAGCCTCTTTCAAACCTTCTCCAGAAGCACGTCAAGTACGTTTGGTCTCCGGAATGTGACATCGCTTTCAACACTTCAAAAGAGAAATTAGTCACTGCCCCAGTTCTGACTCCTCCTGATGAATCCAAACCGTTCGAGGTCTTCTGTGATGCCTCTGTTCAAGGTCTTGGTGCAGTGTTGATGCAAGAGAAGAAAGTTGTGGCTTATACCTCTCACCATTTGAAGCCCAACGAGAAGAACTACCCCACTCATGACCTCGAGTTGGCGGCAGTTGTGCATGCTCTTTTGACTTGGAGACATCTCTTATTGGGAAGAAAAGTGGACATCTTCACTGACCACAAGAGTCTCAAGTACATCTTCACTCAGCCTAATCTCAACCTCACGCAGACTCATTGGGTTGAAATGATTCAAGAGTATAATCTGAGTATCAAGTATACTCCAGGCAAGGCCAATGTGATTGCTGACGCTTTGAACAGGAAGGCTTCCTGCAACAGTCTGATTCTTAAGCCTTACCAACCCGAGCTTTGTGAAGCTTTCCGCAAACTCAATCTGCAAGTTGTTCCTCAAGGTTTCCTCGCCAACCTTCAAGTCTCTCCTACCTTGGAAGATCAGATTCGCGAGGCTCAACTTCTTGATGCTATGGTGAAGAAGGTGAAGATTGGGATTGCCAAGAGCCATCCCAAGTACAAGTGCTACCGCCTTGATGACAAGAATACTCTCTTCTTCGAGGATCGTATTGTTGTGCCCAAAGGTGACCTTCGTAAAGTTATCATGAATGAGGCTCACAATTCACTCCTCTCCATCCACCCTGGGAGTACGAAGATGTATCAGGACCTCAAGCAGGCTTATTGGTGGACTCGAATGAAGCGCGAGATTGCTCAGTTCGTGAATGAGTGTGATGTCTGCGGAAGAGTGAAGGCAGAACAACAAAGGCCAGCTGGTCTCCTCCAACCTCGTGCCGTTCTAGAATGGAAGTTTGACCACATTGAGATGGACTTCATGACTGGGTTTCCAAAGTCAAAGCGTGGCAATGATGCTATATTCGTTGTCATCGACAAACTCACTAAAGTGGCTCACTTTCTACCTATCAAAGAGTCTATCACTGCAGCTCAATTGGCGGAGCTGTATACCTCTCGGATTGTCTCTCTGCACAGTATTCCACGGGTGATCTCTTCAGACCATGGCAGCATCTTTACCTCCAAGTTTTGGGATTCTTTTTCAGAAGGCCATGGGTACCAACATCCGCTTCAGCACAGCTTTCCATCCTCAAACAAGCGGTCAAGTCGAGTGTGTCAATCATATTCTTGAAGATATGCTCAGGGCTTGTGTGATCTCCTTCGGTATGAAGTGGGAAGATTGTCTTCCATATGCCGAATTCTCCTACAACAACAGTTTTCAAGCCAGTTCGGGGAAGGCCCCATTCGAAATTTTCTATGGCAGGAAGTGCCGTACTCCTCTTAACTGGTCAGAAACCGGTGAACGTCAAGTTCATGGAAATGACTTAATCACAGAGGCAGAGGAGATGTGCAAAGTCATTCGAGATAACCTCAAAGCAGCGCAATCGTGCCAGAAGAGCTACTATGATAGTAAGCACCGTGATTTGGCTTTCGAGATCGGAGATCATGTTTACCTCCGCGTCTCTCCAATGAAAGGTACTCAACGCTTCGGTATCAAAGGGAAGCATGCCCCTAGATACATGGGTCCTTTCAAAATCGTCAGCAGGAGAGGCGATCTTGCCTATCAACTCGAGCTTCCTTCAAACTTTGCAAATGTGCACGACGTGTTCCATGTCTCTCAGCTTCGCAAGTGCTTCAAGATTCCTGATCGCACCGTCAACTTCGAATACATTGATCTACAAGAAGACCTTTCTTATCGTGAGCACCCCGTGGCTATTCTTGAAGAGACTGAACGCAAGACATACAATAAGTCAATCAAATTCCTCAAAGTCAAGTGGTCACACCATTCCGACCATGAAGCCACCTGGGAACGCGAGGATCACCTCCGTTCTGAGTACCCGGCGTTCTTCCAGTCCTAGATCTCGGGACGAGATCCTTTCGTAGTGGTGGAGTGTTGTAACACCCCGGCTGTAATTTACCTTATATGTACTCCAACTCTTGCCGTTTCCGGCGCTAAGTTATTTCATTTCCTCGGTTTCGGGTTTTTGTCTCCGTGTGTTGTTGCCGTTGTCATGCATCTCATATCATGTCATCATGTGCACTGCATTTGCATACGTGTTCGTCTCATACATCCGAGCATTTTCCCCGTTTTCCGTTTTGCATTCCGGCGCACCTATCTCCTCCGGTGGTCCTTTCTACCTTCTTTTCGTGTGTGGTGGTTAAACATTTCCGGATTGGACCGAGACTTGCCAAGCGGCCTTGGTTTACTACCGGTAGACCGCCTATCAAGTTTCGTACCATTTGGACTTCGTTTGATACTCCAACGGTTAACCGAGGGACCAAGAAGGCCTCGTGTGTGTTGCAGCCCAACACCCTTCCAATTTGGCCCAAAACCCACCAAAACCCTCTCCATCTTCTAGAGCGTTCGATCACGATCGCGTGACCGACAACCGCACCTCATTTGGACTCTCCTAGCTCCCTCTATGCCTATATAAAGAACCCCCTCCTAAATTCACGGGTCTTCTTCCCCCCCCCCTAACCCTAGATCAGCTCCACCTCACCGCCGGACGCATCCGATTCGGACCGGATGTTGTCCGCCCGCCGCCGCCGACCTACCAGGCCGCGACATGTGGCAGCAGGCGCCCCACATCGCCGCCGATCCCGCGCGGGCCCGCCGAGCCCGTAGCCGGCCCCCGCGGCCCAGTCGCCGACCGTCGCCGCCTGCTTCTTCTCCGCTCAAGCCGGCAAGCCGCGTCGCCGGCTTCACCTCGCCGCGCCACCCCGCGCCTTCGCCGGCGGTCGCCGCACTCCTCGCCGCCGGAGCCGCACCTCGCCGCCGCAGGCCTCCGCCTCGTCGCCCCTCGCCTCCGCGCGCCAAGTTCGGCTCCCCTCCACCTCGCCGTCGTCCCTCTCCGACGAACTCCGGCCACCGTCCGCGCGAACTCGGGCAAGCCCCAGCGACCTCGGCATCTTGATTTTTTATCCCTGAAACCCTAGACATTTTTGCATTTTTCATCGGGCCGTCACTTTGCATCCGTAGCTCCGTTTTGCGCGTGTAGCATATCAAAATGTTCGTCTCAGAGAGTACATCATTTCATCTCATTGCATCATTTTCATTTGAACTCATCTTGACACCCGAAATGCTGTTGGAAGAGAGCTATTTGAGTTAATTGTCAGATCTGCTGCACCAAATAGCTCTTTGTCATTTTTGCCATGATTAATGTGTGCATGTTATGCCCCTGAGCCCTACATGAGTTTTGTTATATGCCATGCCATCTTTACAGAGGTGCTATCCATGTATTTTTTTGATATGTGTGGTGACTAGCACAAGCTTGCAAAGTAGTGCATTCGTTAAGGCTGATTTCAGGGACTTAGAATTTCTCTAAGTCCTTGATCTGTTTCTATCGATATGCCATATGTTCATGTTGTTTCCTAGTGATCCGTGCCTCTTTTGAGGATGATTAGTAAGGATGATTTGTTAATATTGTTGTGATCTATCAATCCATGTGTTTGTTTGCATTTATGGAGCACACTAGCTTGAGTCAATCGATCTCTACTTTTGCTATTTCGTAATTCCTGGAAGATTGTCTACTTGTTAGCGATTTTGCCGAGGATGTTGTTGTTGATCCATGCGTGCTATGTTGTTGTTCTTGCCATGTAGCTTCTATGATATGTATTCTTGATGGGTGTATGCTTAGATTGTCATGCCATGCTCTGTAGTGAGTGCATCGAGCTCGTAAACATTCCTACTCGTTAATATATTTGCATGCTCCAGTTTTTCTGTAAGTCTGTAACCTGATTATGTTTTTGCCATGTTCGGATGCTTGCAATTGTATTTTCGGATCCCTTTTGGCTCAAGGTCACTAAGGGACTTTTGTTAAGCTCTTTGAGTAGCTTGATTTCATGCCTTGCTTTGCCATGTTAAGTTCTTGTAGCATATAGTGTGCTACCTGATCTGAAATTCCAGACTTGTGTTAATTTCACTAAGTCTGAGACCTGTTTATCAATTGCACTTTTGACATGCTTGTTTGAACCTGTTAATGGATGAATTGGCCGTAGATCAGTGTTCATATTTTGTCAAGCATCATTAGTGGATCCCTACCATGTAACTTGTTGCCATGTTTGAGTGTTGTAGCATGTTTGTCTTGATGCATTTAGATGGCTACTTGCTGTTTATCGCAGACCGGTGCCATATTTGTTTTGCTTGCCATTTCCAAACCGTGCATCCGATTCCGGTGATCTTTATATCGATTTCAACCGAAATCAACCTCACCTTTCCAGTGGCACACTTGGATTTCCAAGTTGAGGCAAGGTTCAATCATTCCTTGTCAAATCTTGCATATGCATCACATATCGCATCCCGCATAGCATACCATGTTTGCATCATGTTGTTTGAGCTTTGCACGTGGTTGATTGTGTTCCTTTTGCTTGTTTGTCTTGTTTGGGTAGAGCCGGGAGATGAGTTCGCTAACAAGGAGCCCGTTGAGTTTGCTTTCGAGGATCCAGTCAACTCTGATAACTTTGCAGGCAAGATGATCATACCCTCTTTCGCTATGCCTATGCTATGATGCCTACCACTTGCTTATCATGCCTCCCAAATTGCCATGTCAAACCTCTAACCCACCATGTCCTAGCAAACCGTTGATTGGCTATGTTACCGCTTTGCTCAGCCGCTCTTATAGCGTTGCTAGTTGCAGGTGAAGATTGGAGATCGTTCCTTGTTGGAACATTGTTTTATTGTTGGGATATCATTATCTTATCTTGTTATCTTAATGCATCTATATACTTGGTAAAGGGTGGAAGGCTCAGCCTTTTGCCTAGTGTTTTGTTCCACTCTTGCCGCCCTAGTTTCCGTCATATTGGTGTTATGTTCCCGGATTTTGCGTTCCTTACGCGGTTGGGTGATAATGGGAACCCCTTGACAGTTCGCCTTGAATAAAACTCTTCCAGCAATGCCCAACCTTGGTTTTACCATTTGCCACCTAGCCTCTTTTTCCCTTGGGTTTCCGGAGCCCGAGGGTCATCTTATTTAACCCCCCCTGGGCCAGTGCTCCTTTGAGTGTTGGTCTGACTGAGCTGCCTGTGGGGCCACCTCGGGGCAACTTGAGGTTTGGTTTTACTCATAGCTAGTCTCATCTGAGTGTGCCCTGAGAACGAGATATGTGCAGCTCCTATCGGGATTTGTCGGCACATTCGGGCGGTGTTGCTGGACTTGTTTTATCTTTGTCGAGGTTGTCTTGTAGAACCGGGATACCGAGTCTGATCGGAATGTCTCGGGAGAAGGTTTATCCTTCGTTGACCGCGAGAGCTTGTGATGGGCTAAGTTGGGACTCCCCTGCAGGGATTTGAACTTTCGAAAGCCGTGCCCGCGGTTATGGGAGATGGGAATTTGTTAATGTCCGGTTGTAGATAACTTGAACCTTAACTTAAATAAAATGAATCAACTGTGTGTGTTACCATGATGGTTTCTTCTCGGCGGAGTCCGGGAAGTGAACACGGTGTTGGAGTAATTCTTGTCGTAGATTGTTCTATAGTTCTTCGTTCGTGCTTTGCCTTCTCTTCTCGCTCTCTTTTGCGAACAGGTTAGCCACCATATATGCTAGTCTCTTGCCGCAACTCCACATATTACCTTGCCTTACCTATAAGCTTAAATAGTCTTGATCGCGAGGGTGCGAGATTGCTGAGTCCCCGTGGCTCACAGATTACTTCGAAACTAGATGCAGGGACCGATGACTCCATTCTAGATGATGGGCTTGAGCTCAAGTGGGAGTTCGACGAAGACTCACGCCGTTACTATGTGTCTTTCCCTGATGATCAGTAGTGGTGCCTAGTTGGGGCGATCGGGACCATGTCGCATGTTGGGGTTGTTCTTTTATTTTGGTACCATAGTCGGACCATGAGTGTATTGGATGATTGTACTGCTATTTATGTACCTTGTGTGACGTGGCGAGTGTAAGCCAACTATGTACCTTTCCCCTTATTATCTATTTACATGGGTTGTTGTGAAGATTACCTTACTTGCAACATTGCTTTCGATGCGGTTATGCCTCTAAGTCGTGCTTCGACACGTAGGAGATATAGCCGCATCGAGGGCGTTACACTCGTGTAGATAGGATCGATCGGCTGTTCGAAAACAACCTAATTTTTTGCTGTTAAGAGGTAAAACTAGTTCATGCACTCAAATCTAGTAGTACTTGGTTCAAACAAGGAATAAAGGGGGTGGGGTGGGGGAAGATTTGTTACCTGAATCTAGGACTTGGTCGAAAGAGGAAATAATGGGGGCGAAAAGTAGCAGAGAGTGGCTATCCAATTGGTCTCTAGGTCTAATAGGGAAATAAAGGGAACGCAGTACAAACTCAATATAAACTGATCTATTGGTTGAAAAAGGAAAGAAAGTGGGGACCGGGGGACAAGTCAACAGAGTAAGTCCAACACTAGATTTGCTAGCCTCACACAGTATAAGGTGGCTATATACCGAACAAAAATGGGAACAACCCAGATATCCTCTTCTGATGTTTGTTGCCCCGAGCCACTCTTATGTAATGCCACTAGTAAAATGTAGCAGTCGCACTGTTAAAAGTAAAGACATGTTAAACCAATGTTGTTTTCATGTCCTGCTAAATTTCCCATTAAGATAAGTTGCTTCTTTTCGTTAGAGATGCAACTGTCCTGGTCCGCCTACTCTCTAGGAGCTTCACGACCAACCTTGATGTTGCTCAATTTTATTGCAACTAATGAAGAAGCTCTGTGGGTTTCATTTTCTGATGGAAATGGAACCGGGGCTGGAGCCCTTTTCTTAAAAATAGAAGAAGAAGAAGCTGCTAGCTCATGGGGCATTGCTTCATTTTAGGTGAACTGCACCAAAAGGTCCCATGAATTGAATCATCCATGTTGGTGACTGCTGTCATCCCTTCTACGATGGCGTTGACTACATATATGGTTCCCATCACGAGGTATGTTCCTTTTTGGTCTGACCGTTTGCCAAAGATCCTGCATGTTGGTCCTACTCTTGTGCTACTATTTTGGGACTGCCATGATAAAGCAGTAATGTTATTATTTTGCACCTTAATCTAGTAGCACTATTAATTTGAGCCAATGTTTTGGCACCACTAGTGCCACTGTTTTCTTTATATATCGAAAGAGGGGGTTCCCTCCGATTTCATTAAAGAAACCCAACCATATAGAACCATTATCCGACAACATCTCAGTGTAAACAGGCAGTTATGCAACTACTACTAGAACGGACTGAGTACTAGCAGGAGACAAGTTCGCCACATAAGCTAGGAAGGTAGGGGGACACAGCACCGGCTCGACCAAGTTTGGATTACAACCCAAATGCTACCACAGAAACATCAGGGGGAAGATAGGGACTGAAAGAGCAAGCTTCAGCATCCCAGTCTAAGCACCCCCGGCCTTCATCCTTGCGACGCACGGTACACCTCGTTTGCCACCTGCTCGCCCCTAGTGTCACAGATAAAATGAAGTAATAATACAGTTAAAATAGAGCGAGTGTCCTCTCTATCATTTCATTTCCAATGTAGATAAAGAAAGTGCTTCTCTTTGTTAACGTATGTTTCATCAACTAGTCCCATTGTTAATGTTTAAGCGTTTATGCAAACTGTGGTGCTTAATTTTAGTTGATCTGCACAAAAATAGAGATTTGAATGTCTCAAGGCCCCTCCTTGTACTAGCGATATACACTGATGTTCATCACTGGCAGAAGGTGTATCAGGGAGACTTGGGTCGATTTCTGTATGATGTAGTATTTTCTTCTATTTATTAGTGTAAGTTTCATCAACTAGTGCCACTATAATCTAATCACGCCTTTTCATTATCTGTGGAAACAGGGTTATTCAGCTGCATTTTGGTGGAACTGCACAAATGTACGGATGGAACCGGCATATATGCAGAGTGCAAGGTGCCATGTAAAAATTATCGACACCAACCCTGCTCCATCTAAGCATTGGCATCACCACCATCAGTGGGATGTGTGGCGCTCACTCTGGACGGATCTTTCTCGACAGCAAATCCTCTAACCAAATACTAGTAGCTTAGACTTAAAAAAATACTAGTAGCTTATATTGGCAGTTTTCTAGGGGTGTACTCTTTTCTTAAAGAAGCACCAATCTATTTTTCTACATTTGTACACAGTGTCACAACTTTGACCCAAAGGTCCAGAGTTAGTTTAGGGTGATTGGCGTGGTACTCGGAGGCTGATTGTAAGCATGATTTTTATTAGTTGTCACACTGATTGTAAGCATGAGCAGATGGAAGATTAGGTTACTGTGAAGCTTACCTTAAACCCTACCGATGCCGTTGAAACGAGGCGAGCATCGAGGGAACCATGGAGAACCGTGGAGAACGTTGCGCCATTCGGCCTCCTCTTGCGGTGGGAGAACGAATACTCATGTGGCTCCGGCTGGCTCTGCACCCTCACGAACGACACACCATACTCGATTGATTCGTTATCCTCTGGGTGCTCGACCTTCGACCTGTACACCCACCACCTCCGCCTGACTTTCGCCTCGGGCGAATCTGTCTGCTCCATCACCCAGAGGAGATACTCGATGAACTCGAAGGACTGCGGCATGACTGCCGCCGAGGAGTACATCGCCGCCCTCATCAACGTCATCTCGCTCTTTCGCATACATTGCCACATGGCCCTCACCGTCCTCGAAATCTCCCACTCATTGTCAAACCAAGTAAGGATCTCCTTCAACCTCGCTAACTTTGCTTGGTCGCCGCCGGTGATCTTCCGGATTCGCTGCTGCATCCCCTCCATAGATGTCCTTCTAAGTGGTCCGGTGCTAGCTTTGGAAGATGGGAGGAGAGACGGTGGTCTTGCAATAGAGAAGAGGGAGAGGCGGGACGGTGGTTTTGGAACGGAGATGATGGAGAGGAGAGGTTCCCCTGCCTTTCGGTCGCTGACAGGTGGGCCCCGCGCTTGGTGGGACCCATGTGTCAGTGTCTCAATGGCAAGATGGGCTACGTCAGGGGATCCTCGTCTAAGGAGAGAGGAGGTGGTTTTGAAGTGGAGAAGAGCGAGTGGCGAGACGGTGGTTTTGGAATGGAGATGATGGAGAGGAGAGGAGGTGGTTTTGCAATGGAGAAGAGGGAGAGGAGCGTGCGTGTAACATCCCAAATTTTCAATTTGGAATGTTATACACTAGATCATCATTGCATATAATATTTTCTTTTTCTTTTGGTTTGATCCTAGAAATTCTACACAACTCAATGACCCACGGAGAGAGTTGGGGATTTCGTTATTTTCATATTTGAGTTTTCTCAAATTTTGAGAATAGGATCATTTGATTTTAATTATTTTATCATCAATTATTTCTATTATAAAAATATGAGAGTGGGAATAAAATGACTTTCCCAAAATAAAGAAATATTGAGGATTTAATAATAAAATCAAATAAGATTTTATTTCAGAGTTTTTCGTTATTTTATTTGAATTTAGGAAAAATGTGCGTTTTTCAAAATTGCATTTAGGCCCCAAATAAATGTTCACCATGTGCGGCTTGATTTTAGAAGCCTGGGAAAATTTATTTCGGGATTTTTGGAGTCCGTTTAGTATTTCTATTATTTGTTTCTCTGCGCGGATTATAAAAAAAATGCAACCGACCTACGGGCCGTGTCCGACCTGGACACTAGGCCCGATCGGGCTTTATAAGCCGGGGAGCCCAGCCCGGAGCCTCCCCAAAACCCTAGCCCCGCCCTAGCGCCCCGCCGCCGCCCTGCGCCGCCCGCGCCGCCGACCGCCGTCGCCGCCACCGCCGCCCGCCGACCGCCGCCACCGCCCCGCCGCCGCCGGAGCCCCCCCGCCGCCGCCGGATTTCTCGCCGGAGTTGCTGGGTAGTTTTTTTTAGACGCCGGTTTTTTTCCGAAAAACCGTTTGGTTTTTCCGACGGTTTTATTCATTTTTTTAGTTTAGGTTTTTTAAATAGATCGGTTTTTTCCGATTTATTTAAATAGCGAGCGTTCGTTTGTTCGTTCGTTCTAGCGAACGTTCGTCGTTTTTCTTTTTCTCGGATTAAATCCGCGATTTTTCTGATCGCGATTCCTGATCCGATTTTCGTTTCAGTATAACTTTTCGCTCGTTTATCGGAATCAGGCGATTCAAGTGCCTGGAGTTTCGTCTCGAAACCCTCTATCCGTTTAACGAACTTAAACAAGTTTTTGCCACTGTAAAAATTTCCCTAGATCCATAATAGTAAACGAAGCCTGTTTCTTTTGCCGTTTGACTTCCGTTGCTTCGTTTGGTTTGATTCTTTTTGCAAACCGGAGTTCTTAAGTTGAAGCTTCTGTTTAGATCTCTTATTTGAGTTTTACCCGTGCATTAGATGAATACTTATTGTATGCTTGTTTGTTTGTCTGCGATAGAATACCCGGAGTGCGCCGCCTGTTACTTCGAATCTCTAGGTTTCGCGGATCATCAGCAAGGCAAGTAACACTTGGATCATACCTCCTACTACCCAGTTTTATTGCATTAGATCAATCCTCAAACATTGCATGATTAGGATCTAATTAAATTGTGGGATGGGAAGTAGTTGAGGTAGTACCTATTACCTGTTTATTTTCAAACCTTTGGGAGTTACTTCTACGTTTGCCTATTATGCCATGCTATGCTAGTAGACGTGGATTGGGTGAGTGATATCCATGACAGATGTGAGTTTGTTAATTTAATGGTTTATCTAAGGTGGCAACTTAAACACACATCTGGGTGGATTGAGGTACCTGGGTATTCCAGGATTGCCTGTTTTTCTTTATGGACTGCCACCCAGGCCCAAAGGGATCATGAGATTTTACATACTAGAAACTTCCGTGTGCAGCCACAAGCTATTATGGGCTCTAGCATGGATGATTAAGTCGTGTGAACTCTTACAGGGTAGACTAGCAGATGTAGGGGAAAGTAGGTGTAACGGTCTATCTATCGTAAGGTGCTAGCACTTCTGAAAGAATGTGTCTCGGTCATCCGTCTTCTCAAACACCATGTAGTGCGAGAAACCAAACGGAGGCGTTAGAGTCTTGTGGGGAAAAGTGCGCAAACCTCCGCAGAGTGTATAAACTAATCATGGTTAGCCGTGTCCCCGGTTATGGACATCTTGAGTATCTAGTACTTGGATTATTATTTCAATCTCGACATGTTACTCTAAATTAATTTTGTTGGGTTTTGTTAATGATGATGCTTAATTGGGATTGAGGATGCTGTCAACCATTCTCAATGTTTAACAACCACCATGATAGTTAAACAAATTTATTCCTTTGCAGTAGGGCAAAACTGGCTTTACGCAAAACTGTAACCATAGAGCTTTCCACCAGCAAAATATGCATATAGTATAGCTGTTTCATTCCATTACTCTCTATGTGTTACCTTGCCAGCATATTCCATGTGCTGACCCGTTTCGAGCTGCAACGTTAATGTTGCAGACTTTTTCAAACGACGATTAAGGAGTTTTTAGGTCGTGGTTCTATACTCTGTGATGCCATTGGAGTTGATGGACTCGCTTATCTTCTAAGCCTTCCACTGTTACCATTATTAGATGGCCTTAAGCCATATTTATTGTAATAAGTTCTCTATTGAGACACTCGATGTAATAAGTGTGTGATTGCTACTCTGTTATAAATCCTTCAAGTACTGTGTGGTGTCAGCATTACTGATCCAGGGATGACACCTGAGCACAGAGATCAGACTGTTTGAGGTCTAGTCGCTACAAAGATGGTATCAAAGCACACGCTGACTGTAGGACACGGCCACTAAGCTAAAGACCTAGAACACTGTTCACTCTCTTCTCTTCTGACCTCTCATCTTTTCTACTCTTTAGGATGGCGGATGCAAGGAACAAGTTCACGCAATCGGATGAAGATACACCCTTTGGACGTCACCTGAAGGAAATCACTAAATACCTAAACATAGGAGTACGAAGCTTCACCGGAACCTACAACGCCACTTTACCTGAAGAAGAGCGCTGGATGATTCAAGTTCAAGTTCCAGGAAGGACGTTCATGCCAGCCCATAGAGTTTTCTTTTGATGCACCAACTTGGAGTCTAGGGAAGAGCATGGAAGCTCACATCGCCATGGGTCGCATTGGAGAAGTCTACTGCAATGATCTCAAGGATACTATCTACCAATTTGTGGGCGCCGAGATGAGCACTGGGAGATGATCAGCACCAGAAAGGATAGATCAATTGCAGCTTTTATCTAGGAGTTAAACCATCACATTCGACGATAGGAGAACCAGATGTGCACCGACATGATAGACCTAAAGAAGGCTAAAACAAGAATCAAGGAACTGGAGGAAGAACTCAAGGCTACACATGAAGATTATGAAGAGGAAATCGAATTATTAGTGGGGAAGAATGACGATCTGATCAAGAAGATCGGAATATTTATGGGAGGCCCTACACCAGTAGATGAAGACGAAGAACCCAAGGAGATTCGCCCGGAAGACTACATCATCATCGACGACACCGACTCAGATCCAGATGATAGTGATGATGACTATGTTGATGAAGCCGGAGCAGATATAATGGAGTCTGCAACCGAAGAATATTTCTAGTAGACCACCTCATCAGTAGTAGTAGTCCACCATGTAAATACAGTAGTCCGAGCACTTTTGCGGTAGTTAGATCGATTGTATGCCCTTGTTTGATTGAATAAAGTGAATTTTTTGCTTTTGCCTCATGTGCATATGGGTAGTGTTTACTCTTTAGACCCCTCTATTCTTAAATCTCATCTTTTCTAAACCCTCAGATGCCTCCGAGACGTGACCCCGGATTTACCTTTCCACCGGAGCTCACCCAGTTGATCCAGCAACAGAACATATTGATGCAGTTGCTAGTCCAGAATCAGAATCAGGGGAACAACAACAACAACCCACCACCACCACCTGTTGATCACTTAGCCCGTTTTCTTAGGCTGAATCCGCCAGTGTTTTCCAGTAGCACCGAGCCGATAGTAGCAGATGATTGGCTCCGCAAGACAGCTAGAGAGTAAACCACAGCAGGATGCACAGATGCGGAGAAGGTGAAGTTTGCCGCACATCAACTTGAAGGACCCGCAGCATCATGGTGGGAGAATTTCATAGCCACTTTCCTTGTCGACACTGTCACATGGGACCAGTTTCAGCAGGCTTTTCGAACTGCCCATGTTTCAGCAGAAGCTATGGCCATGAAGAAGCGTGAGTTTCGCAACTTGCGCCAAGGAGGACAGACAGTTGGCCAGTATGTGGAGGACTTTAGCAAATTAGCACGTTATGCCCCAGATGACGTTGCTACGGATGCAGCAAAGTAGGAGAAGTTTCTGGAAGGACTGAATGATGAGTTGAGCATGCAGTTGATGATACCAACCTTCAACAACTACCAGGAGTTGGTAGACCGTGCTCTTATGATTGAAGGCCAGCAACAGCAAATTGAGAACCGCAAGAGGAAGTATGGACAAGGAAAGTACAATTCAGGAGCCCAGCAGAAGCCACAATTTACCCCTAGATCGGGAGGACATTTTCATCATACTCATGGAGGAGGTAGCTCGCACAATCACAACGGCACCAAGAATGGTAATGGCAATGGAGGAAGCAACGGCCAGAACCGTACCAACCCATCAACCCCACCCAAGAATGACCTGAGCCAAGTCACTTGCTTTAAGTGTCAGAAGACCGAACATTATGCCAACGAATGTCCTGAAGGCCAGAATGGCAATGGAAGCTCTGGGAAGAAGCCGAACCCTTTCAACAGGGGACAGGTGAACCACGTTAACGTGGAGGAGGTTGAAGAGCAGCCGGATGCAGTAATCGGTAAGTTTTTGGTTAAGTCATTTACTGCACTTGTTCCTTTTGATACTGGTGCATCGCATTCATACATATCAAGGGGATTTGTGGATAAGTATAACCTGCCCACTAAGGTTCTTAGAACACCTATGCTAGTAAGCTCACCAGGAGCGGAGTATATGGCCAGTGAAGGATGTTTTCAAGTGCCATTGAGTATAGGTAGGCATGTGTTTCCCTCGGATTTAATCATTTTGGAATCACAAGGATTGGATGTAATTCTGGATATGGATTGGCTGTCGATGTATGGGGGAAACATCAATTGCGCCAGTAAGACAATTTTTCTTACCACCCCAGAAGGGAGAAGGATCAAGTATGTATCCTGGCATGTGCTAAAAGGGACTCAAGTAAATTGTTTAACAGTAGTTGTGTAGGAGGAAGTACCAGTGGTAAGGGATTTCCCTGAAGTATTTCCAGAGGAGTTGCCAGGCATGCCACCGGATAGAGATATTGAGTTTTTGAATGAGCTATTGCCAGGCACAGGGCCAATATCAACGAGACCATACAGGATGCCCGCAAAGGATTTGGTGGAGATTAAGAAGCAGATTAAGGAGTTACTGGATAAAGGTTACATTCGCCCAAGTTCATCGCCTTGGGGATCACCAGTACTTCTAGTGGAGAAAAAGGATGGATCCTTAAGGATGGTTGTTGACTATCGTGGGTTAAATGAAGTAACGATCAAGAACAAGTACCCACTACCAATTATTAATGATCTGTTTGATCGATTGCAAGGAGTTAAGGTATTTTCCAAGATCGATCTACGATCAGGATACCACCAGTTGAAGATTCGAGAACAGGATATACCTAAGACGGCTTTTACCACCAGGTATGGGCTGTACGAGTATACCGTTATGTCATTTGGTCTGACTAACGCACCTGCCTATTTTATGAACATGATGAACAAAGTGTTATGGAATTTTTGGATAAGTTCGTTGTGGTGTTCAATGATGATATTCTGGTTTACTCGAAGAATGAAGAAGATCATAAGGAACATTTGCGTTTGGTTCTTGAGAAGCTCAGAGAACATCGGTTGTATGCCAAGTTCAGCAAATGTGAGTTTTGGTTGAAGGAAGTAGGATTCCTCGGACATGTTATATCCGGAGAAGGTATATCAGTAGATCCCACTAAAGTTGATACCGTGACCAAGTGGGAAGCACCAACAACAGTTGGAGAGATCCGGAGTTTTCTTGGACTCGTAGGATACTACCGGAGATTTATTGAGAATTTCTCCAAGATTGCAAAACCTATGACGGAGTTATTAAAGAAGGATACCAAGTTCATATGGACTGAGGAGTGTGAGGCTAGTTTCCAGGAGTTGAAGAAACGCTTGGTTACTTCACTAGTGTTGATTTTGCCAGACCAGACCAAGGATTATGAGGTGTATTGCGACGCTTCATGACGAGGACATGGAGCAGTGCTTATGAAGGAATGGAGAGTTGTTTCTTATGCCTCACGACAACTAAAACCCCATGAATTGAATTATGCTATGCATGATTTGGAGTTAGCAGCCGTAGTGCATGCATTGAAAACATGGAGACATTTCCTCATTGGAAATCATTGTGAGGTGTACACGGATCACAAGAGTTTGAAATACATTTTCACGCAGAAGGAGTTAAACCTCTGACAAAGGAGATGGTTGGAGCTCATCAAGGATTATGATATGAGATTGCATTACCATCACGGAAAGGCTAATGTAGTAGCTGACGCATTAAGCCGTAAGAGCCATGTCAATACACTAATGACGGGAGAAATACCAAGGGAGTTAGCCGAGGATCTTCGTGAGCTATGTTTGGAAATAGTTCCGAGAGGCTATGTAGCAGCATTGGAGATTCAGTCAACTTTGATGGATAGAATCAGAGAAGCCCAGAAGACTGACAAGGAGATTGCCTCTATAAAGGAGAAAATGAGCGAAGGAAAGCCTAAAGGATGAGCACGACACCCTATGGTTTGAAGACCGTGTTTATGTGCCCAATGACCCGGAAATCAGGAAGTTGATTCTACAAGAGGCACACGATTCACCATGTTCGATTCACCCAGGAAATACCAAGATGTATTTGGATTTGAAGGATATTTTCTGGTGGACCGGAATGAAGAAAGACATTGCAGAGTATGTAGCAGTTTGTGATGTATGTCAGAGAGTAAAGGCAGAGCATCAGAAGCCAGCAGGATTGCTATAGCCAATGCTCATACCCGAATGGAAGTGGGATAAGTTAGGCATGGAGGATGAAGCCACCTGGGAGCGAGAGGAAGATTTTCTCAAGGACCACCCAAACATATTTTCTAGCCAACCCGAATCTCGAGGGCGAGATTCATCTTAAGGGGGGTAGGTTTGTAACATCCCAAATTTTCAATTTGGAATGTTATACACTAGATCATCATTGCATATCATACTTTATTTTTCTTTTGGTTTGATCCTAGAAATTCTACACAACTCAAGGACCCACGGAGAGAGTTGGGGATTTCGTTATTTTCATATTTGAGTTTTCTCAAATTTTGAGAATAGGATCATTTGATTTTAATTATTTTATCATCAATTATTTCTATTATAAAAATATGCGAGTGGAAATAAAATGAAATTCCCAAAATAAAGAAATATTGAGGATTTAATAATAAAATCAAATAAGATTTTATTTCGGAGTTTTTAGTTATTTTATTTGAATTTAGGAAAAATGTGCGTTTTTCAAAATTGCATTTAGGCCCCAAATAAATTTTCACCTTGTGCGGCTTGATTTTAGAAGCCCGGGAAAATTTATTTCGGGATTTTTGGAGTCCGTTTAGTATTTATTTTATTTGTTTTCTGTGCGGATTATAAAAAAAACGTAACCGACCTACGGGCCGTGTCCGACCTGGACACTAGGCCCGATCGGGCTTTATAAGCCGGGGAGCTTTCCCAAAACCCTAGCCCCACCCTAGCGCCCGCGCCACCGCCGCCCTACGCCGCCCGCGCCGCCGACCGCCGCCGCCGCCCCGCCCGAGCCGCCGACCGCCGCCGCCGCCACCGTCGACCGCCGCCCCGCCGTCTCTGCCGCCGACCGCTGCCGCCGCCCCGCCGACCGCCGCCGGAGCCCCGCCGCCGCCGCCGGATTTCTCGCCGGAGTTGCCGGGTAGTTTTTTTTAGACGTCGGTTTTTTTTTCGAAAAATCGTTCGGTTTTTCCGACGGTTTTGTTCGTTTTTTAGTTTCGCTTTTTTTAAATAGATCGGTTTTTCCGATTTATTTATATAGCAAGCGTTCGTTTGTTCGTTCGTTCTAGCGAACGTTCGTCATTTTTCTTTTTCTCGGATTAAATCCGCGATTTTTCTGATCGTGATTCCTGATCCGATTTTCATTTCAGTATAACTTTTCGCTCGTTTATCAGAATCAGGCGATTCAAGCGCCTGGAGTTTCGTCTCGAAACCCTCTATCTGTTTAACCAACTTAAACAAGTTTTTGCCACTGTAAAAATTTCCCTAGATCCAGAATAGTAAACGAAGCATGTTTCTTTTGTCGTTTGACTTCCGTTGCTTCGTTTGGTTTGATTCTTTTTGCAAACCGGAGTTCTTAAGTTGAACCTTCTGGTTAGATCTCTTATTTGAGTTTTACCCATGCATTAGATGAATACTTATTGTATGTGACTTTGTTAATTTAATGGTTTATCTAAGGTGTCAACTTAAACACACATCTGGGTGGATTGAGGTACCTGGGTATTCCAGGATTGCCTGTTTTTCTTTATGGACCGCGACCCAGGCCCAAAGGGATCATGAGATTTTTCATACTAGAAACTTCCGTGTGCAGCCACAAGCTATTATGGGCTCTAGCATGGTTGATTAAGTCGTGCGAACTCTTACAGGGTAGACTAGCAGATGTAGGGGAAAGTAGGTGTAACGGTCTATCCATCGTATGGTGCTAGCGCTTCTGAAAGACTGTGTCTCGGTAATCCGTCTTCTCAAACACCATGTAGTGCGAGAAACCAAACGGAGGCGATCGAGTCTTGTGGGGAAAAGTGCGCAAACCTCTGCAGAGTGTATAAACTAATCATGGTTAGCCGTGTCCCAGTTATGGACATCTTGAGTATCTAGTACTTGGATTATCATGTGAATCTCAACATGTTACTCTAAATTAATTTTGTTGGGTTTTGTTAATGATGATGCTTAATTGGGATTGAGGATGCTGTCAACCATTCTCAATGTTTAACAACCACCATGATAGTTAAACAAATTTATTCCTTTGTAGTAGGGAAAAACTGGCTTTACGCAAAACTGTAACCATAGAGCTTTCCACCAGTCAAATATGCATATAGTATAGCTGTTTCATTCCATTACTCTCTATGTGTTACCTTGCCAGCATATTCCATGTGCTGACCCATTTCGGGCTGCAGCGTTAATGTTGCAGACTTTTTCAGATGACGATTAAGGAGTTTTTAGGTCGTGGTTCTATACTCAGTGATGCCGTTGGAGTTGATGGACTCGCTTATCTTCTAAGCCTTCTGCTGTTATCGTTATTAGATGGCCTTAAGCCATATTTATTGTAATAAGTTCTCTATTGAGACACTGGATGTAATAAGTGTTGTATTGCTACTCTGTTATAAATCCTTCAAGTATTATGTGGTGTCAGCAATACTGATCCAGGGATGACACCTGAGCACAGAGATCAGACTGTTTGAGGTCTGGTCGCTACAGTGCGGCAGCAATTTAGGATTGGACGAGAGGGCTGGAGCACTGTGACTGGATCAAAATCAAAATCAATTTACCCTTCAATTAAGAAAGAGACCCCACATTAACTAGTCTCCCTTTTATTCTGGGTCATAATTGATCATGATTTTCGCAAATAAAATGTATGTTATACGTTGCAAAAAAATATAATTTGAAAGTACATTCAGATACGAACGAAATGATACAATTTTTGGTGACATGCATTCACATTTTGCTTGGCAAATACAGTACGTGGTCAAACTTTGACCCAAAATACGCAAAACAAAAAAAATACTTCAAAGACCAGTGCCGCTCTTCCGCTCTTCTCCTCTTAAACCACCGCCGCTCCTCTCATGTTCCAATCTAAATCCAGCGCCGCTCCTCTCCTCTTCCATTTCAAAACCACCGCCCCTCCTCCCTTGTTCCAATCCAAAACCAGTGTCGCTCCTCTCCCGTTCTAAACCAAAACCAGCGCTTCTCCTCTCCTCTTCCATTCAAAAACCACCGCCGGCGAGTGAAGGTGCCATGGAGAAGTAGATCGATGGAGGAGTATAACCGATACGTAAGGATCGTAGATGGCGACCCTGTGAAGCTAGCTAGGATGTTGGAGATATAGTCTTGGTTTGACAACAAGGACCAACTAGCGGCAACGGCGACATCCATGGCCAAATATATGCAACAGAGCGAAAAGACGGCGATACTCTTGAAGGGAGTCGCGCGGGAGTACATAGAGCTGCTCCTCTGGGCCATGGAGCAAACAGATTCACCAAATCTGATCATGAGGGAGCGGTGGTGGGAGTATCGATCCCAGATGGAGCATCCACTAGAGATTGAAGGATTGAGCATCTACAGGGTGCTGGTTGTGAGGGTGACGTGACAGAGCGAGCCGATGGAGTCTTCGTCGAACGAACCCAACTGCGAGAGGAGAAAAACAGTTGGCCCGACGAAGCTTCCCCGCCATCCTCTCCCTCGCCATTCACATCATCTCACGGGGCGGCTGTTTGTCGTCGAGGAATAGGAGGGATTTGCCCCCCCCCCAGACCAATAGTTGGGCAGGTTGTGAATTGTCAGGAGGAGCTTAGGGTTGTTAGTATTTGCAGGTTGTGAATTGTGTTTTGTGTTGTGTATTTTGAGAGTACTTTCAGATATGAATGTCTTTTGAATTTCAGATTTGCAGTATTGAGCATATGAAGTATTTTATGAATTCTAGAGAGCTATTTTTAGCACTTAAAAAATGTAGTTTCATAGGAGTATAAAAGTGCAGACAATGTGATTCTCAGAGAAGAAACAACAAGTTTCAGTTTCAGATAAGAAAATCCAAGTTCAGTTTCATATAAGAAACTGCAACTTTCAGAGGCAGAGCATTTATATTAACATGGCCTTTTCAAACAGTGTTAACATCATGCTGGAAGTTTTATTCATGGTCGAAATTGGAACTACCAGCCAGTTAACATCATGCTGATCAACATTCATGCATAGCACATCTTCGTATGATGCACAGTCAAAAAGATATGCTATTTTCAAAATGCCCACACAATGTCGAGTGTGCGAAAAACAGAGAAAACGAGGGATGAAGTTTTGGCAAGTGTAGGACGTGGTGCGCGTAGATGACAATTGGGACCCACATGTCAATAAAGGCAGAGGCAAAAATTTTGGAGATATTTTCTCTGCATAGGTGGAATCGAACCCCAGCGGAACAGCTGTCGGGTCGTGTCACTCGGCCATTAGGCTAGTTCAGTTGTTTCGTTACTAATAAGGCACTTCCTCAGGTTGTCGGATCTCCTCCTGCGCCTTTGTGCGTTCGCCGCAAAGCCACTGTCTGGCCTTGTGAACATGCTGAACAAACGAGAGGAATCTGGAGAGGAATGTACGTGGAGAGGGGGACAGTCGGGACCCACCAGGTCTATGGCCGTACGCAAGTAAGTGCCTCATCGAAAAAATACTTCCTCCTAATGCTATAATGACGTTGGGGCTCACGGGTTTGTCAACATAGTTACATTTTTTAGGTGCTTCAACGTAGTTACTATAGGAGATAAATTCACAACGAAGGCGGGGAGCTGGCAGGTATCATTTATTATCACTGGGGCAGCCAGTATCAGCTGGGTTTTGGGCTCCCCCATCTAGCCTTTCTTTTTTAACATGCGCAGCCCATGACCTCAGATGGGAGGTCCATAAGGCTGCTTGTATGTTCTTGAGGGCCATCATGTATCGACCGGCCTATGGACCTCCCATCCGAGGTTTTATTTTTCCTGAAACATTGGCAGCCCAATTTATGTATTTTTTTGAAGAAAACACAGAGGTCTGTTCTATTTTTCTATATAAGAATAGGAACGCCTGGTCCAGCTTATGTTTCCCTTCTAACTATATTATATATATTTAAATTATTTTATTTGTTATTATATATTATTGTTATTGTCATCATATATTTAACAGATAGTTACATATGTAAGAAAACAATATCCCACATCTTGTTAACTTATAAAAATAATTTCTTAACAATAAAATTCTGGATTTTTTTGGCAACGAAAATCCTGGTGATTGTGTACAAAAGCTTGGTAAGATTTAAGGACCAATGTAATAACAAAATACTCAGCCCCTCTTTATTTTTTGATAACATTGTTGCGCCCACCCCAACATTATAATTAGAATCGGCCCAGCAAAATCGTGTATTTCGAGAAAGTGCAAATGGCCTGTAATTTTTTAGGAAAAACATAAATGGGCCACATGGACGCTACATTATTTGTTCACCCAGCCCAGCTAATGGACTGTAATTCAAAAAAAAGAGATCAAATGGACTGTAAATTCTACCCCACAAAAAAGACTGTAAATTCTGAAAAAATGGGTTGAATACATGCCACATTTTGGAGGCTGAAATGTGGGCCAATAGGCCGAAGCCAATGCAAGTTGTTGTCAACTTAGTCAACAAATGATTATGACATTGTTAGCCATTGGATTTACATCCAACGACCGACATCCATATTCAATCTCTCGTCTTCTTCCTCCAGCGCCGCCGTGACCACCTGCTCCCGCCTCCTGCTGGTAGCAGCTCTGCTTAGCACGCTTCGCTGTGAAGCGCTACTCCACCGTTGGCTAGGCCATCCTTCCACCCCTCCACACCTCCTGTTCTTCCCCACCGATTGCCTAACCACACCGCACCAGAACCAGTTAACCCTCGTACACCTCTCCGTCTGCGACTCCACTCCTGCGTCTTCCCATCTCTGGCTCGTTGTTGTTCGGGGCCTCGCCATCATCCACCACCTTCGATGCGCTCGGCGCGGAGTGGTCAACATGGTCAATGAACGACACCATAGGAAGTAGACTGTGCATGGAGAGGCTGACAGTTGGGTCCACGTCCACACGCAAGGAAATGCCTCCTTATTACGCGCAAAATAATGATTCCTCCACCTGACAGTTGGGACCCACCAGAAGGGCCTCTATATTTTGCGAAAAAACGTTCCCACCGCTGACAGGTCGAACCCACCAGCTATATCTTCGCACGCAAGGAAGTGTGTCCTTATTACGCACAAAAAAAAAATGAATACTCCCCTACTAGTTGGGACCCACCTTGGTGGGAGGCTGACTTGTGGGCCTACCAAGTTGACGGGGACGGTGTGCTTTGTCAACTTAGTCAATATGAACGATTCTAGCTCCAGTGACCGTACGATGTCCATCCAACGGCCGTAGTGCTTCTTCAACCTCTGGTCTTGTTGCTCCAGCCGCCCAAAGGAGCGCCGGTCGTGTCGCTTGCTCCTGCCTCCGGTGGCCGGCTGTGCTGCCGCGGAGGCTTCACCACCCCCTACTATTCCCACCGCTGGCCAGGCCATCCCTCTACTCAACCACACCCCCTGTTATTCTGCGGCGACGGCAGCCTCACACCACACCAAACCAGTGAACCCTCGTACTCCTCTACGCGTGGGCATCCACTGCCGCGTCTTCCCCGGCTCAGCGTCGTCCCCTTCCTAGGCCTCGCTGTCGTCCACCACCCTGGTGCTCTCGGTGCGGTGTGGTCAAGATGGTCAAGCAACAACTTCCATCGAACGTGGACTGTACGTGGAGAGGCTAACAGCCGGGTCCACGGCCGCAACATGGAAGTGCCTCCTTATTACGTGCAAAATAATTATTCCTCCACCAGACAGCGGGGACCCACCGGACGGGCCACCGTATTTCATGAAAAAATCGTTTCCCCTTGACTGCTGGGACCCACCAGCTACATCTTCGCACGCAAGGCAGTGCGTCCAGGCAAAAAAAATGATTCGCCCCCCTGACTGCTGGGACCCACCAGCTACATCTTCGCACGCAAGGAAGTGCCTGACAGTCGGGACCCACCTGGTCGAAGCGTACGTAGTGTTGTCATTCTGGTCGCGAACGTGTACGTACATACTAGTCGATGTAGAGGCGCCCACGTGTCATAGTAGAGGCGCACGTAGCATGTACACGTACGTACAGCGGCCAGGCTGCAAGAAAGTAAATACGGCCACGTACATACATACGGGGGGGGTCTCGAACGCCTATTCACGCATACGTACGGCCAGGGCTCGTGTACATGGCTGGGTCGGAACGGAGAAACAACGTCGTTGTCGTGTTCATGGGGAGCCAACCGGGTGGGTCGGAACGGAATGCGTCGTCGTGTTCATCGGGAGGGCTTGGACGGAACAACCCATGGAAACGAGGCCTGGCGTAACGCAGAACGGAGGAAATGGCCTTGTGTTCGACCGGCCACATTCGAAGCGGGATCCTGTTCATCGGGAGGGGTCTGGCTACCGCAAAACGGAGGAAACGGACCTCCTACGGTCGAAACGGGGGTCCTGTTGATCGGGAGGGGTGTGGCGTACCGCAAAACGGAGGAAACGGACTTGTGTTGGAGCGCTACAATCGAAACGGGGGTCCTGTTCATCGGGAGGGGTGTGGCATACCGCCAAACGGGACTCTACGGGATACTGTTCATCTCCAACGTCAACCCCATCCAGCCTCCACGGGCTACTGTTCATCCACCGTCGACCTCCTTCAGCCTCCACCTGCGACTGTTCATCCACGGGCTCCTGTTCATCCAGCCTCCACCGCGCGCTACTCCACCGGCTACTGTTCAACTAGCCCTCTCCACGGGCTCCTGTTCAACCACCCCTCCAAGTGCTACTATTCATCCTGCCCTCCACGGGGTGGTCCTGTTCATCCTGCCCTCCACAGGGTGCTGTTCATCCAGCCCCAACCGTCTCGATCGATCAGGGTACTATTCATCCAGAGGCAACACCACGGGGTCCTGTTCATCCACCCCACTGGGAATTGTTCATCCAACCCCCCCCCCCCCGCAACGCTCACTATTCATCCAGAGGCAGCATCGATCGACTTCAGTTAGCAGCAGTAGCGAAGGAATCGCTCGATAGGGTTCAGTTAACAGCCATAGATCGATCGCTCGGGTTCAATAACGCATAGCCTGCAGTGCAATCACTCGGGTTCAATTAGAGCCCAATGCCTCGCTCGGGTTCAGTTAGAGCCCAACGCCTCGCACCCACGCGCGTGCGTGTATGAGAGAAACACGCATCGCTCGGCCCCGACCACCCACCCTAACCGGGAACACCCCGATATTTTCCTCGCCCTGACTTCTACCATGGTTTTTTCCGTCATTGACAGCCCAAAGAATGTCATGCATCTGCGTCTCCGGCCCGCCCAGGACGAAAAGCCCATTTTCTGTCATGATTTTTTGTCATAGAAGTAGGCCCCCACCACATCTATGATGATACCGGGTTTTGTTACAATTATCGTCATAGAGGTGTCATAAGTATGACAAAAAAGATTTTTGTTCGGCCCCAAATGTCACATATGTGTCTTTTTTTGTAGTGTAAATATCTTATGGAAAAGAAAGATGCTAAACCTAGACTTATTCGATGGGTTCTCTTGTTACAACAATTTGATTTACATATCATTGATAGAAAAGGAGCTGAGAACCTAGTTGCTGACCCACTACCTATTGATGATAGTTTTCCTGATGAGCAGTTAGATGCAATAAATGTTTCTCATGGTACTCCTTTGTATGCTGATTATGCTAATTACATTGTTGCCAAATATTTAGCACCTAGCTTTACATACCAACAAAAGAAAAAAAATCTTCCATGATTTAAGACATTACTTCTGGGATGACCCACATATTTATAAAGGAGTAGATGGTATTATTAGACGTTGTGTACCTGAGCATGAACAGGGACAAATCCTACGGAAATGTCAGTCCGAGGCTTATGGAGGGAATCATGCTGGAGATAGAACTGCTCACAAAGTATTGTAATCTGGATTTTATTGGCCTACTTGATGGGGAACGTAGTAATAATTCAAAATTTTCCTACGTGTCACCAAGATCAATCTAGGAGATGCTAGCAATGAGAGAGAGGGAGTGTATCTTAATACCCTTGAAGATCACTAAGAGGAAGCATTACAAGAACGCGGTAGATGGAGTCGAACTCGTGGTGATTCAAATCGCGGAAGATCCGATCAAGCGCCGAACGGACGGCACCTCCGCGTTCGACACCCGTACAGCACGGGGACATCTCCTCCTTCTTGATCCAGCAAGGGGGAGGAGAAGTTGAGGGAGAACTCTGGTAGCACGATGGCGTGGTGGTGGTGGAGCTCGTGGTTCTCCGGCATTGCTACGCTAAGCACTACGATGGGGAGGAGGTGTTGGAGGAGGGACGGGCTGCGCCAGGGGAAGGGGCTGTGGCTGCCCTCCCAACCCCTCTTTTTATAGGGTGAAGGGGAGAGGGGGTCGGAGCCCCTAGATGCATCTAAAGGGGGGCGGCGGCCAAGGGGGGAGGCTTGCCCCACCAAGAAAGGTGGGAGACGCCATGGGCCCTTGGGGGGCGAACCAGCCCACCAGCGGCTGGTTCCCATATTCTGCCCATTAAGTCCCCCGGTGCAGGTGGTCCCACTCGGTGGACCCCGAGACACCTTTTGGTGGTCCCGATACAATACCGATAATCCCTGAAACTATTCCGACGACTGAAACTGGACTACCCATATATAGATCTTCAACTTTGGACCATTCTGGAACTCCTCGTGACGTTTAGGATCTCATCCGGGACTCCGAACAACCTTCGGTAACCACATACAATTTCCCATAACAACTCTAGCGTCACCAAACCTTAAGTGTGTAGACCCTACGGGTTCAGGAACCATGTAGACATGACAGAGACATCTCTCCGGCCAATAACCAATAGCAGGATCTGGATACCCATGTTGGCTCTAACATGTTGCACCATGATCTCATCGGATGAACCACGATGTCGGGGATTCAATCAATCCCTTATACAATTCCCTACGGGTTCAGGAACCATGTAGACTCTAACATGTGTAGACCCTACGGGTTCAGGAACCATGTAGACATGACAGAGACATCTCTCCGGCCAATAACCAATAGCAGGATCTGGATACCCAGGTTGGCTCTAACATGTTGCACCATGATCTCATCGGATGAACCACGATGTCGGGGATTCAATCAATCCCTTATACAATTCCCTTTGCATCGGTATGTTACTTGACCGAGATTCGATTGTTGGTATCCCCATACCTCGTTCAATCTTGTTACCAGCAAGTCTCTTTACTCGTTCCGTAACGCATGATCCCGTGACCAACTCCTTAGTCACATTGAGCTCATTATGATGATGCATTACTGAGTGGGCCCAGAGATATCTCTCCGTCATAGGGAGTGACAAATCCCAGTCTCAATTCGTGCCAACCCAACAGACACTTTGGGAGATACCTCTAGTGCACCTTTATAGTCACCCAGTTACGTTGTGACGTTTGATACACCCAAAGCACTCCTACGGTATCCGGGAGTTGCACTATCTCATGGTATAAGGAAATGATACTTGACATTAGAAAAGCTCTAGCAAATGAACTACACGATCTTGGGCTACGCTTAGGATTGGGTATTGTCCATCACATCATTCTCCTAATGATGTGACCCCGTTATCAATGACATACAATGTCCATGGTCAGGAGACCACAACCATCTTTTGATCAACGAGCTAGTAACTAGAGGCTCACTAGGGACATGTTGTGATCTATGTATTCACACATGTATTATGGTTTCCGGTTAATACAATTACTGAGTGTTACCGGCAAGTCTCTTTACTGCATTCACACATGTTCGATCGTTGGTATCCCCATACCTCGTTCAATCTTGTTACCGGCAAGTCTCTTTACTCGTTCCGTAAAGCATGATCCCGTGACCAACTCCTTAGTCACATTGAGCTCGTTATGATGATGCATTACTGAGTGGGCCCAGAGATATCTCTCCGTCATACGGAGTGACAAATCCCAGTCTCAATTCGTGCAAACCCAACAGACACTTTGGGAGATATCTCTAGTGCACCTTTATAGTCACCCAGTTACGTTATGACGTTTGATACACCCAAAGCACTCCTATGGTATCCAGGAGTTGCACTTTCTCATGGTATTGTCCATCACATCATTCTCCTAATGATGTGACCCCGTTATCAATGACATCCAATGTCCATGGTCAGGAAACCACAACCATCTTTTGATCAACGAGCTAGTAAACTAGAGGCTCACATCAACCATTCTTTTGCACTAAGGGATTGAGAACACAAACAAATAAGCGCATGGTAACCTCTGCTTCCCTCTGCGAAGGGCCTATCTTTTACTTTTATGCAAGAGTCAATTTTTTTCTCTCTATTCCTTTTATTTTTCTCATTTGGCAAACATCATGTGGTGAGGAAAGATCTAGGCACATATGTCCAGTTGAATATGGGTGGCATGAGTTATTATTGTTGACATCACCATGGAGGTGAGTATGTTGGGAGGCGAAACCAGAAGCCCCTATCTTTCTATGTGTCCGGATGAAACGTTTTGCTCATGGGTACGAGGTGAGTGTTAGCAATCATAAAGGACTATATGATGGTTGAGTATGTGGACTTGTCTAAAGGCTCCGACACGTGACCCTTCCTGAAAAGATGATGAATTGTAGTTGCAAAGTTGACTAAGAACATAGTTTGTTGGTTTCTAATAGATGTTTTTGCTTTATACTTCCATTGTGTGATGAACTATTACTTATTCATGAGAAGTATATGATGAAAGTTCTATGATAAAAGTCCTATGTTTAATTTTTTTGATGTTATAATAATCAACATGATGCTTCAATGTCCGTATTTTATTTTTATCGACACCTCTCTCTCAAAGCATGTGGACTTGTTTTTCGATTTCGGTTTTCCGCTTGAGGACAAGTGAGGTCTATGCTTGGGGGAGTTGATAGAGGTGAAGGTGTCCCGATGTTTCGATGAGATAGATATCGTTTTCTGTGGGAGTCGACTATGACGATCCGACTACAAACGTGCGAAGACGTCGCGCCTTAGCAATCGCTAAACCAACTTCTAAGGGTTATTGACCATGCTGGAGCACGATCAACCTGACCACGAGGGTCTATTTCCTGTGAGAAAACGAACAACAAGCAAGAAACTGAGATTGCAATCTGGATATTGCGAATAAAAGAGGAAAGCTTTATTGATCAAGGTGGGGTTCTGTGATGCCTTTGTCTGGTCGTTGAAGACAAACGAAGTACCCAAAGTTGCAGCTATGGCGAACTTTAATCTAAACAAAAACCAAAGTCTAAATGACGCCCTAAGGGCTGTATATATGTAGGAAGAGGGGGGATTTCGTGGCCCTTGGAGGAGGGGTCCGAAACCAACCCTAACTCTTGTTTCCCCACACATACGGACTCTAAAAACAGCCTATACTTAAGTATTTCGAAAATACATGGGCACGACCCAATAATAAGGTGATGCAGCACCTAAATTAGCCTCTGGACGAAATTTATGAAGTGGCATCTTGTATATTTCGTCCAAGGCTTCATGCACTCCTTATGGTGGCTTCAAAGTCCTGAAATCATCACTTGTAACTCTGTTCTTGATCCTCTTGCTCATGCCATCATCTCCATGCTTGATCTTGATCTAAGGTTCATCTTTCTTGTCCAAGCTAGGACCTTCATTTGTAAGCAAAACAAATGTATCCAATTTAGGCAGCATCATATTCTCATGAACATTAGAATCGTTACCAAGAAACGAAAGTACATGATAATTCAATTGGCGTGTGCGAGCTCTAGTAATTGGTCCAGTATGTATAGCAGCAGGGGCTGTGGATGTAACGATTGTATTGATGTCCTCATCATCCTCCTCTTCTTGAAATGAAGTCATCCTCGACGAAAGTTCATCGTCCTCACCCAAATAAGGCTTCAAATCTGCAATGTTAAAAGTGGGACTAACCCCAAAATCTACAGGCAGCTCAAGTGTGTATGCATTATCATTTATTTTCTCTAACACCTTAAAAGGACCATCAACACGTGGCATTAGCTTTGATTTGCGCAAATTAGGAAATCTATCCTGATGCAAATGTAACCAAACAAGATCTCCAGGTGCAAACACAACATGTTTTCAACCCTTATCTCCAGTAAGTTTATATTTAGCATTCATACGCTCAATGTTTTCCTTAGTTAACTCATGCTTTTTAAAAATCAATTCAGCATGTTCTTCAGCATCAAAATTAACCTTCTCCGAAGATGGAAGAGGCAACAAATCAGTAGGTGCACGAGGTAGGAAACCATACACAATTTCAAAATGGCACATCTTAGTAGTAGAATGCAATGAACGATTATAAGAAAATTCAATATGAGGCAAGCATTCTTCCCACATTTTCTTATTATTCTTCAAAACAGCCCTAAGCATAGTAAACAATGTTCTATTGACTACTTCAGTTTGTCCATCAGTTTGGGGGTGACAAGTAGTACAAAAAAGCAGTTTAGTCCCCAACTTAGCCCATAAACATCTCCAAAAGTGGATAAGAAATTTAGTATCATGATCGGAAACAATAGTATTTGGCACACCATGCAAGCGAATAATTTCACAAAAGAACAAATCAGCAACATTAACAACATCATCGCTTTTATGACATGGTATAAAGTGTGCCATTTTCGAGAACCTATCCATGACAACAAATATTCTATCCCTCCCCTTCTTTGTTCGAGGTAACCTAAAACAAAGTCCATAGATATATCCTCCCAAGGAACACTAGGTACAGGCAAAGGCATATATAAACCATTAGGATTGAGTCGTGACTAAGCTTTTGGACATGTAGTGCAGCGAGCAACAAAACGCTCAACATCTCGTCTCATCTTTGGCCAAAAAAAATGTGTACTAAGTATATCCTCCGTCTTCTTGGCGCCAAAGTGTCCCATTAATCCTCCTCCATGTTCCTCCTGCAATAACAAAAGACGAACGGAGCTAGCTGGAATGCATAGCTTGTTAGCACGAAACACAAATCCATCGTTAAGAACGAACTTGTTCCAATTTCTCCCTTCCTTACAATTCTGCAATACATCTTTAAATTCAGCATCATGCACATATTGATCTTTGATGGTCTCCAAACCAAATATTCTAAAGTCAAGTTGTGAAAGCATAGTATAACGACGAGACAATGCACCAGGAATAACATTTTATTTACCCTTCTTGTGTTTAATGACATAAGGGAAAGTCTCAATGAATTCAACCCATTTAGCATGTCTACGGTTCAGTTTTGCTTGACTTTTAATGTGTTTCAAAGATTCATGATCAGAATGTATAACAAATTCCTTGGGCCATAAATAATGTTGCCATGTTTCTAAGGTCCGAACAAGAGCATATAATTCTTTATCATAAGTAGAATAGTCCAGACTAGGCCCACTCAATTTTTCAGAAAAGTATGCAACATGTTTGCCATCTTGTAATAACACACCCCGTAATCCAATTCCACTAGCAACACATTCAAGCTCAAAAGTCTTATCAAAATCAGGAAGTTGGAGTAAAGGAGCATGTGTCAACTTATCTTTCAATACCGTGAAGGCTTCTTCCTGTGTTGTACCCCAAACAAAAGGCACATCCTTCTTTGTAAGCTCGTCGAGAGGTGCAGCAATGGTGCTGAAATCTCTCGCAAAACACCTATAGAATCGAGCGAGGCCAAGGAAACTCCTTACTTGTGTAACTGTTTTGGGCTGCGGCCAACTCTCAATAGCTTCAATCTTGGCTTGATCAACTTCAATTCCCTGTGGAGTAACAACATAACCAAGGAAAGATACTGCGTCGGTGCAAAAGGTGCACTTTCCAAGGTTACCAAACAAACGTGCATCACGTAGAGCAATAAAAATAACACGTAAATGTTCCAAATGTTCCTCCAAAGATTTGCTATAAATCAATATGTCATCAAAGTAAACTATCACAAATCATCCAATGAAAACACGTAAAACTTCGTTCATTAATCTCATGAAAGTACTAGGTGCATTAGTTAACCCAAAAGGCATGACTAACCACTCATATAATCCAAACATAGTTTTAAATGTTGTTTTCCATTCATCTCCCAATTTCATACGAATTTGATGGTATCCACTACGCAAATCAACTTTGGAGAATATTGTAGAGCCACTCAATTCATCAAGCATATCATCTAGCCTAGGAATAGGATGACGATAACGAATAGTAATATTATTAGTGCCTCTACAATCAACGCACATACGCGACGTACCATCCTTTTTCGGCACTAAAATGATAGGAACAGCACAAGGACTAAGGGATTCGTGTATATAACTTCTGTCGAGTAGTTCTTGTACTTGACGCATAATCTCCTTCGTCTCCTCTGGATTGGTACGATATGGTGCACGGTTGGGTAATGATGCAACGGTAATTAAGTCAATTTGATGCTCAATTCCTCTAATAGTTGGTAATCCCGGTGGCACGTCTTATGGAAAGACGTCAGCGAACTCCTGCAAAATGTTAGTGACAGCAGGAGGCAAAGAGGAAGGCGCATCCTCGAATGAAAATAATGCCCTTTCCACACAAAAGCATAGCAAACAGATTTGCTAAAATTTAGATCATCAATATCATATTTGGTGGCAAGTAAACATGCACTTTTCAATTTAATTTCAGAAACAACACTAGATGGTTTATTATTAGGCTTCATTTGTTGCTCAAATTCTTTTGCCACAATCTGATTTTCACTCTTATTTTTCTCCTGTTTTGCTTTATTAGCTCTATTAATATCATCTTTCAAAATGGAATCAGGAGTCATAGGAAGCAAAGTAATATTTTTATCCTGATGAACAAGTGTATACTGATTGTTTCTACCATGGTGTATAGAATTTTTATCAAATTGCCATGGTCTACCAAGTAATAAGGAACATGCTTGCATAGGTACCACATCACCATCAACATAATCAGCATATGTAGAGATACTAAAATGCACACGAATAGTATGTGTTACCTTAACCTTGCCGCTGTTGTTGAACCATTGTATGTAGTAAGGATGTGGATGTAGTCTTGTGGTGAGAGATAGCTTCTCTACCATCTCCATGCTAGCCAAGTTATTGCAGCTTCCTCCATCTATGATGACGGGAACAGAACGTTCCTTCACAACTCCCTTTGTATGGAACAAATTATGCCTCTGATTTTGATCAGCTTGTGTAACCTGCACACTCAAAATACGTTGAGCAACTAAACATTCATACCTGTTAGCATCTTCAGCAGCCATGTATTGCGTCTCATGATCAGAATCCTCTCCACCGTGTTCTTCATGTGTAATAAGAGCCAAAGTCTCATCATCATAGTCACTAGCGGTCTCATACCCACTATCCTTAGTAACAATCATCACACGCTGTGATTTTCATTCTCTCGCAAAATGTCCTCTTCCCTTACAACGATGACAAATAATATCACTTGTGTGCCCTGTTGATGCCATGGAAGAAGAAGAACTCTGTGCAGGCCCAGCAGGTGTGCTCTTGGCAGATAGTGGTGGTTGTGCTTGCTTTCTTGTATCATGGCTGGAGGTGGCACCTGATGGAGGTGCTGATGCAGTGGAAATAGAGGATGCACATGGTGTCCATGATGAAGATCGACCTGCAAAAAAGTTAGTTCGTGCCAATGCCTGTCGATCTTACACTTCACGTTCAGCTTTACAAGCAAGATGGAATAAACGAGTGATATTAGTATACTCCTTATACTCTAGAATGGTCTGAATCTCTCTATTTAATCCACCAATAAAACGTGCAAGCATAGCTTCATTCTACTCAACAATACCACATCTAATCATGCAAGTTTGTAATTCCTGATAATATTCTTCTACAGAATTTTTTCCTTGTCTTAAACGCTGCAATTTTTGAAGTAATTCATGTTGATAATATGGTGGAACCCAGCGAGTACGCATAGCAGTTTTCAAAGCAGCCCAAGTAGCTAGAATAGGATATAATCTACAATGTTGAGACCACCAAACACATGCAAAGCTAGTGAAAGCACAAACAGCAGCAGGAACACGTCTCTCCTCATGATATTGTAAACATGTAAATAGTTGTTCAGTTTCTAACTCCCAAGTAAGATATATCAGGAACATATCTACCCTCAAATTGTGGAATGTTCAATTTCAGTTTAGGGAGATGGTCATGATCACGTACTTGAGGTGGTTGTGCAGCCCTACCATTGCGATGATATGCATGAGGACGACCTGGTGGTGGTGGTGCTGGTGGTTGCATGTAGTTATGATTTTGATCAACCTCATCCTCGTAATAGTCCTACACCTATGCAGTAGCAGCAGGAGCTACAGAAGCATCAACAGCGGCACCAGAATTTTGACCAGGCTCAAGGGGAATGTGCAGTGCCCGTCCCACTTGATTTGGAAGGCGACGTTGTTGTTGTTGTTGTAGAGGTGAAAGTGCAACTATCCCTAGGAGGTTTTGGTAATTCCTAACAACATATAGCTCATTGAGCTAATGCTATTCCAAGATTAATATTTCAGGAAAAGCTCAATGAATGGCATGGCATGGATGAGGAAAGTGGATCCCTCAAAATACTAAGGACAAAAAGATTGGCTCAAGCTCAAAGCTCAAGACTCTACATTTTATATTTTAGTGATCCAAGATCACATTGAGTCTATAGGAAAAGCCAATACTATCAAGGAGGCATGAGGTGTTGTTTAATGAGGATCTTGCTTCATAGTGCTTAGTGATATGCTCCAAAACCCTCAACTACCTTCCCACATCCACATATGACCTAAACCAAAAGTCAACTCGACCCCACCCATTCATTCTATCCGGCGCCACCGAGTTTCAAATGTCATAGCCACTGTCACAAACCCTAGGCAAATCGGTCTCACCGATAGGGATTTCGGTCACACCGAGATGGGTTTGTAATCTCTCTATTTCCCTTCATAATGTTTCAGTCCTACCGAGATGAGCGATCAGTCCCACCGAGATTGCAATGTAAACTCTCTGTTTCCCTTTTGTAACATTTCGGTCCCACCGAAATGAGCGATCAGTCCCACCGAGTTTACCTGACCAACTCTCTGGTTAGCTTATTACCAAAATTGGTCTCACCGAGATTGTGTAATCGGTCACACCGAGATTACGTTATGCCCTAACCCTAACCATATCGGTCCTACCGAGTTGCATCTCAGTCCCACCGAAAACCCTAACGGTCACTAGGTTTGCTAAATCGGTCCGACCGAGTTTTTCAATTCGGTCTCACCGAGATTGGTAAATTGTGTGCAATGGTTAGTTTTTGTGTGGAGGCTATATATACCCCTCCACCCACTCTTCATTCGTGGAGAGAGCCATCAGAACATACCTACACTTCCAATACACATTTCCTGAGAGAGAACCACCTACTCATATGTTGAGGCCAAGATATTCGATTTGATATGAATCTTGATATCTAGCCTTCCCAAGTTGCTTTCCACTCAATTCTTCTTTCCACCAAATCCATATCCTGTGAGAGAGAGTTGAGTGTTGGGGAGACTATCATTTGGAGCACAAGAGCAAGGATTTCATCATCAACACACCATTTGTTACTTCTTGGAGAGTGGTGTCTCCTAGATTGGCTAGGTGTCACTTGGGAGCCTCCAACAAAGATTGTGGAGTTGAACCAAGGAGTTTGTAAGGGCAAGGAGATCGCCTACTTCGTGAAGATCTACCGCTAGTGAGGCAAGTCCTTTGAGGGCGATGGCCATGATGGGATAGACAAGGTTGCTTCTTCGTGGACCCTTCGTGGGTGGAGCCCTCCGTGGACTCACGCAACCGTTACCATCCATGGGTTGAAGTCTCTATCAACGTGGATGTACGATAGCACCACCTATGGAAACCACGAAAAAACATCTGTGTCTCCAATTGCGTTTGAATTCCCCAAACCCTTCCCTCTACATTCTTGCAAGTTGCATGCTTTACTTTCCGCTGCTCATAGACTCTTTGCATGCTTGCTTGAATTGTGATAAGATTGCTTGACTTGTGCTAAGTTAGCTAAAATCTGCCAAAGAATAAAATTGGGAAAATGATAGATTTTTAATTGGTCAAGTAGTCTAATCACCCCCCTTCTAGACATACTTTCGATCCTACAACTGGTATCAGAGCTTTGGTCTCAATTTGCTTTGATTTGCATAGCTTTTGGTGGCCATAGCCTTGGTTTCACAACCTAGGAGAGTATGGCGTTTAGAGAGGGAAATTATCACCGTACAGGTCCTTACTTTGATGGCACTAATTTTGCTAGTTGGAAGCATAAGATGAAAATGCATACTGTTGGACATAACCCCGCCGTTTGGGCTATTGTGTGTGTTGGCTTGCAAGGTGAATTCTTCGATGGGAGAGAACCGAATCGTGAAGCTACCGCGGACGAGTTGAAGATGCTACAATACAATGCTCAAGCTTGTGATATCCTCTTCAACGGATTTTGCTTCAAAGGAAATTTGGGATAGCTTGATTGATTTGCACGAATGTACCGACTCCGTCAAGGAATCTAAGTTGGATGTGCTTCAAAGTCAACTTGACAAGTTCAAAATGAAGGATGGTGAACGTGTCGTTGAAATGTACTCTAGGCTTGCTCTTATCACAAATGAGATTGCCGGCTTAGGAAGTGAAGAGATGACCGACAAATTCATCATCAAGAAGATCCTAAGAGCCTTGGATGGAAAATACGATACCGTATGCACATTGATCCAAATGATACCAAATTACAAAGATCTCAAGCCAACGGAAGTCATTGGAAGAATTGTTCCTCATGAGATGTCACTCAAGGATAAGGAGGAGCTCCATAACAAGTCAAGTGGTGCTTACAAAGCCTCATGTGAAGCCCCCACATCATCAAGTGAGAAACAAACCTTCAATGAAGAATTGAGCCTAATGGTGAAGAACTTCAACAAGTTCTACAAGAGTAGAAGGAAGGAGAGAAGTTCCAAGTCAAGGTCCTACAATGACAAAAGATCTTCTAGTCGAGAGCAAAACTGCTACAATTGTGGAAGACCCGGGCACTACTCCAATGATTGTACGGCTCCCCATAAGAGAAGAGAAGATTCTCCCAAAAGAAGAAGTAGAAGAGAAGAATCACCATCAAGGGAGAGAAGGAGTTGGGATGATCGATATGAACGATGACCCTCTCGGAGAAGCAATGATTCGGAAAGGAAGGACATGTCATCAAGGAGCTACACAAAATGAAGACATCAAGCTCATTTTGGTGAATGGGTATCCGGTTCCGACTCCGACAATGACTCTGAGAGAAGCTATCACTCCGACTCTGAATATACTCAAGATGAAGGTGTTGCCGGACTAGCACTTGTGTCAACCAACTCCTACGACATATTTGATTCATCAAATGAAGGAATTGGAAGATGCTTCATGGCCAAAGGTCGAAAGGTATCACACCCCGAGTATGTTGATTTCAATAGTGATGAAGATGAATTGTTAGGTGATGATGAGTTACTTGTTGACAACTATAGTGATGAATACTATGATGAAACGAATGATAATGATAAGGAGAAGATTGAGTCTCTAACTAAAGAACTAAACACTTTTAAGATAGCTCATGAAACTATCTTAGGAGATCATCGAGAACTTTTAAGGACTCATGAGAAATTACGTTTTGAAAAGCTCAACCTTGAGCAAGAGCATGAGTTCTTAAAGGCAATCAATGATGCTCTTCGCAAGAAAACTTCTTCTTACATTGCCAAGCGTTTACTCTTATCCACTTACATGCCTCAAGTCAAGTCTAGTAACAAGAACAAGAAAGATTCTTCTTCTAGCAGTAACAATAATCATGCTAAATCCAATGTTGTTGCTTCTAGTAGTTCTCTTGATTCCACTAACAATTCTCTTAGCCAAGTTAGACTTGAGAAAGAAAATAGCTTATTGAAGGGAATTATAGAGAAAGGTGTTTACAAGAGCCTTGCCGGGAGTAAGCAATTCAAGGAAATTATATGCAAGCAAGGAAGGCACTGGAAGAATCAAGGTATTGGTTTTGAATGAAAGTTCAACGCCAATGGAGTTGAGTGGGAAGAAGATCAATACCTCAAGACGAAGTTTGTTCCTCAACAAGATAAGTATGATCCTACTTCTTCCAAAGGGACACAAGCTCAAGATGATCTTCAACCACAAGACCACAAGCAAAAAGGCAAGGACAAGCTTCAAGAGGAAATTGATGCATTTGAAGAAGCTCCTAAGGACTTGGTCAAGTGGGTTCCCAAGACTACATCAAGTTCCACTTCATCGAGTACAACTACAACTCCGAGCATTCCCATCAAGATGGTGTGGATCCCGAAGAAGAAGAACTAGAGAGTTCTTGAGGGTGACTCCGCCAACATACTTCACTCTTATCATTTTGGCAAGAACAAGTGCAATCAACTTCCACATCTTGCACTACTTCAAGGAGTCACAAACCCTCTTGTTGGTAAGACAAGGGACAAGGTAACCTAAAGCTTTCATAGACATCATCTTGTGTGTGCATCACTCTATGTCTATGGATATCCCTGTTTGTTCCTTGTGGGACTAACCCGTGTAGGTATTGAAAGTGCAACTCACTCCAAAGGATAGCTCCAAATGATCTACATCAACATAGAGCATCCACATCTTCAACACCTACATGAAGTCATCATCGACAAAACCCAAGGTTAGTTTATCCCTCTTAGGGGGGATCTCACATTTAGGGGGAGCTTTACTCTAACAATCGAGTTAAAGCAACTCTAATGCTGTGAACACAACAACGCTTTATGTAAAAGTGGTAACCCCACTTGTGCTTAAACGATGAGTATGACCTATGATCAAATGTTCTCATTTGACTCCTAAGTCAATATACTCATATATAGATGACCTAGTCATCACCAATTGCTTGATAGATGCTAGAATTGTTTGTGCATGCTTTGCCACATATTTCATTTGTCATTTTATTGTGTGAGCATGTTGGTTGCATAATTTACTCATTCGAGGACATCCACTTGTTGTTTTGATTGTTCGGTTTCCTTTTCTTTTGGCCAAGTGGATGGACAAGAATGCATAAAAACCATCTCTAGCTATCTATGCTTTTCTTGTCTCAAACTCTGTTCATTCTGCATCACAAAATTTGATCAAGTTAGATTCGAACCACTCTGTGTGAGGAGCACTCGGAGTCCCCGATTCGTCATAGACTTAAACTTCCAAAACTTCTTTGTGCGTTTCGGTCTGACCGATTCTCCCATTTCGGTCATACCTTGATCACTAAGTCAATGTAGGTTTTCAATCTCGGTGCAACAAATTTGAACTTTTCGGTCAAACCGAGTTCAGTAACCGCTTGTAGTTATGAATCTCGGTGCCACCGAGTTGTTCCACTTGGTCACACCGACAAGGTCGGGCTATATATATCCACGGGTCAAATTTTGGAAAACTTTCCGAACCTCCTCGATCCGCGCTTAGCCTGCTCTGCCTCCAGGGTCTTCGGATCGTCCTCCTCGTCGCCAGCCGCCTCCTGTCGCTGGTCTCCGCCGCCGTCAATGGGAATCAACCCCGCTGTTTCCGTCGTAGCGAGTTCATCGCCGAACTAGGGTATGAACTCGATCACTATGCTATCCCTATCTGATTCCTAGCACATTGTGTTCGCCATGTATCTTGCCACGATTGAGATCATTCTATCTAGCCAAAACACTCCGTAGATTAGAGATGATTTGAAAATTTAGGGTTAGGTTTCTGCCAAAAACATCTCAAACCCACCGAGTTGTGGAACTCGGTACCACCGATTCGGCTAAGGCCATTGCACATGTGATTCTCGGTCTGACCGAGAATTGCAAATCGGTGTGACCGGGTTCAGGACTTTGTGAAACCCTAGCAGTCTCGGTGCCACCGAACTGTGACTCGGTCTGACCGAGTTCACTAGTTTAGGTTCCAACAGCTACTTCGGTATCACCGAGTTTACAAATTGGTTGATCCGAAATGCTTTCTGTGGAAAATTAAAACTAAGTTTTTGACTCATTCTTTTGCAAAAACGTCTGCATTTTGTGATGCTTATCCACTCTATCTCATCTATATCTATTCACAGGGTCTGCTGTCAGTGTTTGCAATATGTCTGATCAGAGTGACAGCCAGAATAAGTGAGAGGAGCAGCTTCACTTGAGTGAGGGCACTAGTCCCTCGAGCAGCTCAGATGATGGTAGCAGGAGCACCCTAAGCAACTTACCCAAAGCTGCCACCAGGGCCAACAAGAAAAGAACTCCAGAGTCAGAGGATGAGGACTACGTGGCTGAGGAAGAAGAAACCACCTCAAAGAGAAAAGTCCTGAAGAAGGAATATCGCACAGCTGCTACCACCAAGCCAGGCATGAAGCAAAAGGTTCCTGCTAAGAGAATTCCAATGTCTAAGGCTAGAGCATCTACTCAAGAGACTTTGGGATCTGCACCCAAAGAGCAGGTTATGGAAGAGAAGAAGAGGAAAGAGAGGGTCAAAAAGACCACTGCTAGAGTGCTTGGGAGATCCTCAATCATGAGAGATTCTGAAGAGGAAGAGGAAGAAGATGCTGCACCAACACACAAAGCTGAGAAGCTTATGGGTGATACCATCAGGGCAGGGGCTGCTCCATCTAAGCCTAAGACTGCTCCTAAGGCTGCTGCTCCAGCTCCAAAGCCAAAACCAAAGAGGAGCACCAGGAACATCCCTGCCTAGGAGAAGAACAAGGCCCCAGTGCCTGAAGCTGAAATGGAAGAAGAAGATGATGAGTTACATGTCTTGAGGAAGCTAAAACCAAAAATCCTAGATCACAATGATGCTCATCCAGTTGCTGAGAACATGAAGATCAGGAAGGACTCGGGTCTGAGGCTATGGAGAGAGTCTGATCCATATGCCATCAGGAGAAGGACTGCTGTGGACTACAGGTTCCATACAAAGGAACAACAGGATTTCTATGAGACCATCTTGCTTGACAAGAAGCCCATAGTGTGTGACATGAGATGGGTCGACTGGGAGTACATCAGGGAGAATGATGAACATTATCCAGGTGTGTATGAAAGTTTCAAGGCGTGTGGAGTCGATGAGTTTGTGTCTTAGAAGCTCACAAAATGGAATGATGAGCTCATCATGCAGTTCTACTCCACAGGTCACTTCTACGCAGATGGAAGGATTGTCTGGATGTCTGAAGGTACGAGGTAGCAGTCAACGGTTGCTGAATGGGCGAAGTTGATCAATGCTCCAAAAGAGAGTGAAGATGACTTGGATGTCTATGCCAAGAAGAAGAACGATCAGAACTCCATGGCACACATGTACAAGGAGATCCCAGATGCTGGTCTTGAGACACGTAAGTTTGGATCTGTACATTATCTTCTATCAGGCTTGCCTACTATCAACTGGATCCTCAGGCACACTCTCTTGCCGAAGTCATGTGATCACAAGATGATCAGAGTCCATGCAATAAACTTGCTTCATATCTTTGATGTCCCACAGAAGTTCAAAGTCATGAGCCTTATAGTTTAAACTATCAAGAGGACAGTTGCCGATCCGAAGAGGAGTTGTGGGTATGCCCCACAGATCCAGGAGCTGATTAACTCCAAGATGGGCACTAGTACATATCTGCTGGATAAGGAGCACATGCCTATCTACCCAGAATTTGAGGACAACACTGTTGTGATGGATGAAAATGAACCATCTTCTGTGCACGCACAAGCTAAGAAGGAGAAGGCAAAGGCTGAAAAGGCTACAAGGATGCCAACTACTGAAGAAGCATCTCAGTATCTTCTGAAGAGCAAGAAAGATCAGCTTGGCTACTTGATTGCCTCCACTCTGAGGATTGAGAAGGGACTGGCCACCCTGACTCAAAACCAGGAGAGCTTGGAAAGGATCATGGAGCAAAAGTTCTATGACTTGGATGTGAAGGTAACTGAGATCCAGTCTGTTGTGGAGCAACTTCAGGATGATATGAAGGAGAGGAAGGGCAAGACAACCACTAATGCATTTGCCAGAGTGCCTAGAGCTCAGAGGTCTGCTGCAGTGCCTGTTCCAGACACCAGAGCCACTTCATCTGCACCAGCTACAGCCTCAGTGCCACCAGCTCTAGCACCTACTCCATTAGCTCCATCTACTTCGACTGAAGCCTTCGTTCTTGGAGTTATCCGGACACCACCACCTGAAGACCAAGCCTGAGAGACGATTTAGTGCTATGCATTTTCTAGGAACTTTTTGGTAACTTTTGCCAAAGGGGGAGAAAAATGTATAGATCATAGGCTTCGAGAGAGAGCGTTGCTTTTTATTCTCTCTTGCTTTGGTGGTTGAACTTTATTTGCTTTGCTTGTTTGAGATACTTTCTGTCTGTGAGATACTTGGATGATCACGTGTGTTTGATCATATGCTATCTTAATGCTTGTTGGATGACATTATCATTTTATCCCTATATGATCATTCACATTGCTTGGTGATGAGTGCATGTATTTAATTATTATCATTTTGAGCGCTCCACCAAGATGTATGTGACATGGAAGAGTAACCCATGAGCACAACTCTTTGTGCATTTGCAGTGCAAAGCAAATCATAAACTATGCACAGATTTAGGGGGAGCTCTTGCTTTTCACATACTTCTCAAAGCGACAATGTTTTTCACTCTTGTTATCATTTGTCGAAGCTTTGATCTATATGTTGTCATCAATTACCAAAAAGGAGGAGATTGAAAGTTCAACTATCCCTAGGTGGTTTTGGTAATTCCTAACAACATATAACTCATTGAGCTAATGCTATTCCAAGATTAATATTTCAGGAAAAGATCAATGAATGGCATGGCATGGATGAGGAAAGTGGACCCCTCAAAATACTAAGGACAAAAAGATTGGCTCAAGCTCAAAGCTCAAGACTCTACATTTTATATTTTAGTGATCCAAGATCATATTGAGTCTATAGGAAAAGCCAATACTATCAAGGAGGGATGAGGTGTTGTTTAATGAGGTTCTTGCTTCATAGTGCTTAGTGATATGCTCCAAAACCCTCAACTACCTTCCCACATCCACATATTACCTAAACCAAAAGTCAAAATCGGCCCCACCGATTCTTTCTATCCGGCACCACCGAGTTTCAAATGTCATAGCCACTGCCACAAACCCTAGGAAAATCGGTCTCACCGATAGGGATTTCGGTCACACCGAGATGGGGTTTTAATCTCTCTGTCTCCCTTCGTAACGTTTCGGTCCTACCGAGATAAGCGATCGGTCCCACCGAGATTGCAATGTAAACTCTCTGTTTCCCTTTTGTAACATTTTGGTCCCACCGAAATGAGCGATCGGTCCCACCAAGTTTACCTGACCAACTCTCTGGTTAGCTTATTACCAAAATCGGTCTCAACGAGTTTGTGTAATCGGTCACTCCGAGATTACATTATGCCCTAACCCTAACCATATCGGTCCTACCGAGTTGCATCTCAGTCCCACCGAAAACCCTAACGGTCACTAGGTTTGCTAAATCAGTCCGACCGAGTTTTTCAATTCGGTCTCACCGAGATTGGTAAATTGTGTGTAACGGTTAGTTTTTGTGTGGAGGCTATATATACCCCTCCACCCACTCTTCATTCGTGGAGAGAGGCATCAGAACATACATACACTTCCAATACACATTTTCTGAGAGAGAACCATCTACTCATGTGTTGAGGACAAGATATTCCTTTCCTACCATATGAATCTTGATCTCTAGCCTTCCCAAGTTGCTTTCCACTCAAATCTTCTTTCCACAAAATCCATATCCTGTGAGAGAGAGTTGAGTGTTGGGGAGACTATCATTTTAAGCACAAGATCAAGGAGTTCATCATCAACACACCATTTGTTACTTCTTGGAGAGTGGTGTCTCCTAGATTGGCTAGGTGTCACTTGGGAGCCTCCGACAAAGATTGTGGAGTTGAACCAAGGAGTTTGTAAGGGCAAGGAGATCGCCTACTTCATGAATATCTACCGCTAGTGAGGCAAGTCCTTCGTGGGCGATGGCCATGATGGGATAGACAAGGTTGCTTCTTCGTGGACCCTTCGTGGGTGGAGCCCTCCGTGGACTCGCGCAACCGTTACACTTCGTGGGTTGAAGTCTCCATCAACGTGGATGTACGATAGCACCACCTATCGGAACCACGACAAAACATCTGTGTCTCCAATTGCGTTTGAATTCTCCAAACCCTTCCCTCTACATTCTTGCAAGTTGCTTGCTTTACTTTCCGCTGCTCATAGACTCTTTGCATGCTTGCTTTAATTGTGTTAAGATTGCTTGACTTGTGCTCAGTTATCTAAGATATGCCAAATACTAAAATTGGGAAAAGGATAGAATTTTAATTGGTCAAGTAGTCTAATCACCCCCCTCTAGACATACTTCGATCCTACAAGAGGTGTGTTAGGAGCAGCCAGTGGTGGTGGTGGAAGACGCGCGAGCAATTCATTAAACTTGTTATCGAGCTTTGTTTCGAACGTCTTCTCCATGCCATCTATCTTCTCCATGGCCTCTTCAAATCTGTTTAGCACATCTTGCACCTGTCCACTTATCATTTGCTGAAATTTATCATGTAGCTCTTTGTTTGTCATGTTCTCCCAATCTGTCTCATCGGCTTGTGATCCTGTCATGGTTAGCAGCAATAGAAACACACAAGAACATGATCCTACAGACTACTAGGAAGTGGTGGTGTATCACAAATCCGGCAAGCAAATCTGAAATTCTTACTAGTTCATACTTATGAGGACATCAATACCATTGTTACACCAACAGCCCCTGTTGCTATACATACTGGACCAATTACTAGAGCTCGCGCACGCCAATTGAATTATCAGGTACTTTCGTTTCTTGGTAACGATTCTAATGCTCATGAGAATATGATGTTGCCTAACTTGGATACATTTGTCTTGCTTACAAATGAAGGGCTTAGCTTGAACATGAAAGATGAACCTTGGAGCAAGTTCAAGCATGGAGATGATGGCATGCGCAAGGGGATAAAGAATGGAGTTACAAGTGATGATTTCAGGACTTTGAAGCCACTTCATAAATTTCATCTAGAGGCTATTCTAGGTGCTGCGTCACCTTATTATTGGGCCAGGCCCATGTATTTTCGAAATACTTAAGTATAGGCTGTTTTTAGAGTCCGTATGTGTGGGGAAACAAGATTTAGGGTTGGTTTCAGACCCCTCCTCCAAGGGCCACGAAATCCCCCCTCTCTCCTCCATATATACAGCCCTTAGGGCATAGTTTAGACTTTGGGTTTTGTTTAGACTAAAAGTTCGCCATAGTTGCAACTTCGCGTACTTCATTTGTGTCCAACGACCAGACCAAGAGGTCACAGAACCCCACCTTCATTAATAAGGCTTTCCTCTTTTATTCGCAATATCCAGATTGCAATCTTAGTTACTTGCTTGTTCTTTGTTTGCTCGCAGGAAATAGACCCTCGTGGTCAGGTTGATCGTGCTCCGGCGTGGTCAATAACCCTCGGAAGTTCGTTTAGCGATTGCTAAGGCGCAACGTCTTCGCACGTTCGTAGTCGGATCGTCAAAGTCGACTCCCACAGAAAACGATATCTATCTCATCGAAACATCGGGACACTGTAGCCTCTATCACTTACCCACCAGCAGGTGGTGATCGGCAACCGTCATAGTCAAAACTCTCAAAGATTGGATAGAGCGATTGCCAGGTGGTGTCAAATGCATGATGTAGATGTATGTGGAGATGGGAAGGCTTATGATATGGTATAAAAAATATCAGCAATAATCAATTTAGAGATGCAAAGTTGAATAAACGCTCAACAACGGTACTGTGCTGGTCCTAGGCTAGACCGTACTAGAGACGCGAGCATAGAACATGAACAAAATCACGGCGCGGCACGTGAACAAGGGAGGAGCATTCTCTGAATTTTTTTCTTTTTTTCACTTTTTTTGCACTTTTTTTCCTCTTTTTTTGCTCCGCAACAATTTTTTTCGAAAAAGTCTACAAATGGTCTAAAAACTGCCTAGCCAGAATTTCCTAGACTTAGTTTTTTTTTTTGAGTTTGGAACTATTTTTCTACTGCGGGTAGCACAGAATCTCGGGAGTCCGACTCTGTCACGACTCGATGTATCGCGTGATCTGGAACTCGAAAACAAAGCAACAAATACTGGACTCGGACTGTTACATTACCGGTGATACTGTTTGGAGATGGGGGCTGAAGGGGCAGGTGGCTCCATCCAGGTAGTGGTGGGCCTGAGTTCCCAACGGCCACCGACTGTTACTTTGAGGTAGAGCGACAGGGCAGGTTGAGACCACCTAGGAGAGAGGTGGGCCTGGCCCTAGTCGGCATTCGTGGTTACTTCAAAATAACACGCTTAACGAGATCTGGGTATTTGATCTGAGTCTAGCTACTGGCCTATACGCACTAACCATCTACGCAGGGACAGTTATGGGCACTCGACGTCGTGGTATCAGCTGAAGCCTTTGTGACGTCAGCGACTGAGCGGCGCGTGCCGGATTGGAACGTAAGCCTGGTGTTGTATTAAGGGGGCTAGTTGTGCTTCTGGCTGCCCTCGCAACGTGTAGGTGTGCAATGGGCGATTGGCCCAGACCCCTGCGCCATAGGATTTAGACCGGCGTGCTGACCTCTCTGTTGTGCCTAGGTAGGGCTGCGACGTGTTGATCTTATGAGGCCGGGCATGACCCAGGAAAGTGTGTCAGGCCAAATGGGATCGAGCGTGTTGGGTTATGTGGTGCACCCCTACAGGGAAGTTAATATATTCGAATAGCCGTGATCTTCGGTAACAGGACGACTTGGAGTTGTACCTTGACCTTATGACAACTAGAACCGGATACTTAGTCAAACACACCCTTCCAAGTGCCAGATACAACCCGGTGGTCTCTCTCTAATAGGGCGACGAGGAGAGGATCGCCGGGTAGGATTATGCTATGCGATGCTACTTGGAGGACTTCAGTCTGCTCTCTTCTACATGCTGCAACACGGAGGCTGCCAGAAGCGTAGTCTTCAACAGGATTAGCTATCCCCCTCTTATTCTGGCATTCTGCAGTTCAGTCCACCGATATGCCCCTTTACACATATACCCATGCATATGTAGTGTAGCTCTTTGCTTGCGAGTACTTTGGATGAGTACTCACGGTTGCCTTGTTCCCCCTTTTTTCCCATTTCTCTCCCCGATTGCTGCGACCAGACTATGGAGTCCAGGAGCCAGACGCCACCGTCGACAACGACTACTACTACTCGGGAGGTGCCTACTACTACGTGCAGCCCGCTGACGGCGACCAGGAGTAGTTTAGGAGGATCCCAGGCAGGAGGCCTACACCTCTTTCGATCTGTATCCCAGTTTGTGCTAGCCTTCTTAAGGCAAACTTGTGTAACTTATGTCTGTACTCAGATATTGTTGCTTCCTCTGACTCGTCTATGATCGAGTTTTTGTATTCGAGCCTTCGAGGCCCCTGGCTTGTAATATGATGCTTGTAAGACTTATTTTATTTGTAGAGTTGTGTTGTGATATCTTCCCGTGAGTCCCTGATCTTGATCATACACGTTTGCGTGTATGATTAGTGTATGATTGAATTGGGGCCGTCACAACTCGGACTAGGACTGGTGGCGGAGATGAATCTGGTGAAACTCGGACTGCTGGTTGTATATGGCGATGGTATATCTGGACTCGGATTGGTGGTGGTATATGGCGATGGTATATGTGGACTTGGATTGGTGGTTGTATATGGCAGTGGCGATGTATATGGTGGGGTGGTTGTATATGGTAATGATGATGACGATGGTGCGGCGGGGGCGTGACAACCTGTGAACAGAACTCGAAACTCTAAGGGACTAGATGCTAAGACCAGCAACTCAACACGACGATGCAACCAAATTCAACAAAGCAAAACTCTAAAAAGACTATGCAAAGGCTCAGATTGGTTCGGATATGATGACCTGACCCTAAATTTTTTTGGCTTTTTCGTGGACTATAGGTATGAAGAACAGACTCGACCTAAACTACGAAAAACTATAAAATCTCACCGAGCAACCTGGAAATCTAATACCACTTGATAGAGGCGAAGGTGTCCCGATGTTTCAATGAGATAGATATCGTTTTCTGTTGGAGTCAACTTTGACGATCCAACTACGAACGTGCGAAGACGTCGCACCTTAGCAATCGCTAAACCAACTTCCGAGGGTTATTGACCACGCCGGAGCACGATCAACCTGACTACGAGGGTCTATTTCCTGCGAGAAAATGAACAACAAGCAAGAAACTGAGATTGCAATATGGATATTCCGAATAAAAGAGGAAAGCTTTATTGATCAAGGTGGGGTTCTGTGACGCCTTTGTATGGTCATTGAACACAAACGAAGTACGCGAAGTTGCAGCTATGACGAACTTTAATCTAAACAAACCCAAAGTCTAAACGACGCCCTAAGGCTGTATATATAGAGGAAGAGGGGGGGATTTCGTGGCCCTTGGAGGAGGGGTCCAAAACCCACCCTAACTCTTGTTTCCCCACACATACGGACTCTAAAAACAACCTATACTTAAGTATTTCGAAAATACATGGGCTGGCCCAATAATAAGGTGACGCAGCACCTAAAATATCCTCTAGACAAAATTTATGAAGTGGCATCTTGTATATTTCGTCCAAGGCTTCATGCACTCCTTATGGTGGCTTCGAAGTCCTGAAATCATCACTTGTAACTCCGTTCTTGATCCTCTTGCGCATGCCATCATCTCCATGCTTGAACTTGCTCCAACGTTCATCTTTCTTGTCCAAGCTAGGCCCTTCATTTGTAAGCAAAACAAATGTATCCAATTTAGGCAGCATCTTATACTCATGAACATTAGAATCGTTACCAAGAAACGAAAGTTCCTGATAATTCAATTGGCGTGCGCGAGCTCTAGTAATTGGTCCAGTATGTATAGCAGCAGGGGCTGTGGGTGTAACATTGGTATTGATGTCCTCATCAGGAGTTGATACGTCCATTTTGCATCATGTTTTCTTGCTGTTATTTATGTTGTTTTCATCCATAATAATGCTTTTTGGAGTAATTCTAATGAATTTTCTCTCATAATTAGCAAGGTACACACCAAGGGGGAGAATTCTGGCAGCTGGAAATGTGGACTGGAAAAGCTACGTTTGGCTACCTATTCTGCACAACTCCAAACAAGCTGAAACTTCATGGGGATTTTTATGGAATATATAAGAATTATTGGAGAAAATAACTACAGAGGGGGCCACCAGGTGGGCCCAACCCACCTGGGCGTGCCAGGGCCCATGGCGCGCCTCGGGTTTTGTGGCCTCCTCGGCCCACCTCCGGTGCCCATCTTTTGGTATATATGTCATTTTGACCTAGAAAAAAAATAAGGAGAGGACTTAGCTCATCTCTTGTGTTCAATCTTGTTACTGGAACTATAGGTTGGTACTTGTGGGTGACTAGTAGTGTTGATTACATCTTGTAGTTGATTACTATATGGTTTATTTGGTGGAAGATTATATGTTCACATCCAATTAATATGCTATTTAATACCCCTATGATCATGAGCATGTTTATTGTTTGTGAGTAGTTACCTTTGTTCTTCAGGTCACGGGAGAAATCATGTTGCAAGTAATCATGTGAATTTGATATGTGTTCGATATTTTGATAGTATGTATGTTGTGATTCCCTTAGTGGTGTCATGTGAACGTCGACTACATGACAGTTCACCATATTTGGGCCTAAGGGAATGCATTGTGGAGTAGCAATTAGATGATGGGTTGCAAGAGTGACAGAAGCTTAAACCCTAGTTTATGCGCTATTCTGTAAGGGACCGATTGGATCCCAAAGTTCAATGCTATGGTTAGAATTTATTCTTAATAATTTTCTCATAGTTGCGGATTCTTGTGGGAGGGTTAATCATAAGTAGGAGGTTTATTCAAGTAAGAACAGCACCTAAGCAGCGGTCCACCCACATATCAAATTATCAAAGTAGCGTACACAAATCAAACCAACATGATGAAAGTGACTAGATGAAATTCCCGTGTACCCTCAAGAACGGTTTGCTTATAAGAGACCGTTTTGGCATGTCCTTTGCCTCAAAAGGATTGGGCTACCTTGCTGCACTTATCAAAAATATCTACAATTGATCCCCTATACTTGTGGGTCATCACCCATCTAAACCCCCACCATGCTCTTCGACGTTGGATCATGATCGTGTGGGCGAAAACCACACCTCAATAGCCCGCTCCTTGCTCCCTCTATCTATAAAAGGCCTCCCCTCCTGAAATTGGGATCAAACCCTACATCCCCCTCCTTCAAGCCGTCGGACGCGTCCGCCCATGCCGGACACGTCCGCGCCGCCGCCCGCCACCACTATGCGCCTACCACGTGTCCACTCCGCCACCTCCCGCCGTTGCGGTCCGCCAAGCCCATCACGGGATTGCACGAGCATGTAGCCGTCGCTGCTACCTGCCGCCCGCACCCAAGCGCACCGCCCGCCTCCTCACCGCATCATCCCGCTGCCGCTAACCTCTCCGCCGGTGACCCCCGCGCCTTCCGCCACCATTCCCGTACGCCGGGGCCGGATCCGCCACCGGGGCCGCCGACTCCCCGGCCTCCTCCGACCTCGTCGGAGAGTCGGCGCCGCTCGGGTCCTCCTCTGCCTCCGACTCGACCCGGATCCACTGACTCGCACCCGATCCGCAAGGAGGTCCAATTTCTTCCAAGTCCCAGAAACTTTCATCTCATGTGTGCCTCTTTGCGATGTCATAACTTCGTGCATATTGCTCCGTTTCGCGTGCATGATATATCAAATTGTTCATCTCTGAGTGCTCTAGACGATGGCATAATTTGAATGCATGTTACTGATCATCTTGATGCCTTAATCATTGTTGCAAAAGTGCTAAATGATATAATCTGCTGGAAATTGCTGAAACTTGTTGATTGCTCGTTTTCATAGCATTTTGTGTGATTATCTTTTGAGCATCATGTCAACATGTTTTAGGAGAACATTAATGCCATCTTTACTGTGGTGCAATCCATGTATTTTCATATGCTCTATGGTGACTAGCACAATCACGCAAAGTAGGGTACTTGTTGTTGCTGATTTTAGTGACTTAGTGTTTTCTGCTAAGTGTGAAACTGCTATATTATGTTGCCATGTTAACTTGATGGTACTAGTGGATCCATGCATAATTTGGAGATGCTTAGTAAGGATGTTTTGTACATCTTGTTATGTTTTATCCATCCATGCTCTTTTTTGCAATTATAGCATGTTGTAGCTTGTTACTACCATGCTCCAAATTTGCTAAATAATGTTTATGTCAGCCTATTATCAGTAAGTTCAATGTTTCCATGTGAATAGCTAGTGTTCTATGCCTCCTATGACCATATTCTTGCCATGAATAGCTGCACAAATATGTCTTCTTGCTATTGGTTGTATTCACATGCCATGATATGCTTTATGTTGAGCTAACCAAGCTTGCAAACATGTCTACTTGTCTCTATTTCTGCCATGTCCAGTAAATTCCACCAATTCAGTGAATCTGTTATCATTTGCATTCTTGCTATGATGTTTTGAGCATGTTCTAGTGTTTTCTACCAGTATCTTAGTGTCCATTTTTTGTAGTGCTTGGCATTTACATGCTTACCGTGCCCTTTTAGGCCATGAAATGTTCCTATAGCATATACTTTTTTTGTCTCAAAGTATGCATCATGACTCTATTTTCAGCCTTTGTTTCTCACCAAGTCTGAGAATCTATTATGCTTTGCAATCTTCTCTTGATGAATGCCATTGATCTAGAGGTTATATGGAGATGCTTAGTAATCATGTTTTTCCATGTTTAACCTGTACTTTAGTTCCATGCTTTTGTTTGCCATGATCTTGCACTGTAGCATGTTTATTTCTTGCCTTCAACATGTCAACATGTTATTTCTGCTCACTTGTATGCCCTGTTTTTCACAAAGTCATAATCTGTGTTATAAAGTTACTTTTTGCATTAATCATATTGGATTAATCCTGATGCCTATGAACCTGAACCTTGATGTTATTTGAAGGATGTAATCTGTACTTTGAGTGCATATAAAGTTTGTGTCCATATGTTTCCTTTAGCATGTTGTTTCCTTGACTGAAAGGTGCTTAGTTGTTGTTTTGGACAGATTGTTTTGGAACTTGTTTCGTGTGTGTGTGTTGAACTGTTGCTCCGTTTTGAGCATGCTATGAAACTTTCTTGGTTTTATATGTAGTTTCATCATGCCATGTTGTATCCATGTTTTGGAGTGTTTGTTCTTGTGTTTGTAAGCATTTTGCGTCAATGACATGTTTAACTTGTTTTGCTCATATCTTCTAGGCCGTAGCTCTGAATTAAATGAACTTTATATGTAACTTGACTAGAAAGACGCGTAGATCATCATGGTGCACTTTAACTTGATGTTTAACAACTTAAACATAATGTGTTATTCAGATCTGGACCAATTTCGAAATTTGCATATGGGGACTTTCCAGAGTTGTTCTATGTTGTTTCCGGCCTCATTTAAACTTGGTTTGATGTGATGTTCTTGTATACATTATCTTTTGCCATGAGTAGCATCATGTAGCCTTGTCATGCATCATACTTGGTTGATAAACATGTCATTTTTATGTGTTGTGTGTTTACCTTGTTGTTTGTTTCTTTTCGGTTGTGCTTCTTCTCGATAGTTCCTGTTTCGTTGTGATCGCGAGGATTCGTTCGACTACGTGGGTTCGTCTTCTTCATGGACTCGTTCTTCTTCCTATCGGGATTTCAGGAAAGATGACCGTCACCTTGGATCTCACTACTATGTTTGCTATGCTAGTTGTCTCGATGCTATCTCTATGTCGCGCTACCTACAACTTGTTTATCAAGCCTCCCAAATTGCCATGATAGCCTCTAACCTTTTCCACCATTCTAGCAGACCGTTGTTTGGCTATGTTACCGCTTTGCTCAGCCCCTCTTATAGCGTTGCTAGTTGCAGGTTGTTCGATGTTGGGACATGGATATCATGGGATATAACAATATCTCTTATTTAATTAATGCATCTATATACTTGGTAAAGAGTGGAAGGCTCGGCCTTTTGCCTAGTGTTTTGCTCCACTCTTGCCGCCTTAGTTTCCGTCATACCGGTGTTATATTCCTTGATTTTGCGTCCCTAACACGGTGAGGGTTTATGGGCCCCTCTTGACAGTTCGCTTTGAATAAAACTCTTCCAGCAAGGCCCAACATTGGCTTTACCATTTGCCTAATAACAACTAAAAACTTGTATAGGGACCTGCGGCCCCCGAGGTCTCTTAATCAACCCCCCGGGCTAGTGCTCCTCATTAGTGTTGGTCCAAACTGTCAACCACCGGTGGCCGCCAGGGGAAACTCTGTGATTGGCCTACCGGAAGTTTGGACAATCCGGTCGTGGCTTGAGACAAGATATTCGTAGCTACTATCAGGGTGTCGGCATGCCGGGGGGGTCTTCCTGGTTTTGTTTTACCATTGTCGAAATTCCTTGTGCACCGGGATCCCGAGTTTGATCGGATGTCCCGCAAATGGAGGATTGTCTCTCCGGATCGTGAGCATGTCATGGGATAAGTTGGGACACCCCTGCTGTGTATAAACTTCCAACAGCCGTGCCCGCGGTTATGTGGCAGATGGGAATTTGTTAATATTTGGTTGTAGTGGACTTGAACTAAACTCCATTAAAATACACCAACCGTGTGCGTAACCGTGATGGTCTCTTTTGGATTGAGTCGAGAAGAGAACACGGGAGGTCTATGTTTGAACGTAAGTAGTTCAAGATCACTTCTTGATCATTACTAGTTTGCGACCGTTTGCGTAGTTTCTCATCTTACTCTTGTACTCGTAAGTTCGCCACCATACAATGCTTAGTCGCTTACTGCAACCTCACCACTTATCCATTCCATACCCATTAAGCTTTGCTAGTCATGATACCCATGGTAATGGGATTGCTGAGTCCATGTTGCTCACAGATTACTAAAATAACAGTTGCAGGTACAGGTAATGCGATGATCCGACGTGAGAGTGATGTTTTCTTGTTTTGGCGTTCTTCTTCGATCTTGGGACAGTTTCCTCGTCGGCAGCCTGGGCTAGTAGGGTGGATGTCATTTGAACTTTTGTTTGTTCTTATGTATGATGTTTGATGTATTCATGCGAAATTTGTACGCCGTTGTATGTATCCCCATCTATTATGTAATGGTACGATGTAATGATATCCACCTTGCAAAGTGTTTCAATATGCGGCTCTATCCTTGGTGGGACCTTCGAGTTCCTTGATACGTCCCCAACGTATCTATAATCTTTTATTGTTCCATGCTATTATATTATCAACTTTGGATGTTTTATATGCATTTATATGTTATTTTATATGATTTTTGGGACTAACCTATTAACCTAGAGCCCAGTGCCAGTTTCCATTTTTTGTTGTTTTTGAGTATCGCAAAAAAGGAAAACCAAACGGAGTCCAATTGACCTGAAATTTCACAGAGATCATTTTTGGACCAGAAGAATCCCACGGAGTACCGGAGATGGGCCAAAAGAGACCTAAGGCCACCATGAGGGTGGGGGCGCGCCCTAACCCCCCTGGGCGCGCCCCCTACCTCGTGGCCGCCTCGGGGACCCCCCTGACTTGTTCCCGACTCCAACACCTCTTATATAAACCCAAACTTCCAGAAAGAAACATAGATTGGGAGTTCCGCCGCCGCAAGCCTCTGTAGCCACGAAAAACCAATCTAGACCCATTCTGGCAGGCTTTCGGAGGGGGGAATCCCTCTCCGGTGGCCATCTTCATCATCCCGGCGCTCTCCGTGACGAGGAGGAAGTAGTTCACCCTCAGGGCTGAGGGTGTGTACCAGTAGCTATGTGTTTGATCTCTCTCTCTCTATCGTGTTCTTAATTTGGCACGATCTTGATGTATCGCGAGCTTTGCTATTATAGTTGGATCTTATGATGTTTCTCCCCCTCTACTCTCTTGTACTGGTTTGAGTTTTCCCTTTGAAGTTATCTTTTCAGATTGAGTCTTTAAGGATTTGAGAACACTTGATATATGTCTTGCATGTGCTTATCTGTGGTGACAATGGGATATCACGTGATCCAATTGATGTATGTTTTGGTGATCAACTTGCGAGTTCCGTGACCTCGTGAACTTATGCATAGGGGTTGGCACACGTTTTCGTCTTGACTCTACGGTAGAAACTTTGGGGCACTCTTTAAAGTTCTTTGTGTTGGTTGAATAGATGAATCTGAGATTGTGTGATGCATATCATATAATCATACCCACGGATACTTGAGGTGACATTGGAGTATCTAGGTGACATTAGGGTTTTGGTTGATTTGTGTCTCAAGGTGTTATTCTAGTACGAACTCTATGATAGATCGATCAGAAAGGATAACTTTGAGGTGCCTTCGTACCCTGCAATAATCTCTTCGTTTTTTCTCCGCTATTAGTGACTTTGGAGTGACTCTTTGTTGCATGTTGCGGGATAGTTATACGATCCAATTATGTTATTATTGTTGAGAGAAATTGCACTAGTGAAAGTATGAACCCTAGGCCTTATTTCCTAGCATTGAAATACCGTTTACGCTCACTTTTACCACTTGCTACCTTGTTGTTTTTATATTTCCATATTACATAAACCTATATCTATCATCCATATTGCACTTGTATCACCATCTCTTCGCCGAACTAGTGCACCTATACAATTTACCATTGTATTGGGTGTGTTGGGGACACAAGAGACTCTTTGTTATTTGGTTGCAAGGTTGTTTGAGAGAGACCATCTTCATCCTACGCCTCCCCCGGATTGATAAACCTTAGGCCATACACTTGAGGGAAATTTGCTACTATCCTACAAACCTCTGCACTTGGAGGCCCAACAACGTCTACAAGAAGAAGGTTGTGTAGTAGACATCAAGCTCTTTTCTGGCGCCGTTGTCGGGGAGGTTAGTGCTTGAAGGTATATCTTTAGATCTGGCAATCGAATCTTTTAGTTTCTTATTTTATCACTAGTTTAGTCTATAAAAGAAAATTACAAAAAATGGAATTAAGGGTACCTCATATGCTTCATCTTTTTAATATCTTTCATGAAAATAAGGATTCCGATAATTGTGCGAAAGTGTTACAAGAAGAATGCATTAGAATGTTTGGCACTAAATCTTTTTATGATGAGCATGATTAAAATGTTGTTAGTATGAATTATTTGAATACCCATGATACTAATGATGTGCAAAGCCACAAGCTTGGGGATGCTATGTTTGATGAAGATGATATTTTTTGTCCCCCAAGTTTTGATGAGCAAATTTATTATGATGATAGCATGCCTCCTATTTATGATGATTATATTGATGAAAGTGGGTTTGGAAGAGTGTAAACTTTAGGAAGTAATGATCCCATGATACGTCTCCATCGTATCTACTTTTCCAAACACATTTGCCCTTGTTTTGGACTCTAACTTGTATGATTTGAATGGAACTAACCCGGACTAACGCTGTTTTCAGCAGAATTGCCATGGTGTTGTTTTATGTGCAGAAAACAAATATTCTCGGAATGACCTGAAACTCCACGGAACATCTTAGAAAAAATAATAAAAAATCCTCGCCAAAGATGAAGACCAGATGGGGCGCACACCCTGTCCACGAGGGTGGGGGGTGCATCCCCCTCTAGGGCGCGCCCCCTACCTTGTGGGCCCCCTGGATGCCCTCCGACGCCAACTCCAACTCTATATATTTTCTGTCGGAGAGAAAAAAATCAGAGAGAAGAAATCATCGTGTTCTACGATACGGAGCCGCCGCCAAGCCCTAAAACCTCTCGGGAGGGCTGATCTGGGGTCCGTTCGGGGCTCCGGAGAGGGGGATTCGTCGCCGTCGTCATCATCAACCATCCTCCATCACCAATTTCATGATGCTCACCGCCGTGCGTGAGTAATTCCATCGTAGGCTTGCTGGACGGTGATGGGTTGGATGAGATTTATCATGTAATCGAGTTAGTTTTGTTAGGGTTTGATCCCTAGTATCCATTATGTTCTGAGACTGATGTTGCTATGACTTTGCTATGCTTAATGCTTGTCACTAGGGCCGGAGTGCCATGATTTCAGATCTGAATCTATTATGGTTTCATGAATATATGTGAGTTCTTGATCCTATCTTGCAAGTTTATAGTCACCTACTATGTGTTATGTTCCGGCAACCCCAAAGTGACAATAATCGGGACCACTGCAGGTGATGACCATAGTTTGAGGAGTTCATGTATTCACTATGTGCTAATGCTTTGTTCCGGTTCTCTGTTAAAAGGAGGCCTTAATATTCCTTAGTTTCCAATAGGACCCCGCTGCCACGGGAGGGTAGGACAAAAGATGTCATGCAAGTTTTTTTCCATAAGCACGTATGACTATATGCGGAATACATGCCTACATTACATTGATGAATTGGAGCTAGTTCTGTGTCACCCTATGTTATGACTGTTACATGATGAACCGCATCAGGCATAATTATCCATCACTGATCCGGTGCCTACGAGTTTTGCATATACTGGTTCTCGCTTATTTACTTTCCTGCTGCTACCGTTACAATCACTACAAAATACCAAAAACATTACTTTTGTTGTCTTTACTTTTGTTGCCGCTACCACCACTATCTTATTACTTTGCTACTAAACACTTTGCTGCAGATACTAAGTTTCCAGGTGTGGTTGAATTGACAACTCAGCTGCTAATACTTGAGAATATTCTTTGGCTCCCCTTGTGTCGAATCAATAAATTTGGGTTGAATATTGTACCCTCGAAAGTTGTTGCGATCCCCTATACTTGTGGGTCATCAAGACTAATTTCTGGCACCGTTGCCGGGGAGCATAGCTCTATTATTTGAGTCACTTGGGATTTATATCTGCTTATCATTATGAAGAACTTGAGAGATCCAAAAACCAAGATCTATCCCTCAACTACGAGGGGAGGTAAGGAACTGCCATCTAGCTCTGCACTTGATTCACCTTCTATTATGAGTAGGCTAGCGACACCTAAACCTGCTTCTGCTATTCGTTCCGATATGTCGCATGTTATTGATAATGCCACTTCTGCTATGCATGATACTGATGATGAAACTGCTTCTATGCCTGATACTACTGTGCCCCTTGGTGAATTTCTTGATGAGCAAATTGCTAGGGCTAGAGAAAAAGAAATTATTGAATCTGAATACGATGATGATAGTGATGATGAAAATATGCCGGTTATCCCTGAGGGTTATCTTTTTGATATGGAATCTTCTGCCGCTATTTTAGCTTGCAGGGATAGATATGAGCTTAAGAGGTTATTAGTTAAATGGAACAAAGAATCACTTAGAGATAAAATGAAACCCGACTCTGCTTTTGCTACTTCACCTATATGTGTTCCTGATAAGGATTATGAATTCTCTGTTGATCTTGATATAATTACTTTGGTTGAATCTGATCCGTTTTATGGCTATGAATCTGAGACTGTTGTGGCACATCTTACTAAGTTAAATGATATAGCCGCCCTGTTTACTAATGATGAGAGATCACGTTACTTTTATATACTCAAAATATTACCGTTCTCATTAAAGGGTGATGCTAAGATATGGTTTAATTCTCTTGATCCTGGTTGTGTGCGTAGTCCCCAGGATATGATTTATTACTTCTCTGCTAAATATTTCCCTACTCATAAGAAAAAAGCTGCTTGGAGGGAAATATACAACTTTGTGCAAATTAAAGAAGAGAGTCTCCCACAAGCTTGGGGGAGTCTTCTCAAGTTACTTAATGCTTTGCCTGATCATCCTCTTAAGAAACCCGAAATACTTGATATCTTTTATAATGGACTAACCGATGCTTCCAGAGATTACCTGGATAGTTGTGCTGGTTCTCTTTTCAGGGAAAGAACACCGGATGAAGCTGAAATTCTATTGAATAATATGTTGACAAATGAAAATAATTGGGCACCTCCTGAGCGAGCTCCTGCTCCATATACTGAGCTTATTCCTAAACCAACTCCAAAGAATTTACCTCCTATTGAAGAAATACATGGTCTTAATATACCACCTGTTGAAGAAACATATGATCTCAATTCTTTATTTATTGAAGAACCTCCTGATCCCGATATTCCGACACAGGTAGTAAAGGTAAATTCTCTCTATAGATACGATAAAGCTGAAGTCCCTCCTACTAAAATTGATAGTCAGTGCTTGGATGAGTTTGATAACTTTATGTTTAAGCAAGACGACTTCAATGCTTATTTTGGTAGACAATTAAAAGAATATGCTTATATGATTAGACGCTTGGGTGATTATATGGATAATATTAAAGGTGAACTTAAACTTGTTAGCAAACATGCTTCTATGGTCACCACGCAAGTAGAACAAGTGCTTAAAGCTCAAAAAGAAGTGCTTGATGAAATGAATAGTAAGAAAAATGATTATTCTGTTAGAGTGGCTACTAGAACTGGTAGAATGACTCAGGAACCTTTGTATCCTGAAGGCCACCCTAAGAGAATCGAGCAAGATTCTGAGAGAAATAATATTGATGTTCCTAGTTCTTCTAAAAAGAAGAAAAAGAAAAATGATGGAACTATGCAAACTTCTAGTGAACCTATTGCTGAACCACCTGATAATCCAAATGATATATCTATGTCTGATGCTGAAACACAATCTGGTAATGAACATGAACATAATGAAAATATTAATGATGATGTTCATGATGATGCTCAACCTAGTAATGACAATGATGTAGAAATTAAACCTGTTGTTGATCTTGATAACCCACAATCAAAGAATCAACGTTATGATAAAAGAGACTTTGTTGCTAGGAAACATGGTAAAGAAAGGGAACCTTGGGTTCAGAAACCCATGCCTTTTCCTCCAAAACCATCCAAGAAAAAGGATGATGAGGATTTTGAGCGCTTTGCTGAAATGATTAGGCCTATCTTTTTGCGTATGCAATTAACTGATGTGCTCAAAACAAATCCTTATGCTAAATATATGAAGGATATCATTACTAATAAAAGAAAGATACCGGAAGCTGAGATTTCCACCATGCTTGCTAATTATACTTTTAAGGGTGGAATACCAAAGAAACTTGGAGATCCCGGGGTACCTACTATACCTTGATCCATTAAAAGAAATTATATTAAAACTGCTTTATGTGATCTTGGATCCGGTGTTAGTGTTATGCCTCTCTCTTTATATCATAGACTTGACTTGAATAAGCTGACACCTACCGAAATATCTTTGCAAATGGCTGATAAATCAACTGTTATACCTGTCGGTATTTGTGAGGATGTGCCTGTTGTGGTTGCAAACATTACTATTTTAACGGACTTTGTTATTCTTGATATTCCCGCGGATGATAGTATGTCTATTATTCTTGGAAGAGCTTTTGTTAATACTGCAGGGGCTGTTATTGATTGCAACAAAGGCAATGTCACTTTTCATGTTAATGGTAATGAGCATACGGTACACTTTCCGAGGAAACAACCTCAAGTTCATAGTATCAACTCCATTGGAAAAATTCCATCGATTATAATTGGAGGTTTTGAATTTCGTCTTCCTACAGTCAAAAAGAAATATGATATACTTATTATAGGGGATGTGCATATCCCCGTTGAGGTAACTTAGTGTTATTCGAAATTTCTCTGGCTTCATGATTATCGGAATGAGTTTGTTAACAAGACTTGATCAACCTTGTTAGTGGATTCTTTTTGATGAGCATGAGATGGATGAAACTATAAGCACAAACTTCTGTACCCTCTCTATACTTTCTGTTAATTAGTAGAAATAAAGTAAAAATAGTATTTTTCTATCTGTTTCCTGGCTTATCCGTGTAATATAAAAATATCCTGAAAATAAAAGTGCTCAGAATGACATGCCAATTTAATATGATTTTTTCGGGAATATTTGAGGATTTACTGTGCAAAAATTACCGCGGGAGGAGCTGCCACCTGGCCACGAGGGTGGTGGGCGCTCCCCCCCCCCTCTATGGCGCGCCCCCTGCTTCGTGGGCCCACGGTGGCCCTCCTCAACTTATCCCAACACCCATCTTCTTCCTCTGTTTCACACAAACCCGAAAAGCCAACTCAAGCACGAGTTCCAACCCTCTTTGCTGCCATTTTCGATCTCCTTGCTCAAAGCACCTCTCACAAAACAGCTTGGGGAGATTGTTCCTTGGTATGTGACTCCTCCATTGGTCCAATTAGTTTTTGTTCTAGTGCTTTATTCATTGCAAATTTTTGCTGCTTAGGTGACCCTGTTCTTGAGCTTGCATGTCAAATTTATATGGTCAAAGGTAGTTTTGATGCATGAGATAGGCCCTAGGCACTTGTAGGAGTAGTTTCTATCAATATTATTGAGTTTGGTTTACTTTTATTTTGAAGTTACTAAAAATTTCATAATTTTTCAGAAAATTATGAGGAGATTATTGAGGGGATCATCGAGCAAAATCTCGAAGGAAAAGGCACCGAAGCCTAAGTATAATTTGCCGCGCACTGCGGAGATTCGGGCCTGTGAATGGCCTTCTGATGATTTCTTGAGAGCAGCCTGTATCTATGAAGATTTTTATGAATTGGCTCACAATGCAGGCCTCACCGCTTTCCTCCACGACCAATGCGATCAGTATCTCTTACTCACAAATACCTTTGTGCAAAACTTTCATTTTCATTCTAGGAACTCACCACCTACGGTGGAGTTTCATTTATATGATGAGCATAAGGAGATGTCACTTTATGATTTTTGTCGGATTTGTTTAGTCCCTTTTGAGGGAAAGACAGAAGAACCACATCATGATGATGTGGTTGGGTTTATTGATACTATCACTGCAGGAGAAACTAGGAAGGTTTCCGATGCACGAATCACTAGCATACATTTACCTGTTTTACGTTACTTTGCATTATTTGCTAGTTGTTGTTTAATTGGACGCGGAAACTGTGGAAACCTTAGTATCCCTGATATAATTATTGTGCTCCCCGGTTTATACATTGATATCACTTTTAGTATGGGCGGTATTATTGCTAGATGGTTAAGTATGAACCGTACCAAAGGCCCCATCTTTGGAGGCATCTATGCTACACGCCTAGCCGTACATTTTAACATACCTATTAGGCATGCTGAGAAGGAAGAAAAGGTGCTGCCCCGTGTTTATCTAGATCACGAAAGTATGGTGGCACATGATTTTATTGTTAAGAATAGGGCAGGAGAGATTAAATATCAATTGTTCTTTAACAAACATGATCCTGAGACTATTATCCTGCCTGCTCCTTCTTTGTTTGATTTGACTGTAGGCACGTACCTAGTTCCGTTGATGGCTATTCACACCTACCGGAACCCTGCACCAGCCGAGGAGCCAGAACCGGAACCATAATGTGATCCTTCACGGCAGTCTAACTATCAGTGGGATCCGGAGATGATTGCCAGCCAGTGGCAATCGGAGCCTTCTTCTTCCTCATCACAGTACGACCCCAACAACTATTATTATGGATATCAGCCAGGCCAGCCGTGGCCATAGACCAACTTAGGCCAAAAGACTAAGCTTGGGGGAGTACGTATTTCTCACCGACATTACATTTATGTTCACACACACTCATTGCTAGATGTCAGTGCTCATTCTTTTTCACTGTAATATCCATGCTAGTTTATTTTCTTTTTCCTGCTTTCTTCTTGTGTGTTTGTTAAACCTTAAGAAAAACCAAAAAATAGCAGTAGTTTATTTTTCTACTGTAGTAGTAGTAATTAAAAAGAAAACCCAAAAATATTTCTCGTTCTTCTTTTGCTTGTTGGGAGCTTTCCCGTGTAAATAGTTTTATTTCTTTTCTTTTCTTTGGGGGTCAGTAGGAGAAGACCAAAATTAAATTGTTGAAATGGCTCTTATATGCATTATTGTTGATTTAACCAAGAGCCCATATTGCCTTGTCTTCTCCTGTTTATTGAATGCTCGCAGATTCCAGCTTAGTCCAATGCACGTACACTCTTATTGTTATTCACACCATTCGGTCGTGCAAGTGAAAGGCAATTATGATGATATATGATGGGCTGACTAAGATGAGAAAGGCTGGTATGAACTCGACATCTTTTGTTTTTGTAAATATGATGAGCCCCTCCTTCTTGATTCAGCTTATTATGAATAAACATGTTTGCAATGACAATTAGAGATCGTAGTTGCTTGTGCCATGCTTGATTAGCTATGAGTTATAATGATTTACCTTGTGTGCCAACATGCTATTTCAATGATTATGATGTGGTATGATGGGGTGGTATCCTCCTTTGAATGATTTAAGTGACTTGACTTGGCACATGTTCACGCATGTAGTTGAAACAAATCAACATAGCCTTCAAGATATTTATGTTCATGGTGGATTATATCCTACTCATGCTTGCATCCAATGTTTATTAATTTTAATAGATGTACATGGCTGTTGTCGCTCTCTAGTTGGTCGCTTCCCAGTCTTTTGCTAGCCTTCACTTGTACTAAGCGGGAATACTGCTTGTGCATCCAATCCCTTAAACCCCAAAGTTATTCCATATGAGTCCACTATACCTTCCTATATGCGGTATCTACCTGCCGTTCCAAGTACATTTGTATGTGCCAAACTCTAAACCTTCAGATAAACATTCTGTTTTGTATGCTCGAATAGCTCATGTATCAACCAAGGCTGTCCTTATCTTCCGTGTTACGCGGGTTATTCTCAAATGGCTGGTCATCTGGATGCCCAGTCCCATGCTTTATGCAAACCAAATCAAAATTAATTGCAAACAAAACTCCCCCTGGGACCTGATGTATGTTGGAGACACTCTTGTTTCGAGCAAGTCATGGATTGATGCTTGTTGGTGGAGGGGGAGTATAAACTTTACCATTCTGTTTGGGAACCGCCTATAATGTGTTTAGCATGGAAGATATTGCCATCTCTTAGTTGCTACGTTGACAATGAAAGTATACCGCTCAAAATACAATTTATCTCTATTTCAAAACCGAGCTCTGGCACCTCTACAAATCCCTACTTCCCTCTGCGAAGGGCCTATCCATTTACTTTTATGTTGAGTCATCACCCTCTTATTAAAAAGCACTAGCTGGAGAGCACAACTGTCATCTGCATTCATCACTATTAATCTATGTTGGGTGTGACTATGATTGGATCTCTTTTACCATGAATTAAAATGTCTAGTCAGTCACTGATCTTTAAAGGTGCTCTGCATTTATGTTTTGCAGTCTCAGAAAGGGCTAGCGAGATACCATCTTGTTATATCATATTATGATTGTTTTGAGAAAGTGTTGTCATCCGAGATTTATTATTATGGCTTGCTACTTGATTATACTATTGATATGAGTAATTATGAGACCTGAGAATTATTGCAAATGTGGTTAGTTATGATCTATGCTGAAAACTTGAATGCTGGCTTGATATAGTTACAACAACAAGAGCAAACAGAGTTTGTAAAAGTTTTTCTTTCTTTCTTTCAGTTTGTCAACTGAATTGCTTGAGGACAAGCAAGGGTTTAAGCTTGGGGGAGTTGATACGTCTCCGTCGTATCTACTTTTCGAAACACTTTTGCCCTTGTTTTGGACTCTAACTTGTATGATTTGAATGGAACTAACCCGGACTGACGCTGTTTTCAGCAGAATTGCCATGGTGTTGTTTTATGTGCAGAAAACAAATATTCCTCGAAATGACCTGAAACTCCACGGAACATCTTAGAAAAAATAATAAAAAATCCTCGCCAAGGATGAAGACCAGGGGGCCCACACCCTGTCCACGAGGGTGCCCCCCCTCTAGGGCGCGCCCCCTACCTCGTGGGCCCCCTGAATGCCCTCCGACGCCAACTCCAACTCTATATATTTTCTTTCGGAGAGAAAAAAATCAGAGAGAAGAAATCATCGCATTTTACTATACGGAGCCGCCGCCAAGCCCTAAAACCTCTCGGGAGGTCTGATCTGGAGTCCGTTCGAGGCTCCGGAGAGGGGGATTCGTCGCCGTCGTCATCATCAACCATCCTCCATCACCAATTTCATGATGCTCCCCGCCGTGCGTGAGTAATTCCATCGTAGGCTTGCCGGACGGTGATGGGTTGGATGAGATTTATCATGTAATCGAGTTCGTTTTGTTAGGGTTTGATCCCTAGTATCCATTATGTTCTGAGATTGATGTTGCTATGACTTTTCTATGCTTAATGCTTGTCACTAGGGCCCAAGTGCCATCATTTCAGATCTGAACCTATTATGTTTTCATGAATATATGTGAGTTCTTGATCCTATCTTGCAAGTCTATAGTCACCGACTATGTGTTATGATCCGGCAACCCCGAAGTGACAATAATCGGGACCACTCCCGGTGATGACCATAGTTTGAGGAGTTCATTTATTAACTATGTGCTAATGCTTTGTTCCGGTTCTCTATTAAAAGGAGGCCTTAATATCCCTTAGTTTCCAATAGGACCCCGCTGCCACGGGAGGGTAGGACAAAAGATGTCATGCAAGTTCTTTTCCATAAGCACGTATGACTATATGCGGAATACATGCCTACATTACATTGATGAATTGGAGCTAGTTCTGTGTCACCCTATGTTATGACTGTTACATGATGAACTGCATCCGGCATAATTATCCACCACTGATCCGGTGCCAACGAGTTTTCCGTATACTGGTTCTCGGTTATTTACTTTCCCGCTGCTACCGTTACAATCACTACAAATACCAAAAACATTACTTTTGCTGTCATTACTTTTGTTGCCGCTACCACCACTATCATATTACTTTGCTACTAAACACTTTGCTGCAGATACTAAGTTTCCAGGTGTGGTTGAATTGACAATTCATCTGCTAATACTTGAGAATATTCTTTGGCTCCCCTTGTGTCGAATCAATAAATTTGGGTTGGATACTCTACCCTCGAAAGATGTTGCGATCCCCTATACTTGTGGGTCATCATCCCACTATTTTGGAGGGTGTTGAATCTTATTATGATAATTATGAAAGTGGATTTGGAGAGGTCATGACTTTACTTCGTGATGAATCGACTATTTCGGAAGAGGTTCCAATTGATTTTGTGAACAAAGTTGCAATATATGATGATTATTGTGATGACATGTATGATATAAAGAATAGTGATAACCATGAAACTTGTCATCTTGATTTTAATTTTCAATTGGATTGTACCTCACATGATAGTTATTTTGTTGAGTTTGCTCCCACTATTATCCACGACAATAAATTTCTTATGGGGAGAGTAATAATATTTCTATGCTTATGCATCATGAAAGTAATGCTTTATGTGGTAACTATATTTTTGAATTCATTCATTATGCTACTGAAAATTATTATGAGGGAGGAATATATGCTTGTAGGAATTGCAATAATATCAAGTTTCCTCTCTATGTGTTGAAAATCTTGAAGATTTGCTTGTTTTACCTTCCTATGCAAGTTGATTATTGTTCCCATAAGTTGTTTTCTCACAAAATACCTATGCATAGGAAGTGGGACTTAAATGTGCTAGTTATATTCTTCATGATGCTCTCTTTATGTTTCAATTCTTATCTTTTATGTGAGCATCATTGAAATCGTCATGCCTAGCTAGGGGTGTTAAACGATAGCGCTTGTTTGGAGGCAACCCAATTTTATTATTGTTCTTTGCCTTTTGCTCCTGTTTAGTAATAAATAATTCAGAAAGCCTCTGTTTAGATGTGGTTTTATGTTTTAATTAGTGTTTGTGCCCAGTACAACCTTTGGGAAGACTTGGGTGAAGTCTTTGCGATCTTACTGTAAAAAACAAAAACTTTTGCGCTCATGAGATTAGCTGCCATTTTTTACTGGAGAGTGCGGTTAGGTTGATTTTTTTTTTGCAGATAATTAATAGACAAATTCGTCAGGTCCACCAATTTATTTATGAATTTTTAGAGTGACAAAAGTATTCTAATGATACAGATTACTACAGACTGTTCTGTTTTTGAGAGATTCTGTTTTCTATGTGTTGTTTGCTTATTTTGATGAATTTATCAGTAGTATCGGAGGGTATGAACCATAGACAAGTTGGAATACAGTAGATATTACACCAATATGAATTTAGAATGAGTTCACAACAGTACCAAAAGTGGTGATTTATTTTCTTATACTAATGGAGCTTATGAGATTTTCTGTTGAGTTTTGTGTTGTGAAGTTTTCATGTTTTGGGTAAAGATTCGATGGACTACGGAATAAGGAGTGGAAAGAGACTAAGCTTGGGGATGCCCAAGGCACCCCAAGGTAATATTCAAGGTCAACAAAGAGCCTAAGCTTGGGTATGCCCCGGATGGCATCCCCCCTTTCGTCTTCGTTCATCGGTAACTATACTTGAGGCTATATTTTTATTCACCACATGATATTTGTTTTTCTTGGAGCATCATTTTATTTTCTTTTGTTTTTCTTGCTGTTTGAATAAAATACAAAGATCTGAAATTCTTAAATGTTAGAGAGTCTTCACATAGATGCATAATTATTCAACGACTCATTGATCTTCACTTATATCTTTTGGAGTAGTTTGTCGTTTGCTCTAGTGCTTCACTTATATCCGTATAGAGCATGGCGGTGGTTTTATTTTGAAGAAATAGATGAACTCTCATGCTTCACTTATATTATTATAAGATTCTTTAGAATAGCATGGTAGTTTGCTTTGGTTATGAAACTAGTCCTAATATGATGGGCATCCAAGATGGGTATAATAAAAACTTTCATATAAAGTGCATTGAATGCTATGAGAAGTTTGATTCCTTATGATTGTTTTGAGATATGAAGATGGTGATATTAGAGTCATGCTAGTTGAGTAGTTGTCAATTTGAGAGATACTTGTGTTAAAGTTTGTGATTCCCGTAGCATGCACGTATGGTGAACCGTTATGTGATGAAGTTGGAGCATGATTTATTTTTTGATTGTCTTCCTTATGAGTGGCGATCGGGGACGAGCGATGGTCTTTTCCTACCAATCTATCCTCCTAGGAGCATGCACGTAGTACTTTGTTTCGATAACTAATAAATTTTTGCAATAAGTATGTGATTTCTTTATGACTAATGTTGAGTCCATGGATTATACACACTCTCACCCTTCCACCATCGCTAGCCTCTCTAGTACCGCGCACCTTTCGCCGGTATCATACACCCACCATATACCTTCCTCAAAACAGCCACCATACCTACCTATTATGGCATTTCCATAGCCATTCTGAGATATATTGCCATGCAACTTTCCACCGTTCTGTTTATTATGACACGCTTCATCATTGTCATATTGCTTTGCATGATCATGTAGTTGAGATCGTATTTGTGGCAAAGCCACCGTTCATAATTCTTTCATACATGTCACTCATGATTCATTACACATCCCGGTACACCTCCGGAGGCATTCATATAGAGTCATATTTGGTTCTAAGTATCGAGTTGTAATTCTTGAGTTGTAAGTAAATAAAAGTGTGATGATCATCATTATTAGAGCATTGTCCCATGGGAGGAAAGGATGATGGAGACTATGATTCCCACACAAGTCGAGATGAGACTCCGGACGAAAAATAAAAATTAAAAAAAAGATAAAAAAGAGGCCCCCAAAAAACAAAAAAAAATGAGAGAAAAAGAGAGAAGGGGCAATTCTACTATCCGTTTACCACACTTGTGCTTCAAAGTAGCACCATGATCTTCATGATAGAGAGTTGGATGCACTGCATGGCAATCTCCTATGTTGTCACTTTCATATACTAGTGGGAATCTTTCATTGTAGAACTTGGATTGTATATTCCAATGATGGGCTTCCTCAAAGATTCCCTAGGTCTTCGTGAGCAAGCAAGTTGGATGCACACCCACTTAGTTTATTTTGTTGAGCTTTCATACATTTATAGCTCTAGTGCATCCGTTGCATGGCAATCCCTACTCACTCACATTGATATCTATTGATGGGCATCTCCATAGCCCGTTGATATGCCTAGTTGATGTAAGACTATCTTCTCCTTTTGTCTTCTGTACAACCACCATTCTATTCCACCTATAGTGCTATATCCATGGTTCACGCTCATGTATTGCGTGAAGATTGGAAAAGTTTGAGAACGTCAAAAGTATGAAACAATTGCTTGGCTTGTCATCGGGGTTGTGCATGATTTAAATACTTTGTGTGGTGAAGATGGAGCATAGCCAGACTATATGATTTTGTAGGGATAGCTTTCTTTGGCCATGTTATTTTGAGAAGACATAATTGCTTAGTTGGTATGCTTGAAGTATTATCATTTTTATGGCAATATGCACTTTTGTCATGAATCTTTCGGATCTGAATATTCATGCCACAATTAAGAAGAATTACATTGAAATTATGCCAAGTAGCACTCCGCATCAAAAATTCTGTTTTTATCATTTACCTACTCAAGGACGAGCAGGAATTAAGCTTGGGGATGCTGATACGTCTCCAACGTACCTATAATTTTTGATGCGGGGTGCGCCCCCTAACTCGTGGCTACCTCGGGGACCCCCCTGACTTGTTACCGACTCCGACACCTCTTATATAACCCCAAACTTACAGAAAGAAACCTAGATCGGGAGTTCCGCCGCCACAAGCCTCTGTAGCCACCAAAAACCAATCTAGACCCGTTACGGCACCCTTCTGGAGGTGGGAATCCCTCTCCGGTGGCCATCTTCATCATCCCGGCGCTCTCCATGACGAGGAGGGAGTAGTTCACCCTCGGGGCTCAGGGTATGTACCAGTAGCTATGTGTTTGATCTCTCTCTCTCGTGTTCTTGATTTGGCATGATCTTGATGTATCGCGAGCTTTGCTATTATAGTTGGATCTTATGATGTTTCTCCCCCTCTAGTCTCTTGTAATGGATTGAGTTTTCCCTTTGAAGTTATCTTTTCGGATTGAGTCTTTAAGGATTTGAGAACACTTGATGTATGTCTTGCATGTGCTTTTCTATGGTGACAATGGGATATCACGTGATCCACTTGATGTATGTTTTGGTGATCAACTTGTGAGTTCCGTGACCTCGTGAAATTATGCATAGGGGTTGGCACACATTTTCGTCTTGACTCTCTGGTAGAAACTTTGGGGCACTCTTTGAAGTTCTTTGTGTTGGTTGAATAGATGAATCTAAGATTGTGTGATGCATATCGTATAATGATACCCACGGATACTTGAGGTGACATTGGAGTATCTAGGTGACATTAGGGTTTTGGTTGACTTGTGTCTTAAGGTGTTATTCTAGTACGAACTCTATGATACATCGATCAGAAAGGATAACTTTGAGGTGGTTTCATACCCTACAATAATCTCTTCGTTTGTTCTCCGCCATTAGTGACTTTGGAGTGACTCTTTGTTGCATGTTGAGGGATAGTTATATCATCCAACTATGTTATTATTGTTGAGAGAACTTGCACTAGTGAAAGTATGAACCCTAAGCCTTATTCCATAGCATTGCAATGCTGTTTACGCTCACTTTTACCACTTGCTACCTTGCTGTTTTTATATTTTCAGATTACATAAACCTATATCTATTATCCATATTGCACTTGTATCACCATCCCTTCGCCGAACTAGTGCACCTATACAATTTACCATTGTATTGGGTGTGTTGTGGACACAAGAGACTCTTTGTTATTTCGTTGCAGGGTTGTTTGAGAGAGACCATCTTCATCCTACGCCTCCCATGAATTGATAAACCTTAGGTCACCCACTTGAGGGAAATTTGCTACTGTCCTACAAACCTCTGCACTTGGAGGCCCAAAAACGTCTAAAAGAAGGTTGTGTAGTAGACATCATTCCTCTCGGATAGGATAGCATATTGGGCGTGACACCTAGAGAGTGGGGGAAGAGATGTGTGCATGCCCGAGACACAAAGTGATAGAGACCTATATTGGGGTCTGGAGTTTAGAAGAGAGGGGGTGTTAATGTGCTTGTGTGTTCGTGTCCAGGGGAGATAACGACTTGTGTGTGTGTTGGGGGGGGGGGGGGGCGGGGTGGGTGGCTTGAGATAAAGAGTGAGGTGGCTATATGTGAGAGACTTTAGCATAATTTAGATATATATGGTCAATAGTGTGTGCACTCATGGTTGATCAATTTGTTTCACAGTTTGGACTATGAGATAACAATACTTTTGAACATGATTGATATAGTTTGAAGTACCAGAATTACAAAGATAAGATTGGAATGGGATTTTGTGATTTCAAATTCATATATCAAACCGAGAGATATACATATACAGGCATGTTCAAACTAACACATTTGGAATTTCATTTGAATTGGACCATATGTTGGTATTTGCTTGCACTAGCTCAATGATCCATATTTGAATTTAATGGACAATCTAAGTTTCGAGTTGGAGACATTGATTTTCGAAATTTGCACTTTTTTGCGTACAAAACAAATAAATTCTCGCCCATGATATCATAGTCGGGCATACAAGAGCATAATACTTAATTTCAGGCGCCAAAAGCTTTCAAACTTCCCGCCCACATCGAAATATCTCGCGCCAGAAAGTTTAGCCCTACGATATTCCTGTTTTACCCATTGCACATGCACGGAAAATGGCTGCTTTGGTAACTCCATTGTTTCCCCCTCTTTGCCCCAACATTCTTCCCCAAAGGCCCTCCCATTCCCCTCCCCGACCCCCCAACCACGCCAAGCCACCGAATCTAGTCCCCCGCCACAGTGGTGGACCTCACATCCCGCCGGATCTACCTTCCGCACCTTGGAACCCCCAACTGCCAACTCACCACTTCACCGGAGCCGCTTCAGCGACTGGCTTGTCCACCGCTCCACATCTCCTTGACTGCCATCATGGTCCACCGCACTGGATATGCTTCACTGGCGCCCTTGTCCACAACAGTGTCGGCCCTTCACTAACTCCCTCGTCCGCTGCATTGTTGTCCCTTCATACAAGCCCTCGTCCACCGCACAAATCCACCTCACCGAAAGCATTGTATACCGCGCCGGATGTGGTTCGTCGACGCCTTCGTCCACTACACCTGACCCACTCCATGGACGCCATATTCAACTCCACCGGCCCTACTTAACTGACAATGCAGCCTCATCACGTTATTTTGATTTGTACTCCTTTGGTTTTTCTCTTCTTTATCGTGGAACTGTTGACTTTGCATAGATGAACTTTCTTGTATGTCGACAGGCGCCGCAACTGAAGCACTGGAGCCACTTCAGCAACGGCAACAACCGGCCCAAACTCAACCACAACACGAGCTCCATCGACGATCCTTAGCTATCAAGTATGACAACGATACCCATACGCCGCTGAGAATCAGGTATTATTATCCAACGCCCAGTGCCTACGTTCACTTTATTAGCATAAGCACCGCACCTTTGAATTTCTTCGTGGAATCATTCAATTTTTGATGAGACACGTTATTCTGACTGCACCTGTAGGGACATACTTCTGGCAGTGAATATGTTACATGTGCTAAATTACAAACCAATGCACATATAGTTACATGCTTTACTTTTGTCCTAAGTATTACTTTACTTCCTAGATATCACTTCCTACTATTTTACTTCTTGCATGCTATATTTATGATAATGGTGTTGTTCTGATGCCACCTATTGGTTCCATCATACTGCATCATGTTCTCCATTCTTAATTACACATCAGCAAACTAGCATGTGGTTTCGCTGCTTTTTGTTCATTTTACCCTACATTTTCTGATTCTAGCGATTACATCACTACCCCGAGCCTCTGTTCAATACTATTTTGTGCATTCTTGATCTTCCCAAGTTGCATGACTAATTTGATGCTTTTATTAATTATGGAGCTGCCAACCCCATCAAGCAAAATATTTGTTCTTTTGGGGCTGGCACCTCCAACAAGCATAAAAGTAGAGTGAAGCACATATATTGTCATGTAAGCACACACCATTCTTTCATTAGTTTAGATGAACCATTGATGATCGATTCGAACCAATGCATGCAATTAAAATTAATTTTACCTAAATAGAGGGTGCAGAATAAACTACAACAACTAGATTTGCAACCATGGGATGCTGATGATATCTTCAAAGAACATTGCAACAGCAGCGAGGCTTCATAGAAACATATGGTAAGCCAGTGTGTTTTAGTACATGTGAAATGTAATGCATGTGGGATGATTTCTTATATTGTGCCCTCAACTAGTAATACTTTGTTGTATTGCTTGATTCGAATGCTTGTTTGTTACTTGTTAGGCTATACCTAAGTTGGCCAATATGTCAGCAGTGCCTACTGTACTATCATAGAGAAATGCATGCCTAGTTCATTTGACTCCTTAACTTCTCCTATGAACTTCCTCATAAGACTGTCTTCGTAGTTTAAATGAGGCCACCGTGTAAGTGCTTTCTCTGAAGTTTCATTATCATCATCATTAACTTCCTCTCTAGTCGGTGCAGGCACCACAAAAACATCTTCCTGAGCTGTGCTACTCTCCGGTTCGAGAGGTAGTACCTCATCAAGTTCTACTTTACTCCCACTTACTTCTTTCAAGAGAAACTCTTTCTCTAGAAAGTATCCGTTCTTGGCAACAAAAATCTTGCCTTCGGATCTGAGGTAGAAGGTATACCCAATAGTTTCCTTAGGGTATCCTATGAAGATTGTTGAGGTTCTCATGGATGACTTGTCTGTTTATGGGAAGTCTTTTGATGATTTTTTAAGCAATCTTGATCGAGTTTTGCAGAGATGTGAACGAACAAATCTTGTCTTGAATTGGGAGAAGTGCCACTTTATGGTTAATGAAGGCATAGTCTTGCGTCATAAAATTTCTGAAAGAGGTATTGAAGTGGACCAAGCTAAGGTTGATGTAATTGATAAAATGCCATGTCCTAAAGATATAAAAGGTATTCATAGTTTCTTAGGTCATGCTGGTTTCCATAGGAGATTTATCAAAGACTTTTCAAAAATTTCTAGGCCTCTTACTAATCCCTTGCAGAAGAATATGCCTTTCGTTTTTGATGATGATCGTTTTGAAGCCTTTGAAACACTTAAGAAAGCTTTAATTTCTGCACCTATTGTTCAACCACCTGATAGGAACTTGCCTTTTGAAATTATGCGTGATGATAGTGATTATGGTGTTGGATTAGTAAATACAATTGCAAGCATGTGAACATAGAAAAAACATAAACATATTCAGACTTAGTGAAAAACTGGAGCATGCAAAACAGACATCAAGTAGGCATGTTTACGAGCTCGATGCACTGACTACGGGGCATTGCATGACAAACTAAGCATACACCCAGCAAATAGACATAGCATAGAATCTAGACATGGCAAGAACAACAACATAGAATGCACGGATCAACAACAACAAGCTCGGCAAAATTGCTAAACATGTTAACAATCTGCCAGGAACATTTTATAACAAAAGTAGAGCTCGATTAACTCAAGATAGGTTGCTCCATAATTGCAAGCCAAGACATGGATGGATAGAGCACAACATTATCTACAAAACATCCTTACTGATCATGCTCAAAAGAGGCACGGATCACTACGAAACAACATGAACATATGGTATAAAAATAATGACAGGGCAAGGACTTAGTGAAATTCTAAGTCCCTGAAATCAGCATCATTGAGTAAGCTACTTTGCATGCTTGTGCTAGTCACCACAAATATCACAAAAATACATGGCATACACCTCTGTAAAGATGGCATGGCATTCTTCAAAACACATGTAGAGCTCAGGATCATAGCATGCACACATTAATCATGGCAAAAATGAGAATGATGCATTTGTTGAAACAGATCTGAAACTAACATCGCATAGCCCTCTTCCAACAGCATTTCGGGCATCAAGATGAGCTCAAATGAGAATGATGCAATGAGAAGAAATGATGTACTCGTCGAGGCGAGCATTTTGATATGCTACAAGCCCGAAACGAAGCCATGGATGATGACTTATGATGCGATGAAAAATGCACAAAATTACTGGGACTTAGACGAAATTTAGACCTCTCTGAGAAAGTCAACCCGGGACAGAGACGTGCGGGACGGAGGGATCCGGATCTGGGCGGGGGCATTTGGATGGAGGGTGTGGTGGATCTTGTCCCGGTTGGTGCGGATGACGAGGACGCGGCTCTCGCCGCGGACGACGTAGACGACTTCTCCGGTGGCCGGTGCGGCAGGCAAGGGCGATGGCCGGTGAGAAGGCGAGACGACGCGGCGGCGAGGCGCGCAGAGGAGCTGGGCGGCGCAGGCGCTATCGGAGGAGGCGGCGCGCTCCGGCGAACGACGAACAGCGGCGGGGTAGGTCCGGCGGCCGCGGGTGAAAGTGGACGGGCGAAGCGGCGACGCGCAACGCCGGCGGATGGACGGCAGCGCACTCGACGACGAGTGCGAAGGGCGGCGAGCGCAATGCCCACGCGAGATGGCAGCGACCGGATCCGGGCCCGGGCAGGCCTCACACGGGCTCCGCGGACCGCGGTGGCGGGGGAGGAGAGAGAGGGCGCGGGCGAGGGTGAGGTGGCATGCAGAGATTGGCCCGGGCGGCGGCGACGCTGAGGTGACAGCCTGTGATTGGCCGGGGTGAGGTGGATGGAGGCGGTGGACACGTCCGGTGGCGGGAGGGACATGTCCGGCTGCGGGAGGAGGAAGATGGCCAAGTGAGGTTCTTTGACGGGGTGCACATATTTATAGGTAGAGGGAGCTAGGAGTGTCCAAATGAGGTGCGGTTTTCGGCCACGCGATCGTGCTCGAACGACCGAGATGATGGAGGGGGTTTAGGTGGGTTTTGGGCCACTTTGGAAAGTTGTTGGGCTGCAACACACACGAGGCCTTTATGGTTCCTCGGTTAACCGTTGGAGTATCAAATGAAGTCCAAATGGCACGAAACTTGATAGGCGGTCTACCGGTAGTAAACCAAGGCCGCATGACAAGTCTCGGTCCAATACAAAAACGGTTAACAGCCGCACACGAAAAGAGATAGAAAGGGACACCGGAGGACATAGGAGCACCGGAATGCAAAACGGACAACGGGAAAAATGCTCGGATGCATGACACGAACATGTATGCAAATGGAATGCACATGATGACATGATATGAGATGCATGACACGCAAGCAATGACAAGGAAATAACAGCAAATAACTGGAGGACACCTGACACATCGGTCTCGGGGCGCTACAACACTCCACCACTACGAGAGGATCTCGTCCCGAGATCTAGGATGGCACCGGAGGAAAAAACGGAAGAGAATTAGAAGAGGTAAAACTAAGTTGCTTCTTTGACAAACGAGTGAGACCAAAGAACCTTGAAAAGGTTAAGCCATTTCGAGAAAAGAATACCACGGAGATGAACCAAGTTGAAAACACTCCGTTAGAAGAAAGGGACAAGGAAGAACAAATTCGGACATCACTTCGGTTGAAAATAAAAGGAAATGAATAAGAACTTGATAAGATGCCAAGATACTTGATGAAATCACAACATACTGCCTCTGGAACTATTGAATGAATGGAACAAGGGGTAAGAAAGATCTCAGACAGCACTCCGGCTGAAAAGAGGTGCAAGGCTTGATAAGGCGAAAATAACTTGAGCAAAAAGGTCACAACACTCCGGTTAAATAGGATAAGCATGAAAAGATTATGATATTCATGATTCGAGATGATGACTGAAAAAGAGCAACATCACAATGGCTCCGGAACGAAAGAATATAAGATAAATAATTGAAATAAAAGAATGTCACAAAAGAGTTTGAAAAGGCATCCTTAGGAGAAGGTTCGAACGGAGTTGTTGGAAATCCAACAACGAAAGGATAAGCTTGATACGGTCTTATGGAATACATCTCAAATTATGAGGTGAGAACCTGTCACTCACGGGAAAAAGAATTGGATTGATATGAACAAGGAGACGAGAAACTTATTTCACCGGGAGGATAAAAGAAGAACTTGGGTCACTTATAAGCACCATAATTGGCAACAATCCTTAGGGAAGGCTTTAGGTGAAACATGACACAAGATAAGTCCAACGAAGAGATTGATGGATTTAAAATAGCTCATTCTTAACAACATGTGAATCATGAAACATGAACTCAAATTATCAAGAATGACATAATACCACCTCCAATGATATGGTAGAAAGAATTGCAGTCCGGATTTCAAAATGAAGAATGATTGAGCTCCTCTGAAAAGAATCTTGATGAACACTTCGAGAAGGAATTAAATCCTTTATGAACCATCATGTAGCGCCTCCATGAAGAACTCCGGTAAACAAAAGGATAACGAAAAGAAAGATGAAAAGAATAAGATTGAAGCCTTGCAATGATTGAATGAAACTTTGCAACGATATAAAGTGGAAACTTGGAACTCCAGAAAAGAAAGATGAGCAAATGAAACCAAGAGTTTTTGATGAACCTCTAGAATAAAGAATTAATCACTTAGATGAAACAAAGAATAAGAATTAAGTTATGGGCATCCTTCACCAATTTAGATTGATGACAAGCAACAGATTTGGCATACTACTTATACTCGTTGAAACGGATTAAGAGAGGTATAGCATAAATTTGAGAAGGTCTTCAATGAACCACCGGAAGGGTTGAAACAACGAATAAATTGATATGATAAAGACGGAAGAGAAATCTTGAACGAACCACCGTAAGAATTAAAAATGAACAAAGAAAAGATAAAGAAACACCAGGAAGAATTAACAAATGAATGAAGATACTTGTGGGAATAAAATTATATGAGAACAGAGAGATAACAAGCTAATTAGAGAATATTTGAATGATGCACCGGCAAGATTTTGAGAACAGCGAATGAATAATTCTGAGATGATGAGCTCCGGAGAATCAAACTGAAAAGACTCCTGAATTGCTCCGGATGGGTGTAAAGAATTCTCACAATCAGAAATAAATATGAGAGGATGGCATCAAGCTTGAACCATGAATCTTTGAGAGAATGGACAAGATTGAAGAGAAACTCTTGTTCGGTCTTCAAGATCCGAGAATGACGATGGGAAACACCACCGTGAATTGTTGGGGCACTCCGGAATAATCAAAAGCGAAGAGGTTGAGCCAACGATGAAAAGAATTTGAAAGATCTTAGAGAAGAACATATGACTGATGATAATTCATTCTTACGTCAAACTTAAAAAGATTTGAGAAAAACTTCGGTAGAATTAGAAGAGTCAGGTAAGATCCTGGGAAAGACCTGTGGGTTAGGGCCCACTCAAAAGAAAACACCCTTGAACTATTACTTGAAAAGGAGATAGCAACGGTTGAATTAAATGGCTTGAATAAGATAACAACATCAAAATAAGTTGAATGGATCTTGAATGGCAAGACGAGCCTTCTGAGATATCTTTAGCACTCCCGAACAAATGAATAGCGAGAAGTGAATGATTATGAGGTGCACCGGCATGAGAAGGTATTTGAAACGAGGAAAAGGAATATGATAAACACCAAAAGTTTGAATTGAATCCACCGAAGAAGATAAAAGAAACGAAGAATGATGAACTTGAAGCTCCATTAGTATCTTCATGAGAATCACCGAATAAGAACATTGACGGAAAAGAATGAAAAGACTTCATATGAATAAAAGGATACTTGAATAAGAAATCCGAGTCCTTGAAGAAAAAGGGTGGGAGTGTGGGAAAACAAAGACAACTTGTGATGGATGAAACAAACAACGTTGATAAGACTTGGAATTGATCTTACTGATGTCGAAATGGTCGGATCCACTTGAAGAGAGACACACCGGTTCAGAAGAAATTGAGATAGAAAACTCGAAGATCAAGAAGGATTGTATTCACATAGGAGTATGAGAACACCGTTTAGGAAAGGTATGGAATCAACATTTGACTTCGATGAAACTCGAATACCACAATCAAAACAAAACAAGGATTGGCTTGCAGAATAAGCCAGAAAAAACATATGATAGAGATTTTGTCCGAAGTTTTTGTGGCGGGGCCTACACGGGCTCGATCGTACAGCACCATCATGTGCAAGGCAGTGCACGTGACATACGAAGCGTCCCTGAGTCAGCATAGCCAAGGACTCTTTAAGACACAACGAGACCACTGTAAAACCAACCGTGGACAGGCTGACCACTAGACGTCGAACCCCAATTTCATATCATACATCTGTCGGAAAGATATCCTAAGAGATACTTGAATTCCCACTTATAAACACCTGAAACTTTCCGGTTATGCAATCAGGTCTTCGGGATACACGGGAAGCATAATATCTCACCCAAACTAGCAAATCCTACATCCAGCTGTATCCATCCTTAAACACATAACCAAGAAACCTTCGGAAATCATTTACCTCAACCTTCGAAAAGAATCCATTATACGAGTTATGGCAATACTCCCGAACACCCGCCCCAGTACTGGGTGGCGTTGAGGTTATCTCACCAACAGCTGCATAAAAGAGATTTTCGATGTCGGTGAAACTTAGGTATTCTAGAATCTCAACGATAAAATTGTGACGACAACACCTCAGAGCTCAACCCCTGGGACACTGCCACAACCCCTAAATGTCAGGAGGCACCAAGAACAATGTTCTCGTCACAAAACCATCGGAACGATTCCAAGATACCCGCGTGATCCTAAATTTTTTTAGTGAAATTTGAGAAGAGTAGAGTCAAAACTCTACGTCAGGATGTCTCACCAGAGCGACGAAGGGACCGAGGAGTAAAAAGAATCCTACTCTCTGATATATATAATCCTAAAAGACTCAAAACATTTTTCTAGACTCAACAATGCCAACAATTCGATCAAGCAGGGGGCTCCTAAGTCGGGGAAGGCTCTGATACCAACTTGTAACGCCCTCGATGTGGCTATATCTCCCACGTGTCGAAGCACGACTTAGAGGCATAACCGCATTGAAAGCAATGTCGCAAGTGAGGTAATCTTCACACAACCCATGTAATACATAAGGGAAAGAGCTACATAGTTGGCTTACAATCGCCACTTCACACAATTACATGAATAAAGCATTACATCATCCAAATACAATCAAGGTCCGACTACGGAACCAAAATAAAAGAAGACTACCCCAAAAGCTACACAGATCCCCGATCATCCCAACTGGGCTCCACTACTGATCAACTAGAAATGGAACAACACTACGAACATAATCTTCATCGAGCTCCTCCTTGAGCTCGGTTGCGTCACCTGCATGGTTCAACGGCACCTGCAAGCTAGTTTTGGAAGTATCTGTGAGTCACGGGGACTTAGCAATCTCACACCCTCGCGATAAAGACTATTTAAGCTCATGGGTAAGGTAAAAGGTATGAGGTGGAGCTGCAGCAAGTGACTAGCATATATGGTGGCTAACATACGCAAATGAGAGCGACAAGAGAAGGCAAAGCACGGTCGAGAAACTATGATCAAGAAGTGATCCTAGAACAACCTACATCAAACATAACTTCAACACCGTGTTCACTTCCTGGACTCCGCCGGAAAGAGACCATCACGGTTACACACACGGTTGATGTATTTTAATTAAGATAAACTTCAGGTTTTCTACAACCGGACATTAACAAATTCCCATCTGCCCATAACCGCGGGCACGTCTTTCGAAAGATCAAATCCCTGCAGGGGTGTCCCAACTTAGCCCATCACAAGCTCTCACGGTCAACGAAGGATATTCCTTCTACCAAGACAATCTGATCAGACTCGGCATCCCGGTTACAAGACATCCTCGACAATGGTAAAAAAAGTCCAGCAAGACCACCCAGATGTGCTGACAAATCCCGATAGGAGCTGCACATATCTCGTTCTCAGGGCACACCGGATGAGCAAGACGTCGGCTAGGCCAACCCAGAGTTGCCCCTGGTAGCCACCGGACATTGCTCAGTTTGGACCAACACTTAGACAAGCACTGGTCCGGGGGGGGTTAAAATAAAGATGACCCTCAGGATGCATGACTCTCAAGGGAAAAAGGCTAGGTGGCGAATGGTAAAACCAAGGTTGGGCCTTGCTGGAGGAGTTTTATTCAAAGCAAACTGTCAAGGGGTTCCCATTATAACCCAACCGTGTAAGGAACGCAAAATCCGGGAATGTAACACCGATATGACGGAAACTAGGGTGGCAAGAGTGGAACAAAACGCCAGGCATAAGGCTGAGCCTTCCACCCTTTACCAAGTATATAGATGCATTAATTTAAATAAGAGATATTGTGATACCCCAACCTAAATACGTTCCAACAAGGAACAAACTCCAATCTTCACCTGCAACTAACAACGCTATAAGAGGCGCTGAGAAAATTCTAACATAACCAAACAATGGTTTGCTAGGACAAGGTTGGTTAGAGGCTTGGATTAACAATATGGGAGGCATGATATAGCAAGTGGTAGGTATCGCAGCATAGGCATAGCAAAAGAGCGAGCATCTAGCAAGCAAAGATAGAAGTGATTTCGAGGGTATGGTCATCTTGCCTGCAAAGTTCTCCGAGAAGATGAAAAGCTTGATCCTCGTAAACGTACTAAACGGGCTCCTCGATCACGTACTCGTCTCCCGGCTCTATCCAAAGGAAGAACAACAAGAAAAAGGAACACAATCAACCACGTGCAATGCACAAACAACATGATGCAAAAATGGTATGATATGCGGGATGCGATATGTGATGCATATGCAAGATTTGGAAAGGAAAGATTGAATCTGGCCTCACTCTTGGAAATCCAAGAGTGCCACTAGAAAGTTGAGTTGATTTCGGTTGAAATCGATATAAAGATCGCCAGAATCGGATGCACGGTTTAGAAATGGCAAGCAAAACAAATATGGCACCGGTCTGCGATTAACAGCAAGTAGCCTTCTAAATGCATCAAGAACGACATGCTACAACACTCCAAAATGACAACCAAATACATGGCAGGGATCCACTCAAGATGATTGACAAAAGATGAACACTGAGCTACGGCTAATTCACTCAATAGCAAGCTTAAACAAGCATGGCAAAAGTGCAAAAGATAACAGGTTTCAGACTTAGTGGAATTAACAACATATCAGGAATTTATCATTAGGAAGCAATGTTTAGAGAACAATAACTACATGCTACAGGAACATGAAATCACAATGCAAGGCATGGCATGAAGCTACTCAAAGAATTTAACAAAAGTCCCTTAGTGACCATGAGCTAAAAGGGATCAGAAAATACAATTGCAAGCATGTGAACATAACAAAAACATAAACAGATTCATACTTAGTGAAAAACAGGAGCATGCAAAACAGACATCAAATAGGCATGTTTACGAGCTCGATGCACTCACCACGGGGCATTTCATGACAAACTAAGCATACACCCAGAAAATAGACATGGCATAGAAGCTAGACATGGCAAGAACAACAACATAGCATCCACGGATCAACAACAACAAGCTCGGCAAAATTGCTAAACATGTTAACAATCTGCCAGGAACATTTTATAAAAAAAGTAGAGCGCGATTGACTCAAGCTAGGGTGCTCCATAATTGCAAACAAAGACATGGATGGATAGAGCACAACATTATCTACAAAACATCCTTACTGATCATGCTCAAAAGAGGCACGGATCACTAGGAAACAACAAGAACATATGGCATAAAAATAATAACAGAGCAAGGACTTGGTGAAATTCTAAGTACCTGAAATCAGCATCATTGTGTAATCTACTTTGCATGCTTGTGCTAGTCACCACAAAGATCACAAAAATACATGGCATACACCTCTGTAAAGATGGCATGGCATTCTTCAAAACACATGTAGAGCTCAGGATCATAGCATGCACACATTAATCATGGCAAAAATGACAAAAGTGCATTTGCTGAAACAGATCTGAAACTAACATCACATAGTCCTGTTCCAACAGCATTTCGTGCATCATGATGAGCTCAAATGAGAATGATGCAATGAGATTAAATGATGTACTCGTCGAGACGACCATTTTTATATGCTACTCACCCGAAACGGAGCCATGGATGATGAGTTATGATGCGATGAAAAATGCACAAAATTACTGGGACTTAGACGAAATTTAGACCTCTCCGAGAAAGTCAACCCGGGACGGAGACGTGCAGGACGGAGGGATCCGGATCTGGACAGAGGCATTTGGATGGAGGGTGTGGTGGATCTTGTCCCGGTTGGTGCGGATAACGAGGACACGGATCTCGCCGGTGATGTCGTGGACGACTTCTCCGGTGGCCGGTGCGGCAGGCAACAGCGATGGCCAGCGAGCAGGCGAGACGACGCGGCGACGAGGCGCGCAGAGGAGCTGGGCGGCGCGGGCACTATCGGAGGAGGCGGCACGCTCCGGCGAACGACGAACGGCGGCGGGGCAGGTCCGGCGGCCGCGGGCGAAGGTGGACGGGCGAGGCGGCGGCGCACAACGCCGGCGGATGGGCGGCGGCACACTCGGCGACGAGCGCGATGGGCGGCGAGCGCAACGCCCGCGCGAGGTGGCGGCGACTGGATCCGGGCCCGGGCGGGCCTCACACGGGCTCCGCGGGCCGCGGCGGCGGGGGAGGAGAGAGAGGGCGTGGGCGCGGGTGAGGTGGCGCGCAGAGATCGTCTCGGGCAGCGGCGACGTTGAGGTGCCAGCTTGTGATTGGCCGGGGTGCGGTGGCTGGAGGCGGCGGACACGTCTGGCGGTGGGACGGACATGTCCGGCTGCGGGAGGAGGAAGATGGCTAGGGTATTCATCCGCGAATTTTGACGGGGTGCACATATTTATAGGTAGAGGGAGTTAGGAGTGTCCAAATGAGGTGCGGTTTTCGGCCACGCGATCGTGATCGAACGACCGAGATGATGGAATGGGTTTTGGGACACTTTGGAAAGGTGTTGGGCTGCAACACACACGAGGCCTTTACGGTTCCTCGGTTAACCGTTGGAGTATCAAACGAAGTCCAAATGGCACGAAACTTGACAAGCGGTCTATCGGTAGTAAACCAAGGCCGCATGACAAGTCTCGGTCCAATCCGAAAATGTTTAACACCCGCACACAAAAAGAGGTAGAAAGGGACGCCGGAGGACATAGGAGCGCCGGAATGCAAAACGGACAACGGGAAAAATGCTCAGATGCATGAGACGAACATGTATGCAAATGAAATGCACATGATGACATGATATGAGATGCATGACACGCAAGCAATGACAAGGCAACAACAGCGAATAACTGGAGGACACTTGGCACATCGGTCTCGGGGCGCTACAACCAGCCCACCAGGGGCTGGTTCCCTCCCATATTCAGCCCATTAAGTCCCCCGAGGCAGGTGGTCCCACTCGGTGGACCCCCTGACACCTTTTGGTGGTCCCAGTACAATACCGATAACCCCCGAAAGTATCCCAGTGACTGAAACTGGACATCCCATATATAAATCTTCAACTTTAGACCATTATGGAACTCCTCGTGACGTCCCGGATCTCATCCGGGACTCCGAACAACCTTCGATAACCACATACAATTTCCCATAACAACTCTAGCATCACCGAACCTTAAGTGTGTAGACCCTACGGGTTCGGGAACCATGTAGACATGACCGAGACATCTCTCTGGCCAATAACCAACAACGGATCTAGATACCCATGTTGGCTCCAACATGTTGCATGATGATCTCATTGGATGAACCACGATGTCGGGGATTTAATCAATCCTGCATACATGTCCCTATGTGCATCGATCTGTTACTTACCTGAGATTCGATCGTTGGTATCCCCATACCTTGTTCAATCTTGTTACTGGCAAGTCCCTTTACTCGTTCCGTAACGCATTATCCCGTGACAAACTTGTAACACCCACGATGTGGCTATATCTCCGACGTGTCAGAGCATGACTTAGAGGCATAACCGCATTGTAGGCATGTCGCAAGAGGGGTAATCTTTACACATCCCATGTACTGAATAAGAAAGAGGTACAGAGTTGGCTTACAATCGCCACTTTGCACAATACATGAATATAGCATTACATCATCCAGATACAAACCAGGTCTGACTATGGAACCAAAACAAAAGAAGACCACCCCTAATGCTACAGATCCCCGATCGCCCCAACAGGGCTCCACTACTGATCGACTGGAAACGAACGAACACAACGAACAAGATCTTCATCGAGCTCCTCCTTGAGTTCTGTTGCGTCACCTATACGGTATCACCGGCACCTGCAAATGGTTTTGGAAGTAAACCGTGAGTCACGGGGACTCAGCAATCTCACACCCTCGCGATCAAGACTATTTAAGCTTATGGGTAGGGAAAAGGTATGAGGTGGAGCTGCAGCAATCACTAGCATATATGGTGGCTAACATACGGAAAGGGGAGCGAGAAGAGAAGGAGAAGCACGTTCGAGAATCTATGATCAAGAAGTGATCCTAGAATACTCACGTTCAAGCATAACTCCAACACCATGTTCACTTCACGGACTCCGCCGAGAAGAGACCATCATGGCTACACATGCGGTTGATGCGTTTTAATTAAGTTAAGTGTCAAGTTTTCTACAACCAGACATTAACAAATTCCCATCTGCCCATAATCGCGGGCACGACTTTGCAAAGTTCAAAACCCTGTAGGCGTGTCCCAACTTAGCCCATCACAAGGTCTCACAGTCAACGAAGGATATTCCATCTCCCAGGAAGACCCGATCAAACTCGGAATCCTGGTTACAAGACATTTCGACAATGGTAAAACAAGACCAGCAAAGCCACCCAAATGTGCCGAGAAATCCCGATAGGAGCTGCACATATCTCGTTCTCAGGGCACACTGGATGAGCAAGACGTCGGGTTGGCATAAACCCTGGTTGCCCTGGGGGCGCCGGACATCGCTCAGGTTGGACCGACACTTAGAGAAGCACTGGCCCGGGGGGGTTAAAATAAAGATGACCGTTGAGTCTGCAGAACCCAAGGGAAAAAGGCTAGGTTGCCAATGGTAAAAACCAATGTTGGGCCTTGCTGGAGGAGTTTTATTCAAGGCGAACTGTCAAGGGGTTCCCATTATAACCCAACCGTGTAAGGAACGCAAAATCAAGGAACATAACACCATTATGACAGAAACTAAGGCGGCAAGAGTGGAACAAAACACCAGGCATAAGGCCGAGCCTTCCACCCTTTACCAAGTATATAGGTGCATTAAAGTAAATAAGATATATTGTGATATCCCAACAATATCCATGTTCCAACATGGAACAAACTTCAACTTCACCTGCAACTAGCAACGCTATAAGAGGGGCTGAGCAAAGTGGTAACATAGCCAAACAACGGTTTGCTAGGACAATATGGGTTAGAGGCTGGACATGGCAACATGGGAGGCATGATATAGCAAGTGGTAGGTATCGCGGTATAGGCATAGCAAAAGAGCAAGAAACTAGCAAGCAAAGATAGAAGTGATTTCGAGGGTATTGTCATCTTGCCTGAGATCCCGCAAGGAAGAAGAACGTGTCCATGAAGAAGACAAACGGACGTAGTCGAACGGATCCTCACAAACGCGACGTTATCGGAACTAACCCAAAGAAGCAACACCGGAAAGAAGCAAACAACATAGTAAACAACCAACACGTAATCATGGCATGATGCACGACCAAGTATGATGCATGTCCGGTTTTATGATACATGGCAAGAGGTGAAGCAAATGAAAACTACCTATCTTGGCAAGTTTAAATGAGGCCGGAAACAACAAACAATGATTTCGGTGAATCCCCATATGCATTTAGCAATTGAAGCAAGCAAAAATTTGAACATTATTGATGTTGGTATCATGATGCAAATGACATGTGCAAGTTTTATGCAAATTTTGATGAAAATGTTGACAAGCATATTATGAAGCGTTTTGTCACCATGGTTGAACCAAAGGGGTGCCACGTCAACTACGACAGAAAAGGTGCCACGGCGGTGAAACGGAAATGATGCCATGGCAACATTCCGATGATCCGATATCTCACAGGGATACCGGTGAAAAAGGAAGTGGGTGTGAGTGTGTCATGCAAGATGATGGGGTGCTCCCGGATACCGGGTTCCCACCTGTCGACGTCAAGACCACGAGGAAATCGCAAAGAACAACTCGGATATGGTGCAACCATGATCATCTCATACATCACACAACATTCGTCCACGGCGGTCGTCTCGACGTTATACCTTTGAAGCGTGCATCTCCGGAGCGGTTCGAGTTCAAGGGGATGTAGTAGTTCATGGGTCGTCATGCGAAGTAGTCGTACACGCTTTGATGGTCGGAGTCAGTAGAGCTACTCGCGGTATTGGCGATAGTAGTGGTGCACGTGTGTTAGGTTACTTGAGGGTTCCGTGTAGTCGAACTTGAGGGTCGTCGATGTCTTGGTACTTGGGGTCTTCGGACTCGCCGGTCTCGTCAACTCAAAGGTGTACTTGTGTTTTGCAATTCCATATCCAGGGTCGTCATGTAGTCGTTGTAGTCGAACTTGACGGGGCATGGGTGTCGTGGTACTTGTCATGTTCCGAAACCGGAGTGGTACTTGGCGATATCCGGGACGGTCTTGGCGATTCCGGAGACGCAGTATAATTACTTGACGCATCACCGCGTAGTCATACTCAGGGTCCTTGGGGCATCGGTGCTAGTTGGACTTGCCGGTCTTTACGTTCTGAAGGTCACTTGGAGTCTTCGGTCATAGGTGCTTGGCAGGTCGTCGAGGTTGAGTGTGAGTTCAACGGAGCAGGGACTTCGACAAAACCCCGGAGGCGCTACTCATTGGACTGGTGACAGAGGAAAAACAAGAGGAAATACAGCAGCAGCTTGGTGAGGACGCGGGCGCCTAGAGCGGCTCGGGACTCCCGCGAAGGGAAGGGGAGGTGGCGACCTCCTACTGACGGCACTCCGGCGAGGTGGTGACAGACTTGGGGTGTAGGGGTGCCAAGGTGTTGAGCTGCTGCTGTTTGATGCAGAGAGAGGCAGTCAGGGTACATGGAGGAGGCCGGGAAGACGGGGAGGTCGAGGCTGGCAAGAAAAGGGATGCACCAGGGGCGCTGTGATGCTGATGGCCTGACAGGCCAAGTCGGGCGACGGGCGTAGCTTGGGGAGGCGCAGGTGCCAACGGCAGCAGGGCATTGGCAGGGCGAGGAAGAGGCCGGGCGTCGGGTCTGGTGATGCGACATGAGGAAGGAGAGGCCGGCAAGGGCGCGGGCATGACGGCGGCGGAGGCGGCCGGCGGGATGGAGGTGCGGGTGCCGGGCCATGGGGTTCGGGCGCGACGATGAGAGCGTGGGGAGGGAGAGATGGGGATCGGGCGCAACCCTGTGCGTGTGTGGTTGTGGCGCTGTGGGGGGGGAGAAACGGGGAGATCGAGCATGGGGCCTCTGGGCGGCGCTAGGAGGAAACGAAGGGGGAGAGAGGATCGGCCAGAGGGTGTGGGCTAGGGTTAGGTGTAGGTGGGGCGGCCGGCCTTGGAGGGGCAAATGGGCCGGCGCTGGAGGTTGGGAGGCCCAGGTGGCCAGAGGCCTGGCTGGGCCCTCTCTTAGGTTTAATTTTAAGAAAAAAAATGACAGGATCAAAGAGAAAAGGATCTGGGGCTTGGGAATAATATGGAAGATATAAAAAAATGTCCCTAGGATCTTGGATTTAACTAGTATTTGAATAAAATGCCTTGGCAATTTTTAGAGCCCGCAATTTTATGCAAGTTTGAAAATAACTCATACTCCAGTAAATCCTTAGCCCAACCAAAACACTTCCAAAAGACCTGAAAAAAGGAGGAGGTGGCCTTGGCATGGTCTAGTATTTATAGGGAAAAGTCGAACATTTTATGAAAGAGGAGAATGCCACTTGCAATATGTGGGTGAGAATTGAAAGGAAGAAACTAGTGATGGGGTGATGCACTTGATGATGGATTGGTGGCAAGAGAAAGATGCAAGTGTGTTTTGGTTGATTCCATAAGAATGGAATATTTATTATAGCTCCCTAATAATATTGGGAGTATATGTTCTAAAGAGAAATCACCATTGTGAATATCCCTCGATTTAAATGGACGGAAGATCCATACGGTTTATTTATATGAGTTGCAAAGATTAATGACATGACGGCATGATGACATGATACAATGCACATGATGCAAAGATGAATGCAACAAGCAAAAACAAATCACACAACGAGACTCGGAAACCCTGGAAGGCATCTGAAGCTCCGGTCTTGGGGCGTCACAACACTCCACCACTACGAGAGGATCTCGTCCTGAGATCTAGGATGGCACCGGAGGGAAAAGGAAGAGGAAGATAAGAGGTAAAAATAAGTTGCTTCTTTGACAAACGAGTGAAACCAAAGAACCTTGAGAGGTTGAACAAAATGAAAGAAAGAATACAACGAAGATGAATATAGTTGAAAACAAACCGGTAGAAAAGAGGAACAAGGAACATTACGAGAACCTTGTAGGTTGAAAGACATAAGAAAAAGGTTCCAATGGATAAGAAGTACCTGCAAGCTCTCCGATAGAAACAAAATGTACAAGGAACGATAAGATCAATTACGACAACACGCTGGTTAAATGGATAAGCTAGAAAAGAATATGATCTTGGCAAAAATGAGTTGATGGGATGAAGAGAGTAATAACACAATGCCTCCGGAAAGAAGAATAGAAGATATACCATTGGAATAACAAAATGGAGAAGAAAATGACAACTTCTACCGTAAATGAGTTTGGAAAGCACCCTTCCAAGAAGGTTAAAACGGAGTTGTTGGAAACCAACAACGAAAAGAGTAAGCTTGTTGTGGGCTTATGGAAAACATCCCAAAATCTTGAGTTGAAATTCGGCCACTAACGGAAGACAAAAGATTGGATTGATATCAACAAGGAGACGAGAAGCTTATTTCACCGGGATAGGAAGGAGAAGATTGGATCATTGGTAAGCATCACAATATCGACATTCCCAATGGAAGGCTTTAGGTGAAATTTATACCAAGATAACTCCAAGGAAGAAAATGATGGGTTTAAAATATCCCATTCCTGAACTTGTGAATCATGAAACACACAGAAATTGTCAAAAATGACATAAACACATAGAAATTGTAAAAAATGACATAACACCATCTCACAAGATAAGGTAGAAAGAATTGCACATCGGAATGCAAGATGAAGAATACTTGAGCTCCTCTGAAAAGAATCTCGATGAACACTTCGGGAAGGAATTAAATCCTTGATGAACCAATAAGTAGCCACCCTGAAGAACTCCGCTAATAAGGATGATAAAAGAAATAGAAGTTGAAAACACAAGGTTTAGCCTTGTAATGATTTAGATAGAGATTCGCGATGAGATAATGCGGAAAAAACTTGGAACTCCGGAAAAGAAAGATGGCCAAATGAGATCAAGAATTTTCATGAACCTCCAGGATAAGGAATTAATCACTTGGGTGAAACACGAATAAGAATTACATTATGCGTGTCCTTCACCAATTTATATTAATGACAAGCAACGGATTTGGCATACTACTTATTCTCGTTGAAAATGATTAAGATAGATATAGCGCAAACTAGAGAAAAGACTTCAACGAACCACCGGTAAGATTGGAAAGAACGAATAAATTGATATGATACCAAGAGAAAAGGAATCTTGAATGAACCACCATGAGAATTGAATATGAAGAAGAAAAAATAACAAAACACCGGGAAGAATTAGAGAACGAATGAAAATACTTGAGGGAATTTAGATACAAGAGAACAAAGAGATCACGAACTGATTAGAGAATATTTTGAATGATGCACCAGTAAGATTTAGAGAACGAGAGCTGAAAACTGGAAAGAATAATTCTAAGATGATGGCCTCTGGAGAATCAAACTGAAACGACTCCTGAATTGCTCCGGATGGGTGAAAAGAATTCTCACAATCGAAAACAATTATGAGAGGAAAGCATCAAGCTAGAATCACGAATCTTTGAGAGAACGGATAAGATTGAGAGAGAAATCTTCTTCGGTCTTCAAGTGTTGAGAATGACAATGAGAAACACCACCATGAATTGTTGAGATACTCCAGGATGAAAAATTAGAAAGGTTGAAGCAACGATGAAAGAATTTGAAAGATCTTCGTGAAAGACATATGACTGATGACAATTCATTCTTACGTCAAACTTTGGAAGATTTGAGAATAACTCCGGGAGAATAAGAAGAGTCAGGTAAGATCCTGGAAAAAGACATGTGGGTTAGGGCCCACTCAAAATATACACCGTTGAACAATTTAAAAGAGAGATTGCGCCGGTTGAAATAAATGGCTTGAATGAGGTAACATCCTCGCAAAACCTTGAATGAATTGAGAATGGAAACTTGAATCTTCTGAGATATCTTCAACACTCCGGAACAAATGAATAGTGAGAGGTGAATGATAAAGAGGTGCAACGACATGGGAAAACATTTGAAACAAGGAAAAGGGATATGATTAACACCAAAAGCATGATTTGGATCCACCGGAGAAGATAAAAGAAACAAAGAATGATGAACTTGAAGAGCATCTTCACGAGAACCACCGGGTAAGAACATTGATTGAAAAGAATGAAGAGACTTCAGGAGAATAAAAATGGATACTTGATTAATAAATCTGAGTCCTCGAAGAAAAAGGGTGGGAGGGTGGGAAAACAAAGATAACTTGAGGGCGGATGAAACGAGCACCGTTGAGATAACTTAGAATTGAACTTGGAGGTGTTTAAATGATCGGATCCACTTGAAGGGAAAACACACTGGTTGAAAAAGGATTGACATGACAATCTCGATGATCATGACGGATTAGCATCCAGAAAGAAATATGAGAACACCGCTTAGGGAAGGTATGGGGTCACCACTTGACATTGAAGCAACTCGAATACCACAACTCAACACAAAACAAAGGATTGGTTTGCAGAAAAAGCCAAAACAAACATATGATAGAGATTTCGTCTGAAGTTTTCATGGTGGGGCCCACACGGGCTCAACCGTACAGCACCATCATGTACAAGGTAGTGCACATGACATACGAAGCGTCCCCGAGTCAGCATAGCCAAGGATTCTTTAAGACACAACGAGACCACTGTAAAACCAACCGTGGATAGGCGGACCACTAGACGTCGAACCCCAATTTCATATCATACATCTGTCGGAAACATATCCTAGGAGCTCCTTGAATTCCCACTTATAAACTCCCGAAACATTCCAGTTATGCAATCAGGTGTTGGGGATACAGGGGAAGCATTATATCTCACCCAAAACTAACAAATTCTACATCCGGTTGTATCCATCCTTCAACTCATAACCAAGAAACCTTCAGAATTCGTTTACCTCAACCTTCGAAAAGCATCCGTTATACAAGTTATGGCAATACTCCCGAACTCCCGCCCCAGTACTGGGTGGCATCGAGGTTATCTCACCAACAACTCCATAAAAGATATTTTCGATGTCGGCGAACTCAGGTATTCCAGAACTGCAATGATAAAATTGTGACGACAACACCTCGGAGCTCAACTCCCCAGGACACTGCCACAACCCCTAAATGTCAGGAGGCACCAAGAACAATGTTCTCGTCACAAAACCATCGGAACGATTCCACAATACCCGCGTGATCCTATTTTTTTGAAATTTGAGGAGAGAAGAGTCAAAACTCTATGTCAGGAGGCCTCACCAGAGCGACGAAGGCACTGAGGAGTAAAAAGAATCCTACTCTCTGATATATATAATCCTATAAGACACAAAACATTTTGTTTCTAGACTCAACAACGCCAGCAATTTGATTAAGCAGGGGGCTCCTAAGTCGGGGAAGGCTCTGATTACCAGCTTGTAACACCCACGATGCGGCTATATCTCCCACGTGTCGGAGCATGACTTAGAGGCATAACCGCATTGTAGGCATGTCGCAAGAGGGGTAATCTTTACACATCCCATGTACTAAATAAGAAAGAGGTACAGAGTTGGCTTACAATCGCCACTTCACACACTACATGAATATATCATTACATCATCCAGATACAAACAAGGTCTGACTACGGAACCAAAACAAAAGAAGACCACCCCTAATGCTACAGATCCCCAATCGCCCCAACTGGGCTCCACTACTGATCGACTGGAAATGAACCAACACAATGAACAAGATCTTCATAGAGCTCCTCCTTGAGCTCGGTTGCGTCACCTGTATGGTTTCACCGGCACCTGCAACTGGTTTTGGAAGTAAAATGTGAGTCACGGGGTCTCAGCAATCTCACACCCTCGTGATCAAGACTATTTAAGCTTATGGGTAGGGAAAAGGTATGAGGTGGAGCTGCACCAAGCACTAGCATATATGGTGGCTAACATATGCAAATGAGAGCGAGAAGAGAAGGCGAAGCACGTTCAAGAATCTATGATCAAGAAGTGATCCTAGACTACTTACGTTCAAGCATAACTCCAACACCATGTTCACTTCCTGGACTCCGCCGAGAAGAGACCATCACAGCTACACACGTGGTTGATGCGTTTTTAGTGTCAAGTTTTCTACAACCGGACATTAACAAATTCCCATCTGCCCATAACCGCGGGCACGGCTTTCGAAAGTTCAAAACCGTGCAGGGGTGTCCCAACTTAGCCCATCACAAGCTCTCACGGTCAACGAAGGATATTCCTTCTCCTAGGAAGACCCGATCAGACTCGGAATCCCAGTTACAAAACATTTCGACAATGGTAAAACAAGACCAGAAAAGCCACCCAGATGTGCCGACAAATCCCGATAGGAGCTGCACATATCTCGTTCTCAGGGCACACCGGATTTGCAAGACCGGCAAAGCCATCCAGATGTGCCGACAAATCCCGATAGGAGCTGCACATATCTCGTCCTCAGGGCACACCGGATGAGCAAGACGTCGGGTTGGCATAAACCCTGGTTGCCCAGGGGGCTCCGGACATCGCTCAGGTTGGACCAACACTTAGAGAAGCACTGGCCCGGGGGGGTTAAAATAAAGATGACCCTTGAGTCTGCAGAACCCAAGGGAAAAAGGCTAGGTGGCAAATGGTATAAACTAATGTTGGGCCTTGCTGGAGGAGTTTTATTCAAGGCGAACTGTCAAGGGGTTCCCATTATAACCCAACCGTGTAAGGAACGCAAAATCAAGGAACATAACACCGGTATGACGAAAACTAGGGTGGCAAGAGTGGAACAAAACACCAGGCATAAGGCCGAGCCTTCCACCCTTTACTAAGTATATAGGTGCATTCAAGTAAATAAGATATATTGTGATATCCCAACACTAAAAAAAGACACATCCATGACATTTTGGGCCGAACGAATTTTTTTTCTGTCATACATATGACACTTCTATGACGATAATTGTGACAAAACCTGGTATCATCATAGATGTGGTGGGATCCTGCTTCTGTGACAAAAAACCATGACAGAAAATGGGCTTTTCGTCCTGGGCGGGCCGGAGACGCAGCTGCATGACATTCTTTGGGCCGTCCATGACGGAAAAAACCGTGGTAGAAGCGAGGGGGAGGAAAATTTCTGGGAGTTCCCGGTTACAGTGGGAGGTCGGGGGCCGAGCGATGCGTGTTTTTCTCGTACACGTACGCGCGTGTGTGCGAGGCGTTGGCTCTAACTGAACCCGAGCGAGGCGTTGGGCTCTAACTGAACCCGAGCGATTGCACTGCAGGCTACGCGTTACTGAACCCGAGCGATCGATCGATGGCTATTAACTGAACCCGATCGGGCGATTCCTTCGCTACTGCTGCTAACTGAAGCCGATCGATGCTGCCTCTGGATGAACAGTGAATGTTGCGGGGGGAGGGGGGGTTGGATGAACAGTTCCCAGTGGGGGTGGATGAACAGGACCCCGTGGTGTTGCCTCTGGATGAAGGACCCCGATCGATCGAGCCGGTTGGGGCTGGATGAACAGGACCCCGTGGAGGGATGGATGAACAGGACCACCCCGTGGAGGGCAGGATGAACAGTACACGGTGACGGCAGGATGAACAGTAGCCCGTGGAGGGGAGGTTGAATAGGAGCCCGTGGAGAGGGCTGGTTGAACAGTAGCCGATGGAGTAGCGCGCAGTGGAGGATGGATGAACAGGATCCCGTGGATGAACAGTCGCGGGTGGAGGCTGGAGGAGGTCGACGGTGGATGAACAGTAGCTCGTGGAGGCTGGAGGGGGTCGACGGTGGAGATGAACAGTATCCCGTGGAGTCCCGTTTTGCGGTACGCCACACCCCTCCCGATGAACAGGACCCCCGTTTCGACCGTAGCACTCCAACACAAGTCCATTTCGTCCGTTTTGCGGTATGCCACACCCCTCCCGATCAACAGGACCCCCGTGTCGACCGTAGGAGGCCCGTTTCCTCCGTTTTGCGGTACGCCAGACCCCTCCTGATCAACGGGATCCCGTTTCGAACATGGCCGGTCGAACACAAGGTCGTTTCCTCCATTCTGCGGTACGCCGAGCCTCGTTTCCATCGCCTGTTCCATCCCAGCCCTCCCGATGAACATGACACATTCCGTTGCCTCCCCATGAACACGACGACGAAGATGTTTCTCCGTTCCGACCCAGCAATGTACACGAGCCCTGGCCGTACGTATGCGCGAGTAGGCGTTCGAGACCCCGCCTGTATGTACACATACGTGGCCGTATTTTCCTTCTTGCACCCTGGCCGCTGTACGTACGTGTACATGCTACGTGCGCGCCTCAACTATGACACGTGCGCGCCTCTACATCGACTAGTATGTACATACACGTTCGCGACCAGAATGACAACGTTACGTACGCTTCGACCAGGTGGGTCCCGACTGTCAGACACTTCCTTGCCTGCAAAGATGTAGCTTGTGGGTCCCAGCAGTCAGGGGGCGAAATACGGTGGCCCGTGTGGTGGTTCCCCGCTGTCAGGTGGAGGACTAATTATTTTGCACGTAATAAGGAGGCACTTCCTTGCTGCGGCCGTGGACCCAGCTGTCAGCCTCTCCACGTACAGTCCACGTCCGATGGAAGCCGTTCCTTGACCACGTTGACCATGCCGCGCCGAGAGCACCAGGGCGGTGGACGACGGCGAGGCCTAGGAAGGGGACAACGCGGAGCCGGGGAAGACGCGGCAGTGGACTCCCACGCGTAGAGGAGTACGAGGGTTCACTAGTTCGCTGTGGTGTGAGGCTGCCATCGCCGCGGAATAACAGGGGGTGTGGGTGAGTAGAGGGATGGCCTGGCCAGCGGTGGGAGTAGTAGGGGGCGGTGAGGCCTCCGCCGCATCGCAGTCGGCCACGGGAGGCAGGAGCACGAGGCACCACCGGCGCTGGTTTGGGCGGCTGGAGCAAGAAGACCAGAGGTTGAAGAAGCACTACGGTCGTTGGATCGACATCGTACGGTCACTGGAGCTAGAATCGTGCATATTGACTAAGTTGACAAAGCCCTCCGTCCCCGTCAACTTAGTAGGCCCACAAGTCAGCCTGCCACTATACTGGGTCCCAGCTAACAGGGGGAGTATTCATTTTTTTGTGCGTAATAAGGAAGCACTTCCTTGCGTGCGAAGATATAGCTGGTGGGTCCGAGCTGTCAGCGGAGGTAACGTTTTTTCATGAAATACAGAGGCCCTTTCAATGGGTCCCCGATGTCAGGTGGAGGAATCATTATTTTGCGTGTAATAAGGAGGCATTTCCTTTCGTGCGGCCGTGGACCCAGCTGTCGGCCTCTCCATGTAAAGTCCACTTCAGATGCATGTCGGTCGTTCACCACGTTGACCAGGCCGCGCCGAGAGCACCAGGGCGGTGGACGACGGCGAGGCCTAGGAAGGGGACGACACGGAGGCAGGGAAGACTCGGCAGTTGTTTCCCATGTGGAGGGGAGTACGACTGTACGAGGGTTTACTGGTTCGTCTGCTGTCGCCGGAGAATAACAGCAGGTGTGGGTGAGTAGAGGGATGGCTAGGCCAGCGATGGGAGTACGGTCGGGCGGTGAGGCCTGCGCGGCAGCACAGCCGGCCGCGAGGAGGAGGGAGCAGGTAGTCCCGCCGGCGCTTGTTTGAGCGGCTGGAGCAGGAACAGCAGAGATTGAAGAAGCACGATGGCAGTTGGATGGACATCCAACAGTCAGTGCTTGTGCGTCAACCTTTTTTTAGGAAAGCCTCAAATCTGTGGAAAACAGCATACAACCCATCTGCCATTATTTCTAATATTTAACACCCCATTTGCTAATTCTTAAGGTTTTTTTTGGAGCCCGTATTCTTTTTGTTAGCATTACAGCCCATATTGTGGCAACTGTTAAAAACTTATACGAAATTTTGCATATTTCGGTGCGGTCCGAACTGTTTTTAATCCCGAAATTCGACTCACATTCAAACTGATTTTAAAAATAAATGTATATCAATATAAAATCCAACAAATTCTCCACGCATAAAAATTAATGTAATTTAAAATCTTAAAATGAAAAAAAGATATTTGAAACTAATTGTCGGTTTGATGTGTTTTAAAAATGTACAACCCATTTCTCATTACTCATGGGCCATTTTCTCGGCCAGCCGAATGAAAGCTCTCCCCGTCTTGAAAGAATTGCAGCCCAACAGGCCTGACAAAGCGACTTACTTGGCAAATCACAAAAAACTGGGTTGTGGCCGTGGACCCAGCTGTCAGGCTCTCAACGTACAGTACTCTTCCGATGGAAGTCGTTCCTTGACCACATTGACCACGCCACGCGGAGAGCACCATGGCGGTGGACGACGGCGAGGCCTAGGAAGGGGACGACGCGGCAGTGGAAGCCCGCGCGGAGAGGACAATGAGGGTTCACTGGTTCGGCTGCGGTGTCAGGATGTCGTCGCCGCAGGGCCTGGCCAACGGTGGGAATAGTAGGGGGCGATGAGGCCTCTGCGGCAGCACAGCCGGCCATGGGAGGCAGGAGCGTGCGGCACGACCGGCGCTGCTTTGGGCGGCTGGAGCAAGAAGACCAGAGGTTGAAGAAGCACTACGACCGTTGGATGGACATCGTACGGTCACTGGAGCTAGAATCGTTCATATTGACTAAGTTGACAAAGCCCTTCGTCCACGTCAACTTAGTAGGCCCACAAGTCAGCCTCCCAGCAAGGTGGGTCCCAGCTAGCCGGGGGAGTATTCATTTTTTTGTGCATAATAAGAAGGCACTTCCGGTGGGTCCGAGCTGACAGCGGGGGGGAACGTTTTTTCACGAAATACGGTGGCCCGTACGGTGGGTCCCACCAGTCAGGGGGAAACGATTTTTTTCGCAAAATACTTGTGGCCCGTCCGATGGGTCCCCACTGTCAGGTGGAGGAATAATTATTTTCCGTGTAATAAGGAGGCACTTCCTTGCGGCTGCCGTGGACCCAGCTGTCACCCTCTCCACGTACAGTGCTCTTCCGATGGAAGTCGGTCGTTGACCACATTGACCACGCCGCGCGAGAGCACCATGGCGGTGGACGACGACGAGGCCTAGGAAGGGGACGAAGCGGAGACGTGCAAGACGCGACAGTGGATGCCCACGCGGAGAGGAGTACGAGCATTCACTGGTTCGGCTATGGTGTGAGGCTGCCGTCGCCGCAGAATAAGAGGGAGTGTAGGTGAGTGGAGGGATGGCCTGGCCAGTGGTGGGAGTAGTATGGGGGCGGTGACGCCTCCACGGTAGCACAGCCGGCCATGGGAGGCAGGAGCAGGCGGCACGACCGGCGCTGCTTTGGCGGCTGGAGCAAGAAGACCAGAGGTTGAAGAAGCACTATGGCCGTTGAATGGACATCATACGGTCACTGGAGTATTGACTAAGTTGACAAAGCTCTCCGTCCCTGTCAACTTAGTAGGCCCACAAGTCAGCCCAACACTACGGTGGGTCACAGCTAGCAGGGGGGAATTCATTTTTTTGGGCGTAATAAGGAGGAACTTCCTTGCGTCCGAAGATATAGCTGGTGGGTCCGACTTGTCAGCGGGGGGGACCTTTTTTCATGAAATACAGAGGCCCTTCCTGTGGGTCCTACCTGTCAGGTGGAGGAATCATTATTTTGCGCGTAATAAGGAGGCATTTCCTTGCGTGCAGCTGTGGACCCAGCTGTCAGCCTCTCCACGTACAGTCCAGTTCCGATGGATGTCGTTCATTGACCACGTTGACCAGGCCGCGCCGAGAGCACCAGGGTGGTGGACGACGGCGAGGCATAGGAAGGGAACGACACGGAGCCAGGGAATACTCGGCAGTTGTTTCCCACGCGGAGGAGTACGAGGGTTTACTGGTGTGTCTGCCGTCGCCGGAGAATAACAGCAGGTGTGGGTGAGTAGAGGGATGGCTAGGCCTGCAATGGGATTACGGTGGGGCCGTGAGGCCTACGCGGCAGCATAGCCGGCCACGGGAGGAGGGAGCAGGCAGTCCCTCCTGCGCTTGTTTGAGCGGCTTGAGCATGAAGAGCAGAGATTGAAGAAGCACGACAGCCGTTGGATGGACATCCAACAGTCACTGCTCTCATGTATTGACTAAGTTGACAGGGCGTTGCGTGTGCGTCAACATTTTTTTTATGAAAGCATATGCGTCAACCTGTAGTAGGCGCACAAGTCAGCATCAAATCTGTGGAAAACAGCATACAACCCATCTGCCATTATTTCTAATAATGTACAGCCCATTTGCTAATTCGTAAGAATTTTTTTGGAGCCCATCTTCTTTTTGTTGGCATCACACCCCATATTGTGGCCACGGTTAAAAAGTATACAAATTTTTGCATATTTCCGTGCGGTCAACTGTTTTTAATCCAGAAATATCGATTCACATTCAAACTATTTTGAAAAATAATTTATACAAATATAAAATCCAAATAATTGTCCACGCATAAAAATCAATGGAATTTAAGATCTTGTAATGAAAAAAAAATTGAAACTAATTCCCGATTTGATGTGTTTTAAAAATGCACAGCCCATTTCTGGGCAAACCGAATGAAACTCTCCTCGTCTTGAAAGATTTGGAGCCCAGCAGGGCCGATAAAGCAAGTAGGCCTTGTTTGGGTATTTCTTTTAAAAATAAAACCGGGCTAGCCATTTTCAGCAAGAAAAGAACACAACTGGGCTCATGATGTGGTAAACATAAATAAAACCCTGGCTAGACGGTCCACAGCCCCCGCACTGCCCCGTTGTTACCCTGATCCGTCGCTAAAACTAGTATAAATAACAACTACTTGTTCCTCAAAAAAAACTGCGTGACTTGCTGGGTCCCTGGTGTCAGCCGCTCATAGTGTAATTCTCTCGTTTATTGACTACGTTGACAATGGGGTGAGCCCCAGATGTCCAACCAATTAGGAGGAACCATATTTTTGGGCTTGTTCTATAGAGGCACTTGCTTGCGTACTGCCATGACACTGGTGGGTCCCTACTGTCATCCTCTCCATGTACAGTCATCTCCTTGTTCCTCTCGGTTGTTGACGATGTTGACAACGCAACAGGGCGGCGCACCGCGCACGACGAGCGAACCAAGGCCGCAAGGCGGAGGACGACGGCGAGGCCTCGGACGGAACGAGAGTGATGTTATTTCCCTTGGTTTTTATGAAAGCATACGCGTCAACCTATAGTAGGCCGCAAGGCGGATGACGCCGTTGAAGATGCGTCGGTCCAGTCGCAGGCGGAGGGGAGTACGAGGGTCGACTGGTCCAGGCGCGGGTGCATGTTGGGGCTGACGTCGCCGGAGAATCACATGACGTGTGGGGGAATAGAGGGAGGGACTGGCGAACGTTGGACGGTATGTACGGTAGGGCGGCGGAGGCGCAGCCAGCCATGGGAGGCGGGAGCAAGCGGCGCCGACGGGGTGGTTTGGTTTGGGCGATTGGAGGAAGAAGAAGACAAGAGATAGAAGATACACGACATACGTTAGATGTCAATCCAACGGCAAGTAGGCAGAATCGTTTGTTTATTGGCTAGTAAGTCGACACCACCTTGGATAGGCTATTTCCTCGCGGGTCCCAAATGTCAAAATCCATATCTTTCACGGTCATGCAGCCTTTCCTATAAAAATTTACAGCCCATTTGATGTGCTAGTTCGAAATAAGTTTGTTGGTGCTGGTGGGGGCTAATCACTTGGCTTCTGTAATGCACAGTGAGCTCAAGCAGCCGGCGAGAGTGATGTTATTTCCCTTGGTTTGGATTTGTTACAATATTTCACTCTAAATTAAACGAATGGCAAGCCATTTGCCTTGTTTCAAAGAAAATATGACAGTCACAGCCGAGTTGAAAACGGCAGGAACATCTAACTCCAGCTTACAAACTGTACAAAAGCACGAGGGTTAATTGTTCATCAGGTTTACAAAAAAACAGATTGAAAAGGGCAAAAACATCTAACTCCAGCACTGTTTTCGGCAGTCACAGTCAAATGGATCGGTCAGGTCCATAGAATGAACATCCTGGGTCATAAAATTTACTGGATTATGACCACAATATGTTGTAAATAGAAGCCCGGCACGTTCAGAAGCTCTTTTGCCCACCTGAAACTCCTTTTTTTCTATTCGACATACCCATCCGTCAAAACCATGCTGCTGATAAACTTAAGCCTGTTGGACAATAGTAACCTCGCATTCAGCGGGAAGAATGTGACAAATCTTGTGTTTGCACGATTGGCTACATATCGTTCTAGCGTTATTGTCTTCAATCGAATCTCATGAGAAGTGAGAAAATCCCGATGCTTACGAACCCACCGATTGGTTATAACTTTCTTACCCCGTCCTGTTGCCTAAATAGACATGAAGACTGAAAACAGTTAAGGTCTAAAAGAAGAGTGTCGAAAGAGCAACAGCTGAACGGTTAATTCTAGTACACTATATGCGGGCTTCCAATGTGCGTGAAATTATCACCTTTATATACAAATTCTCCAGACATGGAAAGGATTGCAGCAAGCCAGTAATCTTGTTCAGATCAAAACTATTCATTTGGATATATAAGATCTTAACAGAATCCAGCACCATTGATAGGCCATCCATGGAGAAACTCTTCATTGAGCATAGAACATAATATTAGTACAAAATGTGTACTCCAAGATGATATATAAATTATGCGCAGAAATTTAAAATGCAGCTTATGGTTACAAGTGTAGATGATAATATAAAGTACCTGAAGAACTATGGAGCCAAACACGATATTGAAATGAGCACAGAGATCATGTATTACACCAAAGGTCTCCTGTTTAAGCGCAGAGAGGACGGTTATTTGCAACGGTGATTAACTAGAATCAAGGATCAACCTTTGAAGTGAAGGGGCATCTTGGATGATGAGCTGCCTTCCGTCAAAAGAAATTCCAATTCTTACAACGTTAGGCCACTTTATTTGGAGACAACCGATTCTAACTGTGAAAACAAGCACCAAGCACTCTAGCGCAGGGCAACTGTAGTGGATGATGCTGTGCAATGAGGCCTCCGATATACGAACCCGCACAAGTGAAAGTTTCTTGAGAAATGGGAGTCGAAGGTTTAGTACCAGATTGTCTGGTAGGTAGCACTGCGGAAAGGTGGCGGTGTGGAGAGAGGACAAAAACCCTGAGATGGATATCGGTGCTGAGGGCACAAGTTCATGGCGTTCGGTATGTGGTATGTGATTTCCAGGGAATAGTAGAACTCAAGCAGCTGTAGTTCTATGAATTCAGGGGATTTCAGCCAGGCGTCCACCGTGCAGGGCATGGTATGCTTGCTCAGGTAGCATGACGGGATGCAGAGGCTTTCAACAGAGCCCTGGTGGGAGGAGATGATGGCTCTGGGGATTTCAAAATGATTAAAGAGAGATAGATGACGATAGTCGAGATAAAGGGGAACGGCACGCCATAGAGGGCGCCACCGAATTGAGAGGACTTGGGTGTGGCAGCAATCCTTTGTGGGGAGAAGCAAGATGATCTCCCCAAGGATGGCGTCTGGGAGATTGCTGATGCTGTCCACCCGAGATTCTACGGGTTCCTGGGATCCGGTGGGGGCGGCGTCACCGCTTCTCCCCACGCTGCCAGGTGCGGGATCTACAACAGGCGTCGCCGCTGGCGGGAGCCTCATCTTCTTGGCGCTGGGGTCAGCCGACTCCATTTTCCTAGTTGTAACGGATTTGAGCAGAGTAACGAATGACGAGCCTAGTTGTAGTGCGAGCAAAGAAGAAGGGGAGCTGGGGGTTTTCTGTAGGAGTGAGGAAGAAGGGGAGCTGGGGTTTTCTGTAGGAGTGAGGTGAGGAATTTGGGCGTATGAATGGAGCGAGCTGATGTGAGGTGGGTGTGAGCGAGGAGGAAGAAGAGCACCCAGGTTTTTGAATTGATTTTACTATTTACTAGTGTGCATGGGCTGTTTTGTCTTGGGACTCGAGAAACAATTACTACTAGTACAGTGGAGACACTCTGCAGCTACCCAGAAAAACAATTACTACTACTACAGTGGAGACACTCTACCGCTTCTAGCTCCTCCTAGGTCATTGAAATGTCTCCCTCTACTGAATGCCATTATACTTTTGTTCACTGACATGTGGGCCATGCAGCGCGCGGGCTGTAACACCCTCGATGCGACTATAGCTCCCACGTGTCGAGGCACGACTTAGAGACATAATTGCATTGAAGCCATATGTCGCATGTGAGGTAATCTTCACACAACCCATGTAATGCATAAGGGAAAGAGATACATAGTTGGCTTACAATCGCCACTTCACACAAATACATGAATAAAGCATTACCTCATCCAAATACACTGAAGGCCCGACTACGGAACCAAAATAAAAGAAGAACCCCAAATGCGACAAAGTCCCCGATCGACCCCAACTGGGCTCCACTGCTGATCAACTAGAACGAAACAACACAAAGGACAAGATCTTCATCGAGATCCTCTTGAGCTTGGTTGCGTCATCTGCACGGACCCATCGGCACCTGCAAGCTGGTTTTGGAAGTATCTGTGAGTCACGGGGACTCAACAATCTCGCACCCTCGCGATCAAGACTATTTAAGCTTATGGGAAAGGTAAAGGTATGAGGTGGAGCTGCAGCAAGCGACTAGCATATATGGTGGCTAACATACGCAAATGAGAGCGAGAAGAGAAGGCAAAGCACGGTCGAGAAAGTATGATCAAGAAGTGATCCTATAACAACCTACGTCAAGCATAACTCCAACAACCGTGTTCACTTCCCGGACTCCGCCGGAAAGAGACCATCACGGTTACACACGCTGTTGATTCATTTTAATTAAGGTCGACTTCAGGTTTTCTACAACCGGACGTTAACAAATTCCCATCTGCCCATAACCGCGGGCACGGCTTTCGAAAGTTCAAATCCCTGCAGGGGTGTCCCAACTTAGCCCATCACAAGCTCTCACGGTCAACGAAGGAATAGACCTCCTCCCAAGACATTCCGATCAGACTCGGTATCCCGGTACAACAAGACATTTCAACAGGGTAAAACTAAACCAGCAACACCGCCCGAATGTGCCGACAAATCCCGATAGGAGCTGCACATATCTCTTTCTCAAGGCACACCGGATCGTCTAAACTTCCGGTAGGCCAGCTCAGAGTTTCCCCTGCTGGCCACCGGCGGCTGACAAGTTGGACCAACACTCAGAGGAGCACTGGGCCGGGGGGGGGGGGTTAAAATAATGATGACCCTTGAGTCTGTAGAACCCAAGGGAAAGAAAAGGCTAGGTGGCAAATGGTAAACCCAATGTTGGGCATTGCTAGAAGAGCTTTACTTAAGGCGAACTGTCAAGGGGTTCCCATAATAGCCCAACCGCGTAAGGAACGCAAAATCCGGGAACATAACACCGATATGACAGAAACTAGGGCGGCAAGAGTGGAACAAAACACCAGGAATAAGGCCGAGTCTTACACCCTTTACCAAGTATATGGATGCATTAATTAAATAAGATATATTGTGATATCCCAACAAGTAAACATGTTCCAACAAGAACAACATCTCCATGTTCCAACAAGGAACAAACTTCAATCTTCACCTACAACTAACAACGCTATAAGAGGGGCTGAGCAAAGTGGTAACATAGCCAATCAACGGTTTTCTAGGTCAAGGTGGGTTAGAGGCTTGGTTCAACAATATGGGAGGCGTGATTAGCAAGTGGTAGGTATCGCGGCATAGGCATAGCAAAAGAGCGAGCAACTAAGCAAGCAAAGATAGAAGTGATTTCGAGGGTATGATCATCTCGCCTGAAATCCCGCAAGGAAGAAGAACGAGTCCAAGAAGAAGATAAACGGACGTAGACAAATAGATCCTCACAAGCGCGACGTTATCGAAACCAACTCGAAGAAGCAAACACCGGAAAAGAAGCACACAACATAGTAAACAACCAACACATGAACAAGGTATGACATGCGGGATGCGGTATGCGATGCATATGCATGATTTGCCAAGGAATGCATGAACCTGGCCTCAACATGTAAATCCAAGTGTGCCACTGGCAAGATGAGATGAAATCGCTTGAAACGATATAAAGAACGTCGGAATCGGAGTTACGGTTTGGAAATGGCAAGCGATTCAAATATGACACCGGTCTGCGATTTACAGCAAGTAGCCAACTAAATGCAATGAGATGAACATGCTAGGGATGCATTCAAGAAGCTTAACAAAAGACTAGCACTGAGCTACGGCCAATTCATCCAATAACAGGTTCAAACAAGCATGGCAAAAATGCATATGGTAAACAGATCTCAGACTTAGTGAAATTAACACTTGTCTGAAATTTCAGATCAGATAGCACTCTTCGAAGCAACAAAACTACATGCTACAGGACCTGAACATGGCAAAGTAAAACATGGCATGGAGCTACTCAAAAAGCTTAACAAAAGTCCCTTAGTGACCTTGAGCCAAAAGGGATCATAAAATATACTAACAAGCATGCGAACATCGCAAAAACATAATCAGTTTTCAGACTTAGTGAAAACTGGCACATGCTGAAACATAACTCAAGTAGGCATGTTTACAAGCTCGATGCACTCACCACGGTGCAAGTCATGATAAGCTAAGCATACATCTATCAAGAACACACAAAATTCAAGCTAGACATGGCAAGAACAATAGCATAGCATGCACGGATCAACTACAACATCATCGGCAAAATTGCAAACTAGTTGACAATCTGCCCAGATTCACAAAGTAGCAAAAGTAGAGCTCGATTGACTCAAGCTAGGGTGCTCCATAATTGCTAACAAAGGCATGGATGGATAGAGAACTACAATATTAATAAAAAATCCTTACTGACCATCCTCAAAAGAGGCACGGATCACTAGGAAACAACATGAACATATGGCAACATGAGATAAATAGATCAAGGACTTAGTGGAAATGCTAAGTCCCTGAAAACAGAATTACTAAGTGCCTCACTTGGCAAGCTTGCACTAGACACCACACACATCACAAAAATACATGGGTTGCCCCTCTAGAGAGATGACAAAACCCTTAACAAAACATATGTAAAGCATCAGGGCATAACATGCACACAATAATCATGGCAAAAATGACAAAAAGCTAAATGGAGTAGCAGATCTGACAATTAACTCAACTGGCCCTCTTCTAACAGCATTTCGGGCGTCAAGATGAACTCAAATGAACATGATGCAATGAGATGAAATGATGTACTCTCTGAGACGAACATTTTGATATGCTATATGCATGAATCGGAGCTACGGATGCAAAGTTACGGCGGGTCAAAGTATGCCAAATGAATCTGAGAGAGGGGGAGAAAGTCAACCGAGTTCAACCTCAGATCTAGGGTTCCTCCGAGGTACTGTAGCAGCGAGCAGCCGGAGATTGCCGGGAATGGAGGCCGCGGTGGCCGGATCCTCGCCGGAATCGGTGGAGGAGGGAGAGGACGGGGGAGGCCGGCGACGGGGCCGCGGTGGCACGCCGGCGGCGAAGGGCGGCGTCGCGTGGCCGCAGGAGTCGCGGGACCCGGTGCTAGTCCGGCGCGGTGGGGTGGCGAGGTGCGCCGGCCGGCGGCGTGCGGGCGCGGCGGCCAGAGATCGGCGAGGGCGGCGCGCGGTGGCGGCGGAGATCTGGCCCAGGGCGGCTCGGGCGGGCCGGCCGCGGGCTCCGCGGGCCCGGCGGCGCGGGAGGAGAGAGGAGGAGGCGCGGGCTGACATGGCGCGTTCTGGTTGGACGAGGGGGCGGAGGCGGACATGTCCGGCGGTGTGAAATTTGTCCAGCGACGCGGAGGAGAGAGATCTAGGGTTTGTACCGCGGAATTTTCGGGGGAGGCCACATATTTATAGGTAGAGGGAGCTAGGAGAGTCCAAATGAGGTGCGGTTTTCGGCCACGCGATCGTGATCGAACGACCGAGATGATGGAGCAGGTTTAGGTGGGTTTTGGGCCAAATTGGAAGGGTGTTGGGCTGCAACACACACGAGGCCTTTTCGGTCCCTCGGTTAACCATTGGAGTATCAAACGAAGCCCAGATGGCACCAAACTTGACAGGCGGTCTACCGGTAGTAAACCAAGGCCGCTTGGCAAGTCTCGGTCCAATCCGGAAATGTTTAATCCCCACACACGAAAGAAAGATAGGAATGACCACCGGAGGAGAACGGAACGCCGGAATGCAAAACGGACAACGGAGAAAATGCTCGGATGCATGAGACGAACATGTATGCAAATGAAATGCACATGATGACACGATATGCAATGCATGACATGCAAGCAATGACAAGGCAACAACATCGAATAAATGCACGACACCTGGCACATCGGTCTCGGGGCGTTACACGGGCCCAAATGCCATCCACCAAATTAGAAGGCAGTATGCAGGCGGAGAGTCACCCCGGTCGTAGCGCGGCAGTAACGAGCCGTCGTATCACAAAACCCCACCTCCCCGTAGTCTAAGTTTAACGGATGAAGCAACCATCATTTCACTCTTCGCTGAATCCCATTCTCCCTCACCGTCTTCAAGAAAGGCAACACTTGCATCTGCCACTGTTCTACTCTCCGAACGAAGGGAAGGTAAGCGGATCCATGATGTTCGTATATTTTCGTTCAGAGGAAAAAAAGAACTTTTGCAAAGCAGTAACCGATCCTCACTCTCTTTTTTGTTTCATTGTCATTGCGATTGTGTTTTCCTTTTAGTGGAATCCTAGTATTCGTCAGTTTCATGATGGACCAAGGAGAACCAGGCAAAGATCTGCTGATATTGGAGCAGACGCGGGAGGCTGATCCCCACGAGACAGAGAGCTCCAAGAAGATGGAGGCAACCACCGAGGCGACTCCAGATAATGAGATGGTCAACGCCCCGTTTGAGGTTACAACCACCATGGCACTGCAGGAGCAGTTTTCCCCCTTCGAGGATGTGTCCCCCCCCCCCCCCCCCCCCCCCCCCCCCCCCCGCTGAGCTGCCCAAGGTGATTTCCTTCTTTACCGATCTCGATTGTGGTTTTTCATCTAAGTATGTGGTGGTTTTTTTAGAAAAAGAAGTATGTGGTGATTAATAATGCACAATTTTATTAGCTTCGATGCCATGGTATACGTAGTGGTTTAAATAACTTGTTTTTCTTATACTGAAAAGTAATTTAGACTTTGTTTCTGTTTCAATTAGAGCCCTGATGCAAACAAGGATTGTGTGGTTGTACATGTCACTCACTATGAAGCGGACGACCTGAATATACGCACTGGGAAAACATAGTTCTTAGGCTGTTGGATCCTGGAAGCCATTTGCGGTTATACCAATGAAGAGTTGTATTCCAGCCTCACTGTTGTCAGGCGTGTTGTCCAGGGTGTACTGAAGCACAGGAAGTTCAAAGCTACTCCTTCCTTTGTGAGGAATACTGTTCTTATCAAGCTTACGCAGGAAGATGATGTGGCATGCCTTCACAAACAAGTTTACCAGTGGCAAGGCCACAAGGTTGTCTTCATGAAGGCTCATAGGATTGAGCTGCTGCGGGACGTCCTCGATGATGTTCATGGCAAGGTTCATCTTGTGTCCAGCCCAAATTAGATCGAGGCATTAAATAGTTGCCCCAGCTAGTGTTTAATAGTAGTTTGGATTGTGTCTAATTATCCGAACCTTTCCTGTTATCGACCCCTCTGGGGCTAGTACTCTGTTTGAATCCGTCTATGGGAACAGCTGCTACTTTTGTGTGCCCGTGAATCATGTGAGAACCATCGTACTTGTTTCCAAAACAGATGCGTCCTCACTAGTTTTTTCATGAATATGGCATGGTAAGACATAAGTTGTCACGGTATATCATACGAGCAGTGTGTGTTTTGACGAAATAGAGCACTCGTTCGAGAACCGTGCGCCGACGTATACATAAGTACTTGTAAACACTATTGGTGCTACCCCACTTGTAAGCAGTTGTGCAAAACACGGCACATTGGCTCAGCTCGCTTCAACACTAGGCTATCGACCAGCTAACAATCAACAATCTGCTGTCTGACATATAAGCAACTATGTATCTTGTTAGAGTGGTTCATGCAGTTAATTGAGGCCACAATGTAATAAATTCCAAACGTTCACACGCTAGTCCAGCGCTCATGTGGAACACTCACATTAAACTCGTCTTCATAAAAAACTTGAAAAGCATAAGTTAAGGAATTTTATACATCTCAATGATTCATAGAACATGACAAACATATACTAGTTCACAGCAAAAGACAAAGTTGTGAGAAGGTTTACAAATAAGGAAAAAACAAGCAAGGCTTCTCTCTCAGCAAAGGGCCTCCCGGCAGGCTTAAATTTCCTGGAGTTCACTCTGGTTTTTTCTTGTTTCCACCATTCAGGGTTAGGTTCTCTCATTCCAAAATAACCAATTATAATTGTCGTATCAGCTGGAATGCTGAACTGAACCATGCAGTGTACTGACCAGCTGAAATGCTTGTGCATTCCACTAAATTTAAGCACCGCTATTTGTAGAAATAAGGAGACCGCAATGCCTCTTGTCCGCGCACCCGTCCAAAAAACCGCCGTGCAGCCGTGCCAGCTAGTCCTTGGTCCATGGATGAACTGGTAGAAAGTGCATTCTGGACTAGGATGCAGTAGTTTTCGCTCGTCCCTGCACTACAATCAGGAAGTAAAATGTACGAATCAGCTTCTTTTAGATTGCATTGGTCATTCTACCTTAGTTACTACCAATGTAGGGATACCTTGAAGACGGGAGGTTAGACGACGGCAGTGAGGGATAGCCATCTCATTTTGCGCAGTTGTACTAAAACTGAGGTGTGTGCTTTTGATTGCACGGATAGAAACGATATGGAGATAGACATCCTGAAACGATATAGAGACAAACATCCCTGTTTGCACAAATAAGATATATGGTTATTTAAACAGTGACATATATTACTACTTTCCCCCGTTTCCTCTTAGAACCAAGTCCTAGATTCATGCTACCGCTTTCCCACTTTCTTCCCTGTTTGAACAACGCTTTGAGTCGACTGTATGAAATAGCTTTACTTCTAATAATAGTAGATTTCTAGGTGGCTTTGGAACAGTGGACGGAAGTAGAAAAGGATCCACACGAAGGGAGCTAGGGCAGTAGAGCAAGGCAGGTTTCGAAGGACTATATACCTGAGGGTCGTCGGCATGTCACAAAGACGGCGTCGGGAGGCCGCATCTTGGCCACAATACCGCAGGGAAGAAGAAGGGGTCGAAGGCCCTCCTGAGCCGGCGCTCTCTCTGAGAGAACGACACGGCCGCCGATCGGAACGCGCGGGCATCCGTTGGTCTCCTCCCTCGCCGCCGACGACAGCGTGAACGATGCACCTACACCCCTGCCCCGGTTGAGGTTGTCCGGCCAGATTTGTGACTAGCCGTGAGCTGGGAGAGAGTGTTGCCACCTATGTGTTGCTTAGATCTGGAGAGCATGTGAGAGTGAACGAGAGGAACCCTAGTAAAGCAAGCGCTAAGGCTCCTACTTTTATATATAGTGGAGTGATTTTGTTGTACCAGCTTCAAACAAATGCGCTCCTACGTGTACCGGCGAGTGGGTGTGAGAGAACTAGTGCGTGCGTGCGCCGCTTCTCTTCGTGAGAGTACAATATACTATGCCCAAAGAACGTTCGCCGCAAGAGTAATAGTACAAGTGTGTGACGTGTGAGCTAAAATAAAATATGTGTGCGCCGTCTTTTGTTTTTTAGAAGTTCTGAGGGTAGGGTGTGAAGAGCACATATGTGCGTGACATCTACCTGTAGATAGACGGTGGGTGCGACGTGCGAGTCTGCGAGAGGACTCAGGAGAGTCGTGACTCGTGAGGGTGCGTGTGCGTGAGAGAGAGGGGGGCACGTATCAATGCAATGCATGTGTCCGTAAATCATTATCCAACAAACGTTCACCACAAGCCTTTTCCTGACGAACGCCGTAAGGATCGTTAGATCGGCATCCGATAGTGTCAGTTTTGCCATGTCATTTAACAGAACAGCCACTCCTCCTACACACAAATCTTCCACGTGAGTGTTAGCAACTGCCGTATGCTCCCTCCGTTCCGAAATGCAGTGCATATAGCTTTATTGAAAATTCGAACCTCGCAAACTTTTACCGAGTTTTCGTGTACCAAATTGCACATGTAGAATACCATGTATATATCATTTCAGTCATCTTCAAGAGGTAACTACAAAGTTGGGTGAGGAGTCTACAAAGAAAGACCATCGTATCACCCGCAGCAATTTCAAGCATCCTTTAGTGTCGAGGAATATCATAGGAACTCTATATGATATGATTTTTATAGGATTTTTTTCCTTTAGAACGAATTTGTTCATAGGAATAGATTCATATACTCCACATTTCAAAGGAAATAAACATGATATCATTTCTATAGATTTAGAGCCACTTGGTTCATATGAATGGATTCCAATACTCCCTTAATTTCAAAGGAAAATAAACATTAGCATATATTCAATAGAAAAGTTCCTATGATATGAACCAAATTACATCTCTTTTCTAATCCCTCCTCATAGGAATTGAGAAACATGTCATCTCTATATTCAATAGAAAAGTTCCAATGATGTGAACCAAATGACATCTCTTTTCGAATACCTACTCATAGGAATTGAGATGATCCATGTCATCTCTTTCCCTACAACTTCCATGTATACATCTTCTATTCCTAAATAGATAGTACAACCCACTAGTAGATTTTTTCCAAAACATGCAACTATGGCACAAGAACTATATAGTGTGCCAATAACTTTGAAAGATGGTCGCTGGATGAAGCTAACCCGACAGTGTAGAGATAGGCAATTCCGAGCACTACTGGCCGTTGGATATCATCAACATTCCACCAGATCTGCCACATGTACAATTTAGAAGACTCCATGGTTGAACTTAAGCATAATGCACAAACCTCAAAACACAAGCACTTCTCCTTTGTTCTAGAATCTTCTGTATCATAATTGATTATATTTTTCTAAATGAATTGCCATTATTTGTTTTTTACTTTATGATTTACTCCCTCCGTTCCAAAATAGATGACCCAACTTTGCACTAACTTTGTACAAAGTTAGTGCAAAGTTGGGTCATCTATTTTGGAACGGAGGGAGTACAATGCACAACCCATGAATCTTAACATTTTTATAAAACTTATTGATTTTCAATGAGATGAACTATAAGAACTAAACGAACATCTACATCATGCATATATGACTCAAAGCTTTACATCCTATAGTATGTATTTATTCATAATTTGGTTTCGAAATCTCATGCGTTCAATACATGTGTAGCTTACTAGTTTTGAGTAGAGTAGCAAATTTCATGCGGCCTCGGGTATATCAAAATGCAGGGCACCCTTACTAATTGTGGAAACCTACATCCACAATTTTTTGTACGTACTATATCTCCATTGGTCCCCGAACCCAAAATGTTGCCTCGTTCCCTTAAAACCAAGCGGCCCACACATATTTAAGGCGTTGGCTCGAACCCGTTTACTACGACGTGGCCCCGCACGCCGTAGTACTCCTACAAACCCTACCGCCGCACTCATCAACGGTTTTCTTCAAGAGGACGAGGGAGAAGCCGATTTGTAGTGGAGGCGCTTTCAATAAAAAAGGATCTATAGCGGAGACCCCTACCCTAGGGTGCCCTAGGTAGCTATCGCACGCATCATTGTTTTCTCTTTTCTTTATGCTCTTGCGCCCTAGAGTGAAATGATGGTTGCTTCGTCTGTCCAGCTTAATGCGGGAAAGGTGGGGCTTTGTGATTTGACACCTCGTCGCTCATTTTCTACTACTGCGGCGCTACGACCGGGTGCCACCAATTCCAACCGCTGCTCCGAACTGTAATTTGGTGCATCGCACATGGAACAAGACGGTGGATGAGCCACATGTCGGCCAAAGGGGTCCTGTTAAGTGCATCGCCATTTCGTGTGCGGACTGACCCTGCTTGAGTTGCTACGCCAACACGACAGGAGCAGCCTACCACTTGGTTATGCTCCTTGGTGAACCCCGACTATATTGATCTAAAAAGATACATGCTGAACTACCCTCTCCGTCTCGGTTTTTTTATTTTTAGGCGTCTCGGTTTATAGGGCCTGCACGTAGTTCTAGGTCATCCATTTGACTAACTAAATATGAGTTACTATGTCACAAAAAGTATATCATTGGATTCTTAAGCGGATGTAGTTGTACTTAAAAGTTGAGGGCGGGGCTTTTCCTGCGCGGTAGCCGGCGGGGCAGTTCCGCCTAGTCGGTTCGACAGAGACGCGAGAAGACGAGGGAGTAGGCTGCTGCAAACGTAGGGCTGTGTGATTTGACAGCGAGTTACTGCTGGACAGGTGGGGCCCCGTGATTTGACTTTCCATTATCATTTTAACTGCAGCGCTACGACCGGCGTGAGTCTCGCAAATTCCTGACCACCTCCATACAGGTGCCTCTCCCAATGCTCCACCATGTAGTAGAGGCTGGCTCTTGCATGAGAGCCCACTTCTCCACTTTTTCCTTGCATCTCTTTCCTCCACATATGCAAAAATATCATGTAAAGCACACTATTGTACTTACTTTTACTTGCTCCTACAGGTGCTTAAGCATGCCACATAAGCATAAAGTCTGATGTGGCAAGTTAATCAAGAAGAGAGAGACTAGTTTGGTGACCCAAGGAAGAAACGGTGCTAAGCGTGTGTGCCTAGGTGAAAAGACAATTTTGAGTCTATAGCTAATTAAATGAAGCAAACTTAGCAACACCATTTCATTGGAAGAGGTCACTCCTTGGCAAATGCAATAAATACACACGCTTAGCGCCATTTCTTCCTTGAGTATGAAGAAAGAGATAGAGAGGAGTAAAAAATACACTTATAGCCAACCTTGTTGTAGTATGAGTGACTAAGTGATGACTATGTATAACATGCCAACATCAGATAGCCTAATGCACCGTGTTAAATCTCCAAGGGCGCGACCGCGTGAGCGACGCGACGGTCGTGGTAGGCGCGACCATGATACGGGCTGCTGGCAGCCCTTGGATCAAATGGTCGCATGCTAAGTTGCTGAAAATTTGCAGAATAACCCTCCAGGATAGGATATTCACCCATAGGTCTAGAATCACGCCATGCAACCGTTCGATCTCAGATCCAAGGGCTCTCGGAAGCCTGTATCATGGGAGAATGGAAAGCCACTACCCTGTCGTTCGCACGCTGGCAGTTCGCTCCTACTCGTCCCCGCACGTCCTTCAATACTATGGCGGTTCTCTCCAAGTCATCCCGTCCATTCACATTACGGTAGTTCCACTAATCCTAACCCTCCTCCCAAATCCATGGCGTCCCAAATCTCCACGATCGGCGGTGAGTACAAGGGTAGAACCATCACCGGCGATGAGTTCGACGTCATCTACACCCGTTCTTCCGCGACGGTGAAAGGATGCCTTTCTCGCTTCAAACGCGTGTTCGAAGACTCAGATGATGAGTGGGTCGCTAGGCTAGATGTTGAGTACACCACAGTCCTGGGACTAGAGAAGGATCTAAAGGACGAAGAGAGGAAGAAGCCCCTCGTGATCCAGGTTTGCGTGCATGACATATGCTTGGTCTACCACATATGCCATGCCGACGTTGAATGCCAGGATTTTAAGGACTTCCTCGAGAGCAACCTAGTCAAATTCATTACGGTAGACTTTGGTAAGGACAAAGAAGTCCTGCATCAGATAGGCCTCGTTGTAGGCAACACCTTCGACCTCCAGAAGAATCGGCTGGTGTCTGCTCGTCAGCCTTCAATGCTGAACCTGGAAGGAGCCATGGTTCATCCTTCGTACGGTAAACTAGAGAAGCCTCCATATACGTTTCATCGTCATGCATGGCAGCGGAATGTACTAGATATAGGCCACATCCACTATGCTGCAATGGATGGCTACCTTTGCTTCAATATCTACAAGGGTTGGATGAAGAGCAACAGCCAAGTGTGCGGTTCAAGCAAAGAAGTATCGTCTAAGAGGAAGAGGGACAAGGACGAAGTCGAGGACGTGGACGAGGACTCCGAGTAAGGTGGCAGTGTCGTTGCTCATGGTGGTTCTAATGCAGTGTCTACCAGAACAGTTACAAAGTTTAATTTCAGGTGTGCTTAATTTAATTTGAGGGGTGTGTTGTGCTGAGCCCCCAGCAGAACTATGTTATGTTTCTTCTCGTTACTTTAACTCTTCAGTACGTACATACTAGTATTTCTTGCATTTCATCTTTTAGTTGGTATAGTACTACCACTCGTTTCTTCAGATTATATATGTACAATATATATGGCCAACATCATATAGCCAGCAGTTTAGTTGTCAAAGAATTTCAGGGTGCTTAGTTTTGTCAAAGAATTCCAGGATGCTTAGGCCTCTTTTGGTTCATAGGATAGGATTATCGTAGGAATAGGAATTTTGTAGTAAATGAGATGACATGTATCTCAAATCCTATGAGTAGGAACCGGAAATGAGATGTCATTTGGTTGACACCAAAGGAATTTTTCCATTGAGTCTAGGCTCATTTTTATTTTCCTATTAAATGTGGAGGATAGGAACCAATCCTATGTAGGAATAAGAATCCATTCCTATGAACCAAAGGGCTCTAAAGGAAAAAATCCTATAAGAAATCCTATCCTCTAGAATTCCTATGAAATTCCTCCAAACCAAAGGAGGCCTTAGAGGGTGCTTGGATCCAAGGGACTTATTTTAGTCTGACTAAAAATAGTCTCTTTCAGAGGCTAAAGTTCCAAGCACCCCTGACTAAAGAGGGGCTAAAACTAGTCTTGAGACTAAATTTTTTTAGTTAGGGGTACCCCTACAAAAATGTGGATTAGTCCTCTCTGTACTCATTTAACTCCTCTCCTTTAACACAGGCGAGTTCCGAATTGGAGGGTTTGGAGGATAATAAAGGCTCATTAACTTGATTTTAGCCTTTTCAGTATTTGGATCCAAGCATGGGTGAGGCTTGCAAGTTTTAGTCCCACTACTTTTAGTCATGGGACTAAAACGTATCCAAGGATCCTCTTAGTTTTATTTGAGGGGTGGGTTGTGCTGGACACCATTATTGTGACTAGCCTTTCTAATAGTACTATATGCATAATTTGGCGACGAGTGCTCTCTATGTGTACCACCTGTTTTTTTAATTTCAATTTTTGCTCCATGGCATAATCCATCGGTAGTACTGCTGTACAAAAGTATACATTTTTTAAAAGGCTAGAGTACTGTTCATCACATATATAGCCAGTTAAATTCTCAACCTAGAACACGTGCATGCCATGTAGTAAACCGATACGGAGGAAGTATAGTAAAAATGAGGTGATTTTACCGAGCGATCGGCGGGGGAGCATGGCCTGTCATGCGGTCCCATGTGTCATGATGTACCAAGGCAATGCGCGTGTCCCTCTTGAGGCAGAAGCAATACTAGTACGTGGTTTGAGATGATGGCGAACCGAAGTGTGAAATAATGGTTGTTTCGTCCGTCTGGGAAAGTGCGGCATTGTGATTTGACGTCTCATTGCTCATTACTACTACGGGGCCGGTACGAGTGGGGTGCGTCCCCCCTGCTGTTCTGCACTTTTATTTGGTGCTTGACAAGTCGACCCGGTTGCTATATGTCCCATATGTCGTCGACAGGAAGTACAGAATTCATGAAAGGGAGCGTCGACAGAGGAGTATACTACAAAATTCATGAAAGGGAGCGACTTAGTTTTGGAAAAATCTGTTTTTACGGAGTACGTACCCACTAGGTTTTATAGGGCTCATCTAAAAAACATTCATTTTTTCCGTTTGATAAGTCTCAATTCTACTATACTAGTAGTAGTACCATTACATGTTGGATTTTGAGGTGCGTTAGATCACCCGACGCAAGCAGTGTCAAGAGGAAACTAACCAATGCATGTACAAGTTCATGGAAATTTTGTGGTCATTCATGCATTCATTCTAATTAATGCGAGCTTCACCTCATCCTGCGAGCCACCGCGCACGTGGGTGGGGAGACGGCGTACTAAGCAAGCTTCTCCTCGTTCTGCAAGTTGACGGGACACATCAAAAGTACTCCAGTGTATAGAGACTTGCCTCTAAAGTAGGCCCCACATGGTTTGCCTCTTTTTTTAATTTAACATAACGCGTCAAGTCGCAATTTGTTTGTCCACCCGTGGTAGACGATCCTCCCTCCACCAAGTGGACAACCAGTACACGTGCCAAATTACCACGTGGGCTGCCTTTTTCGTACAGAAATGAGCTCTACCATGTACCCGCGCTGGTGTGGTTGGGAAAGAGACGGGAGTACGTGCGTTGTGCGTGCACCTCTTCTCTTCGTGCACCTCCCCCACCTACGTCGGTGTGTGTGAGAGAGATACAAACCTAGACATAATGCGCCGTCCATCGCCATGCCTCCGCCCACTCCGACCACAAGTCACCACCACGCCCCACTCCTCCTCACCTTATCTCTCATCTTTCTCCCTCCATTTTTATATACAAGGGCCACTATCAAAATTACAATTTGCAGATATACAAGGCCACTAACACTAATCGATGCAATATTAAGGGTGTTTGCCTCATGGTACTAGCAAAGGAGGACATTAATTATCCCTTGCATGCATGCAGGAGTTTGTAAAAAAATGCATATTGATGTTCCGTGTAATGCACGGGCATCTTGCTAGTCCATGAAAACAACACATGGCAAAATTCCATGGCTTGGGGTGGCAATTGGCTCCGTCGGGCGAGGGGAGGGAGGTGGATCAGTGAGCTGCATAGCTCGTATCCGGCGGGCTACCCAGGCGGCTTGGATGCGGAATAACTACTCTTCGTAAGCCATTGTAAGAGTGGACAAAATGGTGGAGCAAATAGGGGAGCGGCCCGGTCATGAAAGGACGTGTGTCCAGAGTGGATTTCTCGGCTTCCACACGGGCGGGTTTCATGGAGGCGTTTGAATGCGGCACGGAGGCGTGTTCAGCCGGGCATGCCATGAGTGGCGCCGTCGACTCTGACATAGGACACCGCATAATTCTTCCACTGACATGTGGGCTCTTTGGGTGCATGGCATGCATGTCAGTGACCCAACGCAGGCAACGCACAGCAGAGGAACCTTTGGTGGGCCAGGGCGGTCAGAAGCGGGCATTTCATAAACCGATGATTGTTCATTGAGTGTGACGTCATCTTTTTCATGTAGATAAGCCTACTATGTTGATAGCCTGTTCGATACGTTGTGATTCATAAAGACGGCTGCAAAACATCAATGTTCTGCTTATCACAGATAAGATTGATTAATACCCGTAACAATCCATGTCCTTAACAAAGGGTGCGTGCACCTATAGGTTGAACGTGTGTCTTGCGTCGTGTGCTGTGTGCATGCAGGCGTGGGAGTGTTGCGTGCGTGCAAGGGTACGTTTCAGTGTTGCATGCATGGGTGCGTACGTGCGTGTGTTCGTGAGTGCATGTGTACGTGTCAGTGTTGCACACCAGCATGCGTGCGTGTGTACGTGTCAGTGTTGCAGGCCTACATGCGTGCGTGTCTTGCTTGCGTGTCTTGGATGCGTGCATGTGTACGTGTGGGGTGAGGCTACACGTCAGTCGACTGACTTTTTCATCTCTGGTCATTAGATTTTCCAGCCGTTGGATACGAAATCAAGGGCCTCCAGTTTATCATCAAACTCCACCCCCCTGAGCCGCCAGCCACCACTGGGCGAACCGCCAGCCCCCGCCGCCCGCGGCCGGCCCGCCCTCCCTGAAACCACTCATTTATTACCATTTTTGTCCTTCATATACGCGCTGACGGGTGGGTCCTATGGTAATGTGCGCTGCTGAATGTGGACCATTTGCCTGGTCAATTGATCGTGTTATCAACAAATTACGGAGCTGTATGGTGAGCCAGTGACCGTATGATCACCCTAAAATGTACTCCTATTTTATTAACACAGTATAGACTCAAACTACCATTTCTTTCTTTCATATATGGGCTGACAGGTGGGCCCCATGGTTACGCGCCCCGATGGTGCAACACTAGTTGTGCCGCGTGGAACGTTTGACTGGTCAATGGATTGTGTCATCAACAAAATACGGAGTTGTACGGGTGAGCCAGTGGCCATATAGAAGTATATGAGTTTGTAAGCTGCACTAATTCATCTGCAGGATGATCAACTCAAAGCCACTGAGTGAGTCCTCGATAGTGGATGTACAAATCACATGACTGGTGACAAGAATCTATTGATGGATGCTCCATTATCTCCGTCGCATCTGAAGCATATCATCTTTGCTGACAAAGGCAAAAGTCAGGTATTGGGTCTAGGTAAGGTTGCGATCACAAAGGATCAACACATGGACAAAGCCTTGCTTGTTGAGTCCTTAGGATACAACCTTATGTCTGTCTCAATGCTTTGTGATCTTGATATGTTTGTTGTCTTTGGAAAGTACCGTTGTGTTGTGATTATGGAAGCTGACAATTCCAAAGTCTTCGAAGGCTTTAGGAGAGGAAACTTGTATATTGTTGATTTCTCTACAGGACCACAACCAGCCGTGTGCCTACTTGCAAAAGCTTCAGAAGGCTGGCTCTGGCATCGACGACTTGGTCATGCAGGCATGAGGAATTTGCACACGCTTGCAAAGAAGAAGCATGTCATTGGCATTGAGAAAGTCAAATTGCTCAAGGATCACCTGTGCGGAGCCTGTGAAGCTGGGAAGATGACAAAGGCCAAGCATCCAGCGAAGACTATCATGACCACTACTCGCCCATTTGAATTGCTTCACATGGATCTCTTCGGTCCTAATCATTATTCTGCTATTTCAAATGAAGCATCTCAATATGGCTTTGTTATTGTTGATGATTACTCTCGTTATACATGGGTACACCTTATTACTTACAAACATGAAGTGCAGGAAGTCTTCAAACGATTTTCCTCGAGGGCTTCAACCAACTTTGGTGTGAAGATCAAGCACAACAGATGTGACAATGGCACCGAGTTCAAGAATTCTGGTCTCGATGACTATCTTGATGAACTTGGTATTAATCATGAGTTATCTGCACCTTACACTCCTCAGTAGAACGTTGTCGTGGAGCGCAATAACAGGACTCTTGCTGAGATGGCTCGCACTATGCTTGATGAATACAAAACGCCTCGTCGTTTCTAACTGAGGCAATTGACACTGCGTGCCATATCATCAACAAAGTATATCTTCACAAATTCTTCAAGAAAGACTGCCTATGAACTCCTCACTGATAAGAAACCCAATGTAAGTTATTTCAAAGTCTTCGGTGCTAAATGTTGGATTAGAGATCCTCATCACAACTCAAAATTTGCACTGAAAGCACATGAAGGTTTTATGCTTGGTTACGGAAAGGACTCGCACACCTACAGAGTCTTCAACAACGTTCTTCACAAGGTTGTTGAAACTATAGATGTGCGGTTCGATGAAACTAATGGCTCGCAAAGAGAGCACCTACCTACTGTGATAGATGAACCAGCACCTGAGGAAACTATCAAGTTCAAGGCTACTGAGGATGTCATTCCCACTGAAGAATCTGCTGAAGAATTCATTCCAGAACATGAAGAACGTCGAGCTAATGCACCTGAAGAAAATACTGAAGAAAATGGTGCTGAACAAAATGCTAATCAAATTCTTCAACGACAACCAGCTCATCCTCGCATTGCAAAAGAAGTGCAAGTTGAAAAGATCATCAATGACATCAAAGCGCCAGGTCCTCTCACACGCTCAAAAGCATCACATTTATCTAACTTTTGTGGGCACTATGCTTTTGTCTCTATTACAGAGCCCACTAAGGTAGATGAAGCATTTCTGGAGCCTGAGTGGATTCAAGCCATGCAAGAAGAATTACATCAGTTCGACCTCAACAATGTCTGGGAACTGGTCAAATGCCCTGATCCTCGCAAGCACAATATCATCGGCACAAAGTGGATCTACCGCAACAAGCAAGACGAAAATGGCCTTGTGGTGAGGAATAAGGCACGGCTTGTAGCTCAAGGCTACACACATGTTGAAGGAATTGATTTCGATGAAACTTTTGCACCTGTTGCTAGACTTGAGGCTATTCGCATATTACTTGCTTATGCTAACCATCATGATATCACTTTATACCAAATGGATGTGAAAAGTGCATTCCTCAATGGTAAGCTTGAGGAAGAAGTATATGTTGCTCAACCCCCAGGTTTTGAAGATCCAAAGAATCCTGACAAAGTCTTCAGACTCAACAAGGCCCTCTATGGCCTCAAGCAGGCCCCACGGGCATGGTATGATACCTTGAACGAATTCCTCATGATGAAAGGCTTCAAACCCGGTTCACTTGGCCCTACTCTTTTCACTAAATCTTATGATGGTGAATTGTTTGTGTGCCAAATATATGTTGATGATATTATCTTTGGTTGTACTGACCAACATTATAGTGATGAATTTGCCTATATGATGAGTGAAGAATATCAAATGTCTATGATGGGAGAGTTGAAATTCTTCTTAGCTCTTCAAATTCGTCAACAACGCAATGGTATATTCATATGTTAGGAGAAATACCTCAAGGATGTACTGAGGAAATTCGGCATGCAAGATTGCAAAGGCGTCAAAATTCCTATGCCCATAAATGGCCATCTGTGCACTGATGAAAATGGTATTGACTTCGATCATAAGGTATACGGCTCCATGATTGGTTCTTTATTGTACTTATGTGCATCTTGGCCAAGCTTAGTGTTTGCATGTGTGCCCGATTTCAAGCTACACCGAAGGAATCACACCATAAGGCTGTGAAGCATATTCTTCGATATCTAGCTCACACACCAACACTTGGATTATGGTACCCCAAGAGCTCGGCTTTTGATCTCATTGGATATTCTGACTTTGACTATGCTGGTCATCATGTGGACCGCAAGTCAACATCTGGTACATGTCATTTCCTCGGACGATCCTTGGTCTCTTGGTCCTCGAAGAAACAGAACTGTGTATCACTATCTACTGCTGAAGCTAAGTATATTGCCGCTGGTTCTTGCTGTACTCAATTGCTATGGATGAAGCAAACTCTCAAGGACTACGACGTCAACGTGAAGAATGTGCCTCCCTACTGTGACAATTAGAGTGCCATCAAGATTGCTCACAATCCCAGTTTAGCACTCGAAGACAAAGCACATTCAGATTCGTCATCATTTTCTTCGTGATCATGTGTTGAAGGGCGACATTTCTATTGAGCATGTGAAGACTGAAGAACAGCTAGCCGATATCTTCACAAAGCCCTTGGATGAGAAGAGATTTAGCAAGTTGCGGTGTGAGCTAAATATCCTAGAATCTTCGAATGTTTTTTGAAAAGGACACTCATCCTAACACTTATGCAAAATTGATGACTTAGATGTGCAACACATGAAGAAACGTTTTTCTTCAATCAATGAAGAATAACACTCTTAGTGTGAAGAAATTAACGAAGAATTTGATTCTCAGAACCCTATGATAATTGTACACGGTGTCTAAAATCATCATTCTTATATGGTGGGTCACGCCACCACCAAAAGTTGAAATTCCTCAATTGTTCATATTCTTGAACTTTGCATTGTCTTCACTGCTTCCGTCGTTTTTCTTCATTGGCTATATATATATATATATATATATATATATATATATATATATATATGAGTTTATGTCCTCTACAGCATTCACTTATTGTTAATTCTTCAAGTTGGTTTTTTCTGCTAAGTCAATGTGATCGGACACTTCCCCTCTATGCTATACTCAACCCAATATGTTCACAAATTCTTCATATGCGTTCTATTTGAAACTCGTTCAAAATCTTCACTATGTCCTTGTCAGCTGAAGAAATTGCCAACGAAACATTAAAACCTATCTTATCTAAATTTTCGGCTTTGCCGCTCAAACCGTTCTGCATCCCACGATATACTTATCCACTCACACACGATCTAACACGATCTCCACTTCTCACTACGTGGGTGACACTTGTCATGCGAACGAGAAGGGTCAAGGACACATTCGTCCAATTTCTTCGGGCGAGCAGTTTTTCACCGTGGCAATAAATACCCCTCGTTCCCTTCCTCACTTCTTTTACTCCGCTTGACCTCTCTCTCCAGCTCGAGCTTCTCAAACCCTAGCGTCGCCGCTACTTCATCGTCGCCGGTGAGGAAGAGCTTCACTACCTCAACCTCGTCGCCGACGTACTCGCGCCGACCGCGGAAATCTTCACTCCGCCGCCGCCATAGCCGTCTTCCTCCGCTGAGTTAGGGCGTGGAAGATCTACACAGAGGAACTTCACCTCTCCACTTCACTATTCGTCATGTTCTTCATCCAGGGTAACTAAAAGTTACTTTTACTGCCGTCATGATTCGAATGATTATCTACAAAATCTTCAAAGGTGTTTTTCTTCATATCTTCACATACTAAACACCTCACAAGTCATCTGTTCTTGATTCGTTTCTCTAAGCATTATTTTTCTTCAAGATTCCTCAATTGTGTGGATCTTCGATCTATACAACTCTGGAACCTAAGAAAAAGAACGCTTAGTGAAATTCTTCAAGACGCATCCGGTCAAATACCTCAAACTTGTTCTTTTTGAAAAACCTTCTGAGAACGCATATGACCTCTCCAAATTTCTCGCAACTATACTATATTCACAGGTACTCATGTCAGCTGCTGAATCACTAGGTTCTCATCAACTTAACTCATTTGCAGCGTTCCTCGAAGAAAAGTTGCATACTTCTTCAGAGAATTCAATTGTCCAAATTCCTCAACTAAAGAAAATGTCTGATGGTAAGAAGCCATAAAAGGTTGGAAAGAGGCCTAAGGTCAATACAACATTTGAGATCCCTGATGAAATATATGCTGGGTACTGCACACCTACCGAGGAGACCAAAAATGAGCGCAAGGTGCGCATTCAGAAGATAGAGAGGAGATGGGCTAGAGAATGGAGGGAGTACAGATATGTCACTCCCAAGTATATGAAGAAATTCGCACTCAATCCTCCATGCCCAAGACCTCCATTGGCACCTGCCCAAATCGCTGATCCCACTAGCCTCAAGCGCGGTGAGGACTATCCTGATGAATGGGCCAAGCGCCAAGCCAAGTTGGCTAAGCAAGCCAAAGAAGAAGTGAGGAAATTCAATGAAGACTCTGCTGCTGCTGCTGCCTCTGCTGAGGCCTTTGCGGTCAAGCCAAAGAAGGCTATGTCAAAGAAGCCTGCGCGCAAGCCAAGTGCTTCACCAACAATGCCCTCAAGGCCAAATTCCTCAGCAATGCCCTCATGGCCAGAATCCTCAAAGCCCTCACGGCCAATTCCTCATGCTGATCATGTCCCTCAAAAGTCCTCAGCTCCTCCGCCAAAGTCTTCGGTAGTTCTGACTAAATCCTTAGCACCTGTGCATCTTGCCTTGTGCCAAAGTAGTGCAGGCATGTCCATTGCCTCAGGTGTCTCAGCAAGTTCCTCAGCTGCACCAAGTTCCTCAGCTGGCCCCTCACTGTTGAAGACAAAGTCAACTGCTGGACGCGGTCCTCGACCAAGTCCTCAAAAGAAGCAAGTCGCTTTCCAAGTGCCGTCTGATGAAGACGAAGCTGATGATGATGAACTTGCAGAAATCATCAGAGATAGGCAAGTCAGGGCCGCTAGAGCCAAGGGAACAAATGTGCCACTGCTTTTGGATCCCAAGTTGATCCTCGAATACATTGATGTTTGGCACAAGGACCCCAACACTCCCATGCCTGATTTCAAGCTGACTCCTGGTCAAAGTCACATGCTGACTCACTTCATACAAGAAGAGAAATGGAAATTTGAACAGGGGAGGAGAGTGAAGAAAGCGCAGTACAAGAAAGAGCGCTTTCTGAAGCAAAACATTCTGAAGCTTTCACCTGAAGAACTTGTTGCTCTCCAATCAGAAATCAAGAAACTAAGTGATGAATTTGATCGCTATTATGCTGACTGGCTGGGAGCCAAAGTCAGATTTGTAAAGATAACAGAACAGTTTACCTCCAATGTTGCATCCCCAACGCAACATGCAATTCCTCAGGCTGAAGCATCTGCTTAGCCTACTGAAGAAAATGCCAGCACCGCTGATGACAATCAGGTTTCTGAAGAAAATGTGAGTTCCAGGGCTGATGACTGCATTCCAGCCACTGAAGAAATTGCCAGGGTACCCACTAGTGGTGCGCCTGAAGAAAATGAAGAAAATCAACCAGATTCCTCAGCTGCTCCTGCGCCAACTTCAACTCCAATCCTTCCATCTACATCAGATGTGAAGAAGACCAAGGCTGCAGAGCGTGCTGCAGTGAAGAAAAGGAAAGCATCAGCCGCTTTAGATTCTTCAGCTTCGAAGAAGATGAAGCCTATGACAAGTTCATTTGCATATCCCATTGATGTTGTTCCCATCTCAACCAGGCCATCAAAGGACCTTGTTCCTTTTGATGAAGAATATGTGATCCCCAGCGGAACTGATGAAGAAACTCCTCCTGCTGCTTCGTCAGAGCAGATAGATGAAGAAATTGAAGTGGATGTGATCCCTCCAACACATGTCATCTCCTCGCCCATGCCTCAGTTCACAGCTGAAGAGGCTGGCGTTGAAGAAATGGAAGATGAAGATGTGGACGTTGGCTGCTCCACACCCGTAATCAGTGATGAATTCTGGGAAAGTCAGCATCCAAACTCTCCAATGTTCACACCGCTGCAGCAAATACCTCAGTCGCCTGCACCAACTGTTCAAATGGGCTCTGAAGAAACTCACCCCACTTCATCTGTGCATGAGGAAATTCCAGCCACCAGTGCTGAAGAAAATGCTGCTGCTGAACAACTGAAGACGCAAACTGCCACAGAAGAGGAACCAGAAATTCCTCAGCCTGAAGAACGTGCGATTGAGATTCCTGAGGTCGTGATGCAACTCACTGACACTCCTCTGCCGAAGCCAAAGGATCCATTCTCACGCAAGCAAAAGTTCAAGGCTGATGATTTCTTCGGCGAGCACGTATTCTTCAAAGATTACAACCCATATAACTCTGCTCGCATTAGGCAGAGGCGTTTCTGGACTGCTAGTCAAGCCAATTTCTATTCCTCAGTGCTGTTCAACAAGGAGAAAATCTTCTACCATGAGCATATTCCTCACGTGGATATGGAATCTCTGTCGTGCTTTGCACCAGTCCTCAATGTTCTTCATGACACTGGACTGTTAAACTTTTGTTTTGACATCTGCGATTGGAATGAAGAACTGATTCTTCAATTCTATGCAACGCTGCGCATCACAGGAGATGCTGAAGATGTGAATTCATGGGTGCTGGACTGGATGTCTAAAAACACTCACTACACTGCACCAGCCTCTGAATTGCTTCGTGATCTACCACTCAGTCCTCCCCTTGAAGAAGCTAGCTGCATCTACAGTGAACCTAAGCTCACAAATCATTACATGCATGTGCTGATGAAACCTTTGAAGCCAGGTCAAGCACCAAGAACCAAATTCCTCGTGAAGGAATTGCTTTACATGCTCAGAACTGTCTATCGTATTCTTACAAGGGCAATCAGTCCTATCAAAGGCCAAGACTCATCTGATGAGGAAATTGTTGGCATCATGAAGAATCTGGTATTCAACATCGTTCATGGCATTCCTGTCAATTATCACGATTTCTTCATGAGGACTATGGCAAATGTTGCACTGTCTCCATTTGAGCTGAAGCCTTATGCACCTTGGATTATGAGATTCCTCAGGACAAGGTCTTCACTCAACTACAAAGCTGATTTTCAAAATCACCTCAGCTACTTGCCCCCAATTGAAGTCCTCAAGCAGACATATTCCTCAGTTGATGGAAAGGGCAAGGCACCAGCCATAATAGATGAAAGCATTCATCCATTGGATGGTCAGTTTCGCAAGGCTGCCTCTTATTCCACCAATGATGACTCTGCCACACATGACTCTGCCAATGCACCCAAGTCCACTCGTCAAGCCACTGCTCCGCGCGTGATGACTGACCGTGAACTTCTGCTTAGTCTTCACCAGAAGGTGGATCAAAATCACAAATGGGTTAAGCGTCAGTTTGGTTCATTTCTTCACAACATGACTGCCACACACAATGCAGTGAAGAAAAACCATTACTACCTCCATCAAGTCTTCGGTTGCACCTGGCAATCCAATCACATCTGTATGGTGAAGACGATCTGAAGAAAATGGGTCTCAAAGAAGATTTTGATTGGTCTGCACCTCCTCCGAAGAAATTCAAGAAGGCCAAGGTTCCTTATCTGGTGGCCAGGTCATATTCTTCATCGCGCGACACTGATGAAAATGAAGACTTGGACGACACTGCGGTAGGCCCTACTACAACAAACGACCCCAACAATGCTGGCGCTCCTTCATCAACTTGATATTCTTTAGGGGCGTTAGTCCTCATATTCGATCATTTTGGTCATTTGATGACAAAGGGTGAGAATTTTGAGTTAGTCTTCAAGCGGGTCTTTCTATATGGGCATTTTTTTGTTAAGTTACAACTCTCGTTCTTCTGAAACTTTATTGGATCGAGTTGTAAACTTAAACTCGATGGTGCTCTGATACTTTTGAGACATTTATCTGCATGCTTATTCCTCGTTAAATATTATTGCACGCATGTTGAATTACATCAGTCACCATATTTGATCATGCATTTCAAATTCTTCACTGTTATATGTCAAATGCGTGTATGAATTACAAGATATAGGGGGAGATCTCCATGATTCAATTCTTCAAGTGTGCATGCTTCAAAAGAAAATTCCTCACTATGCACATCTTCAGGGGGAGTTCTTCTATATCTTGCAATCAAATTCCTCAATATCAGTACTTACACTTCATATGTTTATCCCCGTTGAAAACTTAACCTACATTGTCATCAATCACCAAAAAGGGGGAGATTGTAAGTGCATCTAGTGACCCTTAGTGATTTTGGTGTATTGAAGACTTATAGGTTAAGGGACTAATGCGTTTGTGGGTGTACACAGGTCTATAAGTCTATAAGGAGTTTGATATTTATAGAGAAAGTCGACCCCTAAAAATGAAGTTCTTCGACTAAAGACTTTGGTATTCTGAAGACTTTCTGAAGACTTTGAAAGTGAAGAAATTAGTGTGACCTTGAAGACTTGGTATTCGTTCGAGGAACATGAAGCGTGAAGACTTTTGTTTTCATAGTTTCATTTTCTCTTTCTTGAGTCATAGGAAACACCATATTGTTAAAGGGGGTCAAGGAAATACTAAGGAAAAATTTCCATGTGATACTCAACTCAAAATCCTACACCTACCAATCCCTTCGAGTGAAGCCATTGGAAATCTCATACAGTTCAGTCAATTTCTTCAGTGATAGAGATGAAGTTCATCTGGTCTCTGAGGAATTTGTTCTGACTGAGGGGTTAGGAATTCGCCAGTGTGGATTGCCTACACAGTGAGGAACATGATAGCCCTGAGGATTTTGCTAGTCAAACTTCTGACCGTTGCTGTGCTATGCGCCAGCTGTCCCAAAATATCTATCCACCTAACGGTCATATCATTGAAGGGCATTTATGTCTTATCATGTCGGGCTGCTCCCTAGGCTATAAATAGCCGCCCCCTACAACCACTAGCTGGTTGGCTGCTCCGAGAGAAACTGACACTTGTCATTTGAGAGCAACCCATCCTCCGAGGACTTTGAACGAAAATCATCAAGTGAGGAAAAACGAAAAACCCAAAACCCAAACACCTACAAACCCCAAGTGATTGAGCATCACTGAAGAGATTGATCCTGCGTGGATCTGAAGCTTGTTACCTTTGAAGGCTGTGCTTCTTCCAGACGGATAGGCGTCATGGTCTAGAGCATCCAAGAGGAATTGTGGATCGCCGAGTGACCAAGTTTGTGAAGATTTGGAACTCTCCTGAAGACTTACCATGAGTTATTGGGCAATGTCTGGGTGACCTTACCTCAAGGAGAATACGGTGAGGACTGGGTGTCCTGAGCTGCGTGTTCAAGACTGGGTGTCCGGGACTGTGTGTCCTCGAGTTCAAATACTCAGCCGCTCCAACCAGACATACAACTGAGACAGCAGTTGGAACTTGTCTACCAAATCATTGTCTTCACCAAGATTACTTGTTCTATTTCCTCAACTCTTTCATTTCCTCATAACTGTGTTAAGTGCTTGTTCATATTTGTGCTTGAAGACTTTGACTGAAGACTTTCTCAATTTCCGCAGTTCAATTTATTTAATCAGTTTGTCTTCATCCTGTGTTATCTTTGCTTATGCTTCCTGTACTCTGTGCCTGTCTTCATTTCATCATGATGACTATGCTTGTATTCTGTTATGCTTACTTTTGAGTACTTATTCCACTACTAGTAGTTCTTCGCTAAGAATTTCCTCACCGGCAAATTCCTCAGTGAAGAATTTCTTACAAATCGCCTATTCACCCCCCTCTAGTCGATATAACGCACTTTCAATGGCCCAACGAATTTGTTATACATTCTGATCATGAATCTTTGAAACACATTAAAAGTCAAGCAAAACTGAACCGTAGACATGCTAAATGCATTGAATTCATTGAGACTTTCCCTTATGTCATTAAACACAAGAAGGGTAAAGAAAATGTTATCGCTGATGCATTGTCTCGTCGTTATACTATGCTTTCACAACTTGACTTTAATATATTTGGTTTGGAGACCATCAAAGATAAATATGTGCATGATGCTGAATTTAAAGATGTATTGCAGAATTGTAAGGAGGGGAGAACTTGGAACAAGTTCGTTCTTAACGATTGAGGGAGTCCTGGATTAGGGGGTATCCGAATAGCCTGATTATATCCTTTGGCCGGACTGTTGGACTATGAATATACAAGATTGAAGACTTCATCCCGTGTTCGGATGGGATTCTCCTTGGCGTGGAAGGCAAGCTTGGCAGTACGGATATGTAGATCTACTTCCTTGTAACCGAATCTGTGTAACCCTAGCCCCCTCCGGTGTCTATATGAACTGGAGGGTTTAGTCCGTAGGACCGACAACAATCATACCATAGGCTAGCTTCTAGGCTTTAGCCTCTCTGATCTCATGGTAGATCAACTCTTGTACTACTCATATTATCAAGAACAATCAAGCAGGACATAGGGTATTACCTCCATCAAGAGGGCCCGAACCGGGGTAAACATCGTGTCCCCTGCCTCCTGTTACCATCCGCCTAGACGCACAATTCGGGACCCCCTACCCGAGATCCGCCGGTTTTGACACCGACATTGGTGCTTTCATTGAGAGTTCCACTGTGCCGTCACCGTAAGGAAGGATGCCTCGTCTCATTGTTAAAAACAACATTACCACCATGGGAGCCCTGGCTGTCAGCAAAACTCTCCGGCTAGGCAGTTTCGTCATGACCGCCCATTCAGCTGCTGCACCGACGATGACTTCTCGGGTCATCGAAAACAACCTCCACGTCGGCTCGGAATTTGCCGAGCAGATGGATCCAATGGAGCTCTCATCCCTAAACGAGCTCTTGGATCACATCGCTGCCTTGGGAGTTGCTACAGACTATGATCGGATTGGGCTTAAACCCGATCAAAGGGAGATTAACTCTTCACCGGTCACCCACCATATTGCGGTGGTGGAGGAACAATGCGGCGATTCTTCCTCTATCTTGAGGACTAACTATGCCCGGATTCCTGATCTCTCCAAGCTGGACACCCGTTTACGAGAGGACATCACCCAAGCCCTGAACCTAGAGTCAGGCGGCGGGCCAGACTTATCGGGCAACATCCCGGAACCCGAACTTCCAAGATTGGAAACTCCTCGGCCCCTGGGTCTCAGATCGGGTAAGGGTTCGGACTCAAATCCACCCACCCACCCAAACATAAACGATCTTTCCCACATCAGGCAAGCGCCCCAGGAAACAGTACATCATTATTGGGCCAGATTCCTCCTTGTGATGAACAAGGTTAAGGACTATCGCGAGGAAGACGCAGTCTCATTTATCCGCAATAATTGCATGGACAAGGGAATCCTTAATTCCATAAGTCGCTGTGACATATCACGCTTCGCTGACTAGGCGTCCATAGTACGAAAGTATTGTGCGATGGAAAGCGCCTGGAAAACCGAAACGAAATTTTGGGATAATCCGGCTCCAAATATACACCCAGTCCTAAGTAAAAAGGTGCACTATCATAAGACACCCGAGTTAATTACAAAGAAGCAAAAACCCTCTACAGGGCGTGGAACCGTATTGGAGGGATGGCTCAACGGACCCTGCAAAATTCATAGTACAGTGGATACCATACCAACACACAGCCTTAGAGCGTGTTGGGTACTCCGGCAGGTGGCCAAAAGTGATGATGAAGATCTTCTCATCCCAGATGCCACAGAGCACCATCCCGAGGATAATAATACGGTATTAACAGTCTTCAAAACCTTCGCATCAAATAATAGGCGCAAGCGAACACTCCGCAGCCTTGCCGAAATCTGTCATGTGGCAGCAATAACTCCATGGAATGACATGGCTATTACCTTCAACACCAGTGACGAACCTAAATTCCGAACTGCCCGAGCACCGGCCGCACTGGTCCTCAGTCCAATTGTGGATGGCTTTCGACTCACCAAAGTACTCATGGACGGCGGAAGTGGATTAAACCTCATCTATGAGGAAACTCTTCAAAAATGGAAATAGACTGGAACCGCATTGAGCAAAGCAGCACAACCTTCAGAGGAATCATCCCCAGTCGGGAAGCGCGCTGTGCTGTGAAAATCACACTAGATGTGGTATTCGGCACGCCGGAGAACTACAGGTCCGAAGAAATTACATTCCAAGTGGCCCCGTTCAGTAGCGGATACCACGCCCTTTTAGGGCGGGAGGCGTTCACGATCTTCCAAGCCATACCCCATTACAGGTACATGAAGCTCAAAATGCCCGGGCTCAAAATACCAGCAGATGAAATAGTCAAATTCCAAGTCCACCCAACGGACCCTACAAAAATAGCCTCCATCGGGGCACAGTTAAACCCCACCGTGGACGCTGCACTACGAGAGTTCCTCCGCGAGAATTGGGACATATTTGCCTGGCACCCCTCAGACATGCCAGGAATCCCACGCAGGCTGGCCGAGCACAGCCTTAATATTCTAAACAGATTCAAGTCGGTCAAGCAGACTCTTCGGCATTTCTTTGAATCTAAGAGACAAGCTATGGGAGAGGAACTAGCGAAGTTATTGGAGACTGTATTCATTAGAGAAATAAAACACCTGGACTGGCTAGCAAACCTGGTAATGGTACCAAAGAAGGACAAATCATGGCGCCTATGTGTCGATTTCAAGGACCTCAACAAGGCTTTCCCAAAGGATCCCTTCCCCCTCCCCCGCATCAATCAAATTCTCGATGCTACCGCAAGACATGATTCATTGTGTTTCCTCGACGCATACTCCGGCTACCACCAAATCAAGATGGCGGAGTCCGACAAAGCTGCAATGACATTTATCACACCATACGGCCCCTTCTGTTTCAACACAATGCCTTTTGGTCTCAAAAACACCGGCGCAACATATCAGCGCATGATTCAGACATGTCTGGAGAAACAGATCGGCAAAATAGTAGAGGCATACGTAGATGATGTGGTCGTCAAAACCAAACACGTCGACTCTCTAATAGATGACTTGAGGCTCACATTCGACAACCTCCGAACATACGACATCAAGCTCAATCTGGAAAATGCGTTTTCGGTGTACCAGCCGAAAAGCTCCTGGGTTTCATTGTCTCCAGTAGAGGAATTGAAGCAAATCCGAGCTCTATCATAGTTGGCTATCCCAACGGACCTCAAACAAATCCAGAAATTAACCGGATGTGTGGCGGCTCTAAGCTGCTTTATCTCCCGCTTAGGAGAAAAGGCATTACCCCTTTATCGCCTCCTTCGGCGCACCGAACACTTCGAGTGGACGGACGCTCCCATAGCAGGATTAGAAGAAATAAAATACATACTGGCAACCAACCCAATCCTGGCCGTGCCAAACATCGGCAAACCAATGTTGTTGTACATTGCGCCAACTCATCAGGTTGTAAGCGCAGTGCTCATTGTCGAACGAGAAACGGATGGACATAAATTCCCCCTTCAAAAGCAGGTATATTATGTATCCACTGTCCTCACTCCATGCAAATCATGGTACCCACATTATCAAAAGATAGCCTATGCGGTATTCATGGCATCCCGGAAGCTGCGACACTGCTTTCAAGAGTGTTCAATTACAGTAGCCTCGGAAGTGCCACTTAATGATATTATAAACAACCGCGACGCCACGGGCCGGATTGCCAAATGGGCCATTGAGTTCCTCCCATTCGACATAACATACAAACCCCGGCGAGCCATTAAATCGGAAGTATTGGCCAACTTTGTCGCCGAATGGACAGAAGCCGAACTCCCTAAACAGTACGGCGCATACTCCAATTGGATCATGCAATTCGACGGCTCCAAAATGCTGGCTGGTCTGGGGGCTGGCGTCGTCCTGACGTCCCCAACCGGAAATACAGTTCAATACGTACTACAGATACTGTATACATACACCAACAACGCAGCCGAATACGAAGCCCTGTTACATGGTCTTCGGATGGCAGTTTCCATGGGAATTCAACGCTTGGAGGTGCGTGGGGATTCAAACCTCGCAATATCCCAAATAAATGGAGACTTCGATGCCAAGGAACCGAAGATGGCGGCCAATCGCAACACCGTCCTAAAGATGTCAGCTCGGTTCGAGGGGCTCGAATTTCACCATGTGGCTCGAGAAAACAATCACGCGGCGGATATCCTCGCCCGCATCGGCGCAAAACGCGATGCGGTACCCCCCAACATCTTTTTGGAGAGGTTGTTTAAGCCATCTGTGGTATGGGAAGGGGACACCGGTAACAATAGTCCGGACCTGGCCAAAATGCCCAATACCGAATACTCTGACATAATCGGAGGCTCTGCCAACGAAATAACACCTTCAACCCACATAATAATGGCCATCATTGCCCCGTGGATAGAACCATTCCTGGCCTACCTAACTAGGCAGGAACTTCCTGAGGACCAAAATGAGGCACGCTGCATAGTGCGGCGATCTAAAGCCTACAAGGTCCACGAGGGAGAGCTGTATAAAAAAAGCACTACCGGAGTCCTTCAAAGGTGCATCCCCGAAGAGGAAGGGCGGAAGCTTTTGGCAAAAATTCATGCCGGACTCGGCGGCCACCACGCCACAGCCCGGGCCCTTGTAAGCAAGGCCTTCCGTACAAGTTTTTATTGGCCGAAGGTCCGGGTAGATGCACAGGACTTGGTCCAACGCTGCGTCGGTTGCCAGCTTTTCGCAAACCAAAACCACATGCCACCCACCGACCTCCAAACAATCCCCATTACCTGGCCCTTCGCGGTGTCGGGGCTTGACATGGTTGGACCCCTTAAAGGGGGAACCCATAAGAACAAATACTTACTGGTCATGGTGGATAAATTCACCAAATGGATAGAAGCCAAACCTGCTAAAACGGCCGAATCCGGACCGGTGATAGACTTCATATCTGGGGTTGTACACCGTTATGGCGTCCCCCACAACATCATCACTAACAACGGCACGAACTTCACGGCCGACGAGGTAAAACTCTGGTGCAGAAACATGGCAATTAAGCTCGATTATGCCTCTGTCTATCACCCAAAAAACTAACAGCCAAGTTGAGTGAGCAGATGGTCTTATCATGAGCGGCATCAAACCCAGATTAGTGCGGTTCTTAAAGGAGTCTAACACGCACTAGGTAGAGGAGCTCGACTCCGTACTCTGGGGGCAGCGGACCACGCCGAATCGTACTACCGGATACACACCCTTCTTTATGGTGTACGGCACAGAGGCGGTTCTGCCCTGCAACATAATTCATGACTCACCTTGAGTGCGCATGTAGGAAGAAAGAGAAGCCGAGCTCGATCGGCAGGACAGTCTGGACACCCTGGAGGAGGAGCGCGACATGGCAAAAGCGGCCAAAACAGAGAACCAGCTAGCGGGTCTGGCAGGTTGGTGGAGGCAGCGGCGCCAGCTGGTGGAGCGGCTGACTGGTGAGTCTCAGCCTGGTCAGCGTGAGCAGCAGTCACATGCGGCTCGTTGCTTGAGGCTCGATTGGGCTAAGGCTGGCCGTCTGTTCCGTCTTCCGGTATGTCATCTTCTCCATCCTCACCCTCCTCATCCTCATCCTCATCGCTGGAGGCGATCTCCTCCGTTGAGTCATCCTCGTCGTCCGGGTTCAGCCCGAACCAGTTGGGCGGCACCACGGCGCCCCACTCATCCAGCTCGGGGACAAAGACATTGGTGTCGGCGTACTCGGCAAGAGCCGCCGCACGTTGAGAAAGCGCACGGTCCACCACTGCCAGCTCCGGCCTGGCTTCAGCCCGAAAAGTGGAAAGCTGGTCCCGGTTCAGCCCGGGGTACCATGCCTTGACGAACTCCAAGGCCGTCCGCGCACCCGCCCGAGCTGCAGCGCCCTTCCAAGCCTCAAAGCAGCCTTCTCCTACCTCCAGCCAGTCGGCAGTCCGACTGGGGGTGTGCGACACTTGGGCGTTTGGCCAGAGGGCGGACAACACCTGAGACCTGGCGCGTTGAAGGCGACGGAGCATGTGGTGGGCCGGCTGGAGACGCGTCCTGACGGTGATAAGCTGCTCGTTGAGATTTCGACGCGCGTTGGGAGGAATCTCAACTCCAACCCTCCCGCGCCGCTCACGCCACACCTCGATGGTCTAGCCCACGGCAACGGCGTAACGGGGGAAGAATTTTGCGCTAGAAAATGATCAAAAATTAGTAGTCGGAAGCCGACTCCTGCTATAGTTGGCGGTTCTTCAAAGGGAAAAAGGGACTTACCGTCGATCATGTCCTCGATCTCGCCGAGCCATCAGCGAGGATTATCGTCTTCTCTGCCCAGTTCGAGTGTTGAGTCTCGAACTTGGCCGTGAGGGATTCTTCCGCCTCCTTCAGCTTTTGGAGCTCCGCCTCCTTCAACTTCCGACTCATTGCTAAGGGGGTCGCACTCCTGGGCCGCCTTGCTGCGCTCCACCTTGGTGCACCGCTCGGTCTGGGCCTCACCCAGGCGCTGCTACAGTTTGGCGGGTCCCTCTGTAAAGATAAGAAAGGATATACATCAACAATTAACAAAGAAGACAAGTAGTTGCTGGGAGATCCGGCCCGACTGCTCAGCAGTCAGCCCGAATCTCGGGGGCTACACCCCGCGGGTGGCTGACGCGCCCCCGCGAAAGAGAATACGGAGTACTTACTCCGGCTCTCTACCAAGTCAGTGGTCCGCTTGGCCAGCTCCTCGACATGGGAGTTTAAGGTGGTTGCGCGGATGTTGTGGTAATCCTGCAACAAATACAACAGAAGAGAAACCAAGTCAGCACTCGGAACTTACCTTGAAGTTTTGAGCCGCCTGCTCAGCAGCTGGCCCGAAACTCGGGGTGCGCCCCCACATAAGATTACATGAATAAAAAACAAGAAGCAAGAAACATACCCGGATAGCCATTCGACTCGCCAAGAATGCATGCGTGTACTGTTGGAGAGTGGCGCCTTGGGCCTGGAACCGGCCCTGGATGTCCTGCGCAACCATATTCAGGATACCCGTCCCGCCCTCAAGCTTCCACTCTGGTGGGCGGCGCTAGTAGCCTCGACATAAGGGGTCGATGAGCTAGCAGCCCTGATCTCCAGCGGTCGTGGCGCTGAGGCCACCTTCTCCGCCTAACGGTGCACCGAAGTCCGGACCGCGGGGTCAGACCCACCACCAACTCGCCACCGGCTGGCGGCACCAGCGGCGAGTCAGGCCGACTTCCTGGGGCATCGGTAGTCGGCGTATGCGCGGGGCACCTCAGCCCACAAGACAACGAGGCCTCCGCACTCCCTCTCCACGGCTGGCTGGTCCAATGGCTAAGCGCCTCTAGCACCATTCAAGTGGAGCACACCGTTCAAGTTTCCTTCAAGATCGGAGCATATGAAGACACTTTAGAATGTGATGTGGTTCCCATGTCCGTGTGCCATCTCCTCTTAGGAAGATCTTGACAATTCGACCGCGGCATCATCCTCTACGGATGAACCAGTCACTATAGCTTCAAGATGAAGGGCAAGGAGTACGTGCTACGACCATTGTCACCAAGTCGAGTGATCGCCGATAATAAAGCCCCCTAACGTCATGGAGAGACTAGCGAGAGAGTGTACCACCACAAATAGAGTGAGCGCCACAAGACAAAATTGATTGAATACATTATGAGCGACAAGAAAGTAGTTCTCCTAGCGACAAAAATAGATTTGAGGGATGTGAGTGAGAACCCGTCCAGTGTTCTTCATTCTGTACTTCTGGAAAAAGATGAAGTGGTGCGGACTAATACTTCACAACATCTTCCTTTTGTTTTGTCTCATGTCTTCCCTGATGAGCTCCCACCCGGACTACCTCCTTTGCACGGAATCGAGCACCGCATTGACCACATCCCCGGTGCACCTCTACCGAACAAAGCACCATACCATGTCAATACCGATGAAACAAAAGAGATCCAAAGGAAAGTCCAACATCTCATGGAAAATGGGAATATAAGCGAAAGCTTAACTCCTGGTGTCGTTCCGGTCTTACTTGTGCTTAAGAAAGACGGTAGTTTCCGCATGTGTTCCTATTGTCATCCCATCAATGCCACCATTGTTAGATACTGTCACCCCATTCCATGCCTATATGACATGCTAGATGAAATTAGTGGTGCCACAATTTTCTCAAAAGTTGATCTTAAAAGTGGTTATTTTCAATTTCGCATTCAAGAAGGCGATGAATGGAAAATGGCTTTCAAAACAAAATTTGGCTTATATGAATGGTTAGTCATGCCTATTTGTTTATCTGAAGTGCCTAGAAATTTCATGTGAGTCATGCATTATGTCCTTCGAAAATATATTGGAATTTGTGTTGTCATCTATTTTGATGATATTCTTGTGTTCAGTCAATCTCTTGAAGATCATGTCTAGAGACATCTTGCGAGTTGAAATGAGCGCCTTTATGCAAACATGAAAAAAATGCACTTTTGGTGTTGATAAACTTGGTTTCTTGAGTTTTGTCATCTCTTCTATGGGTGTTGACGTTGATGAGGCTAAAATTGACTCTATTAAAAGTTGGCCTCAACCAACAAATCTTGCTCAAGTGCGTAGTTTCCTTGGCCTACCCGGATTTTGTTCCTGCTTTGTTATGGATTTTAGCACAATTGCCTCACCCTTACATGCCACGAGCAAGAACAATGTGCCTTTTGTTTGGGGACCCTCTCAAGCTACCGCATTTGACGAGCTTAAATCTTTGCGTACACATGCTCCAATACTTGCATTGCCTAATTTTAACAAAACTTTTGAAGTGCATTGTGATGCTAATTGCAATGGTATAGGTGGAGTTTTAATGCAAGAAAAGTGGCCCATTGCATATTTTAGCGAAAAACTATCTGGCGCCCAACTTAACTATCCCATATACGACAAGGAATTATATGCTTTAGTGCGAGTATTGCATGTTTGGGAGCATTATCTTCGCCCACATGAGTTTGTCATCCATGCCGATCACGAGACGCTTAAATACCTTAAAGGTTAAACCAAGTTGAATAAATGACATGCCAAATGGAGTGATTTCATTGGATATTTTCCTTATGTCATCAAGTACATTAAGGGTTAATAAAATGTTATGGTTGATGCACTTCCCTGCAAGTGCATGTTAGTTACTCAACTTGAATTGAATGTTGTTGGCTTTGAGCACATTAAAGACATGTATGTGCATGATCCATCATTTGCAATTGCTTCTGCCAAATGTCAGTCTCACACTTATTGGGAGTGATATTATCTCAAAGGTGGATATCTTATGTGCGCGAACAAACTTTGTGTACCCGAGTCTTCTCTTCGTTTGTTGCTTTTAGAAGGGGCTCATGGTGGACGACTTATGGGACATTTAGGTCGCAACAAGACATTTGCCGTGCTCTCGACCAAGTAATTATTGTCCAAAGATGTTTCGCGATGTGGCACGCTACACAAACTGGAACTCTACATGCCTGAAAGGTAATCAATTCTCAAGCTCAATCTCATGGTTTAATATGCCACTTTCTATTCCATATCAACCATGGGAAGATATTAGTATTGATTTTGTGCTTGGATTTCCTAGGAATCAAAATGGAAAGGACTCGACATTTGTTGTTGTGGACCGATTTTCTGAAATGGCACATTTCATCCCATGCAATAAGATAGACAATGCTTCACATCTTGCAAATCTCTTTTCTAGGGACATCTTAAGGTTGCATGGAGTGCCCAAGACAATTGCATCGGACCACGACGTCAAGGTCCTAAACTACTTTTGGAAGACACATTGAGCCAAGCTTTAAATCAAGCTACTCTTCTTGTCGTCCTATCATCCCCAAACCTATGGCCAAATGAAAGTCACCAACTGGAAGATCTTTTCGGTGTATAAAACATGGGCGCTTTACACCATGACTTGTGCATAGTCAAGTAGTAGTTCCCTTGCTGGCCAAAGGGCATACCAAAGGTTGACAAGACCAAGGTTGGTAAGCTAGAAGTAGACTTTCGTGCCAAGGGAAGATGCTCTTGAGAGATCAAGGAGCGCATCAAGAAGACCAAGACTCGAGGCTAAGATGACCTACTTAGCTGAGGGGAAGAACAAGACAAGATAGTAGAAGCAGCCCTTGCTGGCAAGGCTGAGCCGGTGAGGCGAAGGCCTGTCAAGCTCTTTCCAGCCACCAACACTCCACCCATTGATTCTCTAGTCACTAATCAGTGAGGTGTCGAGCCCGCAGGTGGTTTGGTGGGATCTGTTGGGCACATGGCAGCTAGCTAGAAGGGAAATTACCTTTAATGAGACCCATCCCATAGGCGTGTCAAGATAATAGGAGGAGGCTAGGTAAGTGGTACAACAACCTTGTCGGGGCTCCTCCTCCTCATGACACCTAACAGAGCATTTATTGCTTTTGTCCTAGTCAGGCAGAGTTAGGTATGATAGGACTGGTGCAATCTAATCATCATGCCATTACTTTTTTGCCATTATTGTAACCCCTTGAGCTATAAAAGGAGGGCCAAAAGGCAACCTGTACACAGGGTCGAACCTAGCCAAACTCCACGCACACTTGCACACGTAGCTGCCTTCTCCTTGCACCTTGCCAGGGGAGAGCGATGGTTGTACTCATGCACCCACACATCCAATACACAAAAGCAGGAGTAGGGTATTACACCTCAATGGTGGCCAGAACATGGGTAAATATCCCTGCGCCCACTGTTGGTCCTGATCTTTGTGTTCTATGCATTCCCCCAGCCGGACCATAACGGGGCAAGATTGCCCCATAGATGGTCATTCCACACGATATCTTTGGCGTGCCAGGTAGGGGGATTCATCTCTTGTATCCAATTTTTGTCTCGAAGTCCGGGATTGGTGCTAGTAGGTTGCTAGTAGTTAATTACTCCTTGTAGTTGATGCTAGTTGGTTTAATTGGTGAAAGATCATAAGTTTAGATCCTTTATGCATATTATTACCCCTCTGATTATGAACACGAATATTTTTTGTGAGTAGTTACATTTGTTCCTGAGGACAAGGGAGAAGTCTTGCTATTAGTAGTCATGTGAATTTGGTATTCGTTCAATATTTTGATAAGATGTATGTCGTCTAGCCTCTAGTGGTGTTATGTGAACGTCGACTACATAACACTTCACCATTATTTGGGCCTAGAGGAAGGCATTGGGAAGTAATAAGTAGATGGTGGGTTCCTAGAGTGACAGAAGCTTAAACCCTAGTTTATGCGTTGCTTCGTAAGGGGCTGATTTGGATCCATATGTTTCATGCTATGGTTAGGTTTACCTTAATACTTTTGTTGTAGTTGCGGATGCTTGCAATGGAAGTTAATCATAAGTGGGATTCTTGTTCAAGTAAGAACAGCACCCAAGCACCGATCCACTCACATGTCAAATTATCAAAGTACCGAACGCGAATCATATGAACGTGATGAAAACTAGCTTGACGATATTCCCATGTGTCCTCGGGAGCGCTTTTCCTTATATAAGAGTTTGTCCAGACTTGTCCTTTTCTACAAAAAGGATTGGGCCACCTAGCTGCACTTTATTTACTTTTGTTACTTGTTGCTCGTTACAAATTATCTTATCACAAAACTATCTGTTACCACTTATTTTAGTACTTGCAGAGAATACCTTGCTGAAAACCGCTTATCATTTCCTTCTTCTCCTCGTTGGGTTCGACACTCTTACTTATCGAAAGGACTACGATAGATCCCCTATACTTGTGGGTCATCATGGTCGTTCTACTCACTGCGGCGAGAACGGGTGGTGGAAGCACTGGAGGCAGTTACCTTCTGTTGTTGCTCAAAAGTGGCACAGGCATAAAATTAGCTTAGGCTATATCAAGACTAATTTAAACTAATAATTGGAGGTCACCTCCGGATGGCTCTCTTTAAGAAGATCGAGATGGATATGAACAGGGTCTAAAACGGAGGTCTTATGCACTGGTTATGACAAGTTCAAGGATGCTCATGTTGACACTAGATTAAAGAATGGCACGAAACTCAATTAAATATGGCCTCTAATAGAAAACTTTTCCACACAAAAGTAGCACGTCTTGTCGAAATGGTCGATTTGATATATAAATCATCCCAATCTAAGTTTGTATGCAAAAGTTATAAACATCGGAATGTAGCCCTGCCAGGAGGCTAAATATGGCGCGCCCCACCAGACACTTGGACCGAATACTCGATCGACCTTGCCAGATTCATGGCACCCCTGACAAGCCTGCCAACCATACCCACAGAAGCTGTTGGGTCTTTAAACAGGCCCGTAAGCTAAATACCGAACATAAGGAGAAGGGGTCGCCTAGCGAGGACGGCGACGACGAATGTCATACTCCGCATACAGGGGGACAGAAGAAATTTTCCCCCAAAGTCAAAATAGTGAATATGATATACGCTACTCGTATCCCCAAACGGGATCGCAAGCGCGCTCTGAGGCACGTCTACGCGATAGAGCCAGTCGCCCCAAAATTCAACCCATGGTAAGCCTTCCCGATCACTTTTGATCGCAGAGACCATCCGACTAGTATCCGTCACGGAAGCTCGGCCACATTGGTACTCATGGCCGTTGGTAGTAGTCTTAACTTGCTCTATCAGGACACGGTCCGTAAAATGGGTATTGATTCGTCAAGAATTAAACCCACCAAAACTACCTTTAAAGGAGTAATACCTGGAGTAGAGGCCCGTTGCATGGTCTGAATCACAGTGGAAGTCGTCTTCGGCTCGCTAGACAACTTCCGAAGCGAAGACATGATCTTCGACATCGTCGCCTTCCGCAGTGGCTATCATGCACTGCTCGAACGAACCGCGTTCGCTCGCTTCAATGTGATCCCACACTATGCCTACCTCAAACTCAAGATTCCCGGACCCCCCGGTGTCATAATAGTCAATGGAAACACTTAGCAGCGGAAGTCCAGAATGGCCTTATCAAGCCAAATACTACATCGATAGTCAAGCCCTCGGACACTGTTAAACGCGTCCAGACTACCCTTCAAAGCGACGATCAAGTCCGTCTCGAGCTCGATTAGCAGTTTGGCCTCCGTCTCAGCCCCAACCACATCGCGGCAGATGTACCACACGTATATAACTAGGCACTGAAGATACCATTCGCAAAGACGAAGGCATATTAAAAATAAAATCCACAATATGGCTCGACCCTATGTGGACTCCCATATCATTTATTTTCTCTTTTCCTTATTTTTTCATGTTCCTTAAACCCACGTCAACTTTTGATGGTACCAAGGGCACCATTTCTAGTCCCTTCATGAAAAACCGATCATTGATCCTCTTGGAGGATCACACACCAAGGAGCAATGTGGCGCAGACGTGCGGCAGAGTATCTATAGGATCTTTAAAGATCGCATCTTCCTCTTTAGGACCCGTACACAACTTTCCCTGGTATTTGACTTGTAAAATAGCCTCGATGCTTGTCACATCATTTGTAAAAAATATGTTTTGACGTATCAATCAAACTATAATGGAAACCGTCTTTCGCCCAACGTATTTGGTATTGGCTTATTTCCTAATCTCTATTCCTTTTTTTTCTCGTCTGATTTCCATGTACACCTTGGTATGACCTAAATCGCAAGGGGCTCCATTCGGCCACGTACATGTCTTAAAAATGAAATAATTCTAAAACACTTTTACAGTGCAAATTCGGTGTCACAAATATAGCATTATATCCATCGGCTCTGAATCATGTCTTTGTTCAATAGTTGGGTTGCCCGGCTCCTGTGGTTATTGCCTTATGTTCCGCTTATTTGGCTAAGGCGGTAAAGGGAGAACTACTCCGATTGTGTTTCCGGCTCATCCGGATAAACAAGTCAGTAGCGAAAGCCGAAAACTGACTGTCATGGTGTGGCGAGAGCTGGTCAGCTATTTGACGACTAACTACAAATCTCTTGCGATTTTTCCCGCATTATGCGAAGGACCGGTCTATGACCGGTCAGGTGTCTACAGCACCCAAGTTCGGATAATCGAGCAACACCAGGGGTTGCGCCTATAACCTCATTGTCAAACTCCTATGCCTAAGTGAGAGCGATAAAGCGACATAGTCTGATTGCCTAGTTTGACGCACTGACACCTTCTTCGAGGACCACGCTGGTTGGGTCAAGTGTGTCTAGGTGCCATTCCGAACACCCTCATACTACCTACGTGGGGGCTGAAGCCGATGAATGGCCAACTCTCAGATACCGTAAATGGTCGCACAAGAGGAAAGGATTTCAAAGTAAAACAAGCAACACATTATGCATAAGCCTTGTTTTATAATACAAAGTACGGGCATTCTAGGTACATTCATTCAAAAATAGTGTCCTTCGGACACTGGCCCTCTACAATACGGGAACCCTCAAAGACTTCATCAAAATACTCCTCCGGCCTGCGGTGCTCTTTGCCCACGGGCGGTCCCTCGGTTGCCAGCTTGACGGCGTTCACCTTCGCCCACTGCACCTTGACACGGGCGAAGGCCATCCGGGCACCTTCAATACAGGCCGACCGCTTTATGGCATCAAGCCAGGGGCAGGCGCTGATGAGCCGCTTCACGAGCCCAATGTAATTGCCGGGTATGGGTTCGTCTGGCCAAAGTCGGACTATAACATCCTTCATGGTCAGTTCAGCCACCCTATGCAGCTCGGTCAGCTGCTTCAGCTGATCGCTAAAGGGCACCGGATGCTCTGGTGCAAGGTACTGCGACCAGAATAGCTTCTCCATTGAACTCCCCTCTTCGGCTTGGAAGAACTCTGTAGCATCGGAAATACTCCGGGGTAGATCCACAAACGCCCCTGGAGAACACCAAACGTGGGTCAGTAATATGTACCTCCTCCTTACAAATTTGCTTTGCATGTTAAAGGACTTACCCGCCGTGATCGGCTTTGCTTCTTGGATCTCCCGGCAGGCGCCTTGGGCTTTAACCCGGGCTGCCTTCATGCTTTGGAGGGCCTCAGCATGTTTGGAATCTCGATCTGAAAGCTTGCGCTCTATGGACTCACATTTTCTTATGGCATCCTTGAGCTCATGCCGACTTCCTCCACTCGTGACTCATGCTTTTGGCGGGCGGCTCGTTCCTCCTCCAACTCCATCTTCGCCTCGGCTAGCACGTTCTTGAGGGTCTCGACCTCGGACGCGTCAGCTGTGAGCATGATTACAAAACTCAGCAAGATAACACAACAGCAAGTAAATATCATGTCTGATGCGAATAGTTATCACATACCTTGCTTCTCCTCCAACCGTTTGTTGGTGCAGATAAGCTCATCATCGGCCTTCTTCAGCTGCCGCTTTAATTCGGACACTTCATCGGCATGGGCGATTGCCACTATCTTCGAAGCATGTTTGTTCAAATAGACATGTGTGTTAAATCTCCTGCGAAATGTTCGATCCTCTGTTTGGCCTTTCTTAGCGAACGCCGAACAGAGTCTCCGGGGCTGCTGACTATGCACAAACATTCTTTTATAGTTAAAAAATATTACATCACGTACCTCAAATCCTATTAGAAGGCTATTGTAGGCCTCGTTCAATCCACTCCTAGCGGACCGAACCTTTTCAACCACCGCACCCATAAGCGTACGATGTTCGTCAATGATGGAGGCGCTCTGAAGTGCTTCCATCAGAGTGTCCGGCGCCTCCGGATTCACAAAGGTCGCCGGTGGGGCCGGCGCACCCCCTTCTTTTGAAGGAGGCTGCTCACCTGATTCCGGAGCCGTAGTGGCCTCCAGAATGATATTTGGTTGGGGGCCGAATTGGGCATGGCCCCCGTGGCTAGTCTCCAAGGGGGTCAGCTCCCCCATGTTCTCGGTTGCAGAGGTATGGCCCTCTGACGGCACCTTGACGGCTTCCCGCACCTCTTCGTGGCCTGGAGGGGCCCTTCGCGACAACACTACAGTGTTGTCCGTAGCAGTGGGTGGGGAGGCCGGTGGAGGCGACTCGCTCGCCATCATGTCGGAACCTAGCGAATTCCTAGAGGATGATGATCGTTGGGGGAGATCGCGGGCCGGACTACAATACGTGATTCTGTGTGTCAGGATGGCGAGGCATAAAGTAGGATATATACATTATCCTTCGAAACACTTATGATTCGGCCGAATGCTTCGGCCTAGGGTTCCATTCGGGGATGGCTTTGGCGTCCGATTATGGGCCATCTGAAAGGGAGAGTTTGCCCTTCTTGGATGCCTCCGCCTCTAGATCTGCGGAGGTCTCCCTTTTATTCTTCCCCCCCTTAGAGGGAGAATTCTTCTCCTGCACTTCCTCCTCATATTCATCGTGGGAGGAGACAGTTTCGGTATCTTCGGACGATATGTCCGAGGCACCTTTGCGACGAAGGCCACTTCAGACCTTCTTGGCCTACTTTTCCGGCGCCTGGTATGGCACCGGAACCAGCATCTTCGTCAGCAGAGGAATGGCTGGATCTTCGGATAGGGGAGCCGGACACTTGATCCACTCCGCCTTTTCGTCTAGCCCTGGGGGACAAGGGGAAGGTTTAAACTTACTCCTTGGATCTACAAATCAAGGATATGATTAGAAATCTAGAAAACTAACTGGAGTAGCTGGATGAGCGAAGTCGTGGGCGAGGTCTTCGGTCGTCAACGATCACGTCTTCTGGGTTTTAAAAAGCAGCTTCGTGCCGAAGTACCGCTGCAAGTTCCGGGGACTTACCGGATCAATCTCCCATATATGGAGAGTCCAGCGTTGGCAGGGGAGAATCCGGTGAAACAGCATCACCTGGATCACGCTCGCAAGGCTAGTATTCTTGTCCACCATGCTCTTGATGCGCTTTTGCAGCATCATCACCTCGTCGGATGATGCCCAATCTAGGCCCTTCTTGAGACATGATATGAGCCGCATTCGTGGACAGGTTTTGAACGCAGGAGTGGCGGCCCATGTCGCGTCACGAGGTTCCTTAACATAGAACCATCCTGGTGCCACCCCTGGGTGACGTTAGGGAGCTTGCTCACCATGGCGCCACCGCACTCCGCGTGTTGACCCTCGACCACCTTCAGCTTCACATTGAATACCTTGAGCCATAGGCCAAAGGGGGGGATGCGGAGGAACGCCTCACAAACGACGATGAACGCCGAGATGTTGAGGAATGAATTTGGGGCAAGATCATGGAAATCTAGCCAGTAATACTACATGAGTCCGCGGACGAAAGGGTGGAGAGGAAACCCTAGCCCGCAAAGGAAGTGGGGAATGAATACTACCCTCTCATTGGGCTCTGGTGTGGGAATGATCCGCTTTTTGGTAGGGAGCCGATGGGTGATTTCCTTGGCTAAATACCTGTGATGCCCCGAGTACATTGCGCCAGGTGTCTTCCAGTTATTCGCCGTCATTGCCATGTCTTTTGCTTGCGAATTGCATCTTATCATGTCATCATGTGCATTGCATCATCATGTTTTCAAAACTTGCATCCGTCTGGGTTCTCCCCGTTCCTTCCATTGTCCGTTCTGAGTCTAGACACACTTGCATGCGCCCGCGGCACGTCCGAATATTATTTTAGAAGTGGTCAGAAAATGTTCTCGGAATGGGTTGAAAGTTTTCGTGCGGTGTTGTTCTGTTGTCAGTAGACCGCCTGCCAAGTTTTATCGCATTCGGAGTCCGTTTGACGCCCCAACGGATAACTATAGCGGCAGTATAGCCGGTCTAACGTTGGACGTTTTCGGTCTCCGGAAACAGCCGTCGGGCCTCCCTCTCTTCTCTTCTCTCATCTCGAGACCGTCTGCACAGCTCACTACCTACCACCAGGCCTAACCTAACCTCTCTCGTCAGCCCGCAGACCTCATCGCGCACGCGTCCGAAAGTTGTCCCGGACCCGACCCGGGCAGTCGTCACCGATGGGTCCGGATCATCCCCAAACGTCCATAAAACGTCTCCGTTTTCTTAATTGAGCTCCCTAACCTATTTATCCGAGACCATCTGATTTTGATCGGAGGGTCCAAAACTAATACTTTTGTCCCTATATATAGATGAACCCCTACCCAGATCAGATCAAACCCTAAGATCCAGGAGGTTTGTCCCATCGTCGTCGCCATGGCCTACTTCGCCTCGACACCATGGCCGCCCGAACCTGAAGCTCCATCCTGCCTCGTTCCACGCCTCGGTTCCGGCCAGAACGGGCCGTCCCTGACCTCCACCGCCCAGATCTGCCGCCGCGCTGTCCCGGAGTCCAACGCCAAGTCCTCCGCCGGCGCTCCTTGCCTCGTTCGTCAGGGAGACGACGAGTACGTGGCTCGTCAACGCTCCAGCCGCTGATCACGACCGCGTGCACCTCGTCCACGTCTTCCAGGAAGGCTACGACGACACGCATGGGCTGCGCCAGTGCAAGCCCAGATCCCTCGGCCGCAGCCTTGTCCTCCCTCGATCCACCCACCGGCCCAGCTTCGCCTCTGCCAGACTCTCCTCTAGCAAGGCCCCTCAAGGCTCAGCCGTCTGCCTCGTCCAGCCCAGCACCAACCGGGCCAAGCCCAATGTGAGAAGCACCCCTCCAGCCCCTGTGCACTGTCGGGCCAGCAAGATTCGGCCCATGTCACGATTTTTCCCGTTCTGCGATTTGTCTATTTATACAGTGTTTGCCTGTTTTACAGTATAACCCCTAAGCTTCATGCATATAATAACTTATTAACCGTGCATCGGATTAAAACAATTTACATATGAAACTTTCTTAGAATTTTTGTAGATTAATAATTTGCCACTTTCATCTATGTTTAAAATGTTTAAACTGATGTTTGATTAAATTTGCTTAAATAACTTGTTAAAATGTTTTGTTTCATAACTAAATAACCGTAGCTCGGTTTGTAACAAACTTTATATGTAAATGGGGTAGAATTTTGCCTAGTTTATCATGGTGACATTGCTTTGCACGTTAAACAACTCTAAAATATGGTTTAGGGCAGAACAGGACCTAACCTAATATATGCACATGAGGAGTTTCCGGATTTTTTGTTTGTTATTCCCGGCCTCATTTAAACTTGACTAGTAGGTAGTTTTGCTTGGCTTCACCCTCTTGCCATGTTTAACAACATTTAATATTGTTGGGTACATAAACGAGAGAGAACTAAATAAGTCAAGTGGTGTTTCATCAATATACAACAGAGTTGCATGTTGAGCTCCACTTAATTTGTAGGATTGTTTGTGCATTTTGCCATGCCATGCTTCATTAAACCGGACATGCATCATACTTGGTTGTGCATCATGCCATAGTTATGTGGTGGTTGTCTACTATGTTGTTTTCTTTCTTTCCGATGTACTTCTTCTCGGTAATCCGGTAATGTCACGTTTGTGAGGATTCGTTCGTCTACGTCCATTTGTCTTCCTCATGGACTCGTTCTTCTTCCTTGCGGGATTTCAGGCAAGATGACCATACCCTCGAAATCACTTCTATCTTTGCTTGCTCGTTGCTCGCTCTTTTGCTATGCCTATGCTGCGATACCTACCACTTGCTTATCATGCCTCCCATATTGTTTGAACCAAGCCTCTAACCCAACTTGTCCTAGCAAACCTTTGTTTGGCTATGTTACTGCTTTGCTCGGCCCCTCTTATAGAGTTGTTAGTTGCAGGTGAAGATTGAAGTTTGTTCCTTGTTGGAACATGTTTACTTGTTGGGATATCACAATATCTCTTATTTAATTAATGCATCTATATACTTGGTAAAGGGTGGAAGGCTCGACCTTATGCTAGGTGTTTTGTTCCACTCTTGCAGCCCTAGTTTCCATCATATCGGTGTTATGTTCCCGGATTTTGTGTTCCTTACGCAGTTGGGTTATAATGGGAACCCCTTGATAGTTCGCCTTGAGTAAAACTCCTCCAGCAATGCCCAACATTGGTTTTACCATTCGCCACCTAGCCTTTTCTTTCCCTTGGGTTCTGCAGACTCAAGGGTCATCTTTATTTTAACCCCCCCGGGCCAGTGCTCCTCTGAGTGTTGGTCCAACCTGTCAGCTGCCGGTGGCCACCAGGGGAAACTCTGGGTGGCCTACCCGTACCTAAGACAATCTGAGTGTGCCCTGAGAAAGAGATATGTGCAGCTCCTATCGGGATTTGTCGGCACATTCAGGCGGTGTTGCTGGTTTAGTTTTACCTTGTCAAAATGTCTTGTAACCGGGATTCCGAGCCTGATCGGGCCTTCCCGCTAGAAGGAATATCCTTCGTTAACCGTGAGAGCTTGTTATGGGCTAAGTTGGGACACCCCCTGCAGGGATTTGAACTTTCGAAAGCCGAGCCCGCGGTTATGGGCATATGGGAATTTGTTAACGTCCAGTTGTAGAAAACCTGAAGTTGACCTTAATTAAAATGCATCAAACGCGTGTGTAACCGTGATGGTCTCTTTCCTGTGGAGTCCGGGATGTGAACACGGTGCTGGAGTTATGCTTGACGTAGGTTGTTTAGGATCACTTCTTGATCATACTTTCTCGAACGTGCTTTGCCTTCTCTTCTCGCTCTCATTTGCGTATGTTAGCCACCATATATGCTAGTCGCTTGCTGCAGCTCCACCTCATACCTTTGCCTTACCTATAAGCTTAAATAGTCTTGATCGCGAGGGTGTGAGATTGCTGAGTCCCTGTGACTCACAGTTACTTCCAAAACCAGCTTGCACGTGCTGATGAGTCCGCACAGATGACGCATCCAAGCTCAGGAGGAGCTCGATGAAGATCTTGTCCTTTGTGTTGTTCGTTCTAGTTGATCAGTAGTGGAGCCCAGTTGGGGTCGATCGGGGATCTGTGTAGCAGTTGGGGTAGTCTTCTTTTATTTTGGCTCCATAGTCGGGCCTTGATTGTAACTGGTTGATGTAATGCTTTATTCATGTAATTGTGTGAAGTGGCGATTGTAAGCCAACTATGTATCTCTTTCCCTTATGTATTACATGGGTTGTGTGAAGATTACCTCACTTGCGACATTGCTTTCAATGCGGTTATGCCTCTAAGTCGTGCTTCGACACGTGGGAGATATAGCCGCATCGAGGGCGTTACAAGTTGGTACCAGAGCCTTCCCCGACCTTAGGAGCCCCATTGCTTGATCGTTATTAGCGGCCGAGTTGTGTCTAGAAAAATGTTTTGAGTCATTTAGGAATTATATATCGGAGAGTTTAGGAATTCTTTTTACTCCCCGTCCCTTCATCGCTCCGGTAAGGCATCCTGACGTAGAGTTTTGACTCTTCTCTTCTCAAATTTCACTAAAAAAATTTAGGATCATGCGGGTATCTTGGAATCGTTCCGATCGATTTGTGATGAGAACATTGTTCTTGGTGCCTCCTGACATTTAGGGGTTGTGGCATTGTCCCGGGGAGTTGAGCTCTGAGGTGTTGTCGTCACAATTTTATCGTTGCAGTTCTGGATACCTGAGATTAGTTTTGCCGACATCGAAAATCTCTTTTATGCAGTTGTTGGTGAGATAACCTCGAGGCCACCCAGTACTGGGGCGGGAGTTCGGGAGTATTGCCATAACTCGTATAACGGATGCTTTTCGAAGGTTGAGGTAGACGATTTCCGAAGGTTTCTTGGTTATGTGTTGAAGGATGGATACAGCTGGATGTAGGAATTGCTAGTTTTGGGTGAGAGATTATGCTTCCCCTGTATCCCCAACACCTGATTGCATAACCGGAAAATTTCGGGAGTTTATAAGTGGGAATTCAAGTAGCTCTTAGGATATCTTTCCGACGGATGTATGATATAAAATTGGGGTTCGACGTGTAGTGGTCCGCCTATCCACGGTTGGTTTTACAGTGGTCTCGTTGTGTCTTAAAGAGTCCTTGGCTATGCCGACTCAGTGACGCTTCGTATGTCATGTGCACTGCCTTGTACATGATGGTGCTGTACGATCGAGCCCGTGTAGGCCCCACCACGAAAACTTCGGACGAAATCTCTATCATATGTTTGTTCCGGCTTATTTTGCAAACCTATCCTTTGTTTTTTGTTTTGAGTTGTGGTATTCGAGTTGCTTCGAAGTCAAATGTTGATTCCATACCTTTTCCTAAGCGGTGTTCTCATACCCCGATGTGAACACTAATCCTTCTCGATCATCGAGTTTGTCATGTCAATCCTTTTTAACCCGTGTGCTTCTCTTCAAGTGGATCCGATCATTTCAACATCAGCAAGATCAATTATCAGTTCTTCTCAACGGTGTTTGTTCCATTCGTCCCAAGCTGCCTTTGCTTTTCCCCCCCCCCCCCCCTTTTTTTTTCAAGGAATCCGATGTATTAATCAAGTATCCATTTATTCTTGTGAAGTCTCTCCATCCTTTTCCGTCAATATTCTTATCCGGTGATTCTCATGAAGATCCTAACGGAGCTTCAAGTTCATCATTATCCATTCTTTCGTTTTCTGGTGGATCCAAATCAAGCTTTCGGTGTTGATCATATTCTTTTCCGTTTTTCAAATGCCTTCTCATGCCAGTGCACCTTATATTCAGTCATTTCTCGCTATTCAATTGTTCCGGAGTGCTGAAGATATCTCATAAGGATTGTCTTGTCATTCAAGATCCGTTAATCCTATTTTGAGGATGTTTATCCCATTCAAGCCTTTTAATTCAACCGTTGCATTCTCTCTTTTAAATCGTTATACGATGTTTCTTTTGATTGGGCCCTAACCCACAGGTCTTTTTCCAGGATCTTACCTGACTCTTCTTATTCTCCCGGAGTTAGTCTCAAATTCATTTCAAAGTTTGACGTAAGAATGAATTATCATCAGTCATATGTATTTCTCCAAAATCTGTCAAATTCTTTTCATCATTGACTTAAACTCTTTGTTTTGATTCTTCGGAGTGTCTAAATAATTCTTGGTGGTGTTTATCGTCGCCATTCTCTATAGTTAAAGACCGAAGAAGAGTTTCTCTTTAGTCGTGTTCCATTCTCTTCAAGATTCATGGTGCTAGTTTTATGCCATTCTCTCATAATTATTTTCGGTTGTGAGAATTCTTTTCACCCTTCTGGAGCAATTCAAGAGTCTTCTCAGTTTGTTTATCCGGAGCCCATCATCTAAGATTTATTAATTCCAGCTTTCAGCTCTCATACTCTAAATCATACCGGTGTCTAAATCAAGGATTCTCTAATCAGCTCGTAATCTTTTCATTCTCATGGGTCTAAATTCTCTCAAGCATCTTCGTTTAATTGCTAATTCTTCCCGGTGTGTCTTCATGTTTTAATCGTTCATTTCCAATTCTTATGGTGGTCCGTTCAAGAGGTCTCTTCCTTGGTCACCATATCAATTTATTTGTTGTTTCAACACTTCCGGTGGTTCGTTCAATAACTTCCCAAGTTTGCGCCATATCTCTCTAAAACCTTCCAACGGGAATAAGTTGTTTGCAATCCGTTGCTTGTCATCAACTTAAATTGATGAAGGATACGCATAACATAATTCTTATTCTTGTTTCATTCTAGTGATCTAATTTCCTGCTTTCCGGTGTGGTTAATCATATCAAATTCTCAGTTTGAGATGCTTTATCTTTCTTTTCCGGAGTTCCAAGCTCTCGCATTTATATCATCACGGAGATACACCTAAAGCATTACAAGGTTTCACCTTGTGTTTTCTACTTCCCTTTTTCTTCTCGTTATCCTTTTGTTACCAGAGTTCTTCACGGAGGTTCTACATGATGTTCCATCTACGATTTAATTCATTCTCGAAGTGTTCATGGAGATTCTTTTCTAAGAAGCTCAAGCTTTCATCATATTGTAATCCGGAGTGCAATTCTCTCTTCAATGGAGGTGTTATTATGTCACTCTTGATAATTTGAGTCATGTTTCATGATTCACATGTTGTTAAGAATGAGATATTTTAAATCCATCAATCTCGTCATTGGAGTTATCTGGAGTCATATTTCACCTAAAGCTTTTCCTAAGGATTAGTGCTATTAATGGTGATAATATATGATCCGAGTTCTTCATTTATCCTCCCGGTGAAATATTTTCTCGTCTCCTTGTTCATACCAATCCAAGTCTTTTTCCCGTGAGTGGCAGGTTGTCACCTCATAATTTGAGATGTATTCTATAAGACCATATAAAGCTTATTCTTTTCGTTGTTGGTTTTTCAACAACTCTGTTCTAACATTTGTTGTAACCGTGCTCTCTCAAGATCTTGTTTCCCTTCGTTCTGGAGGCATTGTGATGTTGCTCTCTCCAACCCATCTTCTTGCTTTGTCAGGATCGTGTTCTTTTCGTCCTTATCCTTTTAACCGGAGTGTCGTGCCCGCTTTTCGAGTTCTTCCCATCCTGTCATGTTTTGCCTCCCTTCTCAACCAGAGTGCCGCCTAAAATCGTTCTTACCCTTTGTGCCATTCTTTCAATAGTTCCGGAGGCAGTGTATTGTTGTTTTCATCAAGTATCCCCTCATCTTGTCAAATTCATGTTCAATTCCTTCCATTTACAGTCGGAATGCTGTCCAAATTATATCATTCTTAATCCTTCTCTATCTTGTTTTAACCGGAGTGGTTTAAATATATATCTTGCCCTTCAACCTCAAGGTTTTTTGCAATGTTCTTTGTCCCTCTTTTCTAACGGAGTGTTTTCGACTTGGTTCACCTTCGTTGTATTCTTTTCTCGAATTTGTTCAACCTCGCAAGGTTCTTTGGTTTCACTCGTTTGTCAAAGAAGCAACTTAGTTTTACCTCTTCTCTTTCTCTTCCGTTTTCCCTCCGGTGCCATTCTAGATCTCGGGATGAGATCCTCTCGTAGTGGTGGAGTGTTGTGACGCCCTGAGTACGTTGCGCCAGGTGTCTTCCAGTTATTCGCCGTCGTTGCCATGTCTTTTGCTTGCGTATTGCATCTTATCATGTCATCATGTGCATTGCGTCATCATGTTTTCAAAACTTGCATCCGTCCGGGTTCTCCCCGTTCCTTTTGTTATCCGTTCTGAGTCCAAACACACTTGCACGCGCCCGCGACACGTCCGAATATTATTTTAGAAGTGGTCGGAAAATGTTCTTGGAATGGGTTGAAAGTTGGCGTGCGGTGTTGTTTTGTTGTCAGTAGACCGCCTGCCAAGTTTCATCGCATTCGGAGTCCGTTTGACGCCTCAACGGATAACTATAGCGGCAGTATAGCCGGTCTAACGTCGGACGTTTTCGGTCTCCGGAAACAGCCGTCGGGCCTCTGTCTCTTCTCTTCTCTCAGCTCGATACCGTCTGCACAGCTCACTACCTACCGCCAGGCCTAACCTAACCTCTCTCGTCAGCCTGCAGACCTCATCGCGCACGCGTCCGAAAGTTGTCCCGGACCCGACCCGGGCAGTCGTCACCGATGGGTCCGGATCATCGCCAAACGTCCATAAAACGTCTCCGTTTTCTTAATTGAGCTCCCTAACCTATTTATCCGAGACCGTCTTATTTTGATCGGAGGGTCCAAAACTAATACTTTTGTCCCTATATATAGATGAACCCCTACCCAGATCAGATCAAACCCTAAGATCCAGGAGGTTTGTCCCATCGCCGTCGCCATGGCCTACTTCGCCTCGACGCCATGGCCGCCCGAACCTAAAGCTCCATCCTGCCTCGTTCCACGCCTCGGTTCCGGCTAGAACGGGCCGTCCCTGACCTCCACCGCCCAGATCCGCCGCCGCGCCATCTCGGAATCCCATGCCAAGTCCTCCGCCGGCGCTCCTTGCCTCGTTCGTCAGGGAGACGACGAGTACGTGGCTCGTCAACGCTCCAGCCGGTGACCACGACCGTGTGCGCCTCGTCCACGTCTTCCAGGAAGGCTATGACGACATGCGTGGGCTGCGCCAGTGCAAGCCCAGATCCCTCAGCCGCAGCCTTGTCCTCCCTCGATCCACCCACCGGCCCACCTTCACCTCTGCCAGACTCTCCTCCAGCAAGGCCCCTCAAGGCCCAGTCGTCTGCCTCGTCCAGCCCAGCACCGACCGGGCCAAGCCCAATGTGAGAAGCACCCCTCCAGCCCCTGTGCACTATCGGGCCAGCAAGACTCGGCCCATGTCACGTTTTTTCCCATTCTGCGATTTGTCTATTTATCCAGTGTTTGCCTGTTTTACAATATAACCCCTAAGCTTCATGCATATAATAACTTATTAACCGTGCATCGGATTAAAACAGTTTATATATGAAACTTGCTTAGAATTTTTGTAGATTAATAATTTTCCACTTTCATCTATGTTTAAAATGTTTAAACTGATGTTTGATTAAATTTTCTTAAATAACTTGTTAAAATGTTTTGTTTCATAACTAGATAACTGTAGCTCGGTTTCTAACAAACTTTATATGTAAATGGGGTAGAATTTTGCCTAGTTTATCATGGTGACATTGCTTTGCATGTTAAACAACTCTAAAATATGGTTTAGGCAGAACAGGACCTAACCTAATATATGCACATGAGGAGTTTCCGGATTTGTTGTTTGTTGTTCCCGGCCTCATTTAAACTTGATTAGTAGGTAGTTTTGCTTGGCTTCACCCTCTTGCCATGTTTAACAACATTTAATATTGTTGGGTACCTAAACGAGAGAGAACTAAATAAGTCAAGTGGTGTTTCGTCAATATACAACGGAGTTGCATGTTGAGCTCCACTTAATTTGTAGGATTGTTTGTGCATTTTGCCATGCCATGCTTCATTAAACCGGACATGCATCATACTTGGTTGTGCATCATGCCATAGTTATGTGGTGGTTGTTTACTATGTTGTTTGCTTTCTTTCCAGCGTACTTTTTCTCGGTAATCTGGTAACATCGCGTTTGTGAGGATTCGTTCGTCTACGTCCGTTTGTCTTCCTCATGGACTCATTTTTCTTCCTTGCGGGATTTCAGGCAAGATGACCATACCCTCGAAATCACTTCTATCTTTGCTTGCTAGTTGCTCGCTCTTTTGCTATGCCTATGCTGCGATACCTACCACTTGCTTATCATGCCTCCCATATTGTTTGAACCAAGCCTCTAACCCACCTTGTCCTAGCAAACCTTTGTTTGGCTATGTTACCGCTTTGCTCAGCCCCTCTTATAGCGTTGTTAGTTGCAGGTGAAGATTGAAGTTTGTTCCTTGTTGGAACATGGAGATGTTGTTCCTTGTTGGAACATGTTTACTTGTTGGGATATCACAATATCTCTTATTTAATTAATTCATCTATATAATTGGTAAAGGGTGGAAGGCTCAGCCTTATGCCTGGTGTTTTGTTCCACTCTTGCAGCCCTAGTTTCCGTCATATCGGTGTTACGTTCTCGGATTTTGTGTTCCTTACGCGGTTTGGTTATAATGGGAACCCCTTGATAGTTCGCCTTGAGTAAAACTCCTCCAGCAATGCCCAACATTGGTTTTACCATTCACCACCTAGCCTTTTCTTTCCCTTGGGTTCTGCAGACTCAAGGGTCATCTTTATTTTAACCCCCCCGGGCCAGTGCTCCTCTGAGTGTTGGTCCAACCTGTCAGCTGCCGGTGGCCACCAGGGGCAACTCTGGGCTGGCCTACCCGTACCTAAGACAATCTGAGTGTGCCCTGAGAAAGAGATATGTGCAGCTCCTATCGGGATTTTCGGCACATTCGGGCGGTGTTGCTGGTTTAGTTTTACCTTGTCGAAATGTCTTGTAACCGGGATTCCGAGCCTGATCGGGTCTTCCCGCTAGAAGGAATGTCCTTCGTTGACCGTGAGAGATTGTTATGGGCTAAGTTGGGACACCCCTGCAGGGATTTGAAATTTCGAAAGCCATGCCCGCGGTTATGGGAAGATGGGAATTTGTTAACGTCCGGTTGTAGAAAACCTGAAGTTGACCTTAATTAAAATTCATCAACCGCGTGTGTAACCGTGATGGTCTCTTTCCGGCGGAGTCCGGGAAGTGAACACGGTGTTGGAGTTATGCTTGACGTAGGTTGTTTAGGATCACTTCTTGATCATACTTTCTCGAACGTGCTTTGCCTTCTCTTCTCGCTCTCATTTGTGTATGTTAGCCACCATATATGCTAGTCGCTTGCTGCAGCTCCACCTCATACCTTTGCCTTACTTATAAGCTTAAATAGTCTTGATCGCGAGGGTGTGAGATTGCTGAGTCCCTGTGACTCACAGTTACTTCCAAAACCAGCTTGCAGGTGCCAATGAGTCTGCACAGATGACGCATCCAAGCTCAGGAGGAGCTCGATGAAGATCTTGTCCTTTGTGTTGTTCGTTCTAGTTGATCAGTAGTGGAGCCCAGTTGGGGTCGATCTGGGATCTGTGTAGCCTTTGGGGTAGTCTTCTTTTATTTTGGCTCCGTAGTCAGGCCTTGATTTGTAACTGGTTGATGTAATGCTTTATTCATGTAATTGTGTGAAGTGACGATTGTAAGCCAACTATGTATCTCTTTCCCCTATGTATTACATGGGTTCTGTGAAGATTACCTCACTTGCGACATTGCTTTCAATGCGGTTATGCCTCTAAGTCGTGGTTCGACACATGGGAGATATAGCCGCATCGAGGGCGTTACAATACCCCGCCTCCCGAAGTTCTTTCATGTGCTCCTCCGTGATGGAGGAGGCCATCCACTTGCCCTGTGCTCCTGATCTGGACATGGTTGGAGCGTTTGCTGGGGACAGAAAGGGTTGAAGCTTGGGCGCTGGAGTTCGAGAGCAGATGGGCTGCGGAGGAAGATGGTGTGGGGTAAAAAGGTGGATCCTTGTCTCCTTATGAAGGCAGTGAATATCGAGGGTTCCCCCACGAGCCTTAAAACTTGCTTACGCCCCAGGAGTCGTGCGTGTGGGACGGTTGGATTACCCAAATCTGTATTGATTAGAATCCCGCAATAAGCGGACATGATCTCTGCTTTGACAAAACGTGTCAATGAATACCGCCTCCCAAAACGCGAAACGGTAGGCTGGAAAATGATTCAGAATAATAATAAAGCTGGAACACAATACCTCGCCGAAAAAGTTCTCAGAAGACATAAACTATTTTTGTTTAAAGTGTTTTGCCCTCATGGCCTATGGTTCTAACTATTGTACATAACCGGATATAGTTCTTTTGGTCAACTACTTTGGAGTATTCGGAGGAGGAACCCGCCTTGCAATGTCGAAGACAATCTGCGTGCCAGACACATCATCATTGAAGCCTGGTTCAGGGGCTACTGAGGGAGTGCTGGATTAGGGGGTCCCCGGGCGTCCGGGCTATGTGACGTGGGCCGGACTTGTGGGCTGTGAAGATACAAGATAGAAGGCTTCCCCCCGGGTCCGGATAGGACTCTCCTTGGCGTGGAAGGCAAGCTTGGCGTTCGGATATGAATATTCCTTTCTCTGTAAACCGACTCTGTATAAACCCTAGCCCCCTCCGGTATCTATATAAAATGGAGGGTTTAGTCCATAGAGGCAGTCATAATCATACACGCTCGACATCTAGGGTTTAGCCATTACAATCTCGTGGTAGATCAACTCTTGTTAGCCCCATACTCATCAAAGTCAATCAAGCATGATGTAGGGTTTTACCTACATCAAGAGGGCCTGAACCTGGGTAAACATCGTGTCCCCTGCCTCCTGTTACCTTCGGTCCTTAGATGCACAATTCGGGACCACCTACCCGAGATCTGCCGGTTTTGACGCCGACACTCGTTGCTCCTCAACCTACCCGCGGGATCGATCACCTCCTGGGACGAGATGCAAGAGTGTTTTGTCACCAACTTCTAGGGCACCCGCGACCGCCAACCGGCTGGGGGTGACCTGTGGCGCATCAAGAAGCAGCCAGGAGAGACCCTGCAGAAGTACATCCAGTGCTTCAACAGTGCTCGCCTCAAGATCCCCAAGGTGTCAGACGAGGCCATCATCTTAGCATTCACTGATGGTGTCCGCAATGTCAAGATCAAAGAAGAGCTCGCCATATACAAGGACCTATGCACGGCCCTGGTGATGTTCAACATGGCACCCAAGTGTGCGAGAGCTTAGGAGTTACGCCTCTCCCTCCTCGAGCACCCTGAGGCTGACCCAGTAGACAAGAAGACCAAGGCCAAGGACATGAAGCGCAAGGGGCTAGCCGTACTCGCGGCCGAGCCACAAATGAAGCAAGGCTGCGACCACCAAGAGTCATCCAAGGGAAGCCGCCCGTTCTGCGTCTTCCACAATGTGCACAACCACAACACCAATGACCGTCAAAAGCTCAGGGCATCCGCGATGGGCACTTCAGTTGATGCCTATAGCACAATGATTGAGGATAAGGCCATGGAAGATGTCGAAGCAAAGGACGCTGGGACGGTCGCGACACTCGCTAGGAATGGCATGACCAGCTTCGTGAGGACCGCTGGCAGGGCCAGCCTCGTGAGTGTGCCTGGAGATATCAACCTCATGAGGACCATCCTCAGGGTAACACTGGCCTCCCCACACTACCGCCACAATTAAGAATGAACGACGACCATCACCAGGACGAGGGGGCTCGGGGCTTCTAGAAGCCTCGTGCCGTCACTTGCATCCTAGGCGGCGCTTAGGCCCCAGCCTCCCATCGCATCTTCAAGCAATTCGCGCGTGAGGTTAACGCGGCCCTCCCCAAGCTCGAGGCAACACATGCACTCTGGTGGTCCAAGTACACCATCACCTTTGGCTCTTCGGACCAGCTCAAGTGAGTGGTAACTGCCGGTGCCCTTACAATGTTCTCCCTGCCTACCATTGGCAACGTGCTCGTCACCAAGACACTCATCAAATGGCGGTGCAGGACTCAATGTCCTATCCGTCGAGATGTTCTACCGCCTCCAATTGCCGTATGACCAGCTGTAGCCCACCAAGCCTTTCTCAAGAGTGACCGACGACTCCACCACCCCGATAGGGCAGATCTGCCTCCCTGTCACCTTCGGCACCCGCGACAACTATCGCATAGAGCTCATCAACTTCGACATCACCCACATTCGCCTCTCGTACAACGCCATCCTAGGGTATCTGGCCCTGGACAACTTCATGGCAGTGACCCACCATGGCTACAATGTCCTCATGATGCCAGGGAGGTACATCATCATCATGGTCTCCTACGAGGAGAAGGACGCAGTGTGCTCTCTTGAGCGCGCCTACTAGGCTGCGACAGTCAAGGACCCAGACAACGAGGGTGCTATCTACTGTCCTGAGGATGTCCCTAAGAAGAAGAAGCAGCTGCTCCGCCAAGGACCTTAGGAGGGCCGGGCACCCGGCAGTGCTGCCTCAAGCTCTGTGCCCACTGACGGGGCGCATTCCCCTCCCGCTTGGGAAGGCACGCCCGATGCCCCGCTCAGACTAAGCTCGGGGGCTCTCTTCTAGAGGGCCTCTGATTTGACTAGCATCAAGAGGGAGGTGTTCGGGCACCATGTGGTGGCGTGCTTGAACGCGCGCTTCCATGAGGCAAGCGAAGGGCGCGAGGCGCCAGGCGCTTAGGAATTCATGACGAAGGCAACTGAGGAGCTTCAGGAGACAAGAGCTATGCGGGGCGACCATCGCCCACCACCCGGCACAGCTCCCTGCCCCGGCGAAGACAACGAGCTGCGTGCCTGCATCAACATCCTTGGGCTCAACAGGGTTGTGTCTCAGGAGCTCTTTTGGCCATCCCGCATTGGCCAATGCGAGGCCCTCCTCACAAATATGTCCGCATGCCCTTCGGCTTGTTGAACAGGGCTGTCGTGCATTAGTGCCACATGCGAGGTGTCATGGCAGCTCATGAGGCCAGGCACCAGGCGATCCTGACGGAGATGGCGATGGATCCTGGCGAGCCCCCGGGCCTCCAGAGCCTCCCGAGGTTCAGGACTCGGGCGGCTCATGACGAGCGACTTCTCCAACACACGTCCTCGGCTACTCCAACATCCCTTCAGCAACGGTGCTAGGTGACATCTTTTGGTTTGTCCAGTTGGGGGCGCCCCTCGGGCTGCATTATCCCCAAGCCGCGTGGGTCCGTCCATGTAGCATGTATCATTCTTGCATCTATTAGAACTAGCTTTACCTTCGATCATGAGTTGCTTTATCATCTATCTGTCCGATGCTTCATCGCCATGAACGTCGTACGCCCATGCAAGCCCACCCATGACCGCCTCATGATTAAGGATTGGCATGCCGTCTGTGCTCGGGTTCATCCCTACAGCGTCGCTAAACCCAAGTGGCTGAGCTCTGGCTAGCGGACCCGCCCCCGTGCATGTCACCTCCCATGGTCCTTGGTGCCTTGTTCTCGCATGATCTAATCACGGGCGGATGAGTAAGGGTGCGCGACCCGGTGCCTCGTCGCCACAGGAGCCGCGTGCTGGTTGTCTTTCTTCAGGACCATAGCATGAGAAGACTGGGCTCGACATCTTTGCTCGGGTTCGTCCCTGCAGCATGGATAAACCCAACGGCTGAGCTCTATCTAGCGGGCCGGGCCCGTTCACGTCACCTCCTAGGGTCGTTGGTGCTTAGCCTTCTCATGCGATAACCTCAGGAGATTCACTCGGCGTAGGGTGCCTGACCATCTTGCGGGATAATCACAAGTATTCCAAGCCAAATTCAGGCGCAGCCTACCTTGAGGTAGGGCCTCGTGAGTCCTGCGCTGGCTCATGAGGGTCCATACACACCTCCTCTAGCCCTACCGTGCAAGCCACATGTCAGGGCGGGGCTGTACACGACTCGGGGTCTTCCCTCAAAGGGAGATCCCACCCACGCACCAATGGAAGCACCATGCTCCGCGCTTGCAGTCGACTCGGTCGAGAAGCGGCTATGCCCGTGCAAGAGCGGAATCACCATGCTCCACGCTGGTGATAAACAACTAAGGGCGGCCTTGCGGCAGCATTAACCTCAAACGAGCCACCAGGCTCGGTGCTCATCCTCACCTCGCCGATGTCCCCTTGGGAGAGTTGCGCAAGGGGGCTGGGCCGGGGGCTATGCTCAGGTCATGCCTGGGCTACGCCACCTCGCCAGGTCCCTCAAACCTGGTCTTTGCGCACTCCTCTCGAGCGAGAGCCCGGCGAGGAATGGTATGGAGGTTTGTTAGTACGTCAAGGGGGACTCCTGAGAATCGCGACTCAGGAGCCTAACTAGTCACGTAGCCTCGACCACTTGGTCCCGTCCTTCTGATCCGGACAATCCAACGACGACTGTGGTATGCATGGGGCCGGGCCCTGCCGACGCAGAATGCTAAGACCTACTCTCAAATCTCCTTCCCGAGGGTTGTTTGTACGTCAAGGGGGACTCCTGAGGATCATGACTCAGGAGCCTAACTAGTCACGTAGCCCCTCACCCCTTGGTCCGTCCTGGTGAGCCCGACGATCCAACGGCACCTGTGGTACGCACGGGGCCCGGCCGTGCTGACGTAGAACCAAAAGGAAATCACAGAACCCTAGCAAATTATTACAAAACATATTGTCTCTTAAAAGTACCAAGCATAAGTTCTTACACCTCCACGAGGCAAGGTACATGTTGCAGGACTTGAACAGAGGGGAGCGCTGCCATCAAGCCTCTTCTTCAGCCCTGGACGCCGCCACTGCCCGCTTGGAGAGCCCTGTCGTCGATGACATTGTCGCCGTCCTTGCCGTCAGCTGTGGTCGCAGGGTCGATGACGAGGAACTTCCGCAGCAGGGCCTCCACCTGATCCTACACGGCCTCGGCAACGACGGTATAGGACTCAGGGTCCACGGGCTCGAGCAAGGCACCAAGGTCGAAGCTGGTGTCCCAGAGAAAGAGGTGGCTGAAGACGTTAGTCACGACCGAGGTGGAGAGCACGCGGGCCTCCCCCTCCACCATGGGACCAACTCCGACGACGATGCTCTTGAGCGCTGCGACGAGCTTGAGGAGCAGCTCAGCGGGGCCTTGCTTCGACATCACCAGCGGGTCCTCAACTCAAGGGAGTTGACACCCCATGGCCGCTGTCTTCTCAGCTCTGGCGAGGAGTTTCTCCCTAGTCTCCAGCCGGGCTTTGTCCTCAAAGACAAGCTTGGCGTGGGCCTCCTGGGCGGCCTCCACCACCTCTGATGCGGAGCATCCCAAGGTCATCCCCATGGACCTACCTACATCTCCCACGACACCACTTGGAATATTGACAAGAGCCCATGCGAGAGCCATTGAGAACGAGGTTAACTCTCTCCTTGTTGAACTTCCCTTTTACCCACTTGAGACATGGCTACTACCTCAAACGGAGATGCTTTGTGTGCTTAGGTACAATGTAAGGAACCAACGAGAAGTCACGATGCAAGAAGGACATCAAGAGCATGAAGAACATCATCCCAGCTCAAAAGTCCCGGAACAACCGCCCATGCACCGCCCAACCACCGGCTGGGCGGTACAACCGCTCGACCACCGGTCACCTACCGGTTAAGCTCCTGACATCAAGCGGTGCAAGGCCGGTACAACACCGTTTTATCCCTGCAACAGCCCCCGGACCGGTACAACCATCCCAGGCACCAGTACAACCATCCCAGGCACCGGTACAACCGCTGAGCGCATCCGGGAACGCCTCCAGGAACCAGTACCTGAGCTCCCAGCGGTACAACCGCCCCCATGACCGGTACAACCACCCTGCCTACGCGCAGCGACAAGGGTTTCACCCCATGTATCCCCCAACTTACCCCCCCCCCCTTGGACTATATATACTTGTCCCTTAGCTCCGTACTAGGGTTAGCGTTGGTTTAGCTCATTTTGAGAGATAGAGCTTCGCTCATCCACATAGGATCTTCTCTTCGTGAGAGACCGTGGCCTCTTCGGAGAAGATCACTTTGGATTCAAGACCCCTCTTTAGGGAAGAACATCAAGACCTCCTCACGGATAAGACCGGTTACCGTGTATCATCCTTAGTTGTCCATGGACCATGTATCGTTCTATGTATCCGAGGATCTAGCACATGTGTGACTATCTTACTGGTTTGAGTGATCTTCTTTGTGCCCCTTTGTGATTTCCCCCTCATCTTTTCTACTCGTGTTCTTCGTGTCCTTCGCGGGATCCGCTCCTATCGTGAAAGATTGGCCCCTAGGGTTCCTACCCTACATCATCTTGGTATCATGAGCCTAGTTGATCACGATTTCAGAGCCTCCCCATTGTGTTTCTAGCCTTATTTTTTGTTTTTCGTCCTAATTCGAAAATTCCCCACCAAAAATAGCCCCCAATTTTTTTGTTATTTGTTGGTGTGTTGATGTTTTGTTGGATCTGATCCGTGGATTTGCTTGGTTTCAAGTGGATCTAGCATCTCCCCAATTCTCTCCACCTTCCATCCTTGAAATTGCTCGAATTTCGACAACAAAATCATCCTTTTCCGCCCCAAAACCCATCCCCGATCCAGATCTTGCGATCTTCCTGACCCTAGTGGTACTACCGCCCTCACGAGCGGAACTACCGGTAAAGTACCAACCGGTACTACCGCCTTCTCAAGCGGTACTACCGCCACACCAAGTTTCAGTCGAAACCGATTGGAATCTTTGCCTCCCCCACTTTTACACCATCACCACTTCCGCATACCACCACCATTATGCCCGTTTCGCACTCCGACACGTGTTGCCACTTCAAGGTTTGAGAATTTGAGTTGCGGTACCGTATCCTTTTGTGTTTCGGCTATTTAGGTAGGTTCGACATCGACATCACCGCCACTCATCTTCGCCACGGACGCATCATCAACAACGACAACCTCGACTACAACTTGGTATTCGTGCCACCATTTTGACACCTTACCGAAGCAAGAACGGTAAATTCATCTTGGTATTGTGGCACATCATTCTTGCCATTACATTGATAGCCATCATAGCCTTACACCTTTGCATTGCCTACCCATCGAGACTAGCCATTGAGTATTGCCGGCAACGAGACTTGTGCACATTAGTGATCATACTTCCCATCGCATACATACATCAATGTTGCATATATTGGTATCATATCTTGTATCACAAAGTTGTCATCGCATACTCACTTGTTATCTTGGTTCGTTAAGCATTGCATGAGAAAAGAGCTCAAACATCAAAGAGCCAAACAAGCTTACTTTTAAGCAAGAACCATAGCATCATACAACATTAAGATTTTCATACTCGATCATCTTGGATCATATCATAGCAACACCTTGCATAGAGCATACTTGGGATAGAGTCGTTGCATTTTTGCTAAGTAGGTTGTGCACAAGTTCTGGTATCCGCCTATTGTGCAATCGTGCTAGCGTCTCTCTAGTGTTGTGCAACAAGAGCATTTTTGTGGATTCCATATTTTGGCTCATCCTTGGTTGCCCAACCCCACTTATCTTTTTTGAGTGTGTGTTTCCGTGTACCTTATATGCTTGGTCTACTTGTTACATTGCATCTTGTGAATCTTTACCAACATTATTTGTCAGGACCCCGATTCTAAGTCACATCGATCTAGCCTGTAACACCTCATATCACTTTGCGGCCTCACGCACGGTATTCCCACGGATGTCGCCTTACCATGGCCCGGGACCGTTTGTGCCTTTTGGCTCACGTATATGATAGTGTCACTAGCATCCATATGACAGAGAACCCGGGCCGACATGACTAGTCGTGAACCCAAAGTGGCACTAACTTACGGGGACAGGCATACATGAATCAACATCGAGCATGTCGGTCAGCAGCGTGTGAATCCGGGCTGTAGCACTGGGCTAACAGGACTTCGGGAACCCAGGCTATAGCAGGCTAGGCAGGATTCCAGATGTCACCGCGTGAAATTTCCTCGAAGGGACAGACACGAGAACGAAGTGAATCACATGCCGGCCAGTCAAGTGCTCCGGAGCAGTAGTGCTGGGCTAGCAGGACTCCGGTGAATCGGGCTGTAGCGGACTACTATGGCTCATGGAAGCACAAGACTACATTTCCCCATAAGAGAGGCTACCAAGGATAAACAACTAGGTTATCGGATCCCACACATACCAAGCATTTCAACCATACACACAATATGCTCGATATGTGTAAATACAACATGGCACCACAACATAACTCTACGACTCAAGTATTTATTCATTAGGCTCCGAGTAGCCAAGTATTACAAACATGGGTCTCATGACCCAACAATCATAGCATAAAATCAAAGCACATGCGGAAGCTTAACATGTCTGAGTACAGACATCTATAAATGAAAAAGGGTGAGAAGCCTGACTATCTACCAGATCCTGCCGAGGCACAAGATCATAGCTGAGGTATCAAGCTAAACGTCGAAGTCCACACGGAACTACTAGCGAGACTGAGTCTCTCTGCAAAACATAAAATAAGCAAACATGAGTACAAATGTACCCAGCAAGACTTACATCAGAACTATCTACATATGCATCGGTATCAACAAAGGGGTGGTGGAGTTTAACTGCAGCAAGCCAGCTTTGACTCGGTGGCTATCCTGAACTACGACTTCAAGTAACTCTTTTGAGGTGGCGCACATGAGTCGACATATTCACCATATCAATACACCACTATGGATCCGCTCCCGTCTTCCTACGAGAAGGCCATCCATAGCACTCACGCTTATCTTGCGAGTTTTAGAGTATCCACTTTCACTTGTCTATGAACTATGCAAGGGGTCCAAGTTTCCATATCCGAGGAATCCGGCTACTCGAATAGATAATGATAACCCTGCAGGGGGGTACTTCTTCACACACTCTCTCGCCACTTACCACCATGTACACGTCATGTATCTCGGTGTCGGTGTCAAAACCGGCGGATCTCGGGTAGGGGGTCCCGAACTGTGCGTCAAGGCCGGATGGTAACAGGAGACAAGGGACACGATGTTTTTACCCAGGTTCGGGCCCTCTCAATGGAGGTAATACCCTACTCCTGCTTGATTAATATTGATGATATGGGTAGTACAAGAGTAGATCTACCACGAGATCAAGGAGGCTAAACCCTAGAAGCTAGCCTATGGTATGATTGTTGTATATGGAGTTGATGTCCTACGGACTACAACCCTCCGGTTTATATAGACACCGGATACGGTTAGGGTTACACAAAGTCGGTTACAATGATAGGAGATCTTGAATATCCGCATCACCAAGCTTGCCTTCCACGCCAAGGAAATTCCCATCCGGACACGGGACAAAGTCTTCAATCTTGTATCTTCATAGTCCAGGAGTCCGGCTGAAGGTATAGTCCGGCTACCCGAACACCCCCTAATCCAGGACTCCCTCAGTAGCCCCCGAACCAGGCTTCAATGACGACGAGTCCGGCGCGCAGATTGTTCGGCATTGCAAGGCGGGTTCTTCTCCAAATCCTGTGTACCTGTAGGAATAATGTCTGATTTTTGTAATGTAGTGCTCCTTGGCTTCCACGCCCAATAATGGCCGTCTTCCACGTGTCAAACGAATGCGAAAAGCCGGGGCGTTTTTACATCCACACCCCTAGCCGTATAAACGAGCCGCCTATTTAACGGGATGGGGATTTAGGTCCAAACCACATCTTCTCCTCTCCGCGAGTTATCATTAGAGCGCTTCCAGCAAAGGTCCATTCCAACAAGACCAGCCGTCGCAGCTCCTCCCATCGCCCCTCCGGTCCCAAACCCAGGGACTGGGAGAGTTGCACCATCCCGCATAGCGAGTTAGTGTCGCTTCAGGCCAAGGGATTTCTCCCTCAGGCATACATGGTCCCGGTCCGAGCCGGTCTCACCACCTACAATGGCGGAAAATAAGCGGAGAGCACCCCCTATCCTTCTAAAGGAGAGCGGGTGTGCCTCGTCCCCTATCTAATAAGGGGACTAGGATTTCCAATTCATCCATTTCTCCGCGGGCTTCTGGAGTTCTACGGCCTCCAGCTGCACAATCTCACGCCCGCCTCCGTATTACATATTGCGGGTTTCGTCGCCCTTTGCGAGCTATTTTAAGGCATTGAGGCTCATTTCGCGCTGTGGAGAGGTTATTCTGCCTGGTGCCCCGTTCTCAAGAGGGGTCTATATACCAAGTGGGCGGAGCCGAAGTATGGCGCATCGCCAGGACCGGATACCTATCCGGAACCCCAAAGATGGCATCCGAGGACTAGCCTTCGGAATGGTTTTACATAGATGACGTCCCGCTACTGGACCCTATCCGGGTCGGTCTCCCTGAGTTCAACAGTGCTCCATTGAAGAAACGCTTGAGCTGGCATCCGCGGAGCTCTCAGAGAGAAAGCGACAGAGACGTCCTTTACCTGATGGGCCGGATAAGACTATTGGCTCATTCCGGACTAACCATGATTGGAGTCATGGCCGCATGCATTATGCGGGGGGTGCAACCGCTTCAGTATAGAGGCCACCCCATGTGGGATTTCAACGGGGAGGATGACGCCACCCGTTACGGTCGTAAGGGGCCGGCCTTAGCCGCCGCCCTAGTAAAGATCTTATCCTCTTTGTACAAGGGAGAAAAGGAGGAATTCCTCCGTGTCAACCCGCGGGCCGGATTTACTATGTACGATCCTCCAAGTTGGGTAAGTGAACAATTGTGCTTGCCCGTTTGTTTTATACTCCCACGGTTAGATATGTAGTCTAACGACTTCAATGCAGGAACTGCGACGGGAGGTAAAGGATATAAACCGCCACCCTCCACAGCCCGAGGACCCAGAACGGTCCCTCGATCCGGACTCCGAAGAGGATCCGGACATATCGGTGGAGCTTATCGACGGGGTGTTCCATCAGCTAAGCAAGGACAATACCTTGGTAGCCATTACGGCTGATTACCCAGGGTTAATCCCGGCCTCCCAGGTGATAGAAACCGGAGTCTCATTCCCTTGAGAGAGATTCCATTCTCACATATTCCGGTGTTTCTGATGACAACCGTGTTTTGCAGGGGAGATTTCCGAGGTGGGAGGCCGAACCTGCGGCGGCTAGCCAACGAGGGGCCGCAGGGCCCCGTGGGGCAAAAAGGAATGTAGTCCAGACTGAGATGCCGGCGCAAAGGTATAGCGCACCCTCTATTTCCCTGGTGTTATTCTGTCAGGGCATATTAACGTTCGTGCTATCTTCAGAACGAAGAGACCTCGCTGGACTACATCCGGAGAGGTGGCCAATCGCACCTCCACCAGCCAGGCTCCAACATCTGGCCAGGAAGCGGAGGCGAGCACAAGGCGCGCACCGGACGCTCCTCCGACAGAGGATGCGGACAGGCTGTCTGCCACAAATTCTAAAGTGGAGAGTGCCATGAACCACAGGCGTCGCCGGACAGTTCTACGCGACGCTTGTTTCTCCCAAGAGGCTTTAGATGCCTTTAATTCGGGAGATGCGTACCTCCGTGCCGCTCAAAATGGTTTAGCCAGAGCCACGGAGCAGTATGTAAAAGACATACGGGTAAGAAAATTTTGGTCAAATATATATATATATACCAGTAGCCCCCGAGACTTGAAACAGTTAGAGCAACTGATTTAAGGTTCATTTAATATGCAGGTTCTTACAGAGAAGAATACCGTACTGTCCCAGGAGCTGGAAAAGTGCAAGGCCCAACTAGAGGCCGCACTAGCCGCAGCAGGGGAGCCGAAAGAGACCCCCTCAGGTAAGATACACTTCGAAAGATTAGTATTGTGCGGTGTGGGTGCAAATCTGACAAATCATATTGCAGATGGCGCCGGACTCGATCCGGAAAAGCAACAACTCTTATGCCGGCTAAAGGCCGGAGAAAGTACGTTGACAAAGGTGAGGCGAGAGAAAAATGATCTTCAGGATGCCAACACCAAGCTGGACGTCGAACTTAAAGATGTTCGTGGCCAGCTGTCGGACTCCACGAAGGAGAATCAGCGGCTTCGACGCGGCATATTTAGTAAGTGCTTGAACGAACTTTGAAAAAAGAGTTCGGCGAGGAAGTCGACTAACAGAGTAATGTCTGTAGGTATGCTTACAGGTCGTCCTGCAGAGGAGATGCCCGGTTCTACGGGTGACCTTCTTCCCGAACTCTTGCAACTGCACGAGCGAATTCGGCAGGCGATGCGAGGCGTTGCCCAAGCCTTATGGCCTGCCCACTCCATGCCCGAGGGCCTTGGAGAGCTTGCGGAGAAGCTGAAGGGAGCTCGGCGGCGCTTCTGGTTGTGGAAGATATCGGCCTGCCGACAAGGCGCTAGGGAGGCCTGGGCCATGGTGAAGACCCGTTTTACGAAGTCTAACCCAGACCACATGGCCGAGGTCGGACCAGTGGGGCCTGATGGGAAGGAGATCCCTGTAAGCTTAGTATACGACCAAGTATAGTTGGCCGCGAAGTATTCCCAGCAGGACTGTAAATTAGACAGCCTGTTAGATGGTATAGAAGAGGAATACAATCAGTCAGAATGACTATGTAATTTTGAATTGACATGTGTAATGCCTTCTAGCCGGATTGTAGATCGTTTGTCGTTGCCGACCTTTTCGCTTCAACCTCGGGACTTGACGGTCCGGAGTGTGTCCGAATACCATAGCGGTTATATAAGAACCGGGGTTTGCGTGGAGACCAGGCGTAGGGGTCATTAGTGCTTTATCAGACAAGTGCCCAACTAGTTATGTTATATTACATGGTTAGTAAGAAACATCTTCCAGAGAGAATAGTTCCGTTAGGGGTTCCTTTCGCTGGGAGGCATGCCCTAAAGTGCACGTCCGGACTGCGTGAAAAGACGCAGAAAAAAGCATCGGGGGCGCATAAAATGAGTAAAAAGATCATCTTTTATTTCACCGACCGAATATTCCCTTAAGAACGCTAGCTTTCGGCTTCACCCATTCTGAGGTACACATCCGGCTGACCCGGCAGTAACAATCGCAGAGGTGCTCCCTTTACCGCCTAGCCGAACAATCGGGAACGTAGGGGTAAGCACAGGAGCCAGGCAACCCAGCTTGGCCAAAACTTAAGTCATATCGATGCATATAATGGTGAACAAAAAGGTACATGCGGAAGTTTGACGCATGTGTTGGGCGTGAAGCCCGTATAAATAAGCTTCTGTTAAAGAAGCCCCCAGGTTTAATGAGCGCGAGTGGCGCGTCACTAGATGAGCCTTTAAGGGCTATAAAAGAAAAGAGGGGAAGGAGAGAAATGTAAGATAGAAAAATGCAAAAAATGGACAGAGGAAGGAGACGAACACAGAGTCCAGCGCTAGGCATAGAATCTTCGGAGACGGGTGGCGTTCCACGGGTTCGGCTCGAGTCGGTTATCCGACGCATCTCGCAGGCGGTACGCCCCACCAGTCAGGACTTGGTCAATTATGAATGGACCTTCCCACTTGGGCTTGAGTTTGTCCTTTTTCTTATCCGGCAGGCGTAGAACTAGTTCGCCAACATTGCAATTTTTGGCCTGTACTTCTCTGCTTTGATATCTTCGGGGCTGCTGTTGATAAAATGCGGAACAGGCTTTTGCCACGTCACGCTCCTCCTCCAAGGCGTCCAAGTTGTCCTGTCGATCGAGCTCAGCTTCTCTTTCTTCGTACATGCGCACTCTAGGTGAGTCATGAATTATGTCGCAGGGCAGAACTGCTTCTGCGCCGTACACCATAAAAAATGGTGTGTATCCGCTGGTGCGATTTGGCGTGGTCCGCAGCCCCCATAGCACGGAGTCGAGCTCCTCTACCCAGTGCCTGTTAGATTCCTTGAGGGACCGCACCAGTCTGGGTTTAATGCCGCTCATGATAAGACCATTTGCACGTTCGACCTGGCCGTTGGTTTGTGGGTGATAGACGGAAGCATAATCGAGCTTGATGCCCATGTTTTTGCACCAGAGTTTTACCTCGTCGGCGGTAAAGTTTGTACCGTTATCGGTTATGATGCTGTGGGGGACGCCATAACGGTGTACAACCCCGGATATGAAGTCTATCACAGGTCCGGATTCGACCGTTTTAACAGGCTTGGCTTCTATCCATTTGGTGAACTTATCCACCATGACCAGTAAGTATTTTTTCCTATGGGTCCCACCTTTAAGGGGTCCAACCATGTCAAGCCCCCAGACCGCAAAAGGCCAGGTGATGGGTATAGTTTGGAGTGCGGTGGGTGGCATATGGCTTTGGTTGGCAAAAAGTTGGCAACCAACGCATCGTTGGACTAGGTCCTGAGCGTCTGCCCGGGCCGTCGGCCAATAAAAGCCTATACGGAAAGCCTTGCTAACAAGGGACCGAGCAGCGGTGTGGTGACCACCGAGTCCGGCATGAATTTCAGCCAGAAGGTTCCGCCCTTCCTCTTCGGAGATGCACCTTTGAAGGACTCCGGTAGTGCTTTTCTTATAAAGCTCTCCCTCATGGACTCTATAGGCTTTAGATCGCCGCACTATGCAGCGGGCCTCGTTTTGGTCCTCTGGGAGTTCCTGCCTAGTAAGGTAGGCTAGGAATGGTTCTGTCCACGGGGCGGTAACCACCATTATTACGTGGGCTGAAGGTGTAATTTCATTGGCAGAGCCTCCAATTATGTCAGATTGTTCAGCGTTGAGTGGTGCGGCTGGGTCCGGGCTGTTATTTATGGGTTCCCCCTCCCATGCTACGGATGGCTTGAACAATCTATCCAAAAAGATGTTGGGGGGATTGCATCGCGTTTTGCTCCGATGCGTGCCAGGACGTCTGCTGCTTGATTGTTTTCTTGGGCTATATGGTGAAACTCCAGCCCTTCGAACCGAGCTGACATTTTTAGGACGGTGTTGCGGTAAGCTGCCATTTTTGGGTCCTTGGCGTCGAAGTCTCCATTTATTTCGGATATCGCGAGGTTTGAATCCCCGCGTACCTCTAGGTGCTGGATACCCGTGGATACTGCTATCCGGAGACCATGTAGGAGGGCCTCATATTCGGCTGCATTGTTGGAATCCGTGTACATGACCTGGAGGACATATTGGACCGTGTCTCCTGTGGGGGACGTCAGGTCGACGCCAGCCCCCAGTCCGGCCAACATTTTAGAGCCGTCGAAATGCATAATCCAGTTTGAATATGTGCCGTACTCTTTAGGGAGCTCGGCCTCCGTCCATTCTGCGACGAAGTCGGCCAAAACTTGCGATTTAATAGCTCGCCGTGGCTTATAGGTTATATCGAACGGGAGAAGCTCGATGGCCCATTTTGCAATCCGGCCCGTTGCATCGCGGTTGTTGATAATATCGTTGAGTGGTACTTCCAAGGCTACTGTTATGGAACACTCTTGAAAGTAGTGTCATAGCTTCCGGGATGCCATGAATACCGCGTATGCAATCTTTTGATAATGCGGGTACCGTGATTTGGATGGAGTGAGGACAGTGGACACGTAGTAGACCGGCCTTTGAAGGGGGAATTTGTGTCCATCTGTTTCCCGCTCGACAACGAGCACTGCGCTGACAACTTGATGTGTTGCTGCAATGTACAATAACATTGGTTCGCCGGTGTTCGTCGCGGCCAGGACTGGGTTTGTTGCCAATATGGATTTTATTTCATCAAGTCTGGCCGTGGCGGCATCCGTCCACTCGAAGTGTTCGGTGCGCCGAAGGAGGGGATAAAGCGGTAGTGCCTTTTCTCCCAAGCGGGAGATGAAGCGGCTTAAAGCCGCCACGCATCCGGTTAATTTTTGTATTTGTTTGAGGTCCTTTGGGATATTCAATTGTGACAAAGCTCGGATCTTGGCTGGATTTGCTTCAATTCCTCTACCGGATACAATGAAGCCCAAGAGCTTTCCAGCTGGAACGCCGAAGACGCATTTTTCCGGGTTGAGCTTGATATCATATATTCGGAGGTTATCGAATGTAAGCCTCAAGTCGTCTACTAGAGATTCGACATGTCTTGATTTGACGACCACATCATCCACATACGCCTCCACTATTTTGCCGATCTGGTTTGCCAGACATGTCTGGATCATGTGTTGATATGTTGCGCCGGCGTTTTTCAGCCCGAAGGGCATTGTATTGAAGCAGAATGGGCCGTATGGTGTGATGAATGCTGTTGCGGCTAGGTCTGATTCTGCCATCTTGATTTGATGGTAACCGGAGTATGCGTCGAGGAAACACAACGAATCGTGTCCTACGGTGGCATCGATAATTTGATCGATACGGGGGAGGGGGAAGGGATCCTTTGGGCAAGCCTTGTTAAGGTCTTTAAAATCGACACACAGGCGCCAGGATTTGTCCTTCTTTGGTACCATCACCAGGTTTGCTAGCCAGTCCGGATGTTTTATGTCTCTAATGAATCCGGCCTCCAATAGCTTGGCTAGCTCCTCTCCCGTAGCCTGTCTCTTGGGTTCGGAAAAACGCCGAAGGGCTTGTTTGACAGGTTTGAATCCTTTTAGGATATTTAAGCTGTGTTCAGCCAGCCTGCGTGGGATCCCTGGCATGTCTGAAGGGTGCCAGGCGAAAATGTCCCAGTTCTCTCGTAGGAACTCTCGCAGTGCGGCGTCTACATCAGGGTTCAGTCGTGCCCCAATGGAAGCTGTTTTATTGGGGTCCATTGGATGGACCTGGAATTTGACTATTTCGTCAGCTGGCTTGAAGGATGTGGATTTGGATCTCTTGTCGAGTATCACATCATCCCTGTTAACCGTGGAGCGCAGCGCAATCAGTTCCTCGGCCGCTAAGGCTTCGGATAGTGCCTCAAGGGCTAATGCGGCCGTCTTGTTTTCGGCGCGGAGTGCTATGTCCGGATCACTAGCTAGAGTGATAATTCCGTTCGGCCCGGGCATCTTAAGCTTCATGTACCCGTAATGGGGTATTTCTTGGAAGATTGTGAATGTTTCCCGCCCTAGTAAAGGGTGATATCCGCTTTTGAATGGGGCCACCTGAAACGTGACTTCTTCGGACCTGTAATTATCCGGCGTGCCGAACACCACATCTAGTGTGATTTTTCCTGTGCAGCGCGCTTCCCGACTGGGGATTATTCCTCTAAAGGCTGTGCTACTTCGCTTGATGCGGTTCCAGTCTATTTCCATTTTTTGAAGGGTTTCCTCATAAATGAGGTTCAGTCCGCTGCCTCCATCCATGAGCACCTTGGTGAGGCGAAAGCCGTCCACTATGGGACTGAGGACCAATGCGGCTGGTGCTCGGGCTGTTCGGAATCTAGGTTCATCACTTGCGTTGAAGGTAATAGCAGTGTCGCTCCATGGATTTATTGTTGCAACTTGATAGACTTCGGCGAGGCTGCAGAGTGTTCTTTTTCGCATATTGTTTGATGCGAAAGTCTCGAAGACTGTGAGAACGGTACTGGTGTCCTCGGGCTGGCTTTCTGCGGCCTCCAGAATTAAGAGGTCCTCGCCAATTTTGGCCACCTGCCGGAGTATCCAACATGCTCTAAGGCTGCGAGTTGGTGTGGCGTCCTCTGTACTGTGAATTCTACAGGGTCCATCAAGCCACCTTTCCAGTACGGTTCCATACCCTGTAGAGGGTTTTGGCTTTTTGGTGTTTATCCCGGGTGTCCTATGATGATGCACCCTCTTAGTTCGGACGGGATTACTATTCAAGGCTGGATTATCCCAAAATTTTATTTCGGTTTTTCAGGCGCTTTCCATCGCACAGTATTTTTGTACTATGGACGCCAAGTCAGCGAAGCGTGTAATATCACGACGACTTACGGCGTTAAGGATTCCCTCGTCCGTGCAATTACTGCAGAAAATTGAGATTGCGTCTCCCTCGCGGCAATCCTTTATCCTGTTCATAACCAGGAGGAATCTGGCCCAGTAATGATGTACTGTTTCCTCGGGCCTCTGCCTGATTTGGGAGAGATCGCTTATGTTCGGGTGGGCGGGTGTCGTTGAATCTGAAACCTCACCCAATCCAAGAATCGAAGGCCGAAGAGTTTCCGAACTCTGAAGTTTGGATTATTGGATGTTGTCCAATGAATCTAGCCCGTTGCCTGATCCTAAGCTCAGGTCTTGAGTTACATCCTCCCCTCCGCGGGTATCCGGCTTGGAGGGGTCGGGAATTCGGACGTAGCTAGTCCTTAAAATAGATGAAGGGTCGCCGCACTGCGCCTCTACCACGGCAATGTGGTGGGTGACTTGGGGAGAGTTAATTTCTCTTAGATCGGGTTTAAGCCCAACCTGGTCGTAATCCGTAGCGACCCCCAGGGCGGCGATGCGATCCAAGAGCTCGTTTACGAAAGAGAGCTCCATGGGATCTAGCTGCTCGACGAGCTCCGAGCTGACGTGTAGGTTGCTTTTGATGACCCGAGAGGTCACCGTTGGCGCAACAGCCGAACAGGCGGTCATGAGGAAACCACCTAGCCGGAGAGTTTGGCCGACAGCAAAGGCTCCCTTAGCAACGGCGACGTCTTTAAAGACGGGAGGAGGCATCCTTCCTAATTGCAACGGCACAGAGGAACTCTCAATGAAAGCACCAATGTCGGTGTCAAAACCGGTGGATCTCGGGTAGGGGGTCCTGAACTGTGCGTCAAGGCCGGATGGTAACAGGAGACAAGTGACACGATGTTTTTACCCAGGTTCGGGCCCTCTCGATGGAGGTAATACCCTACTCCTGCTTGATTAATATTGATGATATGGTTAGTACAAGAGTAGATCTACCACGAGATCAAGGAGGCTAAACCCTAGAAGCTAGCCTATGGTATGATTGTTGTATATGGAGTTGATGTCCTACGGACTACAACCCTCCAGTTTATATAGACACTGGATAGGGTTAGGGTTACACAGAGTCGGTTACAATGGTAGGAGATCTTGAATATCCGCATCGCCAAGCTTGCCTTCCACGCCAAGGAAAGTCCCATCCGGACACGGGACGAAGTCTTCAATCTTTTATCTTCATAGTCCAGGAGTCCGACTGAAGGTATAGTCCGGCTACCCGAACACCTCCTAATCCAGGACTCCCTCACTCGGCAACCTTCAAGCGGAAGCCTCGTGAGGGAGTCGGCCACGACTTGACTAACCACACAAGTCTCTAGTCCAGGTTTATCGCCTATTCGGGTTCCATCCGCAAGGAGATCCGGCCGGGGTGTCGCTCACGGCCCCAAACGATGTGTACAGGGTTCCCTAGCCCACCATCTGGGTGCCACTTGGTACACCGGGCCACTGTGCCTAGTCTATCCCAAGCCCACCTGTACCGGGTGCCACTTGGTAGACTACTAACACAACCTACAAACACCAACAACTAGTTGCAACTCCTGGACAGAGATCAAGTTGATTAATAAGTCGAGAGAGCTTGGAGCACCCGGAGCCCAATGTGTGGTAGTAACTGTTCATGGATCACAAACACAGAACTCAGTTCCTGAGGACGGCTGCAATGAGACAACCCACCATGTACTCCTACATGGCCTCTCACCGCTACCTTTACCAAATCGTGTTCACACACTTAGCTCACACACAGTAGGACATGTTCATCACCATTCCAATTCATCCCCGATGAATCAGACCTGACTCAACTCTAAGCAGTAGCAGGCATGACAAACAAACATGAATGAGTAGGCACATCAGGGCTCAAACAACTCCTACTCATGCTAGTGGGTTTCATCTATTTACTGTGGCAATGATAGGTCATGCAGAGGAAAGGGGTTCTGCTACCGCAGCATGTAACAATTGAAACGTTGTTGTCCTGATGCAGTAAAAGAGAGCAGGAGCGAGAGAGAGGGATTGTATCGGAATGAACAAGGGGGTTTTGCTTGCCTGGCACTTCTGAAGATAATATAGTTCTTCATCGGTGTCATCGATCTCATCGTCGGAACGTCGTCTACTGAGAGGGGATAAACACCGGCAACAACCAATGCAATGCAATAATATGATGTATGATCATGACATGGCAATATGTTGTGATTTGAGCTGATGCATCTAGCTATGATTTAAATGAAGTTGGTTTGAATACATGATTCAAATTCCAACTCCATATATGATTATTTAAATGCCTTTTATTTGTTTTGTCCAAACAGAGGACAAGCATTGTTCAAACATGCATGAAAATGATACAGATGGATTCCTTGAATTTTTCTGATAATTTTACATATATAATTTATTTCATTTGGAGTTACGGTTTATTTTCTATGATTTTTAGAAGTTTTGATAATTTCTAGAATTTCCTGGATTATATTAATCCAGAAAATCATTAATGATGTCATCACTGTGTCACTAATGTGACAGTAGGTCAACCGAGTTGACTAGGGTCAAACCTGACAGTGGGTCCCACTGGTCAGTGTCACAGTGGAGGCTTGGTTAACTGACGGGTGGGGCCGGTCAAGTGCCATGTCAGCACGGTCAACGCTGACGCATGGGGCCACAGTGGTTAACTAAGCTAAACAGGAATTAAACTACGGTTATTTAAGGGTGTGGGGCCCATATGTAAGTGGGTCAGGGGGGTAGTTAAGCTGGGTAATTAGTGCCTAACGACGGTGCCACGTCAGCGTCGCCGGAGTTCAACGCCGACGGGCACACAGACACGGTGGCGTCCACCCTAGAGGCCACGACAGCAGCAACTAAGGGCACCAGGGGTTGCCCTTGCCCTTGGGCATCTAGTGGGGGCAGCAACAGGTTGCGAGGCCACCAGAATCAACGGCGGCGATGGAAAAAGCGGCGGCCGGAGCTCGGTGGTTGCAGCTGGGAGGGCTAGAGCTCGCCGGCGAGGGAGCTGAGTAGCGCAGCGGCATCCACACAGCAAGTGGAAAAAATATGCAAGCTCGGTTTGGTCTTTGGGGCCTGCTAGCGACAACAGTGACGAGCGCGGTGGCGAGAAGCTCTCGGCCATGGCGGGGCTACGGCCTAGAGGGCGGGCGCGACCAGGGGAGAAGGGGGCGACGATGCGCGTGCTCACAGCGCGTCTGATGGCGTCGTCGGCGAGGTCGGGGGCGGTCGGGTTGCCGCGAATCGACGACGACGGCTGTCGGTGCAGAGGACGAAGACAACAGCGATGGCGGCGCTGCGGGGCGCTCTGGCATCGTTTGTCTCGGCGGCGATGAAGAGCAGGTCATGGCGGAGCTTCCAGAGAGGGAAAAGGGGGCGCGGGGTCGGAGGTGGCTTCGGAAACGGTGGCGGAGCGCTCATGACCGGCTCGGCCATGGGGAGGAACGAGAGAGGGTGGCGAGGGGGAGAGTGAACGAGGGGTCCGGGGGGGGTGCCTGGCGTCTCCAGGGCGTCGAGGAGGAGCTAGACAGGCTGGGAGGGAGGAGGTGGCCAGGGCGCGTGCCCACGGGCGGCGACCACACGCCCTCCTGCCTACTGGTAGGAGGTTGAAAACGGTGAGGGCGCTTGTTGTGCTGGGCCAACAGTGCTGGTCCGCAGCTGGGCCGCCAGGTAGGTTAGGTAGGTGGCCTAGTGGCCTTCTCTCCCTCTCTTTTATTATTTGTTTCAGTTTTTCTAATTTCTGCTACTGTTTTGCAAATAAAATACTAACCAAAACACTTTGGTTAATTCTGTAAATTTTTGTGAGGAATATTTGAATTATTTTCAAACCACACAACAAATTTCAGAATATTTGGAGCAACCAATATTTAATGGTAATTTTAAACTCCAACTCAATATCATAATGATTTAATTCAATGACTTTTTCCATAAATCATGAACATTTTAAAAGGATATTTGAGGTCATTGAAAATATTTTGGTTGAACCTATTTGAATTGCATTTGTGCTAGGGTTTATCAATCCCCAATTCAAATTTCTTAAATTTAAATATGATGACATGAATGCTTTCATGCAACTAGTTACAAGCAAATCTAGGGCCATGACAACTCACCCCCACTAAACAAGAATCTCGTCCCGAGATTCAAGACGTGAAGTAAGAAGACAGAGGGGTCACAAAACTAACATGATCTTCATGATCCAAACTCCCTTCTCGTAGAGGTTGATTCATTCCTTCAAATCAATCTTGACGTCCTTGCTTTTGAGGTCTTCATCCAACTATGATGTCAGAAGAGAGGAAACTCGACAGAATTCGACCTTCACGAAGATCAAGCGATACACGATCAACTCATGGAATGAGACGAAAGGACATCTCTTGAGCCGAGACACAAGTCACACATCAGGAGGGTGATGGAGAAGCAGATGATGAAGGTTCAGTTTGGTAGGCAACAATCCCACGCTTGAAAGGATGGTGGATGCATTTCAAAGTAGCGAGGAGCTAAATTGCCATGATTCCATAACGGGGCACCTTAGAGTAGGTGGCTCGTTGAATTATTCCCTTAAGTGGCAAATAGAATTACTTTTGATATAAAGATCATTGAGACTCTTTATGCCAGCCTAAGACAATCACAAACGATCGTTCAAGGAGGTTCGAAAGAATGGCATATATCGACTAGAATGGATGATGTGGACTACCTTCTTGAAGACAATGCAATGGATGATTTTTGCTTATCATCGGAAATAGATGGGACCCATGGTAGGACCACTTTTGGAGATGATCCCGGAAGCAACTGCTAAGAAGGGCAGCCCATGGAAAATTGGCACGATGTGGTGCAAGCTGGGAACAAAATGCAATGTTGGGAATGTTCCAACCATCATATCTGCCTGAGATCCAGATCTGGTTAGAAACGGGACACTTCAGACTCACATGTCTGAAAAGAAGAGTTGCAACACAAATTGACGAGATAATGTTGCGAGACTCTCAGGAGATGAACTACGATAGCAAGCTCCAAAACATGAGCTGGTTCTGCTACATACATGTGAACACTCTGTTCCAAACAAGCATGACCACATAGTAGTCTTACAACAAAACACTATCGAGTTCCGGAGGGGAACCATGAATGAGGGTAGCGAAGTCCTAACATAAGTCATGATTCTTAAGAAGGAACTTCTTCACCTTGAACAAATCAATCAGTGGCTTGGTGTGCTAGGGACACATATGGTGTGGAGGTAATTAATCTACCAAACCATAGAGTATTTCGCACGTATGCATGACTGATTTGGGATGATTCCAAGGGAAACAAAACAAACCTTTCTAAAATCCATGGCGGCAACTTACACCTAATGCACGTGAACTTGGAGAAAGTCACTTCTTTCATCCAAGCATATGCTTCATGAACGGGGCACGAAGATAATGCTTACAAAGTTTCCAATACTAGGTTGATGTTCAACATGAATCATGGGGGAGACAAAATGCTGCTGATGGGTCCAACATCAACTCATCGGAATGTCCATATCACTGGACTTCCACCATCATGTGAACAATGTGATAGCATTGATCAGACCCAAAAGATATAATGGTGTATGCTCGAGGGATCAACCACAAGTAAGACAACATTATGAATATCGTTGGTTCTAACTTGATTTGATGATAGCCCACACTCAAATCAAGGTTTGGACAAGACAATAGGTTCAACAACTGATCATAGGGACCAATCGATGAAGATATCATCTATCTTCAACACACACATATAAGATATCCCCTTGGAAAGAACTAGGTTAGGTAAAGCTTTTATCTTCCAACTCTCCAAGTTGTTGTTTAGCTTGACCAACTAGCTCAGGTGGTATCCCACAGATTCTTGGAGAAAAGGGTGGCTACAAGAAACCAACTTGATCACGAACTCAACATAGCAGTCAGGTGACAACCTGGTGGTACCTCCGAGAAGATATTCGGAAAATCACGAACCACCGATAGGTTATTAAGCTCGAGAACAATCTTGCTCTTCAGGGCAAGACGATATGATCAAAAGAGTGAAGGATTGACACAATCCTAACTCATTGATCGAAGAGTGCACCGGAAATAAGGACTAGGTAGCACGATCAATCTTAGGATGATGATTCAATAACCAGCACGCTAAGAATGAGAGTGTTGTCCATTAACTACCAAGCAATGAGGTTGCTAGGAGTATTGATTTCACACATCATAGTTCACTTGTCGGCATTCTTGTTACAACAACACGTGATCGAGGAATGGATAATGATGTCGAGAAGTATCACTTCGTCAAGAATTCATAAGAGTTGGTGCAATTATCATGACATTCCTGACATCAAGAGGGCAATACTTCAGGTTAGAATGGAATCAAAAGCTGGATTGGCATTTGATCTACAGAATACAACTACTTTGATCCAATCCTAGATATGGATGAGGTACTGGAGTTTGTTTCTCCTAGTCATTCCGAAATAGAACGACTTGACGGCCACAAGAGCAATAGGCATCAATGAACGAATGCACACATACTCTTGACTATCAATTGATAGATGAGGTCCATGAAATAACTAAAGAGGGACAACCCAAAAGAACATATGATTTTCTAAGTTGTGGATGCATAGATTAGTATGTCGAACAAGTTCAACATATTTCTCCCGGATAACCCATGCAGAAGACAAGGGGCTGGCAGATTCACAATATGAATGGAGTACTCCTCAAGACCACTCTTGTTGTGATCTTTTGGTTCAAGGAACTTCTGGCATAAGCAGTTCATGGTATTTGGAAGAAGGATATACCACGGACCTCGGGAACTATCACAAGGATACTAATATCCTAAAGGTACGAGCAACACTATCAACAGGAAGTAAGTAGAGTGAATCTTGGGTTCAAGAACCCAGGAATAGAATGCCTACTAACTAAATGGCATCACGGGATGCTTTCAAGAATGATGGCTAGAGTCATCACTTTGGGAACACGAATCATGGCTAGATTACTAGGTGGTTCTCTAAGACACCTAGGGTCATAATAATAATAGCTCCAACATATATGTCGAGGTAATGGAGTACCTCAACTCACTGGTTAGTGTGGTTAACCTGGCCCAAAGGAACATCGGGAACGGAAAGATGGGAGTTGCAAATGCATCAGACTAGTAAGAAACCCGGGACGACTCGGACAACATAATGGTTGTAAATGCTCAAAATGATTTGAGACATCCTGCAAAATAGTGGCACAACCAATGAACATCACAATATCAAGGTTCTGAGGCCAGCTATGAACATATGGAGGTAGTACGAACTGAACTGAGGCTTGAACTCAACAATCCTAGGCAACTACGGTTTAGTAACACGTCATCCTGAGAGATAGAAGAGAAGCCTAGTTCTTAACCCCGTAGAAAAGATAAGATGACTCAGCTCAGAAGGTCATGAGGATAAGGAGTAAAAAGAGCCTTACATTCCCATCCACAATCAATTCCCTTATATAACTAAAGCATTTCTAGACTCAACTTCGACCAGCTTGGCTTGGTAAATCTACAGGCAGTCAGGCTCTGATACCAAAGCTGTCAGGACCCCGATTCTAAGTCACACCGATCTAGCCTGTAACACCTCATATCACTTTGCGTCCTCACGCACGGTATTCCCACGGGTGTCGCCTTACCATGGCCCGGGACCGTTTGCGCCTTTTGGCTCACGTATATGATAGTGTCGCTAGCATCCATATGACAGAGAACCCGGGCCGACATGACTAGTCGTGAACCCAAAGTGGCACTAACTTACGGGGACAGGCATACATGAATCAACATCGAGCATGTCGGTCAGCAGCGTGTGAATCCGGGCTGTAGCAGGCTAGGCAGGACTCCGGATGTCACCGTGTGACATTTCCCCGAAGGGACAGACACCGGAAGGAAGTGAATCACACGCCGGCCAGTCAAGTGCTCCGGAGCAGTAGTGCTGGGCTAGCAGGACTCCGGTGAATCGGGCTGTAGCGGACTACTATGGCTCATGGAAGCACAAGACAACATTTCCCCATAAGAGAGGCTACCAAGGATAAACAACTAGGTTATCAGATCCCAAACATACCAAGCATTTCAATCATACACACAATATGCTCGATATGTGTAAATACAACATGGCACCACAACATAACTCTACGACTCAAGTATTTATTCATTAGGCTCCGAGGAGCCAAGTATTACAAACATGGGTCTCATGACCCAACAATCATAGCATACAATCAAAGCACATGCGGAAGCTTAACATGTCTGAGTACAGGCATCTATAAATGAAAAAGGCTGAGAAGCCTGACTATCTACCAGATCCTGCCGAGGCACAAGATCGTAGCTGAGGTATCAAGCTAAACGTCGAAGTCCACACGGAACTACTAGCGAGACTGAAGTCTCTCTGCAAAACATAAAATAAGCAAACGTGAGTACAAATGTACCCAGCAAGACTTACATCAGAACTATCTACATATGCATCAGTATCAACAAAGGGGTGGTGGAGTTTAACTGAAGCAAGCCAGCTTTGACTCGGTGGCTATCCTGAACTACGACTGCAAGTAACTCTTTTGAGGTGGCGCACACAAGTCCACATATTCACCATATCAATACACCAATATGGATCCGCTCCCGTCTCCCTAAGAGAAGGTCATCCATAGCACTCACGCTTATCTTGCGAGTTTTAGAGTATCCACTTTCACTTGTCTATGAACTATGCAAGGGGTCCAAGTTTCCATATCCGAGGAATCCGGCTTTTGGAATAGATAATGATAACCCTCCAGGGGTGTACTTCTTCACACATGCTCTCGCCACTTACCACCGTGTACATGTCGTGTATCTCGGCAACCTTCAAGCGGAAGCATGGTGAGGGAGTCGGCCACGACCTGACTAACCACACAAGTCCCTAGTCCAGGTTTATCGCCTATTCGGGTTCCATCCGCAAGGAGATCCGGCCGGGGTGTCGCTCACGGCCCCAAACGATGTGTACAGGGTTCCCAAGCCCACCATCCGGGTGCCACTTGGTACACTGGGCCACTGTGCCTAGTCTGTCCCAAGCCCACCTGTACCGGGTGCCACTTGGTAGACTACTAACACAACCTACAAACACCAAAAACTAGTTGCAACTCCTGGACAGAGATCAAGTTGATTAATAAGTCGAGAGAGCTTGGAGCGCCCGGAGCCCAATCTGTGGTAGTAACTGTTCATGCATCACAAACACAGAACTCAGTTCCTGAGGACGGTTGCAATGAGACAACCCACCATGTACTCCTACATGGCCTCTCACCGCTACCTTTACCAAATCGTGTTCACACACTTAGCTCACACACAGTAGGACATGTTCATCACCATTCCAATTCATCCCCGATAAATCAGACCTGACTCAACTCTAAGCAGTAGCAGGCATGACAAACAAACATGAATGAGTAGGCACATCAGGGCTCAAACAACTGCTACTCATGCTAGTGGGTTTCATCTATTTACTGTGGCAATGGCAGGTCATGCAGAGGAAAGGGGTTCAGCTACCGCAGCATGTAACAATTGAAACGTTGTTGTCCTAATGCAGTAAAAGAGAGCAGGAGCAAGAGAGAGGGGTTGTATCGGAATGAATAAGGGGGTTTTGCTTGCCTAGCACTTCTGAAGATAATATAGTTCTTCATCGGTGTCATCGATCTCATCGTCGGAACGTCGTCTACTGAGAGGGGACAAACACCGACAACAGAGAAGGAGAGCACAATCAATGCAATGCAACAATATGATGTATGATCATGACATGGCAATATGGTGTGATTTGAGCTAATGCATCTAGCTATGATTTAAATGAAGTTGGTTTGAATACATGATTCAAATTCCAACCCCATATATGATTATTTAAATGCCTTTTATTTGTTTTGTCCAAAAAAGAGGACAAACATTGTTCAAGCATGCATGAAAATGGTACAGATGGACTCCTTGAATTTTTCTGATAATTTTACATATATAATTTATTTCATTTCGAGTTACGGTTTATTTCCTATGATTTTTAGAAGTTTTGATAATTTCTGGAATTTCCAGGATTATATTAATCCAGAAAATCATTAAAGACATCATCACTGTGTCACTAATGTGTCAGCAGGTCAACCGAGTTGACTAGGGTCAAACCTGACCAGTGCGTCCCACTGGTCAGTGTCACAGTGCTGGCTTGGTTCACTGATGGGTGGGGCCGGTCAAGTGCCACGTCAGCACGATCAACGCAGACGCGTGGGGCCACAGTGGTTAACTAAACTAAACAGGAATTAAACTGCGGTTATTTAAGGGTGTGGGGCCCATATGTAAGTGGGTCAGGGGGGTAGTTAAGCTGGGTAATTAGTGCCTAACGACGGTGCCACGTCAGCGTCGCCGGAGTTCAATGGCGACAAGCACACAGACGCGGTGGCGTCCACCCTAGCGGCCACGACAGCGGCAACTAAGGGCACCAGGGGGTTGCCCTTGCCCTTACGCATCTAGTGGGGGCAGCAGCAGGTTGCGAGGGCACCGGAATCGACGGCGGCGATGGCAAAAGCGGCGGCCGGAGCTCGGTGGTTGCAGCTGGGAGGGCTAGAGCTCGCGGGGTGAGGGAGCGGAGCAGCGCAGCGGCATCTACACAGCACGTGGAAAAAATCTGCAAGCTCGGTTTGGTCTTTGGGGCCTGCTAGCGACAGCAGTGACGAGCGCGGTGGCGAGAAGCTCTCGGCCATGGCGGGGCTACAGCATAGAGGGTGGGCGCGACCAGGGGAGAAAGGGGAGACGATGCGGGTGCTCACAGCGCGTCCGATGGCGTCGTCGGCGAGATCAGGGGCGGTCGGGTTGCCGCGAATCAACGACGATGGCTGTCGGTGCAGAGGACGAAGACAACAGCGATGGCGGTGCTGCGGGGCGCTCCGGCATCGTTTGTCTCGGCGGCGATGAAGATCAGGTCAAGGCAGAGCTTCCAGAGAGGGAAAAGGGGGCACGGGGTCGGCGATGGCTTCGGAAATGGCGGCGGCGCGCTCGTGACCGGCTCGGCCATGGGGAGGAACGAGAGAGGGAGGTGAGGGGGAGAGTGAACGAGGAGTCCGGGGGGGTGCGTGGCATCTCCGGGGCGTCGAGGAGGAGCCAGGCAGGCTGGGAGGGAGGAGGTGGCCAGGGCGCGTGCCCATGGGCGGCGACCACACGCCTTCCTGCCTACTGGCAGGAGGTTGAAGACGGTGGGGGTGCCTGCTGGGCTGGGCCAACAGTGCTAGGCCGCAGCTTGGCCGCCAGGTAGGTTAGGTAGGTGGCCTAGTGGCCTTCTCTCCCTCTCTTTTATTATTTGTTTCAGTTTTTCTAATTTCTGCTACTGTTTTGCAAATAAAATACTAACCAAAACACTTTGTTTAATTCTGTAAATTTTTGTGAGGAATATTTGAATTATTTTCAAACCACACAACAAATTTGAGAATGTTTGGTGCAACTAATATTTGATGGTAATTTTAAACTCCAACTCAATATCATAACGATTTAATTCAATGACCAAAATGTCCTGGAAAAATATGCATCATCTCTGGTAGAGGATTTCACCTTTTTCCATAAATCATGAACATTTTAAAAGGATATTTTGAGGTCATTGAAAATATTTGGGTTGAACCTATTTGAATTGCATTTGTGCTAGGGTTTATCAGTCCCCAATTCAAATTTCTTAAATTTAAATATGGTGACATGAATGCTTTCATGCAACTAGTTACAAGCAAATCTAGGGCCGTGACATTATTGAAGCTCACTTACAATTGCATCAAATTTGTGCCACCGTCCTAACCAAGCTCCACCATAAGCTTTTACTTGTGTAGGTGTGAGAAACCGACAAGAGCTAGTACCAATTGTGCTATTTCCTTCTCCTACATTGGAGTGATCATCGATTCACTTTCAACTTTGGTCAAGGTACATTTGGTATTCGTTCTTCTCTTTCTACCACTCACATTTGTCTTGGAATGATGGATAGGCCAAGTACTTCTACCAACCCACTCTTCATGGAGCAACACGACGACATGAACTCTTTCGTCACCAAGAGTCACCTCTTTGGTGCACAACGTGCTTTGCATCAAGAGCAACAAGCCATGAGTGACCGCATCGACAACCTCGCCATCGACTTGCGACTCTCCGAGCAACATACAAGGGACTACTTCGACCACAAGCTCGACGATCACAAGCAAGAGAATGATGCAAGGATGGACGAGATTCGCGCTTTGTTGATCAACCGCTCTTCTTCCACTTCAATAAGGAGCCGTTCAAGTCGCCACTCCGACTTCACTCTCTCCGGCTCAAGTACACCGACATCGAACACTCTTCGCTGTTCCGCACGCAACGAGCATCAAGCAAGCCTCAATCCTCTATGCGACACCAACTCGCAAGAGCATCGACGACGTCAAACCCAAGAGGCCTTTGCGCTAGCACGAGAACGGCAACGACAACGCCAACATGAAGAGGAAGAGCGAGCGCGTCTACACCAAGCTGCTCAAGATGCCGAGGAACAACGTCAAGAACAACACCTCCGTGATGCTCAAGCACTTGCGGCGCAAAAAGCCCTACAAGATTCAAGTCGAGCCGTAGCCGACCGAGGCCGACAAGCTCGTGAACAAGAAGAAGCACTTCGCGATGAAATTCAAGAACGAAGATTTCAAGCTCGCGTGCATCGTCAAGTTCCTCCTCGAGCTCGACAAGCTCATCCACAAGCTCGCCAAGAAAAACAAGTCAATCCAGAGCATGAAGACAATGGAGTTCCTCCACGACAAGAGCAACATGAGGATGACAACCCTCCGCGCCAAGAGCACCATGAGTTGAACAATCATCAACAACATGGGCGTCATCATCCCCGACCACAACACAATGAAGAGCAATGCTACGACAAACTCAAGTTCACCATGCACAAGTTCAACGGAAGCAACGATCCCGAAGAATACCTTTCATGGGCATGGAAAGTTGACAAGATCTTCCGTTTGCACAACTATGAAGAAGAGAAGAAGATCGCAATGGCATCCCTTGAGTTCCAAGACTATGTCCTCATTTAGTGGGAACAAGTTATGGAGCGCCGAGAGGCACGAGGTGAACCACCCATCACTACTTGGGCGCAAATGAAGGATGTCATGAGAGCATGCTTCGTACCTACCTACTACAACCGAGACCTCTTCAAGAAACTCCAACTACTCAAGCAAGGAACAAAGAGTGTTGAAGAGTACTACAAGAGATGGAGATTGCAATGATACGAGCCAATGTCACGGAAGATGGTGAGCAAACTATGGCACGTTTCTTGAATGGGCTTAACCATCCTATCAAGAAAATCGCCGACTTCCAACCATACTCGAACCTCATCGAGCTAGTGCACCAAGCTACCAAAGCGGAATGCCAAGTGCAAGATGATTTCAAGTATGCCAAGTTCTCATCCAAGTCCTATGGTTCCTCCAACAACCAAGCTTCAATGAATCCAACAACAACTACAAAGCCTTCTACTACCAACATCGATGAGTCGACTTCCAAGAAAGCTTCGTCAACTACAAGCCATCCTACTACGAGCAACTTCAAGACGAGAGCTTCATCATCATCAACTCCAACCGATGAGACCGTCAAGACGAGTTCCTTCAAGTGTTTCACTTGCAGAGGCCGAGGCCACAAGTCCTACGAGTGCACCAACAAGCGGACCATGATCCTCAACGACGACGGCACTTACGACTCAACGAGTGAAGAAGAAATGGACGCCATCGAGCAAGTCGCCATGCACCGGCAAGATAACGATGAAGAGGAACAAGTCTTTTGCGACGAAGACTCAAGTCCCGCACTTGTTGTCTCCAAAGTCTTGACCCTCCAACATCACTAAGAAGAAGACCAAAGATGCCACATATTCCACACCAAGGCTGGCATCAATGGACGATCCGTCAAGGTCATCATCGATGGAGGGAGTTGTCATAATCTCGCAAGTGAAGAACTTTGCTCTAAGCTCCAATTGCCCAAGACGAAGCATCCACATCCATACAAAGTGCAATGGCTTAGTGACTCTGGCACCATCCAAGTCGAGCACCGAGTACAAGTCTCCTTCAAAATCGGCGCCGACAAAGACACCTTGGAGTGCGACGTCGTTCCTATGACCGTTTGTCATCTTTTCCTAGGACGGCCATGGAAATTCGATAGAGGAGTCGTCCACAATAGCCGAACGAACCACTATATCATCAAGATGAAGGGCAAGGAGTACGTCCTCCGTCCAATGTCGCCAAGCCAAGTGATCGCCGACAAGAAAGCCACCCACCGTGGAGATCATAGTGAGAGAGCAAGCTACCAAAAAGAGAGTGAGCGCCACAAGCCAAAATCGAGTGCCTCCACGATGAGCGAAAACAAGAACCTAGTTCTATTTGCCACCAAACGTGAGATAAGAGAAGTGTGTGAGAACCCATCTAGTTTCCTACACTACGTCCTCATGTGCAAGGACAATGCACCACAAACTAACACTTCTCACACTCTTCCTCTAGTGTTGTCTTCTCTTTTGCAGGAATTTCAAGATGTTTTCCCTGATGAGCTACCTCCGGGTCTACCTCCTCTACGAGGCATTGAGCACCGAATCGACCTCATCCCCGGAGCACCTCTTCCGAACAAAGTTCCATACCGTGTCAACCCCGACGAAACAAAAGAAATACAAAGGCAAGTAAAGCATCTCATAGACCATGGACATGTGCGTGAAAGTTTGAGCCCTTGTGCCGTTCTGGTCATTCTTGTGGCAAAATGTGATGGTAGTTTTCGCATGTGCTCTGATTGTAGACCTATCAATGCTATCACCGTTCGCTATAGGTATCCCATTCCACGCCTAGATGATATGCTTGATGAGCTTAGCGGTGCCACTATCTTTTCCAAAATTGATCTTAAGAGTGGTTACTATCAAATCCGCATACAATAGGGTGATGAATGGAAAACCGCCTTCAAAACCAAGTTTGGTTTGTATGAGTGGTTAGTCATGCCTATGGGTCTTTCGGAAGCACTGGGCACTTTTATGCGCCTTATGAATCATGCCTTTCGCCCTAACATTGGTATATTTGTTGTGGTCTACTTTGATGACATTCTTGTGTTTAGCAAATCTATCAAAGAGCATGTCACCCATGTCCGCACCGTTTTGCAAACTCTTAGAAAAGAGCGCCTCTATGCTAATATGGATAAATGCCTTTTTGGTGTTGATAAGCTCGTTTTCTTGGGTTTTGTTGTTTCTTCTAAGGGTGTTCACGTTGATGAGTCCAAGATTAATGCTATTAAGACTTGGCCGCAACCAACCAACTTGCATCAAGTGCGTAGTTTTCTTGGCCTTGCGGGTTTCTATCGTCGCTTTGTGAAGGATTTTAGCACCATTGCTTCTCCATTGCATGCTTTGAGCACAAAGAATGCACCTTTTGTTTGGGGACCATCCCAAGATAACGCATTCAATGAGCTTAAGAATTTTCTTACTCATGCTCCCGTGCTTACTTTACCCAACTTCGACAAGCCTTTTGAGATCCATTGCGATGCTAGTGGTAATGGCATAGGAGGTGTGTTAACGCAAGAGAAGCGCCCCATAGCTTACTTTAGTGAGAAACTCTCCGGAGCGCAACTCAATTGCCCCATATGCTTTAGTCCGCGTTTTGCATGAATGGGAACATTACCTTTGTCCCCATGAGTTTATCATTCATACCGATCATGAGACTCTCAAGTATCTTAAGGGATAAACCAAGTTGAACAAGCATCATGCTAAATGGAGTGAATTTATTGAGTCTTTTCCTTATGTCATCAAGTACATCAAGGGTAAAGAAAACATTGTAGCGGACGCTCTTTCCCGCATATGCATGCTTGTTACACAACTTGAGTTAGATGTCATTGGCTTCAAGCATATCAAAGACTTGTATGAGCATGATGCAACTTTTGCTACTCCTTAATCCATGTGTTTGTCGAATACATCTTGGGAACGCTATTACATTAAAGACGGATATCTTATGAGAGCTAACAAACTTAGTATTCCCGAGTCCTCTCTTCATTTGTTGCTTTTGCAGGAATCTCATGGAGGAGGCTTAATGGGACATTTTGGACGCGACAAAACTTTCGCCTTGCTCTCGAAAAAGTACTTCTGGCCAAAGATGTTTCGGGACGTCAATCGTTTCACCAACCGATGCTCTACATGTCGCAAAGCTAAGTCCAAAGCTCAATCTCATTAGCATGGACTTTGTACTTGATTTGCCTAGGACACGAAATGGGAAAGATTCAATATTTGTCATTGTGGACCGTTTCCCAAAAATGACACATTTTATTCCTTGCAACAAGATAGACGATGCTTCACATGTTGCTAATCTCTTTTGTAAGGAAATATTACGTCTACATGGTGTGCCAAAGACTATCGTCTCGGACCACGACGTCAAGTTCCTTCACTACTTTTGGAAGACCCTATGCGCCAAGCTCGGAATCAAGCTACTCTTCTCCACGGCTTACCATCCTCAAACCGACGGCCAAACAGAGGTGACAAACCGCACACTCTCCGCTCTACTTCGAGTACTCATCAAGAAGAACATCAGGGAGTGGGAGGAGTGCCTACCTATCGCCGAGTTCGCCTACAACCGGGACAGACACTCAACAACCGGCAAGTCACCCTTCGAGGTCATCTACGGATTCAACCCATTGTCACCATTGGACATTCTTCCTCTACCACTCCAAGAGAGAATCAATTTGGACGCAAGTGCGCGTGCGACACATCTCAAGAAGGTGCATGAAGATACGAGAAACACCATCGAGCGCCAAGTACAATGCCTTGCGACCAAGCTCGACGTCAACAAGCACCCTACGGTCTTCAATATCGGTGATCTCATGTGGCTACACCTTCGCAAGGACCACTTTCCCCAAGGACGCAAGTCCAAACTTCGACCAAGAGAGGACGGACCCTTCAAGGTGCTCGCACGCTACAATGACAATGCTTACAAGATCGACCTCCCTCGCGACAAGTACAACGTCAGCGATATCTTCAATGTTAAGGACCTCTCGTCGTTCCATGGTGATGAAGAATTCGATCCGAGGACGGATCTTCCCCAAGAGATGGGAGATGATGCGGAGCATCCCAAGGTCATCCCCATGGACCTACCTACATCTCCCACCACACCACTTGGACCAATGACAAGAGCCTGTGCGAGAGCCATTGAGAACGAGTTTAACTCTCTCCTTGTTGAACTTCACTTTTACCCACTTGAGACATGGCTACTACCTCAAACGGAGATGCTTTGTGTGCTTAGTTACAATGTAAGCAACCAAGGAGAAGTCACGATGCAAGAAGACATCAAGAGCATGAAGAACATCATCCCAGCTCAGAAGTCCCGGAACAACCGCCCATGCACCACCCAACTACCGCCTGGGAAGTACAACCGCTCGACCACCGGTCAACTACCGGTCAAACTCCTGACATCAAGCGGTGCAAGGCCGGTACAACACATGTTTATCCCTGCAACAGCCCCCCGACTGGTACAACCGTCCCAGGCACCGGTACAACCGCTGAGCGCATCCGGGAACGCCTCGAGGAACCACTACCTGAGCTCCCAGCGGTATAACCACCCCCATGACCGGTACAACCGCCCCGCCTACGCGCAGCGACAAGGGTTTCACCCCATGTATCCCCCAACTTAACCCCCCTTAGACTATATATACTTGTCCCTTAGCTCCATACTAGGGTTAGCGTTGGTTTAGCTCATTTTGAGAGACAGAGCTTCGATCATCCACATCGGATCTGCTCTTCGTGAGAGACCGCGGCCTCTTCGGAGAAGATCCCTTTGGATTCAAGACCCCTCTTTAGGGAAGAACATCAAGACCTCCTCACGGAGAAGACCGGTTACCGTGTATCTTCCTTGTCCGTGGACCGTGTATCGTTCTATGTATCCGAGGATCTAGCACATGTGTGACTATTTTGCTAGTTTGAGTGTTCCTCTTTGTACCCCTTTGTGATTTCCCCCTCGTGTTCTTCATGCCCTTCACAGGATCCTCTCCTATCGTGAAAGATCGCCCCTAGGGTTCCTACCCTGCATCAACCTCCTTTAGCTTGTCCAGGCAACCACGCTCTGTGGCCTGTTCCCAGGCTACCTGCTCTAGCTCGGCGTCACGGTCGGCGACCACACAATCCCGGGCCTTCAGGTCCTCCTCCTGCACCTCAAGCTGGCAGACCTGGGCGGCCTGCTTGTCGTGGAGGGTCCTGAGCTCAGCCTGTGCAGCACGGCAGCGCTCTTCGGTGGCCTTGGCGTCCTACATCGCCACGTCGCGGGCGGCTACGGCTAGGGCGGCCACCTTTCGGCCCTCCTCTGATGATGCCACGGCTTGGGCCCAGGTTGCCCTGACGGACGCGTTGGCATTGAGCCACCCTGAGACCAGCTCCAGGGCCTCCCCCGATGCCCTGCACTGGTCGGGGCCCTAAAGATCGCCCCGGAGCCAGTCTAGCATGGAGAAGGCCTCCTCCAGGGCACCAGGCGCGGTGGAAGAACCATGGTCCAACGACATGATGGCTGGGGGAGGAGACAGCGCCGAAGTCAAGACCAGCGAAGCAGCAGCAGCGGAGAGGGCCGGGGTCTTCGGAGCACTTGGGTCTTTAGCAAGAAAAATGAGGGCGACGGCCTCCAGAGTCGGCTTGGACATAGGGGCTGTCCTCTCCTGAGGCTGGCCCCAGAGCCTCGGGGGGGGGGGGGGGGGGGTAATCCTGCTGCGGGAGCACGGGAGGCTACCTCGTCCTTCTACACCGGAGTCGTTGTGACCACGGCTGGTCGCTAGGCCTCGGTGGCTCCGGCGTACTCTTTCCTCCTCTTGGCCGCTGACATCAGTCTAGCATCAAGATGGAGACATTGCATGCTGCATCGAGATCAAAGAGCAAGGTCCAGGAGATACACTTACTGATCCACGGTGACGTAATTCCTCTTCCTGCCCAGGAACGCAAGCTTCCCGGGCATGGGCGTCAACATGCTCTTAGGGGCGGACGAGCGTGCGGTCGGCTCTATGATGGTGGCGGCCAGCGGCGAGTTGGAGCCGCTACCCTGTGGAATCAGCGCCGACCTATCCTCCTTTAGGATCCCCTGCCTCAGCCTCTTTTGGGGGGTGCCACCGGACCTCATGGTGACCACGGTGCAGAGCGGCGACTCCCTGACCGGGTACTCGCCGACATCATCGTCATTAGAGAAGGCCCGGAGGAGATCGCTCTACTGAGGGGGAGAGGTCTCTTCGCTCTCCTTCAAGGTCGCCTCTTAGTCTGCCTTCTCCTCCTCCTCGGACTCGCCAGAGGACACCGGCACCGGGGAGCCCAGGGGCTGCGAAGGTTTCAGCAGCACAATCCCATGCTCATTGAAGTTGGGCATGGCAGTGGATACCTTCTCTCCATCGATGTGGCAGTACAACGGGAGGTGGGCATCCAGGGGGCAACCCTGGTCCTTCCCGAGCAAGGTGCGCATGACCTTGCTCAGCTTCTCATCAGACAAGTTATCCGGGTGCGGCCGAAGGTCATCTTCCATTCCATTGAAGCTCCACAAGGGGCGCGAACACGCCTGGAAGTCCTTGACGATCATGGCCCCTGTCAGCTTCTTCGTCTTCAGGCCCTCCACCTTTAGGTCAGTCATCATCCTCTCTAGCAACAACTTTGCCCGGGGGTCGGTGAGCTTCTCGTGAGCCAATCCATCTAGGGGCGTTGGCAGCGCGGTCGGCAGCTCCAACCGAGCGTGGGAGCGCTTGGCGTCCATCAAGATCCACTTGTTTCAGAAGTCCTCCACCTTCTTTCTGGTCCGTCAGATCGCGTTGCTGGAATTGGCCGCAATGAAGCTGGCACACCCCGAGCACTGGCCGCCGCTTATCCGAGGTAGAAGAAGTGGTTGGATAGTGCAACGGAGGGCATCACACCCACAAACGCCTCGAAGTGGAAAGCGAAGACTGACAGGAGCAGGACGGAGTTGGGGTGAAGATGGAGGGCATGGAGCCCGTAATGGCGGAGGATGGTGATGAAGCTATGTACCTAGGGTAGGGTCATGGATCTGTCCAACATACCCTCCCCGAGGACATCCCTATAAAGAATCAGAAGTAGTCGAAGAGAAACCATCATCCACTCGATCGTGGAGATGTGCTCACTCGACCACCTTGAAGACACACGACCACCAGAAGATGAGAAACCCTCCACTCTACAACGGTCAGTACTTAAACCATAACATTATGGGAATTTATAATACTTTACTGTAGACGTTACCAGTAACGCCCCTACATTATGAGCATTGAACCTTGTGTAACGGAGGGGAGCTGGGGTCCTGGCGCACTCTATATAAGCCACCCCCCCTCCTCTGGGACAAGGGTTCGCACTTTCTATAATTCACACACATATATTCAGTCGACCGCCTCTGGGCTCCGAGACGTAGGGCTATTACTTCCTCCGAGAAGGGCCTGCACTCATAAACTCATGTGTACAACTCCTCCATAGCTAGGATCTTGCCTCTACATTCCTACCCCCCTATTCTACTATCGGTCTTAGGACCACGACAGTTGGCGCCCACCTTGTGGTAGGTGTCTTAGCGACTTGTTGGAGAAGTTGCGATTTTTCCGATCCCCTTCATCATGGTTTCAGGCGGAGGTCTGGCTGAGGACCGCGCTCGTGTTTGTCGCCGATGACTCCGCTTGGCTTCAGGAGGCACTAGTCGACGCCGACGCGCTCCCCGCCCGCGGGGTGACGGACTTTCACGCGTGCGTCCGCGGCGTCCTCCTGCGGCAACCGTTGACCCAGTACTAGTTGACTCCAGCAGCCTTCCCCCTCCCTGCGACCCGCCGGAGCAAACGCACCGGTCGGTCGAGGCTTCAGCGGTGGGTGAAGCATGCGGTGGCCCACCAGTCGGCCACCCCTCAAGTCGCGGCGATCGAGCCCGATGAATCTCTCTACGACCGGTTCGATCTGTCGACTAGCCCCGTAGAGACCGCATCCGAGTGCGACAGCAGCGACCCATCGGCGGAAGTCCTGATGGTCAATGGACCACGCAGTCCTCCTGGCTTCAATCGTGAAGACGGAGGTGACGGAGGAGTACCGCCCCAAACCCCTCTCCTCGCAGCAGAGGGAGGAACTTCATCGTTGGAACATGGATGCCCTGCATACTCCTATAGTTGGAGAGACCCCTGAGGCCCAGGCCTTGGAGCAGGCGCGCTTGGCCAACCTGGCTGAGCGCACTCGACTGGAGAACCTCCAGCACGCACTCGACGATCGCGCTCGACAACGTGCTCCTGAGTCCAGTCGACGCCAGCTTTTTCCACCTCCGACTCAGGTATATCGAACCCCCATACAGAATCTAGCAGCTGCTGCCCGGATAGCAGAGTCGATCCAACCTTCCCAATCAGAAGCTAGCCGAGGTCTGGTGTAGATCAGAGCCTTGCTCCGGGCAGCAGGGGACCAGAATACGGTTGTATCTCAGTCGCGGAATAGGATCCATAGTAGGTCCGTGGTTGCAGACACAGGTCAGTCGGCCCATAGTCCGAGATCGTCCCCGAGGCATGAGGGATGTGGAGATCGATGTGATCAGTACAAAAACCGAGAGCAGTATGATCGCTGTGCCGATCGTGGTGATCGCTGTCGAGTGCCCACGCCTCCTCCAAGGAGTGGGTCATACGTGCCTCGGCCACATGAAGATAGACGCCCTCATAGTGTCGAAAGAGATATTCCAGTCGACCCCAGGGAGCCCGGCTTTGACACGAGATCTATTCTCGGGCAGGGCTTGGTCGACAGAAACAAAGCTCGCCGAGAGGGCCATGGCAGAGATCCGCAAACCAGCAACAGGGTGCATGTGTTTGGCCCAGAGTGCTTCAGTAGAGCTATCAGAGCTGCGGTGATTCCCCCCAACTTCAGGTTGGCGACTAGAGTCAGTAAGTTCACCGGAGAGTCCAAGCCTGACACTTGGCTTGAAGACTACAGAGTGGCTATCCAGATTGGCGGCGGCAATGATGAAGTGGCCATGAAACACCTTCCTCTGATGTTGGAGGGCTCGGCTAGAGCATGGCTGAATCAGTTGGCGCCTGGCAGCATCTATACTTGGGAAGATCTCGCCCGAGTGTTCGTCAGAACATTCGAGGGTACTTGCAAACGGCCAGCAGGTTTGACAGAATTGCAGTGTTGCGTCCAGAAACCGAATGAAACTTTGAGGGATTATATCCAGAGATGGATCACCCTACACCACACGGTAGAAGATGTGTCTGATCATCAGGCAATTTGTGCTTTCAAGGAAGGTGTCAGGTATCGAGAGTTGAATCTAAAATTCGGTCGGATGATGGAAATTGCCACCAAGTATGCCAATGGTGAAGAGGAAGAGCGACTCCAGAGTGGCAAGCATAAAGCAGTCGCCCACAAAGTCGGGGGAGGAAACTCTAGTCGGAAACAGAAGCGCAACGCCGAGCCGGCTGCTCCTGGTGAAGCCTTGGCTGTGGTTCAAGGAAAGTTCAAGGCGAAGCCCAAGGGGCTGTGGAACCCCAAGAAAGTAAAAGATCAAGATGGAAAATGACGTGTTGGATCTGTCATGCCATATCCACACCAAAAAAGATGAAGAAGGTAATTTCATTTACCCGAATCACACCACTCGGCAGTGTGGACTCCTAATCCAGCAGTTCCGAGAGAAACAGCCCAATGAAAAGGAGAAGGAGGTAGACAAGGCTGAGGATGACCATGGTTATCCCCACGTGAATTCCACTCTGATGATTTTTGCTGATGTCGAGAGCAAAAGTCGATTGAAAGTCATCAACATGGTCGCTCTGGCGTCACCCAGTTACTTGAAGTGGTCACAGACTGCCATTACATTCGACCAGTCTGATTATCCGGTGCACATTGCCACCCCTGGGAGGCAGGCACTGGTGGTCAACCCGGTGGTCGAAGGCACTCGACTGACAAAGGTCCTGATGGAAAGTGGCAGTGGACTGAACATTCTGTATGCAAAAATGTTGAAAGGAATGGGCATTCCGATGTCCAGACTCAGCGAAAGCCATATGAGTTTCCATGGTGTCATTCCAGGCAAGAAGGCTGCATCCCTCGGTCAAATTGCACTCGACGTGGTTTTCGGTGATTCCAAAAATTACAGCAAAGAAAAGATGACGTTTGAAGTGGCTAGCCTCTTGCTGAGTTTATCTGAGAGATTTACCACTCCGAGTGGCTAGCCAATGTTGTCATGGTCCCAAAGAAAGACAACTCACTTCGCATGTGTATTGATTTCAAGCATATCAATCGAGCCTGCCCGAAAGATCACTTCCCTCTCCCTCGCATTGACCAGATAGTCGACTCGACTGCTGGGTGTGAGCGTTTGTCCTTTTTGGACACCTACTCCGGGTACCACCAGATCCGTCTGTACGGACCCGACGAAATAAAGACAGCTTTTATCACCCTGTTTGGGTGCTTCTGTTATGTCACAATGCCATTCGATTTGAAGAACGCCGGAGCCACATTCATGCAGATGATTCAGAAGTGCCTTCTCACTCAGATCAGTCGGAATGTCGAAGCATACATGGATGACATTGTGGTCAAGTCGAGTAAAGGTTCCGACCTACTGACTGACCTTGCTGAAACATTTGCCAACCTCAGAAGGTATGATATCAAGCTCAATCCATCAAAGTGCACGTTTGGAGTCCCAAGTGGAAAGTTACTCGGTTTCCTTGTTTTCGAACGAGGAATCGATGCTAACCCAGAGAAAGTAGGCGCTATACTCCGAGTGAAACGCCCTGTGCGTGCGCATGATGTCCAGAAGCTTACTGGTTGCTTGGCCGCCCTAAGTCGATTCATTTCTCTCCTCGGTGAAAAGGCGCTGCCTCTTTACTGATTGATGAAGAAATTAGATAAGTTCGAGTGGACCCCAGAAGCTGATATAGCATTTGAAGAGCTAAAAGCCCTGCTTTCCACCCAGCCGGTGCTTGCTGCTCCAATCAGCAAAGAGCCTCTACTTCTTTATATAGCAGCCACTGGACAAGTCATCAGTACAGTACTTACGGTCGAGCGGGAAGAAGAAGGAAAAGATTATAAGGTTCAACGCCCAGTTTATTATATTTCTGAAGTCCTGACCCCGTCAAAGCAGAGATATCCTCACTATGAGAAGCTTGTCTATGGGATTTACATCACCATGAAGAAGTTTGCACACTATTTCTCAGATCACTCTGTTACAGTCGTCAGCAATGCTCCATTGTCAGAGATTCTGCACAACAGGGATGCAACTGGTCGAGTGGCCAAATGGGCGATTGAACTCCTTCCCTTGGATATCAAGTTTGAGGCAAAGAAAGCTATCAAGTCCCAAGCAATAGCAGATTTCCTCGCCGAGTGGATCGAACAGCAACTGCCGACTCAAGTTCACTCGGAGCACTGGACCATGTTCTTTGACGGATCCAAGATGCTGAATGGGTCTGGTGCTGGGGTAGTTCTGGTATACCCCCGAGGAGATAGGCTTAGATATGTCCTCCAGATTCACTTCGATTCCTCCAATAATGAAGCATAAATATGAATCACTCCTGTATGGGTTGCGCATGGCCATCTCACTCGGGGTCCATCGCCTCATGGTCTATGGCGACTCAGATTTGGTAGTTAATCAAGTGATGAAGGAGTGGGACGTCAGAAGCCCAGCCATGACTGGTTACTGCAACGCGGTGAGAAAGCTTGAGAAGAAGTTTGAGGGGTTAGAACTCCACCACATACCCTGACTTAAAAATCAAGCAACCGATGATTTGGCAAAGATAGGTTCCAAGAGAGAAGCCATTCCCAGCAATGTGTTTTTAGAGCATATTCACTCGCCGACAGTTCAGGAAGATCCTTTCACTGAAGAGCCCCCGCAACCTAAGAGCGCCACAGATCCGACTGAAGTCGAGGTCCCAGCCGTGGTCGACCTGATCATGGAGGTTCTGGCCATAACTCCCAACTGGACGGTGCCCTACATTGCATACATCCTCAGGAAAGAACTCCTAGAAGATGAAGAAGAGGCTCGACAGATCGTCCATCGATCCAAGGCCTTACTGTGATAAGAGGGCAGCTGTTTAGGGAAAGCGTGACTAGAGTCGGTCAGAAATGCATAACACCAGAAGAAGGTCGAATGATCCTCAATGACATCCACTCGGGGACCTGTGGTCATCATGCGTCCTCTCGGGCTATCGGGGCTAAAGCATACCGAGCTGGATTCTATTGGCCACGAGCAAATGAAATGGAAAAGATATAGTCGACAGATGTGAAGGCTGCCAATTTTACTCCGACATGTCTCACAAGCCAGCGTCAGCCCTGAAGACCATCCCCCTCATCTGGCTCTTTGCTGTTGGGGTACTGGATATGGTTGGACCACTGAGAACTGGCAGGAGCGGCTTCACTCATGTGCTCGTTGCAGTCGACAAGTTTACCAAATGGATCGAAGCTAAACCTAACAAGAACCTTGATGCAAGAACTGCTGTCAGTTTTATCAGAGAATTGACATTCAGATATGGAGTCCCGCACAGCATCATCACAGACAACGGATCGAACTTCATTTCTGATGAGTTCAGAGCTTTCTGCGCCTCTTAGGGCACTCAAGTCGATTATGCTTCTGTCGCTCACCCGCAGTCAAACGGACAGGCAGAAAGAGCCAATGGCCTAATTCTCAAAGGACTGAAACCCCGACTGATGCATGATCTCAAACACGCAGTAGGTGCTTGGGTTGATGAACTGCCGTCAGTTCTGTGGGGTTTAAGGACAACTCCTAATCGGTTGACCGGACGAACTCCTTTCTTCTTAGTCTATGGAGCCGAAGCTGTCCTGCCAAATGACCTGCTCCACAATGCACCCCGAGTTGAGCTCTTCTACAAAGAGGAAGCAGAGCAGGCCCGACAAGATTCAGTCGATCTCTTAGAGGAGGAAAGAGAGATGGCCTTGATCCGCTCGACCATTTATCAGCAAGACTTGCGTCGATTCCACGCCAGAAATGTGAGGGGTCGAGCCTTTCAACAAGGAGACCTGGTTCTTCGAGTGGATCAGCAGAAACCACACAAGCTCATCCCGACTTGGGAAGGCCCCTTCATCGTCACCAAAGTTCTTCACAATGGAGCATACCATCTTTACAGTATTGAGCATCAGAAAGACGGGCCACGGGCTTGGAACGCGGAGCTGCTCCGCCCCTTTTACACTTAAGCACTCGTTTGAATAAATTGTAATAAGAAACACCTTTTGTAATTTGTTTATCAAAGACAAGAGCTTATGGTCCTGTCATTCGATTGTTGTTTTCTTATCTACTTCTGAAATCCCCCAGTGGGTGGGCTTAGTCGCGATTCCGTTTCGTCTAAGTTTGAAAAAATCCTACCGAGTGGAGAGCAATCCTCCCACTCGGGGGCTTAGCGGCAGTCCAGCACTCGCCTAAGTTCTCTCACTAGGAGGCTGAGCTACAGTCCAGTACTCGCCTAAGTTTGAAAAAATCCTACCGAGTGGAGAGCAATCCTCCCACTCGGGGGCTTAGCTGCAGTCCAGCACACGCCTAAGTACTCACTAGGAGGCTTAGCTGCAGTCCAGTACTCGCCTAAGTTTGAAAAAAATCCTACCGAGTGGAGAGCCATCCTCCAACTCAGGGGCTTAGCGGCAGTCCAGCACTCGCCTAAGTTCCCTCACTAGGAGGCTTAGTTGCAGTCCAGTACTCGCCTAAGTTTGAAAAAATCCTACCGAGTGGAGAGCAATCCTCCCACTCGGGGGCTTAGCTGCAGTCCAGCACTCGCCTAAGTTCTCTCACTAGGAGGCTTAGCTGAAGTCCAATACTCACCTATGTTTGAAAAAATCCTACCGAGTGGAGAGCAATCCTCCCACTTGGGGGCTTAGCTGCAGTCCAGCACTCGCCTAAGTTCTCTCACTAGGAGGCTTAGCTACAGCCCAGTACTCGCCTAAGTTTGAAAAATCCTACCGAGTGGAGAGCAATCCTCCCACTCGGGGGCTTAGCTGCACTCCAGCACTCGCCTAAGTTCTCTCACTAGGAGGCTTAGTCGCAGTCCAGTACTCGCCTAAGTTTGAAAAAATCCTACCGAGTGGAGAGCAATCCTCCCACTTGGGGGCTTAGCTGCAGTCCAGCACTTGCCTGAGTTTTCTCACTAGGATTCTTAGCTGCAGCCCAGTACTCGCCTAAGTTTGAAAAAATCCTACTGAGTGGAGAGCAATCCTCCCACTCGGGGGCTTAGCTGTAGTCCAGCACTCGCCTAAATTCTCTCACTAGGAGGCTTAGCTGCAGTCCAGTACTCGCCTAAGTTCTCTCACTAGGAGGCTTAGCTACAGTCTAGTACTCGCCTAAGTTTGAAAAAATCCTACCGAGTGGAGAGAAATCCTCCCACTCGGGGGCTTAGCTGCAGTCCAGCACTCGCCTAAGTTCTCTCACTAGGAGGCTTAGCTGCAGTCCAGTACTCACCTAAGTTTGAAAAAATTCTACCGAGTGGAGAGCAATCCTCCCACTCGGGGGCTTAGCTGCAGTCTAGCACTTGCCTAAGTTCTCTCACTAGGAGGCTTAGCTGCAGTCCAGTACTCACCTAAGTGTGAAAAAATCCTACTGAATGGAGAGCCATCCTCCCACTCGGGGGGCTTAGCTGCAGTCCAGCACTCGCCTAGGTTCTCTCACTAGGAGGCTTTACCGCAGTCGGGTACTCGCCTAAGTTTGAAGAAAATCCTACGGAGTGGAGAGCAATCCTCCCGCTCGGAGGCTTAGCTACAGTCCAGTGCTCGCCTAAGTTTGAAACATACCCCTATCCGCAAGGACGATGAGGTGCAGGTCGACTGCAACCTTCCTCTTCGGAGCTACGGCACAAGTAGAATGTCCGCTCCATCCCTATCCACAAGGATGACGAGGTGCAGGTCGACTGCAACCTTCTTCTTCGGAGCTACGGCACAAGTACGATGTCCATTCCATCCCTATCCACAAGGATGACGAGGTGAAGGTCGACTGCAACCTTCTTCTTTGGATCTATGGCACAAGTACGACGTCTGCTCCATCCCTATCTGCAAGGATGACCAGGTGCAGGCCAACTGCAACCTTCTTCTTCGGAGCTACGGCACAAGTACAACGTCCGTTCTATCCCTATCCGCAAGGATGACGAGGTGCAGGTCGACTACAACCTTCCTCTTCGGAACTATGGCACAAGTACAACGTACGCTCCATCCCTATCCGCAAGGATGACGAGGTGCAAGTCGACTGCAACCGTCTTCTTCGGAGCTACGGCACAAGTACAACGTCCGCTCCATCCCTATCCGCAAGGATGATGAGGTGCAGGTTGACTGCGACCTTCCTCTTTAGAGCTACGAAGCGTTCCGAGCAGTGATCAAAGTTCATTCGAAGGCAAACACAAGCACATTCAGAAATAAACCAAATTCAGATAAATCATAAAGGTTCCAAGCAGCAAATCCAAAGTACTCGGGCATCAATCCCGAAGGAGTTCAATGGTTACATCAATCACTCGGCATTCTGAGGCAAATTTAAAGAAGATTCAAGTTTCATAAGTTTGTTCACTCGGCTAGAGGAGGGCTGGCAGGATCCACGAATGAGTCCAGGTCGATCCCATTAGCGATCCGAGTGGCGGCAGCAATGAAAGTCTCCATGAAGGACTGGAAGTCATACTTTTTGGTGTTAGCGACTCTGAGCGCAGCTAGCTTGTCTTCACGAGCCTCCTTGCAATGGCTCGTACCAAGGACAGTGCCACATCAGCTCCACACCGGGCAGAGGATTTCTTACATTCTTGCACTCGGTCAGGGATCTCGTTCAGTCGAGTCATCAGGGTTTCCAAATCATTCTGAAGCGTCGCCCCCGGCCAGAGTGATGAGTCGATTCGAGAGACCACCTCCTTCAGACGCTCGAGGTAGCTTGTGGCGCTAGTGATACGAGACTCCAGTCGAAGCATGTTCATCGTAGTTTCATCGCACACTAGAGAAGCGATAGGGTCCAGACCCGTCTTGACCTTTCCAGTTTCCTTGACGAAGTCTTGGCAGAATTCGGCAGCCAAAAAGTAGTCAATCGATCGAGCAAGATCCGATCACAAACATCAACACAGTCGAATTAAAAGAAATACCTTCCAGCATAAGATAAAGCTTCTTGGCGAGAGTTCTCAGATAAGCCTTCGTGTCATTCCTCTTGTGGACCGCAGACTCCATCTATTCGTTCAGGGTAATTTTGTCCTTCTTCAGACGACTCACCTCTCGGTTGGACTCGTTGAGGCAGGACTTCAGCTTGGTCACCTCCCCTTCCAGTGCTTCGACTGAAGCCAGCTTCTGGTCTGCGAGGGCAGTTTTATCTTTGGCTTCCTTCTGTACAACGGCGAGGTCCGAGTCCTTCTTCTCCAGAGCCGACTTCATATTCTCTGCAAAAGAAGCAATCGGATCAGACAAGAGCTCGAAGAAATTTTTTAAAAAGACAGTCGACAGGCAGTTACCTTCCATACAGCAGCTTCGTCTTAAGCTTTCTTCAGATTCTGTTGGGCCAACTCCAAGTCGAGGTTGAGTTGCCTCTTCTTCTCCTCAAGTTCAGCAAACTTGGAAATGAGAGTACAAGACTTCTGTGAAAGGCAAAAGATGTGTCAATCGACAAGATCAAAGACTGTTCACTTCCGAGTGGATAAAACTTAAAGAGGATCGCTCAGACCCTAGCCGACTGCACACAGTCGACTCCGGTCTCGGGGACTACACCCAGCAGGTGCACTTGGTGTGCTCCTGCTGATTAAGACCCGGGTCAAGTCAAAAAAACTGTTCAGACCCCAGTCGACTCCCAGCAGTCGACTGCGGTCTCGGGGACTACACCCAGTGGGTGCACTTAGCGTGCCCCCACCGGTTTGGATCCTACTTGACCGGCCCACCAGAGTCGAGTGTAAGGACTAAAAAAGAATAAAAGGAAGAACTCAGACCCCAGTCAACTGCCAGTAGTCGACTGCGGTCTCGGGGACTACACCTAGTGGGTGCACTTAGCGTGCCCCCACCGGTTGAGATCCCACTCGCCCAGACCGAGTGGAAGATCGAAACCACCAAAAAAACAACAAAACACCCAGTGGGTGCTCTAATTCGACGCAAACAACAGCAGATTATGTAGAAGAAGATTTTTTTCTGAGTAACACTTCCTCACAGAGCAAAAACAGTCGGAAAGTTTACTCACCTGGACATTGGCCCGAAGGGCAGCACTGGTGTCGTAGGCAGCCTGGTTGTTCTCATGCACTATCTTCACCCGCTCCATCATCATGTCAGCTTGTCAAATGGCTTCCGCAGCCGCTTCCGACTGGTTGTCCAAGACGGGGTAGCTGGTGAAGAAGTGAGCAGACGACCCAGGTGCGGCGGCTTGGAGCTCCGTGGCGTGGAGTTGGACGGCCAAAGGAATCACAGGTGCAGTTGACGGTGCGGGGCGCTCACTCGACAATGGTGCAGCGAAGGTCACAGAAGCCCTGCCCGTGTCCTCAGGTTGACAGACGGGAGGTGTTGTAGTTGGTTCTTGCCGAGATATCCTGCCGGCTGCTACCTTCTTGCTCTTCCTGGGCTTAAGAGCCACATCTTCATCGTCGTCTGGAAGATCTATGACGTTAGGTGGAGGTGCAAGGCAGATCATTCAACCCCGAGTGAACCACTCGAACGCAATCGACCAAAGAATCAAGAACAAAATCGCAAGAGTTTATACCTGGGTTGGAGGTTACCGCATCTTCCATTTCCTCATCCCGGTACTGGAAAGAAGAAGTCCCTGACGTGGCAGCACTGCAAAGACCCGCATTCAATCGGTTACGCCCAGTTAATCGAGTCGATGAAAAAGACAAGTTAGATGGTTACCCGGAGATAGTAGGAACGGTCACTTTGATCCTGGGCAAACCTTTTGGCAGTTTGGAGGAGGTGGCTTTCGACACTTTCGGCGCTGGAGGTGGCGCAACTTTGGACTTCTTCGGAGCCTTCTCAGTTGGCGTTGGGGAAGACGTCCTGGGACGCTTCGAAGACTGACCAATCGGCGCGGCCACCAAGTCTGGAGCACTCGCTGGGTCGTGAGCGTGTTTGGATCTCCTCTCCCTGTGAGGAGGCGAGTTGACTTCTTCGTCATCAGTCAATTCATCGCTCTCCTCGTCCTCCTCGGCATCCGAATGCTCCTCGCCGCTCTTGCCCCCGCTCGCTTCTTCCTCGGTGTCTTGGTCGTGCACTCCATTCGGCATTGAGTACATGTCGATGAGGGCCTCAAAAGACAACAATCAAAGGAAATTCAGTCGACCATAAACAAGATATCACACGGTGAATCGAAAAGATACTTGACGAAACAAAATTATACCTACTCTGGCTAGTGCGAGTTGTCGAATGGAATCACCCTCCTAGACCCCCGGGGGTTGTCTTTGTTGCTGGTGATCCCCCTCAACCACTTCTCCAAGGTCTCCTCGCTGACATCCTCTGGGTGGATCCGAGTGGAATCCTCGAGCCCAGAATACATCCACATCGGATGATCACGCGCCTGAAGCGGTTGGATGCATCGACCGAGAAAGACCTCCAGCAGGTCCATCCCAGTTACCCCATCATGGACAAGTTGGACGACCCGCTCGACCAGGACCTTGACCTGCGCCTTCTATTCTGGAACTACCTTCAGGGGGGGCGGGCTTCTCCACTCGAGCCAAGGAAAAGGGAGGAAGTCCAGTCGACTGACCCGGGGTCGGCTGATCCTTGCAGTGGAACCAAGTCGACTGCCAGCCTCGGACCGAGTCGTGAAGGCTCATGGCTGGGAAAGTACTCTTGCTCCTCATCTTGATCCCCAGACCCCCGCACATTTGGATCACTTGTGTCTTCTCGTCACTCGACTTGGCCTTTTTGACCGACTGAGAGCGGCAAGTGAAGATGTGTTTGAAAAGCCCTAGTGCGGTCGACAGCCCAAGAAGTTTTCACACATCGACATGAAAGCAGCCAAATAGACTATGGTGTTCAGAGTGAAATGGTGGAGCTGAGCCCCAAAGAAGTTCAAAAAACCCCGGAAGAAAGGAATGGGAGGCAGTGAGAATCCGCGATCTACGTGGGTGGCGAGGAGAACGCACTCACCCTCCCTTGGCTGCGGCTCGGTCTCGTCCCCCGGGAGACGAGCCGACTTGTGAGGGATCAGTCCCCCCTCCACCAGGTCGTCGAGGTCGTCTTGGGTGATTGCCGAGCGGATCCAGTCGCCCTGGATCCAGCCCGCCGGCAGGCTAGATCTCGACGAGGACCCGCCCCGGCTGGTCTGCTTGCCCTTCGCCTTCGCGGTCGCTTTCTTCGCACGTTCCAGCGGCGCCGTCTTCTCCTTCCCCATGGCGACGGGTCGAGCTCGAGCAAAGGTCCGGCGACGAGGACGAAAGCGAGCGTGGCAGAGAGATCAGGATGAGAAGAAGAGAGAATGGGAGCGCACGGGGCAGAGGACTGGTTCGGGCCCTTTTATGAAGTCGCTCCCCGAGTGACTGACTGGTGGACCCAGACGATCTAAACAAATCCTGCAACAGTCGCGCGCGCAGTACGTGGCGAAAAAGTTGGCGCGGGGATCAAGGAGACTTGCCTAATCCGTCCCGATAACCTCGGTTCCGCCCATCTGGCGCACTTCCCAAAATTCGAATCCCGCGAGATCCACGGAAAGCAGAACAACCTGTCAGTCTGAAGACAAACATCCTCTACATCATCATTCGAAATTCTACCATGAAAGTTCACTCGACAAAAACCAAGAATGGACCAATGCGACTGGGAAAGGAGTCGACGTCGTCACCTCAACTCAATGTTCCAGAACAAGATATACTCATAGCACAAAGAATGGGTCGGAAGTGTTCCCAACTCCTTCCTCACTCAAACCCCGATCCATTCGGGGGTAATGATGAAGCTATATACCTAGGGTAGGGTCATGGATCTGTCCAACATAACCTCCCCAAGGACATCTATATAAAGAATCAGGAGCAGTCGAAGAGAAACCATCATCCACTCGACCGTGGAGATGTGCTCACTCGACCACCTTGAAGACACTCGACCACCAGAAGATGAGAAACCCTCCACTCTGCAATGGTCAGGACATAAACCATAGCATTATGGGCATTTATAATACTTTACTATAGATGTTACCAGTAACGCCCCTTGAGGGAGTCCTGGATTAGGGGGTTTTCGGATAGCCGGACTATACCTTCAGCCGGACTCCTGGACTATGAAGATACAAGATTAAAGACTCCGTCCCGTGTCCGGAAGGAACTTTCCTTGGTGTGGAAGGCAATGTAATGCCCTCGATGCGGCTATATCTCCCACGTGTTGAAGCACGACTTAGAGGCATAACCGCATTGAAAGCAATGTCGCAAGTGAGGTAATCTTCACACAACCCATGTAATACATAAGGGAAAGAGATACATAGTTGGCTTACAATCACCACTTCACACAATTACATGAATAAAGCATTACAACATCCAAATACAATCAAGGTCCGACTACGAAACCAAAATAAAAGAAGAACCCCAAATGCGACAAGGTCCCCGATCGACCCCAACTGCGCTCCACTACTGATCAACTAGAATGAAATGACACAAAGGACAAGATCTTCATCGAGCTCCTCCTGAGCTTGGTTGCGCCATCTGCACGGACTCATCGGCACCTTTAAGCTGGTTGTGGAAGTATCTGTGAGCCACGGGGACTCACCAATCTCGCACCCTCGCGATCAAGACTATTTAAGCTTATGGGTAAGGTAAAGGTATGAGGTGGAGCTGCAGCAAGGGACTAGCATATATGGTGGCTAACATACGCAAATGAGGGCGAGAAGAGAAGGCAAAGCACGGTAGATAAAACTATGATCAAGAAGTGATCCTAGAACAACCTATGTCAAGCATAACTCCAACACCGTGTTCACTTCCCGGACTCCGCCGGAAAGAGACCATCACGGTTACACACGCGGTTGATGTATTTTAATTAAGGTCAACTTCAGGTTTTCTACAACCGGACGTTAACAAATTCCCATCTGCCCATAACCGCGGGCACGGCTTTCGAAAGTTCAAATCCCTGCAGGGGTGTCCCAACTTATCCCATGACAAGCTCTCACAGTCAACGAAGGATATTCCTTCTAGTGGGAAGACCCGACCAGACTCGGAATCCCGGTTACAAGACATTTCGACAAGGTAAAACAAGACCAGCAAAGCCACCCGAATGTGCTGACAAATCCCGATAGGAGCTGCACATATCTCGCTCTCAGGGCACATCGGATTGTCCAAACTTCCGGTAGGCCAACCCAGAGTTGCCCCTGGTGGTCACCGGTGGCTGACAGGTTGGACCAACACTCAAAGGAGCACTGGCCCAGGGGGGTTAAAATAAAGATGACCCTCGGGCTAGCCGCCCAAGGGAAAGAAAAGGCTAGGTGGCAAACGGTAAAACCAAGGTTGCGCCTTGCTGGAGGAGTTTTATTGAAGGCGACCTGTCAAGGGGTTCCCATTATACCCAACCGCGTAAGGAACGCAAAATCCGGGAACATAACACCGATATGACGGAAACTAGGGCGGCAAGAGTGGAACAAAACATCAGGCATAAGGCCGAGCCTTCCACCCTTAACCAAGTATATAGATGCATTAATTAAATAAGAGATATTGTGAGATCCCAACAAGTAAACATGTTCCAACAAGGAACAACATCTCCATGTTCCAACAAGGAACAAACTTCAATCTTCACCTGCAACTAACAACGCTATAAGAGGGGCTGAGCAAAGCGGTAACATAGCCAAACAACGGTTTGCTAGGAGAAGGTGGGTTAGAGGCTTGGTTCAACAATATGGGAGGCATGATAATCAAGTGGTAGGTATCGCAGCATAGGCATAGCAAAAGAGCGAGTAACTAGCAAGCAAAGATAGAAGTGATTTCGAGGGTATGGTCATCTTGCCTGAAATCCCGCAAGGAAGAAGAACGATTCCATGAAGAAGATAAACGGACGTAGTCGAATGGGTCCTCACAAAAACGACGTTATCGGAACCAACCCGAAGAAGCAAACACCGGAAAGAAGCACACAACATAGTAAACAACCAACACATGAACATGGTATGATATGCGGGATGCGGTATGTGATGCATATGCATGATTTGACAAGGAATGATTGAACCTGGCCTCAAATTGGAAATCCAAGAGTGCCACTGGAAAGGTGAGGTGATTTCGGTTAAAACCGATATAAAGATCACCGGAATCGGATGCACGGTTTGGAAATGGCAAGCAAATCAAATATGGCACCGGTCTGCGATATACAGCAAGTAGCCATCTAAATGCAACAAGACAAACATGCTACAGCACCCAAACATGGCAGCAAAACACATGGGATGGATCCATTCATGAAGCTTCACAAAAGATGAATACTGAGCTACGGCCAATTCATCCATTAACAGGTTCAAAAAAGCATGGCAAAAGTGCAATTGGTAAACAGATTTCAGACTTAGTGAAATTAACACTTGTCTGGAATTTCAGATCAGGTAGCACACTTTGGAGCATGAAAACTATGTGCTACATGGCCTTAACATGGCAAAGTAAAGCATGGCATGGAGCTACTCAAAGAGCTTAACAAAAGACCCTTAGTGACCTTGAGTCAAAAGGGATCAGAAAATACAATTGGAAGCATGTGAGCATGGCAAAAACATAATCAGATCACAGACTTAGTGAAAAAACTAGAGCATGCAAATCAGATATCAAGTAGGCATGTTCACGAGCTCGATGCACTCACTACAGAGCAATGCATGACAATCTAAGCATGCACCCATAAAGAATACAAATTATACAAGCTAGAAATGGCAAGAACAACAACATAGCATGCACGGATCAACTACAACATCCTCGGCAAAATCGCTAACAAGTAGACAATCTGCCCAGGTTCACGAAATAGCAAAAGTAGAGCTCGATTGACTCAAGCTAGGGTGCTCCATAATTGCAAACAAAGACATGGATGGATAGAGCACTACAAGAATAACAGAACATCCTTACTGATCATCCTCAAAAGAGGCACGGATCACTAGGAAACAACATGAACATATGGCATATTGATAAAACAGATCAAGGACTTAGTGGAAATTCTAAGTCCCTAAAATCAGCATTAACGATTGCGCCACTTTGCAAGCTTGTGCTAGTCACCACACACATCACAAAAATACATGGATAGCACCTCTGGAAATACGGCAAGGCATATAACAAAACATATGTAGAGCTCAGGGGCATATCATGCACACATTAATCATGGCAAAAATGACAAATAGCTATTTGGTGCAGCAGATCTGACAATTATCTCAAATAGCTCTCTTCCAACAGCATTTAGGGCATCAACATGAGCTCAAATGAAAATGCTTCAATGAGATGAAATGATGTACTCTCCGAGTCGAACATTTTGATATGCTACACGCCCAAAATGGAGCTACGGATGCAAAGTTACGATGCGATGAAGTTGGGCATATGAATCTGGAAATTTCGGGGACTTAGTAGAAATTATACCCTCGAGGTAAAAGTCAACGGCACGGAATCCGAGGTTCGCCGGCGCGGTTCTCGCCGGAGATGGCGGGGAGAGGAGTGGACCTCACCGGAGATGGCGGATCCGGGCCGGATCTCGCCGGATCCGGCCGGATCCCGGCGCGAGGCGGCGTAGGGAAGTCGGCGGCGGCCGTGGCACGGGGTCCGGCGACCCAAGGCGACGGCGGCGGCTCGCGGGCGGCGAGGGCGCGAAGGCGGCACGGCAGGTCACCGGCGAACATGGCGGCGGCGGCGAGCCCCTGAGGCGGCGGAGGGAGGCGCGCCGCTCGGGCGCCTCACAGGTGGTGGCGCTAACCTCCTGGGCCGGGAGGGCCCGAACCGGGCCCCAGCGGGCTTCGGCGGTGAGTGGGAGGCGCGCCGCTGAGGTGGCGCTGCACGATTGGCACGGGAGGCGGCGGTGGGTGACGTGGCACAACGCCATTGGGCGGGAGGACGTGGCCGGCGGGATGGACATGTCCGGGCGCTGCGCGGAGATGCGTCCGGTGGCGCGGGGTAGAGGAAGACTAGGGTTTCGTCCGCAAAAATGGACGGGGAGGACATATTTATAGGTAGAGGGAGCTAGGAGAGTCCAAATGAGGTGCAGTTTTTGGCCACGCGATCATGATCGAACGACCGAGAGCCACTTTGGAAGGGTGTTGGGCTGCAACAAACACGAGGCCTTCTCGGTCCCTCAGTTAACCGTTGGAGCATCAAACGAAGTCCAAATGGTACGAAACTTGACAGGCAGTCTACCGGTAGTAAACCAAGGCCACTTGGCAAGTCTCGGTCCAATGCGGAAATGTTTAGTGCCCACACACGAAAAGAAGGTAGAAAGGGACACCGGAGGGGATAGGAGCGCCGGAATGCAAAACGGACTACGGGGAAAATGCTCGGATGCATGAGACGAACATGTATGCAAATGAAAAGCACGTGATTGCATGATATGCAATGCATGACACGCAAGCAATGACAAGGCAACAGCAGCGAATAACTGGATGACACCTGGCACATCGGTCTTGGGGTGTTACAACACTCCACCACTACGAGAGGATCTCGTCCTAAGATCTAGAATGGTTCTGGAGGGACAACGGAAGAGGAAGACAACAGGTAAAACTAAGTTGCTTCTTTGACAAACGAGTGAAACCAAAGAACCTTGAGAGGTTGAGCAAATTGAAAGAAAGGATACAACGGAGATGAACGAAGTTGAAAACACCCCGTTAGGAAAGAGGAACAAGGAAGAACAATTTCTTATAGCACTCCGGTTGAAAGAGATACAAGACTTGATAGGATGAAAAGGATTTGAGCAAAGGGGCACAACACTCCGGTTAAACAAGATAGAGAAGGAAAAAGACTTATATAATTTGGACAGCACTTTGACTGTAAATGGAAGAAATTCAACATGATCATGACAAACTGAGATGAGGAGTGAAAAGAGCAACATCACTAGACCTCCGGGGGAAAGAATAGAAGTTGGATCTTGGAAAGGAAAGAATTGAGAGGAAAAAGACATCTTCTACCACAATAGAATTTGAAAAGCATCCTTAAAAGAAGGGTTGAACGGAATTGTTGGAAAACCAACAACGAAAAGGATAAGCTTGATATGGTCTTATGGAATACACCTCAAATTATGAGGTGACAACCTGCCACTCACGGGAAAAAGAATTGGATTGGTATGAACAAGGAGACAAGAAACTTATTTCACCGGGAGGATAGCTGAAGAACTTGCGTCCTATATTAGCACCATAATAGCAACAATCCTTAGGGACGGTTTTTAGGTGAAATATAACCCAGGATAACTCCAACGAAGAGATTGGTGGATTGAGAAGAGCTCATGCTAGAAGAAATTGATGGGTTGAAAAGATGACTTGAGCAAAGAGAAAATGATGGATTTAAATATGTCACTCTTGGAAAACTTGTGATCCATGAAACACGAAGGGAAATTATCACGAATGACATAACACCACCTCAAAAGATAAGATAGTAAGAACTGCACTTCGGAATGCAAGATGAAGAATACTTGAACTCCTCTGAAAAGAATCTTGATGAACACTTCGAGAAGGGAATTAAATCCTTGATGAACCATCATGTAGAACCTTGATGAAGAACTCCGATAACAAAAAGAATTATCAAACGAAAGGAAAGAGAAGTTGAAAACACAAGGTGAATCCTTTTACCGATTTAGATGAATCTCCGCGACGAGATAAAGAGAAAACTTGGAGCTCCAGAAAAGAAGGATGAACAAATGGAAACAAGAATTTTTATGAACCTCCAAAATAAGGAATTAAATAACTTGGATGAAACAATAATAAGAATTACATTATGTGTATCCTTCACCAATTTAATTGATGACGAGAAAACGGATTTGGCATACTACTTATTCTCTTTGAAAAGGATTAAGATAGATATAGCATAAACTCAATGGACCACCGGTAGGATTGGAAAGAACAAATGAATGCATTGATATGCTAAACGAAGGAAGAAGAATCTTGGGAGAACCACCGTAAGAATTAAAATGAACGAAGAAAAGAGATGAATCACCGGTAAGAAATTGAAAACGAACAAAGATACTTCGGGAAATTTAGATACAAGAGAACGAAGAGATCAAGAGCTGATAAGAAAATACTTGAATGATGCACCGGTAAGATTTAGAGAAAAAGCGTTGAAAGCTGAGAATGAATAAATATGAGATGATGGGCTCCGAAGAATCAAACTGAAAAGACTCCTGAATTGCTCCGGATGGGTGAAAAGAATTCTCACTATCAAAAACAGTTATGAGAGGATGACATCAAGCTAGAGCCATGAATCTCTGAGAGAGCGGATAAATATGGAGGAAAAGTCTTCTTCGGTCTTCAAAACCTGAGAATGACGACGAGAAACACCAACAATAATTGTAGAGGCACTCCAGAATAAAAAATAGAAAGGTTGATCCAACGATGAAAAGAATTTGGAAGATCTTGCAGAAAAACATAAGACTGATGATAATTCATTCTTACGTCAAACTTCGAAAAGAAATTTTTAGGATAGCTCCGGGAAAATAAGAAGAGTCAGGTAAGATCCTGGGAAAAGACCTGTGGGTTAGGGCCCACTCAAAAGATACACCGTTGAACGATTTGAAGGAGAGATTGCACCGGTTGAATTAAATGACTTGAAAGAGATAACATCCTCGAAAGAGTTTGAACGAATGCAGAGTGGAAACACGAATCTCCGAGATATCTTGAGCACTCCGGAACAATTAAATAGCGAGAAGTGAATGAATATGAGGTGCACCGGCATGAGAAGGTATTTGAAACGAGGAAAAAGGATATGATCAACAAAGCTTGACTTGAAACCACCGGAGATGAAAAGAATGAAGAAAGATGAACTTGAGGCTCCGTTAGAATCTTCATGAGAAACATCGGATAAGAACATTGAAAGAAAGGAATGGAGAAAAAATTCACATTAATAAAATGGATATTTGATTAAGATATCTGATTCCTTGAAGAAAAGGGTGGGTGGGCGGGAAAAACAAAGGCAACTAGGAGACGGATGAAACAGACACCGTTGAGAAAACTTCGAATTGAACTTGCGGATGTTGAAATGGACGGATCCACTTGATGAGAAATAGGCCGGTTGAAAAGGATTGTCATGATAATCTCGATTATCAAGAAGGATTAGTATTCACATAGAAATACAAGAACACCATTTAGAGAAGGTATGGAATCAACATTTCACTTCGAAGCAACTCGAATACCACTACTCCAAAACAAACAGAGGATTGGCTTGCAGAATAAGCCGGAACAAACATATGATAGAGATTTCGTCCGAAGTTTTCGTGGTGGGCCTACACGGGCTCGATCGTACAGCACCATCATGTACAAGGCAGTGCACATGACATACGAAGCGTCCCCGAGTCGGCATATCCAAGGACTCTTTAAGACACAACGAGACCACTGTAAAACCAACCGTGAATAGGCGGACCACTAGACGTCGAACCCCAATTTCATATCATACATCTGTCGGAAAGATATCCTAAGAGCTACTCGAATTCCCACTTATAAAGTCCCAAAACTTTCCGGTTATGCAATTAGGTGTTGGGGATACAGGCGAAGCATAATATCTCACCCAAATCTAGCAAAACCTACATCCAGCCGTATCCATCCTTCAACACATAACCGAGAAAAACTTCGGAAATCGTCTACCTCAACCTTTGAAAAGCATCCGTTATACAAGTTATGGCAATACTCCCGAACTCCCGCCCCAGTACTGGGTGGCGTCGAGGTTATCTCACCAACAACTGCATAAAAGATATTTTCGATGTCGGCGTACTAAACTCAGGTATTCCAGAACTGCAACGATAAAATTGTGACGACAACACCTCGGAGCTCAACTCCCCGGGACACTGCCACAACCCCTAAATGACAGGAGGCACCAAGAACAATGTTCTCGTCACAAATCCATTGGAACGATTCCAAGATACCCGCGTGATCCTAAAAATTTTTTTAGTGAAATTTGAGAAGAGAAGAGTTAAAACTCTACGTCAGGATGCCTTACCAGAGCGATGAGGGGACTGGGGAGTAAAAAGAATTCCTAAACTCTCCGATATATGATTCCTAAATGACTCAAAACATTTTTCTAGACTCAACAACGGCTGCTAAAACGATCAATCAGGTGGGGCTCCTAAGGTCGGGGAAGGCTCTGATACCAACTTTTAACGCCCTTGATGCAGCTATATCTCCCACGTGTAGAAGCACGACTTAGAGGCATAACTGCATTGAAAGCAATGTCGCAAGTGAGGTAATCTTCACACAACCCAAGTAATACATAAGGGAAAGAGATACATAGTTGGCTTACAATCGACACTTCACACAATTACATGAATAAAGCATTACAACATCCAAATACAATCAAGGTCCGACTACGGAACCAAAATAAAAGAAGAACCCCAAATGCGACAAGGTCCCCGATCGACCCCAACTGGGCTCCACTACTGATCAACTAGAATGAAACGACACAAAGGACAAGATCTTCATCGAGCTCCTCCTGAGCTTGGTTGCGCCATCTGCACGGACTCATCGTCACCTGCAAGCTGGTTGTGGAAGTATCTGTGAGCCACGGGGACTCAGCAATCTCGCACCCTCGTGATCAAGACTATTTAAGCTTATGGGTAAGGTAAAGGTATGAGGTGGAGCTGCAGCAAGCGACTAGCATATATGGTGGCTAACATACGCAAATGAGAGCGAGAAGAGAAGGCAAAGCACGGTCGATTAAAGTATGATCAAGAAGTGATCCTAGAACAACCTATGTCAAGCATAACTCCAACACCGTGTTCACTTCCCGGACTCCGCCAGAAAGAGACCATCACGGTTACACACGCGGTTGATGTATTTTAATTAAGGTCAACTTCAGGTTTTCTACAACCGGATGTTAACAAATTCCCATCTGCCCATAACCGCGGGCACGGCTTTCGAAAGTTCAAATCCCGGTCAACGAAGGATATTCCTTCTAGAGGGAAGACCCGATCAGACTCGGAATCCCGGTTACAAGACATTTCGACAAGGTAAAACAAGACCAGCAAAGCCACCCGAATGTGCTGACAAATCCCGATAGGAGCTGCACATATCTCGCTCTCAGGGCACATCGGATTGTCCAAACTTCCGGTAGGCCAACCCAGAGTTGCCCCTGGTGGTCACCGGCGGCTGACAGGTTGGACCAACACTCAGAGGAGCACTGGCCAAGGGGGGGTTAAAATAAAGATGACCCTCGGGCTGTCTGACCCAAGGGAAAGTAAAGGCTAGGTGGCAAATGGTAAAACCAAGGTTGGGCCTTGCTGGAGGAGTTTTATTCAAGGCGAACTGTCAAGGGGTTCCCATTATACCCAACTGCGTAAGGAACGCAAAATCCAGGAACATAACACCGATATGACGGAAACTAGGGCGGCAAGAGTGGAACAAAACATCAGGCATGAGGCCGAGCTTTCCACCCTTAACCAAGTATATAGATGCATTAATTAAATAAGAGATATTGTGATATCCCAACAAGTAAACATGTTCCAACAAGGAACAACATCTCCATGTTCCAACAAGGAACAAACTTCAATCTTCACCTGCAACTAACAACGCTATAAGAGGGGCTGAGCAAAGCGGTAACATAGCCAAACAACGGTTTGCTAGGACAAGGTGGGTTAGAGGCTTGGTTCAACAATATGGGAGGCATGATAATCAAGTGGTAGGTATCGCAGCATAGGCATAGCAAAAGAGCGAGCAACTAGCAAGCAAAGATAGAAGTGATTTCGAGGGTATGGTCATCTTGCCTGAAATCCCGCAAGGAAGAAGAACGAGTCCATGAAGAAGAAAAACGGACATAGTCGAGCGGGTCCTCACAAACACGACGTTATCGGAACCAACCCGAGGAAGCAAACACCGGAAAGAAGCACACAACATAGTAAACAATCAACACATGAACATGGTATGATATGCGGGATGCGGTATGTGATGCATATGCATGATTTGACAAGGAATGATTGAACCTGGCCTCAACATGGAAATCCAAGAGTGCCACTGGAAAGGTGAGGTGATTTTGGTTGTAAAGATCACCGGAATCGGATGCACGGTTTGGAAATGGCAAGCAAATCAAATATGGCACCGGTCTGCAATATACAGGAAGTAGCCATCTAAATGCAACAAGACAAACATGCTACAGCACCCAAACATGGCAACAAAATAGATGGCAAGGATCCATTCATGAAGCTTAACAAAAGATGAACACTGAGCTATGGCCAATTCATCCATTAACAGGTTCAAACAAGCATGGCAAAAGTGCAATTGGTAAACAGATTTCAGAATTTGGAGCATGAAAACTATATGCTACAAGGCCTGAACATGGCAAAGTAAAGCATGACATGGAGCTACTCAAAGAGCTTAACAAAATTCCCTTGGTGACCTTGAGTCAAAAGGGATCAAAAAATACAATTGCAAGCATGTGAACATGGCAAAAACATAATCAGATCATAGACTTAGTGAAAAAACTGGAGCATGCAAATCAGATATCAAGTAGGCATGTTCACGAGCTCGATGCACTCACTACAGAGGTAGGCATGACAATCTAAGCATGCACCCATCAAGAATACACATTATACAAGCTCGAAATGGCAAGAACAACAACATAGCATGCACGGATCAACTACAACATCCTCGTCAAAATCGCTAACAAGTAGACAATCTGCCCAGGTTCACGAAATAGCAAAAGTAGAGCTCCATTGACTCAAGCTAGGGTGCTCCATAATTGCAAACAAAGACATGGATGGATAGAGCACTACAAGAATAAAAGAACATCCTTACTAATCATCCTCAAAAGAGGCGCGGATCACTAGGAAACAACATGAACATATGGCATATTGATAAAACAGATCAAGGACTTAGTGGAAATGCTAAGTCCCTGAAATCGGCGTTAACAAATGCACCAATTTGCAAGCTTGTGCTAGTCACCACACACATCACAAAAATACATGGATAGAACCTCTGGAAAGACGGCAAGGCATATAACAAAACATATGTAGAACTCAGGGGCATATCATGCACACATTAATCATGGCAAAAATGACAAATAGCTATTTGGTGCAGTAGATCTGACAATTATCTCAAATAGCTCTCTTCCAACAGCATTTAGGGCATCAAGATGAGCTCAAATGAAAATGCTGCAATGAGATGAAATGATGTACTCTCTGAGACGAATATTTTGATATGCTACACACCCAAAACGGAGCTACGGATGCAAAGTTATGATGCGATGAAGATGGGCATGTGAATCTGGAAATTTCGGGGACTTCGTAGAAATTATACCCTCGAGGTAAAAGTCAACGGCACAGAATCCGAGGTTCGCCGGCGCGGTTCTCGCCGGAGATGGCGGGGAGAGGAGTGGACCTCACCGGAGATGGCGGATCCGGGCCGGATCTCGCTAGATCCGGCCGGATCCCGGCGCAGGGCGGCGTAGGGAGGTCGGCGGCGGCCGTGGCGCGGGGTCCGGCGACCCAAGGCGACGGCGGCGGCTCTCCGGGGGCGAGGGCGCGAAGGCGGCGCGGCAGGTCACCGGCGAACATGGTGGCGGCGCCGAGCCCCTGAGGCGGCGGAGGGAGGCGCGCCGCTCGGGCGCCTCACGGGTGGCGGCGGCAACCTCCTGGGCCGGGAGGGCTCGAACCGGGCCCCGGCGGGCTTCGGCGATGAGTGCGAGGCGCGCCGCTGAGGTGGCGCTGCGCGATTGGCGCGGGAGGCGGCGGTGGGTGATGTGGCACAACGCCATTGGGCGGGAGGACATGGCCGGTGGGATGGACATGTCCGGGCGCTGCGCGGAGATGCGTCCGGTGGCGCGAGGTAGAGGAAGACTAGGGTTTCGTCCGCGAAAATGGACGGGGAGGACATATTTATAGGTAGAGGGAGCTAGGAGAGGCCAAATGAGGTGCGGTTTTTGGTCACGCGATCATGATCGAACGACCGAGATGATGGAGGAGGTTTAAGTGGGTTTTGGGCCACTTTGGAAGGGTGTTGGGTTGCAACACACACGAGGCCTTCTCGGTCCCTCGGTTAACCGTTGGAGCATCAAACGAAGTCCAAATGGTACGAAACTTGACAGGCAGTCTACCGGTAGTAAACCAAGACCGCTTGGAAAGTCTCGGTCCAATGCGGAAATATTTAATGCCCACACACGAAAAGAAGGTAGAAAGGGACACCGGAGGGGATAGGAGCGCCGGAATGCAAAACGGACAACGGGGAAAATGCTCGGATGCATGAGACGAACATTTATGCAAATGAAAAGCACATGATTGCATGATATGCAATGCATGACACGCAAGCAATGACAAGGCAACAGCAGCGAATAACTGGACGACACCTGGCACATCGGTCTCGGGGCGTTACAGGCAAGCTTGGCGATACGGATATGAAGATCTCCTACCATTGTAACCGACTTTGTGTAAACCTAACCCTCTCCGGTGTCTATATAAATCGGAGGGTTTTAGTCCGTAGGACAAGATACACATCAACAATCATACCTTAGGCCAGCTTCTAGGGTTTAGCCTCTTCGATCTCGTGGTAGATCTACTCTTGTACTACCCATATCATCAATATTAATCAAGCCGGACGTAGGGTTTTACCTCCATCAAGAGGGCCCGAACCTGGCTAAAACTTCGTGTCCCTGGCCTCCTGTTACCATCCGACCTAGATGCACAGTTCGGGACCCCCTACCCGAGATTCGCCGGTTTTGACACCGACATTGGTGCTTTCATTGAGAGTTCCTCTGTGTCGTCGCCGTCAGGCTCGATGGCTCCTACGATTATCAATAGCGATGCAGTCCAGGGTGAGACCTTCCTCCCCGAACAGATCTTCGTCTTCGGCGGCTTCACACTGCGGGCTAATTCACTTGGCCGTATGGAGCAGATCGAAAGCTACGCCCCTGGCCGTCAGGTCAGATTTGGAAGTTTAAACTACACGGCTGACATCCGCGGGGACTTGATCTTCGACGGATTTGAGCCACTACCAAGAGTGCCGCACTGTCCCGACGAGCATGATCTAGCTCTGCCGCCGAACAGTGCCCTGGAGGCCGCACCCGCATCAGCTTCGACCCTTAATTCGGAGCCAACTGCGCCGATCGAGGATGGGCGGTTGGACGCCACCTCGGGGGCTGCGATCCCAACAGCGATTGAGCCGAACACCAGCCCCGTACTCTGTGAGACTCGTGACTCCAAGGAGCCGGAATCCTCTCCGGACTCCGAACCCTCCGCGCCCCTGCCGATCGAATCCGATTGGGCGCTGATCATGGAGTTCACTACCGCGGACATATTTCACCACTCGCCTTTCGGCGATATCCTGAAGACACTGAAGTCTCTCTCTTTATCAGGAGAGCCTTGGCCGGACTACGATCAGCAAGGTTGGGGTACGGATGATGAAGAAATTCAAAGCCCACCCACCACCCACTTTGTAGCCACTATCGACAACTTAACCGACATGCTCGACTTCGACTCCGAAGACATCGACGGTATGGACGCCGATGAAGGAGATGATGAAGAACCAGCGCCTACCAGGCCCTGGAAAGCCACCTTGTCATATGACATTTACATGGTGGACACCCCAAAAGAAGGAGATGGCGATGGAACAGCGGAGGATGACCCCTCCAAAAAATAGCCTAAGCGCCGGCATCAGCGGCGCCGCTCAAAATCCTGCCAAAACAAATACGGTGATTCCAGCATGGGAGATAATAATACTCCGGAAAGTGCCGAAGAAAACCCCCTCCAGCAAGATTTAGCACAGGAGGATGGAGAAACCAGCCCTCAGGAGAGAGCGGGAGACAGAGAGGTCGAGGACGATAATTATATGCCTCCCTCCGAAGACGAGGCAAGCCTCGACGACGACGAATTCGTCGTGCCAGAGGATCCCATCGAGCAAGAGCGTTTTCAACGCAGGCTTATGGCCACGACAAGAAGCCTCAAGAAAAAACAGCAACAGCTTAGAGCTGATCAAGATTTGCTAGTCGACAGATGGACTGAAGTCCTTGCGGCCGAAGAGCACAAACTCGAACGCCCCTCCAAGAGCGACCCAAAGCGCAGGTTGCTACCCCGATTAGAGGAGGAAGCACTTGATGCGGCCGACCGGCCACCTCGTGGCCGCGACAGAGAGGCCTCTCGGCCCTCCACTCAAGCCACACCCCGTACCAAGGCACAGGAATATGCGCTGGACTTACGAGATATGTTCGAGGACAAGGCAAGGCAAACAAGATCGATATACGGATCGCGGGGGCACCCCACGGCTAGAGACGGTAACCGTCACGCCGGCCACAAATTCGGCAGGGCCGAACACAGTAGACAAAGCTCATTGGAGCTATGTCATGATATAGCCCAGTACTGAGGCGCCGCACACCCACTATGCTTCACAGACGAAATAATGGATCATCAAATCCCCGAGGGTTTCAAACCCGTAAACATCGAATCATATGATGGCACAACAGATCCTGCGGTATGGATCGAGGATTATCTCCTTCATATCCACATGGCCCGCGGCGATGATTTCCACGCCATCAAATACCTCCCACTCAAGCTTAAAGGACCAGCTCGGCATTGGCTTAACAGCTTGCCACCAGGATCAATCAGTTGTTGGGAGGACCTGGAAGCCGCATTCCTCGACAATTTCCAGGGCACTTATGTGCGACCCCCCAGACGCCGATGACCTAAGTCACGTAATTCAGCAGCCAGAGGAATCGGCCAGGCAATTCTGGACATGGTTCCTAACAAAGAAAAATCAAATAGTCGACTGTCCGGACGCTGAGGCCCTAGCAGCCTTCAAGGACAATATCCGTGATGAGTGGCTGGCCCGGCACCTTGGACAGGAAAAGCCGAAATCTATGGCAGCACTCACGACACTCATGACCCGCTTTTGCAAGGGAGAAGACAGCTAGCTTGCTCATAGCAACAATATGACCAAGAACCCTGGTAATTCGGACACCAGGGACAGTAGTGGCAGGTCGCGTCGCAACAAGCAGAAGCGCCGCATTAATGGCGGCAATGCTGAGGATACGACAGTTAATGCCGGATTCATAGGCTCTAAATCCGGTCAGCGGAAAAAGCCATTCAAAAGGAATCCTAGGGGTCCGTCCAGTTTGGATCGAATACTCGACCGCTTGTGCGAGATACATGGCACCCCCGAAAAGCCGGCCAATCACACCAACAGGGATTGTTGGGTGTTCAAGCAGACAGGCAAGTTAAACGCCGAAAATGAAGACAAGGGGCTGCATAGCGATGACGACGAGGAGCCCCGGCCGCCGAACAACAGTGGACAGAAGGGTTTTCCCCCACAAGTGTGGACGATGAACATGATATACGCAACCCACGTCCCCAAAAGGGAGCGGAAGCACGCGTTAAGGGATGTATACGCGGTAGAGTCAGTCGCCCCAAAGTTCAACCCATGGTCCTCCTGCCCAATCACCTTTGATCGAAGGGACCATCCCACTAGCATCCGTCATGGCGGATTCGCCGCATTGGTTCTAGACCCAATTATTGACGGATTTCATCTCACTAGAGTCCTTATGGACAGCGGCAGTAGCCTGAACCTGCTTTACCAGGATACAGTGCGGAAAATGGGCATAGATCCCTCGAGGATTAAGCCCACCAAAATGACCATTAAAGGCGTAATACCAGGTGTAGAGGCCAACTGTACAGGCTCAGTCACACTTGAAGTGTTCTTCGGATCTCCGGATAATTTCTGAAGCGAGGAGTTAATCTTCGACATAGTCCCGTTCCGCAGTGGTTATCACGCACTGCTCGGGCGAACCGCATTCGCCAAGTTCAATCGGTACCGCACTACGCATACCTTAAGCTCAAGATGCCAAACCCTCGAGGAGTAATTACGGTCAATGGAAACACCGAACGCTCCCTCTGAACGGAGGAGCACACGGCGGCCCTTGCAGCGGAAGTACAAAGCAGCCTCTCCAGGCAGTTCTCCAGTCCGGCCACTAAACGACCAGACACCGTCAAGCGCGCCCGGAGTAACATACAACAAGACGGCCTGGCACGATCCGAGCAGGCGTAGCAATGCGGCCCCAACCCCAACCCTCGCAAAAAGGCGATGCCAGTACTTCGCGTACATAACTACGCTCTAGAGATACCATGGGTACAGGGGGAGGGGCACCACACGGCACGCCCGAAACACGGCTTAAACCGTACCAGGGGCTGCCGATTTTTTAATTTTCTCTTACTTTTAGGACTCCATCCTTCGGAAGGCCTGTTCGGCAGTTCAATTGCCGCACAAACGATGCAAGATCCAGGGAAGCAGACAAGCCACGCCGCATTACGGAACTCCCAGGTGGTCTCTATCACGAGCAGTATACCTGTTCAGCATACTATTCCGCAGCTTGCCCCTGGAACGGACATGTTAACTAGTCCAACCTTTCACTTATCGCATTATTTGTGTCGTTCTGCTTTGATCGCAGCCCTTTTTAATAAACAATGCATAGCTTTCATCTATTTTTGCATTACCTTTTTTCTTTATATATGTTCCTTAACGACATGTTGCACCAGTACACGTTGGTACGGCCAAAATACGCCAGGGGCTTTAGTACCCCTCAATATGGTGTGAGAAGTCTGAACACTTTAACAAGTGCGGCACCCCGAACTCATAGCATTATATGCATCGGCTCCGAATCATGTCTTGGGTCAATAGTTGGGTTTGCCCGGCTCCTATGTTTTGGTGCCTTACGTTCCTCTATATCGGCTAAGGTAGCACTAGGAGAACCACTGCGATTGTGCCCCACTTGAGCTGGGTTGAGCACCTCAGTGGAGAAAGCTAAAACTGACTATCATGATGAAGCGAGAGCTGATCGCTATTCGAGAGGTTTTTCGAGTCCCTAAAGACTTATGCCGCTTAGGGCGAGGAGCCAGCTCTGTCCGGCCAAGGCGTGGATAGCGCCCCGAACTCGGTCTTCCGAATACCAGGGGCTTCGCCGAAATTTAAAATTATAGAATTCTATGGCTAAGTGAGAGTGTTCACGCATTATAGTCTGATTGCCTTGTTCATTGGGCTGAGCGCCTCCCTCGAAGGACCCAAACATGGGAAAAAGAGCGCTCAGGTTTATCCCCGAACACCCCAGCACTAGCGGCACGGGGGCAGAAGCCGGCGACTCGCCATCTCTCAGAATTGATAAACAGCTGCACAGAAGGTAATATTTTAAATTCCAACAGCATTGCTTAGCGCATATGAACAAGTTTTCAGCGCACAGGACAAAACGAGCAAGTTTCACTCAAAAATTACATCCCTAGAACATTCATCCGCCACAAGGCAGGCACCCTTCAGAACATCCTTATAGTAATTCTCGGGCTTGCGATGCTCTTTCCCCGGCGGTGGCCCGTCCTTCACAAGCTTCTCAGCATCCAGCTTGCCCCAGTGCACCTTAGCACGGGAAAGGGCCCTACGGGCACCTTCAATGCAGACGGAGCGCTTGATGACTTTGAGCCTTGGACAGGCCTCCACCAGCCGCCGCACCAGCCCGAAATAGCTCCCAGGCAGAGCCCCTCCAGGCCACAGCCGAACAATGAGGCCCTTCATGGCATGTTCGGCCACCTTGTGGAGCTCGACCAATTGCTTCAGCTGGTCGCTCAGGGGCACGGGGTGTCCGGCCTCAGCATATTGAGACCAGAACACCTTCTCTGTCGAGCTGCCCTCCTCGGCTCGATAGAATGCGGCGGCATCGGCCACACTCCGGGGAAGATCTGCGAATGCTCCTGGAGAGCTCCGGATTCGGGTAAGTAACAATTAACTCACGTTTATGTGTTTGCTTTGCATAAAGAATGCCTTACCCGCCGCTATCTTCTTCACCTCATCCAACTCCTGGAGTGTCTTCTGGGATTCGGCCTTGGCAGAATTGGCATTTTCAATAGCCACCGCGAGCTCAGACGCTCGCGTCTTTGAGTCAAGCTCCAAAATCTCATGTTTTTCCATAAGAGCCTGGAGCTCTTGCCGTACCTTGCCAACCTCGGCCTCATACTTCTCCCGCTCGGTGCGCTCCGAGGCCGCCCTCTTCTCGGCCTCGACCAGCGCTTGCTTAAGGGTCGCCACCTCAGACGTGGCCCCTATAATAGCCACGATAATCCTGTCATTCATTGCAATTGCACCTTTTTATACATATTTAAAAACAAGGTATTTCTTACCTTCATTGTCCTCGAGCTGCTTCTTGGCACGCCCGAGCTCTTGCTCGGACCGCTCGAGGTTCTGCTTTAGTGTGTCCACTTCTGCAGTCAGTGCGGCGGACGCAAGCAGAGAAGCCTGCACACGCATATTGACTCATTTTTGTTAGACTCCTGCAAATTTTATTTGATCCTCTATTCGGCTTTTCTTCCCGAATGCCAAACAGAGCATCAGGGGCTACTGTCTATGCGGTAATATTATTTACACATTCTTTACTTACCTCAAAGCCTGTTAAAAGGCTAGTACAAGCTTTAGTCAGTCCGCTCTTGGCGGACTGAACCTTCTGGACCACCGCACTCATAATAGTGCGGTGCTCCTCGTTGATGGAGGCGCCTTGGAGCGCCTCCAACATATTGTCCGGCGCCTCCGGTTGGACGAGGGCCACTGGCACGGTGGGCTTGCTCCTCTTGGAAGGAGGTCCCCCGCCGGACTCTGGAACCTTTGAGGGTTCCGGAGCGGTGTCCGGCCTAGAGCTAGACTTGGAGCCCTGGGAGGTTTCATCCCCTTTACTCCTGGAGTCCGGGAGGTCGCCTTGCGGCGCCTCCAGGACCACCTCCTCCCGGCTTGGAACCTGTTGGGACAACACTTCGGTGTCGTCTGTAGGGCGGGGGAGGAAGCCGTCGGAAGTGAGTTCACATCCGACGAGTCCAGTGAACCGCTCGACGACGCGTCGAGCTGGTCTTTGGGTGGGCTGCATAAACATATTCGACGTAAGGGAAAGTTGTGCAATAAACGAATACTATGAATTACTCTGGTATCCGGATACTTACGATTTTTCCAGGGGCTTGGCCCTCGGCTGCCACTCCTCTCCGCCATCGTCAGCGTCGGTGGAGTGGTCTGGAGGAAGGGTTTTACCCTTCTTGGACCCTCCGGCCTCCCCAGAGAGGGCGGCCTTCCTTTTCTTCTCTCCTCCCGCTAGAGGGGGAGAGGTCTCTTCTTCTTCCTCCTCGTCTTCACGGGAGGAATGCGCCTCGGAACCGTCGGATGATGGATCCGACACCTCCTGGTGACGGGCAGTCTTTCGAGTCCACGTGGCCTTTTTCGCGGCCTTCTTCTCCGGCACCACATAGGGTGCCGGAACCAGCAGCTTCGCCAAGCGAGCGTCCGTTGGGCCTTCGGGCAAAGGAGCCGGACAGTTGATCTGTCCGGATGTCACCTGCCAATCCTGTCAAAGGTAAGGGAGCTTAGATCCCGCATGAAGTCAAACTATGAAAAATTGATACCCTGTAAAAGGAAAAAAAATAGCGTACCACATGAGCATGACGCTGCGTACTGAATCCGTGATCCTCGATAGCGGATGCGGGGGCCTCGGCGCCCTTGAAAAGCACCTTCCAGGCATCTTCGTATGTCGTGTCGAAGAGCATGCTTAGAGTTTGGTGCCGCGCCGGGTCAAAATCCCACAGGTTGAAAGCCCGTTGTTGACACGGGAGGATCAAGCGGATGAGCATAACCTGGACTACGTTGACAAGTTTGAGCTTCTTGTCCACCAGGGTTTGGATGCATGTTTGGAGTCCGTTCAGCTCTCCTTTCTTACCCCACGACAGGACCATCTCCTTCCAGGAGGTGAGCCGTGTAGGGGGTCCGGATCGAAACTCGGGGGGTGCGACCCATTCGGCGTCGTGCGGCTCGGTGATGTAAAACCACCCCGATTGCCACCCCTTCAGGGTCTCCACAAAGGAGCCCTCGAGCCATAGGACGTTGGCCATCTTGCCCATCATGCCGCCTCCGCACTCCGTCTGGTTGCCGCGCACCACCTTCGGCTTAACATTGAAAGTCTTGAGCTATAGGCCGAAATGGGGGCGGATGAGGAGGAAAGCCTCGCACACGATGATAAACGCCGAGATGTTGAGGACAAAGTTGGGGGCCAGATCGTGGAAATCCAGGCCATAGTAGAACATGAGCCCCCGGACGAATGGGTGGAGAGGGAAGCCCAGTCCGCGGAGGAAATGGGGGAGGAACACCACCCTCTCATGGGGCCTAGGGGTGGGGATGAGCTGCCCCTTTTCGGGAAGCCGGTACGCGATGTCATTAGATAGGTATCCGGCCTTCCTCAGCTTTTTGATGTGTCCCTCCGTGACGGAGGAGACCATCCACTTGCCTCCCGCTCCGGACATGGCCGGAGAAGGTTGAGGTGGGGAGTGCGGACTTGGGCGCTGGAGCTCGAGTGCGCAAGAATGGATAGGCGAAGGAGGAAGAAGGTGTAGGTGAAAAGGTGGATCCTTATCCCCTTATATGGGTGGACGCAACTACACGTCCCCACCAGCCTGGTAAAACTCGCTTATCTCCAAGCGCCGTAATCAATGGCGCGGTTGGGTTACCCACGCCCATATTGATGAGAATCCTGGGATAAGGGGACACGATCTCTGCTTTAACAAGACATTCCAAGGAAACCGCCTCGCATAACGCGCTGAGGTGGGATAATGAAACGACTCGGATAAAGGCTTGGCCGTGGTGTGTCACGCTACGGAATATGTCAGCAGATTAGATTGGTGTAAATATTATTCTCTCTATGGCAATATGTGGAAACTTATTTTGTAGAGCCGGACACTATCTTTGTGTTCAAAATCTTCTATGAAGTACTTGGAGGAGGAACCCGCCTTGCATGCCGAAGACAATCTGTGCGCCGGACTCGTCGTCATTGAAGCCTGGTTCAGGGGCTACTGAGGGAGTCCTGGATTAGGGGGTGTTCGGATAGTCGGACTATACCTTCAGCCGGACTCCTGGACTATGAAGATACAAGATTAAAGACTCTGTCCCGTGTACGGAAGGGACTTTCCTTGGCGTGGAAGGCAAGCTTGGCGATACGGATATGAAGATCTCCTACCATTGTAACCAACTTTGTGTAACCCTAACCCTCTCCGGTGCCTATATAAATTGGAGGGTTTTAGTCCGTAGGACAAGATACACATCAACAATCATACCTTAGGCTAGCTTCTAGGGTTTAGCCTCTTCGATCTCATGGTAGATCTACTCTTGTACTACCCATATCATCAATATTAATCAAGCAGGACGTAGGGTTTTACCTCCATCGAGAGGGCACGAACCTGGGTAAAACTTCGTGTCCCTTGCCTCCTGTTACCATCCGGCCTAGACGCATAGTTTAGGACCCCTACCCGAGATCCGCCGGTTTTGACACCGACACCCCTGCTTTATGAGCATTGAACCTTGTGTAATGGAGGGGAGCTAGGGTCCTGGCGCACTCTATATAAGCCACCCCATCCTCTGGGACAAGGGTTCGCACTTTCTGTAATTCACACACATATATTCAGTCAACCACCTTTGGGCTTCGAGACGTAGGGTTGTTACTTCCTCCGAGAAGGGCCTGAACTTGTAAACTCGTGTGTACAACTCATCCATAGCTAGGATCTTGCCTCTACATTCCTACCCCCCTATTCTACTATCAGTCTTAGGACCACGATAGATGGCGTACAAGAAACTAGAGAAAGGGGGGAACCAACCCGACAAGTATGTTCTGCAGGGAGAAGGGGTAGAAGGAGTCACCCGAGGCTTCCGGCTTGGCAGAGCCGACCCGGAGTGCCGTCTCTCCCCCCTCAATGTCGTCGCCTGCCATCAGCAGGAGCACGGTAGCGAGCTGCTTCTCTTCAGTGATAGTAGACGTGCTCAGGGCTGGCTCGAAACAAGAAGTCGGACGCGTAGCCAAGGCCGAAGATTTTGCATTGTTGGTGGCCATCAGCGGCAAGTTCAGGGGAATGATTCAACAGATCTGGAGGCGCTTGGAGCAGAGGAATAAAGGGATCTGGAGAAAGACGAAGGAAAGGCAATAAAGGCTCTACACCAAGCACCAGCCTTTTTGTTAACCTGGAATGTTGCCAAGGCTGCGTGGGGGAGCGGAGATGGCCACATCCCATCAATCGCCATGCATCAACCAAGGCCACAGGCGGTTAGGGCCCGCGGTGCTCTGCACTTGCCTTTGGCTTCATCCTGAAGCAAAGTTCGAGCACGCCTTGGGCCCGGGGGCTACTGTCGGCGTTCTGGGAACCGGGTAGCTAGACTTGCCTGCCTGCGGCCCACGGCATGGCTCGCCAACGGCCTGGTACGGCCTAGCTTTAGCATCAACAATCCAAGACCCTCGCGAGGGGCCGATCCTCGTGAGGCGGGCGACACCAAGACCTCCATGGGGAGCGGCCTCCCCAGGCTGGCTCCTGAGGAGTGGAGATTTCTATGCAGGCTTCACCTCACGAGGATCGGATGGCGTGAGCCACAATGACCAAGGCCGGGCGGGTGTCTGCGGGTGTAGTGTACCAGTTTCCTCTTTGGTGCTAAGAAGGCAAGCGCAGACGCGGAGAGCCGAGGAACCAACCAAAGGTTTCTGATGTAGTGTAGAACCCCAATTGGCCGATATTTCACGAAAGGAGTGAATCCCGCGACGAACACGAAGAACAAGAGGGGGGAAAGGGGGGAAACACAAGGGAAATCACAAGAGAATCACTAAACCAACACAAGAAAGTCACACATGTGCTAGATCCTCGAATACATAGGTTTCACATGGTACACGATCAACTAAGGACGATACAAGGGTAACGGTCTTCTCCGTGAGGAGGTCTTGATGTTCTTCCCTAAAGAGGGGTCTTGAATCCGCTTGGGGGATCTTCTCCGTAGGAGGCTCGAATCTCCGAGGAGAAGGTAACCAAGTGGATGAGTAAAGCTCTCACACGAAATATAAGCTAATCCTTTGCTAACCCTAGAAAGTTGGACGAGGTGGAGTATATATAGTCCTAGTGCAAAAGAGGGGGGCGAAGGGGTACATGGGCTGCGGCCCAACTCGAAATGGTGCACAGGCGTCGGATGTCCGGGGGTCACCGGTCGTCCGGAGGCTCGCGAGGGTCCGGACGTCTGGTGCCTGTCGGACATCCATAGATTCTTCTCGGGTGGTCTTCGGTCGGACGTCCGGTCGGGGTCGGACGTCCGGGCGTCGGTCGTCCGTCGGGCGTCGGATGTTCGTGGGTTTTGGCTCGGGTGTGGAAACACCGGTCGTCCCAAGGGGGCCGGACGTCCGAAGCCTGGAGGTTGTCGGACGTCTGGGATCTGTCGGTCATCCGAAGCCTAGGGACTTCGAGCAGTTCTCCTTCTAGTCCCATGCACTTGGCATCCTCACCGTCTTGTCCGTTGAGTGTAGTTGGTCCGTGGCTTTCCTCCAAGTACCTGATCACACATAGGGTTTCCACTTTAGGTAGTAGCCAATTCTCATGCATGGAAAGTGGAAGTTCGGAGAGGAGTGAGTTCACCTTATCTTTGATAGCCTTGGCTCGGGCTCTTGTCATTGGTCCAAGTGGTGATGTTGGAGGTGTAGGTGCGTCCATGGGGATGATCGTGGGATGCTCCGCATCATCTCCCCTCCCTTGGGGAAGATCCTTCCTCGGACCAAATTCTTCATCACCATGGAAGGGAGAAATATCTTTGACATTGAAGATGTCGCTCATGTTGTACTTGTAGCGCGGGAGGTCGATCTTGTAAGTGTTGTTGTTGTATCGTGCAAGCACCTTGAAGGGTCCATCCGCTCACAGTCGAAGCTTGGACTTGCGTTCTTGTGGAAAGTGATCCTTGCGAAGGTGTAGCCACACAAGATCACCTATGTTGAAGACCATAGGTTGCTTGTTGTAGTTGAGCTTGGACGCAAGGCGTTGAACTTGGCGCTCCATGGTGTTCCTTGTGTCTTCATGCACCTTCTTGAGATGTGTCGCTCTTGTGCTAGCGTCCAAATTGATGCGCTCTTGGAGTGGTAAAGGGAGAATGTCCAATGGTGACAAAGGGTTGAACCCATAGACGACCTCAAAGGGGGACTTGCCGATTGTTTAGTGTCTTGCTCGGTTGCAGGCGAACTCGGCGCTAGGTAGGCACTCCTCCCACTCCTTGATGTTCTTCTTGATGAGTACTCGAAGTACAGCGGAGAGTGCGGTTAGTAACATCTGTTTGGCCATCGGTTTGTGGATGATACACCATGGAGAAAACTAGCTTGATTCCGAGCTTGGCGCATAGGGTCTTCCAAAAGTAGCTAAGGAACTTGACGTCGCAGTCCGAGACGATAGTCTTTGTCACTCCATGTAGACGCAATATGTCCCTACAAAAGAGATTAGCAACATGTGAAGCATCATCTATCTTGTTGCAAGGAATGAAATGTGCCATTTTTGAGAAATGGTCCACAACGACAAATACCGAATCCTTCCCATTTTGAGTCCTAAGCAAACCAAGTACAAATTCCATGCTAATGTCTTCCAATGGTTGATATGGAATTGGTAGAGTCATATAAAGGCCATGGGATTGAGCCTTGGACTTAGCTTTGCGACATGTAGAGCATTAGTTGGTGAAGCGGTTGACGTCGTGAAACATCTTTGGCCAGAAGTAGTTCTTCGAGAGTGTAGCGAATGTCTTGTCGCATACTAAATGTCCCATTAAACCTCCTCCATGAGATTCCTGCAAAAGCAACAAACAAAGAGAATACTTGGGGATACAAAGTTTGTTAGCTCTCATAAGATATCCATCTTTGATGTAATAGCGTTCGCAAGAGGTGTGCAACAAACACTTGGCATAAGGAGTAGCAAAAGAAGGATCATGCTCATACAAGTCTTTGATATGATCAAATCCAATGACATCCAATTCAAGTTGAGTGACAAGCATGCGTACACGGGAAAGGGCATCCTCCACAATGTTTTCTTTACCCTTAATGTACGTGATGACATAAGGAAAAGACTCAATAAATTCACTCCATTTAGCATGAAGCTTGTTCAACTTGGTTTGGGCCTTAAGATACTTGAGTGTTTTATGATCGGTATGAATGATAAACTCATGTGGGTGAAGATAGTGTTCCCATTCATGCAAAACACGGACTAAAGCATATAGCTCTTTGTCATAGATGGGGTAATTGAGTTGCACGCTGGAGAGTTTCTCACTAAAGTAAGCTATGGGGCGCTTCTCTTGCGTTAACACGCCTCCTATGACATTACCACTAGCATCACAATGAATATCGAAGGGTTTGTCAAAGTTGGGTAAAGCAAGCATGGGAGCATGAGTAAGCAAATTCTTAAGATAATTGAAAGCGGTATCTTGGGATGGTCCCCCAAAAAAAGGCGCATTCTTCTTGCTCAAAGCATGCAAAGGCGAAGCAATGGTGCTAAAGTCCTTCACAAAGCGACGATAGAAACCCGCAAGGCCAAGAAAGCTACGCACTTCTTGCAAATTCGTTGGTTGTGGCTAAGTCTTAATAGCATTGATCTTGGACTCATCAACATGAACACCCTTAGAAGAAACAACAAAACCTAAGAAAATGAGCTTGTCAACGCCAAAAAGGCATTTCTCCATATTTGCATAGAGATGCTCTTTTCGAATAGTTTGCAAAACGGTTCGAACATGGGTGACATGATATTTAAGAGATTTTCTATAAACAAGGATATCATCAAATTAGACCACAACAAATATACCAATGTAAGGGCGAAAGACATGATTCATAAGACGCATAAAAGTACCCGGTGCTTCCGATAGACCCATAGGCATGACTAACCACTCATACAAGCCAAACTTGGTTTTGAAAGTGGTTTTCCATTCATCGCCCTCTTGTATGCGGATTTGATAGTAACCACTCCTAAGATCAATTTTAGAAAAGATAGTGGCACCACTAAGTTCATCAAGCATATCGTCAAGGCGTGGAATGGGATACCTATAGTGAATGGTGATAGCATTGATAGGTCTACAATCAGAGCACATGCAAAAGCTACCATCTCGTTTTGGCACAAGAATTACTGGGACGGCACAAGGGCTCAAACTTTCACGCACATGTCCATGGTCTATGAGATGCTTTACTTGCCTATGTATTTCTTTGGTTTCTTCGGGGTTGACGCGGTAGGGAGCATTGTTCGGAAGTGGTGCTCCGGGGATGAGGTCGATGCGGTGCTCAATGCCTCGTAGTGGAGGTAGTCCCGGAGGTAGCTCATCTGGGAAAACGTCATGGAATTCCTGCAACAGAGAAGACAACACTAGAGGAAGAGTGTGAGCAGTGTTAGTTTGTGGTGCATTGTCCTTGCACACAATGACGTAGTGTAGGACACTAGATGGGTTCTCACACACTCCTCTTATCTCACTTTTGGTGGAAAATAGGACGAAGTTCTTCTTTTCGCTCATCGTGGAGGTGTTCGATTTGGGCTTGTGGCTCTCACTCTCTTTTTGGTGGCTTGCTCTCTAACTAGGATCTCCATGATGGGTGGTTTGCTTGTCGGCGATCACTTGGCTTGGCGACATTGGACGGAGGACGTACTCCTTGCCCTTCATCTTGAAGATGTAGTGGTTCATTCGGCTGTTCTGGATGAATCCTCTATCAAATTGCCATTGGCGTCCAAGGAGAAGATGGCAAACGGTCATTGGAACGACGTCGCACTCCAAGGTGTCTTCGTAGGCACCAATTTTGAAGGAGACTTGTACTCGATGCTTGACTTGGATAGTGCCAGAGTCGCTAAGACATTGCACTTTGTATGCATGAGGGTGCTTTGTCTTGGGCAATTGGATTTTGGAGCAAAGTTCTTCACTTGCGAGATTATGACAACTCCCTCCATCGATGATGACCTTGACAGATCATCCATTGATGCCACCCTTGGTGTGGAATATGTGGCATCTTTGGTCTTATTCTTGGTGATGTTGGCGAGTCAAGACTTTGGAGACAACAAGAGCGGGACTTGAGTCTTCATCACAAAAGACTTGTTCATCTTCATCTTCACTTGATAGTGCATGGTGACTTGCTCAAGAGCGTCCATTTCTCCGTCACTCATCGAATCGTAGGTGCCATCGTCATTGAGGATCATGGTTCACTTGTTGGTGCACTCATAGGACTTGTGGCCTCGGCCTCCGCATGTGAAGCTTTTGATGGAACTTGTCTTGACGGTCTCATCGGTTGGAGTTGAAGATGATGAAGCTCTTGGCTTGGAGTTGCTCGTAGTAGGAGGATGACTTGTAGTTGACGAAGCTTTCTTGGAACTCGACTTGTCGATGTTGCTTGTAGAAGGCTTGATAGACGTTGTTGGAGTCATTGAAGCTTGGTTGTTGGAGAAGCCGTAGGACTTGTATGAGAACTTGTCATACTTGAAATCGTCTTGCACTTGACGTTCCGCCTTGGTAGCTTGATGCACTAGCTCGATAAGGTTCGAATATGGTTGGAAGTCGGCGATCTTCTTGATAGGATGTTTGAGTCCATTCAAGAAATGTGCCATTGTTTTCTCATCATCTTCCGTGACATTGGCTCTTATCATGGCAATCTCGATTTCCTTGTAGTACTCTTCAACGCTCTTGGTTCCTTGCTTGAGTAGTTGGAGTTTCTTGAAGTGGTCACGGTGGTAGTAGGTAGGCACAAAGCGTGTGTCGGCGTTCTGGGAACGGGGGTCCCCAGACTTGCCTGCCTGCGGCCTGCGGCGTGGCTCGAGTGGGGGCCCAGTGCGGCCCAGCTTCATCAGCTCAAGCTCAAGACCCTCGCAACGGGCGGACGACAGGAGGCTTCCTCAGGAGCAGCCTCATCAGGCAGGCTCGCGAGGAGGCGGAGAGATCAAGGCAGGGGTGCCTCGTGAGGAGCCCGTGATGCAAGCCATGACGATCGAGATTAGGCGGGCGCCATGTGGGCGCCGTCCAGCGCAGTGTCCTTGTTCCCCCTTCGGTGCAAAGGGAGCAAGCACAGGCCAAGGCATCGGGCAAAGGTTACCATTCCGGTGCAATGAGACCAAGACTAGCAGAGCGGCAGGACGGAGGTCACCGTGGAGCCCAAGACGGGGTCATCACGAGTGCTTTTGGCAGCCGAAGACTACCTTTGGTCAAGATAACTTGTACTAGATGTTCCCCTTCAAAATGGCCAATTGTTGGCGCCCTTCCCGCTCATTTTTTGGGAAGAGGACCAGGGCCTCTATAAATAGGACTAGCCCCCGAAAGAAGGAAAATTGGAGAGGAGAAAGAAGAAGAGAGAGGTCCAGAGAGGAGAAACAAGAAGAGAGAGGTCCAAGGAGGAAAAACAGAAGAAGAGAGAGGTCTAGAGAGAAAGAAAGAGAGAAAGGTCCGGACCAAGCAGAACACATTGCACCAGCTCAAGAACACCTCTCGTGAGGCCGTTCTTCCCCTGTATTGTTCATCATCAGCCCCTGAGGCAATCCACTACACCACACACTGGAGTAGGGTATTACACCACACCAGTGGCCCGAACCAGTATAAACCTCGCATCCCTTGTGTGTTCTTCTTTCTAGCCTAGATTTCTTGCGAGCCATAGAAGCGCGAGTCGGTAGGGGAAAGATCTCCGTGCGCACCCCAGAGTTCGAACCTTAAGGGTCTGCCGGAACCCGAAATCCGACATTTGGCGCGCCAGGTAGGGGTGCGTCGGAATCCTTCTTCCTCCGCATCGTGTTCCGCCGCCTCGCCGTTCAGATGTCGAGCGACCCGGCTGCCAATGCCAACCACTGGGTGGCGTGGCCTGCCCATGCCGTGTCGCTGGCCCAGGGTGACCTCAACCTTGCACCTCAGGCAGCCCGCGCTCCGCAGGGCACTGCGGGGCGCGGGTGACGCGGCCAGACGCCGCCTGCCCTCACACCACGGCAGGTGCGGGCCACAGCAAGGGCCTCCAACCACTCCGCGGCCACAGCGCCGCACACCCGACGGGAACAGGCGAACTCCAGGGCCGCGCTCACGGTGGCCCGAGAGCTGCTACGGTGCAGGCTGCTGGAGGGCAGCCGCGACGTGTTGTTTGAGCGAGTAGCCGAGCTCCTGGACGCCGCCGCCTGAGGAGCACCTCCCTTCTACGTCCAGCTGCCGCCCCAGGTCCAGGGCGGGCCGTATGACGGCATTATACATGCTCACGCAACTTCAAGCGGACTCCAGGGCCTATTCAGCGCCACTGCCTCCATCGGCACCGGGCGACAAGTCGCGCCGGCCCCACCTCCGGCCAGCGAAGGGGTGCACGCCGTGGCCTCCGGCTTCGGCGGACCGCCCCGCCATCACCCCAAGACGATGCTCCAAGCCGGACTGCGTGGCATGCGGGGCGCTACGGTGAGGCCCACGAGGCGGTGGACCCAGAAGCTTATGTGCCCCGCATGGTGGATCAGGGGTGTGCGCTGGAAGAAGATCATGGCTCATTCCTCGGGCCAGGCAGGGGCGAGGAGGCGCCAGAAGCTGAGCTCTTTCAGGAACCCCAAGAGAGCCTCGACAACCGCACCGTCGGCAGCAACTATCGAGTACCACTCATTCCTCAGGAGCAAGCTTATGCTAACCATGGGTCGCAGGAGATACATGTCGCCGTAGGAGATGGCTGCCCCAATGATGCAGCCTCCTATCCCTCAGGAGGAGGGCGCAGGGGGCTGCAGGAGAGGGGCCGAGATCCGGGTTCGCCCCCGCGGCGGTCGGAGCAAGGCACTCTCAGGAGGTAGGCCCTCTGCCGGGGAGGTGCCCCAGGGCCTGCCCCCGGCAGAGGACCCGTGGTCATTGGGGGAACCGCTGGCGACCACTCTACCCCATTGGCGTCGTCCTTGGTCTTCGGCCGCCGTCAATGGCGGTAGAGTGTGGCGCAAGGCAGGGCCCTCGTCAGGCGATATGAAGCAAGGCTGGTACCTGTGAAGAAGGCCCAGTGCCTGTGAAGCTCGCCGCTCGTGACACTCTCACGTAATAATGAGTGGGGCTGTACACGCCCCGGAGTCTCCGAACAGCCGCCCTCGGGCCTTGGGGGCTCCCGCCCACGCCCAGTGGCAGCACTTAGCTCCGTGTTGGTGAGAAGACGTCGAAGACTAGACTAGGTGTCGGACGCGGCCTTTTGCTTTTCGCTTCTTCCTTGTTGACAAGTTTCTTCGGTTTGGATTTGAGCTCGAGACTTGCGTGTGTTTGGGGAAGGGATGTTTCGTCTCGTTCCTGCAATCTCTCGTGTTCTTATTTCGTCTTTGCGTCCAAAGTTAGTGTCGGATGCCCCCCCTCACGAGCCCCTCGCGAGCCGGGCCGGGCCAGGCATGACTACAAACGGGACCGCTGTCACCGCACCCTCTCTGAAGATTCTCATCGCAGGATCAATAGGATAATCAGAAGACACCCGAGGCGCGGCGGCCCCCACAGGCCCGCTCGGAACTCGTTAGAGTCGAAAGGAAAACAAGTCGGCTGACCCATCACCAGGCTAGCAGCTAAGCTCACACGCAACGTTATGTTTACCAGGATACTGATCGCAAACCTTTACATGAGGGGCCTCCCCTCCAAAAATGTTCTTACATTCTTCATGGCCGAGCCCGAACCTTCTTCGTGCAGGGTAAACAGCAGCGACATACGGTCAGTCGGACATATCACTCACCGCGTCTTCCGGGGCACCCCCGGAGGCATCACTGGCGTCGCTGACATCGTCGCCGCCACCGCCAACACCTCCGACAGCGCCTGGCTCGTCCACAACGCCACCTTCATCGGCGGCCACGATCACGCCGTCATCATTAGACGCAAAGGCCCTGACGAGGGCGTCCACGTTGTCCTCCACCCATTGCTCCAGGTCGCCTCGGACGGCTATGGGCACGGGTGCAATGGCAGTGTCGAAGTCGAAGTGTGGGTCCCTGTCCTGCAGATAGCTGAAGACACGGGAGAAGGCACGCCCGAGCAAGGCTCGGCTACTCTCTTCGACAAGCCAACGGGACCTACCGAAGCGGTTCTCTAGAAGCGTCACCACGTCGGTGAAAAACTGGTGGTTGCCGGCGTAGCTGGCCTCATGCGGCTCCTTAGTGGCAGCCTCGCAAATGTTGCCCAAAGCTGTGTTGGCCCTCTCCCTGAGCGTTCGAAGCATGGGGGCATGCACGTGTTCCAGAACCCGCCGCCGACGGATCTCGTCCTCATTCCGCTGCGCGACGGCCTCGGCGTCATCAACCCTCTGTTGGAGAAGAAGCAGCTTAGCCCGGGAAGAGGCCAGCTCCACCTGCGCTGTGCCAAGGGCGGCTGCGGATGAGTCCGCACGCCACGTCACTTCAGCCAGTTTGGCCCTGAGGGCCACAGTCCTACCCTCAGCCTCGGCTCTGATCAGCCCCAACCTCACTTCGTATTCATGCTCGAAGGCCGAGTGAGCTTCCGCCACGCGGCGGTCGACATCTTCCTGTGCCCGGACTTCGCGCGCAGCAACGTCATCCTCCGCCTGGGCCACCAGGCGCTCCCTCATCTCCAACCGCTCAAGGTCAAGGTTGCGCTCGGCGGCCTCCAATGTCAGCGCCTCCTCGCGCTTCAGCAGCTCCGCCTGGTCGACGGAGGCCCCCTTCAGCGACTCAAGGGCCGCCTGGCGTAGTTCCACTTGCTGCTCCAGGGAGTTGCTCCAGGCTTGGAGCTCCCATGCGTGCTCCTCTGCATCTCTGTGCCGACGGTCTGCTTCCCGAGCCTCCTCGACGGCCTGGGAGCAGGCCTCCCGCGAAGCCACCAGCGATGCTTCAGCCTTCGCGTTGTCAATATCACGTTGGTGACGCGCGAGGGCGACGGCTACCTTCAGTTTGCGCCTCTCGTCAGCAAGGTGCAAACCTTCGGCCTCGAGGCGCGCATCCTCACCAGCAAGCTCTGCCCTGATCCGGCACACCGCATCCGCCGCCACCTGGAGGAACTCTTGGCGAAGGGCGCGACGCTCCCGAGCGCGCATGAGCACGTCTTCCGCATCACCCTCTTCCACCGGAGTATGCGGAGGGCCCCGATGTGGCATGCCCCCTCCCGGCGGGGGGCTGGGGGCTGGCTCCCTAGCCATCACCGAGTGGACCCCTCTGGGAATCCAGCCAGGCGACGGTCCACCCACGGAGGAGGTGCTGAAGGAAGACTTCAACCATTCACCCTCTATGCTCATAGGAGGAATGCAGGGCAACCCGGATGTGCCCCAGGGGGACTCATGAAGAAAGGACAGCGGGCGCGTAGGCTCAAGGTGCCTGGTGGAACAGACCACTCCACCGACCGGTCCAGCGGCGGGGTGCCGCTCGAGCTCGGCACGCCCAGAGCCAGCGGAGAAGGCGAAGCTTTGGGGGCTGGCTCCTGGGCCGACTCGGCGAATTTGGCAGGACGGGGCCTGAAAGGCCACAATCAGCCGCAGGGATAGTAAAGTAAATGAGCAGAGAAAGAAGAGGACTTACTCATCCATGGGGAAGTACTTCCTACGCTTCAACAAGTGGCAAGGGCGGTCGTCTCCACCTAAGGCCTCCTTCCTCTTGCAGAGGGCCTCGAAATCTACACGGAACCAGCCTAAGCGCCCGACGCAGGGGTCGGCCTGGGGCGCGGAAGAAGCATCAAGAAGATCAGCGCCGAAGGAGCTGGCCTGGGGGACGCCATCAGGCAACGCCTCGCGAGGAACGGCCGGGGCCTCGGGAGCCCCGGCCTCAAGAGCCAAGGGCCGCAACTCCATGCCAGCCGCCACTCCAGGGCGGGCCTCGGGAAGCGCCGCCTTCAGGGCTTCTCGTGGCATCGGCACCTCGACATCAGTCGCCTCAGCTCCCGCCGATTCTCGTCTCCCCGCTCTATCGCCTGAGGAAGGACCACTTTGGACGAGAGGGGGAGCAACCACGGCGGCTGGGTTCTCGCAAGGCCCCATGAAGCCAGCCGGGCGCAACCCCCACTCGTCGAAGCTGGGCATCTGCCTCACAAAATCGGCCCTACCAGAGCAAAGATACAAAAGGGCACCATCACACCGAAGGCTGCTTGGGGAAGGATTGCCAGTCAAGACCCTGAGCACCGTCCGCAGCACTTCAGGCACCAAGTCCTCCTCCTGAAGTCGCATGCGGTCTCTGTTCCCCGCAAAGTCCCACATCCGGCGAGAGTGGTGCTGGAGAGGAGCAATGCGCCATTGTAGGAACTCCTTCACCACCTTGGGCGTAGTCACATTGAGCGCCCTCAAACACTAGAAGCGGCGCCAGACGAAGACGAGCCGGGGGCTCACGAGCATCTCATGGTCCCAGCCCGAGTGGGGAACAGCAGGCGAGGTCGGGTGCGAGAGTAGAGGGTTGGGCACTCCAACATCCACATACAGCCACCGCTCTCTGAACCTGGCCTCAGAAGGAGGAAGGCCGAAGTCGATCCTTGAAGTGGCTGTCTCTGGCACGGTGAAGAAGCCCACGCACCCTGAGCACTGAGTGGGGTCGCTCAAGCGCAAGGAAAAGAAGTGGTGCAACAGGGCAACAGAAGGAGGAATGCCTACCATTGCCTCGCAAACAAAAGTAAAGACAGCCAGAAGGGTGATGGACTCATGCCCGAGGTGCATCATGCGGATCTGATAATGGGATAGCACCGCATTGAAGAAAGCGTAAAAGGGGGGAACCAGACCCGCCCATAGGGCATCGGCGAAGAATTGGACCTCCGTGACGATCCTATCAAGGGATGCATGGGACGCAGGCCAGACTGTGGTCCTGCCGCACTCATTGAAGATAGTGGCAAGGGCAGAGCGGACCTTGTTCAGGGCTTTTGGATTGAGTATGATCGACCGATCAATGGCGGGGGCCGCCACCGGAGATGAGCAGGGCGAGGGCGCAGGCTTCTTCCCCTTTCCTTTCTTTTGTTGGTGCCATGGCGATGGAAAGAGGGAAGAGCTCGAGCCGGATTGGCGGTGGAGGTTGGAGCTCGAAGAAGAAGGAAAGGTAGGAGGCGAGCGAGCAGGAGAAAACAGAACAACTGTGTGCAACTACGGGTCCGCTTAGCCGGGCGCGTAACAAGGCATCATGGGGAAGCGCAGACGCCCACGTCCAATCAATCGCCACGCGGCTCCCAAGGCCGCAGGCTATTGGGGCCCGCGGCGCATCACGCTTGCCCCTTAGCTTCTCTGTTAAGCCAAGCTCGGGCGTGCCTTGGGCCCGGGGGCTACTGTCAGCATTCTGGGAACGAGGGTCCCCAGACTTGCGTGCCTGCGGCCTGCAGCATGGCTCGAGTGGGGGCCTAGTGCGGCCCAGCTTCATCAGCTCAAGCTCAAGACCATCACAAGGGGCCAAGCCTTGCGGGGCAGAGGACAGGAGGCTTCCTCAGGAGCAGCCTCATCAGGAAGGCTCGCGAGGAGGCGGAGAGATCAAGGCAGGGGTGCCTCGCGAGGAGCCCGTGACGCAAGCCATGACGATCGAGATTAGGCGGGCGCCGGCCTATGTAGTGTCCTTGTTTCCCCTTCGGTGCAAAGGGAGCAAGCACAGGCCAAGGCATCGTGCAAAGGTTACCATTCCGGTGCAACGAGACCAAGACCAGCAGACCGGTAGGACGGAGGTCACCGTGGAGCCCAAGACGGCGTCATCACCAGTGCTTTTGGCAGCCGAACACCACCTTTGGTCAGGATAACTTGTACTAGATGTTCCCCTTCAAAATGGCCAATTGTTGGCGCCCTTCCCGCTCATTTTTTGGGAAGAGGACCAGGGCCTCTATAAATAGGACTAGCCCCCGAAAGAAGGAAAAGGGGAGAGGAGAAAGAAGAAGAGAGAGGTCCAGAGAGGAGAAAGAAGAAGAGAGAGGTCCAAGGAGGACAAAGAGAAGAAGAGAGAGGTCCAGAGAGAAAGAAAGAGAGAAAGGTCCGGACCAAGTAGAACACACTGCACCAGCTCAAGAACACCTCTCGCGAGGCCGTTCTTCCCCTGTATTGTTCATCATCAGCCCCTAAGGCAATGCACTACACCACACACTGGAGTAGGGTATTACACCACATCAGTGGCCCGAACCAGTATAAACCTCGCATCCCTTGTGTGTTCTTCTTTCTAGCCTAGATTTCTTGCGACCCATAGAAGCGCGAGTCGGTTGGGGAAAGATCTCCGTGCGCACCCCAGAGTTCGAACCTTAAGGGTATGCCGGAACCCAAAATCCGACAGCGTGCTCTCATGACATCCTTCATTTGCGCCCAAGTAGTGATGGGTGGTTCACCTCTTGCCTCTCGGCGCTCGATGACTTGTTCCCACCAAATGAGGACATAGTCTTGGAACTCAAGGGATGCCATTGCGATCTTCTTCTCTTCTTCGTAATTATGCAAATGGAAGATTTTGTCGACCTTCAATGCCCATGAAATGTACTCTTCGAGATTGTTGCTTCCATTGAACTTGGGCATGGTGAACTTGAGCATTCCGTAGTGTTGCTCTTCATTGTGTTGGGGTCGGGGATGATGACGCCCGTGTTGTAGATGATTTTCAAACTCGTGCCGCTCTTGGTGAGGAGGGTTGTCAACCTCATGATGGACTTGTCGTGGAGGATGTCCATTCTCTTCATGCTCTTGATGAACTTAATGTTCTTAGCGAGCTTATTGGGGAGCTTGTCGAGCTTGAGGTGGAAATCTTCGTTCTTGAATTTCTTCGCGGAGTGCTTCTTCTTGTTCTCGAGCTTGTCGGCCTCGGTTGGCTACGGCTCGATTTGAATCTTGGAGGGCTTGTTGCGCTGCAAGTGCTTGAGCTTCACGGAGTTGTTGTTCTTGGCATTGCGCGTCGGCATCTTGTGCAACTTGGTGTAGACGCGCTCGCTCTTCCTCTTCATGTTGGTGTTGTCGTTGCCGTTCTCGTGCTAGCGCAAAGGCCTCTTGAGTTTGACGTTGTCGGCGCTCTTGAGAGTCAGTATCACGTAGAGGATTGAGGCTTGCATGACGATCATTGTGCATGGCACGTCGAAGAGTGTTCGATGTCGGTGTACTTGAGCCGGAGAGGGTGAAGTCGGAGTGTCGACTTGAGCGAGTCCTTCTTGATGAAGACGAAGTGGAAGAAGAGCAGTTGAGCAACAAAGCGTGAATTTCGTCCATCCTTGTGTCATTCTCTTGCTTGTGATCATCCAGCTTGTGGTCGAAGTAGTCCCTTGTACGTTGCTCGGTGACTTGCAAGTCGAGGCGAGGTTGTCGATGCATTCACTCATTGCTTGTTGCTCTTGATGGAAAGCACGTTGTGCACCAAAGAGGTGACTCTTGGTGACGTAGGAGTTCATGTCATCGTCATGCTCAATGAAGAGTGGGTTGGTGGAAGTACTTGGCCTATCCATCATTCCAAGACAAATGTGAGTGGTAGAAAGAGAAGAACGAATATCAAATGTACCTTGACCAAAGTTGAAAGTGGATCGATGATCACTCCAATGTAGGACAAGGAAATAGCACAATTGGTACTAGCTCTTCTCGATTTCTCACACCTACACAAGTAAAAGCTTATGGTGGAGCTCGATTAGGATGGTGGCACAAAATTTGATGCAATTGTAAGTGAGCTTCAATATTGTTGGAAAAGATTCGCAAGATGCAATGTAACAAGTAGACCAATCATATAAGGTACACGGAAACACACACGCAAAAAGATAAGTGGGGTTGGGCAACCAAGGATGAGCCAAAATGTGGAATCCACGAAAATGCTCTTGTTGCACAACACTAGAGAGACGCTAGCACGATTGCACAATAGGCGGATACAAGAACTTGTGCACAACCTACTTAGCAAAAATGCAACGACTTCTATCCCAAGTATGCTCTATGCAAGGTGTTTCTATGAAATGATCCAAGATGATTGTGTATGACAATATTAATGTTGTATGATGCTATGGTTCTTGCTTAAAAGCTCTTTGCTTATCTTTCCTCTTTGCTTAAAAGTTGTTTGGCTCTTTGAGGTTGGAGCTCTTTCCTTATGCAATGCTTGACAAACCAAGATAACAATTGTGTATGCAATGACAACTTTGTGACACAAGAGATGATACCAATATATGCAACAATGATGTATGTATGCTATGGGAAGTATGATCACTAATGTGCACAAGTCTCGTTGTCGGCAATACTCAATGTCTAGTCTCGATGGGTAAGCAACGCAAAGGAGTAAACTTATGATGGCTATCAAAGTAATGGCAAGAGTGATATGTCCAATACCAAGACGAGGTCACCGGTCTTGCTTCCGGTATGGTGTCAAAATGGTAGCACGAATACCAATGTGTAGTCGAGGTGGTCGTTGTTGTTCACGCGTCCGTGGCAAAGATGAGCGGCGGTGATGTTGATGTCGAACCTGTAACGCCCTCAATGCGGCTATACCTCCCACGTGTCGAAGCACGACTTAGAGGCATAACCGCATTGAAAGCAATGTCGCAAGTGAGGTAATCTTCACAACAACCCACGTCATGCAATAAGGGGAAGGAGATACATAGTTGGCTTAGAATCGCCACTTCACACAATTACATGAATAAGGCATTACATCATCCAGATACAATCAAGGTCCGACTATGGAACCAAAATAAAAGAAGACTACCCCAAATGCTACACAGATCCCCGATCGACCCCAACTGGGCTCCACTACTAATCAACTAGAACGAAACAACACAAAGGACAAGATATTCATCGAGCTCCTCCTTGATCTTGGTTGTGTCATCTGCACGGTATCATCAGCTCTTGCAAACTGGTTTTGGAAGTATCTGTGAGCCACGGGGACTCAGCAATCTCACACCCTCGCGATCAAGACTATTTAAGCTTATAGGTAGGGTAAAAGGTATGAGGTGGAGCTGCAGCAAGCGACTAGCATATATGGTGGCTAACATACGCAAATGAGAGCGAGAAGAGAAGGCAAAGCACGGTCGAACAACTATGATCAAGAAGTGATCCTAGAACAACCTACGTCAAGCATTACTCCAACACCGTATTCACTTCCCGGACTCCGCCAAGAAGAGACCATCACGGTTACACACGCGGTTGATGCATTTTAATTAAGGTAATATTCAGGTTTTCTACAACCGGACATTAACAAATTCCCATCTGCCCATAACCGCGGGCACGGCTTTCGAAAGTTCAAATCCCTGCAGGGCTGTCCCAACTTAGCCCATCACAACCTCTCACGGTCAACGAAGGATATTCCTTCTAGCGGGAAGACCCAATCAGACTCGGAATCCAGGTTACAAGACATTTCGACAATGGTAAAACAAGACCAGCAAAGCCACCCAGATGTGCCGACAAATCCCGATAGGAGCTGCACCTATCTGGTTCTCAGGGCACACCGGATGAGCCAGACGTCGGGTAAGCCAGCCCAGAGTTGCCCCTGGTAGCCTCGGACATTGCTCATTTTGGACCAACACTTAGAGAAGCACTGGCCCGGGGGGGGCTAAAATAAGATGACCCTTGAGCCGGCCAACCCAAGGGAAAGAAAAGGCTAGGTGGCAAATGGTAAAACCAATGTTGGGCCTTGCTGGAGGAGTTTTATTCAAGGCGAACTGTGAAGGGGTTCCCATTATAACCCAACCGCGTAAGGAACACAAAATCCGGGAACATAACACCGATATGACGGAAACTAGGGTGGCAAGAGTGGAACAAAACACCAGGCATAAGGCCGAGCCTTCCACCCTTTACCAAGTATATATATGCATTAATTAAATAAGAGATATTGTGATATCCCAACAAATATCAATGTTCCAACATGGAACAAGCTCCAATCTTCACCTGCAACTAACAACACTATAAGAGGGGCTGAGCAAGCGGTAACATAGCCAAACAACGGTTTGCTAGGACAAGGTGGGTTAGAGGCTTGGCTTAACAATATGGGAGGCATGATAAGCAAGTGGTAGGTATCATAGCATAGGCATAGCAAAAGTGCGAGCATCTAGCAAGCAAAGATAGAAGTGATTTCGAGGGTATGGTTTTCTTGCCTGAGATCCCGCAAGGAAGAAGAATGAGTCCATGAAGAAGATGAACGGACGTAGCAAACGTATCCTCACAAACGCAACGTTACCGGATTACCGAGAAGTATACCGGAAAGAAAGCAAACAACATAGTAAACAACCATCACATAAACATGGCACGATGCGCAAACAAGTATGATGCATGTCCGGTTTAATGAGGCATGGCATGGCCAAATGCACAAACAAACCCTACAAATTAAGTGGAGCTCAGTATGCAACCTCGTTGTATATTTACGAAACACCACGTGACTTATTTAGTTCGATCTTGTTTATGTACCCAACAATATTAAATGTTGTTAAACATGGCAAGAGGGTGAAGCAAATGGAAACTACCTATCTAGGCAAGTTTAAATGAGGCCGGAACAACAAGCAAAAAGTCCGGAAAATTCTTCATGTGCATATTTTGGTTATGGTACTGTTCTGCCCTAAACCATATTTTAGAGTTGTTTAACATGCAAAGTAAGGTCACCATGTTAAACTAGGCATTTTTCTACCCCATTTACATATAAATTTTATTAAAATCTGAGCTACGGTTATTTAGTTATGATTATCATCATTTTAATAAGTTATTTAAGCAAATTTAAACAAACAGAATTTTAAACATTTCAAACATGCATGAAAGTTGCATATTATTAAACTAGACAACATTCTAAGCAAATTTCATATATAAATTGTTTTAATCCGATGCACGGTTGGTGAGTTATTAAATGCATGAAGTGCAAGGGCTTTTCTGTAAATCTGCGTTCTCTGGAAAATTAGCTAAAACATTCTGCAGAAAAAAACACATCTCGGGCCGAAACTGCAGGCTGGCCCAACAGTAGAAATAAAACAAAAGGAGGGGCTCCGTGGGTGGCCTCACCCATGGGCTTCGGCCCGGTCAATGGAGCAGGCTGCAGAGGGGTGCTGGCGCACAGGACCTTGCGCAAGGAGGCCCAGGCGCGGGCGACGTGGAGGTCCAGCGGGAGCCGATGCAGGACGAGGCGAGGTCGGCCCAAGCGAAAGGAGGCAGGGTGCTGCTGTAGCTGGGCTTCGCGCGAGGGAGGGAGCTGGGCCTCGTAGGTAGATCGAGCGGAGGCAGGGCGAGGTCAACGCGAGGCAGGGACATGGGCTTCAGGTCGGGGCGGTCGTCTCCCTCGAGAAGAAAACACAACAGCAGGAGGAAGGAAGCGGCGGCGCGACGAAGCTCCGGCGACGACGGGTCCGGTGACGCTGGTGAGGCCGGGAACGGTTCGCAGGGCCCCGGATCTGGTGGATCCCGGCCAGATCTGGCGAAGGCGGGGTCAATGGCGAACTCCCTGGGCGGCAGCTACGGGCACCTGAGAGAGAGAGAGAGAGAACTTAGAGAGAGAGACGAAGGGAGGAGGAGAACAAAGGGAGGGAGAGGGACAAGGCCGGTCCTGGCGGCTTCGGTGGTGGTAGTTGAGGTCGCTAGCGGCGGCTTGCGAAGGGCAGAGCTGCTCTCGATCCCTCCTGGATCGAGGCACAGGAGGAGGCACTCGGGCCTTGCAGGGCTGCGGAGAACCAGGGAGGTGGATCGAGTGGATGGATGGATCGAAGGGATGGCTAGGCGCGGAAAGAGAGGAGCAGGTGGATCGGGAGGAGATCCCGAGATTGGAGGGAGGCTGTAGGTGGCGGCGGCTAGAGGGGACAAAAGTCCTAGAATTTAGGGTTAGGGGCTATATATAGCAGATGAAATCGGTTTAGGGCGGTTAGGTCCCTCAGATCGTAATCGGACGGTCGCAAATAAAATAGCTAGGGAGTCCAAATAAGAAAATGGTGACGTTCTGTAGATGTTTGGGGATGATCCGGATCCGATGGTAACGACTGTCTGGGTCGGGTCCGGGACAACTCCCGGACGCGTGCGAGGGGCCGATGCACTGTTTACGAAGGGGTTTCGGGGCCTGGGGTTGGTAGCGGACTGTGCAGAAGGCCTCAGGCTGAGAAAAGAGAAGAGAGAAGAGACCCGGCGACTGTTTTCGGAGACCAAAAACGTCCGACGTGTGACCGGCTATACTGCCGCTATAGTTATCCGTTGGGGCGTCAAACGGACTCCGAATGCGAAGAAACTTGAAAGGCGGTCTAACTACACTATAAAAAGACCACACGCCAACTTTCAACCCAATCCGAGAACATTTTCCGGCCACTTATAAAATACTATTTCGGACATGCCACGGGCGCGTGCAAGTGTGTCTGGCCTCAGAACGGACGACGGGCGGAACGAGGAGACCGGGACGGATGCAAGTTTTAAAAACATGATGATGCAATGCGGATGATGACACGGCAAGATGCAACACTCAAGCAAATGACAAGGAAACAACAGCGAATAACTGGAAGACACCTAGCACATCGGTCTCGGGGCATTATAACACTCCACCACTAGGAGAGGATCTCGTCCCGAGATCTAGAATGGCACCGGAGGGAAAAACGGAAGAGAAAGAGAAGAGGTAAAACTAAGTTGCTTCTTTGATAAGCGAGTGAAACCAAAGAACCTTGAAAAGGTTAAGCCATTTCGAGAAAAAAAATACAACGGAGATGAATGAAGTTGAAAACACTCCTTTAGAAAAGAGGGACAAGGATGAACAACTTCGGGCAGCACTCCGATTGAAAAGAAAAGGAATTGAATAAGAACTTGGTAAGATGAGAAGATACTTGATGAAATCACAACACACTGTCTCCGGAACTATTGAATGAATGGAACAAGGGGTAAGAAAGATCTCAGACAGCACTCCGGTTGAAAAGAGATGCAAGGCTTGATAAGGCGAAAAGAGCTTGAGCAAAAGGGCACAACACTCCGGTTAAATAGATAAGCACGAAAAGAAGATGATCTTTGACAAAACGAGATGATGGGTTGAAAAGAGCAACATCACAATGCCCCCGGAACAAAAGAATAGAAGATAGATAATTGAAATAGGACAATGGTGAAGAAGAAGCCAACTTCTGCCACAAAAGAGCTTGAAAAGGCATCTTTAGGAGAAGGGTCGAACGAAATTGTTGGAAAACCAACAATGAAAAGAGTAAGCTTGTAGTGGGCTTATAGAAAAACATCTCGAAACTTGAGGTGATAACCTGCCACTCACGGGAAAAGAATTGGATTGATATGAACAAGGAGACGAGAAACTATATCATCGGGAGGATAAATAAAGAACTTTGGTCATTTAATAGCACCATAAATAGCAACAATCCTTAGGGAAGGCTTTAGGTGAAACATGACACAAGATAGCTCCAACGAGTTGGTTGATGGATTTAAAATACCTCATTCTTAACAACATGTGAATCATGAAACATGAACTCAAATTATCAAGAATGACATAATACCACCTCCAATGATAAGGTAGAAAGAACTGCACTCCGGATAGCAAGATGAAGAATACTTGAGCTCCTCTGAAAAGAATCTTGATGAACACTTCGAGAAGGAAATTAAATCCTTGATGAAACCATCATGTAGAACCTTCATGAAGAACTCCGGTAACAAAAGGATAATGGGACGAAAGAGAAGTTGAAAAACACAAGGTGAATCCTTGCAATGATTAGATGGACCTTCGCGATGAAATAAATTGAGAGAGCTTGGAACTCCGAAAAAGAAAAGATGAAACAAGTGAAACTGAGAATTTGATGGACCTCCGGAATAAGGAATTAATCACTTGGATGGAATAAGAATAAGAATTATGTTATGCGTATCCTTCACCAATTTAATTGATGACGAGCAAATGGATTTGGCACACAACTTATTCTAGTAGCAAGGATTAAGAGAGATATAGCACAAACTTGAGAAGGTCTTCAACGATCCACCGGAAGGATTGGAACAACGAATGAATCTGTATGACAACGAAGGAGAAGAACTCTTGAACGAAACACCGTAAGAGTTGAAAATGAAAGTAGCAAAGGCACAATTCACCGGAAAGAATTGGAGAACGAATCAAGATACTTGAGGTAATATAAATATATGAGAACGAAGAGATCACGAGCTGATTAGAGAAATACTTGAATGATGCACCGGTAAGATTTGGAGAACAATAGCTGAAAGCTGGAATGAATAATCCCGAAATGATGACCTTCGGAGAATCAAACTAAAAAGGCTCCTGATTTGTTCCGGATGGTTGAAAAAGAATTCTCACAATCGAAAACAATTATGAGAGGAAAGAATCAAGCTAGAATCACGAATCTTTGACAGAACGGATAAGATTGAGAGAAAAATCTTCTTCGGTCTTCAACTGCAAAAAATGACGATGAGAAACACCACCATGAATTGTTGAGATACTCCGGGATGAAAATTAGAAAGGTTGAACCAACGATGAAAAGAAATGAAAGATCTTGGAAAAAGGCATTTGACTGATGACAATTCATTCTTACGTCAAACTTCGAAAAGAATTTTTGAGGATAGCTCCGGGAGAATTAGAAGCGTCAGGTAAGATCCTGGTAAAAGACCTGTGGGTTAGGGCCCACTGAAAATATACACCGTTGAACGATTTAAAAGGAAGATTGCGTCGGTTGAGTTAAATGGCTAGAATTAGGTAACAACCTCGAAATGGGTTGAATTGGTCTTGAATTACGAGGGGAGTCTTCTGAGATGTCTTCAGCACTCCGGAACAAATGAATAGCGAGAAATGGAATGATAATAAGGTGCACCGGCATGAAAAACATTTGAAATGATTTAAAGGATATGATCAACACCAAAAGCTTGAATTGAATCCACCGGAGAAGAAATAGAACGAATAATGATGAACTTGAAGCTTCCTTAGCAACTGCACGATAAATCACCTGATCGAAACTTGAAAGAAAAGGATGAAGAGGCTTTGCATGAATAAAATGGATAGTTGATTTAGAAATCTGAGTCCTTGAGAAAAAAGGTGGGAGGGTGGGGAAAACAAAGGCAACTTGGGGCGGATGAAACAAACACCGTTGAGAAGAAATGATAATTGATCTTGCTGATGTTGAAATGATCGAATCCACTTGATGAGAAACACGCCGGTTGAAAAGGATTGACATGACAATCTCGATGATCAAGAAGGATTGGTATTCACATAGAAATATGAGAACACCACTTAGGCAAGGTATGGAATCAACATTTGACTTCGAAGCAACTCGAATACCACAACTCCAAACAAAAACAAAGGATTGGCTTGCACAATAAGCCGGAACAAACATATGATAGATCCCATATCGTATCATGTGTCTGTTGGAAAGAATTCCTACGAGCTACTTGAATTCCCACTTATAAACTCATGAAACTTTCCGGTTATGCAATCAGGTATTGGGGATACAGGGGAAGCATAATATCTCACCCAAAACTAGCAAATCCTACATCCAGCTGTATCCATCCTTCAACACATAACCAAGAAACCTTCAGAAATCGTTTACCTCAACCTTCGAAAAGCATCCGTTATATGAGTTATGGCAATACTCCCGAACTCCCGCCCCAGTACTGGGTGGCGTCGAGGTTATCTCACCAACAACTGCATAAAAGAGATTTTCGATGTCGGCGAAACTCAGGTATTCTAGAATTGCAACGATAAAATTGTGACGACAACACCTCAGAGCATAACTCCCCGGGACACTGCCACAACCCCTAAATGTCAGGAGGCACCAAGAACAATGTTCTCGTCACAAAACCATCGGAACGATTCCAAGATACCCGCGTGATTCTAAAAAAATTAGTGAAATTTGAGAAGAGAAGAGTCAAAACTCTACGTCAGGATGCCTCACCAGAGCGACGAAGGGACTGAGGAGTAAAAAGAATTCCTAAATCTCCGATATATAATTCCTAAATGACTCAAAACATTTTTTTCTAGACTCAACAACACCAGTGATTCGATCAAGCAGGGGGATCCTAAGGTTGGGGAAGGCTCTGATTACCAACTTTTAACGCCCTCGATGCGGCTATATCTCCCACGTGTCGAAGCACAACTTAGAGGCATAACCGCATTGAAAGCAATGTCACAAGTGAGGTAATCTTCACAACAACCCATGTAATGCAATAAGGGGAAGGAGATACATAGTTGGCTTACAATCGCCACTTCACAAAATTACATGAATAAGGCATTACATCATCCAGATACAATCAAGGTCCGACTACGGAACCAACATAAAAGAAGACAACCCCAAATACTACACAGATCCCCGATCGACCCCAACTGGGTTCCAATACTGATCAACTAGAACGAAACAACACAAAGGACAAGATCTTCATCGAGCTCCTCCTTGAGCTTGGTTGTGTCATCTGCACGGTATCATCCGCACCTGCAAACTTGTTTTGGAAGTATCTGTGAGCCACGGAGACTCAGCAATCTCACACCCTCGCGATCAAGACTATTTAAGCTTATAGGTAGGGTAAAAGGTATGAGGTGGAGCTGCAGCAAGCGGCTAGCATATATGGTGGCTAACATACGCAAATGAGATCGAGAAAAGAAGGCAAAGCTCGGTCGAACAACTTTGATCAAGAAGTGATCCTAGAACAACCTACGTCAAGCATTACTCCAACACCGTGTTCACTTCCCGGACTCCGCCGAGAAGAGACCATCACAGTTACACACGCGGTTGATGCATTTTAATTAAGGTAATATTCAGGTTTTCTACAACCGGACATTAACAAATTCCCATCTGCCCATAACCACAGGCACGGCTTTCGAAAGTTCAAATCCCTGCAGGGCTGTCCCAACTTAGCCCATCACAAGCTCTCACGGTCAACGAAGGATATTCCTTCTAGCGGGAAGACCCGATCAGACTCGGAATCCAGGTTACAAGACATTTCGACAATGGTAAAACAAGACCAGCAAAGCCACCCAGATGTGCCGACAAATCCCGATAGGGGCTGCACATATCTCGTTCTCAGGGCACACCGGATGAGCCAGACGTCGGGTAAGCCAGCCCAGAGTTGCCCCTGGTAGCCTTGGACATTGCTCATTTTGGACCAACACACAGAGAAGCACTGGCCCAGGGGGGTTAAAATAAGAGGACTCTTGAGCCGGCTGACCCAAGGGAAAGAAAAGGCTAGGTGGCAAATGGTAAAACCAATGTTGGGCCTTGCTGGAGGAGTTTTATTCAAGGCGAACTGTCAAGGGGTTCCCATTATAACCCAACCGCGTAAGGAACGCAAAATCCGGGAACATAACACCGATATGACGGAAACTAGGGCTGCAAGAGTGGAACAAAACACCAGGCATAAGGCCGAGCCTTCCACCCTTTACCAAGTATATAGATGTATTATTTAAATAAGAGATATTGTGATATCCCAACAAATATCCATGTTCCAACATGGAACAAGCTCCAATCTTCACCTGCAACTAACAACGCCATAAGGGGGGCTGAGCAAGCGGTAACATAGCCAAACAACGGTTTGCTAGGACAAGGTGGGTTAGAGGCTTGGCTTAACAATATGGGAGGCATGATAAGCAAGTGGTAGGTATCGTAGCATAGGCATAGCAAAAGTGCGAGCATCTAGCAAGCAAACATAGAAGTGATTTCGAGGGTATGGTCATCTTGCCTGAGATCCCACAAGTAAGAAGAACGAGTCCATGAAGAAGACAAACGGTCGTAGCCAACGTATCCTCACAAACGCAACGTTACCGGATTACCGAGAAGTACACCGGAAAGAAAGCAAACAACATAGTAAACAACCGTCAAATAAACATGGCACGATGCGCAAACAAGTATGATGGATGTCCGGTTTAATGAGGCATGGCATGGCAAAATGCAAAAACAAACCCTACAAATTAAGTGGAGCTCAATATGCAACCTCGTTGCATATTGACGAAACACCACGTGACTTATTTAGTTCGATCTTGTTTATATACCCAACAATATTAAATGTTGTTTAACATGGCAAGAGGGTGAAGCAAATGAAAACTACCTATCTAGGGAAGTTTAAATGAGGCCGGAACAACAAGCAACAAGTCCGGAAAAATCCTCATGTGCATATTTTGGTTATGGTACTGTTCTGCCCTAAACCATATTTTAGAGTTGTTTAACATGGAAAGTAAGGTCACCACGTTAAACTAGGCATTTTTCTACCCCATTTACATATAAAGTTTATTAAAATCTGAGCTACGGTTATTTAGTTATGATTATAATCATTTTAATAAGTTATTTAAGCAAATTTAAACAAACAGCATTTTAAACATTTCAAACATGCATGAAAGTTGCATATTATTAAACTAGACAACATTCTAAGAAAATTTCATATATAAATTGTTTTAATCCGATGCACGGTTGGTGAGTTATTAAATGCATGAAGTGCAAGGGCTTTTTTATAAATCTGCGTTCTCTGGAAAATTAGCTAAAACGTTCTGCAGAAAAAAAACACATCTCGGGCCGAAACTGCAGGCTGGCCCAACAATAGAAATAAAACAAAAGGAGGGGTTCTGTGGGTGGCCTCACCCATGGGCTTCGGCCCGGTCAATGGAGCAGGCTGTAGAGGGGTGCTGGCGCGCTGGGCCTTGCGCAAGGAGGCCCAGGCGTGGGCGACGCGGAGGTCCAGCGGGAGCCGATGCAGGCCGAGGCGAGGCCGGCCCAGGCGAAAGGAGGCATGGCGCTGCTGTAGCTGGGCTTCGCGCGAGGGAGGGAGCTGGGCCTCGTAGGCAGATCGAGCGGAGGCAGGGCGAGGTCCACGCGATGCAGGGACACGGGCTTCAGGTCGGGGCGCTCGTCTTCCTCGAGAAGAAAACGCAGCAGCAGGAGGAAGGAAGCGGCGGCGCGACGAAGCTCTGGCGACGAAGGGTCCGGTGACGCTGGTGAGGCCGGGAACGGTTCGCAGGGCCCCGGATCCGGTGGATCCCGGCCGGATCTGGCGAAGGAGGGGTCAACGGCGAACTCCCTGGGCGGCGGCTACATGCACCTGAGAGAGAGAGAGAACTTAGAGAGAGAGACGACGGGAGGAGGAGAACAAAGGGAGGGAGAGGGACGAGGCCGGTCCTGGCGGCTTCGGTGGTGGTAGTTGAGGTCGCTAGAGGCGGCGTGTGAAGGGCAGAGCTGCTCTCGATCCCTCCTGGATCGAGGCACGGGACGAGGCACTTGGGCCTTGCAGGGCTGTGGAGAACCAGGGCGGTGGATCGAGTGGATGGATGGATCGAAGGGATGGCTAGGCGCGGAAAGAGAGGAGCAGGTGGATCGGGAGGAGATCCCGAGATTGGAGGGAGGCTGTAGGTGGCGGCGGCTAGAGGGGACAAAAGTCCTAGAATTTAGGGTTAGGGGCTATATATAGCAGATGAAATCGGTTTAGGGCGGTTAGGTCCCTCAGATCGTAATCGGACGGTCGCAAATAAAATAGCTAGGGAGTCCAAATAAGAAAATGGTGACGTTCTGTAGATGTTTGGGGATGATCCGGATCCGATGGTAACGACTGTCTGGGTCGGGTCCGGGACAACTCCCGGACGCGTGCGAGGGGCCGATGCACTATGCAAGGAGGGGGTTTCGGGGCCTGGGGTTGGTAGCGGACTATGCAGAAAGCCTCAGGCTGAGAAAACAGAAGAGAGAAGAGACCTGACGACTGTTTCCGGAGACCGAAAACGTCCGACGTGTGACCGGCTATACTGCTGCTATAGTTATCCGTTGGGGCGTCAAACGGACTCCGAATACGATGAAACTTGACAGGCGGTCTAAGTACACTATAAAAAGACCACACGCCAACTTTCAACCCAATCCGAGAACATTTTCCGGCCACTTATAAAATACTATTTCGGACATGCCGCGGGCGCGTGCAAGTGTGTCTGGGCTCAGAACGGACGATGGACAGAATGAGGAGACCGGGACGGATGCAAGTTTTGAAAACATGATGATGCAATGCGGATGATGACATGGCAAGATGCAACACGCAAGCAAATGACAAGGCAACAATAGCGAATAACTGGAAGACACCTGGCACATCGGTTTCGGGGCGTTACAGAACCGTACCTAGATAGCCGAAACACAAAAGGATACGGAACCGCAACTCAAATTCTCAAAGCTCGAAGTGGCAACACATGTCGGAGAGCGAAACGGTCCAAAATGGAGGTGGTATGTGGAAGTAGTGATGGTGTATTGGTGGTAGGAGTGCGTATGCGAAAATGTGGGGTGGTGGTGGTGCCTATACTGAAAAAAATTCAGTTTCATCAAGGTCGGTCAGACGTCCGGGCTGGGCCGGTCGTCCGGTCGTTGGATGTCCGGGCTGGGTCGGACGTCCGGTGCCTGGGCAAAAATCGGGCACAGGATGAAGTTCACGTTTTCGTGATGGGGATGATGAAAATGGACAAATCCAGAGGATTTTGTGGATGGAAAGTGTGGGGAAAGGGGAAAAAGCTAGATCCACACAAAACAAAGAAAATCCACAGATCCAAACCAACAAAATCTCAACAAACTAACAAATCACAAAAAAAAATTGGGGCTATTTTTTTGGGGAATTTTCGAATTAGGACAAAAAACAACAAAACAAGGCAAGCAACACAACGGGCAGGATCCGAAATCGTGATCAATGTGGCTCATGATACCAAGATGATGTAGGGTAGAACCCCAATCAGCCAATCTTTCATGAAAGGAGCGGATCCTGCGATGAACACGAAGAACAAGAGGCGGGAAAAGGGGAAAACACAAGGGAAATCACAAGAGAATCACTAAACCAACACAAGAAAGTCACACATGTGCTAGATCCTCGAATACACAGGGTTCACATGGTACACAATCAACTAAGGATGATTCAAGGGTAACGGTCTTCTCCATGAGGAGGTCTTGATTTTCTTCCCTAAAGAGGGGTCTTGAATCCGCTTGGGGAAGCTTCTCCGTAGGAGGCTCGAATCTCCGAGGAGAAGGTAACCAAGTGGAGGAGCAAAGCTCTCACACAAAATATGAGCTAATCCTTTCCTAACCCTAGAAAGTTGGACGAGGTGGAGTATATATAGTCCTAGTAAAAAAGAGGGGGGTGAAGGGGTACATGGGCTGTGGCCCAACTCGAAACAGTGCACAGGCGTCGAACGCCCGGGGGTCACCGGTCTTCCGGAGGCTCGCGAGGGTCCGGACGTCCGGTGCCTGTTGGACGTCCGTAGGTTCTTCTCAGGTGGTCTTCGATCAGACGTCCGGTCGGGGTCGGACGTCCAGGCATCGGTCGTCCGTCGGGCGTCGGATGTCCATGGGTTTTGGCTCGGGTGAGGAAACGCCGGTCGTCCGAAGGGGGCCGGACATCTGGAGCCTGGAGGTCGTCGGACATCCGGGATCTGTCGGTCGTCCGGAGCCTGGGGACTTCGAGCAGTTCTCCTTCTTGTCCCATGCACTCGACGTCCTCACCGTCTTATCCGTTGATTGTAGTTGGTCCGTGGCTTTCCTCCAAGTACCTGATCACACATAGGGTTTCCACTTGAGGTAGTAGCCAATTCTTTTTTTTGACTATACACAGTAGGGAAAAACCCCACTGCAATGTAGTAGCCAATTCTCATGCATGGAAAGTGGATGTTCGGAGAGGAGTGAGTCACGTTATCTTTGATAGCCTTGGCTCGGGCTCTTGTCATGGGTCCAAGTGGTGACATTGGAGGTGTAGGTGCGTCCATGGGGATGATCGTGGGATGCTCCGAATCAGTTTCCATTCCGATGCAACCAGACCAAGACCGCTAGGACGGTAGGACGGAGATCATCGCCGAGCCCACATCACGACTAGAGGCTTTTGCAGGTGAAGACTACTTTTGTCAGGATAGCATGTACTAGTTGTCTCCCTTTGAATTTGGCCATTGCGGGAACCCTTCCGGAGTGCATTTTGGCAAGAGGGCCAAAGCCACTATAAATAAGACTTAGCCACCACCATATTAAGGGACCGGATCTGATCCATTTCTTCCACACACTCACCAACTCACTCGAGCCAAAGAACACTCCTCCTCCTGAGTTGTTCTCCCACTGTACTAGTTCATCGTCAGCCCCTCGACGCAAATCCACCACACAGCAGGAGTAGAGTTTTACAACGCAAGGTGGACCGAACCTGGGTAACTGATGTGTCTTGTTCCCTTCCTGGTCATCGAGCTAGGCCGAGATATTGGTGAGTAGGCAGACTTGGGAGGTTGAGTTCTTTGCATGCACCCAAGAGTTCGAACCTCTCAAGGTTCTGCGGAAACCGAAATCCGACAGTTCAAACTCTGGGGCATGTGCGAAAAACTCAACCTCTCCAGCCAACCAGCTTGTCGCCCCACGGCCTAGGTCGATGAACAAGGCAGAAGATGGACACGCCAGTATTACCCGGGTTCGGGCCACCTTGTGGTTTAAGACCCTACTCCTGCTTTGTGGTGGATTTGCCTCATGAGGGGCTGAGGATGAACTAGTACAAGGGAAGAGTATCTTCGCGAGGTCTGGTCTGGTGAGGGTATGAGTCGACCAGGTTCGGATCGATCCCCTTCAATGGTGGTGGCTAACCTATTCTTATAGCGGCCTCGGCCCTCTTCCCCGAAATAGAAGGTGGGAAGGGATCCCACAGTGGACAACTTGAAAGGGGACAAGTAGTACATCTTATACTAACATAAGGTGGTCTTCGCCTGCAAAGTTTCTAGTCATGACGCTGCGGTGAGATCGGTGATGACATCCGTTTTGTGGTCCTAGCGGTCTTGGTCTTGTTGCACTGGAATGGAAACCTTTGTATGATTCCTCGGGAACCCATGCGTGTGCTTGCCTCCTTAGCACCAAAGAGGAAACTGGCCCCTCTGCGCCCGCTGGCGCCCGCCTGGCCTTGGTCGTCATGGCTTGTGTCACCCAACCTCATGAGGTTGGGCACCTACATAGGAATCTCCGCTCCTCAGGAGGCAGCCTTGGGAGGCCGCTCCCTCCGGAGGTCTTGATGTCGCACAGCTTGGGAGGCTTGGCCCCTCGCGAGGGTCTTATCTTGATGGTCTCGTAGATGGGTCGTACCAAGCTGTCGATGGAGTCACGCCGTGGGCTGCAGGTAAGCAAGACTGGATACCCTGGTTCCAAGAATGCCGACAGTAGCCCCCAGGCCCAATGTGCGCTCGTACTTGGTTTCGAGGCGAAGACAAATGGCAAGGGTGAAGCTCCGCGGGCCCCAATCGCATGTGGATGTAACGACCCGACCTGAAATCGGTCAAGTCTCTGTGTAGCTGTACCATCCCAAGATCATGCTGGCACACATAGTACATTGATGCAAAGATTCAAAGTTCAATCACACCTGAATTTATTACACGATTCTCATATCGAGTCTTTATTAGATCATAAAAAATTTGGCCGAAGGCCAACTCATGAGAAATAAACTAAATAAAGATGCGAAAGCGTAGACGATAAGCGAGTCCATCCGACTCCATAGGGCAATCACCGAGCGTAGATCGTAACCTCACTCCTGGTCGGAAAACTCCTCTACAACATGAGACGTTGCAGCCGTGTAGGTCAACATTTTGAATATGCCGGCAAGTCATGAAGAGAGAACAACAATAAAATTACTAACATTATATGCAATTTGGTTGTGGGGCTCTAAGTTTCGGTTTTTTAGTGAAAAAGCCAATTTTTCCCTACAACAAAGGACTTGCTTGCAATTACTACAAAATGTTGGTTGTTCATGAGATGGTTCCGCCAACCAGTGTCTCATACCCGAAATCATTAATAACCCATCAATTAATTAATTATGTTTGTTGTTGAGATTTCCGAAATACTCCAATTCCAAAGGCTCATTTGTCCGTAACTGGGGAGACGGCTAATCGATTAGGTTGTTACTCTGCAGAGTCTTGTGCATTTTACCTGCAAGATTTGTTTCCTCATTTATGTCCTCGCACTGCCTGTTGTTTGAAGACAGGATGAACGAAACATGGTCTTCCGTAGAGTTTCTCTGGGCACTGCCGGTGCCCATCCATGTCCTATCGTTCTTCTACATCTGCTGGCACCGTCCGTCCAGAGTCACGCCTATGGTCAACCCAGCCAGAGCCCATAATGGCTTGCGGCTGCACAGGTAAGCTTCCGGTCAAGGTGTATCCATCTGTCTCTTCATGACTGGGTGAAGCTTTCCGCAAGATGGCATGGCGCTTCTCCATGCATCTCGGCCATCCGCCGGTTGCTCCAGGGTGCCCGTCAACCGTCCTCCACCCAGTAGTGAATTTTAAAATCCATCTTGAGCTTGAAGTCATGGGGTTGTCATCATCTTGACTCTCACATCTCCCTTATGAATCTCTCAACCAACCCCGTCTATGAGCATAGCAAAATAAACTACATCGTCCTGGGCAATGGTAACAAGGGGAATTGGGTTCATCCTACCTCATGATACTACTCAAGAACATAACTTAAAATTCTCCTACTGCATGCATGGTGGGGAGGAATAATTCTAATGCAACAAAATCATAGGTATTGTAAAACATGATCAAATGACTTGCCTGCTTGATGGTCTTCGAAAGATAGCGACTTGTAACAGCAGGCCTCGCACTCCGGGAATTCTATCGAGTCAAACAATAGCACAAATAAGTATTCCACTAAATAACATAACAACAAGCTAAAGGAAATCACACAAGCACTCAAACCAAAACCAAAGAAAACTCGAAGTACTCCAATCAAAGTTTTCATTACTTCGAGCAAACAACTAGGAAATAGTTTTATCCTACTAAAACTTTTCTTAACAGAACAAAAACAAGGGTTTTGCTAACTAACAAAAAGGAAAACAATATAAAAACTAGGTGCAAAAAGAATCACATCAATAGCTATTGTAGAACTCCTATTATGCCTAAAACAAAACTAATAAGAAAATAAAATAAAACTTTTTATTTTGCTGTAAATAAAAGTTCACCCTCTCTAACTATAGAAACTAATCTAACATAAATTGTAACAGGGGTAAAATAAAATTCTATACTAACTAGAACAGCAGGAAGTAGTAGCAAGCTAAAAAACACTAGAAAAGCTTGATTTCGACTAAAACTAATTTTAATACAATCTACAAATACTCCAAGAAGTTCCTACTGCTAGGATAGGTCCAAACTAAGCAGTGGCAAAAAGAATCACTAAAAAAGAATAATCCTAACTCAAATTATGGCAGAAATACTAATCTGACTAAAACTAATATAAAACAATTTTTAAGAACTAAAACATGGCCGAAACTATTTTATGCAGAAGCTTCAGGAAATTTGCAAACTAGAGAAAAAAGAATCAACTAAAAATATCAAATAACCTAAAAGATGTAGATTTTACAAGAACAGAACTATTCTGTTTTCAAAACAGAAACTAAAATAACTAAACGAGTTAACGGGCCGAACAGTGGGTGATCTGAAACTAAACCGCGCGCATGCGTTTAATAGGCTAATATCTCTAGTGGCTAAACAAAATAAACCGATCGGCCGGTCCAACTAAACCGCAAGTAAAAAGAAATAAACCGATCTAACCGAAACTAAATCGGTCTACTAAAGAAAAACCAAACTCTTCGTGTGAACTAATCTAGGCCCTAGATTGGAAATCAGACGGTGGTGGGGAGCTCGGGCTTACAGCGAACGGCGACAACGGACGACAGCGGCTCGGGCGGCGACGGTGCAGCGGCTCCGATGGTCCGGGGCGATGGCGGAGACGTCGGGGCGAGGCGACGGAGTGTTGAGGAGGCGGTGGTGGTCTCAGCGGCGATGGAGCGTGACGGTGGCGAGTGGCACGAGCTCGACAGAGCTCCTGCTGAGCTCCAACTCCGGCGACGGGCGGTGATGCTCAAGACGGCAGCTCCTGTGATCCCTGGGCGAAGAGATTATGTAAAATAGGTGCGGGAGGAGATGGAGGTTCGGTTGATTTAGCTTGGAAGCAAGGGGCATGCTCACCGGTGGCAGAAACGGCGGCGAACCGAGGCGGCGGCGGCGAGATGTGTTTGGCAAGAGCGCGAGCTACGGGTGGAGTTGAGGTAGGATTTTTTTGGGGGTTCGGAAGAGAAGGCCGAGGGGTTTATATAGGGCATAAGCTTGGGCGAGGGGTCTGTAACGCCCCGGACACACCCGCCGGTGGTCGTTACTCCTGGTAGGATGCAGACTGGCCCCATAAATCAATACTAGTCTTTTCTGCACACTTTGTCCTCACTCGTGCGCACCCGGGAGTAACTTCCTGGTCGGTCACCCATCTTGAAACTACTCCAAGCTGAGCACGCTTAACTTTGGAGTTCTTTCCGAATGGGCTCCCGGAAAAGAAGGAATTCCTTATTGATATGAGTATTCTATCATCCCTAATAAGCCAGGCTATCACAGGGTCGACTCGGGATCACGATCCCGAGAGGATCGGAGCCGCGACGCGCTCCAGGCGGCATTGCGTGCGCGAGGGGGAAAGAGAAGGGGTGGGAACGGCACGTCAGTGAGAGAGGGAGAGGAGGGTTCGGTCGGGAAACCGAAGCGGAGGTGGCTCGGGCGTGTGGCGCGCTGGGCTAGCAGCCTTAGCGTTGGTGGGCTGCGGCCTCGGCGACTGGGCCTACTGGTCTGGTGCCTGGCGCGCCGGGGTTCTTTACCTTTTTTGTGAATTACCACAGGGGAGAAAACTAATTATAGAGAAACCTATAGTATTTTTATATATGACATAAATATTAATCAACTCAGAAGAATTAATCCTACAACGTGGACATTTTTCCAGAGGCAAAACAGAAACTAAAAAAACATTTTCTGCAAATTCCAAATAAATTCAAATTTGAATTCAGACTTTTTGGCAATATTTTCTTCTAACATTTTTTTTGGAGGTTTACTCCTATCATACTTTTGCTCAAGTATTTGTCAGGTATTTTTGAAATAAATTTCAAATGCCAATCAAGTCCAAATTCAAGAAAACTCAACTGCCTCTGAAATTTCAAATGCCACTCAATTTCAAACAACATTCATAGATGCTTAGCTAATAATTGTAAAACATTCCAAATTGAAAATTTGGGATGTTACAAACCTACCCACCTTAAGATGAATCTCGCCCTCGAGATTCGGGTTGGCTAGCAAATAGGTGCGGGTGGTCCCGACGGAGATCTTCTTCTCGCTCCCACGTGGCTTCCTCCTCAGAGTGGTGGCTCCACAGAACCTTGCAGAACTTGATAATCTTGCTCCGGGTAACTCTGTTTGCAATCTCAAGAACTCTGACGGGTTTCTCCTCATAAGTCAGATCACTGGCAAGCTGTATGGCCTCTAGGGGCACTGTGTCTCTCAAAGGGATATCGGCCATCTCAGCATGGCATTTCTTCACTTGGGAAACATGAAAGACATCGTGAACTCCTGACAATCCTTCCGGCAATTCCAGCTTGTATGCAACTTCTCCTCTACGTTCGAGGATTTTCTATGGGCCGATGAATGTGGGTGCTAATTTTCATTTAACACTAAACCTCTTGATTCCTCGAAGTGCGAATACCCGGAGATATGCTTGGTCTCCAACTTCATACGTTATCTCCTTGCATTTAGTGTCGGCATAACTCTTCTGTCTCGACTGGGCTATCTTGAGTCTATCTCGAATCAGCTTGACCTTCTCTTCGATGTCTCTGATATGATCGGGACCAAAAAAATTCGGTCTTCAACACCATCCCACATCAATGGCGTTCTACACCTCCTTCCGTATAGAGCTTCAAAAGGGGCCATCTTCAGACTGGTGTGATAGTTATTGTTGTACGAGAACTCTGCATATGGCAGGTTGTCGTCCTAGCTAGACCCATAGTCTAGCGCACAGGCTCTCAACATGTCCTCTAGAATCTGATTGACTCTCTCGGTCTTTCCATCTGTCTGCGGATGAAAAGTTGTACTGAACTCCAGCCTCGTACCCAAAGTTTCATGCAACTGATTCCAATACTTTGAGGTAAATTGTGTTCCTCTATCTGACACGATGCTCCTCGAAACACCATGCAGACATACGATCCTAGTCATGTATATCTTGGCTAACTTAGCGCTAGTTTATGTGGTTTTCACAGGAATGAAATGAGCTACCTTGGTCAAGCGATCAACTACTACCCAGATAGAATCATAACCTGAACGGGTCCTGGGTAATCCTGTGATAAAATCCATTCCAAGATTTTCCCATTTCCACTCGGGTATCAGTAGAGGTTGAAGTAACCCTGCCGGCTTCTGATGTTCCGCCTTTACTCGCAGACAAAGATTGCATACTGCTACATAATCGACAATATCCTTCTTCATACATGTCCACCAAAAACTTTCCTTCAAGTCCAGATACATCTTGGTGTTGCCTGGGTGAATCGAGTACGGTGAATCATGGGCCTCCTACAGAATTAACTTCCCGACCTCTGGGTCATTGGGCACATAGATACGATCCTCAAACCATAAAGTTCCGTGTTCATCCTCACGAAAACCTTTAGCCTTTCCATTACTCATCTTTTCCTTTATCTCTACAATTTCCTTGTCCGTCTTCTGGGCTTCTCAGATTCTTTCGATCAAAGTGGATTGAATATCCAAGGTGATGACAAATCCTCTTGGTACTATCTCCAGTCGGAGATCTCTAAGATCATCGGCTAATTCCTGAGGTAATCCTCCAGTTATGAGGGTGTTCACATAGCTTTTATGTCTCAAGGCATCTGCTACAACATTTGCCTTCCCTGGGTGATAATGCAATCTCATGTCATAGTCCTTGATCAATTCAAGCCATCTCCTCTGCCTGAGGTTCAACTCCTTCTGCGTGAAAATATACTTCAAGCTCTTATGATTCGTGTAAACATCACAACTATATCCGACAAGGAAATGTCACCAGGTCTTGAGTGCGTGCACTACGGCTGCTAACTCCAAATCGTGTGTGGAATAATTTATCTCGTGAGGTCGTAGCTGTCTGGAGGTATAAGCTACAACTTTTCCTTCCTGCATGAGCACTCCTCCGAGTCCTTGATGTAACACCCACGATGCGGCTATATCTCCCACGTGTCGGGGCACGACTTAGAGGCATAGCCGCATGGTAGGTTTGTCGCAAGAGGGGTAATCTTCACACAATCCCATGTACTGAATAGAAAGGGATAAAGAGTTGGCTTACAATCACCACTTCACACAATACATTATAATCAATAAATCATCCAAGGTACAAACAAAGGTCCGACTACGGAACCATTATAAAGAAAGACCACCCAAATGCTAGATCCCCGAATGTCCCAACTGGGCTCCACTACTGATCAACCGGAAAAGACACGAAACAACGATCAAGATCTTCATCGAGATCCCACTTGAGCTCAGTTGCGTCACCTGCACTGGTACCATCGACACCTGCAAACTATTTGGAAGTATCTGTGAGTCACGAGGACTCGGCAATCTCACACTCGCGAGATCAAGACTATTTAAGCTAATGGGTAGGAAAGGGTAGTGAGGTGGAGCTGCAGCAAGTAATAGCATATATGGTGGCTAACTTACGCAAAAGAGATCGAGAAGAGAAGCAAAGCACAGTCGAGAAACTAATAATGATCAAGAAGTGATCCTGAAGCTACTTACGTTCAAGCATAACACGAGACCGTGTTCTCTTCCCGGAGTCCGCCAAAAAGAGACCATCATGGCTACACACGCGGTTGATTCATTTTAATTAAGTTAAGTGTCAAGTTCTCTACAACCGGACATTAACAAATTCCCATCTGCCCATAATCGCGGGCACGGCTTTCAAAAGTTCAAAACCCTGCAGGGGTGTCCCCTTTTAGCCCATCACAAGCTCTCACGGTCAGCGAAGGATATTCCTTCTCCTAGGAATACCCGATCAGACTTGGAATCCCGGTTACAAGACATTTTGACAATGGTAAAACAAGACCAGCAAAGTTGCCCGATGTGCCGACAATCCCGATAGGAGTCGCACGTATCTCTTTCTTAGGGCAACACCGGATGAGACTAGCCACGAGTAAAACCAAACCTCAAGTTTCCCTGAGGTGGCCCCGCAGGCAGCTCGGTTCGGACCAACACTCAGAGGAGCACTGGCCCAGGGGGGTTAAAATAAGATGACCCTTGAGTCTGCAGAACCCAATGGAAGGTATATGGTGGTAGGTAGGCAAATGGTAAAACCAAGGTTGGGCCTTGCTGGAGGAGTTTTATTCAAAGCGAACTGTCAAGGGGTTCCCATAACACCCAACCGCGTGAGGAACGCAACATCAAGGAACATAACACCGGTATGACAGAAACTAGGGCGGCAAGAGTGGAACAGAACACCAGGCATAAGGCCGAGCCTTCCAACCTTTACCAAGTATATAGATGCATTAATTAAAGTTAGAGATATTGTGATATTCCAACATATCCATGTTCCAACATGGAACAAACTTCAGCTTCACCTACAACTAACAACGCTATAAGAGGGGCTGAGCAAAAGCGGTAACATATCCAAACAACGGTTGGCTAGGAAAGGTGGGTTAGAGGCTTGACATGGCAATATGGGAGGCATGGTATAGCAAGTGGTAGGTAGCGTCACATAGCAATAGAGCGAGCAACTAGCAAAGCAAACATAGAAGAGATTTCGAGGGTATGATCATCTTGCCTGAGATCGCGCAAGGAAGAAGAACGAGTCCATGAAGAAGACAAACGGACATAGTCGAACGAATCCTCACAAACGCGACGTTATCGGAACTAACCTGAAGAAGCAACACCGGAAAGAAGCAAACAACATAGTAAACAACCATCACATCAACATGGCATGATGCACAACCAAGTATGATGCATGTCCGGTTTAATGAAGCATGGCATGGCAAAGTGCACAAGAAATCCTACAAATTAAGTGGAGCTCAATATGCAACTCCATTGCATATTCACGAAACACCACATGACTTATTTAGTTCTCTCCCGTTTAAACTACTCAACAAAATTAAATGTTGTTTAAACATGGCAAGATGTGGACATAAGTAAAGTAAACATTTAGGCAAGTTTAAATGAGGCCGGAAATAACAAACAATAATTCCAGTAAATCCCCATATGCATTTAGCAATTTAATGCAAACAACAATTTTAAACATTTTAAATGTTATAATCATGATGCGGATGGCATATGCAAGTTTATGCAATCTTATGAAGAAGTTGACATGAGCATAATATGAAGCATTTTTCATCGTGGCAGAAATGAAAGGGGTGCCACGGCATTGAATCCGAAAATTATGCCACGACAACATATTGGTTCCGGTAGCTCATGGAGATACAGTTGCAAATGGAAAAGTGACGGGAGTGAGTCACTATGAACGTTGGGGTGCTCCCGGTTACCGGGTACCCACATGACGGTGGTAAGGCAAAAGAGGGGCTTTGTGCAACGAACAACTCGGACACGGAGCAACACACGGTTCAACTCATACATCGCAAGCATTCGTCCACGGGTGTCGTCTCGGTGGTATACCTTCGAAGGATGCGTTTCGGGCGGAACGAGTTCGTAGTAGAAGTGGTGGAATTAGACGTTCTTGCGATGGTAGTTGTACATGTTGGCGGTAGTCGAACTTGACGGTTCTGTTACACGGTTCTTCGGAGACGGTAGTGGTATACGGTTCTTTCGGCCATGGTAGTCGTACACGCGGTCGGAAAGGAACTCGGCGTTTCGGTGCGGTGTATGGGTTTATGTCGATGGTCGTGTCATGGTACTTGGCGTTTCGTTCAGTACTCGTTCAAGCATCCATGTGGTCTTTTCAATGGTGTACTTGGCGATATCCGAGGCGACCTTGACGCATCCGTGCGTAGAGGTACTTGGCGGTTTCGTGTAGTCGGTCTTGCTGGTCTCGGTAACGTAGTTGTACAAGAGCGTCGTCGAACTTGTCGAATCCAAATTCTTGGAGGGCCGCCATGGTACTTGGCGCTAATCCATGTTCGGTGGTCGAACTTGGCGTCAACCGCAACAGCAAGTGGAAGTGCGTGATGACAGTGGGGCGTCGCGGTCGTCCTCTACGGCGAACAGGGCATGCAGGTCATGGTACTGCTCGAGGTAGTAGCAGGAGAAGGCTGGGTCAGGTGCTCATCAGCAGGCAGCGAAACAAGCTGCTGCTTGAAGAAGGCGACGGCGCATTTGCGGCCGAACGGAGGGAGGAAGAGGCGGGCGTGAGGGGAAAACGGAGCCTGACAAAGGACTTGGGGATGGGCTCCAGCGACGCAGACGAGACGAAGGATGTCTCCGGGCGGATGAGCTCTAGGCGGTGCTGGCCTCAAAGCTTGCCGATGACATGACGATGGGGCAGGGTCTGTCGAATCCAGGCGACGGTGGCTCGCAACAATGGCGACAGAGGAGGCAAGCTACAACGGTGCTATGCTGGTGACCTACGGGTGGTAGAGAGGCGGGGACGAGGTGGCATGGCCATGGGGGACGGGCGCACGATGGAGGCGGGAGAGCACGGCGGCGTGCGAGGCAGCGAGGTGGCGCTCGGTGTCCCTGGCGATGCGGCGGCCTCCTGGCGATGCGGCGGGAAAGATAGGATCGAGGGAGCACTCAGTCTCTGGCGACACGAGGGAAGGAGAGCAGGAGAACAAAGGGAGAGAGAGGTGGCTCGGGCAAGGGAGCGGCGCTGCTCTCCCTCTCTGATGGCGCGTCGAGGGAGGAGGGGATCGAGCCAGAGGCTCTGGCAACGCGAGAGAGCGAAGGTGAGGGCGAGAGCGAGGGTTCGGTCGGGCCAAGTGGTTCGCTAGGGTTAGAGTCGGTGCGGGCTGGGCCGCGGGGAAAGGATATGAGGGGGTCAGCTGGCCTCGGTGGGAAAGTGGGGAAGCAGGCCGGCCTGGATCTAAGGCCCAAGTGGCCAGCATAGAACATTGGATAGAGCATTAGAAGAAATGCTCAAAGGGTTTGGCAGATAAGTAGAATGATATAAGGATAAATCTGAGGTCCTGGATTTATGAAGGATTTTAATAAAATGGTATGGGCATTTTTAAGGATAGAAAAATAATTCATGTTTGAATTAAATTCAAACTTGAGCCATTTTTAAATCCAACCAAAACAAATCCCAAATGGGATCAGATTTGGCAGAGGGGTTGGGGACATGGTCTAAAATAGATGGGAAAAATATTGAACATTTATGGAGGAATGAAAATGTCACTTGCCAAAAAAAGAAAGAAAGAAGAAGGAACGAGGAGGTGATAGAGCATTGATAGGTTGAGAGAGGAAACAAGGGGTACAATGCAACACATGGCATAACAAGTGAAATAGGCATGATGACATGATGCAATGCACATGATGCAATGATGAATGCAACAAACCAACAACTCACATGACGAAACTCGGAAAAACATGGAAGGCGTCTGAAGCTCCGGTCTTGGGGCGTTACAACACTCCACCACTACAAGAGGATCTCGTCCCGACATCTAGGATGACACCGGAGGGAAAACAGAAGAGGAAGAGAGGAGGTAAAACTAAGTTGCTTATTTGACAAATGAGTGAAACCAACAAACCTGGCGGTGTTGAATAAATTGAAAGAAAGAATGCAACAAAGATGAACAAAGTTGAAAACACTCCGTTAGAACAGAGGAACACGGAACAATAAAGGTCAATTACGACAACACTCCGGTTGGAAATGGAAGGTACAGAATATGAGCTTGGCAAAATGAAATCACTTGGATGAGAGTCCAGTTAGAAGAGGAATGATAGACACAACACTCCGGTTAAACAAGATAGAGAAGGAATAAGAATGATATAATTTTGGAAGCACTCCGACTGTAAATGGAAGGAGTTAGAATCATGAACTTGACAAGATGAGAGGATACTTTAAAAGAGGACACGACACTCCGGTTGAATGGATAAGCAAAGGAAAGAACATGATCTTGACAAAACAAGATGATGGGTCGAAGAGAGCAACATCACAATGCCTCCGGAAGAAAGAATAGAAGATAGCTCATTGGAATAAAAGAATGTAGAAGAAAATTCCAACTTCTGCCACCAATGAGCTTGAAGAGCACCCTTCCAAGAAGGTTATAACGGAATTGTTAGAAAACCAACAACGAAACGAATAAGCTTATAGTGGGCTTATGAAAAACTTCTCAAAACTATGAGATGAAATTCTGCCACTACCGGAAACAATAGATTGGATTGATATGAACAAGGAGACGAGAAGCTTATCTCACCGGGAGGATAAATGAAGAACTTGGGTCATTTATAAGCACCATAAATAGAAAAAAAATCCTTAGGGAAAGCTTTAGGTGAAATATAACCCAAGATAACTCCAATGAAGGGATTGATGGGTTGAAAAGATGTCCTGAATGAACTGAAAATGATGGATTTAAGATATGTCATTCCGGACAACTTGTGAATCATGAAACACCAAGAAATTGTCAAAATGACGTAACACCACCTCAAAAGATAAGGTAGAACGAATTGCACTTCCCAAGTTGCCTTTGTTTTCCTGCCCTCCCACCCTTTTTCTTCGAGGACTAAGATTTCTTAATCAAGTATCCATCTTATTGATGTGAAGTCTCTCCATTCTTTTCCATCAATATTCTTATCCGGTGATTCTCAGGAAGATACTAACGGAGCTTCAAGTTCAACATTCTTCGTTTCTTTTATCTTTTCCGGTGGATTCAAATCAAGCTTTCGGTGTTGATCTTATCCTTTCCTCGTTTGAAATGTTCCCATGGCGTTGCACCTCTTAATCTTTCATCTCTCTATTCATATCTGAAGTGTTGAAGATATCTCGAAGATTCGTGTTACTCTGTATTCGTTCAAGCTCTTTCGAGATTGTTATCTCATTCAAGCCATTTAAATCAACAGGTGCAATCTCCCTTTCAAGTAATCATTTCAACGGTGTATCTGTTGAGTGGGCCCTAACCCACAGGTCTTTTCCTAGGATCTTACCCGACTCCTCTATTTTCCGGAGCTTCTCAAATTCTTTCAAAGTTTGACGTAAGAATGAATTGCCGTCAGTCAAATGTCTTTCTCCAAGATCTTCCAAATTCTTTTCATTGTTGATTCATACTTTATATTCTTCATTATTCCGGAGTGCCTCAACAATTCATGGTGGTGTTTCTCATCATCATTCTCAACTTTTCAAGACCGAAGAAGAGTTGTTCCTCCAAATCTTGCTCCATTCTCTTCAAGATTCATGGTTCTAGCTTGATGCCATCCTCTCATAATTGTTTTCAATTGTCAGAATTCTTTTCACCCATCCGGAGCAATTCAGCAGCCTTTTCTGTTTAATTCTCCGAAGGCCATCATTTCAGAAGATGTATTCATTCTCAGCTTTCAGCTATTTTTCCCCAAATCTTACCGGCGCATCATTCAAATTTCTCTAATCAGCTCGGGATCTCTTCGTTCACTTGTATCTAAATTCTCTCAAGCATCTTCATTCATTTGCTAATTCTTCCCGGTGTTTCGTTATCTTTTCTTTGTTCATTTTCAATTCTTACAGTGGTTCGTTCAAGATTTCTCTTCCTTCATTATCATATCAATTTATTCGTTGGTTAAATCCTACCCGTGGTCCATTGAGTTTACGCTATATCTCTCTTAAACCTTTCTACGAGTATAAGTAGTATGCCAAATCCGTTGCTTGTCATCAATTTATATTGGTGAAGGATAAGCATAATGTAATTCTTATTCTAGTTTCATCGAGTAAATTCAATTCCTTATTCCGGAGGTTCATCAAAATTCTTGTTTTCAGTTGTTCATCTTCCTTTCCGGAGTGCCATGTTTTCTCGGTTATGTCATTGCGAAGCTCCATTTAAATCATTGCAAGGATTCACCTTGTGTTTTCAACTTCTCTTTCCTTTTGTTTGATCATCCTTTTGTTACCGGAGTTCTTCATGGAGGCTCTACATCGTGGTTCGTCCAGGCTTTCTTTCATTCTTCAACTGTTCTTCAACATTTCTCTTGGAGTTAAGATCCGCCAAGCTATACTCTAAAATAAACATGGTGCTCAACGAATGTATTGTTTTGAAGAGTTCAAGCATTCTTCATCTTGCATTCCGAAGTGCAATTCTTTCATATCTCATCTTTTGAGGTGGTGTTATGTCATTCTTGATAATTTCCCTTCGTGTTTCATGATTCACAAGTTTTCAAGAGTGACATATCTAAATCCATCTTTTTCTCTTCACTCAAGACATCTTTTCAACCCATCAATCTCTTCATTGGAGTTATCTTGGGTTATATTTCACCTAAAGCTTTCCCTAAGGATTGTTGCTATTTATGGTGCTTATAATTGACCCAAGTTCTTCATTTATCTTCCTGGTGAAATAAGTTTCCCGTCTCCTTGTTGATATCAATCCTATCTATTGTTTTTCGTTAGTGGCAGAATTTCACCTCATAGTTTTGAGATGTTCTCCATAAGCCCACTACAAACTTGTTCTTTTCGTTGTTGGTTTTTCCAACTACTCCGTTTGACCCTTCTCCTAAAATATGATTTTTCAAGCTCATTTGAGGTAGAAGATCTTGTTTCCCTCCGTTAATTCCATTCCTTCATTTCTTCCGGATGCATAATGATGTTGCTTTCTTCGACCCATCATCTCACTTTGTAATATCATGTTCTTTTCCTTACTTATTTGTTTAGCATGAATCTTGTGTCCTCTTCTCAAGTTCTTTTCATCTTATCAAGTCTGACATCTCGTTTCAACCGGATTGCTTGCATGTACTTCTTGTCCATTGTAACGCCTTTCTTATGTCTTTCAACCTACAAGGTTCTAGTAATGTTTCTTGTTCCTCTTTTCTACCGGAGTGTTTTCAACTTTGAACATCTTCGTCGTTTTCTTTCTTTCAATTTGTTCAACCTCACAAGGTTCTTTGGTTTGACTCTTTTGTCAAAGAAGCAACTTAGTTTTACCTCTTTCCCTTCCTCTTCCATTTTTTCCCGGTGCCATCCTAGATCTCGGGACAAGATCATCTTGTACTGGTGGAGTGTTGTGACGCCCCAAGACCGGAGCTTCAAATGCCTTCCATGTTTTTCCGAGTTTCGCCGTGTATTTAATTTGCTCTCTTGCATTGCATCATGTCATCATGCCATCATATCATTAATTTTATAACTCTTCTGAATAAATTGTGTGGATCTTCGATCCATTTAAACCAAGGGAATTCACGGGGTGATTCTCTTTACAACATATACCCCAATATTAGGGAGCTATATTTAAATATTCCAATATTTTGGAATTCACCTTAACACACTTGCAAAAATCCCAATGCCTTTGTTATCACAACTCTTGGCCTCTAACTTTGCTATATATCCTTTCTCCATTTTCCGGAGCTCCACCAAAAATCCGAACATTTTTGGACCTTCCTAACCCTCACTTCTTATTCGAACCATTTGAATTTAAATCAAATGAGTTTGAATTTAAACTTTGAAAACTGCCGACTCCATTTTTTCTTGGATCGTACACATTCTTGTGAGTCCGGGAATATAACCCCCATGCCCAAATTCCATCCCTAACCCTCTCTTTCTATTTTTTCTTCTATGTATTGTCTTTTTCTCTTAATGGTTAAGAGAAGAGAGTAGAGAGAGAGAGAAGAGTGCCAGCCCACTACTTCGGCCCATCTGCACCTAGTCTGTGGCCTAACCAACCGGGCGTCCGCGCCGGCCCATTGGCCCAGCCGCCTCCTAACCCTAACCCTCTCCCGAAACCCCACAGCCTCCATCGTCTCCACCCCTCCGCCAGGAGCCCACGTTCGATCCCACTTCTCTCCATCGATCCCTTCCCTCGTCTCCCTCCTCACGCTGCCAGGGGAACCCATGCCCGAACCATATCTCCATCGATCCCTCCTCCCTCTCGATCTCCCTCCAGCGCCGCCTCAGCGTCCCTCCTCCTCGATCCAGAGAGCCGCCGAAGCTCCATCCCGCCGCCATGCCATCTCCGTCTCGCCGGCGCCCAAATCTCTCCTCTCCGTCGTGCCTCCTCCCCTCCGTAGGCCCCATCCATGGCGCCCCTTCTCCTCCTCCGCCTGGAGCCGCACGCCCGTCGCCCTTCTCCCCTTGCATCAGCGACGACCGTGTCGTCCCGCTCGTCTTGCTCCAGCCGGCGAGCCCATGCTCTAGCGCCGCGCCGCTGCGGCCAGGAGCTCCTCACCCTGACACGCCACTGGCCCTGCTTCTCCTCCGCTACCATGGCCTGGACTCCTCTGTGTCCACGGCCCCTCCAGAAGCTCCGGCCCCAACCTCCGCCCATGACAGCTGCTGCTCCCGCGACTCGAGCTGCTGCTCCGTGCTGCACCATCTACCGTCGCCTCTTTGACATGGCCATCGCCGAGTCCTCCCAGGACCCGTGGAGTCATGTACAGGAAAACCAAGTCCGAAGACTGCCGTGGCTGTGATCTCGCCCAGTACCACTACGGATTCATCAAGACCGCAAGTACCCTTTTGATTGCCAGGACCGAGACCCCAGTTCGACTACATGTTGCCGCCCCGTGCGAGACCGTCAAGTACCACGACGAACTGTGATGTTCCACAAGATACCAAGTACCTCTACCCTCGACCCAAACATCTATGAACCATGTACGATGACCGTTGCCAAAGACCGTCGGGTAAACATCTACCATCGTGTGGGTTCGACGAGACAATGTGTACAACTACTTCAACGACGACCGTGAACCACTATTGTCGCAAGAACGAGATCGACGAGTCCGAAAAACCCCTAGTACCATGACAACCCCGAAGGGATTCGAATTCGTCAAGTTCTTCTTTGAAACGAGAACAACTACTTCCTCTACGAACTCGAACCGCTCGAGAATGCTCCCTTGCAAGGTATAACCACCGAGACGACGTCCGTGAACGAATGTTGTGTGATGTATGAGATGCTCGTGGTTGCACTGTGTTCGAGTTGTTCTTTGCGAGTTCCTCGTTGCCTTCCCGTCGACATGTGGGAACACGGTATCCAGGAGGACCCCACCTTCTATCGCATGTCACGCTCCCATCACTTTTCCTTTTGCACCGGTATCTCCGTGAGCTATCGGAACAGGAATGTTGCCGTGGCACCATTTCCGTTGTCATTATCGTGCCACCCCTTTCGTTTCCGCCACGATGACAAATGCTTCATATCATGCTCTTGTCAACTTTTCTGAAATTGCATAAAACTTGCAAATGTCATTCGCATCATGAAAACAACATTTAAAATGGTTAAAATTGTTGTTTGCATTAAATTGCTAAATGCACATGAGGATTTACCGGAATTGTTGTTTGATGTTTCCGGCCTCATTTAAAATGCCTAACTATGTATTTTAGGCATGCTTCACCCCTTGCGATGCTAACCAACATTTCATTTTGTGGAGTACTTAAACAAAAGAGAACTAAATATTTGATGCGGTGTTTCGTCAATATGCAACTCGTTGCATATTGATCTCCACTTAACTTGTAGCATTGTTTGTGCACTTTGCCATGCCATACATAATTAAACCGGACAAGCATCATACTTGGTTGTGCGTCATGCCATGTTGATGTGTTGGTTGTTTATTATGTTGCTTGCTTCTTTCCGGTTTGCTTCTCTCGTTAGCTTCGGTTTCGTTCCAGAGTTGTGAGGATTTGTTCGACTACGTCCGGTTGCCTTCATCTTGGACTCGTTCTTCTTCCTTGCAGGATCTCAGGCAAGATGACCATACCCTCGAAATCACTTCTATCTTTGCTTGCTAGTTGTTCGCTCTATTGCTATGCCATGCTACCTACCAATTGCTATATTATGCCTCCCATATTGCCATGTCAAGCCTCTAACCCACCTTTCCTAGCAAACCGTTGCTTGGCTAAGTTACCGCTTTTGCTCAGCCCTCTTATAGCATTGCTAGTTGTAGGTGAAGATGAAGTTTGTTCCATGTTGGAACATGGATATTGTTGGGATATAATTATTATATCGTATTTACGTTAATGCATCTATATACTTGGTAAAGGGTGGAAGGCTCGGCCTTATGCCTGGTTTTTTTCCACTCTTGCCGCCCTAGTTTCCGTCATACCGATGTTATGTTCCTTGATTTTGCGTTCCTTACGCGATTGGGTGTTATGGGAACCCCTTGACAGTTCACTTTGAATAAAAATCCTCCAGCAAGGCCCAACCAGGGTTTTACCATTTGCCACCTAAGCCTTTTTCCCTTGGGTTCTGCAGACTCAAGGGTCATCTTTATTTTAAACCCCCGGGCCAGTGCTCCTCCGAGTGTTGGTCCAAACTAGGCGATGTCCGGCGCCCCCTGGGCAACCAGGGTCTATGCCAACCCGACGTCTTACCCATCCGGTGTGCCCTAAGAACGAGATACGTGCGACTCCTATCGGGATTTGTTGGCACATCAGGTGGCTTTGCTGGTGTTGTTTTACCATTGTCGAAATGTCTTGTAACTGGGATTCCGAGACTGATCGGATCTTCCCGGGAGAAGGAATATCCTTTGTTGACCATGAGAGCTTGTGATGGGCTAAGTTGGGACACCCCTGCAGGGTTTGAACTTTCGAAAGCCGTGCCCGCAGTTATGGGCAGATGGGAATTTGATAATGTCCGGTTGTAGAGAAGTTGACACTTAACTTAATTAAAATGCATCACCCGCGTGTGTAGCCGTGATGGTCTCTTTCCGGCGGAGTCCGGGAAGCGAACACGGTTCTTGTGTTATGATTGAATGTAAGTAGTTTCAGGATCACTTCTTGATCACTTCTAGCTTCTCGACCGTTGCGTTGCTTCTCTTCTCACTCTTATTTGCGTATGTTAGCCACCATATATGCTTAGGGTTTGTTGCAGCTCCACCTCACTACCCTTTTCCTACCCATAAGCTTAAATAGTCTTGATCTCACGGGTGTGAGATTGCTGAGTCCTCGTGACTCACAAATACTTCCAATCAGTTGCAGGTGCCGATGATATCAGTGCAGGTGACGCAACCCAACTCAAGTGGGTGCTCGATGAAGATATTGATCGTTGTTTTGTTTCGTTTCCTGTTGATCAATAGTGGAGCCTAGTTGGGATGATCGGGGATCTAGCATTTGGGGTTGTCTTCTTTTATTTTGGTACCGTAGTCGGACCTTTATTGTATTCTGGATGATGTATGATATATTTATGTATTGTGTGAAGTGGCGATTGTAAGCCAACTCTTTATTCCTTTCTTATTCAGTACATGGGATGTCTAAAGATTACCCCTCTTGCGACTTGCCTACAATGCGGCTATGCCTCTAAGTCGTGCCCCGACACGTGGGAGATATAGCCGCATTGTGGGTGTTACAAGATACTTCGAGAAGGAATTAAATCGTTGATGAACCACCATGCAGAACCTCCATGAAGAACTCCGGTAAGAAAAAATGAACAAATGAACTCAAGAATTTTGATGAACCTCCGGAATACGGAATTAATCATTTGGGTGAAACAAGAATAAGAATTATGTTATGCGTATCCTTCACCAATTTAAATTGATGACAAGCAACGGATTTGGCATACTACTTATTCTCGTAAAAAGGATAGACATAGCGCATACTTGAGAAAGGTCTTCGACGAACCACCGGTAGGAATGGAAGAACTAATGAATCTATATGATAGCGAAGGAAGAGGAACTCTTGAACGAACCACCGTAAGAATTGAACAAGAAAGTAGAAAAAGCAAAATTCACTGGGAAGAATTGGAAAATGAACGAAGATACTTGAGGGAATTTGGTACATGAGAACGAATAGATCATGAACTGATTAGAGAACATTTGAATGATGCACCAGTAAGATTTGGAGAACGACAACTGAAAGCTGGAATCAATAATTCTGAGATGATGGGCTCCGGAGAATCAAACTGAAAAGGCCCCTGATTTGCTCCAGAAGGGTGAAAAGAATTCTCACAATCGAAAATAATTATAAGAGGGTGGCAACAAGCTAGAACCATGAATCTTCACGAGAACAGAGCAAGATTTAAGAGAAACTCTTCTTCAGTCTTCAAAAGCAGAGAATGACGATGGGAAACACCACCATGAATTGTTGAGACACTCCGGAATAAAGCAGAATATAAAGGTTGAATCAACAATGAAAATAATTTGAAAGATCTTGGAGAAAGACATTTGACTGATGATAACTCATTCTTACGTCAAAACTTTGCCATGAATTTGAGAATAACACCGGCAAAAAATTAGAAGAGTCAGGTAAGATCCTGGGGAAAAAACCTTTATATTAGGGCCCATTCAAAAGAAACACCGTTGAAATGGTTGCTTGAAAAGAGAGATTGCACCGGTTGAATTAAATGGCTTGAATGAGATAACATCCTCAAAAGAGCTTGAACGAATGCAGAGTGGAAACACAAATCTTCGAGATATCTTCAGCACTGCGGAACAATTGAATAGTGAGAGGTGAATGATTAAGAGGTGCACCGGCATGAGAAAACATTTGAACCGAGGGAAGGATGTGATCGAAAAAGCTTGACTTGAATCCACCGAAGAAGAAGCAGAACGGAGAATGATGAACTTGAAGCTGCGTTAGTATCCTCCTGAGAATCACCGGATAAGGATATTGACGGAAAAGAATGGAGAGACTTCACATGAATAAAATGGATACTTGATTAAGAAATCTGAGTCCTTGAAGAAAAAAAAGAGTGGGAGGGCGGGAAAAACAAAGACAACTTGGGCAGATGGAACAACACCGTTGAGAAGAACTGATAATATATCTTACGGATGGGAAGAATGATGGGATCCTCACGAAGAGAAACGCACCGGTTGAAAATAGAATTGGGATGACAATCTCGATAAATAAGAAGGATTAATATTCACATAGGAATATGAGAACACCGCTTAGGAAAGGTATGGAATCAACACTTGACATTGAAGCAACTCGAATACCACAACTGAAAAGCAAAACAAAGGATTGGCTTGCAAAATAAGCCAGAAACAAACATATGATAGATCCCATATCTTATCATGTGCCTGTTGGAAAGATATCCTACAAGCTACTTGAATACCAACTTATAAACTCCCGCAACTTTATGGTTATGCAATCAGGTGTTGGGAATACATGGGAAGCATAATATCTCACCCAAAACTAACAAATCCTACATCCAGCTGTATCCATCCTTCAACACATAACCAAGAAACCTTCGGAAATCATTTACCTCAACCTTCGAAAAGCATCCGTTATACGAGTTATGGCAATACTCCTGGACTCCCGCCCCAGTACTGGGTGGCGTCGAGGTTATCTCACCAACAACTGCATAAAAGAGATTTTCGATGTTGGCGAACTCAGGTATTCCAGAACTACAACGATAAAATTGTGACGACAACACTTTGGAGCTCAACTCCCCGGGACACTGCCACAACCCCTAAATGTCAGGAGGCACCAAGAATAATGTTCTCGTCACAAAACCATTGGAATGATTCCAAGATACCCGCGTGATCCTAAAATTCTTTAGTGAAATTTGAGGAGATAAAAGTCAAAACTTCTACGTCAGGAGGCCTCACCAGAGCGACGAAGGGACAGAGGAGTAAAAAGAATCCTACTCTCCGATATATATAAATCTAAGACTCAAAACATTTTGTTCTAGACTCAACAACGTCAGCGATTTGGTCAAGCAGGGGGATCCTAAGCCGGGGAAGGCTCTGATACCAACTTGTAACACCCATGATGTGGCTATATCTCCCACGTGTCGGGGCACGACATAGAGGCATAGCTGCATGGTAGGTTTGTCGCAATAGGGGTAATCTTCACACAATCCCGTGTACTGAATAGAAAGGAATAAAGAGTTGGCTTATAATCGCCACTTGACACAATACATAATAATCCATACATCATCCAAGGTACAAACAAAGGTCTGACTACGGAACCAAAATAAAGAAAGACCACCCCAAATGCTAGATCCCCGATCATCCCAACTGGGCTCCACTACTGATCAACCGGAAAAGACACAAAACAACGATAAAGATCTTCATCGAGCTCCCACTTGAGCTCAGTTGTGTCACCTGCACTGGTATCATCGGCACCTGCAAACTGTTTGGAAGTACCTGTGAGTCACGAGGACTCAGCAATCTCACACCCGCGAGATCAAGACTATTTAAGCTTATGGGTAGGAAAGGGTAGTGAGGTGGAGCTACAGCAAGCACTAGCATATATGGTGGCTAACTTAGGAAAAAGAGAGCGAGAAGAGAAGTAAAGCACAGTCGTGAAGCTAATAATGATCAAGAAGTGATCCTGAAGCTACTTACGTTCAAGCATAACACGAGACCATGTTCTCTTCCCGGACTCCACCGAAAAGAGACCATCACGGCTACACACGCGGTTGATTCATTTTAATTAAGTTAAGTGTCAAGTTCTCTACAACCGGACATTAACAAATTCCCATCTGCACATAATCGCGGGCACGACTTTCGAAAGTTCAAAACCCTGCAGGGGTGTCCCAACTTAGCCCATCAGAAGCTCTCACGGTCAACGAAGGATATTCCTTCTCCCAGGAGTCCTGATCAGACTCGGAATCCCGCTTACAAGACATTTCGACAATGGTAAAACAAGACCAGCAAAGCCGCCCGATGTACCGACAATCCCGGTAGGAGTCACACGTATCTATTTCTCAGGGCAACACCGGATTAGACTAGCTACGAGTAAAACCAAACCTCAAGTTTCCCCAAGGTGGCCCCGGAGGCAGCTCGGTTCGGACCAACACTCAGAGGAGCACTGGCCCAGGGGGGGGGGTGGTTAAAATAAGATGACCCTTGAGTCTGCAGAACCCAAGGGAAGGTATATGGTGGTCGGTAGGCAAATGGTAAAACCAATGTTGGGCCTTGCTAGAGGAGTTTTATTCAAAGCGAACTGTCAAGGGGTTCCCATAACACCCAACCGCATAAGGAACACAACATCAAGGAACATAACACCGATATGACGGAAACTAGGGCGGCAAGAGTGGAACAAAACACCAGGCATAAGGCCGGGCCTTCCACCATTTACCAAGTATATAGATGCATTAATTAAAGTAAGATATATTGTGATATCCCAACATATCCATGTTCCAACATGGAACAAACTTCAGCTTCACCTGCAACTAACAACGCTATAAGAGGGGCTGAGCAAAAGCGGTAACATAGCCAAACAACGGTTTGCTAGGAAAGGTGGGTTTGAGCCTTGACATGGAAATATGGGAGGCATTATATAGCAAGTGGTAGGTAGTGCGACATAGCAATAGAGCGAGCTACTAGCAAAGCAAAGATAGAAGTGATTTCGAGGGTATGATCATCTTGCCTGAGATCCTGCAAGGAAGAAGAACGAGTCCATGAAGAAGACAAACGGACGTAGTCGAACGAATCCTCACAAACGCGAAGTTATCGGAACTAACCCGAAGAAGCAACACTGGAAAGAAGCAAACAACATAGTAAACAACCATCACATCAACATGGCATGATGCACAACCAAGTATGATGCATGTCCGGTTTAATGAAGCATGGCATGGCAAAATGCACAAGCAATACTAAAAATTAAGTGGAGCTCAATATGCAACTCCGTTGCATATTGACGAAACACCACATGACTTATTTAGTTCTCTCCCGTTTAAACTACCCAACAAAATTAAATGTTGTTTAAACATGGCAAGAGGTGGAGCATAAGTAAACTAAACATTTAGGCAAGTTTAAATGAGGCCAGAAATAACAAACAACAATTCCAATAAATCCCCATATGCATTTAGCAATTTAATGCAAACAACAATCTTAAACATTTTCAATGTTATTATCATGATGCGGATGGCATATGCAAGTTTATGCAATCTTATGAAAAAGTTGACATGAGCATAATATGAAGCATTTGTCATCGTGGCGGAAACAAAAGGGGTGCCACGACAACAAATCCGAAAATGATGCCACAGCAACATATCGGTTCCGGTAGCTCATGGAGATACCGGCGCAAAAGGAAAAGTGACGGGAGCGAGTCATGATGAACGTTGGGGGTGCTCCCGGTCAACGGGTTCCCACATGACGGTGGCAAGGCAAAAGAGGGGCTTCGTGCAATGAACAACTCGGACACGGAGAAACACATGGTTCAAATCATACATTGCAAGCATTCGTCCACGGGCGTCGTCTTGGTGGTATACCTTCGAAGCATGCGTTTCGGGCGGAACAAGTTCGTAGTGGATGTGGTGGAAGTAGACATTCTCGTGACGGTAGTTGTACATGTTGGCGGTAGTCGAACTTGACGGTTTCGTTACACGGTTCTTCGGAGACAGTAGTGGTATACGTTTCTTTCGGCCATGGTAGTCATACGCGCGGTCGGAGAGGAACTCGGCATTTCGATGCGGTGTAGGGGTACATGTCGATGCCCGTGTTGTGGTACTCGGTGTTTCGTTCAGTACTCATTCGAGCATCCATGTGGTCTTTTTAGTGCTGTATTTGGCGATATGCAGGCGACCTTGACGCATCCGTGCGTAGAGGTACTTGGCGGTTTCGTGTAGCCGGTCTTGCCGGTCTCGGTAAAGTAGTTGTACAAGAGCGTCGTCGAACTTGTCGAATCCAAATTCTTGTAGGGTCGCCATGGTACTTGGCGCTAATCCATGTTCGGTGGTCGAACTTGGCGTCAACCGCAATAGCAAGTGGAGGTGCATGATGACAGTGGGGCGTCGCAGTCGTCAACTACGGCGGACAGGGCATGCAGGTCATGGTATTGCTCGAGGTAGCAGTAGGAGAAGGCCGAGTCGGCTGCTCGTCAGCAGGCAGCGAAACAAGCTGCTGCTGCTCGAAGAAGGCGGCGGCGTGCTTGCGGCCGAACGGAGGGAGGAAGAGGCGCATGCGCGAGGGGAAAACGGAGCCTGACGAGGGACTTGGGGATGGGCTCTAGCGACACAGACGAGACGAAGGATGTCTCCAGGCGGATGAGCTCTAGGAGGTACTAGCCTCGAAGCTTGTCGGCGACGTGACGACATGGCAGGGTCTGTCGAATCCAGGGACGACGGCTTGCAACAAGGGCGGCAGTGGAGGCAAGCTGCGACGGTGCTATGCTGGTGACCTGCAGGTGGTGGAGAGGCAGGGATTAGGTGGCAAGGCCATGGGGGATGGGCGCGCGATGGAGGCGGGAGAGCACGGCGGCGTGCGAGGCAGCGAGGTGGCGCTCGGTGTCCTTGGCGATTCGGCGGGAGAGATGGGATCAAGGGAGCACTCGGTCTCTGGCGAGGCGAGGGAACGAGAGCAGGGGAACGAAGGGGGAGGGAGGTGGCTCAGGCAAGGGAACGGCGTTGCTCTCCCTCTCTGATGGCGCATCGAGGGAGGAGGGGATCGAGCCAGAGGCTCTGGCGCCACGAGAGAGCAAAGGTGATGGAGAGAGCGAGGGTTCGGTCGGGCCTAGTGGTTCGCTAGGGTTAGAGCCGGTGCGGGCTGGGCCACGGGGAAAGGATAGGCGGGGGTCAGCTGGCCTCGATGGGAAAGTGGGGAAGTAGGCTGGCCTGGCTCTAAGGCCCTAGTGGCCAGCTGGGCTTCTCTCCCTCCCTGATATTTCCTCTTCTTATCCATATACAATATGAATAGAACATTGGAAGAAATGCTCAGAGGGTTTGGCAGATAAATAGAATGATATATGGATAAATCTGAGGTCGTGGATTTATGAAGGATTTTAATAAAATTGTTTGGGCATTTTTAAGGATAGAAAAATAATTCATGTTTGAATTAAATACAAACTTGAGCCATTTTTAAATCCAACCAAAACAAGTCCCAAATGGGATCAGATTTGGCAGAGGGGTTGGGGACATGGTCTAAAATAGATAGGAAAAATATTGAACATTTATGGAGGAATAAAAATGTCACTTTCCAAAAAAAGAAAGAAATAAGAAGGAAGGAGGAGGTGATAGTGTATTTATAGGTTGAGATAGGAAACAAGGGGTACAATGCAACACATGGCATAACAAGTGAAATGGGCATGATGGCATGATGACATGATGCAATGATGAATGCAACAAAACAACAACTCACGTGACGAAACTCAAAAAGACATGTAAGGCGTCTGAAGCTCCGGTCTTGGGGCGTTACACTTGAGGAGAAGGATCACAATATACCTGGTAATCCTTGTGTACGTCCAGCAAAATCAGCACCAGGGCTGCAACCAGACGTTTCTTCAACTCCTGAAAACTGGCTTCACAATCCTTGGTCCAAATGTACTTAGTTTCCTTCTTCAACAGCTCCCTCATGGGCTTAGCAATCTTAGAGAAATTCTCAATAAATCTCCAATAATATCCCGCAAGTCCGAGAAAACTATGGATCTCCTTGACTGAGGTGGGGTACTGCCAGTTGGTGACCGATTCCACCTTGGTGGGCTCGACTGGTATTCCTCCTCCTGAAATAGTATGTCCAAGAAATCCAACTTCCTTCAGCCAAAATTCACATTTTCTAAACTTGGCATATAACTGATGTTCTCGGAGTTTCTCCAGAACTAGACGCAGATGTTCCTTATGCTCTTCCTCGCTCTTAGAGAAAACCAATATGTCATCGATGAGCACCATGACAAACTTGTCCAGATATTCCATAAATACCTTTTTCATCATGCTCATGAAATACGCACGGGCATTAGTCAATCCGAATGACATGACGGTATTCTCATATAAACCATACCTGGTGGTGAATGTTGTTTTGGGTGTATCCTGTTCAGGAATCTTCAGCTGATGATACCCTGACCGAAGATCGATCTTGGAGAATACTTTGGCTCCGACTAGCTGATCAAATAAATCATTAATCATCGGCAGAGGGTACTTGCTCTTGATGGTCACATTTTTCAATGAACGATAATCCACAACCATTCTCAGGATTCCATCCTTCTTCTCTACCAAACGAACTGGGGCCCCCCAAGGTGACGAACTTGGGCGAATATATCCTTTCTCCAATAATTCCTTGATTTGCTTCTTGATCTCTTCCAAATCATTCGGGGGCATCCTATAAGGTCTCTTGGATATTGGGGTTGTGCCAGGTAATAACTCGATCAAAAATTCCATTTCTCTGTCCGATGGCATTCCTGGTAGTTCCTCCGGAAATACATTCGGAAAATCTTTCACTACGGGCACTTCCTCCTAACCATCTCCCATGAGGGAATTAACCAGATTCTTTATCAGTGTGCGTCTGGATACATACTTGATCATCTTATGCTCCGGGGTGGTGAGAAAAATTGTCTTGTGAGCATAGTCGATGTTTTGTTCAAACTTTGTCAACCAGTCCTTGCCTAGGATCACGTCCAATCCCTGGGATTCCAATACTATAAGGTTTGCGGGAAAATCATGATTTCTGATGCTGAGGGTTGAATGATAGCCTAAGCCTGCCGTCATGTCTCCTCCTGGGGAAGTGACCTGAAGAGGGGTTCTAAGGGTTCTAGTGGGCAACCCATACTTTTCCACAACTACCCTTGATATGAATGAATGCGTTGCACCAGAATCAAACAGTACCAATACTGGACGTGAATTTAATAAAAACTTACCAACCACAGTGTCTGGCTGATCATAAATGTCCTCCACATCGATGTGGTTCACTTGGGCACGAGGAAAAGGATTAGGCTTATTTAATGAGCTTTCATTGCTGTTGCCGTTTCCATTCTTCTGCTTGGCCTCCGGACAATCAGTGGCATAGTGTCCTATTTTCTAGCACTTGAAACAGGTGATATAACTGAGATCCTTCTGAGCCGAAGCAGGACAGTGTTGGTTGCCATTGCCTGACTTGGAGTTGTTGTCGTGGTTGCGATTGTTCCCATTCCCTCCATGGTTATGTCCTCCATGATTATGTCCTCCCGAGTATGGGGGATAGCAGGGCTTCTGCTGAGCTCCGGAGTTGTACTTTCCCTGGCCATATTTCCGCTTGCGGCTATCAATCTGCTGTTGCTTGCCTTCAAGTATGGCGGCCTTGTCTACCAGCTCCTGGTAGTTGTTGAAGGTAGCCACCATTAGCTGCATTCCCATCTCATCATTGAGTCCCTCAAGAAACTTCTCCTACTTTGCGGCATCTGTGGCCACATCATCTAGGGCATAGCGAGATAATTTGTTGAACTGATCCACGTTCTGCCCCACAGTACGGTTCCCCTGGCGTAAGTTGTGGAACTCATGCATTTTCAGACTCATGGCTCCAGCTGGGACATGAGCGGTGCGGAAAGCCTGCTGGAACTGATATCATGTCATGGTGGCGACCGGATAAGTGGCGGTGTAGTTCTCCCACCAAGAGGTTGCAGGTCCATCCAGTTGATGTGCGGCAAAACGCACATTCTCAGCATCTGTGCATCCAGCAGTTGCTAGCTCCCTTCCGATTTTGCGGAGCCCATCTTGAGCTACAATCGGCTCAGTGCTACTAGAGAACACCGGCAGATTCAGCCTTAGGAACCGGGTCAGGTTATCGACAGGGGGTGGTGGCGGCGGATTGTTGTTGTTGTTGCATTGGTATTGGATGAGAATTTGTATTAAGGCATTCTGCTGTTGGATCAGCTGGGTGATGAGGACATCAATACCATTGTTACACTCACAGCCCCTGCTGCTATACATACTGGACCAATTACTAGAGGTCGCGCACGCCAATTGAATTATCAGGTACTTTCGTTTCTTGGTAACGATTCTAATGTTCATGAGAATATGATGCTGCCTAAATTGGATACATTTGTTTTGCTTACAAATGAAGGGCCTAGCTTGGACAAGAAAGATGAACCTTGGAACCAGTTCAAGCGTGGAGATGATGGCATGCGCAAGGGGATCCAGAACGGAGTTATAAGTGATGATTTCAGGACTTTGAAGCCACCATAAGGAGTGCATGAAGCCTTGGACGAAATATACAAGATGCCACTTCATAAATTTCGTCCAGAGGCTATTTTAGGTGCTGCGTCACCTTATTACTGGGCCAGGCCCATGTATTTTGGAAATACTTAAGTATATGCTGTTTTTAGAGTCTGTATGTGTGGGGAAACAAGAGTTAGGGTTGGTTTCGGACCCCTCTTCCAAGGGCCACGAAATCCCCCCCTCTTCCTCCATATATACAGCTCTTAGGGCGTCGTCTAGACTTTGGGCTTTGTTTAGATTAAAAGTTTGCCATAGCTGCAACTTCGCGTACTTTGTTTGTGTCCAACGACCAGACCAAGACATCACAGAACTCCACCTTGATCAATAAAGTTTTCATCTTATATTCGCAATATCCAGATTGCAATCTCAGTTTCTTGCTTGTTCTTCGTTTGCTCGTAGGAAACAGACCCTCGTGGTCAGGTTGATCATGCTCCGGCGTGGTGAATAACCCCTCGGAAGTTGGTTTAGCGATTGCTAAGGTGCGACGTCTCGCACGTTCGTAGTCGGATCGCCAAGGTCGACCCCCGTAGAAACGATAGCCACCATATCATCAAAACATCGGGACACCTTTGCCTCTATCACTGGGTGAGCTCCGGCGGGAAAGTGGAAGCGGGGTCACGTCTCGGAGGCATCTGGTGTTTTGGAGTGGATGAGAAATTAGAATAAAACAAGGGTCTAATAAGAAAATAGCACTACCCAAATGAATGGAAAATCATAACCACATCAATCATTTATTCATTCATCTCAAACAAGGTTCAACCTCGGATTACAAAAATCTCACGACTAATCGAGAATAACGGCCTAACTGATCAACGAAAAATAAAATAAAATAACATGGCGGTCGACTAAATGTCTTCATCAATTATCCTTGCGTCCTTTGGTGCGGCGTCCTCTGACACGGCGTCCTCTGATGCGGCGTCCTCTGATGCGGCGCCTCCTCTTGCATCTTCCTTCGGTGGAGCTCTCTTCATATTCCTGGTCATTGCTCACGAGGGGTCCATCATCTCCACTCGGAAAAAGGTCTTCTCCCAGGTCCATCTTCTCCTCCAGTGTGGCAATATATTTATCCCGGTCCTCGATTCTATCCATAAAATCCTTGACTTCTTCTTCGTGTTCAAGGAAGTCCGCGCGTGCCTTCTCCTCCAGTTCCAATTCACGGAACAACAACCTCCTATGTACCTTGGAGCTTCCGCGCGTCTGGATTTCCTAGTTCCTGAGGAGACTCTCCATGTCTTGGACATATGAAAGAATGGAGTCGTCCTCCACGGTATGGATGATATCTCCATTCCTAGCTCTGCGAGAAATCATGGCAAGGTCTGATGGGTCGAGCTCAGCCCTGTAATCTTCTTGGGGATGTCCAAGTGCACGATAAATTGCCATGTCTCTTCCGAAGATCCAAGTGAAAGCGGTAAACTCAAAGACGATGGGTTCTGAATGTCCTCCGAAGGTCCTCCCTGGAATGTGCACCTTAATCCTGTAGCGGGTATCCATCGGAAGTGCATTGGTAGGCTTCCTGGTGATTGAGGGCGGAGCAATCTTCAGCTTCTTCATGATCTGAACAAACTTCCTACCGAAAAGCATCGTCTCATCCGACTGGCAAAACTCCGGTAGCAGAACTGGGGTGAACTCGGCGCCCATCTAGAATATTGAAAATCGGAGGGAAGTCAGAAATGAACAAGGGAGAATTATGGAATGATAAGTATATAAAATAAAGTAGTTTCTTCCTATGGCTTTCCTATGCTAGGGGTTACGTCCTACGGTCAGCGTGTGCTCCGAATACCATCTCTGTAATGACCCGACCTGAAATCGTTCAAGTCTCTCTGTAGCTGTACCATCCCAAGATCATGCTGGCACACACAGTACATTGATGAAAAGATTCAAAGTTCAATCACAACTGAATTTATTACATGATTCTCATATCGAGTCTTTATTACATCATAATAAATTCGGCCAAAGGCCAACTCATGAGAAATAAACTAAATAAAGTTGCGGAAGCATAGACAATAAGCGAGTCCATCCGACTCCATAGGGCAATCACCAAGCGTAGATCATAGCCTCACTCCAGGTCGGAAAACTCCTCTGCAACATGAGACATTGCAGCCGTGTAGGTCAGCATTTTGAATATGTCAGCAAGTCATGAAGAGAGAACAACAATAAAATTACTAACACTATATGCAATTTGGCTATGGGGCTCTAAGTTTTTTGTTTTTTTTAAAAGCCATTTTTTTCCTACAACAAAAGGACTTGCTTGCAATTACTACAAAATGTTGGTTGTTAATGAGATGGTTCCGCCAACCAGTGTCTCATACCCGAAATCATTAATAACCCATCAATTAATTAATTATGTTTGATGTTGAGATTTCCGAAATACTCCAATTCCAGAGGCTCATTTGTCCGTAACTGGGGACACGGCTAATCGATTAGGTTGTTACTCTACAGAGTCTTGTGCACTTTACCTGCAAGATTCATTCCCTCCTTTATGTCCTCACTCTGCCTGTTGTTTGAAGACGGGATGAATGAAACAGGGTCTTCTGTAGAGTTTCTCTAGACTGTTGGTGCCCATCCCTGTCCTACCGTTCTTATACATCTGTTGGCACCGTCCGTCCAGAGTCACGCCTAGGGTCAACCCAGCCAGAGCCCATAATGGCTTGCGGCTTCACAGGTAAGCTTCCGGCCAAGGTGTATCCATCCGTCTATTCGTGACTGGGTGAAGATTTCCGCAAGATGCCATGGCGCTTCTCCCTGCATCCCGGCCATCCACTGGTTGCTCCAGGGTGCCTGTCAACCGTCCTCTACCAAGTAGTGAATTTGAAGTCCATCTTGGGCTTGAAGTCATGGGCTTGTCATCATCTTGACTCTCACATCTCCCTTATGAATCTCTCAACCAACCCCGTCTACGAGCCTAGCAAAGTAAACTACACCGTCCCGGGCAATGGTAACAAGGGGAATTGGGTTCATCCTACCTCATGATACTACTCAAGAACATAACATAAAATTCTCCTACTGCATGCGTGGTGGGGTGGAATAATTCTAATGCAACAAAATCATAGGTATTGTAAAACATGATCAAATGACTTGCCTACTTGACGGTCTTAGAAAGCTAGCGACTCGTAATAGCAGGCCTCGCACTCCGGGAATTCTATCGAGTCAAACAATAGCACAAATAAGTATTCCACTAAATAACTTAACAGCAAGCTAAAGGAAATCACACAAGCACTGAAACCAAAACCAAAGAAAACTCAAAGAACTCCAATCAAAGTTTTCATTACATCAAGAAATCAACTAGGAAATAGTTTTATCCTACTAAAACTTTTCTTAACAGAACCAAACCAAGGGTTTTGCTAACTAACAGAAAGGAAAACAACATAAAAACTAGGTGCAAAAAGAATCACATCAATAGCTATTGTAGAACTCCTATTATGCCTAAAACAAAACTAATAAGAAAATAAAATAAAACTTTTTATTTTGCTGTAAATAAAACTTCACCCTCTGTAACTACAGAAACTAATCTAACATACATTATAATAGGGGTAAAATAAAATTCTATACTAACTAGAACAGCAGGAAGCAGTAGCAAGCTAAAAAAACTAGAAAAGCTTCATTTTGACTAAAACTTATTTTAATACAATCTACAAATACCCCAAACAATTTCCTACCGCTAGGCTAGCTGAAAACTAAGTAGTGGCAAAAAGAATCACTAAAAAAGAACAATCCTAACTCAAATTATGGCAGAAATACTAATCTGACTAAAACTAATATAAAACAATTTTTAAAAACCAAAACATGGCCAAAACTATTTTATACAGAAAGCTCAGCAAATTTGCAAACTAGAACAAAAAGAATCAACTAAAAATATCAAATAACCTAAAAGATGTAGATTTTACAAGAACAGAACTATTCTGTTTTGAAAACAAAAACTAAACTAACTAAAAAAACTAAAGGAGTTAACGAGCCGAATAGTGGGCGATCTGAAACTAAACTGCGTGCACGCTTTTAATAGGCTAATATCTCTACGTGCTAAACAGAATAAACCGATCGGTCGGTCCAACTAATCCACAACTAAAAAGAAATAAACCGATCTAATCGAAACTAAACCGGTCTGCTAAAGAAAAACCAAACCCTTCGCGTGAACTAATCTAGGCCCTATATTGGAAATCGGACGGTGGTGGGGAGCTCGGGCTTACAGCGAACGGCGACGACGGACGACGGCGGCTCGGGCGGCGACGGCGCAGCGTCGACGGTGGTCCGGGGTAACGGCGGAGACGTTGGGGCGAGGTGGCGGAGTGTTGCAGAGGCGGTGGTGGTCTCAGCGGCGGTCGAGGGTGATGGTGGCGAGTGGCACGAGCTCGACAGAGCTCCTAGTGAGCTCCAACTCCGGTGACGGGCGGTGATGCTGAAGGAGGCGGCTCCGGCGATCCTTGGGCAAAGAGATTATGTAAAATATGTGAGGGAGGAGATGGAGGTTTGGTTGATGTTGCTTGGAAGCAAGGGGGATGCTCACCGGTGCCAGAAGCGGCGAACCGAGGCGGCGGTGTCGAGATGCTTTTGGCGAGAGCGCGAGCTACGGGTGGAGTTGAGGTAGGGTTTTTTGGGGTTTCGGAAGAGGAGGCCGAGGGGTTTATATAGGGCATAAGCTTGGTCGAGGGGTCGACTCTGGATAACGATCCCGAGAGGATCGGAACCGCGGCGTGCTCTGGACGCGCTCCGGGCGGCATTGCGTGCGCGTGGGGGAAAGAGAAGGGGTGGGGCCAGCGCGTCAGTGAGAAAGGGAGAGGAGGGTTCGGTCGGGCGACCGAAGCGGAGGCGGCTCATGCGTGTGACGCGCTGGGCTGGAGACCTTGGCGCTGGCGGGCTGGGGCCTCGGCGATTGGGCCCGCTGGGCTGGCACCTAGCACGCCGGGGTTCTTTTCCTTTTTTTGAATTACCACAGAGGGAGAAAACTAATTGTAGAGAAACCTATAGTATTTTTATATAGGACATAAATATTGATAAACTCAGAAGAATTAATCCTACAACGTGTACATTTTTCTAGAGGCAAAACAGAAACTAAAAAAACATTTTCTGCAAATTCCAAATAAATTCAAATTTGAATTCAGACTTTTTGGCAATATTTTCTTCTGACATTTTTTTGGAGTGTCATGTTACTCCTCTCATACTTTTGCTCAAGTATTTGTCAGGTATTTTTGAAATAAATTTCAAATGCCAATCAAGTCCAAATTCAAGTAAATTTCAAATGCCACTCAATTTCAAACAACATGCATAGATGCTTAGCTAATAATTGTAAAACAGTGGACCTAGCCGATGCGTGGTACTTGATGGGACGTGGGCGTCTCCACTTCCCCACGCCGCCTCGGCACCTGCCCGACTTGAAAACTGTCTGGCGCATATAGAAAGGCCATCATTGCTTGGAGCGTGAGAAGCTGGCGGTTAAACTTCCTCCAGCTATAAATGGGAGAGGGGGCGGAGGCCCCATCTCATCTTCATATTCTCGCCGCTCACTCCTTCTTCTTCTTTGTTCCGCCATCTTTCTAGTGCGTCCATGGTGCCAGTGAGGAGGTTCTCCACCACGTAGAAGGGAAAAAACCCGTCAAGTGGAACCTGAGCTGCTCCCGCCGAAGAAAAGGCGCGATCGCCCTTGCGACGCCACCGCGACGCCCATGGCAACGCGCCCTTGGCACGAACGCGCTCCATCAGGCTCCCCGCTCCGCACATATGTTCAGGCGCATAGCCCCGCCCACGGGAGTGGCCACGGAAGCCACGGGGGACAGAGTCATCGTGGAGAACAAGCGGTGGCCGCATGAACACGTCGCCCACAAGCCCATGAGCATGACACGACCCATGAGTTCGTGGTGTGGGTGCTACTTCTTGAGCATGTGTTGTTTTTTCCCTTTAAGAGAAAAGGGTGATGCAGCAAAGTAGAGATAAGTATTTCCCTCAGATTGAGAACCAATGTATCAATCCAGTAGGGGACAACGCACAAATCACCAATACCTTCACAAGCAATCAAACAACTTGCACCCAACGCGATAAAAGGGGTTGTCAATCCCTTCACGATTACTTGCAAAAATGAGATTTGATAATGATAAGTGAAATTAAATAAATTATAAAGTAAATTTTTTTGGGTTTTTTTGGTTTATAGATCGGAAAGTCAAGATTGCAAAATAGTAGATCGGAAACTTATATGATGGAAAATAGACCCAGCGGCCATAGGTTTCACTAGAGGCTTCTCTCAAGGTAGCAAATAATACGGTGGGTGAACAAATTACAGTCTTGCAATTGATACAAAGCGCAAAGTTACGATGATATCTAAGGCAATGATTATGAAATATAGGCATCACGTCCGTGTCAAGTAGACCAAAATGATTCTGTATCTACTACTATTACTCCACACATCGACCGACTCCTGCCTGCATCTAGAGTATTAAGTTCTTGAAGAACAGAGTAACGCATTAAGTAAGATGACATGATGTAAAGGAATTAACTCAAGCAGTATGATGAAAACCCCATCTTTTTATCCTCGATGGAACAATGCAATACGTGCCTTGCTGCTCCTACTGTCACTTGGAAAGGACATCACAAGATTGAACCCAAAGCTAAGCACTTCTCCCATTGCAAGAAAAACCAATCTAGTTGGCCAAACCAAACCGATAGTTCGAAGAGAATTACAAAGATATCAAATCATGCATAAAATAATCCAGAGAAGATTCAAATAATATTCATAGATAAGCTGATCATAAATCTACAATTCATCAGAGCTCAACGAACAAAACCGCAAAAGAGTACTACACTGGATAGATCCCCAAGAACATCGAGAAGAACATGGTATTGAGAATCAAAAAGAGAGAAGAAGCCATCTAGCTATTAGCTATGGACCCGTAGGTCTGTGGTAAACCACTCACGCTTCATCGGAAGGGCAATAGAGTTGATGTAGAAGACCTCCGCAATCAAATCCTCCTCTGGCAGGATGCCGGAAAAGACCCCTAGATGGGTTCTCATGTGGACAGAAGGTTGCGGTGGTGGAAAAGTCTTTTCATGGATACTTCTGGTGTTTTGGGAACTACCGGGTGTACCCGCGCATTTGCGTGGCTAGGTTTTGATATAATTATATTGCAATGAATGATTTGCATTTATTATACTTTGGTTTAATCATTTGATTATTTTATTGACATTGTACAAAATTTTACTATTATTGAATAACGAACTCATTCATACTTTTAATTCATTTTCATGTGTGTGTTTTGGTTATTATCATATATTCTTTTTATTTTTTTCATCCATTTTGGGCATTTCCTATTGTTCCATTACATGGCCATAACCATTATTAAAAATTTGAATTGTGTAAAATAGACTCACTGTTGTAATTAGATATAAAATCTCTTTACACATTTTATTTATGCATATAGACTATTTTTGTGTAAAAGTGAATTTTGACTCACCATCGATTGATGCCCTTTTTCTCTTGATTCAAACTTCGATTATGTTGATTGTACAATATTATATATACAACATATTCCTAACAATTTTGACTTGTTACATTCAGCTACACAATCATTTTGTTTTTCACTTATTTGTCCACTATATGATTTGTATCCATTTGAAAATCTTTACTAAAAAATGCCTTGTCAGCTAGGTTTGTATATGTATTATATTTAAAAAATGCCATTGGTCTAGCATTTCACCCATTTTTGGAAGTCCTTAATGTCTCTATAGCTAATGTTTGAATTTTTCTTTGGGTTATATGTACTCCCTCCGTTCGGAATTACTTGTCGCAGAAATGGATGTATCTAGATGTATTTTAGTTCTAGATACATCCATATCCGGGACAAATAATTCTAAATGGAGGGAGTAGTATTTTAAACATCCTTCAGCCAGTGTGGTTTCACACGTAATAGTGAATTTTGCAGTTTTGTCACGCATCATATTTCTCACTTGTTTTTTTCACGGAACTTATTTCTCACTTATAGGTCAAAGTATGTGTTGTTTGTCCATCCATCAGAGCAAAATATGTACATCTAATATTCCTACCATAGCAAGAAGTAGGAAAAGGCTATTGTTTTCCCCAAATCACGCCGACAACAAAATCCCCTTTCTTTACTGTATTGTTCTTTCTACGTGGCTGTGATTTGGGTAGGTGGGCAGGGGAGATGAGATCCCAGGAGGATGCATCGTGCTGCTCGACATCTTCATGGCCGGCGCGACCGGGGCGACGGTGCTGGAGGTTGGTGGTGCGGAGGAGGCGATGACTGACCCGATGAAGTGTACACAGGTTCGCGGATTTACCAGCGATTTGGTGTGTGCCGATCTTCCAAGCCATTCTGACCGAGGAGGGGACCGGGCGTTCGAGAAGTTGTTCTTGCTCCGGCCACCAGCGAGATCGCATCTCGCCATTGCTGATATGGAAAGGCGAATGCCGGTCGCCTGGGAGGTCACGGGTGCTGACAGAGCGCTTTGGCATTGTGTAGAATGGCCTCTCGTTCCTTGTCGCTTAGGTTGATGCAGAGCGACAAGTATGAATCCCTCTGCGCGCATCATTTGTAGTACTTCATAATGTGACTTGCTTAGTTTGTGTACGTACAGTCTTATTCATGTATGGATTATATGTGGGATCTACACTATATAACTATTTGATCTGTCGTTGATTTCCCTTTCATTTTGTAGGGAATTGAACTTGTATCTTATTTCATGTTCACATTGTACTGATCCTTAATTTAAATTCTCTTCAACATTTCCTTAGCAATATATAGAGCTTTATACAGCCAACATTATATCCAATGTATTACCCTGTGACACTAATTTCATATATTATAGTTGATAATGTTTCTGCAGTTGTTAACATCTATATACATTGAAGCAGCTGGAAAATTAATCTGCATTGGCATCTACTATTGTAACACATGATTGAATAGTTAGAAAAATCCAATTTCTAATCATTCAATAGATAAAATGTAACCCTTATTTCTTGTCTACAAAATAATTGTAAATCCAATCTACAAAGTCTTTTTGTATTAAAGCTTCCTTGCCTTATTTTTCACTGGACGTTAGTTATTTCGACCAAACATTGTCTGGAAAAATCATGAGTTGGTTCTCATATGCATTTACTTGAGGAATAAAAGAAGTTAAAATATCTCCTTGTATACTATATTCTTTGCACTGTTTTCGCTTGGGCACTTCATGTCGTCAGTTATCACCTTTAATCCTTCTCTATTTGTGACTCAAATCATTTTCCAACTTGCTTGGCAGTGTATGTACGTTATAAGTTGATTTATTTAATTCATTTGTAAAATTTGTTCAGAGTTAATGTGAGGATTTTAAACTTCAATTTCTGAAGTGTCTAACTTTTACAATGAAGCACTATGTACTTGTAATTATAATTTAGGAAATTTCCTCGTAGATAATTGTTGTTTTCATGTACAGATTATTCAGAGAATATTTATTATAGATATATTATTTCACTTGTCATTGATCTCCCTTTCGATTCTTTAGGGGTTAGAATAGAGAACTTACATTATTTTCTTTGTCATTATTTTTCTTTGTAATGGAGCATCTAACCCAACTTAAAAATTTTGTTTCTGCCACACTTCCATAGCATGCAGGATGAATCAATGAAGAAAATTAGGAACACAATACTTAATCTAATAGAGGATTAGATGCGCCTTTACTTTCTTAACTTTGTTGTTCAATGACAACATCTTAAGCCTATCATCATGCACAACTTACTGTATAGTTTTCTGTGACAACGCTGATATTATTATTTTGAGCTTGAATCTGGACATATTTGGTGTATAATCTTTGGGTTTGTCCAGATTTCCCATCCAATGAGTGGTGAGAGATCTCACGGAGGATGGAGTACCGGTTCATGGATTTTTGGACAAAATTATTCTACTGGGTCAGGCTGTTGGTGCCAGGGCATGAATGCAAGCTCAAAATAATTGTTGACCAAGGCAAGCTAATGGAGAATAACTGCATCCTGAAGCATAGTACAGATGGTGGACTACTGCTATGGTCTATTGGAGGTGTGGGGGTAATGGAGGCAGATTCATATGAGGAGATAGCAAATAAATAAATAGCACCAAGATGTGAGCAACATGTTTGACCAACCACTGTGTTGTTGCCCTCCTCATTGTCGGTGTTGGACTTCTACCACATGTAAGTGCTGATGATAAGCATCATTCTAATGAATATTATGCCTTATAGTTCCTACATAGCACCGTAAAGTGGTTTTTTATTTGTTGTTACCTTGTCTTAGCAAGAAGGTTCTAACTTGTTAATTGTAAAAAAATCCCGCATCAGTTCAGATACAATGGTTGAATTTTTACATGTGTTGCATCTAGTACGTATAATATTGAACATCTATTCATGGTTTTGTTAAACTGAAAAACGTTGTATGAGTCATGGAGGTTTTAGTACCTAGAACAATATCTTTGTTTTGCCTACTTTATCTTCGAGCTGACCACTTGTATTCTTCCTTATGGTGGTAGTAACAATGGATATTATTTTACCGCGCCAAAGATCTGAATCTTCATCTTCATGTCATCCTAATTGTTTGTACTGCTGGACTTTTACCATTGTGAGTGTTATTTCGCTGTGTCCTTCCTAATGCAAATCATCTTTGTGCTCCTTCCTAAGATTTCTATATTACTCGTACTATAATATTGGAATTTTTCTCATGGTACGCTTAAATAGAAAATGCAACATGATAGAAGAACTGTTACCAAGAACATAAAACTCCCAAAAGTGTATTTCTAACTATATTTCAAATAAATACAATATGACATGCTTTTCATAGTGTTAATGTCTCCTTATATTGGTCGATATGAAGAAAGTATTCAGTCTATTCTAGACTAAGGACATAATGCTATTGCAGTATAATAAGTATTATTCTTATCCTAGTAGATGTCAAGTACACTTACTGTATATATCTTGGTAAGTAAAATATGTTGCCTTATTATTTATCTGATAAGCTACCGATGCAGTAATTTTCTAGATAACTTCCTCGCTCTCATAGGCTTTGGTTTCCGTACTTCATCTTCATCTCCGAGCCTTGTATTGTTTCGGCTGACATCTTTCCCTTTGCTTTCTGGAAAACTTGCTTGGTGCATTCTGATAACGCACAAGTATAGGGGATCGCAACAGTTTTCGAGGGTAGAGTATTCAACCCAAATTTATTGATTCGACACAAGGGGAGCCAAAGAATATTCTCAAGTATTAGCAGCTAAGTTGTTAGTTCAACCACACATGGAAACTTAATATCTGCAGCAAATTATTTAGTAGCAAAGTAATATGATAGTGTAGGATCAAAAGTATGTCTAGAGGGGGGTGATTAGACTACTTGACCAAATAAAAATCTAGCCTTTTCCAATTTTAGTTCTTGGCAGATTTTAGCTATCTTAGCACAAGTCAAGCAATCTCCACACAATTCAAGCAAGCATGCAAAAGAGTATATGAGCAGGGGAAAGTAAAGCATGCAACTTGCAAGAATGTAAGGGAAGGGTTTGGAGGATTCAAACGCAATTGGAGACACGGATGTTTTGTTGTGGTTCCGATAGGTGGTGCCATCGTACATCCACGTTGATGGAGACATCAACCCACGAAGGGTAATGGTTGTGCGAGTCCACGGAGGGCTCCACCCACGAAGGATCCATGAAGAAGCAACCTTGTCTATTCCATCATGGCCGTCGCCCACGAAGGACTTGCCTCACTAGCGGTAGATCTTCACGAAGTAGGCGATCTCCTTGCCCTTACAAACTCCTTGGTGCAACTCCACAATCTTGTCGGAGGCTCCCAAGTGACACCTAGCCAATCTAGGAGACACCACTCTCCAAGAAGTAACAAATGGTGTGTTGATGATGAACTCCTTGCTCTTGTGCTTCAAATGATAGTCTCCCCAACACTCAACTCTCTCTCACAGGATTTGGATTTGGTGGAAAGAAGATTTGAGTGGAAAGCAACTTGGGGAAGGCTAGAGATCGAGATTCATATGGTTGGAATGGAATATCTTGACCTCAACACAAGTGTAGGTGGTTCTCTCTCAGAAAATGTGTATTGGAAGTGTAGGTATGTTCTGATGGCTCTCTCCACGAATGAAGAGTGGGTGGAGGGGTATATATAGCCTCCACATAGAATTTGACCGTTACACACAATTTGCCAAACTCGATGGGACAGAATGGTTAAACTCGGTCGGACCGATTCAGCAAACCTAGTGCCCGTTAGGATTTTCGGTGGGACTGAGATGCAACTCGGCAGGACCGATATGGTTAGGGTTAGGGCATAACATAATCTCAGTGTGACCGATTACACAAACTCGGTGGGACCAATTTTGGTAATAAGCTAACGAGAGAGTTGGTCAGGTAAACTCGATGGGACCGATTCGCTCATCTCGGTGAGACCGAAATGTTACAAAAGGGAAACAGAGAGTTTACATTGCAATCTCGGTGGGACCGATCGCTCATCTCAGTAATACCAAAATGTTACGAAGGGAAACAGAGAGATTACAATCCCATCTCGGTGAGACCAAGATCCCTATCGGTGAGACCGATTTGCCTAGGGTTTGTGGCAGTGGCTATGACATTTGAAACTCGGTGGCGCCGGATCGAAAGAATCGGTGGGGCCGAGTTTGACTTTTGGTTTAGGTCATATGTGGATGTGGGAAGGTAGTTGAGGATTTTGGAGCATATCACTAAGCTTTTTGAGCAAGCAAGCCATTAAGCAACACCTCATCCCTCCTTGATAGTATTGGCTTTTCCTATAGACTCAATGTGATCTTGGATCACTAAAATATAAAATGTAGAGTCTTGAGCTTCAAGCTTGAGCCAAACTTTTTGTCCTTAGAATTTTGAGGGATCCACTTTCCTCATCCATGCCATGCCATTCATTGAGCTTTTCCTGAAATATTAATCTTGGAATAATGTTAGCTCAATGAGCTATATGTTGTTAGGAATTACCAAAACCACCCAGGGATAGTTGCACTTTCAATCTCCCCCTTTTTGGTAATTGATGAAAACATATAGATCAAAGCTTTGACAAATGATAATAAGAGTGAAAGATATTGTCGCTTTGAGAAGTATGTGAAAAGCAAGAACTCCCCCTAAATTTTTCCATATCTGAAGATTTGCTTTGGACTACAAATGCACAATGAGTTAGGATCATGGGTTACTCTTCCATGTCACATACATCTTGGTGGAGCACTCAAAATGATAAGAATTAAATACATGCACTCATCACCAAGCAAAGTGAATGATCATATAAGGATAAGTAAGATAATATTGTCTAACAAGCATAAGTGTAGCTTATGATCAACCACGTGATCATCAATGTCTCACAGATAATAGCATAGTATCTCAAGCAATCAAAAGACAAACAAAGTTCAAGCAATCAAAAGACAAACAAAGTTCAACCAAGAAGACAAGAGAGAACAAAAAGCAACGCTCTCTCTCGAAGCCTATGATCTATACATTTTTCTCCTCCTTTGGCAACAAGTTACCAAAAAGTTCATAAAAAATGCATAGCACTAAAACGTCTCTCAGGCTTGGTCTTCAGGTGGTGGTGTCCGGAGAACTCCAAGAATGAAGGCTTCAGTCGAAGTAGATGGAGCTGATGGGGTAGGTGCAGGAGCTGGTGGCACTGAAGCTGTAGCTGGTGCAGGTGAAGTGGCTCTGGTGTTTGGAACAGGCACTGCAGCAGACCTCTGATCTCTAGGCACTCTGGCAAATGCATCAGTGGTTGTCTTGCCCTTCCTCTCCTGCATGTCATCTTGTAGCTGCTCCACAACTGACTGAATCTCAGTTACTTTGACATCTAAATCATAGAATTTTTGTTCCACGATTCTTTCCAAGCTCTCCTGGTTTTGAGTCAGGGTGGCCAGTCCCTTCTCAATCCTCAGAGTTGATGCTATCAAGTAACCAAGCTGGTCCTGCTTGCTTTTCAAAAAGTACTCAGATGCCTCCTCTTGAGTTGGCATCTTGGCAGCCTTCTCTTTCTTTTCTTTCTCCTTCTCTTGAGCTTGTACTGATGATGGTTCATTCTCATTCATCACAACTTGATTGTCCTTGAAGTCTGGGTAGATAGGCAAGTGTTCCTTATCCAACAAGTATGTGTCTGTGCCCATCTTTGAGTTAGCAACTCCTGGATTTGTGGGGCATATCCACAACTTCTTTTTGGTCAGCTGCAGTCCTCTTGATAGTCTCAACTATAAGGCTCATGACCTTGAATTTCTGTGGCACATCAAATATATGTAGCAAGTTAATTGCATGGCCTCTGATCATTCTGTGATCACCAGACTTGGGTAAGAGAGTGTGCCTAAGGATCCAATTGATTGTAGGCAGCCCTGACAGCAAGTGTTTTACTGACCCAAACTAGTGAGTCTCAAGATCATCTTCAGGAATCTCCTTGTACATGTTTGCCATAGAGTTGTGATCCATCTTCTTCTTGGCATAGACATCCAAGTCATCTTCTTCTTCCTTAGGAGCATTGATCAGATTTCCCATTCCTCAATAGTTGAGTGGTACCTTGTACCTTCAGACATCCATACTATCCTGCCATCTGGATAGAAGTGTGATGTGGAGTAGAATTGCATTATGAGCTCCTCATTCCACTTTGTGAGCTTCTGCCCAACAAAGTCTGCAACTCCACAAGCACTGAAGCTGTCAAACACAGCAGGATAGTGTTCCTCATTTTCCTTGATATACTTCCAGTCGACCCACCTCATTTCACACACTATAGGCTTCTTGTCCAGCAGCACTGTCTCATAGAATTCTTGATGTTCCTTTGTGTGGAACCTGTAATCAACAGCAGTTCTTCTTCTTGTAGCATATGGGTCTGTCTCTCTCCATTTCCTCAGTACCGAGTCTCTCCTGATCTTCATGTTCTCAGCCACAGGATGAGCATCATTGTGGTCTGGAATCTTGGGTTTGAGCTTTCTCAGGACTTGTCCTTCATCACCTTCATCAGCAGCAACTTCAGGCACTGGGGCCTTGTTCTTCTCAGCAGCTGGTATACTCCTGGTATTCCTCTTAGGTGCACTCTTGGGCTTGGAGGCTGCTTTGATGAAGCAGCCCCTGTCCTGATAGCATCACCCATAAGCTTCTGGGCCTTAGGTGCTGCTGCAGCAACCTCTTCTTCCTCTTCCTCTTCAGAATCTCTCATGATTGAGGATCTCCCAAGCACTCTAGCAGTGGTCTTTTTGATTCTCTCCTTCCTCTTCTTCCCTTCTGCAGCAGCCTCTTTGGGTTCAGATCCCAAAGGGACTTGAGTAGATGCTCTGGCCTTAGGCATTAGAATTCTCTTTGCAGGAACCTTTTGCTTCATGCCTGGCTTGGTGGCAGCAGCAGTGCTATATTCCTTCTTAACCACTTTATTCTTGGAAGTGGCCTCCTCCTCAACTGCCACATAGTATTCATCCTCAGACTCTGAAGTTTTCTTCTTCCTTGTTCTGGTGGCAGCTTTGGGCAAGTTGCTGGGAATGCTCCTGCTACCATCATCTGAACTGCTAGAGGGACCAGTGCCCTCACTCAGGTGAACCTACTCCTCTGACCTGTTCTGGCTGTCACTCTGATCAGACATATTGCAAACACTGACAGCAGAACCTGTGAATAGATATAGATGAGATAGAGTGGATGAGCATCAAAAAATGCAGAGGTTTTTGCAAGAGAATGAGTCAAAAACTTAGTTTTAGTTTTCCATAGAAAGCATTTCGGATCAACCTATTTGTAAACTTGGTGATACCGAAGAAGCTGTTGGAACCTAAACTAGTGAACTCGGTCAGATCGATTCATAGTTCGGTGGCAAGACTGCTAGGGTTTCACAAAGTCCTGAACTCGGTCACACCGATTTGCACTTCTCGGTCAGACTGAAAATTACATGTGCAATGTCCTGAGCCGAATCGGTGGTACCGAGTTCCACAACTCGGATGGTCCGAGATGGTTTCGGCGGAAACCTAACCCTAGATTTTCAATTCAACTCTAATCTACAGAGTGTTTTGACTGGATAGAAGCGTTTCAATCGTGGTAAAAATCATAATGAACACAATGTGCTAGGAATCGGACAGGGATAGCAATGTGATCGAGTCCATACCCTAGTTTGGCGATGAACTCGCTACGGCGGCAACGGCGGGGAAGAATTCCGTTGACGGCGGCGGAGACCAGCGACAGGAGGCGGCTGGCGACGAGGAGGACGATCCGGAGACCCAGGAGGCAGAGCAAGCTATGCGCGGGCGAAGGGGTTTCGGAGAAATTTCCAAAATTTTGCCCATGAGTATATATAGCCCGACCCTGTCGGTGTGACCGAGTGGACCAACTCGGTGGCACCGAGATTCATAACTGCAAGCAGTTACTGAAACTCTGTGTGACCGAAAGGTTCAAATCGGTTGCACCGAGATTGAAAAACTAGATCGACTTAGTGATCTCGGTATGACCGAAATGGAGGAATCGGTCAGACCGATAAACAGAAAGAAGTTTTGGAAGTTTAAGTCTATGACGAATCGTGGACTCCGAGTGCTCCTCACACAGAGTGGTTCGAATCTGACTTGATCAAATTTTGTGATGTAGCATGAATAGAGTTTGAGACGAGAAAAGCATAGATAGCTAGAGAGGGTTCTTAGGCATTCTTGTCCATCCACTTGGCAAAAGAAAAGAAAACCAATCAATCAAAACAACAAGTGGATGTCCTCGAATAAGTAAAATATGCAATCAACATGCTCACACAATAAAATGGCAATTGAAATATGTGGCAAAGCATGCATAACCAATTCTAGCATCTATCAAACAATTTGCGATGACTAGGTCATCTATATATGAGTATATTGACTTAGGTATCAAATGAGAACATTTGATCATAGGTTATACTCATTGTTTAAGCACAAGTGGGGTTACCACTTTTACATAAAGCATTGTTGTGTTCACACCATTAGAGTTGCTTTAGCTCAATTCTTAGAGTAAAGCTCCCCCTAGATGTGATATCCCCCCTAAGAGGGATGAACTAACCTTGGGTTTTTTCGATGATGACTTCATGTAGATGTTGAAGATGTGGATGCTCAATGTTGATGTAGATCATTTGGAGCTATCCATTGGAGTGAGTTGCACTTTCAATACCTACACGGGTTAGTCCCACAAGTAACAAACAAGGATATCCATAGACATAGAGTGATGCACACACAAGATGATGTCTATGAAAGCTTTTAGGTTACCTTGTCCCTTGCCTTACCAACAAGAGGGTTTGTGACTCCTTGAACTAGTGCAAGATGTGGAAGTTGATTGCACTTGTTCTTGCCAAGATGATAAGAGTGAAGTATGTTGGCGGAGTCACCCTCAAGAACTCTCTAGTTCTTCTTCGGGATCCACACCATCTTGATGGGAATCCTCGGTGTTGTAGTTGTATTTGATGAAGTGGAACTTGAAGTAGTCTTGGGAACCCACTTGACCAAGGCCTTAGGAGCTTCTTCAAATGCATCAATTTTCTCTTGAAGCTTGTCCTTGCCTTTTTGCTTGTGGTCTTGTGGTGGAAGATCATCTTGAACTTGTGTCCCTTTGAAAGAAGTAGGATCATACTTCTCTTGTTGAGGAACAAAATTTGTCTTGGGGTTTCGATCTTCTTCCCACTCAACTCCATTGGCATTGAACTTTCTTTCAAAACCAACCTTGATTCTTCCGGTGCCTTCCTTGCTTGCATACAATTTCCTTGAATTGCTTACTTCCGGCAAGGCTCTTGTAAACACCTTTCTCTATAATTCCCTTCAATAAGCTATTTTCTTGCTCAAGTGTAACTTGGCTAAGAGAATCATTAGTGGAATCAAGAGAACAACTAGAAGCAACAATATTGGATTTTGCATGATTATTGTTACTACTAGAGGAAGAATCTTTCTTGTTCTTGTTACTAGACTTGACTTGAGGCATGTAAGTGGATAAGAGTAAACGCTTGGCAATGTAAGAAGAACTTTTCTTACGAAGATCATCATTGATTGCTTTTAAGAACTCATGCTCTTGCTCAAGGTTGAGATTTTCAAAGCGCAATTTCTCACGAGTCCTTAAAAGTTCTCGATGATCTCCTAAGATAGTTTCATGAGCTAACTTAAGAGTGTTTAGTTCTTTAGTTAGAGACTCAATCTTCTCCTTATCATTGTCATTCGTTTTATCTTGATTAGCATGATTAATTTACGTTTCATCATAGTATTCATCACTAGAGTTGTCAACAAGTAAATCATCATCACCTAACAAGTCATCTTCATCACTATTGAAATCAACATACTCGGGGTGTGATACCTTTGGGCCTTTAGCCATGAAGCATGTTCCAACTCCTTCATTTGGTGAGTCAAATATGTCGTAGGAGTTGGTTGTCACAAGTGCTAGACCGGCAACACCTTCATCTTGAGTATATTCGGAGTCAGAGTGATAGCTTCTCTCGGAGTGGTTGTTGGAGTCGGAGCCGGATACCCATTCACCAACATGAGCTTGATGTCTTCGTTTTGTGTAGCTCCTTGATGACTTGTCCTTTCTTTCCGAATCCTTGCTTCTCCGTGAGGGTCTTCGTTCATAACGATCATCTCTACTCCTTCTTTCTCTAGATGGTGATTCTTCTCTTCTACTTCTTCTCTTGGGAGAATCTTCTCTTCTCTTGTAGGGGGCCGTACACTCATTGGAATAGTGTCCGGGCCTTCCACAATTGTAGCAATTTCGCTCTCGACTAGAAGATCTTTTGTCATTGTAGGACCTTGACTTGGAGCTTCTCTCTTTGCTTCTACTCTTGGAGCTTCTCTCTTCACCATTAAGCTCAAGTCTTCATTGAAGGTTTGTTTCTCACTCGATGATGTGGGGGCTTCACATGAGGCTTTGTAAGCACCACTTGATTTGTTGTGAAGTTCCTCTTTATCCCTGAGTGACATGTCATGAGCAACAATTCTTCCGATGACTTCCGTTGGCTTGAGATCTTTTTAATTGGGCATCATTTGGATCAATGTGCACACGGTATCATATTTTCCATCCAAGGCTCTTAGGATCTTCTTGATGATGAATCTATCGGTCATCTCTTCACTCCCTAAGCCGGCAATCTCATTTGTGATAAGAGCATGCCTAGAGTACATTTCAGCGACACCTTCACCATCCTTCATTTTGAACTTGTCAAGTTGACTTTGAAGCACATCCAATTTGGATTCCTTGACAGAGTCGGTACCTTCGTGCATATCAATCAAAGTATCCCAAATTTCCTTTGCATTCTCAAGACGACTGATTTTGTTGAATTCTTCGGGGCACAATCCGTTGAAGAGGATATCACAAGCTTGAGCGTTGTATTGCAGCATTTTCAACTCTTCCGCGGTGGCTTCACGGTTCGGTTCTTTCCCGTCAAAGAATTCACCTTGCAAGCCAATACACACAATAGCCCAAATGGCGGGGTTATGTCCAAGAATATGCATTTTCATCTTATGCTTCCAACTAGCAAAATTTGTACCATCAAAGTAAGGACCTCTATGGTGATAATTTCCCTCGCTAGACGCCATACTCTCCTAGGTTGTGAAACCAAGGCTATGACCACCAAAAGCTATGGAAATCAAAGCAAATGGAGACCAAAGCTCAGATACCACTTGTAGGATTGAAAGTATGTCTAGAGGGGGGGGTGATTAGACTACTTGACCAAATAAAAATCTAGCCTTTTCCCAATTTTAGTGCTTGGCAGATTTTAGCTATCTTAGCACAAGTCAAGAAATCTCCACACAATTCAAGCAAGCATGCAAAAGAGTATATGAGCAGCAGAAGGTAAAGCATGCAACTTGCAAGAATGTAAAGGGAAGGGTTTGGATGATTCAAACGCAATTGGAGACACGGATGTTTTTTCGTGGTTCTGATAGGTGGTGCTATTGTACATCCACGTTGATGGAGACTTCAAACCACGGAGGGTAACGGTTACGCGAGTCCACGGAGGGCTCCACCCACGAAGGGTCCACGAAGAAGCAACCTTGTCTATTCCATCATGGTCGTCGCCCACGAAGGACTTGCCTCACTAGCGGTAGATCTTCACGAAGTAGGCGATCTCCTTGACCTTACAAACTCCTTGGTTCAACTCCACAATCTTGTCGGAGGCTCCCAAGTGACACCTAGCCAATCTAGGAGACACCACTCTCCAAGAAGTAACAAATGGTGTGTTGATGATGAACTCCTTGCTCATCTGTTTCAAATGATAGTCTCCCCAACACTCAACTCTCTCTTACAGGATTTGGATTTGGTGGAAAGAAGATTTGAGTGGAAAGCAACTTAGGGAAGGCTAGAGATCAAGATTCATATGGTTGGAGTGGAATATCTTGACCTCGACACAAGTGTAGGTGGTTCTCTCTCAGAAAATGTGTATTGGAAGTGTAGGTATGTTCTGATGGCTCTCTCCATGAATGAAGAGTGGGTGGAGGGGTATATATAGCCTCCACACAGAATCTAACCGGTACACACAATTTGCCAAACTCGGTGGGACCGAATGGTTAAACTCGGTCGGACCGATTCAGCAAACCTAGTGACCATTAGGATTTTCAGTGGGACTGAGATGCAACTCGGTAGGACCGATATGGTTAGGGTTAGGGCATAACGTAATCTTGGTGTGACCGATTACACAAACTCGGTGGGACCGATTTTGGTAATAAGCTAACCAGAGAGTTGGTCAGGTAAACTCGGTGGGACCGATTCGCACATCTCGGTGAGACCGAAATGTTACAAAAGGGAAACAGAGAGTTTACATTGCAATCTCGGTGGGACCGATCGCTCATCTCGGTAAGACCGAAACGTTACAAAGGGAAACAGAGATATTACAATCCCATCTCGGTGAGACGGAGATCCCTATCGGTGAGACCGATTTGCCTAGGGTTTGTGTCAGTGGCTATGACATTTGAAACTTGGTGGCATCGGATAGAAAGAATCGGTGGGGCCGAGTTTGACTTTTGGTTTAGGTCATATGTGGATGTGGGAAGGGAGTTAAGGATTTTGGAGCATATCACTAAGCATTTTGAGCAAGCAAGCCATTAAGCAACACCTCGTCCCTCCTTGATAGTATTGGCTTTTCCTATAGACTCAATGTGGTCTTGGATCACTAAAATATAAAATGTAGAGTATTGAGCTTCAAGCTTGAGCCAAACTTTTTGTCCTTAGAATTTTCAGGGATCCACTTTCCTCATCCATGCCATGCCATTCATTGAGCTTTTCCTGAAATATTAATCTTGGAATAATGTTAGCTCAATGAGCTATATGTTGTTACGAATTACCAAAACCACCCACGGATAATTGCACTTTCAGATAGTAGTGGTAACGGTAGAAAAACTAATATTTTTGTTGTTTTGTAGTGATTGTACAATAGCAACGGAAAAGTAAATAAGCGGAGAACAATATATGGAAAGATCATAGGCATTGGATCGGTGATGGAGAATTATGCCGGATGCAGTTCATCATGTAACAATCATAACATAGGGTGACACAGAACTAGCTCCAATTCATCAATGTAATGTAGGCATGTATTCCGAATATAGTCATACATGCTTGTGGAAAGAACTTCCATCACATCTTTTGTCCTACCCTTCCGTGGCAGCGGGCTCCTATTGGAAACTAAGTGATATGAAGGCCTCCCTTTAATAGAGTATCGGACCAAAGCATTAACACATAGTGAATACATGAAGTCCTCAAACTACAGTCATCACCGGGAGTGGACCCGACTATTGTCACTTCGGGGTTGCCGGATCATAACACATAGTAGGTGACTATAGAGTTGCAAGATAGGATCAAGAACTCTCATATATTGATTAAAACATAATAGGTTCAGATCTCAAATCATGGCACTCGGGCCCTAGTGACAAGCATTAAGCATAGCAAAGTCATAGCAACATCAATCTCAGAACATAGTGGATACTAGGGATCAAACCCTAACAAAATTAACTCGATTACATGATAAATCTCATCCAACCCATCACTGTACATCAAGCCTACGATGGAATTACTCAAGCACGGTGGTGATCATCATGAAATTGGTGATGGAGGATGGTTGATGATGACGATGGCGATGGATTCCCCTCTCCGGATCCCCGAACAGACACCAGATCAGCCCTCCCGAGAGAGTTTAGGGCTTGGCGGCGGCTCCATATCGTAAAATGCGATGAATCATTCTCTCTTTTTTTTCTCCCCGAAAGTGAATATATGGAGTCAAGGTTGAGGTCGGTGGAGCGTCAGGGGGCCCACGAGGCAGGGGGGCGCGCCCCCACCCTCGTGGACAGGTGGAGGCCCCCTGACGTGGATTATTCTTCTAGTACTTTTTACATATTCCAAAATAATTCTCTGTTGATTTTCAGGTCATTTTGAGAACTTTTATTTCTGCACAAAAATAACACCATGGCAATTCTGCTGAAAACAGCGTCAGTCCGGGTTAGTTCCATTCAAATCATGCAAGTTAGAGTCCAAAACAAGGGCAAAAGTGTTCGGAAAAGTAGATACGACGGAGACGTATCAACTCCCCCAAGCTTAAACCTTTGCTTGTCCTCAGGCAATTCAGTTGATAAAATGAAAGTGATAAAGAAAAACTTTTACAAACTCTGTTTGCTCTTGTTGTTGTAAATATGTAAAGCCAGCATTCAAGTTTTCAGCAAAGATTATGAACTAACCATAGTCACAATAACATTTAGGTCTCATGTTTACACATATCAATGGCATAATCAACTAGCAAGCAATAATAGTAAATCTCGGATGACAACACGTTCTCAAACAATCATGATATGATATAACAAGATGGTATCTCGCTAGCCCTTTGTGAGACCGCAAAACATAAATCCAGAGCACCTTTAAAGATCAAGGACAGGATAGATATTGTAATTCATGGTAAAAGAGATCCAGTCAAGTCATACTCGATGTAAACTAACAATAATGGATGCAAATAACAGTGGTGCTCTCCAACTGGTGCTTTCTAATAAGAGGATGATGACTCAACATAAAAGTGAATGGATAGGCCCTTCGTAGAGGGGAGCAGGAATTTGTAGAGGTGCCAGAGCTCGGTTTTGAAATAGATATGAATAATATTTTGAGCGGCATACTTTCATTGTCAACATAACAACCGAGAGATGGCGATATCTTCCATGCTACACACATTATAGGAGGTTCCCAAACAAACTGCTAAAGTTTATACTCCCCTCCACCAACAAGCATCAATCCATGGCTTGCTAGAAACAATGAGTGCCTCCAACTAACAACAGTTCCGAGGGAGTTTTGTTTGCAATTATTTTGATTTGATTTGCATAAAGCATGGGACTAGGCTTCCCGATGACCAGCCATTTTCTCGTGAGTGAGGATCGGAGTCCATTCCTCTTGAGAATAACCCGCCTAACATGGAAGATACGGACATCCCTAGTTGATACATGAGCTATTCGAGCATACAAAACATAATGTTTATTTTAAGGTTTAGAGTTTGGCACATACAAATTTACTTGGAACGGCAGGTAGATACAGTATATTGGTAGGTATGGTGGACTCATATGGAATAACTTTGGGGTTTATGGAATTGGATGCAAAAGCAGTATTCCCGCTTAGTACAAGTGAAGGCTAGCAAAAGACTGGGAAGCGACCAGCTAGAGAGCGACAACAGTCATGAACATGCATTAAAATTAATCAACACCGAATGCAAGCATGAGTGATGAGGACATCAATACCATTGTTACACCCACAGCCCCTGCTGCTATACATACTGGACCAATTACTAGAGGTCGCGCACACCAATTGAATTATCAGGTACTTTCGTTTCTTGGTAACGATTCTAATGTTCATGAGAATATGATGTTACCTGAATTGGATACATTTGTTTTGCTTACAAATGAAGGGCCTAGCTTGGACAAGAAAGATGAACCTTGGAACAAGTTCAAGAATGGAGATGATGGTGTGCGCAAGGGGATCCATAACGGAGTTACAAGTGATGATTTCAGGACTTTGAAGCCACCATAAGGAGTGCATGAAGCCTTGGACGAAATACACAAAATGCCACTTCATAAATTTCGTCAAGAGGCTATTTTAGGTGCCGCGTCACCTTATTATTGGGCCAGGCCCATGTATTTTCGAAATACTTAAGTATAGGCTGTTTTTAGAGTCCGTATGTGTGGGGAAACAAGAGTTAGGGTTGGTTTCGGACCCCTCCTCCAAGGGCCACGAAATCCCCCCCTCTTCCTCCATATATACAACCCTTAGGGCGTCGTTTAGACTTTGGGTTTTGTTTAGTCTAAAAGTTCACCCTAGCTGCAACTTCGCGTACTTCGTTTGTGTCCAACGACCAGACCAAGACGTCACAGAACCCCACCTTGATCAATAAAGCTTTCATCTTATATTCGCAATATCCAGATTGCAATCTCAGTTCTTGCTTGTTCTTCGTTTGCTCGCAGGAAACAGACCCTCGTGGTCAGGTTGATCGTGCTCCTGCGTGGTCAATAACCCTCGGAAGTTGGTTTAGCGATTGCTAAGGCGCGACATCTTGCACGTTTGTAGTCGGATCATCAAGGTCGACTCCCACAGAAAACGATAGCCACCATCTCATCGAAACATCGGGACACCTTTGCCTCTATCAGTGAGTAGGATATAATTCACAATTAACATAAATATCGTAGAGGCTATGTTGATTTTGTTTCAACTACATGCGTGAACATGTGCCAAGTCAAGCCACTCGAATCGTTCAAAAGAGGATACCACCCTATCATACCACATCACAACCATTTTAATAGCATGTTGGCATGCAAGGTAAACCATTATAAGATCCTAGCTAATTAAGCATGTCATAAGCAACTATAATCTCTAATTGTCATTGCAAACATGTTTATTCATAATAGGCTGAATCCGGAATGATGAACTAATCATATTTACAAAAACAAGAGAGGTCCAGTTCATACCAGCTTTTCTCATCTCAATAAGTCCATCTTGAAAAAGGAACAAGGAAGAACAAATTCAGGCAGCACTCCAGTTCAAAAGTGATATGAATCTTGATAAGATGAAAAGAACTTGAGCAGAGGGCACAACACTCCGGCTAAATGGATAAGCAAAGGAAAGAACATGATCTTGACAAAACAAGATGATGGGTCGAAGAGAGCAACATCACAATGCCTCCAGAAGAAAAGAAAGAATGGAATGGAATGAACGGAGGGAAACAAGATCTTGAGAGAGCATGCTTACAACAAATGCTAGAACGGAGTTGTTGGAAAACCAACAACGAAAAGAGTAAGCTTGTTGTGGGCTTATGAAGAACATCTCAAAACTATGAGGTGAAATTCTGCCACTAACAGAAACAATGAATTTGAATTGATATCAACAAGGATACGAGAAACTTATTTCACCAGGAGGATAAATGAAGAACCTGGATCATTTATAAGCACCATAAATAGCAACAATCCTTAGGGAAAGCTTTAGGTGAAATATAACCCAAGATAACTCCAATGAAGAGATTGATGGGTTTAAATATCTCATTCTTGTGAATGAAGAATGATATATTACCACCTCAAAAGATAAGGACAACAATTGCACTCTGGATTGCAAGATGAAGAAAAATTGAGCTCCTCTGAACAGAATCTTGATGAACACTTTGAGAAGGAATTAAATCCTTTATGAACGATCATGTAGAGCCTCCATGAAGAACTCCGGTAATAAATAATGATCAAACAGAATGAAAGAGAAGTTGAAAACACAAGGTGAATCCTTGTAATGATTTAGATGGAGCTTCGCAATGAGATAATTGAGAGAGCTTCGAACTCCGGGAAAAGAAAAAGATGAAACAACTGAAATCAAGAATTTTGATGAACTTCCGGAATAAGGAATTAGATCACTTGGATGAAACAAGAATAAGAATTACGTTATGCTTATCCTTCACCAATTAAATATGGTAACCTAGTGTTATTCAAAAATTCTCCGGTTCCATGTTATTCGGAATGAGTTTGTTAACAAGACCTGATCAACCTTGTTAGCGGATTCCTTTTGATGAGAATGAGATGGATGAATTTATAAAACACAACTCGCTGTACCCTCTTTTTACTTTCTATTATTTATATTAAATAAAGCAAAAATAGTATTTTTCTATCTGTTTCCTGAATTATCCATGCAATAAAAAATACCCTGAAAATAAAAGTTCTAGAAATGCCCTGAAATTTAAATATGATTTTTTCTGGAATATTTGAGAATATCTGGCACTGAGAACACAGCAGGGGGAGCAAGCACCTGGCCACGAGGGTCCAGGGCACGCCCACCCCCCTGGGCGTGCCCCCTGCCTCGTGGGCCCATGGTGGCTCCCCTCCACTTATTCCAGCTACCACACACTCTTTCTTCCTCCCACAAACATCACTAGCGAGCTCCAACCCAAGCACAAGCTTATCTTGCTGCCATTTTCGATCTCCTTCCTCAAAGCTCCATTCACAAAACAACTTTTGGGGATTGTTCTTTGGTATGTGTCTCCTCTAATGGTCCAATTAGTTTTTGTTCTAGTGCTTTATTCATTGCATATTTTTGCTGCTTAGGTGACCCTGTTCTTGAGCTTGCATGTCAAATTTATATGGTCAAAAGTAGTTTTAATGCATGATATATCCTCTAGGCACTTGTGGGAGTAGTTGCTATCAATTTTGTTGAGTTTGGTTCACTTTTATTTTGAAGTTACTAAAAATTTCAGATATTTTCAGAAAAAGATGAAGAGATTTTTGAGGGGCTCATCGAGCCGAAGCTCGAAGGATAAGCAAAGTGAGGAGGATAAAAGGCCCAAGTATAATCTCCCTCGCACCGCGGAGGTCCGGCCGTGTAAATGGCCTTGTGATGATTTCTTGAGAGCAGCCGGGATTTATGATGATTTCTATGAATTGGCTGAGAATGCAGGCCTCACCGCCTTCCTCCATGACCAACGCCAACAGTATCTCTTACTCGCCAATATCTTTGTGCAAAACTTTCATTTCCATGATAGGAGCTCACCACCTATGGTGGAATTTTATTTATATGATGAGCATAAGGAGATGTCACTTCGTGATTTTTGTCATGTTTGTTTGATCCCTTTTGAGGGCAGTGTAGAGGAACCACATCGTGACGATGTGGATGGGTTTATCTATACCATTGCTGTAGGGGAAACGAGGAAGGTTTCCGATGCATGAATTAATAGCATACACTTTCCTGTTCTATGTTACTTTGCTATATTTGCTAGTAGATGCTTAATTGGGCACGGAACTATGGAAACCTAAGTGCCCCTTATATTGTTATTTTGTGCCATGCCTTATTTCGTGATGACACATTAAGTATGGGCGCTATTGTTGCAAAGCGGTTAAACCTTAACCGTACAAAGGGCCCCATCTTGGGAGGCATCTTCGCCTCGCGCCTTGCTGCATACTATAACATACCTATTTGGTACTATGAGAAAGAAGAAAAATTGCTGCCTCCTGTTTATCTTGATTATAAGAGTATGGTAGGACATGATTTTAATGTTAAGAATAGGGAAAAGGCGCGTAAGTATAAATTAATATTTGGTAAAAATCATCCTGAGACTATTACCTTGCCTGCTCCTTCCTTGTTTGATTTATCTGCAGGCAAGTACCTTGTTCCGTTGGAGGCCATTCACGCCTACCGGAACCCTACATCAGCTACAGAGCCAGAGCCGGAACCACAATTTGATACTCCACGATAGTCTGATTACCATTGGGATCCGGAGGTGATTGCCAACCAGTGGCAATCCGAGGCTTCTTCACAGTACGACCCCAACTATTACTTTGGATATCCGCCAGTCTAGCCGTGGCCATAGACCAACTTAGGCCAAAAGCCTAAGCTTGGGGGTGTACGTATTTCTCACCGACATTACATTCATGTTCACACACTCATGCTAGTTGTCGGTTCTCATACTTTTTCACTATATCATCCGTGCTAGTTTATTTTCCCTTTTTATGCTTTCTTCTTGTGTGTTTAATAAACGTTAAGAAAAACAAAACAAAATAGTTGTAGCTTTTAATTAGTTTACTTTCCATGCTAGTAGTAGTAACTAAAAATAAAACCCAAAATGATTTCTCGCTCTTCTTTTGCTTGTTGGGAGCTTTCCCGTGTAAATAGTTTTATTTCTTTTCTTGTTCTCTGGTGGTCAAGAGGAGAAGACCATAATGAAAATGTTAAAGTGGCTATTATATGCATTATTGTTGATCTGACAAAGAGCCCATATTACCTTGTCTTCTCTCTTGAATTGAATGCTTGCAAATTCCAGCTTAGTCCAATGCACGTGCACTATTATTATTATCCACACTATTCGAATAACACTAGGTTACCTCAACGGGGATATGCACATCCCCAACAATAAGAATATCATATTTCTTCTTGACAGTAGGTAGAGGAAATTCAAAACCTCCAATAGTAATAGTTGAAATTTTTCCAATAGAATTGATACTGTGGACTTGAGGTTGTTTCCTCGGAAAATGTACCATATGTTCATTAGCATTTACATGAAAAGTGACATTGCCTTTGTTGCAATCTATAACAGCCCCTGCAGTATTCAAAAAGTGTCTTCCAAGAATAATAGACATACTATCGTTCTCGGGAATATCAAGAATAACAAAGTCCGTTAAAATAGTAACGTTTGCAACCACAACAGGCACATCCTCACAAATACCGACAGGTATAGCAGTTGATTTATCAGCCATTTGCAAAGATATTTCAGTAGGTGTCAACATATTCAAATAAAGTCTATGATATAAAGAGAGAGGCATAACACTAACACTGGCTCCAAGATCACATAAGGCAGTTTTAACATAGTTTCTTTTAATGGAGCATGGTATAGTTGGTACTCCTGGATCTCCAAGTTTCTTTGTTATTCCACCCTTAAAAGTACAATTAGCAAGCATGGTGGAAATTTCACCTTCCGGTATCTTTCTTTTATTTGTAACAATTTCTTTCATATACTTAGCATAAGGATTCATTTTGAGCATATCAGTTAATCGCATACGCAAAAAGATAGGTCTAATCATTTCAGCAAAGCGCTCAAAATTCTCATCATCCTTTTACTTGGATGGTTTGGGAGGAAAAGGCATGGGTTTCTGAACCCATGGTTCTCTTTCGTTACCGTGCTTCCTAGCAACAAAGGCTCTCTTATCATAACGTTGATTCTTTGATTGTGGGTTATCAAGATCAACAGCAGGTTCAATCTCTATATCATTATTATTTCTTGGTTGAGCATCAACATGAACATCATCATTAACATTATCCCTAGGTTCATGTTCATTACCAGATTGTGTTTCAGCATCAGAAATAGAAATATCATTGGGATTCTCAGGTGTGTCAACAACAGGTTCACTAGAATCATGCAAAGTCATATCATTTTTCTTTTTCTTCCTTTTAGAAGGACTAGGTGCATCAATATTATTTCTCTGAGAATTTTGCTCAATTCTCTTAGGATGGCCTTCAGGATACAAAGGTTCCTGAGTCATGTTGCCACCTCTAGTGATAACTCTAACAGCATAATCATTATTCTTACTATTCAATTCATTGAGCAAATCATTCTGAGCTTTAAGTACTTGTTCTACTTGAGTGGTAACCATAGAAGCATTTTTACTAACAAGTTTTAGTTCACCTTTAACATTAGCCATATAATCACTCAAGTGTTCAATCATATAAGCATTATGTTTCAATTGTCTACCAACATAAGCATTAAAATCTTCTTGCTTAACCATAAAGTTACCAAACTCATCTAAGCATTGGCTAGCAAACTTACTAAGAGGGATTTTAGCTTTATCATATCTATAGAGAGAATTTACGTTTACTACCTATGTTGGGTTATCAAGACCATGTATTTCTTCAACAAGCGGTAAATTAAGACCATGTATTTCTTCAATAGGAGGTAAATTCTTAACATCTTCAGCTTTAATACCTTTTTGTTTCATAGATTTCTTTGCCTCTTGCATATCTTCAGGACTGAGAAATAGAATACCCCTTTTCTTCGGAGTTGGCTCAGTAGTTGGTTCAGGAATTGGATCAGGAAGTGTCCAATTATTTTCATTAGTGAACATATTATTCAATAGAATTTCATCTTCATCTGGTGTTCTTTCCCTAAAAACACAACCAACACAACTATCCAGGTGGTCTCTTGAAGCACGTTAGTCCATTATAAAAGATATCAAGTATTTCACTTTTCTTGAGAGGATGATTAGGCAAAGCATTAAGTAATTGGAGAAGCCTCCCCCAAGCTTGTGGGAGACTCTCTTCTTCAATTTGCACAAAATTATATATTTCCCTTAAAGCAGCTTGTTTCTTATGAGCAGGGAAATATTTAGCAGAGAAGTAATAAATCATATCCTGGGGACTACGCACACAACCAGGATCAAGAGAATGAAACATATCTTAGCATCACCCTTTAATGAGAACGGAAATATCTTAAGGATATAATAGTAGCGAGTTTTCTCATCATTAGTGAACAGGGTGGCTATATCATTTAATTTAGTAAGATGTGCCACAACAGTTTGAGATTCATAGCCATGGAAAGGATCAAATTCAACCAAAGTAATTATCTCAGGGTAGACAGAGAATTCATAATCCTTATCAGTAACAAAGATAGGTGAAGTAGCATAAGAAGGATCATATTTCATGCTAGCATTCAGAGTTTTTTGTCTCAGCTTAGCTAATAATTTCTTAATATCACTCCTATCATTGCAAGCAAGAAAGTCTCTAGCAGTTTCTTCATCCATAACATAACCCTCAGGAACAACAGGCAATTCATATCTAGGGGGAGAATCTTCTTCATCACTTTCATCAATATTATCAGTTTCCATAATTTCATTCTCTCTAGCCCTAGCAAGTTGTTCATCAAGAAATTGACCAAGTGGCACAATAGTATCAAGCATAGAAGTAGTTTCATCATAAGTGTCATGCATAGCAGAAGTGGCATCATCAATAACATGCGCATATTAGAATTAATAACAGAAGCAAGTTTAGGTGTCGCAAGCTTACTCAAAACCAAAGGTGAATCAAGTGCAGAGCTAGATGGCAGTTCCTTACATCCCCTCGTAGTTGAGGGATAAATCTTGGTTCTTGGATCTTTCAAGTTCTTCATAATGATAAGCAGATATATATCCCAAGTGACTCAAAGAGGAGAGTTATGCTCCCCGGAACGGCACCAGAAAATAGTCTTGATAACCCACAAGTATAGGGGATCGCAACAGTTTTCGAGGGTAAAGTATTCAACCCTAATTTATTGATTCAACACAAGGGGAGCCAAAGAATATTCTCAAGTATTAGCAGCTGAGTTGTCAGTTCAACCACACCTGGAAACTTAATATCTTCAACAAAGGATTTAGTAGCAAAGTAATACGATAGTAGTGGTAACGGTAGCAAAAATAAATTTTTTGGTGTTTTGTAGTGATTGTAACAAAAGCAACGGAAAAGTAAATAAGCAAAGAACAATATATGGAAAGCTCGTAGGCATTGGATCGGGGATGGAGAATTATGCCGGATGAGGTTCATCATGTAACAATCATAACATAGGGTGACACATAACTAGCTCCAATTCATCAATGTAATGTAGACATGTATTCCGAATATAGTCATACGTGCTTATGGAAAGAACTTGCATGACATCTTTTGTCCTTCCCTTCCGTGGCAGTGGGGTCCTATTGGAAACTAAGGGATATTAAGGCCTCCCTTTAATAGAGTACCGGACCAAAGCATTAACACATAGTGAATACATGAACTCCTCAAACTACGGTCATCATCGAGAGTGGACAGGTGGAGGCCCCCCTGACGTGGATTCTTCTTCCAGTATTTTTTATATATTCCAAAATAATTCTCCGTTGATTTTTAGGTCATTACGAGAACTTTTATTTCTGCACAAAAATAACACCATGGCAATTCTGCTGAAAACAGCGTCAGTCCGGGTTAGTTCCATTCAAATGATGCAAGTTAGAGTCCAAAACAAGGGCAAAAGTGTTTGGAAAAGTAGATACGACGGAGACGTATCACATTCTCCTCTGAGTCATCTGGTATTACAACATATCCCGGTCTTCTTTTCTTGTCACTGTGTAACTCACGTGACGACGATGTTATTTTGTTTAGATGCCCATCTTTGTTTATTTTATTCCTATTACTATCGTGTGCTTCCTATTTCATTAGCACCAGACACATTGCAGTTTGGTAGTTGAAACATTATTATTCTATGACCGAAAATAAATATAAATTTATAATTAGACACATTTATAAAAATCTAGAAGTGTCTGTAGTGGAAAAGCCAATCACCATTTTATTGGTGCATGTTCTGCTTCTTCCTTTCAAGTTTTAACATAGTGTCCACCTCACCATCCATCAATTTCAATGCAATATATGTAAGGTGAATTAGTTAGGAAATTCTAGACACGATACTTAATTTTTGAAAAAAAAGTTAAATGCACCTTTACCTCGGCTTTATCATTCAAGTAGAGCATCTCAAGCCTATCATCGGGCACAAATGTTGTTTTTGCTACATAGTTTTCTGTGCCAAAGATCATATTACATCCATTCAACTTGGCATTTCATTTCCCATCGAATGATCTCAGCAAGGTAGAGATAGATGTATTAAGCAATCTTGGAGTGTCCTTTTCAAATAATGTGCATCTTGTAGTAGTTTTATTCTCACTAATTTGGAGTCGAATACAATACTTACCATACCATTCATGTTAGCGAAGCGTAAATATTATATAATACTCCAGTTATTTCCGAACTATAAACATACCTGAGCATTGTTTATCTTTTTCTGCCTATTCCTGTAGTGTATCCTTTATAGAAACTTAAAGTAATAATCTTGGTAAACCTCTGGAGATCCATTAACCTCTTGTATGTTTGCTTTGTACGAAACATATATTTCACTTACATTGCTCATTGGTGGTATTTTTATGGATTCCACAACCTTGAAATTTTGAATCCATAAATAGGTTGCTCTTTGATATGAAAGATAGAATGAATTGTTTGGCCCTATAAATAATGAGATATACTTAGTAATTTTTATTGAGAAGATAGAACAATTTCAAAAATAGCTATTATAGGTCAAATACAAATAAGTGATGCTATAACTTAATTATAGTAATGTACATGAAAATAGGTTGTTCGTAAAGAAGTTGTCAAAACTTTTTGAGATGGAAATATCTAAACACACATGGAGTGTTGATATTACCTCAACTTGATGGTGTTGCTATACAGCTGGGCATCCTGGTTTTTTCAGCGTGTGTTTGGATTGAGGCTTTTCTCTGTTGGGCGTCGCAGCATCGGGAGTGCAGATTGGATGCTTCGGTAACTGCAATCCATCGTGGGTGCTATAACATCTTGGATGCTGAGTTCTCCTGCAACAACAGCTACCAAGCAAGTTCGGGCAAGGCCCCCTTTGAAATCCTATATGGAAGAAGGTGTCGTACTCCTCTCAACTGGTCCGAGACTAGTGAACACCAACTTCTTGGCAATGACTTGAGCACAGAAGCTGAAGAAATGTGCAAAGTCATCCGGGAAAATCTCAAAGCCGCGCAATCGTGCCAGAAGAGTTACTATGATAGCAAGCACCATGACTTGGCTTTCGAGAATGGAGACCATGTCTACCTCTGAGTCTCTCCTATGAAAGGCACTCAACGCTTTGATATCAAAGGGAAGCTTGCCCCGAGAAACATGGGTCCTTTCAAGATCATTTGCAAAAGAGGCAACCTCGCCTATCAACTTGAGCTTCCGTCCAACTTCTCAAATGTGCACTGTGTCTTCCACATGTCATAGCTTCGCAAGTGTGTGACACCCCAAAAATTTGGCCTTGTTTTAATGAATTAAATTTTTTGCCAGGAATTAAAACTTTGAATTTCTGAGCTCCATTTTGATTTTTAAATCATTTCCTTCCCTGTTATGATGAGTTTTTCCCAAAGAGAAAACTTTTCAAATATGTCATTGGACATATTTAATCTCTCAAGAGAAACTTTCCCTTATTTAATATAACTAATTAAATAATTAAGTTGCTTGATCTTTACTTTCTTGAAAATGGTTTTTCAAGGTTAAATGGCCATATTTGAACTACAAGCATTTGATAGATTCACTTAAAATTCCCACAAAAATTTGGAGATGTCATGTGATGTTATTCAATAACTTTTGTGCAAAAACATCTTTATTTTATGAAATATTTTGAGCTCTACAACCAATTTTGTTCTCTGGTCCAGTGGGCAATTTTGCACTACAACTCATTTAAATAATTCTTTCTAGCCTCCACCAAAATTATGGGATGATGGTAATAGCCTATGATTCCACTTTATGCAAAAACCTGGTGTTGTTCTTTGCAAATTTTAAGTGATTCAACCTCATCTTCATTTTGGTCCAACATGATGGATTGTACAGAAACCATATTTTGCTTGCTCTTTAGCCCTTAATTCTTTCTCCTACTTATAGTCCTCCATGTTAAACCCTTAAGTCCAGGAGCATGCACCCTTTGGGTCATTTTTGGTTCATGAAATGATGCCATTTATTTCCTGTCCAGAATTGAAGTTTTGTAAAACTTGCACTAACAAGTTTCTCCTTTTGCCAAACTAACCCTACCACTCTCTCTTGCATCTAAGGAGACACTGATCTGGAGTTTTTGACCATTCCAAGACTTGCCTAAGTGCCCTTGGCATTTTGTCAAACACCTTATGGGCATGATCTGTTTTGGCATGAATTTTTGGTTTGCACTGTGAACCTGATCTCCTGACCAAACCAGCTTGTCCACTGATCCCCTTGCAAGCCCAAACCTAGACCTGCTAACCCCCAGATCCAACCGAGCCACCTAGCATGCCATGGCATTTCGCCGAGCATCTGGTGGGCGTGCGCTGGGCGCGCCCAGAGCGCGCAAATTGCAGCCGCGCACACGAGCCGCCGCGTCGCGCCCCTGTCTTGGCCCACACGGCAGGACCTCGCCACGCACTCCCCGCCTCGCCACAACACGACAGCCCGCCCTGGCGCCCTACAGCGCCACCGCCAGAGCACTTTTGGCGGCACGCCGGCGTCAGCAGTGCGCCTCTGCCACGGGCAGCGCCGCCCAAGCCTCTCCCGCTCGCCACCTAGCCCCTGGAGTAGTGCGAGCTCATCCGCAAGCGTGTCTGCTAGCCCTCGTCGCCGCCACGTCGCCCTAGCTACAGAGAGGCGGTTCGCCGGAGAGCTTATCCACGGCCGCCGCGGAACCGCCTTGCCTCGCCTATTTAAGGAGCCCCGAGCTCGTCTCCGCACGAAGGTAGCCTCAAGCGGTCTCCAGGAAGCCCCCAGTGGCAGCCAATCGACCAGGGAAGGCCTTCTTCCCCGAGTCCGACCGGTTCGGCCGCCGCCAAGTTCCGGCCGATTCCGTCGCCACCAGTGCCTCCCCTCTCCATTCTCTCCACCAAGAGCTCTCCCTCCCTCTCGTGAGTACAACCCCACGCTCGATTTTGGTCAGAGACCACCGCAGCCCCAAACTCACTATCCACCCGAAGCCTCCTCCGCCGCGAAGCTCGCCGCCGGCAGCTCCCTCCGTCCCCATCGGCCTGGCGACCACCTGGAGGACCGCACTGGAGTCGCGGATCCATCCAGACCCTCTGGAACCCGCGGGGAGCCACCGTTCGCCGGCGACGACCGCCGTTGCCCCGCCTCCGTTCGGGCAAAGGAAGAGGAGGAAGAAATAGACCGGTCAAACCTGACCAGTGGGCCAGGCGGGCCCACTGTCAGTGAGACGCGCGCCGTCCACGCTGGATAAGTGGAAGCGTAAAACTCGTGAGTACGTTTACCCTGCACCGAAAGCGTATTCTATCTGAAGCGTTTTCTTTTATACATTTAATTTAAAAACAGATTTGACCAGAACTTTGACTGGCTATAACTTTTTAATTATAACTCCAAATGAGTTGATTCTTTTTCCTACCTTCCTCAAATTTGGTCTAGTTTATTTTAAGATTTATTTGAAAATTTTCAAAACAACTTTTTTGTACTGTTTTTGAAATGTGTGTTAATTCAAATATATTTTAAAATAGGATTTTGGAGAGAGAGAAGAAACTTTCAAAAGTTTTGGAGAGCACCTCACCCCTCCACAACTTAAAGGCAAGCATTCTGAACCCTGGCATAATGTTTTTGGTGTGTTATTTGACACGTTTATAACACCACCTTACTTCGGAGGACTTGTTATTTCATGTGACATGATCATTTGTATGGAAGCATATCAGTGATTTCCTTGCTGTTGGAAATGAATATTATTGTGATGGTAATCATCCTCATGTGCCTTGCATGCATGCCGGAAAGGAATCTGGGAATGCCTCGGCCTTGGGTAGGCGTGAGCTTGTCGCCGGTCCCCGTCGGGACGGTTATGTCCGGTATGGCATGGTAAGGTACATTGAGTGGTGATTTCTTCGGTTGAAATATATTTGATATACATGTCATGCAGGGAACTTATAAACCTCCTGAGTCAGCCGCAGATCGAGTCTTGTTCCAGTAACCCCCATACTTGCCTCGTACTACCACTCGTCCCTGCCGCAGGTAGGGTACGGTTCAGTAAGTCGTCAACCCCTTTCCAGCACACACCGTACAGAGAGGCCATGGTGGAAGATATCGGTTGTAGCCGGTAGGCATGCTACCTGGTCAGGGGGCATGGGTGTTTCCGGTTGGGACCGAGAGGGGAGGCCACCCCTTAGAGCGCGCGATATAAATTTGATCCCATGCTACGCGAGGTTGTAGCCTCCCCACTTAGAGTTTTGCTTAACAAGTGTCATGGGTGATTCCAGACACCGATGAGTTAAGCTGGTGTGTGCAAGTTAGGCGTGTTTTCAACTAAAAGGCCGTAGACGGAATTAGTCCCGATGGACTAAAGGAATCCGTTACTCGTGGGTAAGGAGTACACTCTCTGCAGAGATTAAACCTATTCGAATAGCCGTGTCCATGGTTAAGGATTGCAGTCTGGGATGGGTCAAGTGTTGGTCTTAATGTCGGTCTTCGGAGGTGAAATTGTTAAACCAAACTTGGATACCGACTGGTGACTTGTGAGAACCATGATTATTATTTTATGATGGACTAACCCGTTGCATTATTGTATTATCGAGTATCCCTGGGATGGTTCTACCTCCTGGATATTCATTGTGATTATTTATTCTCAAGCCCTTTTATGTGGTGTCGCTTAGACGCCCGACTGTGGCATTTCTTTTTAAGCCCTTTATGTGGTGTCGCTTAGACGCCCGACTGTGGCATTTCTTTTTAAGCCCTTTATGTGGTGTCGCTCAGACGCCCGACTGTGGCATTTCTTTTAAGCCCTTTATGTGGTGTCGCTTAGACGCCCGACTGTGGCATTTCTTTTTAAGCCCTTTATGTGGTATCGCTTAGACGCCCGACTGTGGCATTTCTTTTTAAGCCCTTTATGTGGTGTCGCTCAGACGCCCGACTATGGCATTGCTTGTTATTTATTTACTTTGTAAGCCCTTTATGTGGTGTCGCACAGACGCCCGACTACGGCATTTTATTTCCCACTCCATTATTGCTTATTCATGTTGCATATAAATAACCTGCTTGCATGCATAAAAGATATTTTATTTGTGACTGACGATGTGATCATAGAATATTTCAGTGCATGATTATCAATTGTATTATCCCAGTGTTCATAATGTTTGCGAGTACATTCAAAGTACTCACTGGCTTGTCCCTGGCTATTGTCTTGGCCAGATTTCTGCATGGAGAGGAGCCTTGCGGTGACAGCCCCGGAAACTAAGCAACGGTGATAGCAGCCTCGCGAAGATAGGAGTTAACCTGGTCAGCTGTTCCCGTGGGAAATGGAGTCCCATACACTGATGATTCACAAACCGCTTCCGCCATCGACCACTAGAAAACCATTTGATGTACTCATAGGCCACAATGGTCTTGTACTACACATTTTGTACTTTTGCTTGGAATTTCTGTAACAAGTTGGTGCCTCATCAGCTAACAGTAATCCTGGGGCTGGTGAGCACAACGGCCATTTTCTGGAAATTTATGTCCGGAAAACCGGTCGTGACAAAGTGCTTCAAGACGCCCGAGTGCACTATCAACTTCGAAGAGATTGACCTCCAAGAAGACTTGTATTATCATGAGCTTCCCATTGCCATTCTATAAGAAACCGAGGCAAAACTCGCAACAAGACAATCAAATTCCTGAAAGTTAAGTGGTCTCACCATTCTGACCGAGAAGCTACATGGGAGTGCGAGGATCACCTCTGTTCCGAATAACCGCAATTCTTCCAGTCCTAGATCTCGGGTCAAGATCCTCTTGTAGTGGTGGAGAGTTGTTACGTCCCAGATGTACCATTCCATAATTGTAACTCCAACTCTTGCCATTTCCGGCAATGTTATATGTTATATCCTCCGTGGTTGGGTTTTGTCCTCATTTTGCATTTTGTTCTTGTCATGAATTTCATCTCATGTCACCATGTGCATCTCATTTGCATTCGTGTTCGTCTCATGCATCCGGTCATTTTCCGCGTTGTTCGTTTCGGGATCCGACACTCACACATGCACCCGTTCCACCCCTCAGATCTCGTGTCATGAGCGGGAGAAAAAACATTCTCGGAATGGGCCGAGATTTTTCAAGTGGCCTTGGTACATCACCTGTAGGCCGCCTATCAAATTTCATTCCATTTGGAGGTTGTTTGATGCCCCAACGGTTAACCGTGTAACCCCTGAAACCCCTCTCTCCTTGCAGCCCAACACCCCTCCACAACAGCCCATTAGCCCATCTAAACCCCCTCCATGCTCTCCGTCGTTGGATCACGATCGTGTGGGCGAAAACCACACCTCAATAGCCCTCTCCTAGTTCCCAGAATCTATAAATAGGCCTCCACCTCCGAAACTCATAGGCAAACCCTAGCTCCCCTTCTCCCGCCGCCACCGGATGCATCTGTGATGGCTGGACACGTCCGCGGCCGCCCCGCAGCCAACCGCCCGCCGCCACATGGCCCCGGCCATCTCCAGCCGCCGTCGGCCCGCATCGCCTCAGCAGCCACCCGTGCGCGCCGCCTCCCCGCGCCAGCGAGCTGACGCCGCCGGACCTCGCCGCACCACTGCGTCACCGCCTCTTCGTCGCCCGCCAGCTCGCTTCTCCGCGCCCAGCGCCGCCGCTTGCAATTACCACCTCGCCCGATCCGCGCGGCCCCGCCAAGATCCGGTGACCTCCATCGTCCCCACTCCGTCGCCTGCTGGATCCGGTGAGGTCTGTCATCGCCGTCGGCCGCCACCACCAACTTCGGCCACCACCACCTCGTGGATCTCACGCCGCCACGACCCGGTCCACTTCGCTCCCGACACCATTGACCTCGTCTTATGTTTTTTTGCGAGGCGAATCCCGGAGATGTGACGTTATATGCGCCACTTTGCCATGTCATAACTTCCTGCTCATAGCTCCGTTTTCCATGCACAATATGTCGAAATGTTCATCTCGCGATGATCTACATGCTATTGTCATTTGCATGCATGTCAATGCCCATATAGATGCCTGAATGATCGTTGCAAACATGCTAAATGATGTTATCTGCTGGAAACTAGCAGAACTTGCTGATTTGTCTTTTTCATAGCATTTTGTGTGTTTATCTTTTGAGCATCTTGTCAACATGTTTTAGGAGCTCCTTCATACCATCTTTAAAGTGGTGCAATCCTTGTATTTTTATGTGCCCTATGGTGACTAGCACAAGCATGCCAAGTAGCCCACTTGATGTTGCTGATTTCAGTGACTTAGTGTTTTTCCGCGAAGTATATTCCTGCTACATTAGGTTGCCATGTTAACTTGTTGCTACATGTGAATCGATGCATATTTTGATGAGGCTTTGTAAGGGTGTTTTGAAGATATTGCTATGCTCTATCCATCCACGATGAGGACATCAATACCATTGTTACACCCACAACCCCTGCTGCTATACATACTGGACCAATTACTAGAGCTCGCGCATGCCAATTGAATTATCAGGTACTTCCGTTTCTTGGTAATGATTCTAATGTTCATGAGAATATGATTCTGCCTAAATTGGATACATTTGTTTTGCTTACAAATGAAGGGTCTAGCTTGGACAAGAAAGAACCTTGGAACAAGTTCAAGCGTGGAGATGATGGCATGCACAAGGGATCCAGAACGGAGTTACAAGTGATGATTTACTTTGAAGCCACCATAAGGAGTGCATGAAGCCTTGGACGAAATATACAAGATGCCACTTCATAAATTTCGTCCAGAGGCTATTTTAGGTGTTGCATCACCTTATTATTGGGCCAGGCCCATGTATTTTCGAAATACTTAAGTATAGGCTGTTTTTAGAGTCCGTATGTGTGGGGAAACAAGAGTTAGGGTTGGTTTCGGACCCCTCCTCCAAGGGCCACGAAATCCCCCCCTCTTCCCCCATATATACAACCCTTAGGGCGTCGTTTAGACTTTGGGTTTTGTTTAGATTAAAAGTCCGCCATAGCTGCAACTTCGCGTACTTCGTTTGTGTCCAACGACCAGACCAAGACGTCATAGACCCCCACCTTGATCAATAAAGCTTTCATATTATATTCGCAATATCCAGATTGCAATCTCAATTTCTTGCTTGTCCTTCGTTTGCTCGCAGGAAACAGACCCTCGTGGTCAGGTTGATCGTGCTCCGGCATGGTCAATAACCCCTCGGAAGTTGATTTAGCGATTGCTAAGGCGCGACGTCTCGCACGTTCGTAGTCGGATCGTCAAGGTCAACTCCCACAGAAACGATAGCCACCATCTCATCGAAACATCGGGACACCTTTGCCTCTATCAAGTGGTATCAGATTTCGAGGTTGCTTGGTGAGATTTTACAGTTTTTCGTAGTTTAGATCGAGTCTGTTCTTCATACCTACAGTCCACGAAAAAAGCCAAAAAATAGGGTTAGTTCATCACATCCGAACCAATCTGAGCCTTTGCATAGTCTTTTTAGTATTTTGCTTTGTTGAATTTGCGGTTGCATCGTCATGTCTAGTTGTTGGTCTTAGAGTCTAGTCTTTTAGAGTTTCGAGTTCTGGTCATAAGTTGTCACGCCGCTGCCGCACCATCATCATCGCCCCTGCCATCTACCACCACCGCTTATCCGCCATCGATCCGTCTCCGTATACCATCACCAATCCGTATCCATATACCACCACCAATCCGTCTCCATATACCATCACCAATCCGTATCCATATACCACCACCAATTCGTATCCATATACCACCACCGCTGCCATATCCTACCATTATATATCCGCCGCCAATCCGAGTTCCTTTCATATTAGGTTTGTTTTCGAGGTCCGTCTAATTTCCGATTCGTGTTTCCTTGCCTGAGTAGGTTTCGGAAAAAAAGTCTGGAGACCCCCGGGCAGTTTTTAGGCCAAAATTTTCACAGGAAAGAATATTTTTCCCTATCCTATTTTTAGGCTTTCCTAAGCCTTTTGAGCCACGTGCCATCATAGTGATTTTTTGTCGCGCTTTTTCATCATTGCTGCCATGATTTCCGAAAAAAGTCAAAAACAAATTTCGTGCCCATCCTGTCAGTTTGGCGAGGGAAGAGTTTTGAGACACTCGCCATTATAGTGATTTTTCGCAAAAAAAAGAGGAGCGCAAAAAAAGAAAAAAAAGAGGAGCGCAAAAAAATAGCGAAAAAAAGTTCCAGAGTGTGCTTTTCCCTTGTTTACGTGCAGCGCCGTGATTTTGTTAGTGTTCTAGGCTCGCGTCTCTAGCACGGTCTAGCCTAGGACCAGCACAGTACCGTCGTTGAGCGTTTATTCAACTTTGCATCTCTGAATTGATTATTGCTGACCCTTTTTGCTACCATATTATAAGCCTTCCCAGCTCCACATACATCTACATCGTGCGTTTGACTCTCCCTGGTAATCGCTCTATCCAAGCTTTGAGAGTTTTGACTACGACGGTTGCCGATCACCGCCTGCTGCTGGGTAAGAACTGGTAAGAATTTGAGATTTGCTTGACGGATTTGTGACATCCACCACCACCTCTTTGTTAGTAGTCTATAGGATCATATTCTTGTGTGTTTCTATTGCTGCTAACCATGGCAGGATCACAAGCCGACGAGACTGACTGGGAGAACATGGCGAATAAGGAGTTGCATAATAAATTTCAGCAAATGATGAGTGGACAGGTGCAAGATGTGCTAAATAGATTTGAAGAGGCCATGGAGAAGATAGATGGCATGGAGAAGATGTTTGAAACAAAGCTCAATAACAATTTTAATGAATTTCTCGCGCGTCTTCCACCACCACCAACCCTAACGCACCTCTACAACAACAACAACAAGGTCGCTTTACAAATCAAGTGGGACGAGCACAGCGCGTTCCCATTGACCCTGGGCAAAATTCTGGTGCCGTTGTTGATGCTTCTGCTGCTCCTGCTGCTACTGCAGAGGTGGAGGACCATTACGAGGATGAGGTTGACCAAAATCAGAACTACGTGCAACCACCAGCACCACCACCACCAGGTCGTCCTCATGCATATCATCGCAATGGTAGGGCTGCACCACCACCTGAGGTACATAACCATCTACCTAAACTAAAATTGAATATTTCACCATTTGAGGGTAGATATGTTCCTGATATATATCTTACGTGGGAGTTAGAAACTGAACAACTATTTACATGTTTACAATATCCTAAGGAGAGACGTGTTCCTACTGCTATTTGTGCTTTTACTAGCTTTGCATGTGTTTGGTGGTCTGAACATTGTAGATTATATCCTATTCCAACTACTTGGGCTGCTTTGAAAACTGCTATGCGTACTCGTTGGGTTCCACCATATTATCAACGTGAATTACTTCAAAAATTGCAGCGTTTAAGACAAGGAAAAAATTATTTATAAGAATATTATCAGGAATTACAAACTGGCATGATTAGATGTGGTATTGTTGAGGAGAATGAATCTATGCTTGCACATTTTATGGGTGGATTAAATAGAGAGATTCAGACCATTCTAGAGTATAAGGAGTATACTAATATCACTCGTTTATTCCATCTTGCTTGTAAAGCTGAACGTGAAGTGCAGGATCAATAGGCATTGGTGTGAACTAACTTTTCTGCAGGTCGATCTTCATCATGGACACCACATGCATCCTCTACTTCCATTCCACCAGCAGCTCCATCAGGTGCCACCTCCAGCCGTGATGCAAGAAAGCAGGCACAACCACCACTATCTGCCAAGAGCACACCTGCCGGACCTGCGCAGAGCTCTTCTTCTTCCATGGCATCAACAGGGCACACAAGTGATATTATTTGTCGTCGTTGTAAGGGAAGAGGAGATTTTGCGAGAGAATGCCAATATCAGTGTGTGATGATTGCTACTGCGGACGGTGGGTATGAGTCCGCTAGTGACTATGATGAGGAGACTTTTGCTCTTATTACACATGAAGAACACGGTGGAGAGGATTCTGATCATGAGACACAATACATGGCTGCTGACAGGTATGAATGTTCAGTTGCTCAACGTGTTCTGAGTGTGCAGGTTACACAAGTTGAGCAAAATCAGAGGCATAATTTGTTCCATACAAAGGTAGTTGTGAAGGAACGTTCTATTCGCGTCATCATAGATGGAGGGAGCTGCAATAACTTGGCTAGCATGGAGATGGTGGAGAAGCTATCTCTCACCACAAGAGCACATCCACATCCTTACTACATCCAATGGTTCAACAACAGCGGCAAGGTTAAGGTAACACGTACTGTTCGTGTGCATTTTAGTATCTCTACATATGCTGATTATGTTGATTGTGATGTGGTACCTATGGAAGCATGTTCCTTATTACTTGGTAGACCATGACAATTTGATAAAAATTCGATACACCATGGTAGAAACAATCAGTATACTCTTGTTCATAAGGATAAAAATATTACTTTGCTTCCTATGACTCCTGATTCCATTTTGAAAGATGATATTAATAGAGCTAATAAAGCAAAACAGGAGAAAAATAAAAGTGAAAATCAGATTGTGGCAAAAGAATTTGAGCAACAAATGCAGCCTAATAATAAACCATCTAGTGTTGCTTCTGAAATTAAATTGAAAAGTACATGTTTATGATGAGGACATGACTACCTTGGATACGACCAAAAATATTGCATACATGCATATTTGTCAGGTGATTTCTAATGCAAACTATTCAATAGTCTATTTATGTTATCCAGAACAAAAATACTTCACACACTTTTGTGTTTTGTCTAATTGTAGGTGTATGGGACATTTGTACAATCCACATATGAAGATAAGGGAAAAGGAGAAGTTTAGGTTGTGTTCAAAAAGTCCTCTCACGTCACTTTTGGGCCAAGAGAAGATAGAGTCCAAGTCTCACACGTTCTGGATTCAGATTCGGACTGCACAGACATACCTGACTCAAAACGCCAACAACTTTTTCATACGGACTCCGAATTGGGTGATTTTTTTTGTTGGAAACTAGATTTCGTGCTCTTTCCAACCCAATTGGATTCACCTTCAAATTCGTCCGAAGCGTTGAGTTACGGACGAAACAATCTGACGTTGCAGCAGAATCCGAGTCAAACTACAAGCCCAAAGGTGTTGCATCACCTCCACTTGGGCCCATGAGCCTTGTACGACCTAGGGTTAGTTTTAGGCTGCCTTGGGACGTCCTCCCACCTCCTTGGCCGCCACCCCTTGCTCCTATATAAGTAGATCCATCTAGTAGCTTTTTTCCTTGGGATTTGTTTAGTTAAAAGTTAGCCATTGCAACTTCGTGTACTCTGTTTGTGTCCAACGACCAGACCAAGACCGCTTCCGAATCCCCACCATTATCAATACTTCATATATATTTGCGATATTCAGATTGCTTTATCATATTCTTGCTCGTTCTTCGATTGCTTGCAGGAATAGACCTTCATGGTCAGGCTGACCGTGCTTCCAGCATCGTTAGTAACCTCAGGAGATTGGTTTAGCGGTTGCTAAGGCGCAACATCGTGCACGTTTGTAGTCGGATCGTCAAAGTTGTCTCCACCAAATCGATAGTTATCATCTCATCGAAACATTGGGACACCCTCGCCTCTATCAGTTTACTTGCCACCAAATCTGATATTGATGATTTAGATTTTAGCAAATCTGTTTGCTATGCTTTTGTGTGCAAAGAGGCATTATTTTCATTCGAGGACATGCCTTCCTCTTTGCCTCCTGCTGTCTCTAACATTTTGCAGGAGTTCGCTGACGTCTTTCCACAAGACGTGCCACCGGGATTACCACCTATTCGGGGGATTGAGCATCAAATTGACTTAATTCCCGGTGCATCATTACCCAATCATGCACCATACCGTACCAATCCAGAGGAGACGAAGGAGATTATGCGTCAAGTACAAGAACTGCTCGACAAAGGTTATATACGCGAATCCCTTAGTCCTTGTGCTGTTCCTATCATTTTAGTGCCGAAAAAGGATGGTATGTCGCGTATGTGCGTTGATTGTAGAGGCATTAATAATATTACTATTCATTATCGTCATCCTATTCCTAGGCTAGATGATATGCTTGATGAATTGAGTGGGTGTATAATATTCCCCAAAGTTGATTTGTGTAGTGGATACCATCAAATTCCTATGAAATTGCGAGATGAATGGGAAACAACATTTAAAACTAAGTTTGGATTATATGAGTGGTTAGTCATGCCTTTTGGGTTAACTAATGCACCTAGTACTTTCATGAGGTTAATGAACGAAGTTTTACGTGCTTTCATTGGACGATTTGTGGTAGTTCACTTTGATGACGTATTGATTTATAGCAAATCTTTGGAGGAACATTTGGAACATTTACGTGCTGTTTTTATTGCTCTATGTGATGCACGTTTGTTTGGTAACCTTGGAAAGTGCACATTTTGCACCAACCGAGTATCTTTTCTTGGCTATGTTGTTACTCCACAGGGAATTGAAGTTGATAAAGCCAAGATTGAAGCTATTGAGAGTTGGCCGCAGCCTAAAATGGTCACCCAAGTGAGGAATTTCCTTGGCCTCGCTGGTTTCTATAGGCGTTTTGTGAGAGATTTCAGCACCATTGCTGCACCTCTCAATGAGCTTACAAAGAAGGATGTGCCTTTTGTTTGGGGTACCACACAGGAAGAAGCCTTCACGGTATTGAAAGATAAGTTGACACATGCTCCTTTACTCCAAGTTCCTGATTTCAATAAGACTTTTGAGCATGAATGTGATGCTAGTGGAATTGGATTAGGAGGTGTGTTATTACAAGATGGCAAACCTATTGCATACTTTACTGAAAAATTGAGTGGGCCTAGTCTGAACTATTCTACTTATGATAAAGAATTATATGCTCTTGTTCGGACCTTAGAAACATGGCAACATTATTTATGGCCAAAGGAATTTGTTATACATTCTGATCATGAATCTTTGAAACACATTAAAAGTCAAGCAAAACTGAACCGTAGACATGCTAAATGGGTTGAATTCATTGAGACTTTCCCTTATGTCATTAAACACAAGAAGGGTAAAGAAAATGTTATTGCTGATGCATTGTCTCGTAGCTATACTATGCTTTCACAACTTGACATTAAAATATTCGGTTTGGAGACCATCAAAGATCAATATGTGCATGATGCTGAATCTGAAGATGTATTGCGGAATTGTAAGGAAGGGAGAACTTGGAACAAGTTCGTTCTTAACGATGGATTTGTGTTTCATGCTAACAAGCTATGCATTCCAGCTAGCTCCGTTCGTCTTTTGTTGTTGCAGGAGGCGCATGGAGGAGGATTAATGGGACACTTTGGCGTCAAGAAGACGGAGGATATACTTGCTACACATTTATTTTGGCCAAAGATGAGGCGGGATGTTGAGCGTTTTGTTGCTCGCTGCACTACATGTCAAAAACCTAAGTCACGACTCAATCCTCATGGTTTATATATGCCTTTGCCTGTACCTAGTGTTCCTTGGGAGGATATATCTATGGACTTTGTTTTAGGTTTACCTCGAACAAAGAAGGGGAGGGATAGCATATTTGTTGTCGTGGATAGGTTCTCGAAAATGGCACACTTTATATCATGTCATAAAAGCAATGATGCTGTTAATGTTGCTGATTTGTTCTTTCGTGAAATTATTCGCTTGCATGGTGTGCCAAATACTATTGTTTCAGATCGTGATACTAAATTTCTTAGCCACTTTTGGAGATGTTTATGGGCTAAGTTGGGGACTAAACTACTTTTTAGTACTACTTGTCACCCCCAAACTGATGGACAAACTGAAGTAGTCAATAGAACATTGTCTAGTATGCTTAGGGCTGTTTGAAGAATAACAAGAAAATGTGGGAAGAATGCTTGCCTCATATTGAATTTGCTTAGAATCGTTCATTGCACTCTACTACTAAGATGTTCCCTTTTGAAATTGTGTATGGTTTCCTACCTCGTGCACCTATTGATTTGTTGCCTCTTCCATCTTCGGAGAAGGTTATTTTTGATGCTAAAGAACGTGCTGAATTGATTTTAAAAATGCATGAGTTAACTAAGGAAAACATTGAGCGTATGAATGCTAAATATAAACTTGCTAGAGATAAAGGTAGAAAACATGTTGTGTTTGCACCTGGAGATCTTGTTTGGTTACATTTGCGTAAGGAAAGATTTCCTAATTTGCGCAAATCAAAGCTAATGCCACGTGCTGATGGTCCTTTTAAGGTGTTAGAGAAAATAAATGATAATGCATATAAACTTGAGTTGCCTGCAGATTTTGCGGTTAGTCCCACTTTTAACATTGCAGATTTGAAGCCTTATTTGGGTGAGGACGATGAACTTTCGTCGAGGACAACTTCATTTCAAGAAGGAGAGGATGATGAGGACATCAATACCATTGTTACACCCACAGCCCCTACTGCTATACACACTGGACCAATTACTAGAGCTCGCGCACGCCAATTGAATTATCAGGTACTTTCGTTTCTTGGTAACGATTCTAATGTTCATGAGAATATGATGCTGCCTAAATTGGATACATTTGTTTTGCTTACAAATGAAGGGCATATCTTGGACAAGAAAGAACCTTGGAACAAGTTCAAGCGTGGAGATGATGGCATGCACAAGGGGATCCAGAACGGAGTTACAAGTGATGATTTCAGGACTTTGAAGCCACCATAAGGAGTGCATGAAGCCTTGGACGAAATATACAAGATGCCACTTCATAAATTTCGTCCAGAGGCTATTTTAGGTGCTGCATCACCTTATTACTGGGCCAGGCCCATGTATTTTTGAAATACTTAAGTATAGGCTGTTTTTAGAGTTCGTATGTGTGGGGAAACAAGAGTTAGGGTTGGTTTCGGACCCCTCCTCCAAGGGCCACGAAATCCCCCCCTCTTCCCCCATATATACCACCCTTAGGGCGTCGTTTAGACTTTGGGTTTTGTTTAGATTAAAAGTTTGCCATAGCTGCAACTTCGCGTACTTCGTTTGTGTCCAACGACCAGACCAAGACGTCACAGAACCCCACCTTGATCAATAAAGCTTTCATCTTATATTCGCAATATCCAGATTGCAATCTCAGTTTCTTGCTTGTTCTTCATTTGCTCGTAGGAAACAGACCCTTGTGGTCAGGTTGATCGTGCTCCGGCGTGGTCAATAACCCCTCGGAAGTTGGTTTAGCGATTGCTAAGGCGCGACGTCTCGCACGTTCGTAGTCGGATTGTCAAGGTCGACTCCCATAGAAACGATAGCCACCATCTCATCGAAACATCGGGACACCTTTTCCTCTATCAATCCATACCTTTTTTTGCAATTACGGGGTACTGTAGCTTGTCATTAGCATGCTCTCTTTTTGCCAAATATTATTGTTGTTAGTCTGCTAACAGGAAGTGCATTTTTGCCATGTGTTTTGCTAGTGATCCATGCACCCGATGACCATGCTTTTGCCATGTTTAGCTTCATAAATGTGTCTTCTTACTGTTGGTTGCTTTTTTATGCCATGAAATGATTTGTGGTGGGTTGTACAAGCTTGCAAAGTTTCTATCATGAATCTGTTTCTGCCATGCATGTTTTTTCTCTGAAACCTGTTCATATTACTTGCCATGTTTGCATTGATGCTACCATATTTTCTGTGGATCTTTGGTTCAAGTTCGGTAAGGGAGTTTTGTTCATTGCCTTTAGTACTAGCACTCAAGTTTTCCATGATGTGCCCCTTTAGAATGTAGTTTACTAGCTCTAAACATTGCTACCTGATGCTGTGTCTGTAATGCTCATTGAATTTCTACTAAGTCTATTAAACTGTTGTCATTTGCATTTCTGCCATGCTATTTTAGACTTGTTCTAGTGAGTTCTAGCAGTAGCTCAGTGTTCATGATTTGTAGAGCTTCACCTGTACTTCACTGCCATGTGTTTTTTTTATGTTGGAGTGTTGTAGCATATTTTTATGATGCCTCTTCTGTGCTATGTTGCTGTTAAGCGCAAGTTTGCATTATTCTTGCTTTGCTCGTCATTTGCAAACCGTGCATCCGTTTCCGGTGATCTTCATATCGATTTCGACCAAAATCTCTCAATCTATCTAGTGGCATGCTTGGTTTGCCAAGGTGGTGCCACATTCCTCTTTTCCCTTCCGCAGTACCCATATGCATTGCATAACATATCTTGTATCCCACGCCATCTCTTGCATCATGTTGCTTGCGCATTGCAGCGTGATTGATTGTTGTTCCGTTGCTTGTGTTCTTGCTTTGGGTAGAGCTGAGAGACGAGTTCATTAATGAGGATCCTGTTGAGTATGTTTAGGAGGAGCAAGCTTTCGACAACCCTCAGAACTTTGCAAGAAAGATGATCATTACCCCCGATATCACTTCTATCTTTGCTTGCTAGTTGTTCGTTCTATCGCTATGTCGCACTACCTACCACTTGTTTATCAAGCCTCCCATATTGCCATGTTAAGCCTCTAACCCACCTTCCTAACAAACCATTGTTTTGCTATGTTACCGCTTTTGCTCAACCCCTCTTATAGCATTGCTAGTTGCAGGTGCAGTGCAGGTTGTTGCATGTTGGAACATGGATATGTTGGGATATCACAATATCTCTTACATTTAATTAATGCATCTATATACTTGGTAAAGGGTGGAAGGCTTGGCCTTTTGCTCGGTGATTTGTTCCTCTCTTGCCGCCTTAGTTTTCCGTCATACCTGTGTTATGTTCCTTGAATTTGCGTCCCAAACACGGTGAGGGTTTATGGGGCCCTCTTGATAGTTTTCTTTGAATAAAACACTTCTAGCAAGGCCCAACATTGGTTTTACCATTTTCCAAATAACAACTAAAAGTTTGCATAGGGAGTAATTAACCAGAGCATTCTTAATCAACAACCCGGGCCAATGCTCCCCATGAGTGTTGGTCCAAACTAGAGCCCCTTGCAGCGTCGCCACAGGGAAACTCCAGGACCAGTTTTAGTTGTACGGAATGCTCATCCGAACGTGGCCTGAGACGAGATACGAACGGCTACTATCAGGGTTTCAACACGTCAGGAGGTCTTGCTGGACTTGTTTTACCATTGTCGTAATATCTTGTGCTCTGGGATTCCGAGTCTGATCGGGGGGTCCCGCGATGGAGGATTGACTCCACGGATCATGAGCTTGTCATGGGCTAAGTTGGGACACCCCTACATGGTTTAAACTTTCGAGAGCCGTGCCCACGGTTATGTGGCAGAGCGGAATTTGTTAATATCCGGTTGTAGTGAACTTGACACTTGACTTAATGAAAATACACCAACCGCGTGTGTAACCATGATGGTCTCTTTTCGATGATGTTCGGGAAGAGAACACGGTGGGTAGTTTCTCATCTTACTCTTTGTACTCATATGTTAGCCACCATATTTTCTTAGTGCTTGCTGCAACTCCACCTTATAAACGCATCCTACCTTTAAGCTTAAATATTCTTGAAATCGCTCGTTTTGAGATTTTTGAGTCCTCGTGGCTCACAGATACTACAAACACAGTTGCAGGTGCCGATGTTACCGAGGCAAGAGATGCCACAGAGCTCAAGTGGGAGTTCGACGACAGCTTGGCCGTTACTATGTTTCCTTTCCGGATGATCAGTAGTGGTGCCGAGTAGGGACGATCGGGACTTAGCATGGGTGGTTGTCTTCTTTTCATTTGGATCCGTCCTTAGTTGGACCTTGTGTGTACTCTGATTGATGTATGAATAATTTGATCATTGTGTGACGTGGCGATTGTAAGCAAACTATTTATTCCCTTGTTCATTTACATGGAAATGTGTGAAGATGACCCTTCTTGCGATCATACCAAAATGTGGTTATGCCTCTAAGTCGTGCCTTGACACGTAGGAGATATAGACGCATCTTGGGCATTACAAGTTGGTAATCATAGCCATCCCTACTTAGGAGCCCCCTGCTTGATCGAACCGCTGACGTTGTTGAGTCTAGAGCAAAACTGTCTTGAGTCTTATGATTATGTATATCGGAGAGTAGGATACTTTTTACTCCTCAGCCCCCTTCGCCGCTCTGGTGAGGACTCCTGACATAGATGTTTTGACTTTCCTCTCCTCATTCTCACTAAAAAAATTAGGATCGTGCGGGTATCTTGGGATCGTTCCGATATTGTTGTGACGAGAACATTGTTCTTGGTGCCTCCCGACATTTAGGGGTTGTGGCAGTGTCCTGGGGAGTTGAGCTCCGAGGTGTTGTCGTCACAATTTTATCGTTGCAGTTCTGGTATACCTGAGCTCGCCGACATCAAAAAACTCTTTTATGCAGTTAGTGGTGAGATAACCTCGACGCCACCCAGTACTGGGGAGGGAGTTCGGCAGTATTGCCACAGCTAGTATAACGGATGCTTTTCGAAGGTCGAGGTACACGATTTCTAGAGTTTTCTTGTTTATGTGTTGACAGATGGCTACAGTTGGTGCATAGGGCTTGTTAGTTGTGTGATATATATATATATATATACATACATACATATATATATATATATATATTGTGCCTCCCTGTATCCCCAAAACCAGATTGCGTAACTAGAAAGTTTAGGGAGTTAATAGGTGGGAATTCAAGTAGCTCTTACTTATTCTTCCGGCGGATAATTGGTATGGGATTGGGGGATCCTTACCATTTATTTCTTCCAGTCATACCTTGTTTTTTCATTCATCAACCTTTGTCTAAGTGGCTTCTCACCTTAATGGTCATGTAATGCTAACTTTGGAATGCATTCATTCAATCTTTGTTCGAATGTTTATTGTGAAGACTTCTTTGCACATATCTATCCGTTGATTCAGCTTGTCTTCCATAGTTCTAACGGATGCCACCTTCTTCAGGATGGCTCCCCCAACGCGTTTGAATCCGCAATGTACCAATGGAGAGCAGTCCAACCCTCCGTCTCTTCCTCCGCCTCCGGAGGCATGGCAAGCTGTGATGGCGGCCAACAACGCCAATAGCCAGATGCTTTTGCAGCTCTTCCAAGAGCGCAACCAAGGCCAAGGAAACCAAGGAAATCAAGGTCAGGGGAAATTCAACAATCTGCCTCAGTTTGCTACCCTCAACCAGTTTCTTGCAAATTAGCCAAAGTGTGTTACTGTTGTCATTTCCATTTTTGCCATGCTATTTTAGACTTGTTCTAGTGAGTTCTAGCAGTAGCTCAGGGTTCATGATTTGTAGAGCTTCACCTGTACTTCACCTAAAGGTGTTTTGTTTTTATGTAGGCGTGATGTAGCATATTTTCTTGATGCATCTTATGTGCTATGTTGCTGTTAAGCGCGGTTTTGCAGTGTTCTTGTTTTGCTCGTCATTTGCAAACCGTGCATCCGTTTCTGGTGACCTTCATATTGTTTTTGACCGAAATCTCTCAATCCATCCAATGACATGCTTGGTTTTCCAAGTTGGTGTCACATTCATCTTTTCCCTTCCTGAGTACCCATATGCATTACACATCACACTACTAGAAAAAGGCCTGTTAGTGGCGCACCTATTTTGGCCAGTAATGGCGCACTATAGGTGCGCCACTATTACCACGCCACTAGTAACAAATACTAATGGCGCACCTCTGGTGCGCCATTAGTAAACCAGATAATAGTGGAGCACCTGACAGTGCGCCATTACTATGTCCAACAGTGCGCCATTACTATGCCTCCTAGGGGGGCATATTTACCTTCACGTATGCCCCCAAGTGCGCCATTACTATGCCCCATAATGCGCCACTGGTATTTAGCCCTGGTGCGCCACTAATGCTGAACAAGGTGCGCCAGTACTATGAATATTAGGATTTGTTTTTGCTTTTCTGATATTTGCACAGGTTACAAAATACATTACAACACAGAATATTTACAGCACAACATATAGACATCAGATTTATCGAATATAATAGAAGATTAGTCTCTGAATACAAGTCATCATATTAGTCTCCGAATTCAAAATACCGAACAAAGTTAGAACACTACAAGTCTCGAGACGCGAGTAGCGAGTTTGTCGTCACATTACAAAGTCGATATCGATCATCAAAACTACCATCACATAGAAGAAATATGCGGTCACGATGAGCATCATCACGATGAAACTGGTCTTCATCTGGTTCCTCCTCCGCTCCCTCCTCTCTCCCGCTAGATAGCGCGCGTATCTAGCTTCCCCCTCCGCCCTAGTGGTGTACCCTTTGCAACTGTTACCGCTGAAATGGTGAACCTGTCTCCGACACTCCTCCCAGTCGTCGTAGACTCCGGGAACCTTACCCTTGTACACGACATATGATGGCATCTCTATGCACTAGACAAAGAAAACGTTAGTAGCAATTCACAGGCAATACATAAGCAATATATAAGTATGCAACAAAAGGATCGGAAGAGAAAAGCAACACATTAATAGCACGATTCATGGTCCTACTAATAAATAGCATCGATTACAAAGAAGTTGAACGACTGTCCAAACCAAAGAGACATACAAGTTCATTAAAGTATAATTACAACATGAGCTAATCGATATTTCAGAACTACATAGCATCACTACTTTCGACTCGACTTAGGGACCGGAGCATGGATAAAGCCGCCGTCTTTTGTGATGGTCATGAAATCGCGATCATTGTCAGCCTGCATTTGTATTGTTGTTTCTATTTCACTATTGGACGGTTGATATTTGAGGTAGAACTTCCCCGAGGTACGAAGGACATCTTGATGGATGATTTCCGCAAACTCTGACTGGATGCGAAAGAATTCTTGTCTAAGGTCCGCGTCCTGGATTGCCGACAAGCGTGCGGCCCAATCTTTGAGACTATTTGGTAGCAGAAGGTGATTATGGTCCCGTACGATCGCCCGCATGTGATGAAGGGCGTAGTAGGAATCCTTCTGACCGCCATGCGGCTGCTTGATGCAGGGGAGCGTCGTTACGTGGGTGAACACATGCTTGCCGTACCTTGGCCACGAAAACTGGGTATGCCACATCATTCTCGGAGAGACGCCGCTTCTCCAAAGAAAGAACACGATCATGCACACTCCGCATAGCACCGCTTGCAACATTGAGAAGATTAGTTGGTAGCATCGGCCTACCCGCCACATGCACCCTCCTCGAGATATCCTTAGGTGAAGGTGGACCGTCCTAAGCACGGATCATAATTGGTGCCGGCTGGCTCGCACCCTTTTTATTCTTTCTTTTCCGCCCCTTGTTCTTCTGCTGTAATGGGATCGAGTTCTGCTCAGAGACCACCTTCTTGACTGTGTTGGGGCTGATAATATTTTGCACCTCGGCTATCTGAGGCTCGGTGAAGGCGGCAGCTAGAGGCGTCTCCTGAGAACTGAACGCCCGACGAAGCCTGTTGCAATTGGGTTTCTCCGCGGTACCAGCTAGATCGCGATCGTCTTTTGCAGGGTTGGGTTCTTGAGAAGGAGGCCCCAAGAATTCGTCACCGTACCCATGTTCGTTGAAGTACTTATCGACCATAGTAAATGTATCATCGTCGTTGTCCGGATCTTGTGCCAGATGCATGTCCGGATCAGCTGACGGCGGTAGCGTTGCAGCGGTCTTGCCATGGCTTAGTGCCGGCACGACTGGCGGTGTTGTTTGTGGGGTGGTGTCCCCCGCCCCCAAACGAATCTGGCTCTTCGGCCAAAGCATGGACCAGCTTATGCAGGCGCTGAGGGTCATCACATCATCTTCGTAGGCCCAGGGGGTTGATACAGAGGTAACAAGTCGTCGCAGCCGCGCAGCACCCGAACCAGTTGAACCCTATACACTGTGGGTGGCACCGGATTACCGTGGAACAGGCGGTTGCCCGGTTGAACGATTCTGGCCTTGGCAACATCGATCAACTCGCCATCCACGAAGTGCAGGAGAGTGCATGGAACATCGGCGGCGCCAATGGCGGGCATGCAAGTGACGAAGTGCAGGGATGCCCAGTCAAAGGCAAGGAGATGAAGTCATCGGCCGAGGGGCTTAGTTACCGTGATGGCTTCGAGCTCGGCTAATGTCGAGGCACCGCCAATGGCGGGCATGCAAGTGACGAAGGGGCCTCTTGCTGCCGAGATGCCAGCTGGCGTATTCTTCCCACACCCGGGTGCATTAAGCTCCAATGCCGGCGCCGACGCCGGAGACACCAATGCCACCTCCACCGAAGACACCAATGGCGCCGTCGGCACGTTGTGCGAGTTGCTGCCCGTGAAGCTGGGAATCGGGGGCGGCCCCTGTTGGCCGCCCGCAATCCACGCCTGCAGCCCCTCAAGCAAGGTAGGCATAACGGCGGTGATCGTCGCTCCCAGTTGGTCTCGCACTTGCTCTTCGACTTTCTCCGAAATCCGCGCCACTTGTGCCTTGAGTTCTTGAACCTCACGCTCCTGGCTTTCCGAGCTGGTCTTTCTCTCCTTTCGCCCAGTTGTATAGTATTCCGACCATTTCGTGAGCCTTTGTCGGCCACACGACCAGCTGACGTCGGCTTACTAAGTTTATCCTTGTGTTTCATTACGTTCAACGCCCTATTTAAAGTGGTGTCCCAAGGGGAGCTCTAAGACGAACCCGCGCTACTGCTTTCAGTTTCTTGCGGAAGGAACGTGAACCATTTAGAAATGTGGCGTTATTAATTAGAATGCAACCATATGGAGCTAATTACGCGGGGGTGTATTCCTTAGCAGAACAAGCTCAAGCGCCTTGGTCTTCGGATCCGTGGTAAGCTCCTTTGTTACCGGGTCAATCTTGTACCGAACTCTGACATAGTTCCTAGTCAGCTTGTCACGGTATTTATCGAAGAGGGGTGGTAGGCCTCGCTCGGCACGCTCCACGTCCTCCTTGTCCCATATACGTTCCGCCACTCTGTAACCGTCGGGATCGAGTTTGTGGACCCCTAAGTTCAAGTCCCTCATATCTTTCCTCCACTGACTTGATTCCGTGGTTGCGTTGCTCTCGCACTTGATCTTGAACTCCAGATAGTTAGCATCGCTGATCGAAGGATTTGTGTCCTTGATCTTCTCATAACTATCACCTTTTTCAATCCTTCTCTTCACAGCGGCTCTCCAAGTAGCCAGGGTCGTGCTCATCTTCGTGAGGGCGACACTGTTCACTTTATTCCCTGAGAGGCGTGTGTTTGCGAAGTCACCGGGGAACTTGTATCGTTCATGCAGCTTCGTGAAAAGGAGGTTGCGCAAATTCCCTCGGTCATGATGCCTTAGGTTCTCGGTGTTGATCGGGACGGTGCTCCGGAGAATGCACCCGAGCTGTCCCGTGTACCCCTTGTCTAATTCTTTGGGCGCTGTTGGCTGCCCACTAGAGGACACTTCAGTGAATTCCTCCTTGACGGTGTCGAGCATGTTCGGGCGCCGGTCCTTCCGTTTCCCCTTCGGTTGGCTGCCATCTATGCGTGCGCTACCATCATCAGTGGTGGCATCCTCGGCGGCACCATCAGTTGTGTCATCCTCGACGCCACTAGGGGTTGTGTAGTCGAGATCGGTGTCTTCCACGGCGTCCTCATAGAGGTGAGGTTCTTCCTCCATCTCCTGGGACAGCTCCCAAAATGCCTTGCCCGAACCGTCGGCCTCATCGTTGTGGGCCATGTTCGCTCTAAATAGGAAAAAAATTTGGTCAAAAAGTTGGTTATTGTCACAGAACGAGATCTCTAAGTTGACCAAATAACCTAATTCTCGAGGAATGTCGCCAAAAAGTTGGTTATTGTCAGGGAACAATTGAGAGATGTTTGTGATATTGCCTATGTGTTTTGGGATGGAACCTGTTAGTGTGTTGTTGCTAAGGTCCAAGTCCACGTTCTCAAGGACCTCATCTTTGCAGGCTAATTTTCTAGCTTGTAACAGTGGGATTAGTAGCTTAATTAATCGACTAGTCGGTCGTATGGTGGTGTAATTAACTTGTTTTAATACTGGCCAGTCATGTGGAGTATACTAGCTCACTGGGTGCCCCTAAAGATAACCCGGCCGTATCATTTGATTAATTAGTAAGTAAGAAATTGATCTAGCTAGCATTTCCATGCCATGCATCCACCTTGTTTTAATACTAAACTAATACAAGGCCACGTTCCAAAGCCACAACTCCTCTAAGTTCTCAAGATAACCTAGTTGTCGAGGGATGTGTCCACAAAGTTGGTTGATGTCAAGATACATGCTGATTAATTTTTGTTTCGGTTGAGAATGGGGCACCTTCTAGGTCAAGAAAATTGGGCATGACCTTTGCTAATTTCTTGACCTAGGAGTGCCCCATTCTCAACCGAAACAAAAATTAATCAACATTTCAGGAGAAAGGGGTCATTTGAGAAGATCACAAGTAGCAGCAGCATCACTTGACAAAATCACAAGCAGTACAGCAGCAGCATCATCACAAGTAGTACAGCAGCAGCAACATCATCACAAGTAATACACTTAAGTTAATTCAGTAAATACATTCATAGCGGTACACAGTAGCTGGAAAACCAATGGAGCTCACAATAGTAGTAGTGACCACCAGAATAAGTTCAGACTAGCAATGATGCAGCACAACACTTGACAGAGTAAAAAAGTTTGGATGATTTTTGCCAATGCATTTTGGTTTCACAGCTTGATCACACGATGGAAACTTGAACAGGAAATAACCTAACGTTTAAGAGCTGGTTACTTGCTATAGTGACAACAAAGACTATGTCGTGCCATTACATTCTCGCAACAAAGAAGAAGAGACCACCATGTTAAAGATAATAGACAGATAAGCAGCGACACAGTCTTAAGATCATGCATCGGCACAACATTCCACAGTAGCTAGAAGCTAACAACTTTCATAGTACCAGTAGAGTACTAGTGACCAGCACTGGTGGAACACCGCACTTAACAGACTAGACAAGTTCAGATAATTTCTACCAATGCATTTCACAGCCTGTGGGTAGAGGAACCACTCAACCACACAACTTGCTATAAGTATATATATAACAGCAGTAACCGGTAACAACAAGTATAATTAGCTATTACCCAAAGGTCAGCCAGACCAATGGAAATAGACAGAATTAAGTAACCCAACTCCAGGAACTAGAGTAGCATATTGAGTAAATCAACTTGTACTGGGAAGTACAGCAAGTTAAATCAAGTAGTCAAAGACAATAGGATTAGTGTACTGAACCAGGGAGCTCACCGAGGAGGCGCAGAAGGAAGCAGAGGTGGAGCGGAGACCGGATTTGAGGTGGCCGGAGTTGAGGATCCTCGGTGACGGCGGATCCGGTGTAGTCCCCCTCCTGGATCAGCTGCGACGTGAACAAGGACCCGAGGAACAACAAGACCAGACACTGTTACTACTCTGCTCTATTTAGAAAACCGACAGTAGCCAAGAACAGACCTTCCCAGCGGCGAGGTCCCGATGCGTAGCACCGATGAGATGGCGGACCTGGCCTTGCTCCGCAGCCACGGTAGGAAAGCACCATCCTCCTTCACCCGCGGGGCCGCAAATTTGATTCCATCGGCATTCAGCAAAGGGGCGGGGGGATTTCTTCCTCTCTTTCTTTGCTTGCGGTGAACCTTAGCCCAGATAGCTCACCTTGGGGATGGCTGCGGCGGCGGCGGCGGTCAGGTGGCAGGTGGGAGGAGACAGGGCGACGACAGCGAGGCTTTCTGGGCTCTGAGGAGAGGAGAGGGCGGAGTGGGCGGTGGAGCGAGCGGACGATGGCGTGCTCCCGCGGGGGGGGGGGGGCGTCGGGTTAGTGTGGGGCAAGATGTGGATCTGGCGAGGGAGGGAGAGAGACCAGAGGGAGAGGGGAGCAAGTCGAGTGGGTGGAGGGTTAGCAACGGTGCACCTTTTAGGGGTGCGCCATAAACATACGTATACCAATGGCGCACCTAATCCTGCTGCGCCATTAGTAACTTTTTTTGGATTTTTAGTTGCATCTACTAATTTTTGAGAAAATGACGATCAAATTTGAAAACATTTATGAATGTGAAAAATATCATCTTATTTTTTTATTTGAAAATATTTATGAATATGAAAAAATATCATAAAATTTGTTATTTGAAAATATTTTTTTCGGATTTTTAGTTGCATCTAATAATTTTTTAGAAAACATTTATGAATATGAAAAAATATCATCAATTTTGAAAAAATACTCATGAATTCAAAAAGTGCCCATGAAATTAAAAAATATTCATGAGTTCAAAAAATATTAACAAATTCAATACTTTTGTGAGTTAGAAATTCAATACCAGAATAAACCTAAATAAAAATTGGTATACCAATGGCGCACCTCCTAGGGGTGCGCCATAAGTACCTTCATAGCAATGGCTCACCTTCTCCTGGTGCGCCATTAGTAACTTTTTTTTTGGATTTTTAGTTGCATCTAATAATTTTTTAGAAAATGACGATCAAATTTGAAAACATTTATGAATGTGAAAAAATATCATCAAATTTGTTATTTGAAAATATTTATGAATATGAAAAATTATCATCAAATTTGTTATTTGAAAATATTTTTCTAGATTTTTTGTTGCATCTAATAATTTTTTAGAAAACATTTATGAATATGAAAAAATATCATCAAATTTGAAAAAAATACTCATGAATTCAAAAAGTGCCCATGAAATTTAAAAATATTCATGAGTTCAAAAAATATTAACATATTCAATACATTTTGTGTGTTAGAAATTCAATACCAGAATAAACCTAAATAAATATTGGTATACCAGAATAAACATAAATAAATACTCATGAGGACTAGAATAGAAGAAATGTCATTTCCAGATGTCGAAATACAATCGAGAAATGACGACTACAATTTAAATACAATCGATCTTAGCTAGCTATCTTTTGACAATCTTCTTGCCCTTCTTTTCGCAAATGGAGTTCTTCTCTTGAACGGATGTCCTTTAGGTAGGGTGGTCCTGCTTCTTCTTGTGGTGTATGGTACTTCATCGTCGTCGTCAACTTCCATCCCCGGGTCGCCGTACTTGTCGAAGTCTTGCTCATTGGCGACTCCATCCATTCCGGTGATCTTACTTTTGCCTCTCCTCACGACAACATGACTGGGCTTTGACGGGTCGGTAATGAAGAAGCATTGGTCCACTAGGGAGCCCAGTACCCATGGCTCATTTTTAGCGGTGATGTTTGCGCCCGCGGTCTTGGATTTGGCTTCGGGTATAACCATGGTGGTGAAATACCGGTCTTCTTTTAGGACGCTCTTGGCCCATCTGACACGGAACATCGGGACCTTCTCTCCAGCGTAGCTCAGCTCCCAGATCTCCTCGATCCTTCTGTAGTATTTGTCCTTTTCATTACCGGTGTAGGATTCCATCGTTACCCCGGAGTTCTGATAACCATCGCTCTTCATGTCCTTGTCCTCGGTGTAGAATGTGTAGTTGTTGATATCGTACGCCTCATAGGTCATCAGGTTGTGCTCGGCGCCCTGTGACAAGGCGAATATGAGTTTTTCTTCCGTGGAAGAATCCTCATGTAAAGGGTACGACAGAAGCTTCTCCTTGAACCAACACGTGAAACATGAGTTGTGCTCTTTGATTATATCTCTGTCCGTCCTCTGTTGGCCTCGGTCATTGTACGTCTTCTCAATAAAGGTTTTGTGCTCTACCACCCAAGGTTCGACCACGTCTATGTGTTGTAGCGCGAATAAGTTTGCTCTTTCAAAGTCGGCGAGTCAACCCTCGACGTCAACATGCATTTCACAGCGACCCTCGCGGTGACCCCATCCAGCCAGCCTGCCGAGGTGCCTGTTGACGGGCAGACCAACGGGGTTCTCGATGCCTAGATAATTCGTGTAGTAGGAGATGCACTCTTCGGTCAGAAAGCCCCTGGCTATGCTTCCCTCTAGACGTGACATGTTGCAAATGTATCCTTTGATGAAACCATTCATCCTTTCGAATGGCATCATGCTGTGCAGGAACGTCAGCCCGAGTTGGATGATATCCTCTACGATATGGACCAGCAGATGCACCATAACATCGAAGAATGCAGGCTGGAAGTACATCTCAAGCTCGCATAGTATCACCACGATCTCTTCCTGTACCCTTCTGAATTGCCTCATGCCAACCGACTTCCGAGAGATGATGTCGAAAAAGTTGCATAGGCCAAAAAGCGTTTCACGGATGTGCGTGTCCATGATCCCACGGGTTGCAACTGGAAGTATCTGCATCATCAGCACGTGACAGTCGTGAGACTTCATCCCGCTGAACTTCTGCTTCGATGAGTCTAGGTATCTACTTATCTTCCCCGTGTAACCGTAAGGAAGTTTTACTCCTACTAGGCAGGTGAAAAACTGCTCGATCTCCTCCTGACTTAGAGTGAAGCACGTGGGAGGGTAGTCATTTCCGATCTTCTTGGCCTTTTTGCCTTTGCGGCGACTTTCCGTTTCCTTCGCCTCATCATCATAATCATCATCATTAGCGTGAAGCTCCTCCCTGATGCCCATTGATTTCAAGTCTGCCCATGCTTTTGGCCCATCTTTGGTCCTCTCTGGCATGTTGAGCAGGGTACCAAGCAGACTCTCGCACACGTTCGTCATGATATGCATGACATCAAGGTTGTGAGGCACACGGAGGATCTTCCAGTGTGGCAAGTCCCAGAAAACAGACCTCGTTTTCCATACCTTCAGCAGCGGCTCTGGCGCCTTTCGCTTCTTTCCCGGCTCTGGTGCCTTTTGCTTCTTTCCCAGCGGTGGGCAATCTTTCCAATTTTTCAACAACTCGTCTATTTCCTCGCCGCTCCTCATACGCGGGCGTCTTCGGGGTTCGGTTTCACCATCAAACAGATCCTTATGTTTTCTCCATGAGTCATCATCGTGAAGCCACCTTCGATGTCCCATGAACACGGTTTTCGAAGACCCGGGATCTCTATCTACCTGGTGATACGTTGTGTCATCCATGCACCTGACGCATCCAGAAAATCCGTGGACCACCTGCCTCGCGACATATCCGTAACCGAGATAGTCGTGCACCGTCGTGAGCAGTGCGGCTCTCATAGGGAAATATTCTTTCTCTGCGGCGTCCCACGTATTGGCTGGCATTTTCCACAGCGTGTCTAGCTCCTCTTTCAGCAGCCCCAGATATAGATTGATGTCGTTCCCTAGTTGTTTTGGCTCTTCAATTAGCATACTCATGTGAATGTACTTCCTCTTCATGCAGAACCAGGGGGGAAGGTTGTACATCCACACAAACATAGGCCAGGTGCTATGTGTGCTTCTCTGGCTGCCAAACGGATCGACTCCATTGGTGCTCGCGCCCAGCACGATGTTCCTTGGATCGTCCCCAAATTCTGGGTGTTCGAAGTTCAACGCTTGCCACTGGCTTGCATCCTTAGGGTGACTCAGCATCTTGTCTTTTTTATTAATCTCCGGATCATTTCGGTCATCTTCTCGCTTCTTCTCCTCCCTATCCGTGTGCCAACGCAGGAGCTTTGCTACCTTAGGGTCCGCGAAATACCACTGCAGACGAGGAGTGATCGGAAAGTACCACACCACTTTTTGAGGAGCTTTCTTCCTCTTCTTGTAACGAGTGACGCCGCACAACGGACATATGGTAGACTCCGCGTGCTCGTCCCGATAAATGATGCAATCGTTCATGCACACATGGTATTTCATGTGCGGTAAAACCAGAGGACACACGATTTTCTTTGCCTCCTCGAAACTGGTCGGGCACTTGTTCCCCTTGGGAAGACGTTCGTGCTAGAATGACATGTTCTCGTCGAAGCATGCGTCGGTCATTTTGTATTTTACCTTCATCTACAGAGCCATGAGCGTTACTTTCAGGCAGGTATCCTCGGGCCTGCATACTTCATACAATGGAGTAACCACATCTATCTCTAGTTGATCGTGCTTGGCTTTCTCTCGGGCAGCAGCTCTTGCGTTATCTGTCTGCTTGAGAAGTAGCTCTTGAATATGAGGGTCCTGCACCCAGCCCATCGATGGTCCATCGTCGTCTGCTCCAGCATCTTCATCTTCATGATCATGCCCTTCGCCTTGATCTTCCTCATCATCATGTCCAGCATCTTCTACATGATGACTGTGTACTACATCAACTTCGTGATCATGTCCTGGAGATTCTTCGTCTTCTCGCCCACCATCGCCGCGGTTGTCTTGCTGCCCTTCCTCATTTCTTGCCCGGCCCCCATGGACGAATTCATAGTCATCTTCATCACCTTACCACCAACAGCCATCCATGAAACCACGCAAGAGTAGGTGGTCCCGCACCTGTACGGAATCTGGGTCCATAAGGCTCTTTAGCTTGCATCTTTGACACGGACATCTTATCTCCATCTCGTTCTTTTGAAGCATCTCGGCCTTCGCGGAGCTCAAAAACCTATTCATGATGCCTTCGGTCATCGTGCGGACCATGGTCGCCTGCGGGGTAGATCAAAACAATATTTTAGAACCAAAAAAAATTGGCATGACTTTGCCTAAAAATAGGACCAAAAAGAATGCATAGTGCCAAATTTTCGCTGAAACGGAAATGAATCAACATTCCGGCAAAATATTGGCAACTATTGCATTTCAAATACCGATACCTGCAAACACAAACACATGCAACATGACAAACATACACAACACCACAAACATACGTAGATCTAGGCCATAAAAAGTGTGTACGTTGTTGGAGGGAGAAAAAGGTAGATCTAGAACATAAAGAAACCTTTCCCCTTACTTACCTATCAAAAAAGTAAATTTAACCACTTAATTTGGGTGAATCTATGGTGCAAATGAGGTGAGGAGGAGGAGGCAGCCGAGACCAAGCTTGGTAGCTAGAGGTGGAGAGAATGAAGTGGGGAAAGTGAGTGTGGTAGGTGGCTGTCAAAAATATCTAGCTGCTCCCAGGTTACCAATGGCGCACCACATAAGAATGTGCCATTAGTAACCAGGGTTACTAATGGCGCACTTGGTGTGTGGTGCTCCATTACTAGTTTAAAATAACATGTTAGCAGTGGCGCACCAGTGGATAGTGTGCCATTACTATCCACTGGTGTGCCACCGCTAACAAAATTTTTTATCTTTTTTTTCCAAAAATAGTAATGGCGCACCACACACCAGGTGCGCCATTAGTAATGAGGACATTAATGGCGTACCTGTATCTGGTGCACCACTGCTATATAGCAGTGGCGCACCACATAAATGGTGCGCCATTAATGCACATATTAGCTATAGCCCTTTTCCTAGTAGTGTCATATCTTGTATCCCATGTCATGTCATGCATCATGTTGCTTGCGCATTGCACCGTGATTGATTGTTGTTCCGTTGCTTGTGTTCTTGCTTTGGGTAGAGCCGGGAGACGAGTTCGTGAACAACGATCTTGTCGAGTATGTTTACGAGTCGCAAGCTTTCGACAACCCTGAGAACTTTGCAGGCAAGATGATCATTACCCTCGATATCACTTCTATCTTTGCTTGCTAGTTGTTCGTTCTATTGCCATGTCATGCTACCTACCACTTGTTTATCAAGCCTCCCATATTGCCATGTCAAGCCTCTAACCCACCTTCCTAGCAAAGCGTTGTTTGGCTATGTTATCGCTTTTGCTCAGCCCCTCTTATAGCATTGCTAGTTGCAGGTGCAGTGCAGGTTGTTCCATGTTGGAACATGAATATGTTGGGATATCACAATATCTCTTATATTTAATTAATGCATCTATACACTTGGTAAAGGGTGGAAGGCTTGGCCTTTTGCTCGGTGTTTTGTTCCACTCTTGCCGCCTTAGTTTTCCATCATACCGGTGTTATGTTCCTTGAACTTGCGTCCCTAACACAGTGAGGGTTTATTTGGCCCTCTTGACAGTTCGCTTTCAATAAAACTCTTACAGCAAGGCCCAACATTGGTTTTACCATTTGCCTAATAACAACTAAAATTTTGCATAGGGAGTAATTAACCCGAGGATTCTTACTCAACAACCCGGGCCAATGCTCCTCATGAGTGTTGATCCAAACTAGAGCCCCTTGCAGCGCCGCCACGGGGAAACTCGAGGATTGGTTTTAGTTGTACGGATTGCTCATCCGAACGTTTCGTGAGACGAGATACGCGTGGCTACTATCGGGGTGTCGGCACGTCGGGAGGTCTTGCCAGACTTGTTTTACCATTGTCAAAATTTCTTCTGCACCGGGATTCCGAGTCTGATCGGAGGGTCCCATGATGGAGGATTGTCTCTGTGGATCGTGAGCTTGTCATGGGCTAAGTTGGGACACCCCTACATGGTTTAAACTTTCGAGAGACGTGCCCGCAGTTATGTGGTAGATCGGAATTTGTTAATATCCGGTTGTAGTGAACTTGACACTTGACTTAATTAAAATACACCAACCGTGTTTGTAACCATGATGGTCTCTTTTCGATGAGGTTCGGGAAGAGAATATGTTTGAACGTAAGTAGTTCAGGATCAGTTCTTGATCACTTCTAGCTCTGCGTCCATTGCGTAGTTTCTCATCTTACTCTTGTACTCATATGTTAGCCACCATATTTGCTTAGTGCTTGCTGCAACTCAACCTTATAACCGAATCCTACCTTTAAGCTTAAATAGTCTTGAACTCGCTCGTTTTGAGACTATTGAGTCCTCGTGGCTCACAGATACTACATACATAGTTACAGGTGCCGATGATTGATAACCCACAAGTATAGGGGATCGCAACTGTTTTCGAGGGTAGAGTATTCAACCCAAATTTATTGATTCGACACAAGGGGAGCCAAAGAATATTCTCAAGTATTAGCAGCTGAGTTGTCAATTCAGCCACACCTGGAAACTTAATATCCGCAGCAAAGTATTTAGTAGCAAAGTAATATGATAGTAGTGGTAACGATAGAAAAAGGTAATGGTAGCAAAAGTAGTGTTTTTGGTATTTTGTAGTGATGATTGAAATAGCAACGGAAATGTAAATAAGCAAAGAACAATATATGGAAAGTTCGTAGGCAATGGATCAGTGATAGAGAATTATGCCAGATGTGGTTCATCATGTAACAGTCATAACCTAGGGTGACACAGAACTAGCTCCAATTCATCAATGTAATGTAGGCATGTATTCCGAATATAGTCATACATGCTTATGGAAAAGAACTTGCATGACATCTTTTGTCCTACCCTCCCATGGCCGCGGGGTCCTAGTGGAAACTAAGGGATATTAAGGCATCCTTTTAATAGAGTACCGGACCAAAGCATTAACACATAGTGAATACATGAACTGCTCAAACTACGGTCATCACCGGGAGTGGTCCCGATTATTGTCACTTCGGGGTTGCCGGATCATAACACATAGTAGGTGACTATAGACATGCAAGATAGGATCAAGAACTCTCATATATTGATGAAAACATAATAGGTTCAGATCTGAAATCATGGCACTCGGGCCCTAGTGACAAGCATTAAGCATAGCAAAGTCATAGCAACATCAATCTCAGAACATAATGGATACTAGGGATCAAACCCTAACAAAACTAACTCGATTACATGATAAATCTCATCCAACCCATCACCGTCCAGCAAGTCTACGATGGAATTACTCACGCATGGCGGTGAGCATCATGAAATTAGTGATGGAGGATGGTTGATGATGCCGATGGCGACGGATTCCCCTCTCCGGAGCCCCGAACGGACTCCAGATCAGCCCTCCCGAGAGGTTTTAGGGCTTGGCGGCGGCTCCGTATCGTAAAACATGATGAATCCTTCTCCTCTATTTTTTTCTCCCCGAAAGCAAATACATAGAGTTGGAGTTAAGGTCCGAGGAGCTCCAGGGGGCGCACGAGGTAGGGGGGCGCGCCCCCCACCCTTGTGGCTAGGGTGTGGTCCCCCTGGTCTTCATCTTTTGCAAGGATTTTTTATTATTTCCAAAAAGACGTTCCGTGAAGTTTCAGGTCAGTCCAAGAACTTTTCTTTCTTCACATAAATAACACCATGGCAATTCTGCTGAAAACAGCGTCAGTCCGGGCTAGTTCCATTCAAATCATGCAAGTTAGAGTCCAAAACAAGGGCAAAAGTGTTTGTAAAAGTAGATACGACGGAGACGTAACAACTCTCCCAAGCTTAAACCTTTGCTTGTCCTCAAGCAATTCAGTTCACAAACTGAAAGTGATAAAGAAAAACTTTTACAAACTCTATTTGCTCTTGTTGTTGTAAATATGTAAAGCCAGCATTCAAGTTTTCAGCAACGATTATGAAGTAACCATATTCACAATAACTCCTAGGTCTCATGTTTCCTCATATTAATGGAATAACAGCTAGCGAGCAATAATAATAAATCTCGGATGACAACACTTTCTCAAAATAATCATAATATGATATAACAAGATGGTATCTCGCTAGCCCTTTCTGAGACCGCAAAACATAAATGCAGAGCACCTTTAAAGATCAAGGACTGACTAGACATTGTAATTCATGGTAAAAGAGATCCAGTGAAGTCATACTCAATGTAAACTAACAGTAGACAGCGGTGCTCTCCAACTGGTGCTTTTTAATAAGAGGATGATGACTCAACATAAAAGTAAATAGATAGGCCCTTCGCAGAGGGAAGCAGGGATTTGTAGAGGTGCCAGAGCTCGGTTTGGAAATAGAGGTGAATAATATTTTGAGCGGTATACTTTCATTGTCAACATAACAACCAAGAGATGGCGATATCTTCCATGCTACACACATTATAGGCGGTTCGCAAACAGAATGGTAAAGTTTATACTCCCCATCCACCAACAAGCATCAATCCATGGCTTGGTCGAAACAACGAGTGCCTCCAACTAACAAGAGTCGCAGGGGGAGTTTTGTTTGCAATTATTTTGATTTAGTTTGCATAAAGCATGGGACTGGGCATCCCGGTGACAAGCCATTTTCTCGTGAGTGAGGAGCGGAGTCCACTCCTCTTGAGAATAACCCGCCTAACATGGATGATACAGACAGCCCTAGTTGATACATGAGCTATTCCAGCATACAAAACATGATATTTGTTTGAAGGTTTAGAGTTTGGCACATACAAATTTACTTTGAACGGCAGGTAGATACCGTAAATAGGTAGGTATGGTGGACTCATATGGCATAACTTTGGGGTTTATTGGATTGGATGCACAAGCAATATTCCCACTTAGTATAGGTGAAGGCTAGCAAAAGACTGGGAAGCGACCAGCTAGAGAGCGACAACAGTCATGAACATGCATTAAAATTAATCAACACCGAATGCAAGCATGAGTAGGATATAATCCACCATGAACATAAATATCATGAATGTTATGTTGATTTTGTTTCAACTACATGCGTGAACATGTGCCAAGTCAAGTCACTTAAATCATTCAGAGGAGGATACCACCCTATCATACCACATCACAACCATTTTAATAGAATGTTGGCATGCAAGGTAAACCATTATAAGCTCCTAGTTAATTAAGCATGGCACAAGAAACTATGATCTCTAGTTGTCATTGCAAACATGTTTATTCATAATATGCTGAATCAGGAACGATGAACTAATCATATTTACAAAAACAAGAGAGGTCGAGTTCATACCAGCTTTTCTCATCTCAGTCAGTCCATCGTATATCCTCATAATTGCCTTTCACTTGCACGACTGAATGATGTGGATAATAATATTAATAGTGCACGTGCATTGGACTAAACTGGAATCTGCAAGCATTCAGTAAACAGGAGAAGCGAAGGCAGTGTGGGCTCTTTTGTCAGATCAACAATAGTGCATATAAGAGCCAATTCAACAATTTAATCATGGTCTTCTCCTATCGACCCCCAAAGAAAAGAAATAAAACTACTTACACGGGAAAGCTCCCAACAAGCAAAAAGAAGAACAGGAAATGTTTTTAGGTTTTCTTTTTAATTACTACTACAAGCATGGAAATTAAAACTAGCTAAAAGCTACAACTAATTTTTTGTTTTTCTTAAGGTTTATTAAAAACACAAGAAGAAAGCATAAAAAGGAAATAAACTAGCATGGATGATACAATGAAAAAGTATGAGCACCGACATCTAACAATGATCATGTGATGCGGAGCATCCCATGATCATCCCCATGGATGCACCTACACCTCCAACGACACCACTTGGACCAATGACACGAGCCCGAGCCAAAGCTATCGAAGATAAGGTGAACTCACTCCTCTCAGAACTTCCACTTTCTATGCATGAGACATGGCTACTACCTAAGTCCGAGGTGTTGTGCATGATTAGGCACCAAGAGGGCCCTCCCGAAGATGCGCATGAAGATGTACAAGTCCCTAAGTCCACGGATGAGGAGACCCAACGGAAGGAGCCAAGAGCATCTCCCAGGCCCCGGACATCCGGCCAAGTCCCGGGACGTCCGGCCCCTGGAGCGTCTTCCAGTACAGCAGCACAGCCGCCAGAAGCTACACGCCCCGGACATCCGGCCCCGGTAACCCAGACATCTGGCCTCTCCCGAGACGCCGGACATCCGGCCGCCGGCCCAGAAATCCGGCTCCTCCTAACCCGAGAGCAACAAATGCCACCACTCCAGCCCGGACATCCGACGTCGCCTGAAAGCCCGGACATCCGGCCCAACCAGCCCGGACGTCCGGCCTCCCCTGTCTCCGTACAGTGAAGGGCCGAGGCTCGTGTATTCCTTCTCCCCCTAGACTATATGTACTCCACCCCATACAACTTTCTAGGGTTAGCAAAGGATTAGCTCATATTTTGTGTGAGAGCTTTGCTCATCCACTTGGTTACCTTCTCAGAGATTCGAGCCTCCACTGGAGAAGATCCCCCAAGCGGATTCAAGACCCCTCTTTAGGGAAGAATATCAAGACCTCCTCACGGAGAAGAACTGGTTACCCTTTTGTATCGTCCCTAGTTGACCATGGATCGTGTATCTTACTTTATGTACTCGAGGATCTAGACCATGTGTGACTTGTTCTTGTTAGTTTGAGTGTTCCTCTCGTGTTTCCCCTTGTGTTTTCCCTCGTTCCCCTCTTTGTGTTCCTCGTGTTCTTCATGGGATCCGCTCCTTTCGTGAAAGATCGGCCGATTAGGGTTCCACCCTACATCATCTTGGTATCATGAGCCACGTTGATCACGATTTCGGAGCCTCCCCGTTGTGTTTCTAGCCTAATTTTGTTGTTTTTCGTCCTAATCCGAAAATCCCCAGCAAAAATAGCCCCCAATTTTTTTTTTGTGATTTGTTGGTGTGTTGAGATTTTGTTGGTTTGGATCCGTGGATTTGCTTTGTTTTGAGTGGATCTAGCTTTCCTGCCATTTTCCCCCAATTTCCGTCCACAAATTCCTTTGAATTTCGCCCAGATTTAACCTCTCCACGCGGTGTTCATCCTGCTCGTCCCCGGATCCAGAGCCCGGACATCCGACCCGTCAAGCCCGGACATGCGGCCCCTGGGCATCCGGCCTTCCACCCGGACATCCGACCCCTGGCAGCAACATCTCCATCCACCGCCCCTTTTCCGCCCAATTTCCACCAAATTTTGTTCTGGTGCCCTCCATATACCATATACACTTCCGCATACCTCCACCACTTCCGCATAACCCAACCATTTTTGGACCGTTTCGCTCTCTGACACAATTGCTACTTCGAGGTTTGAGAATTTGTGTTGCTGTCCGTATCCTTTTGTGTTTCGGCTATCTAGGTACGGTTCGACATCGATATCACCGCCGGTCATCTTCGCCACGGACGTGTCCTACATCATCATCAACAACGACCACCTCGACTACACCTTGGTATTCGTGCCACCATTTTGACACCATACCAGAAGCAAGACAGGTAACCTCATCTTGGTATTGGACATATCACTCTTGCCATTACATTGATAGCCATCATAGCATTACTCCTTTGCGTCGCTTACCCATCGAGACTAGCCATTGAGTATTGTCGACAACGATATTTGTGCACATTAGTGATCATACTTCCCATAGCATACATACATCATTGTTGCATATATTGGTATCATCTCTTGTGTCACAAAGTTGTCATCGCATACTCATTTGCTATCTTGGTACGTCAAGCATTGCATGAGAAAAGAGCTCAAACATGAAAGGGCCAAACAAGCATTTAAGAAAAGAGAAAAGATAAGCAAAGGGCTTTTAAGCAAGAACCATAGCATCTTACAACATTAAGATTGTCATACTCGATCATCATGGATCATATCATAGCAACATCTTGCATAGAACATATTTGGGATAGAAGTCGTTGCATTTTTTCTAAGTAGGATGTGCACAAGTTCTGGTACCCGCCTATTGTGCAATCGTGCTAGCGTCTCTCTAGTGTTGTGCAACAAGAGCATTTTTGTGGATTCCACATTTTGGCTCACCCTTGGTTTCACAACCCCACTTATGCATTAAATTCTTCCTTGATTTCCGCTCGATCCATCAAGTCATCTGAAGGCCATTCACAGGGCCGCACTGGAGCGTCCCTTGGTGGCTCATCATCAGCATCACGCATTGCAAGCCTGGGTTCTTGTTTCCTTGAAGAGCCACCTTGGTACATTTTCCTAAACATATTTCTACCTCTAAAAAATTTCTGAAATTTTTAGTAACTTCAAATAAAAGTAAAGCAAACTCAACAAAATTGATAGCAACTACTCCTACAAGTGCCTAGAGTCTATATCATGCATCAAAACTACTTGGAACCACATAAATTTGACATGCAAGCTCAAGAACAGGGTCACCTAGGCAGCACAAAATTACAATGAATAAAGCACTAGAACAAAAACTAATTGGACCAATGGAGGAGTCACATACCAAGGAAGAATCCCCCCAAGCAGTTTTGTGAGACGTGCTTTGAGCAAGGAGATCGAAAATGGCAGCAAAATGAGCTTGGACTCGGGTTTGAACTGGATAATCGTGTTTGTGGGAGGAAGAAGGAGTGTGTGGGTGCAGGAATCAGTGGAGGAGGGCCACCATGGGCCCACGATGCAGGGGGGCGCTAGGGGGGTAGGGCGCGCCCTCCACCCTCGTGGCCAGGTGGATTCCCCCCGTGATGTGTTCTCAGTGCCAAATATTCTCAAATATTGCAGAAAAATCATATTTAAATTTCAAGGCATTTGGAGAACTTTTATTTTTGGGGTATTTTTATATTGCACGGATAATTCAGATAACAGACAAAAAATACTTTTTTTACTTTATTTATTATAAATAACAGAAAGTAAAAGGAGGGTACAGAGAGTTGTGTTTTCTAAATTCATCCATCTCATGATCATCAAAAGGTATCCACTAACAAGGTTGATCAGGTCTTGTTAACAAACTCATTCCGAATAACATGGAACCGGAGAATCTTTGAATAACACTAGGTTACCTCAACGGGGATATGCACATCCCCAACAATAAGAATATCATATTTCTTCTTTACAGTAGGAAGAAGAAATTCAAAACCTCCAAAAATAATCGATGGAATTTTTCCAATGGAATTGATACTGTGGACTTGAGGTTGTTTCCTCGGAAAGTGTACCGTATGCTCATTACCATTAACATGAAAAGTGACATTGCCTTTATTGCAATCAATAACAGCCCCTGCAGTATTCAAAAAGGGTCTTCCAAGAATAATAGACATACTATCATCCTCGGGAATATCAAGAATAACAAAGTCCGTTAAAATAGTAATGTTTGCAACGATAACAGGCACATCCTCACAAATACCGACAGGTGTAGTAGTTGATTTGTCAGCCATTTGCAAAGATATTTCAGTAGGTGTCAACTTATTCAAATCAATTCTACTATATAAAGAGAGAGGCATAACACTAACACCAGCTCCAAGATCACATAAAGCAGTTTTAACATAGTTTCTTTTAATGGAGCATGGTATACTGGGTACTCCTGGATCTCCAAGTTTCTTTGGTATTCCGCCCTTAAAAGTATAATTTGCAAGCATGGTGGAAATTCCAGCTTCCGGTATCTTTCTTTTATTAGTAACAATTTCTTTCATGTGCTTAGCAAAAGGATTCATTTTAAGCATATCAGTTAATCGCATGCGCAAAAAGATAGGTCTAATCATTTCAGCAAAGCGCTCAAAATCCTCATCATCCTTTTTCTTGGATGGTTTGGGAGGGAAAGGCATAGGTTTCTGAACCCATGTTTCTCTTTCTTTACCATGTTTCCTAGCAACAAAGTCTTTCTTATCATAAGATTCTCTGATTGTGGGTTATCAAGATCAACAGCAGGTTCAATTTCTATATCATTATCATTGCTAGGTTGAGCATCAACATGAACATTATCATTAACATTATCACTAGTTTCAGGTTCATTACCAGATTGTGTTTCAGCATCAGAAATAGAAATATCATTTGGATTCTCAGGTGTTTTAGTAATAGGTTCACTAGAAGCATGAAAAGTCCTATCATTTTTCTTTTTCTTCCTTTTAGAAGGACTAGGTGCATCTATATTATTTCTCTGAGAATCTTGCTCAATTCTCTTATGGTGGCCTTCAGGATACAAAGGTTCCTGAGTCATTCTACTAGTTCTAGTAGCCACTCTAATAGCATAATCATTATTCTTACTATTCAATTCATTGAGCAAATCATTTTGAGCTTGAAGTACTTGTTCTACTTGAGTGGTAACCATAGAAGCGTGTTTACTAATAAGTTTAAGTTCACCTTTAACATTAGCCATATAATCACCCAAGTGTTCAAGCATATCAGCACTGCGTTTTAATTCTCTACCAAAATAAGCATTAAAGTCTTCTTGCTTAACCATAAACTTATCAAACTCATCTAAGCATGGGCTAGCAAACTTAGTAAATGGGATTTTAGCTTTATCATATCTATAGAGAGAATTTACCTTTACTACCTGTGTCGGGTTATCAAGACCATGTATTTCTTCAATAGGAGATGGATTAAAATTATGCATTTCCTCGACAGGCGGTAAATTAAGACCATGTATTTATTCAATAGGAGGTAAATTCTTAACATCTTCAGCTTTAATACCCTTTACTTTCATGGATTTCTTTACCTCTTGCATATCCTCAGGGCTGAGAAATAGAACACATCTCTTCTTCGGAGTTGGTTTAGGAATAGGCTCAGGAAGTGTCCAATTATTTTCATTACTCAACATATTATTCAATAGAATTTCAGCTTCATCCGGTGTTCTTTCCATGAAAACAGAACCAGCACAACAATCCAGGTAATCTCTGGAAGCATCCGTTAGTCCATTATAAAATATATCTAGAATTTCATTTTTCTTAAGAGGATGATCAGGCAAAGCATTAAGTAATTGGAGAAGCCTCCCCCAAGCTTGTGGGAGACTCTCTTCTTCAATTTGCACAAAATTATATATTTATATATATATCCCTTAAAGCAGCTTGTTTCTTATGAGCAGGGAAGTATTTAGCAGAGAAGTAATAAATCATATCCTGGGGACTACGCACACAACCAGGATCAAGAGAATTAAACCATATCTTAGCATCACCCTTTAATGAGAACGGGAATATTTTAAGGATATAAAAGTAACGAGTTCTCTCATCATTACTGAACAGGGTAGCTATATCATTTAATTAGTAAGATGTGCCAAAACAGTTTCCGATTCATAGCCATAAAAAGGATCAGATTCAATCAAAGTAATTATATCAGGATCAACAGAGAATTCATAATCTCTATCAGTAACACAAATAGGTGAAGTAGCAAAAGCAGGGTCAGGTTTCATTCTAGCATTAAGGGATTGCTGCTTCCACTTAGCTAATAACCTCTTTAGATCATATCTGATGAGGACATCAATACCATTATTACACCCACAACCCCTGCTGCTATACATACTGGACCAATTACTAGAGCTCGCGCATGCCAATTGAATTATCAGGTACTTTCGTTTCTTGGTAATGATTCTAATGTTCATGAGAATATGATACTGCCTAAATTGGATACATTTGTTTTGCTTACAAATGAAGGGCCTAGCTTGGACAAGAAAGATGAACCTTGGAGCAAGTTCAAGCATGGATATGATGGCATGCGCAAGGGGATCAAGAACGGAGTTACAAGTGATGATTTCAGGACTTTGAAGCCACCATAAGGAGTGCATGAAGCCTTGGACGAAATATACAAGATGCCACTTCAGAAATTCCGTCCAGAGGCTATTTTAGGTGCTGCGTCACCTTATTACTGGGCCAGGCCCATGTATTTTTGAAATACTTAAGTATAGGCTGTTTTAGAGTCCGTATGTGTGGGGAAACAAGAGTTAGGGTTGGTTTTGGACCCCTCCTCCAAGGGCCATGAAATCCCCCCCTCTTCCTCCATATATACTACCCTTAGAGCATCGTTTAGACTTTGGGTTTTGTTTAGATTAAAAGTTCTCCATAGCTGCAACTTCGCGTACTTCGTTTGTGTCCAGCGACCGGACCAAGACGTCACAGAACCCCACCTTGATCAATAAAGCTTTCATCTTATATTCGCAATATCCAGATTGCAATCTCAGTTTCTTGCTTGTTCTTCGTTTGCTCGCAGGAAACAGGCCCTCGTGGTCAGGTTGATCGTGCTCCGGCGTGGTCAATAACGCCTCGAAGTTGCTTTAGCGATTGCTAAAGCGCGACGTTCTCGCACGTTCGTTGTCGAGTCGTCAAAGTCGACTTCCTCTAAGACGATAGCCACCATCTCATCGAAAGACGGGACACCTTTGCCTCTATCATGTGGTATCAGATTTCCAGGTTGCTCGATGAGATTTTTACAGTTTTTTGTTGTTTAGATCGAGTCTGTTCTTCATACCTACAGTCCACCAAAAAAAGCTAAAAAATTAGGGTTAGTTCATCATATCCGAACCAAATCTGAGCCTTTGCATAGTCTTTTAGAGTTTTGCTTTGTTGAATTTGTGGTTGCGTCATCGTGTCGAGTTGCTGGTCTTAGCGTCTAGTCCCTTAGAGTTTCGAGTTCTGTTCACAGGTTGTCACGCCGCCGCCACACCATCGTCATCATCATTGCCTTATGCCACCACCCCACCATATACATCGCCACTCCCATATACAACCACCAATCGGAGTCCAGATATACCATCGCCATATACAACCACCAGTCCGAGTTCCACCAGATTCATCGCCGCCAACAGTCCGAGTTCCACCAGATTTATCTCCGCCACCAGTCCAAGCCCGAGTCAAGTATTTTCTTACACTGTTTTGGCTTTCCAGATCACATGATACTCCGAGTCATGACAGAGTAGGACTCCCGAACTTTTGTCATCCCGCAGAAGTCTGGAAAATTCTGGCTAGGCAGTTTTTAGACCATTTGTAGACTTTTTTGAAAAAATTGTTGTGGAGCAAAAAAAAGAGGAAAAAAAGTGCAAGAAAAGTGAAAAAAAGAAACAAAAATTCAGAGCGTGCTCCTCCCTTGTTTACGTGCACCGTCGTGATTTTGTTAGTGTTCTAGGCTCGCGTCTCTAGCACGGTCTAGCCTAGGAACGGCACAGTACCGTCGTTCAGCGTTTATTCAACTTTGCATCTCTGAATTGATTATTGCTGACCCTTTTTGCTACCATATTATAAGCCTTCCTAGCTCCACATACATCTACGTCGTGCGTTTGACTCTCCCTGGTAATCGCTCTATCCAAGCTTTGAGAGTTTTGACTACGACGGTTGCCGATCACCACCTGCTGCTGGGTAAGAACTGGTAAGAATTTGAGATTCGCTTGCCGGATTTGTGATACACCACCACCACTTCCTAGTAGTCTGTAGGATCATATTCTTGTGTGTTTCTATTGCTGCTAACCATGGAAGGATCACAAGCCGATGAGACAGATTGGGAGAACATGACGAACAAAGAGCTACATGATAAATTTCAGCAAATGATGAGTGGACAGGTGCAAGATGTGCTAAACAGATTTGAAGAGGCCATGGAGAAGATAGATGGCATGGAGAAGACGTTCGAAACAAAGCTCGATAACAAGTTTAATGAATTGCTCGCGCGTCTTCCACCACCACCACCGGCTGCACCTAACGCACCTCTACAACAACAACAACAACAACAACATCGCCTTCCAAATCAAGTGGGACGGGCACTACGCATTCCCCTTGAGCCTGGTCAAAATTCTGGTGCCACTGTTGATGCTTCTGTAGCTCCTGCTGCTACTGTAGAGGTGGAGGACCATTACAAGGATGAGGTTGATCAAAATCAGAACTACGTGCAACCACCAGCACCACCGCCACCAGGTCGTCCTCATGCATATCATCGCAATGGTAGGGTTGCACAAGCACCTTAGGTACGTGATCATGACCATCTCCCTAAACTAAAATTGAACATTCCACCATTTGAGGGTAGATATGTTCCTAATATATATCTTACTTGGGAGTTAGAAACTGAAGAACGATTTACATGTTTACAATATCCTGAGGAGAGACATGTTCCTGCTATTATTTGTGCTTTCACTAGCTTTGCATGTGTTTGGTGGTCTGAACATTGTAGATTATGTCCTATTCCAGCTACTTGGGCAGGTTTGGAAACTTCTATGCGTACTCGTTGGGTTCCACCATATTATCAACGTGAATTACTTAAAAAATTGCAGCGTTTAAGACAAGGAAAAATTTTTGTAGAAGAATATTATTAGGAATTACAAACTGGCATGATTAGATGTGGTATTCTTGAGGAGAATGAAGCTATGCTTGCACGTTTTATGGGTGGATTAAATAGAGAGATTCGGACCATTCTAGAGTATAAGGAGTATACTAATATCACTCGTTTATTCCATCTTGCTTGTAAAGCTGAATGTGAAGTGCAGGATCGACAGGCATTGGCGCGAACTAACTTTTCTGCAGGTCGATCTTCATCATGGACACCACGGGCATCCTCTATTTCCACTGCACCAACACCTCCATCAGGTGCCACCTCCAGCCGTGATACAAGAAAGCAAGCACAACCACCACTATCTGCCAAGAGCACACCTGCTGGGCCTGCACAGAGTTCTTCTTCTTCCATGGCATCAACAGGGCACACAAGTGATATTGTTTGTCGTCGTTGTGAGGGAAGAGGACATTTTGCAAGAGAATGCAAATCTCAGCGTGTGATGATTGTTACTGAGGATGGTGGGTATGAGTCCGCTAGTGACTATGATGATGAGACTTTGGCTCTTATTACACATGAAGAACACGGTGGAGAGGATTCTGATCATTACACGCAATACATGGCTGCTGAAGATGCTGACAGGTATGAATGTTTATTTGCTCAACGTGTTTTGAGTGTGCAGCTTACACAAGCTGAGCAAAATCAGAGGCATAATTTGTTCCATACAAAGGGAGTTGTGAAGGAACGTTCTGTTTGTGTCATCATAGATGGAGGGAGCTGCAATAACTTGGCTAGCATGGAGATGGTGGAGAAGCTATCTCTCACCACAAGACCACATCCACATCCTTACTACATCCAATGGTTCAACAACAACGGCAAGGTTAAGGTAACACGTACTGTTCGTGTGCATTTTAGTATCTCTACATATGCTGATTATGTTGATTGTGATGTGGTCCCTATGCAAGCATGTTCCTATCATTTTAGTGCCGAAAAAGGACGGTGCGTCGCGTATGTGCGTTGATTGTAGAGGCATTAATAATATTACTATTCGTTATCGTCATGCTATTCCTAGGCTAGATGATATGCTTGATGAATTGAGTGGCTCTACAATATTCTCCAAAGTTGATTTTTGCGTAGTGGATACCATCAAATTCGTATGAAATTGGGAGATGAATGCAAAACAGCATTTAAAACTAAGTTTGGATTATATGAGCGGTTAGTCATGCTTTCATTGGACGATTTGTGGTAGTTCACTGTGATGACATATTGATTTATAGCAAATCTTTGGAGGAACATTTGGAACATTTATGTGCTGTTTTTATTGCTATACATGATGCACGTTTGTTTGGTAACCTTGGAAAGTGCACCTTTTGCACCGACCGAGTATCTTTTCTTGGCTATGTTGTTACTCCACAGGAAATTGAAGTTGATAAAGCCAAGATTGAAACTATTGAGAGTTGGCCACAACTCAAAACGGTCACACATGTGAGGAGTTTCCTTGGCCTCGCTGGATTCTATAGGCATTTTGTGAGAGATTTCAGCACCATTGTTGGACCTCTCAACGAGCTTACAAAGAAGGATGTGCCTTTTGTTTGGGGTACAACACAAGAAGAAGCCTTCACAGTATTGAAAGATAAGTTGACACATGCTCCTTTACGCCAACTTCCTGATTTTAATAAGACTTTTGAGCTTGAATCTGATGCTAGTGGAATTGGGTTAGGAGGTGTGTTATTACAAGATGGCAAACCTGTTGCATACTTTTATGAAAAATTGATTAGGCCTAGTCTGAACTATTCTACTTATGATAAAGAATTATATGCTCTTGTTCGGACCTTAGAAACATGGCAACATTATTTATGGCCCAAGGAATTTGTTATACATTCTGATCATGAATCTTTGAAACACATTAAAAGTCAAGCAAAACTGAACCGTAGACATGCTAAATGGGTTGAATTCATTGAGACTTTCCCTTATGTCATTAAACACAAGAAGGGTAAAGAAAATGTTATTGCTGATACATTGTCTCGTCGTTATACTATGCTTTCACAACTTGACTTTAAAATATTTGGTTTGGAGACCATCAAAGATCAATATGTGCATGATGCTAAATTTAAAGATGTAATGCAGAATTGTAAGGAAGGGAGAACTTGGAACAAGTTCGTTCTTAACGATGGATTTGTGTTTCGTGCTAACAAGCTATGCATTCCAGCTACTTTGGCGTCAAGAAGACGGAGGATATACTTGCTACACATTTCTTTTGGCCAAAGATGAGACGGGATGTTGAGCGTTTTGTTGCTCGCTGCACTACATGTCAAAAAGCTAAGTCACGACTCAATGCTCATGGTTTATATATGCCTTTGCCTATACCTAGTGTTCCTTGGGAGGATATATCTATGGACTTTGTTTTAGGTTTACCTCGAACAAAGAAGGGGAGGGATAGCATTTTTGTTGTCGTGGATAGGTTCTCGAAAATGGCACACTTTATACCATGTCATAAAAGTCGTGATGCTGTTAATATTGCTGATTTCTTCTTTCGTGAGATTATTCGCTTGCATGGTGTGCCAAATACTATTGTTTCAGATCGTGATACTAAATTTCTTAGCCACTTTTAGAGATGTTTATGGGCTAAGTTGGCGACTAAACTGCTTTTTAGTACTACTTGTCACCCCAAACTAATGGACAAACCGAAGTAGTCAATAGAACATTGTCTACTATGCTTAGGGCTGTTTTGAAGAATAACAAGGAGAAGTGGGAAGAATGCTTGCCTCATATTGAATTTGCTTATAATCATTCATTGCATTCTACTACTAAGATGTGCCCTTTCAAAATTGTGTATGGTTTCCTACCTCGTGCACCTATAGATTTGTTGCCTGTGCCATCTTCGGAGAAGGTTAATTTTGATGCTAAGGAACATGCTAAATTGATTTTAAAAATGCATGAGTTAACTAAGGAAAACATTGAGCGTATGAATGCTAAATATAAACATGCTGGAGATAAGGGTAGAAAACATGTTGTGTTTGCACCTAGAGATCTTGTTTGGTTACATTTGCGTCAAGATAGATTTCCTAATTTGAGCAAATCAAAGCTAATGCCATGGGCTGATGGTCCTTTTAAGGTCTTAGAGAAAATAAATGATAATGCATATAAACTTGAGCTGCCTTCAGATTTTGGGGTTAGTCCCACTTTTAACATTGCAGATTTGAAGCCTTATTTGGGTGAGGACAATGAACTTTCGTCGAGGACGACTTCATTTCAAGAAGGGGAGGATGATGAGGACATCAATACCATTGTTACACCCACAGCCCCTGCTGCTATACATACTGGACCAATTACAAGAGCTCGCACATGCCAATTGAATTATCAGGTACTTCCGTTTCTTGGTAATGATTCTAATGTTCATGAGAATATGATGCTGCCTAAATTGGATACATTTGTTTTTCTTACAAATGAAGGGCCTAGCTTGGACAAGAAAGATGAACCTTGGAGCAAGTTCAAGCATGGAGATGATGGCATGCGCAAGGGGATCAACAATGGAGTTACAAGTGATGATTTCAGGACATTGAAGCCACCATAAGGACTGCATGAAGCCTTGGATGAAATATACAAGATGCCACTTCATAAATTTCGTCCAGAGGCTATTTTAGGTGCTGCGTCACCTTATTATTGGGCCAGGCCCATGTATTTTCGAAATACTTAAGTATAGGCTGTTTTTAGAGTCCGTATGTGTGGGGAAACAAGAGTTAGGGTTGGTTTCGGACCCCTCCTACAAGGGCCACGAAATCCCCCCCTCTTCCTCCATATATACAGCCCTTAGGGCATCGTTTAGACTTTGGGTTTTGTTTAGATTAAAAGTTCGCCATAGCTGCAACTTCGCGTACTTCGTTTGTGTTCAGCGACCAGACCAAGACGTCATAGAACCCCACCTTGATCAATAAATCTTTCATCTTATATTCGCAATATCCAGATTGCAATCTCAGTTTCTTGCGTGTTCTTTGTTTGCTCGCAGGAAACAGGCCCTCGTGGTCAGGTTGATCGTGCTCTGGCATGGTCAATAACCCCTCAAAGTTGGTTTAGCGATTGCTAAGGCGCGATGTCCTCGCACGTTTGTAGTCGGATCGTTCAAGTCGACTTCCTCTAAAACGATAGCCACCATCTCATTGAAAGATGGGACACCTTTGCCTCTATCAATATCTATCATTGCAAGCTAAAATAGCTCTAGTAGATTCTTCATCCAGAACATAACCCTCAGGCACAACAGGAAATTCATATTTATTAGGGGGAGAGTCTTCATCATCACTTTCGTCAATATTATCAGTTTCAATAATTTCATTCTCTCTAACCCTAGCAAGTTGTTCATCAAGAAATTCACCAAGTGGCATAGTAGTATCAAGCGTCGAAGTAGTTTCATCATAAGTATCATGCATAGCAGAAGTGGCATCATTAATAACATGCGACATATCAGAATAAATAGCAGAAGTAGGCTTAGGTGTCGCAAACTTACTCAAAACAGAAGGTGAATCAAGCGCAGAGCTAGATGGCAGCTCCTTACCTCCCCTCGTAGTTGAGGGATAAATCTTGGTTTTTGGATCTCTCAAGTTCTTCATAATGATAAGCAGATATAAATCCCAAGTGACTCAAAGAATAGATCTATGCTCCCCGGCAATGGCGCCAGAAAATAGTCTTGATAACCCACAAGTATAGGGGATCGCAACAGTTTTCGAGGGTAGAGTATTCAACCCAAATTTATTGATTCGACACAAGGGAACCAAAGAATATTCTCAAGTATTAGCAGCTGAGTTGTCAATTCAACCACACCTTGGAACTTAATATCTGCAGCAAAGTATTTAGTAGCAAAGTAATATGATAGTAGTGGTAACGGTAGCAAAAGGTAATGGTAGCAAAAGTAGTGTTTTTGGTATTTTGTAGTGATGATAGCAATAACAACGGAAAAGTAAATAAGAGAAGAACAATATATGGAAAGCTCATTGGCAATGGATCGGTGATAGAGAATTATGCCGGATGTGGTTCATCATGTAACAGTCATAACCTAGGGTGACACAAAACTAGCTCCAATTCATCAATGTAATGTAGGCATGTATTCTGAATATAGTCATACGTGCTTATGGAAAAGAACTTGCATGACATCTTTTGTCCTACCCTCCCGTGGCAGCGGGGTCCTAGTGGAAACTAAGGGATATTAAGGCCTCCTTTTAATAGATTACCGGACCAAAGCATTAACACATAGTGAATACATGAACTCCTCAAACTACAGTCATTACCGGGAGTGGTCCCGATTATTGTCACTTCGGGGTTGCCGGATCATAACACATAGTAGGTGACTGTCGGTGTCAAAACCGGTGGATCTCGGGTAGGGGGTCCCGAACTGTGCGTCTAGGCCGGATGGTAACAGGAGGCAAGGGACACGAAGTTTTACCCAGGTTCGGGCCCTCTCGATGGAGGTAAACCCTACATCCTGCTTGATTAATATTGATGATATGGGTAGTACAAGAGTAGATCTACCATGAGATCGGAGAGGCTAAACCCTAGAAGCTAGCGTATGGTATGATTGTTGTTGTGTATGTTGTCCTACGGACTAAAACCCTCCGGTTTATATAGACACCGGAGAGGGCTAGGGTTACACAAAGTCGGTTACAATGGTAGGAGATCTACATATCCGTATCACCAAGCTTGCCTTCCACGCCAAGGAAAGTCCCTTCCGGACATGGGACGGAGTCTTCAATCTTGTATCTTCATAGTCCAGGAGTCCGGCCAAAGGTATAGTCCGGCCATCCGGACACCCCCTAATCCAGGCTCCCTTAGTAGCCCCCGAACCAGGCTTCAATGACGAAGAGTCCGGCGCGCAGATTGTCTTCGGCATTGCAAGGCGGGTTCTCCAAATTCCGTGTACCTGTTGAATAAAGTCCGGTTTCTTGTAGATGTTGCGCTCCTTGGCTTCTACGCCCAATAATGGCCACTTCCCACGTGTCAAACGAATATGAAAAGTCTGAGTGTTTTTACATTAACACCCCTAGCTGCGTAAACGAGCTGATCTATTTAAGGGGACGAGGATTTAGATCCAAACCACATCTTCCCCCCTTCGCGAGTGTTCATCAGAGCGCATCTGACAAAGGTCCATTCCACCATGGCCAGCCGTCGCGACTCCTCCTCTCGCCCTTCCAGCCCTCAGCCTAGATATTGGGAGAGATGCTCCATCCCGCATAGCGAGCTAGTGACGCTCCAGACCAAGGGATTTCTCCCCCCGGCCTATATGGTCCCGGTTCGAGCCGGCCTTGCCATCTATAATGGCGGAGAGCAAGCAGAGAGTGCCCCTAATCCCTCTAAAGGAGAGCGAGTGTGCCTCGTCCCTTATTTAATAAGGGGGCTCGGATTTCCAATCCATCCATTTCTCCGGGGGCTCCTGGAGTTCTATGGCCTCCAGCTACACAATCTCACGCCTGCCTCCGTATTGCATATCGCGGGCTTCGTAGCCCTCTGCGAGCTGTTTTTGGGTCTCAAGGCTCATTTCGGGCTATGGAAAAGGTTATTCTGCCTTGTGCCCCGCTCTAAGGAGGGGTCAATGTATCAAGTGGGCGGAGCCGAAGTGTGGCGCATCGCCGGGACCGGATATGTGTCCGGAACCCCAAAGAAGGCGTCCGAAGACAGGCCCTCGGAATGGTTTTATATAGAAGACGTCCTGCTGCCGGATCCTGTCTGGATCAGCCTCCCTGAATTCGACAGTGCTCCCTTAAAGAAGCACCTAAGCTGGCGTCCACGGAGCCCTTAGAGGGAAAGTGACAGGGACATCATTTACCTGATGGGCTGAATAAGATTGTTAGCCCATTCCGGACTAACCATGATCGGGGTTATGGCCGAATGCATTATGCGGGGGGTGCAACCGCTTCAGTATAGAAGCCACCCCATGTGGGACTACAACGGGGAGGACGACGCCACCCGCTTCTGCCGTAAGGGGTCGGATTCAGCTGCCGCTCTACTAAAGATCTTGTCCACTTTCTATAAGGGAGAAGAGGAGGAATTTCTCCACGTCAACCCACAGGGTGGATTCTCTATGCACAATTCCCCAAGCTGGGTAAGCGGTCGTATTTACTTACCCATCCGTTTTGTATTCCCATTGTTAAATATTCAGTCTGACGACTTCAATGCAGGAACTGCGCCGGGCTGTTAAGGACATAAGTAGCCCTCCTCCACAACCTGAGGACCCAGGAGGGTCCCTCGACCCGGCCTCTCAAGAGGATCCGGACATATCTGTGGAGCTGATTGATGGAGTGTTCCATCAATTGAGCAAGGACAACGCCTTGGTGGCCATTACGGACGATTACCCAGGGCTAATCCCGGCCTCCCAGGTAACTGAGATCGAAGTCACAGTACCCCGAATAGGTGTCCACCCTCTCGTGTTTTCAATTTCCTGATTACAACCGAACTTTGCAGGGGAGGTTTTTAAGGCGGAAGGCCGAACCTGCGGCGACAAGCCAACGAGGGGCCGCAGGGCCCCGTGGGCAGAAAAGAAGTGCAGTCCAAACCGAGGCATCAGCGCAAAGGTATGGCGCGCCCCTTATCCCAGGTGTTATACGTTCGAGGCACATTGACACTCGTGCTCTCTTCAGGACAAACAGTCCTCGCCGGACTATATCCGGAAAGGCTGCCAATCACGCCTCCACCAGCCAGGCTCCAAAGCCTGGTCCGGAGGCGGAGGCGAACGCAAGGCGCGCGCCAGACGCTCCTCCGACGGAGGATGTGGACGGGTTGTCTGCCACCAACTCTGAGGTGGAGAGTGCCATGAACCACAGGCGTCGCCGGACAATTCTTCGCGACGCTTGTTTCTCCCAAGGGGCGTTAGATGCCTTCAACTCGGGAGATGCGTACGTCCGTGCCGCTAAAAATGGTCTAGCCAGAGCCACGGAGCAATATGTAAAAGACATACGGGTAAGAAAATTTTGGTAATTATATATATATACCAGTAGCCCCCGAGACTTGAAACAGTTAGAATAACTGATTTAAGGATCATTTGTTATGCAGGTTCTTACAAAAAAGAATTCCGTACTATCCAAGGAGCTGGAAGAGTGCAAAGCCCAACTTGAGGCCGCACTAGCCGCGATAGGGGAGCCCAAGGAGACCCCCTATGGTAATATACACTTCGAAAGATAAGTATTTTGCGAAGCACGGCATGGGTGCGAATCTGACAAATGAAATTGCAGATGGCGCCGGATTGAATCCGGAAAGGCAACACCTCCTACGCCAGCTAAAGGCTGGTGAGAAGGTGCTAACAATGGTGAGGCGGGAGAAGAACGATCTCCAAGATGCCAACACCAAGCTGGGCGTCGAGCTGAAAGATGTTCGTGCCCAACTATCAGACTCCGTGAAGGAGAATCAGCGGCTTCGGCGCGGCATATTTAGTAAGTGTTTGAACGAACCTTTGAAAGAAAGTTCGGCGGGGAAGTCGACTACAGAGCAATGTCTGTAGGTGTGCTAACACGTCGTCCTGCAGAGGAGATGCCCGGTTCTACGGGTGACCTTCTTCCCGAGCTCTCGCAACTACTCGATCAAGTTCGGCAGGTGATGCAAGGCATCGCCCAGGACCTGTGGCCATCCGTCTCCATGCCCAAAGGTCTTGGAGAGCTTGCGGAGAAGCTAAAGGGAGCACGGCGGCGCTGCCAATTGTGGAAGATATCGGCTTGCCGTCAAGGCGCTAGGGAGGCCTGGGCCATGGTGAAGACGCGGTACGCAAAGGCTGACCCCAACCACATGGCCGAGGTCGGTCCTGTAGGGCCCGATGGGAAGGAGATCCCTGTAAGCTTAGTATACGGCCAAGTAGAGTTGGCCACAAAGTATTCCCAGCAGGACTGTAAATTAGACAGCCTGTTAGATGGTATTGAAGAGGAATACAATCAGTCAAAATGACTATGTAATTTAATTGACATTTATAATGCCTTCTAGACAGATTGTAGATCATTTGTCATGGCTGACCTTTTCGCTTCAGCCTCGGGACCTGACGGTTCGGAGTGTGTCCGAATTCCCATGTGGTTATATAGGAACCGGGGAATGCATGGAGACCATGCGTAGGGGTCATTAGTGCGTGAACAGACAAGTGCCCGACTAGTTATGTTATATTACATGGTTAGTAAGAAACATCTTCCAGGGAGGATAGTTCCGTTAGGGGTTCCTTTCCCTGGGAGGCATGCCCTAAGGTGCATGTCCATGCTGCGAAAAGAAACGCAGGAAAAACATCTGGGGGCGTATAGATAAAAATAAAAAAAGATCATCTTTAGTTCACCGACCGAATATTCCCTTAAGAATGCTAGCTTTCGGCTTCACCCAGTCTGGGGTACACGTCCGGCTGACCCGGCAGTAACAATCGCAGAGGTGCTCCCTTTACCACCTAGCCGAACAATCGGGAATGTAGGGGTAAGCACAGGAGCCAGGCAACCCAGCTTGGCCAAAACTTACGTCATATCGATGCATATAATGGTGAATAAAAGGTACATGCGGAAGTGTGACACATGTGTTGGGCATGAAGCCCGTATGAATAAGCTTCTGTTTAAAGAAGCCCCCAGGTTTAATGAGCACGGATAGCGCATCACTTTATGAGCCTTTAAAGGCTATAAGAGAGAGAGAGAGAGAGAGAGAGAGAGAGAGAGAGAAGAGAAATGTAAGACAGAAAATATATAAAAAATGGACAGAGGAAGGAGACAAACACAGAGTCCGGTGCTAGGCATAGAATCTTCGGAGACGGGCTCCGTTCCATGGGTTCGGCTCGAGTCGGTTATCCGATGCATCCCGCAGGCGGTACGCTCCGCCAGTCAGGACTTGGTCAATTATGAAGGGACCTTCCCACTTGGGCTTGAGTTTTTCCTTTTTCTTGGTCGGTAGTCGTAGAACTAATTCGCCAATGTTGTAATTTTTGGCCCGTACTTCTCTGCTTTGGTATCTTCGAGCCTGCTATTGATAGAATGAGGAACGGGCTTTTGCCACGTCACGCTCCTCCTCTAATGCGTCCAAGCTGTCCTGCCGATCGAGCTCAGCTTCTCTTTCTTCATACATGCACACTCGAGGTGAGTCATGAATTATGTCGCATGGCAAAACTGCCTCTGCGCCGTACACCATAAAGAATGATGTGTATCCGATGGTGCGATTCGGCGTGGTCCGCAGCCCCCAGAGTACGGAGTCAAGCTCCTCTACCCAGTGCATGTTAGATTCCTTAAGGGACCGCACTAATCTGGGTTTGATGCCGCTCATGATAAGACCATTTGCACGTTCGAACTGGTCATTAGTTTGTGGGTGATAGATGGAAGCATAATCGAGCTTGATGCCCATGTTTTTGCACCAGAGTTTTACCTCGTCGGCCGTGAAGTTCGTGCCGTTATCAGTGATGATGCTATGGGGGACGCCGTAACAGTGTACAACCCAAGATATAAAGTCTATCACCGGTCCGGATTCAGCCGTCTTAACAGGCTTGGCTTCTATCCATTTGGTGAACTTATCCACCATGACCAGTAAGTATTTTTGCTTATGGGTTCCGCCTTTAAGGGGTCCAACCATGTCAAGCCCCCAAACCGCGAAGGGCCAAGTAATGGGGATAGTTTGGAGGGCGGTGGGTGGCATATGGCTTTGGTTTGCAAAGAGCTGGCAACCGGTGCATCGTTGGACTAAGTACTGAGCGTCTGCCCGGGCCGTCGGCCAATAAAAGCCTGTACGGAAGGCCTTGCTTACAAGGGACCGAGCTGCAGCGTGATGACCGCCGAGTCCGGCATGAATTTCAGCCAGGAGGTTCCGCCCCTCCTCTTATAAAGCTCTCCCTCGTGGACTCTGTAGGCTTTGGATCGCCGCAATATGTAGCATGCCTCATTTTGGTCCTCGGGGAGTTCCTACCTAGTAAGGTAGGCGAGGAATGGTTCTGCCCATGGGGCGATGACGGCCATTATTACGTGGGCTGAAGGTGTTATTTCATTGGCAGAGCCTCCGATTGTGTCAGAATGTTCGGTGTCGGGCAGTGCGGTTGGGTCCGGGCTGTTATTGTTCGGCTCCCCTTCCCATACTACGGATGGCTTGAACAGCCTTTCCAAGAAGATGTTGGGGGGGACTACATCGCGTTTTGCGCCGATGCGTGCTAGGACATTTGCCGCCTGATTATTTTCCCGGGCTATATGGTGAAATTCAAGCCCCTCGAACCGAACTGACATTTTTAGGACGACGTTGCGGTAAGCTGCCATTTTTGGATCCTTGGCATCAAAGTCTCCATTTATTTGGGATATTGCGAGGTTCGACTCCCCACGCACCCCTAGGCGTTGAATGCCCATGGATACTGCCATCCGGAGACCATGTAAAAGGGCCTCATATTCGGCTGCATTGTTGGAGTCCGTGTACATAATCTGGAGTACGTATTGAACTGTGTCTCCTGTGGGGGACGTCAAAACGACGCCAGCCCCAAGTCCGGCCAACATCTTGGAGCCGTCAAAATGCATGATCCAATTTGAATATGTGTCGTACTCTTTAGGGAGTTCGGCCTCCGTCCATTCTGCGACGAAGTCGGCCAAGACTTGCGACTTGATGGCTCGCCGTGGCTTATAAGTTATGTCGAACGGGAGGAGCTCAATGGCCCATTTTGCAATCCATCCCGTTGCGTCACGGTTGTTTATAATATCGTTAAGTGGTACTTCCGAGGCTACTGTTATTGGACACTCTTGAAAGTAGCATCCGGTTAACTTTTGTATTTGTTTGAGGTCCTTTGGGATATCCAGTTGCGACAGAGCTCGGATCTTGGCTGGATTTGCTTCAATTCCTCTACCGGATACGATGAAGCCCAAGAGATTTCTGGCTGGAAAGCCGAAAACGCATTTTTCCGGGTTGAGCTTGATGTCGTATGTTTGGAGGTTATCAAATGTGAGCCTCAAGTCGTCTACTAGAGATTCAACATGTCTTGTTTTGACGACCACATCATCTACATATGCCTCCACTGTTTTGCCGATCTGGCTTGCCAAACATGTCTCAATCATGCGCTGATATGTTGCGCCAGCGTTTTTTAGCCCGAAGGGCATCGTGTTGAAGCAGAATGGGCCGTATGGTGTGATAAATGCCGTTGCGGCTTGGTCTGGTTCTGCCATCTTAATTTGATGGTAGCCGGAATATGCGTCGAGGAAACACAACGAATCGTGTCCTGCGGTAGCGTCGATAATTTGATCGATGCAGGGGAGGGGGAAGGGATCCTTTGGGCAAGCCTTGTTAAGGTCTTTAAAATTAACACACAGGCGCCAGGATTTGTCCTTCTTTGGTACCATAACCAGGTTTGCTAGCCAGTCCGGATGTTTTATATCTTTGATGAATCCGGCCTCCAATAGCTTTGCTAGCTCCTCTCCCATGGCCTGTCTCTTAGGTTCAGAAAAATGCCGAAGGGCCTGTTTGACAGGTTTGAATCCTGTTAGGATATTTAAGCTGTGCTCGGCTAGCCCGCGTGGGATTCCTGGCATGTCTGAAGGGTGCCAGGCGAAAATGTCCCAGTTCTCTCGTAGGAACTCTCGCAGTGCGGCGTCTACATCAAGGTTTAACTGTGCCCCGATGGAAGCTGTTTTATTGGGGTCCGTTGGATGGACTTGGAATTTGACTATTTTGTCCGCCGGTTTAAAGGAGGTGGACTTGGATCTTTTGTCGAGTACCACATCATCCCTATTCACCGCGCAGCGCAGTCAGTTCCTCAGCCGCTAGGGCTTCGGATAGTGCCTCGAGGGCCAGTGCGGCTGTCTTGTTTCGGCGCAGAGTGCTATGTCCGGATCACTAGAGAGAGTGATGATCCCGTTAGGCCCGGGCATATTGAGCTTCATGTACCCATAATGGGGTATTGCTTGGAAGATTGTAAACGCTTCCCGCCCTAGCAGAGCATGATAACCGCTGCTGAACGGAGCCACATGGAACGTGACCTCTTCGGACCTATAATTATCCGGCGTGCCGAACACCACATCTAGTGTGATTTTTCCTGTACAGCGCGCTTCCCGACTGGGGATTATTCCTCTAAAGGTTGTGCTGCTTTGCTCAATGCGGTTCCAGTATATTTCCATTTTTTGAAGGGTTTCCTCATAAATGAGGTTCAATCCGCTGCCGCCGTCCATGAGTACCTTGGTAAGACGAAAGCCGTCCACTACTGGACTGAGGACCAATGCGGCTGGTGCTCGGGTTGTTCGGAATTTAGGTTCATCACTGGCGTTAAAGGTAATAGCCGTGTCACTCCATGGGTTTATTGTTGCTACTTGGTAGACTTCGGCAAGGCTGTGGAGTGTCCTTTTTCGCATATTATTTGATGCAAAAGTCTTGAAGACTGTTAATACCGTATTGGTGTCTCTGGGGTGGCTTTCTGTGGCCTCCGGAATTAGGAGATTTTCGCCAATTTTGGCCACCTACCGGAGTATCCAACATGCTCTGAGGCTGTGAGTTGGTGTGGCGTCCTCTCTACTGTGTATTTTACAGGGTCCATTAAGCCATCCTTCCAGTATGGTTCCATGCCCTGTAGAGGGTTTTTGCTTTTTAGTGCTTGACCCGGGTGTCTGGTGATGATGCACCCTTTTATTTCGGACTGGGTTTGTATTCAGGGCCGGATTGTCCCAAAATTTTATTTCAGTTTTCCAGGCGCTTTCCATCGCACAGTACTTTCGTACAATGGAAGCCAAGTCAGAGAAGCGTGTAATATCACGGCGACTTATGGCGTTGAGTATTCCCTTGTCCGTGCAATTATTGCAGAAGATTGAGATTCCGTCTTCCTCGCGGCAGTCCCATAGCCTGTTCTTAACTAGGAGGAATCTGGCCCAGTAATGATGTACTGTTTCATCGGTTTCTTGCCTGATTTTGGATAGATCGCTTATGTTGGGGTGGGTGGGTGGAATTAAATCCGAAGCCTCACCCCATCTGAGGCTCAGAGGCCGAGGAATTTCTGAACTCGAAAATTTGGATTCCTGGATGTTGTCCAATGAATCCAGCCCGTCGCCTGACTCTAAGTTAAGGTCTTGACTGATATCCTCCCCTCCGCGGGTATCCGGCTTGGAGGGATCAGGAATCCTTACGTAGCGAGTCCTTAATATAGATGAAGGGTGGCCGCACTGTCCCTCTACCACATCAACGTGCTGGGTGAATTAGGGAGAGTTAACCTCTCTCAGATCGGGTTTAGGCCCAATCTGGTCGTAATCCGTAGCGACTCCCAGGGCGGCGAAGCGATCCAAGAGCTCGTTTATGGAGGAGAGCTCCATTGGATCTAACTGCTCGGCGAGTTCCGAGCTGACATGGAGATTGTTTTCGATGGCTCGAGAGGTCATCGTCGGCGCAGAAGCCGAACAGGCGGTCATAAGAAAACCACCTAGCCGGAGGGTTTGGCTGACAACCAAAGCTCCCTTAGCAACGGTGCCATCTTTAAAGACGGGGCGAGGCATCCTTCCTGATGGCGACGACACAGAGGAACTCTCAATGAAAGCACCAATGTCGGTGTCAAAACCGGCGGATCTCGGGTAGGGGGTCCCGAACTGTGCGTCTAGGCCGGATGGTAATAGGAGGCAAGGGACACGAAGTTTTACCCAGGTTCGGGCCCTCTCGATGGAGGTAAAACCCTACGTCCTGCTTGATTAATATTGATGATATGGGTAGTACAAGAGTAGATCTACCACGAGATCGGAGAGGCTAAACCCTAGAAGCTAGCCTATGGTATGATTGTTGTTGTGTATGTTGTCCTACGGACTAAAACCCTCCGGTTTATATAGACACCGGAGAGGGCTAGGGTTACACAAAGTCGGTTACAATGGTAGGAGATCTACATATCCGTATCACCAAGCTTGCCTTCCATGCCAAGGAAAGTCCCTCCCGTACATGGGATGGAGTCTTCAATCTTGTATCTTCATAGTCCAGGAGTCCGGCCAAAGGTATAGTCCGGCCATCTGGACACCCCCTAATCCAGGACTCCCTCAGTGACTATAGACTTGCAAGATAGGATCAAGAACTCTCATATATTGATGAAAACATAATAGGTTCGGATCTGAAATCATGGCACTCGGGCCCTAGTGACAAGCATTAAGCATAGCAAAGTCATAGCAACATCAATCTCGGAACATAGTGGATGCTAGTGTGATGGCCTGGCTTATTAGGGATGATAGACTACTCATATCAATAAGGAATTCTGTAACACCCTCGATGCGACTATAGCTCCCACGTGTCGAGGCACGACTTAGAGACATAATCGCATTGAAGGCATATGTCGCAAGTGAGGTAATCTTCACACAACCCATGTAATACATAAGGGAAAGAGGTACATAGTTGGCTTACAATCGCCACTTCACACAATTACATGATTAAACATTACATCAATCAAATACACTCATGGTCCGACTACGGAACCAAAATAAAAGAAGAACCCCAAATGCGACAAAGGTCCCCGATCGACCCCAACTGGGCTCCACTACTGATCGACTGAAACGAAACAACACAAAAGGACAAGATCTTCATCGAGCTCCTCCTGAGCCTAGTTGCGTCATCTGCACGGACTCATCGGCACCTGCAAGCTGGTTTTGGAAGTATCTGTGAGCCACGGGGACTCAGCAATCTCGCACCCTCGCGATCAAGACTATTTAAGCTTATGGGTAAGGTAAAGGTATGAGGTGGAGTTGCAGCAAGCGACTAGCATATATGGTGGCTAACATGCGCAAATGAGAGCGAGAAGAGAAGGCAAAGCACGGTCGATAAAACTATGATCAAGAAGTGATCCGATAGCAACCTACGTCAAGCATAACTCCAACAACCGTGTTCACTTCCCGGACACCGCCGGAAAGAGACCATCACGGTTACACACGCGGTTGATTCATTTTAATTAAGGTCAAGTTCAGGTTTTCTACAACCGGACGTTAACAAATTCCCATCTGCCCATAACCGCGGGCACGGCTTTCGAAAGTTCAAATCCCTGCAGGGGTGTCCCAACTTAGCCCATCACAAGCTCTCACGGTCAACGAAGGAATAGACCTCCACCCGAGACATTCCGATCAGACTCGGTATCCCGGTACAACAAGACATTTCGACAGGGTAAAACTAAACCAGCAACACCGCCCGATGCGCCGACATCCTGATGGGAGCTGCACATATCTCGTTCTCAGGGCAACACCGGATAGGTCAAGCTACGAGTAAAACCAGCCCTCAAGTTTCCCCGAGGTGGCCCCGCAGGCTGCCCATTTCGGACCAACTTAGACAAGCACTGGCCCGGGGGGGTTAAAATAAAGATGACCCTCGAGAGAGCGACTCCCAAGGGAAAAGTAGATGGTGGTGAGGCAAATGGTAAAACCAAGGTTGGGCATTGCTGGAGGAGCTTTACTTAAGGCGAACTGTCAAGGGGTTCCCATAATAGCCCAACCGCGTAAGGGACGCAAAATCCGGGAACATAACACCGATATGACGGAAACTAGGGCGGCAAGAGTGGAACAAAACACCAGGCATAAGGCCGAGCCTTCCACCCTTTACCAAGTATATAGATGCATTAATTAAATAAGATACATCGTGATATCCCAACAGGAAAATAAATATTCCAACAAGGAACAACATCTCCATGTTCCAACAAGGAACAAACTTCAATCTTCACCTGCAACTAACAACGCTATAAGAGGGGCTGAGCAAAGCGGTAACATAGCCAAACAACGGTTTGCTAGGACATGGTGGGTTAGAGGTTTGACATGGCAATTTGGGAGGCTGACAAGCAAAAGGTAGGCATCGTAGCATTGGCATAGCAAAAGAGAGAGCAAACTAGCATAGCAAAGATAGTAGTGATTTCGAGGGTATGATCATCTTGCCTGAAATCCCGCAAGGAAGAAGAACGAGTCCATGAAGAAGACAAACGGACGTAGTCGAACGGTTCCTCACAAACTCGACGTTACCGGAACCAACCCGAAGAAGCAATCACCGGAAAAGAAGCACACAACATAGTAAACAACCATCACATAGACATGGCATGATGTGCAAACAAGTATGATGCATGTCCGGTTTAAAGATACATGGCATGGCAAAGTGCACAAGCAATCCTACAAATTAAGTGGAGCTCAATATGCAACGAGTTGCATATTGACGAAACACCACGATAAGTTATTTAGTTTGATCCCGTTTATGTACCCAACAATATTAAATGTTGTTAAGCATGGCAAGAGGGGAAGCATGATGAAACTATCTAATCTAGGCAAGTTTCAATGAGGCCGGAAGCAACGAACAACAATTCCGGTAAATCCTCATATGCATATTTTAGGTTAGGTACTGTTCTTCCCTAAACCAGATTTTAGAGTTATTAAACATGCAAGATGATGCCACCATGTTAAACTAGGCATTTTTCTACCCCATTTACATATAAAGATTATTAAAATCGGAGCTACGGTTATTTAGTTATGAATTAAATCATTTTAACATGGCATAGGAGCAAATTAATGCAAACAGCATTTTTAACATTTTAAACATGGATGAAAGTTGGATATTATTAATCTACACAAAATTCTGAGCAAGTTTTATATATAACTTATTTTAATCCGATGCACGGTTTGTGAGATATTAAATGCATGAACTAGGGGGACTATACTGCAAAACTACCAATGCACTGGATAATGAACAAATTCGCAGGACCCGAAGAAAAATACATATCGGGCTGAAACTGGAACAGGGCAGGCGCTGGGGCGGCTCACCCATGGGCCTGGCCCGGTCGGAGGGAGAGGCAGGCCAGCTGGGCTGGCGCGGTGCGGAGGAGGTGGCCCGGCTGGGCCTGGCGCTGCGGCCCACGCGGCTGGCGAAGGGAGCTGGGGAGGAGGCGAGCGAGGCCGGCGCTGGAGATGGGCCCGGGAGCGCGGCCCGAAATGAAGAGGAAGGAGGCCGGCGAGCTGGGCCAGACTCGGGCATGGCCCACGTGGAGGCGCGGCGCGGTCAACGCAGATGGATCGGGCTCCTCCCGATCTGGCGCAGGGAGCGATGACTCCGGTGAAGCCGTGGACGGCGGCGCGGTTCCGGCGGAGATGTGCTCCGGCGAGGGGAGGCCGGCCGTGAGCAGGAAGGGGCGGATCCCGGCGCGTGATGACCGGATCTGGCGACAGCGGCGCCGGACGGGGCTCCAATTCGCAGGGCGGCGTGCTCCGGCGAAGGTTGCAGGCGAGGTCGCCGGCGGAGAGACGCTAGGCGGCGGAGGCGCGGATCGAGGGGCTCCTCCCCTCGACCGGCTACGGGAGCGAGGAGGCGCGGGGTGCCTGCGGGCGGCGGCAGAGATCCGGGCTCGCACGGGCCCCGGATGGGCTCCGCGGGCCGGCGGCGAAGTGGGGCGACGCGGAAGCCGGCTGGGACAGGTGGCGGCCGCGGGTTGGAGGAGAGCGGCGGCGGGGCTGAGGTGGCGCGCTCCGATTGGCTGGAGTGAGGTGGCGCGCGGGGGCGGACATGCCTGGTTCAACGCGGACGCGTCCGGTGGCGCGGGGAGGAGTGGATCTAGGGTTTAGACTGCAAAATGATCCGAAATTTCAGAGAGGGGTGCTCTTTTATAGGTAGAGGGAGCTAGGAAGCTCCAAATGAGGTGCGGCTTTCGGCCACGCGATCGTGATCGAACGACCGAGATGATGGAGCAGAGTTAGGTGGGTTTTGGGTCAAAAAGGAAGGGTGTTGGGCTGCAACACACACGAGGCCTTCTCGGTCCCTCGGTTAACCGTTGGAGTATCAAACGAAGTCCAAATGGTACGAAAACTTGACAGGCGGTCTACCGGTAGTAAACCAAGGCCGCTTGGCAACACTCGGTCCAATCCGGAAATGTTTAATCCCCACACACGAAAGAAAGGTAGAAATGACCACTGGAGGAGAACGGAACGCCGGATTGCAAAACGGACAACGGGGAAAATGCTCGGATGCATGAGACGAACATGTATGCAAATGAAATGCGCATGATGACATGATATGCAATGCATGACACGCAAGCAATGACAAGGCAACAACAGCGAATAACTGGACGACACCTGGCACATCGGTCTCGGGGCGTTACAAATTCCTTCTTTTACGGTAGCCCATTCGGACAGAACTCCAAAGTTAAGCGTGCTCAGCTTGGAGTCGTGTCAGGATGGGTGACCGACCAGGAAGTTGCCCTCGGGTGCGCATGAGTGAGGACAAAGTGCGCAGAAAAGACTAGTATTGATCTGTGGGGACAGTCTAGATCCCACCAGGAGTAACGACCACCGGCGGGTGTGTCCAGGGCGTTACAACTAGGGATCAAACCATAACAAAACTAACTCGATTACATGATAAATCTCATCCAACCCATCACCGTCCAGCAAGCCTACGATGGAATTACTCACGCATGGCGGTGAGCATCATGAAATTGGTGTTGGAGGATGGATGATGATGACGATGGCGACAGATTCCCCTCTCCGGAGCCCCGAACGGACTCCAGATCAGCCCTCCCGAGAGGTTTTAGGGATTGGCGGCGGCTTCGTATCGTAAAATGCGATGAATCCTTCTCCTTTATTTTTTTTCTCCCCGAGAGCAAATATATAGAGTTGGAGTTGAGGTCGGAGGAGCTCCAAGGGGCCCACGAGGTAGGGGGCGCGCCCAGGGGGCAGGCGCGCCCCCACCCCCGTGGCTAGGGTGTGGCCCCCCTGGTCTTCATCTTTTGCAAGGATTTTTATTATTTCCAAAAAGACGTTCCGTGAAGTTTTAGGTCATTCTGAGAACTTTTGTTTCTACACATAAATAACACCATGGCAATTCTGCTGAAAACAGTGTCAGTCTGGGTTAGTTCCATTCAAATCATGCAAGTTAGAGTCCAAAACAAGGGAAAAGTGTTTGGAAAAGTAGATACGACGGAGACGTATCAATGATACTGATGCAGGAGATGCCATAGAGCTCAAGTGGGAGTTCGACGAAGACCTTGGCCGTTACTATCTTTCCTTTCTGGATGATCAGTAGTGGTGCCGAGTAGGGACGATCGGCACTTAGCATGGGTGGTTGTCTTATTTTCATTTTGATCCGTCCGTAGTAGGACCTTGTGTGTACTCTGATTGATGTATGAATAATTTGATCATCGTGTGACGTGGCGATTGTAAGCCAACTATTTATTCCCTTGACGTGGCGAATGTGTGAAGATTACCCTTCTTGCGATCATACCAAAATGCGGTTATGCCTCTAAGTCGTGCCTTGACACGTAGGAGATATAGCCGCATCTTGGGCATTACAAGTTGGTAATCAGAGCCATCCTGACTTAGGAGCCCATGCTTGATCGAACCGCTGATGTTGTTGAGTCTAGGGCAAAATTGTCTTGAGTCCTAGGATTATATATATATATATATATATATATATATATATATATATATATATCGGAGAGTAGGATTCTTTTTATTCATCAGCCCCCTTCGCCGCTCTGGTGAGGACTCCTGACATAGATATTTTGACTTTCCTCTCCTCATTTTAACTAAAAAAAATAGGATCGCGCGGGTATCTTGGGATCGTTCCGATATTGTTGTGACGAGAACATTGTTCTTGGTGCCTCCTGATATTTATGGGTTGTGGCAGTGTCCTGGGGAGTTGAGCTCCGAGGTATTGTCGTCACAATTTTATCATTGCAGTTCCAGTATACCTGAGCTCGCCGACATCGAAAATCTCTTTTATGCAGTTAGTGGTGAGATAACCTCGACGCCACCCAGTACTGGGGAGGGAGTTCGGCAGTATTGCCACAACTAGTATATGGGATGCTTTTCGAAGGTCGAGGTACACGATTTCCGGAGTTTTCTTGGTTATGTGTTGATGGATGGCTACAGTTGGAGCATAGGGCTTGTTAGTTGTGTGATATATATATATATATATATATATTGCCTCCTTGTATCACAAAAACCAGATTGCGTAACCAGAAAGTTTAGGGAGTTAATTGGTGGGAATTCAGGTAGCTCTTACTTATTCTTCCGGCAGATAATTGGTATGGGATTGGGGGATCCTTACCATTTATTTGTTCCAGTCGTACCTTGTTTTTTCATTCATCAACCTTTGTCTAAGTGGCTTCTCACCTTAATGATCGTGTAATGTTAACTTTGGAATGCATTCGTTCAATCTTTGTTCCAATATTTATTGTGAAGACTTCTTTGCACATATCTATCCTTTGATTCAGCTTGTCTTCCATAGTTCTAACGGATGTCACCTTCTTCAGGATGGCTCCCCCAACGCGTCTGAATCCGCAATGTACGGATGGAGAGCGGTCCAACCCTCCGCCTCTTCCTCCGCCTCCGGAGGCATGGCAAGCTGTGATGGCGGCCAACAATGCCAATACCCAGATGCTTTTGCAGCTCTTGCAAGAGCGCAACCAAGGCAAAGGAAACCAAGGAAATGAAGGTCAAGGGCAATTCAACAATCAGACTCAGTTTGCTACCCTCAACCAGTTTCTTGCAAATCAGCCAAAATGTGTTAAACTGTTGTCATTTCCATTTAGGCCATGCTATTTTAGACTTGTTCTAGTGAGTTCTAGCAGTAGCTCAGTGTTCAAGATTTGTAGAGCTTCACCTATACTTCACCTCAAGGTGTTTTGTTTTTATGTTGGAGTGTTGTAGCATATTTTCTTGATGCATCTTATGTGCTATGTTGGTGTTAAGCGCAATTTTGCAGTGTTCTTGTTTTGCTCGTCATTTGCAAACCGTGCATCCGTTTCCGGTGAACTTCAGATCGATTTTGACCGAAATCTCTCAATCCATCCAGTGGCATGCTTGGTTTTCCAAGTTGGTGCCACATTCATCTTTTCCCTTCTGGAGTATCCATATACATTGCACGTGATATCTTGTATCCCATGTCATGTCTTGCATCATGTTTCTTGTGCATTGCATCGTGATTGATTGTTGTTCCGTTGCTTGTGTTCTTGCTTTGGGTATAGCCGGCAGACAAGTTCGTGAACGAGGATCCTGTCGAGTACATTTACGAGGAGCAAGCTTTCGACAACCCTAAGAACTTTGTAGGCAAGATGATCATTACCCTCGATATCACTTCTATCTTTGCTTGCTAGTTGTTTGTTCTATCGCTATGTCGCGCTACCTACCACTTGTTTATCAAGCCTCCCATATTGACATGTCAAGCCTCTAATCCACCTGCCTAGGAAAGCGTTGTTTGGCTATGTTACTGCTTTTGCTCCGCCCCTCTTAGAGCGTTGCTAGTTGCAGGTGCAGTGCAGGTTGTTCCATGTTGGAACATGGATATGTTGGGATATCACAATATCTCTTATATTTAATTAATGCATCTATATACTTGGTAAAGGGTGGAATGCTTGGCCTTTTTCTCGGTGTTTCGTTCCACTCTTGCCGCCTTAGTTTTCCATCATACGGTGTTATGTTCCTTGAACATGCGTCCCTAACACAGTGATGGTTTATGGGGCCCTCTTGACGGTTCGCTTTGAATAAAACTCTTCCAGCAAGGCCCAACATTGGTTTTACCATTTGCCTAATAACAACTAAAATTTTGCACAGGGAGTAATTAACCGAGGATTCTTAATCAACAACCCGAGCAAATGCTCCTCAAGAGTGTTGGTCCAAACTAGAGCCCCTTGCAGCGTGTAACACCCCAAAAATTTAACCATGATTTATTAATTAAAAAATTTCCATGGTAAATTAAATTTTTGTTTTCTAGATTTTCTTTTAATTCAGAACCACTCTTTTCTCCTAAATTGTGGAGTTTTCACCCCAAGTGGAAACCTTTCAAAATATTGTTGGACTTGTATATCTTCCCAAGAGCACTTCTTCTATCAGTGGAATTATTTCTACAATTATTTTTCCTGAGCTACAACCCTTTGCACTACAACCCTTTGCACTACAACCCTTTCAAATACTGCTTTAAAATCCCGACCAAAATTTGGGGATGTCATGTGATGTTCCCACATCACTTTTATGCGAAAACCTCTTTTAGTCATTTGGAAATTTTGAGCCCTACCTCAAGTTTTCAAATCTGGATCAGTTTGTGGTTTGCACTGCAACCTATTTAAATATTTCTTTAGAAATTCCACCAAAGTTGGGAGATGTTAGTATGAGTATATAATTCAACTTTATGCAAAAACCCATTGGAGTTCTTTGAAAAATTTGAGCAAATCATCCTCTTTTGCTCTCTGGCCCAGTTTGGTATTTTCTACTGCAACCCTATTTTGTTTTGCTCTAGTGCCCATGAGATTTTTCCTACTTATAGACCACTCTACCAAACCCTTAAGTCCAGGAGATTGGACCCATTGGAGTATTTTTGGTCCATGCAATAATGCCCTTTACTTTCTGTCCAGATTTGGTTTTCTCAAAAAACTTGCACTAGGGAGTATTTGTTATTGTCAAACTAACCTTGTCACCCTCTTTATCATCTAAAGAGACTCTGATCTGGAGTTTTTGGCCACCCCAAGATATGCCTAGATGACCATAGAATTCTGTCGAACACCTTGAGTTTATGAACAGAATTGGCATGAAACCTAGTTTGCATTTTGAACCTGCTTGCTTTGCCTAAACAGCATGTCTCATGGCTCTAACTTAGTCTATAGCCCCACCCTGCTAAACCTCATGAGGATTAGAGCCCCCTGGCAGGCATTGGCATTTGCCGAGCACCTCGCGTGCGTGCTCTAGGCGCGGCCAGAGCGCGCGTTTTGCACGTGCGTGCACCCGAGTCGCTGCGTCTGGCCCCTGGCCTTTGCTCACCCCCAAAGCCACGCCCTGCCCTCGCCCGCTCTCCAGAACACTCCAAGCCACCCTGACGCCCTATAGCACCGCCGTCAGAGCTCCCTTGGCGGCACGCCAGCCTCCATAGCAGGCTCCTGCCATGGACGGCGCCGCCCGAGCCACAACCACACGCCAGCTCGCCCCTGAACAGCTCGAGCTCATCCAGTCGCTCCTCCAAGCCACCCCCTGCATCGCCACGTCGTCTACGGCCACAGTAGCAGCTCACCGTCTATCTTATCCCCGGCCGCCGTGGAACCGACCTCGACCGCCTATAAAAGGAGCCCCCGAGCCCGTCCAGACCTTCAGGCGACCTCAGGCCATCCCTCTAGAGCCCCCACAGCCAGCAATCGACGGAGGGAGGCCTTCTTCCCCATCTCCGGCCAGTTCGGCCGCCGCCACACTCCGGTGCCGTGCATCGCGAGCAGAGCCTCCCCCGTCCATCTAGTGCTCCCATCCTCCTCCCCTCGACCGTGCGGAGCCACCCCACCTCTCAAACACGATCGGGAGCCACCGTAGCCCGAGATCCCAATCCACCATAGGCCACTGTCCGTCGCAGAGCTCGCCGCCGGTGACCCCCTCTATCCCCACGACCCTCTCGACCACTAGGAGGACCGCCCTGGACTAGCGGACCCATCCCTGCCCTCGAAATCCCGCGGGGAGCCGCCGTTCGTTGATGGCGATCGCCGGAGCCCCGCCTCCGCTTGGACAGAGGAGGAAGGAGGCGCGGGCGACTGGTTTAACCTGACCAATGGGCCCGATGGACCCACTGTCAGTGACCCAGCCCCGCCGAAGCGTGTTTTAAGTGGAAGCGCATTCCACCAAATACGCTTTCGCTAGAAGAAAACGTAAGTGCTGTCGAACCGTTTTCTTTTTTCTGATTTTTATTAAAAACATATTTTGAGTAAACTTTTACTAGTTGTAACTTTTTAAATACAAGTCCAATTGATTTGATTCTTTTTCTATTGTTTCTCAAATTTTGTATAGTTTATTTTCATATTTATTTGAAAAAAAATTCAAACAACTTTTTTCTACTATTTTGAAACTATGTGTTAATTTGAATTTTTCTTAAATAGGATTTTCGAGAGGGAGGAACTTTCAAAAAATGCACCCCCACTTGCATACTCATGAAGGCAAGCATTTTGAACCCTGGCATAATATTGTTGTGTGTTGTTTGATACTGTTACAACACCACATTGACTCAGAGTATTCGTTATTTTATGTGGTGATATGATCATACTCATGAGTGCATATTGATGATTCCGTGCTGTTGGAATTTGATATGTTTGTGATAGTAATCACCCTCGTATGCCTTTCATGCCTACCGGAAGGAATCCGGGAAAGCCTCTATCTTGGGTAGACACGAGCTTGTCTCTAGTTCTTTGTCGAGACGGTTGTGTCCGGTAAGGCATGGTGAGGTATGATGATTGGTGATTCTGTCTGATTGGTGTGAAATATATTTCTTATGCTAATCATGTAGGGAATGCTTTAACTTCCTGAGTCGACCATAGATCGAGTCTTGTTCCAGTAACCCCCATACTTGCTTCGTACTACCACTTGTCCCTGCCATAAGTAGGGTACGGTTTAGTAGGTTGTCAACCCCTTCCTAGCACACACCGTATAGAGAGGCCATGGTGGAAGATATCGGCTGCATCCGGTAGGCATGCCACCTGGTCCGGGGGCATGGGTGTTTCCGGTTGGAGCCGAGGGGGTAGTTCCCCTAGTTTGCGTGCGTTATAAATTTTGTGATCCCATGCTAATCGAGGTTGTAGCCTCCCCACTTATATTTTCACTTAACGGGTGTCGTGGGTGATTCCAGACACTGGTAAGTTAGGCTGGTGTGTGCGGTCAGGTGTGTTTTCAACTAAAAGACCATAGACGGAATTAGTCCAGATGGACTAAAGGAATCCGTTACTCATGGGTAAAGAGTACACTCTCTGCAGAGATTATACCTATTCGAATAGCCGTGTCCATGGTTAAGGACTACAGTCTGGGATGGGTCAAGTGTCGGTCTTAGTGTCGATCTTTGAAGGAAAAACTGATGATCCAGAACATAGATCATGATTTGTGACTTATGATGATTATGATTACTATTATTATGGACTAACCATTTACATTATTTGAATTATTGAGTATCCCTGGGACGGTTCTACCTCCTAGATATTCACTGTGACTACTCTCATATAAGCCCTTTATGTGGTGTCGGGGGACTCCTGACTATGGCATGCTTGTTATTCATTTACTTTATAAGCCCTTTATGTGGTGTCGCTGAGACGCCCGACTATGGCATGCTTGTTACTTACTTACTCTATAAGCCCTTTGTGTGGTGTCGCACAGACGCCCGACTGTGGCATGTTTGCTACTTATGTCCTTTATGAGCCCTTTATGTGGCGTCGCTCAGACGCCCGACTGAGGCATGCCTTATATTATTATCCTTTCAAGGCGTCGCTTCAGACACCCGATCGGTGCATTCTATTTCTAATCCCTTATTGCATATTCATGTTGTATATGAATAACCTGCTTGCGTGCATCATGGATTCTTATTTTGAGACTGACGTTGTGATCATGAAATATTTCAGAGCATGACTATCAATTGTTATATTATACCTGTGTTCATAATGTTTGCGAGTACATTCAAAGTACTCACTGGCTTGTCCCTGGATATTGTCTTGGCCAGATTCCTTGCATGGAGAGGAGCGTTGCGATGACAGCCCCCGAACCTATGCAATGGTGATAGCAGCCTTGCGAAGATAGGATTATCCAGGTCAGCTGTTCCTGTGGGAAATGGAGTCCCATAGACGCTGATGAACCACAAACCGCTTCCGCCATCAACCACTAGAAACCATTTGTTGTACTCATAGGCCAGAATGGTCTTGTACTACACATTTTGTATTTTGCTTGGAGTTTCTATATCAAGTTGGTGTCTCATTAGCTAACAGTAAATCCTGGGGCTGGTGAGCACAAGGGCCATTTTCTGGGAAATTAATACCCTGAAAATCCGGTCTTAACACAGCGTCGCCACGGGGAAACTCAAGGATTGGTTTTAGTTGTACGGATTTCTCATCCGAACATTGCCTGAGACGAGATACGCGTGGCTACTATCGGGTTGTCAGCATGTCGGGAGGTCTTGCTAGACTTGTTTTACCATTGTCAAAATGTGTTGTGCACCAGGATTCCGAGTCTGATCGGAGGGTCCTGCGATGGAGGATTGTCTCTGCGGATCGTGGGTTTGTCATGGGCTAAGTTGGGACACGCCTACATGGTTTAAACTTTTGAGAGCCGTGCCCGCGGTTATGTGGCAGATCGGCATTTGTTAATATCCGGTTGTAGTGAACTCGACACTTAACTTAATTAAAATACAGCAGCCGCATGTGTAACCGTGATGGTCTCTTTTCGACGAGGTTCAGGAAGAGAACACGGTGGGGTTATGTTTGAACATAAGTAGTTCAGGATTAGTTCTTGATCAGTTCTAGCTCTGCATCTGTTGCGTAGTTTCTCATCTTACTCTTGTACTCATATGTTAGCCACCATATTTGCTTAGTGCTTGCTGCAACTCCACCATATAACCGCATCCTACCTTTAAGCTTAAATAGTCTTGAACTCGCTCGTTTTGAGATTCTTGAGTCCTCGTGGCTCACAGATACTACAAACACAGTTGCAGGTGCCGATGATACCGACGCAGGAGATGCATAGAGCTCAAGTGGGAGTTCGACGAAGACCTTGGCCGTTACTATGTTTCCTTTCTGGATGATCAGTAGTGGTGCCGAGTAGGGACAATCTGGACTTAGCATGGGTGGTTGTCTTCTTTTCATTTGGATCCGTCCGTAGTCGGACCTTGTGTGTACTCTGATTGATGTATGAATAATTTGATCATCGTGTGATGTGGCGATTATAAGCCAACTATTTACTCCCTTGTTCATTTACATGGGAATGTGTGAAGACGACCCTTCTTGCGATCATACCAAAATGCGGTTATGCCTCTAAGTCATACCTTGACACATAAGAGATATAGCCGCATCTTGGGAATTACAAGTTGGTAATCCGAGCTATCCCGACTTAGGAGCACCCTGCTTCATCGAACTGCTGATGTTGTTGAGTCTAGAGCAAAACTGTCCTGAGTCTTAGGATTATATATATCGGAGAGTAGGATTCTTTTTACTCCACATCCCCCTTCACCGCTCTAGTGAGGAATCCTGACATAGATGTTTTGACTTTCCTCTCCTCATTTTCACTAAAAAAATTAGGATGGCATGGGTATCTTGGGATCATTCCGATATTGTTGTGATGAGAACATTGTTCTTGGTGCCTCCTGACATTTAGGGGTTGTGGCAGTGTCTCGGGGAGTTGAGCTGTGAGGTGTTGTAGTCACAATTTTATCGTTGCAGTTCCGGTATACCTGAGCTCGTCGACATCGAAAATCTCTTTTATGTAGTTAGTGGTGAGATAACCTCGATGCCACCCAGTACTGGGGAGGGAGTTCGGCAGTATTGCCACAGCTAGTATAACAGATGCTTTTCGAAGGTCGAGGTACACGATTTCTGGAATTTTCTTGGTTATGTGTTGGCCGGATGTGGGGTTCCAGCAAACCCTTAAGGTTCGAACACTGGGTGCGCGCAAAGTCTTTACCTCCCACCGATCTACGCCCTAGCTCGCTAAGATCTCACGGACGAACTCGACGAACTCGCAACATAGAAAGACACAAGATTTATACTGTTTCTAGCCACTGTTGTGGTGTAATACCCTACTCCAGTGTAGTGGTGGTGGATTGCCTCTTGGGCTGATGATGAGCAATACAAGGGGAAGAACAGCCTCTTGAGGTTGAGGTGTTCTTGTGCTTGGCTAACTTGTGTGGTTCTGGATGGTCTAAAAAATGGTCCTCCCCTGCCTATGGTGGTGGCTAGTCCTACTTATAGAGGCCCTGGTCCTCTTTCCAAATATTGAGCGGGAAGGGAGCCAACAATGGCGGGCAAATTTGAAGGGGGACAGCTAGTAGAAGCTATCCTGACAAAGGCGGTCTCCGCCTGCGAAAGGCTCTGGTGGTGACGCCGTCTTGGGCTCCACGATGACCTCCGTCTTGCCGTCCTTCTGGTCCTGGTCTTGTTGCACCGATATGGCAACCTTTGCCTGATGCCTCGGTACTCCTTGCCTGCGCTGGCCGCCTTAGCACCAAAGAGGAAACAAGGATGCTGCGTGCGCTGGCACCTGCCTGGTGTCGATCATCATGGCTCACGTCACGAGAGCCTCGTGAGGTTTGCCTCGCCTTGTTATCTCCGCTCCTCGTGATCCTGCCTGACTAGGCCACTCTAGAGGAGGTCTTGTGTCATCCGCCTCGCGAGGCTTGGCCCCTCGCGTGGGTATTGGATGCCTTGTTGATGAAGATGGGCCGTACGGCCTATTGGCTTCGCCACGCCGCGGGCCGCAGGCAGGCATGTCTGGGGACCCCCGTTCCCAGAACGCCGACAGTTGCCCTCGGGCCCAAGCTGGGCTCGGGCTTGGCTTCGCGGTGAACCCAAGGGTCAAGTACGGAGCACCATGGGCCCCCAAAAGCATGCGGCCTCGGTTGACGTGTGGCGGTTGATTGGACATGGGCGTCTCCGCTTCCCCACGCTGCCTCGGCAACTGCACGACTTGACAAAAGGCTGGCACAGGAATCACCTGCCTTCATTGCTTCTTCTTCGCCTTGCTCCAGATCCCCTTCCTTGCTCTCCGCCACTGATATCTCCAGATCCGCCCCAATCTCATCCCGTAGCCACGATTCATGGCGCCGCGCAAGGCCAAGGCTTCCTCAGCGTTGGCTTGGTATGACATGGTCCTCGAGGCGCCCTCCGTCACAGAGAAGAGCCTCGCCTCCGTGCGCCTGCTGACAGTGGGCAAAAGTAATGAGTGGGGGGAGACCGAGCTCCGGCTTGCCTCATACGTGCCCGAGCCCGAGGAAAGCATCTTCTTCCCCTTCTTCTCGAGCAGTGTTGCCATCGGGTTGGTTCCTCCCTTCTCTAATTTCTTTTACGAAGTCCTCGACCACTACGGGCTGCACGCGTTCCATCTCCATCCCAACTCTGTCCTCCTCCTGTCCATCTTTGCCTACTACTATGAGGCGTACCTGGGAGTGATGCAGTCTGTGGCGCTCCTGCACCATTTCTTCTTCCTTCGTGTCAGCGAGGGTCACATCTCCGGATGCGCTAACTTCGTCGCATCCGGCAAGGCCAACTCGATCTCGAGCACCGGGAAGCGGGCCGACAACATTCGATCCAAATGGGTCATGATGGACGCCAAGTGAGCCGATCCGCGTCTGGCGCTGCCTACGGTGGCGCCCTCTCTCCACGGGGTGTGGCCCACGATGGAGCTTGCTGATGAGCGGGCATCGTCTATGTTGGGGCAGATGGCGACCGACCTGAAGCTGGGCAACACGAGGGTGGCGAAGGTTATGGGGGTCATGCTTCTGAGGGAGTTCTTGACACTGCGAGTAGCCCCACTCCAGGCGCGCGCGCCCCCTGTGGGACCTTGAAGAAGAGGGAAATAAGACCCGCCTGAGGCTAGGGGCCTTGCCTGACAATGAATTGGCCGCTGTCCTGCGCCTCATAGTTGGGGACAACCAAGAGTATCCACCAAGCGCCTTCGTCCCCCTGTTCCAACGCATGGATCGGGAAGAGTTCGTCGCCTCCAGGCCGACCTTCGATGCGCGTGGGTTGGTGCCGCTGGTGCTCCTGGGAGTCCCTGCGGCACCGAAACCGACGGAGGTGTCTTCTGGTGAGCCTCGTGGGGAGGGGGAAGAAGAGGAGGACCCGGAGAAGAATCTGGAAGAGGTGGGGCAGACTTCCCGTCTAAGCAAGGCCGAGATCCTCCGCGCCCTTCCTGACGATGCCGAGGCCGACGCTCGCCAAAGGGAGAAGGAGCAGCCCCCATCCCGACGCGGGGTAGGTCGTCGTTGGTGCCTCGCGATGCCTCCTCTATCTCGATGCTGTCAGGCTTTAGGCTTCCTAAGTGGAAGTATGTCGTGGTGGATCAGTAAGTGTCTCAAGCTTCGCCTTGTTCCTGTTTGTACTCATCATTTCCTGATGCTGGCCCTTGGTTGATCAGGCCGACGTCGTCTGCGAAGAAAAGGAAGGAGGATGCAGCGTCCATGCCTCCTTCCTCAGAGAAAGGGGTTAGAAGCGCCCGCAGCTCCCCAACCCGATCGTCCTTGCGGGGCCAAGAGGAGCATTGCCACGTGGAGCCAGCCGCCATGGCCCTGCTAGATCCGGAGGTGCCGGCGCCTGGCGCGGCCGATGAGGTTCCAGCCGCTCCGGAAGTCGCGGTTTCCCAGACCCTGGTGATGATGTTGCCTCCTCCCGCTGCTGCACCTCCACTCCCAGGTTCTTCTGCTCCTACTGCTACTCTAGAACGTGCTCTCTCGGAGATGACCCGGTTGCGGGCGGATCTCCTGGGCGTAGACCCACGCCTTGTGACCAGGCGTCTAGAGCTGGCCTCAGGCTGGCTCCATTCCGACTTGGCGGTTCGCGCGGCGCTGGGCCAGGCTGCTGCGGCTTCTGAGAAGGAGAAGTAGAGTGCCGCCAATGCCACAGCCGATCGTGAGATGGCGTTAAAAGACGCCAAGGCCGCCCGCGACCGCTGCCAGGTGCTGGAGGATGAGATGCAGGGCCTGCGCGCCAAGCACGCCGAAGAAGCACGCTGCCACCAGGCGAAGGAGGAGAAAATGAAGGCCCGGGAGGATGCCATCAAGAACCGTGATGCTGAGCTAGCGGAGTTGGGAGGGCGCAGGCTGCCGAGCGCAACCGATTGGAAGAGCTCGAGTGGGAGGCGAAGGCGAGGGAGGCCGAGCTCGACGCCAAGGCGCGAGTCCTGACCGAAGACTGTGCGGCCTTTGCCGATCTCGACAAGAGGTCCCGCAAGGCACTGAAGACGCTCTACGAGCACAGTCTGGAGAAGTCGCTGGCCCCGACGAGGACGGCTCCGCCCGGCTGCTTACTCTCTTGGTGCAGGCGCTCGAGGAAGTCGTTGATGGCGTCGGTCCTATGGTGGAGGCGGAAGCTCGCGTTCTGTCTTCAGCTGCATTGACTCGCGTCTTCAGCCACCCGCACCATCACGACCCCAATGCTTGCCTTGACGAGTTGCTGGAGCCTGTGGCTGGATACCAATACGAGGCTATCGCGGCAGACGTGCAAGGTCAGGTGGAGGCCTTGCTGAAAAAGTTCTGTGGCTTTGTCTCCGCTCCTCTGTCTAGTGATGTTGCCGATCCTGTGGCTGGTGGTGAGGGTGAATACCACTTCGCTCATGAGGTAGCTTATTCCGCAGGAGATGGCGGCGTCCGGGGGTGACCCGCGGCTACCCTCCTGTTTCGTTCCTGCAACATGCATTAGGCCTTGGGGAGGCGTTTAGACTTTTCATTTGATATCATGAAGACAATGTGTGTGGACAATGCGTTTGTAATATTTGATTCGAGATTTTGCGATTTCCTTCCTATTTGCTTTGCATTCTGTGTCGGCAGAGCCCGGCCCTGCGCATACCTCAACCGCCATTGGGCCGACCGGAGACCAGGTCGGACCAAGGAGTGGGAGGCTACGTCACCAGTTAGGCTCCTGAGTCGTGATGCTCAGGAGTCCCCCTTGACGCGCAAACAACTTGTAGGGAGAGTTCACGAGGATAGACTGACGTTCTACATCGGCAGGGCCTGGCCCCGCGCATACCTCAACCACCATTGGGCCGACCGAAGACCAGGACGGACCAAGGAGTGAGGGGCTACATGACCAGTTAGGGTCCTGAGTCGCGATGCTCAGGAGTCCCCCTTGACGCGCAAACAATTTCCATACCTGCCCTCGCCGAGGCCTCGGGAGGGGCGCGCGACGCCCAGGTCCGGGAGACCTGGTTGGGTGGCGTGCGCTTGGGTGTGGTCTGAGCCAGCCCCCGTGCCCAGCCCCCTCGCGTGGCTCTCCCTAGGGGAGGCGTTGCGGTGAGGCCGGACGCTGAGCTCTCGTCTCCCTGATGTTGGTACGACTGTGCGGCCGCCCTCAGTTGTTTATCACCAGCGCGGAGCATAGTGCTTCCGCTTGTGCACGGGCATAGCCGCTCCTCGGTAGTGTCGACGGCCAGCGTGGAGCATGGTGCTTCCACTTGTGCATGGGATGGGGGGCCCCTCCGGGAGGAGCCCCCAGGCCGTGTACATCCCCACCCTGACACGTTGCTTGCATGGCAGGGCTGCGAGGTGTGTCTGGGCACCCGTGAGCCAGCGCGGGACTCGCGAGGCTCTACCTCAAGGCGGGTTGCGCCTAGTCTTGAGTCTTGGTGACTGTGTGTTCCTGCAAGGCGGTTAGGTGCAAGCACTCTAGGTCCTCAGGTCCCGGCCCTCGAGCGAGCTCAGCGGCCGCTGGTATGCCAGGTCGTGATGCCGTGGTCAAGGCCAGGGGGTGAGGGCTGGAGAGCCAGTAAGAGCTCCTAAGTCGCGATGCTCAGGAGCCCCCCTTTTAACGTGCAAGCGAATTCACAGGGTGAATGTACCCGCAGCGGGTGACAATCGAGCGGGCAATAACCGTAGGCAGGTTAAGCAGGGAAGGCAAATCAGCTTGGGTAAATGCAGGAACATACATGCCACTGGGTCCGGCCCGAGCGGCTTGGGGATGATGCAGCCCGAGGGGCGCCCCCAGCAAGGCATGCTAAAAGACATGAGCAAAAGGGATACATGCCGTGGGGACGGACCCATGCGATCTCGGAATAATGCAGCCCAAGGGGCGCTCCCATCTTAAACGAGCTTGAAGGATATCACCTGGTTCTGTAGACGAAGCAAAGTTGGTGCAGCTGAAGGCGTGCGTCGAAGAAATGACTCCTCATGAGCCACCGGAGCCCTGAGCCTCGGGAGGCTCTGGGGGCTCAGGAGGCTCCCCGAATACCGTATCCGTTTCCTCCAGGACGGCGCGGGACCTGGCCTCTTGAGCCGCCAGCTCACGCCGCATGTTGCACTGATAGGCCGAAGCCATGCTCGGCAAGCCGAGGAGCATGTGAACGTAGCTGTGTGGCGGGCCCTCGCAACGGCCCACACACGAAAGCCAGAAGCGCTCCTGAGACGCGGCCCTATTGAGCCCCGGGATGTCGATGCAGATGCGCAGCTCAGCACCCTGGCCTGGGTGGTGAGCTGCACCCTGTGAGCGGCTGTCGCCGTGCATGGCTCTTGCGTCTTGCAGTTCATGTGTGGTCTTGGCGATGAACTCCTGAGTGGTGGGCACCCCTTGCCCTATGTTTTCTTGAGGAAAACATGCCGCGTAGCACGCCTCCAAGTGGTGCCCAAGTGCCTCCCTCGTGAGGTTAGCAAGGCCTGAGGCCCTCCAGAAGAGAGCCCCCGAGCCCTGCCCGAGGAGAGCGCTGGGCACGCCTTCCTATGCAATGGAGGGAGAGGCCCCTAGGACAGACGCTGATCCTGCCGAGGCTCCCACCGCGACGTCATCCTCTTGAGGTCCTGCGCGGTGCAGCTGCCTCTTCTTGGGGATGGCCTCCGGAGGGCCCTCACTTATGCTGTCGGGGTCGTCGATTGCTGCAGCTTGGAAGGCGCGCTCGAGGGAGCACACCGCATCCCTCTCTTCACATGGAACCGTGATGACCCCGCCGCTTCCAAGCATTTTGAGGATGTTGTAGCCGAGGTGGGTGACCGCCATGAACTTGGCCAGGGTCGGTTACCCGAGGATGGCGTTGTACGGCAGGCGGATGTGGGAGACGTCGAAATTGATGAGCTCGGTGCGCTAGTTGTCGCGTGTGCCGAAGGTAACAGGTAGGCGGACCTGCCCTATCGGTGTGGTGGGGCCGTCGGTCACTCCTGAGAAAGGTTTGGTAGGCTGGAGCTGCTCATAAGGCACTCAGAGGTTGTCGAATGTGTCGACGGACATGATGTTGAGCCCTGCACCGCCATTGATGAGGGTCTTGGTAACCTGCACATTGCTGATGATTGGGGAACACAACATCGGGAGGACGCCAGCGGTGCCCGCGCACTTGGGCTGATCTGCCGAGTTGAAAGTGATGGCGCACTAGGACCACATGAGCGGGCGCGCGGCTTCAAGCTTGGGGAGCACCACGTTCACCTCGCGAGCGTTTAAAGATGCGCTGAGAGGCTGGGGCCTAGGCGCCGCCCAAGATGCAGGTGATTGCACGCGGCTCCTAGAAGACACAACCCCCTCGTCCTGATGATGATCGTCGTTCCTTCTTGGTGGCGGCAGCGGGGGAAGACCGGCGTTGCTTTGGGGGCGATCCTCACGGGGCTGGTCCCTCTAGGCCCCCTCGCGAGGATGGTCTTGCCAGCGGTCCTCACGAGGCATGTCCCTCCACGGTCGTCCCAGCGCCCGCCTCCATGTGCTCCTCCACGGCCTTCACCCTGGTCACTGCGCTCGGGGCGTCGACCGTAGCGTCCTTCTCATATGGTTCTGAGCTCTTGGCAGTCACTGGTGTTGTGGGTGTTCAGGTTGTGGAAGGCGCAAAATGGTAGGCTGTTCTTGGATGACTCGGGCTGATCTCTACCCCGTTTGGTGTCGGGCTTCGCTGCTAGCACCACTGCTTCCTTGCGCTTCACGTCCTTGGCCTTGGCTTTCTTCTCTTCCATGCTCGCGGCTGGCAGCTCAAGGAGAGAGAGGAGCCCTCCTCAGCTCTTGCGCACTTGGTCGCTGGGTTGAACAACTCTTGAGATGTGCAGAGCTCCTCGTGGATAGCGAGCTCTTCCTTCATCTTGACATCACAGACGCCGCCGGAGAACGTGGAGATGATGGCCTCATCCGTGACCTTGGGGATCTTGAGGCGGGTGTTGTTGAAGCGCTGAATGTATTTCTGGAGGGTCTCCCCTGGTTGTTGCTTGATGCAGCGCAGGTCGCCCGTGGCAGGCGGGCGGTCGCGAGTGCCCTGGAAGTTGGCGACGAAGCGCTCGCGCATCTCGTCCCAGGAGGAGATCGAGCCGTGCTACAGGTTCAGGAGCCAGGAGCGGGCTCCGTCCTTGAGAGCCATGGGAAACCAGTTTGCCATGACTTTCTCGTCGCCGTTGGCTGCTTCGATGCTCATCTCGTAGAGCTGCAAGAACTCCGCGGGGTCGGCGGTACCGTCGTAGCGAGGAGGCAGATCCGGCTTGAACTTGCCTGGCCAGGCGACGTTGTGCAGCTCGGGGGTGAAGGCGCGGCAGCCGGACGTAGTTATTGGGGCCAGCTTGGGAGGTGGAGCTTGGTCTTGACGAGGTCCGCGCGGCACCGCCGCGAGCGGCGCGCAGTCTTGACGTGGCGGCACGGGAAGCGCGGGTGCAGCTCCTCATAGCCAAGGGATTTCTTGGCAGCTTCTCTCTTCGCGCGCGGGCACCGGGCATGGCGGATCACACCGCGGGGCCGCGCGCCTTGGTGCCAAGGCGCCGTCTTTGGGCTGGGGTGGTGGAGGCCCGCCCCGGGCCTCACCGCCCGTGGCCGGCTGAGGGTGAGGCAGAGAGACGGATAGGACCGGGGAGCCCCCTACGGCTCGGACGAGCTCGGTGACACGGTCGAGCCACTCCTCGTAGAGGTCGTCGACTGGGAGGTAGCGCAGGAGTTCATTTGCAGCGAGGAGTGCGGCCCGCGCCTCCGTGGGAGCGTGGCGTGCATGGGACGAAGAATCGGCCGGGGTCAGCGATGGAGTGGCGGTGCGGCCGTCCTGCCGTACCAAACGATGCAGCAAAGACGCTTGCTGCTCGTTCCCCACCGGCCCGGTGACAGCGTCGGCGGCGGGAGATGGAGAATGACGAGGTGGCCCGCCGATGGGGGTCGTCTGAGCAACGCGGGTGATGAGGGCAGCCCGATGCTCGGCTCGTGCACGGCGAGCGTCCGCCATGGAGACGATGGAGCGACGGAGCGACAAACGGATGGAAGGGAAGCTACGGCACAACCCTACCTTGCGCGCCAAATGTCGGATGTGGAGTTCCGGCAAACCCTTAAGGTTTGAACACTGGGGTGCGCGCAAAGTCTTTTCCTCCCACCGATCTATGCCCTAGCTCGCTAAGATTTCGCGGGCGAACTCGACAAACTCGCAACACAGAAAGACACAAGATTTATACTTTTTCGGGCCACCGTTGTGGTGTAATACCCTACTCTAGTGTGGTGGTGGTGGATTGCCTGTTGGGCTGATGATGAACAATACAAGGTGAAGTACAGCCTCCTGAGGTTGAGGTGTTCTTGTTCTTGGCTAACTTGTGTGGTTCTGGATGGTCTAAAAAATGGTCCTCCCCTGCCTATGGTGGTGGCTAGTCCTACTTATAGAGGCCCTGGTCCTCTTCCCAAATATTGAGTGGGAAGGGAGCCAACAACGATGGGGAAATTTGAAGGGACAGTTAGTACAAGCTATTCTGACAAAGGCGGTCTCCGCATGCGAAAGGCTCTGGTGGTGATGCCGTCTTGGGCTCCATGATGACCACCGTCTTGCCGTCCTTCTGGTCTTGATCTTGTTGCACCGATATGGCAACCTTTGCCTGATGCCTCGGTACTCCTCACCTGCGCTGGCCTCCTTAGCACCAAAGAGAAAACAAGGACGCTGTGCGCGCTGGCGCCTGCCTAGCGCCCGCCTGGTGTCGATCGTCATGGCTCACATCACGGGAGCCTCGTGAGGTTTGCCTCGCCTTGTTATCTCCGCTCCTCGTGAGCCTGCCCGACTAGGCCACTCCAGAGGAGGTCTTGTGTCGTCCGCCACATCGCGGGCCGCAGGCAGGCAAGTCTACGGACCCCGTTCCCAGCACGCCGACAATGTTGACGGATGCCTACAGTTGGAGCATAGGGCTTGTTAGTTGTGTGATATATATATATATATATATATTCTGATCACGGGATCAGAATAATATTCTGATCAGAACCTGACCTGCCCCGCTAGTAGTACATTGAACTTCCGCCAACATTGCCCAAATGGGGCTTGCGATATATCGTTGGAAAGCTATGGACACCAATATCATGACCCCACTTAAATTTTTGCCAAAATATAAGCGGTTTAAGAGCAGTTTTGAAAACCGTTTTTTCTTCGCACAAAAAACATGAATCGTATTTTCGATCGCATTTCTAAACCTTTTATTGGAATGAGGCATATAATATGGCGTTGGAAAGCTGCTGCAAAACCGCTCCTTCCACGTGTTGAAAGTTTTCTCTAATTCCCTATGGTTAAATAATAATTTGAAAAAATGTAAAATTTCGTAAACCAAACAGCTGAGTTCGTTTTTTCGATGTCATTTCTAAACGGCTAATCCAATGGAGGCATATGATACGGCGTTTCAAAGCTTATGAAAATGCGCTACTTTTTCATCTTGAAAGTTTTTTTCTAATTTTGAATGGTTTAAGAGTAATTTAGAAAATGGTCCAAGTCCTACCGAGTTCGTATTTTCGAGCTAATTTTTTAACCGTTCTTCCAAATGCAGCAAATGATATGGCGTTGGAAAGCTTAAAGAAATGCGAAACTTTTTTGTATATACTGTTTCTCCTAATTCATTGCTGTTTTATGTCAGTTTTGAAAATGGCTAAAACCGTTTTTTTGCCGTAATTTCTACAAACTTTATCGGAATGGGACAAATAATATACCGCTGAAAAGCTACAGAAAATGCGAAACTTTTTCATGTTGATGGTTTTCTCTGATTCCTAGCCGTTTTTAAGTAATTTCAAAAACAGCGAGATCATGCGTTCTGCCTTTATCGCGAAATGAATTCTTCGAAAATGCACGACGTGAAGAACCTGAACTTCACTCTGTTTTTCACGTGAATTTTTGCTCGTAGCTCTCCATCCACTTGCCGAAAACACTCACCGGAATTGAGCAAGTAATATACCAGTGGAAAGCTGATGTAAACACGCAACTTTCCCGTGTTTATCTTTTTTTCATACTCACGACGATTTTAAAAGTTTTTCATCTCAAAATCATTCACTATAGTAGTCGAACTTCTTGTTGTTTTCACGTTCAACTTCTATGACGAATTTTAGTTTGTAATTTTCCCATTCATTTCGTCCGTGTTATACAAATGATATTCCTTTTGTACAAACCTCTCTCACAATAAATTTTTCAACTTTATCCGATGGAAGACTTGAACTTATAACAACAAAACTTTTAGCATTTCTTTTTTCATTCTTTTTTTAATACATAATGCACACCGTGTAGTACGTGAACTTCTCACAGTTATCAATCTGAACTTCTGAGATCATGCATTATGTCTTCATCGCAAAAACAAAGTATTCGAAGATGCACTTCATGAAGAGGTTGAACTTCTGGAGCAGTTCTATTTGAGCTTCACTCTGTTTTCACGTCCTGCTATTTTATAAACTCCGTACTTCTCTGCTATTTTAATTTGAACTTCGTAGTTTCATTTTTATAGAAGAAAAAATTGACTTTTCTAAGAAAGCGTCGAACAACTTTTTTGAATTTAATTTTTGTTCTAGAAACAAGAAGAATATGAGGTTTTGTATACATCGAGTTGCTCCGTTATTTTAGTTTGAACTTCTTAGTTTTATTCTTTAGTAACAAGAAAACTTTAGGTTGTTTTTTAAACGCCAAAAAGATGTTGTTGTTTTTTGTTTTTTGAACTTCTGTGTTATTTTTAGTTGAACTTCACATTTTTTTAATTAAATATTTTTTTTAATTTTTAAAACAGAAGCATAAAACAACAACTTGATGTCCATATAGAGTCAACCTTCTTCAACAATTCACTTTGAACTTCAAATAAACAAATTGAAAAAACAAAAATACTTGCACAGTACCGCAACCATTCTCATCCATTTTTTGAGAAATACATGAAGAAAAATGTCGATCCCTTTTGTTGGCATTTCAACAAAAAGATGAATGGCATAAAAGAGAGGGATCTAGGCAGCGTCCTGGCGTGGAGCTCCGAACGACGGTGTTGTGCAGTGGTGCGGGAGTACATCGATGAGCACCTCCGGGCCGTTGGGGCTTTTTCTACTACAGTTCAAAGACAGATGCGGAGGAGGGAATCATCGGCCATCCCATGGCGCATGCTGTTGGTGCAGGGCATGTCGACAACGGGGAAGCCCCAGAGGCGTCCAATCCAGATGACCGGCAGCGGCGGCGGCCGGTGCCATCTCTGGGTCAGTAGACCGTGGGCTTCGGTGGCGCGGTGCTCGCCGGCTGGGGCGGCGCGGGCCGATGATGCCGCTACTGCGGGTGGAGTGGCACATGGCGGCATGAGTAGGCGGGATCCAGGCGAGGGGGCGTCACTGGGGAGGCTTAGGCGGAGGGCACCGGTAGTGGTGGTTGGGACGGAGGTCGGTGGTGGACGTGGTCAGGGAGAGGATGGCGGCAGTTGCCGTGGTAAGGGCGGACGGCCGTGGTGGAGGTGGTTCGGTCGGAGGCCGGTAGCGTGGGCGGTGGCGACACCATCCGGGCGACGCACGGGACCAGTGGGGAGGGGGCGGCGGGTAGGGGTGGCTCGGGGCCTGCCAGGAGGGGGCGGCGCGGGGCCTACGGGGAGGGGGCGGCGCGGGGCCTGCAGGGAGGGGGCGGCGCGGGGCCTGCGGTGATCGGGCGATAGGGAGGAGAAGGTCATGGGTGTATAGCGGGCCGTTCGGGACGTGCACGACGGGCCGAGTTTTTTTGTTCGGGATCTCGGGAACGTACTGTCGGGCCCTTATAGGGCCATCGTGATCCAAATAACTATTCTGATCCCAGGATCAGAATAGTGTTACTCTATATATAGGGTCGCGCTATTCGTCACCCTGGGTGAGGAATAGTTATTCTTCACCCTGGGTGAGGAATAGTTATTCTTCACCCCCTCTCTATTTTGACATCAATGCACTATATTTTTACGTCTCGTAAATTTTGTCTTATTTCATACATAAAAAGAGAACGTTAGAAAATATGTACTCACCGTAAACAATATTTTATGTTACGTAAAATTAGGAATGTAAAAAAAGTGTAAAACATAGATAAAATATGATTTTTCTGGTCTTATAACCTATATTTTTAATTTTTTTGAACCAAATTTTGCATATTGAATCAATATGCATGTAACTTTTTATATTCTAAACGTAATTTATTTAGAAAACGATAGTAAGATTACCTCGGGTGAAGAATAACTTATTCTGCACCCTAGATGATGAATAGTAACACTATATATATATATACAGCCCATCTATTCTGATAATATTATCAGAATAGCGCACTGCATGCTCAACGCGAGGGCACTGCACTAAATCGCGAAATTACGTTTCTTTGAAATTTTTGCAAATTTCGGTACTATTTTCGCTCTAGTTTTTGAACCATTTGTCGAAACGAGGTGTGTAATACGTCGTTGGAAAGGTATGGACAAGGCGCAAGTTTCATATGTAGAAATTGTTTTGAGAGTCCTTACAGTTTTAAGTTAATTTTGAAAATTGTGCGGCGGACGATAAGTGGCAGCGGTCGTTTTTTGCGAAATTTTTACAAACCGGTCGTCGGAATGATTCAAATGATATGCCGTTGGCAAGATATTGACGAGATGCAACTTTTTCATGTAGAACACTCTCTCTAATTCCTTACGGTTTAAGAGCAGTTTTAAATTTATCGAAATGCGGACACTCTGTTTTTCGTGACACCCAAATCGACGTGGGTACTTCATCCAACTGAAAATCGCACTACATCAGACGAAAAACCGCACTGCATCAGACGTGTTAGAGAACTACATGGTTTATTTTATTCAAACATAATTTTTTCAAGGACGAGAAAATAGAGTGCACTTCACATCGGGTGTAAATGAACCACAACACTATCAAGAAGTGAACCACATTACATTTTTCGCTTTCCTAACATTTTTTTTGCACTTACGGGATGAACACCATCATACGACTGACCGCACTGCTTCAGAATGAAAACCGCACTGCATCGGATGGGGAAGCGAGCTGCATAATTTCTTTTGTCGGACGAGTTTTTGTTGTTTTTTTATTTTTTTATGAACGAGAGTGGACCACAGAGACTAGGGCAAGTAAACCACATCATATATCAAAGTGAACCGCTTTACTTTTTTGTTAATTCGCTAAATTTGTTACATTTTTCATGCTAGGAACAAGTGTACGGCATCACTCTCAAAAGTGAACCACATTTGAGGACCAAACACACTACATGTAATGAGTAGCGAGCTTCTTCTGAGGTGTTTTTGTTACGAAGTACCAAGTGAACCTCAAAGGAGTTTTATAGCGAACTGCATGACAGAATAAAGTGAGCTTCAAAACATACACATCCACTCATTATTTTTACATAGCCACACAACCATCCAGTACACAGCAGTATGGTCACCGGCAAAATGTAGGACATGCATGATTAGTTGGCGAACCCCAAGTGCACACTAGAGGAGCTGCATGTTCTGCTTTTGCCTGAGCTGCATGTTCTACTTGCGGAAGCGCACGGGTTACGAACATAGGATTTGCCAATGGTGGCCGCCGCCGGAACATGAGTGCAAGCCGGCACGCTGCCATACTTCTCCGGTGAGGAGAGAGGAGGGGTGCAGCTCCACTAGCCATCCGCTCGGAGTCCCGGCGTCAGTGACGGAGACCGCGACGAGGTGGCCATGGATGAGAACCACATCGGGGCGCGCGACGCACTGCTCACAGGATTTGGCTAAACTGCACAAGCAAAATCCAGAAAATAGAAAGAAAAAAAACTCTTCCTAACCGCACCCCCATGGCGAGGTGCACTGCATCATGCGTCGCTAGCAAACCGCACTAGCATGGCACCCACGCTCGTGGCTAGCTCCGTCATCCTCCCCTGCTAAAGCTGTCGGAGGTAGTCAGAAGAGACGGGAGCGGGACGGCGTAGATCGAATACCTCCGCCACGGGACTGTCAAAGGGTGGCAAGGCAAGGTAGGGCGTTGGCCGATCCGGTCGTAGGTAGGGAGGATCCGGCCCGGGCGACCAGCAAGAGATTCGACCGGGGCTGATCTGGCTTAACGGATGCTGCATCTGACGCGAGAACCACGGCGACGGCCGGATCCAGAGTGGTGTGTGCGTGGGATGGGGGGAGATGGCCAGATCAGGTGGCGTTGTGGGGAGGCGGTGGGGTGGTGGTGGCAGGGCGGCGCGATGGCAATGGCCAGCTGCCCGGCGAGGAACTAGTGTGGTAGCTCACGGCGGAGGAGGTAGGCAGGGCAGCGGCGCGAGGAAGGAAGCGGCACGGCGCAAGAGGGGTGTGGCGCGGCGGTGCGAGGAGGGGGCAGCGCGGCCGCGCGGGAGGAGGGCGGCCTGAGGTGGTGCTCGGGAAGGGGGCGGCCTGAGGATTGAATCGGGGGAGGGTGGAGATAGGCAGCGGTTTGGATCGGGGATGGGGGAGTGGGTGTCATGCTGGAGGTGGGGTGGGGATGACGAAGGGTGGGGTGGGGTGCGTGCAGTTTTTTTGTTTGTGCTGCAGTATGGTGGGGTGGTTAGTCAACTCGGTGGTGTTATTAGAATAAGCTCATGTGTTATTAGAATAATACTCTAAAGGGTGTTGTTATCATAATAGACCCACCCTATATATCCCCAAAACCAGGTTGTGTAACCAGAAAGTTTAGGGAGTTAATAGGGTGGGAATTCAAGTAGCTCTTACTTATTCTTCCGACAGATAATTGGTATGGGATTGTTTGATCCTTACCATATATTTCTTCCAGTCGTACCTTGTCTTTTCATTCATCAACCTTTGTCTAAGTGGCTTCTCACCTTAATGGTCGTGTAGTGTTAACTTTGGAATGCATTTGTTCAATCTTTGTTCGAATGTTTATTGTGAAGACTTCTTTGCACATATCTATCCGTTTATTCAGCTTGTCTTCCATAGTTCTAACAGATGTCACCTTCTCCAGGATGGCTCCCCCAACACGTCTGAATCCGCAATGTAACCTTCCATAGTTCTAACAGATGGAGGGCAGTCCAACCCTCCGCCTCCGGAGGCATGGCAAGCTGTGATGGCGGCCAACAACGCCAATACCCAGATGCTTTTGCAGCTCTTGCAGGAGTGCAACCAAGGCCAAGGAAACCAAGGAAATCAAGGTCAAGGGCAATTCAACAATCAGCCTCAGTTTGCTACCCTCAACCAGTTTCTTGCAAATCAGCCAAAGTGTGTTAAACTGTTGTCATTTCCATTTTTGCCATGCTATTTTAGAGTTGTTCTAGTGAGTTCTAGCAGTAGCTCAGTGTTCATGATTTGTAGAGCTTCACCTGTACTTCACCTCAAGGTGTTTTTTTATGTTGGAGTGCTGTAGCATATTTGCTTGATGCATCTTATGTTCTATGTTGTTGTTAAGCGCAGTTTTGAAGTGTTCTTGTTTTGCTCGTCATTTGCAAACCGTGCATCCGTTTCCGGTGACCTTCATATCGATTTTGACCAAAATCACTCAATCCATCCAGTGCTTGCTTTTTTTCCATGTTGGTTCCACATTCATCTTTTCCCTTCCGCAGTACCCATATGCATTGCACATCATATCTTGTATCCCATGTCATGTCTTGCATCATGTTGCTTGCGCATTGCACCATGATTGATTGTTGTTCCGTTGCTTGTGTTCTTGCTTTGGGCAGAGCCGGGAGACGAGTTCGTGAACGAGGAACCCGTCGAGTATGTTTACAAGGAGCAAGCTTTCGACAACCCTGAGAAATTTGCAGGCAAGATGATCATTACCCTCGACATCACTTCTATCTTTGCTTGCTAGTTGTTTGTTCTATCGCTATGTCGCGCTACCTACCACTTGTTTATCCAGCCTCCCATATTGCCATGTCAAGCCTCTAACCCACCTTCCTAGCAAAGCTTTGTTTGGCTATGTTACCGCTTTTTCTCAGCCCCTCTTATAGCGTTGCTAGTTGCAGGTGCAGTGCAGGTTGTTCCATGTTGGAACATGGATATGTTGGGATATCACAATATCTCTTATATTTAATTTATGCATCTATATGCTTGGTAAAGGGTGGAAGGCATGGCCTTTTGCTCGGTGTTTTGTCCCACTCTTGCCTCCTTAGTTTTCCATCATACCAGTGTTATGTTCCTTGAACTTGCGTCCCTAATACAGTGAGGGTTTATGGCACCCTCTTGACAGTTCGCTTTGAATAAAACTCTTCCAGCAAGGCCCAATTTTGGTTTTACCATTTGCCTAATAGAAACTAAACATTTTCATAGGGACTAATTAACCCGAGGATTCTTAATCAACAACCCGGGCCAATGCTCCTCATGAGTGTTGGTCCAAACTAGAGCCCCTTGCAGCGCCGCCACGGGGAAACTCGGGGATTGGTTTTCGTTGTACAGATTTCTCATCCGAACGTTGCCTGAGACGAGATACGCGTGGCTTCTATCGGGGTGTCGGCACGTCGGGAGGTCTTGCTAGACTTGTTTTACCATTGTCAAAATGTCTTGTGCACCGGGATTCCAAGTCTGATCGGAGGGTCCCGCAATGGAGGATTGTCTCCGCAGATCGTGAGCTTGTCATGGGCTAAGTTGGGACACCCCTGCAGGGTTTAAACTTCCGAGAGCCGTGCCTGCGGTTATGTGGCAGATGGGAATTTGTTAATATCCAGTTGTAGTGAACTTGACACTTGGCTTAATTAAAATACACCAACCGCGTGTGTAACTGTGATGGTCTCTTTTCGACGAGGTTCGGGAAGAGAAGATAGTGGGGTTATGTTTGAACATAAGTAGTTTAGGATCACTTCTTGATCACTTATAGCTCTGCGTCCGTTGCGTAGTTTCTCATCTTACTCTTGTACTGGTATGTTAGCCACCATATTTTCTTAGTGCTTGCTACAACCCCACCTTATAACCACATCCTACCTTTAAGCTTAAATAGTCTTGATCTCACGGGTTTTGAGATTGTTGAGTCCTCGAGGCTCACATATACTACAAACACAGTTGCAGGTGCCAATGATACCGACGCAGGTGATGCCACCGAGCTCAAGTGGGAGTTCGACGAAGACCTTGGCCATTACTATGTTTCCTTTCTGGATGATAAGTAGTGGTGCCCAGTAGGGACGATCGGGACTTAGCATGGGTGGTTGTCTTCTTTTCATTTGGATCTGTCCATAGTCGGACCTTGTGTGTACTCTGATTGATGTATGAATAATTTGATCATTGTGTGTCGTGGCGATTGTAAGCCAACTATTTACTCCCTTGTTCATTTACATGGGAATGTGTGAGGATGACCCTTCTTGCGATCATAACAAAATGAGGTTATGCCTCTAAGTCATGCCTTGACACATAGGAGATATAGCTGCATCTTGGGTGTTACAAGTTGGTAATCAGAGCCATCCCAACTTAGGAGCCCCCAGCTTGATCGAATCGCTGACGTTGTTGAGTCTAGAGCAAGACTGTTTTGAGTCCTAGGATTATATATATCGTAGAGTAGGATTCCTTTTACTCCTCAGCCCCCTTCGTTGCTCTGGTGAGGACTCCTGAAATAGATGTTTTGACTTTCCTCTCCTCATTTTCACTAAAAAAAATAGTATCACATGAGTATCTTGGGATCGTTCCGTTATTGTTGTGACGAGAACATTGTTCTTGGTGCCTCCTTACATTTATGGGTTGTGGCAATGCCCCAGGGAGTTGAGCTCCGAGGTGTTGTCGTCACAATTTTATTGTTGCAGTTCTGGTATACCTGAGCTCGCCGACATCTAAAATCTCTTTTATGCAGTCGGTGGTGAGATAACCTCGACGCCACCCACTACTGGGGAGGGAGTTCGGGAGTATTTCCACTGCTAGTATAACGGATGCTTTTTGAAGGTCGAGGTACACAATTTCTGGAGTTTACTTGGTTATGTGTTGACGGATGGATACAGTTGGAGCGTAAGTCTTGTTAGTTGTGTCATATATATTGTGCCTCCCAGTATCCCCAACATCAGATTGCATAACCAAAAAGTTTCGGGAGTTAATAGGTGGGAATTCAAGTAGCTCTTAGTTATTCTTCCGGGAGATAATTGGTATGGGATTGGGGGATCCTTACCATTTATTTGTTCTAGGCGTACCTTGTTGTTTCATTCATCATCCTTTGTGTAAGTGGCTTCTCATCTTAATGGTCATGTAATGTTAACTTTGGAATGCATTCGTTCAATCTTTGTTCGAATATTTATTGTGAAGACTACTTTGCACATATCTATCCATTGATTTAGCTTATCTTTCATAGTTCTAACGGATGTCACCTTCTTCAGGATGGCTCCCCCAACGCATCTGAATCCGCAATGTACCGATGGAGAGTAGTCCAAACCTCCGCCTCCGGATGCATGGCAAGCTGTGGTGGCGGCCACCGACGCCAATACCCAGATGCTTTTGTAGCTCTTGCAAGAGCGCAACCAAGGCCAAGGCAACCAAGGAAAACAAGGTCAAGGGCAATTCAACATTCAACCTCAGTTTTCTACCCTCAACCAGTTTCTTGCAAATCAGCCAAAGTCTTTCAGCACTTGTGTCAAGGCCATGGACGCCGATGATTGGCTCGTGGACATCAACAAATATTTGGAATGTAGCAATGTCAGGCCTGACGACTATGTCAAGTTTGGTTCTTTTCAGCTCAAGGACCAAGCAGCAGATTGGTATCAACAATATAAAGATTCCAGAGGGGTCGAGTGATTACCTGGACTGACTTCTGATGGGACTTTTGAGCTCATCATATTCCAACAAGTGTTGTCGAGAGCAAGCGTGAGGAATTTCGCAAGCTCAAGCAAGGAAGCATGTCTGTGTATCAATACAACATCCAGTTTCAGAAGCATGCTCGCTTTGCAATGCAGGACGTTCCTGATGAAAGGAGCATGATCTATCACTTCAGGGGTGGCCTCAGAGAGGATCTGCAATTAGCTCCCATTCTTGTTTAGCCTACTCAGTTCGATCAGTTCTACAACATGGCCCTCAAGCAAGAAGTTTCTCAGCTCAAGTGTGAGGCTTCAAAGAAGAGAATCAGGGATGCAGTTCACTCGTCTTCTTCCTCGCTAGTGGCAGCTAAGCAACATAAGTTCTGGCTTACTCCACCTCCTGCGTTTCGTGAGCCCTACCAGCAGAAGAACTCAGGTGGTCGTGGATCTTCCCACCCACCCAACCCAGTCTATCAGAACAAGTCTCAGGCTCCGAGGACAGGTGGTCCTCTTCCTCCATCTTTCCGTCCTCTTTCAGAGGTCACTTGTCACAGGTGTGGTTTCAAAGGGCATTAGTCAAACAAGTGCACCCAGAAGCGCCTTCCGCCTCCTCCTCTGGTCAGGTCAGCAAGCAATGCAATTTTCAAGCACAATCCCAAGTCTGCAAAGGTGAACATGATGAATGCTGCTCAAGCAGTGGATTCTTCAAAAGTGATCATGGTTAATCTCCCACTTAATGATATTCCTACTAAAGTTTTATTCGACTCTGGTGCATCGCAATCTTTCATTTCAACACCTTTTGTGACTATGCATGATTTGGTTACTCAAGTATTGCCAAGACCATTGTCTATTATTGCTCCGGCCCGGCAAATGACCTCTTGGGTATTCATTCTGGATACCACCATCAAGATGGGAAATTATAAATTCCTGGCTTCCCCAATTTTTCTCGGCAACTCTGATATTGATCTCATTCTCGGCATGGATTGGCTTTCTCAACACAAGGCCTTTCTTGATTGTGCTGACAAGGAGATTAAATTGACGCACCCTTCTGAGGATGTGATCATCTTTGCCGCTCGTGATGAAACCATTTGGTTGTTCTCTCTCAATGAGAAAGGCGAGTTAGACGCTATTTCTCATATCCTAGTTGTTTGTGAGTATCAAGATGTCTTTCCAAAAGAGCTTTCGGGTATGCCTCCTCATCGCCAGTCGAGTTCGTTATTGATCTAGAGCCCGGTACAGAACCCGTTTGCAAGCACCCATACAAGCTTGGGCCAAAAGAGCTGAAAGAATTGAAGAAACAGCTCTATGAACAAGAGCGTCTGGGTTTGATCAGACCAAGTTCATCTTCGTGGGGTCGTGGTGTTCTTTTTGTCCAGAAGAAGGATGGCATAGACCCACATTGCGTCGATTTCTGTCCATTGAATAGGATGACAATCAAGAATAAATACCCACTTCCCAACATCAACGAGTTATTCGAGCAACTCAAAGGTGCAAAGGTGTTTTCCAAGCTTGACCTCCGAATGGGGTATCATCAGATTCGCATTCGTGAAGAAGATATCCCAAAGACAACATTCAGAACAAGCTTTGGTTCTTATGAATATAATGTCATGTCTTTCGGGCTTGTCAATGCCCCTCCAACATTCTCTCGCATGATGAACTTCATCTTCAACCCCTACACCAATGAATTCGCCCTGGCGTATCTCGATGATATCCTGGTTTTCTCCAAGAATAAGAAGGATCTTGCCAAGCATTTGCGATTGGTGCTCGACAAGCTCGGAGACTATCAGTTCTATGCAAAGTTCTCCAAATGTGAGTTTTGGCTTGATGAAGTTCTTTAACTTGGCCACATCATCTCCGCCAAGGGCATTTTTGTTAATTCGGAGAAGGTTTCTGCAATTGTGAACTGGGAACCTCCTCAGAATGTAAAGCAGCTCCGCAGTTTTCCTTGGACTTGCAAGCTATTGCCGAAGATTTGTCGAAAACTTATCAAAGATTGCTAAGCCTCACTCCAACCTCCTCTAGAAGCATGTCAAGTATTCCTGGACTCCTGAGTGTGATGTTGCTTTCAACACTCTCAAATATAAACTCGTCTCAGCTCATGTCCTAACTCCTCTTGATGAGTCCAAGCCATACGAAGTTTTCTGTGATGCCTCGTTGCAAGGTCTCGGTGCTATGTTAACGCAGGAGAAGAAAGTTGTGTCCTATACTTATCATCAGTTGAAGCCAGATGAAAGGAACTACCTGACTCACGATCTTGAGTTGGTGGCAGTTCTACATGCATTAATAACATGGAGACATCTCTTGTTGGGAAGGCAAGTGGATATTTTTACCGATCACAAGAGCCACAAATACATCTTCACTAAACCCAACCTCAACCTTTGGCAAACTCATTGGGTCGAAATGATTCAAGAGTACAATTCAAGTATTGAATACACTCCTCGCAAGGAGAATGTGATTGCAGATGCTTTGAGCAGAAAGTCTTCTTGCAACAACTTAATTCTCAAGCACTTCCAATCCGATCTCTATGACGCTTTCTGCAAGCTCAACCTCCAAGTTGTTCCTCAAGGTTTTCTTGCCAACCTGCAAGTCACTCGAACTTTGGAAGACCAAATTCGTGAGGCACAACTCCTTGATACCATGGTGAAGAAGGTGAAACATGGTGTTGCCAAAGGCTTACCCAAATACAAGTGCTATCGCATAGATGACAAGGACACCTTATTCTTCGAGGACTGGATTGTGGTTCCTAAAGGTGATCTAAGGAAGGTCATAATGAATGAAGCACACAATTCTCTTCTTTCCATCCATCCAGGCAGTTCGAAGATGTACCATGGCCTCAAGCAGTCGTATTGATGTACTCGAATGAAGCGAGAGATTGCTCAATTCGTGAATGAATGTGATGTCTGTCGAAGCATGAAAGCAGAACATCCACAACCAGCTGGTCTCCTCCAACCTCTTGCTATTCCAGAACGGAAGTTTAATCATATCGAAATGGACTTTGTCGCTGGCTTTCCCAAGTCCAAGCATGGGAATGATGCCATCTTCGTTGTCATTGACAAGCTTACAAAAGTGGCTCATTTCCTTCTGGGCAAAGAATCTATCAAGGCAGCTCAGTTGGCAGAGCTATATACCTCCAGAATTGGTTCATTGCATGGAATTCCTCAATTGAGCTCTTCAGACTGCGGAAGCATTTTCACTTCCAAGTTCTGGGACTCCTTCCATAAGGCCATGGGCACCAACATTCTCTTCAGCACGACTGTCCATCCTCAAACAAGTGGCCAACTTGAGAGAGTCAATCAAATCCTTGAAGACATGCTCAGAGCTTGTGTCATATCTTTCGGTATGAAGTGGGAACATTGCCTCCCATATGCCGAGTTCTCCTACAACAAAAGCTACCAAGCAAGTTCGGGCAAGGCCCCCTTTGAAATCCTATATGGCACAAAGTGTCGTACTCCTCTCAACTGGTCCGAGACTGGTGAATGCCAACTTCTTGGCAATGACTTGATTACAGAAGCTGAAGAAATGTGCAAAGTCATCCAGGAAAATCTCAAAGCCGCGCAATCGAGCCCGAAGAGTTACGATGATAGCAAGCACCATGACTTGTCTTTCGAGATTGGAGACCATGTCTACCTCTGAGTCTCTCCTATGAAAGGCACTCAACGGTTCGGTATCAAAGGGAAGCTTGCCCTGAGATACGTGGGTCCTTTCAAGATCATTGGCAAAAGAGGCGACCTCGCTTATCAACTTGAGATTCCGTCCAACTTCTTAAATGTGCACGATGTCTTCCACGTGTCACAGCTTCGCAAGTGCTTCAAGACACCTGAGCGCACTATCAACTTCGAAGAGATTAACCTCCAAGAAGACTTGTCTTGTCATGAGCATCCCGTTGGCATTCTTGAAGAAACCAAGCGCAAAACTCGCAACAAGTCGATCAAATTCCTGAAAGTTAAGTGGTCTCAAAATTCCGACTAAGAAGCTACATGGGAGCACAAGGATCACCTCCGTTCCGAATATCTAGAGTTCTTCCACCCCTAGATCTTGGGTCAAGATCCTCTTGTAGTGGTGGAGAGTTGTAAAGTCCCGGATGGACCATTACATAAGTTTAACTCCAACTCTTGCCATTTCGGGCAATGTTATATGTTATATCCTCTGTGGTTGGGTTTTGTCCTTGTTTTGCATTTTCTTCATGTCATGCATCTCATCTCATGTCATCATTTTTATCTCATTTGCATTCATGTTCGTCTCATGCATCCGGTCATTTTCCCCGTTGTCCGTTTCGGGATCCGACACCCACACATGCACCCGTTACACCCCTCGTATCTCATTTTGTGAGCGGGAGAAAAAACGTTCTCAGAATGGGCCAAGATTTATCGAGTGGCCTTGGTACATCACCGGTAGGCTGCCTGTCAAATTTCGTTCCATTTGGAGGTCGTTTGATGCCCCAACGTTTAACCGTGTAACCGTCGAAACCCGTCTCTCCTTGCAGCCCAACACCCCTCCTCAACAGCCCACTAGCCCATCTAAACCGCCACCATGCTCTCCGGCGTTGGATCACGATCGTGTGGGCGAAAACCACACCTCACGGATCTCGCGCCGCCATGACCCGATCCACTTCACCCCGACACCGTTGACCTCGTCTTCTGTTTTTTCTGCGAGGTGAACTATCTCTTAAGTCCCTAAGATGTGACATTGTGTGTGCCACTTTGTCATGTCATAACTTCCTGCTGATAGCTCCGTTTTGCATGCATAATATGTCGAAATGTTCATCTCGTGATGCTCTACATGCTAGTGTCCTTTGCATGCATGTCACTGCCCCATATTGATGCCCTAATCATCGTTGCCAAAGTGCTAAATGATGTTATCTGCTGGAAACTAGCAGAACTTGCTGATTTGTCTTTATCATAGCATTTTGTGTGTTTATCTTTTAAGCATCATGTCAATATGTATTAGGAGCATCTTCATGCCATCTTTACAGTGGTGCAATCCTTTTATTTTTATGTGTCGTGTGGTGACTAGCACAAGCATGACAAGTAGCCCACTTGATGTAGCTTATTTCAGTGACATAGTGTTTTTCTGCGAAGTATTTTCCTGCTACATTAGGTTGCCATGTTAACTTGTTGCTACAAGTGAATCCATGCATATTTTGATGAGGCTCAGTAAGGGTATTTTGAAGACATTGCATTGCTATATTTATCCATGCCTTTGGTTGCAATTATGGGGTACTGTAGTTTGTCATTACCATGCTCTTGTTTTGCCAAATATTATTGTTGTCAGTCTGCTAACAGGAATTGCATTTTTTCCATGTGTTTTGCTAGTGATCCATGCACCCTATGACCATGCTCTTGCCACGTTTAGCAGCATAATTTTGTCTTCTTACTATTTGTTGCATTGTTATGCCATGAAATACTTTGTGGTGGGTTGTACAAGCTTGCAAAGTTGCTATCATGAATCTATTTCTGCCATGCATGATTTTCCTCCAAGTCTGAAACCTGTTCATATCACTTGCCATGTTTCCATTGATGCTACCATCTTTTCTGTGGATCTTTGGCTCAAGTTTAGTAAGAGAGTTTTGTTCACTACCTTTAGTACTAGCACTCCATGCTCAAGTTTGCCATGATGTGCCCCTGTAGCTTGTATTTGACGAGCTCTAAACATTGCTACCTGATGTTGTTTCTGTAATGCTCACTGAATTTCTGCTAAGTCTGTCATATTGTTGTCATTTGCATTTTGCCATGCTATTTTAGACTTGTTCTAGTGAGTTCTAGCAGTAGCTCAGTGTTCATGATTTGTAGAGCTTCACATGTAGATCACCGCCATATGTTTTGTTTTTAAGTTGGTTTGATGTAGCATATTTTCATGATGCATCTTATGTGCCATGTTGTTGTTAAGTGCATTGTTCTTGTTTTTGCTCGTCATTTGCAAACCGTGCATCCGTTTCCAGTGATCTTCATATCAAATTCGACAGAAATCTCTCAATCTATCTAGTGGGATGCTTGGTTTGCCAAGTTGGTGCCACATTTCTTTTCCCTTTCGGAGTACCCATATGCATTGCACATCATATCTTGCATCCCATGTCATGTCTTGCATCATGTTGCTTGCACATTGCACCGTGATTGATTGCTGTTCCGTTGCTTGTGTTCTTGCTTTGGATAGAGCCGGGAGACGAGTTTGTGAATGAGGATCCTGTCGAGTACGTTTACGAGGAGCAAGTTTTCGACAACCCTGAGAACTTTGCAGGCAAGATGATCATTACCCCCGATATCACTTCTATCTTTGCTTGCTAGTTGTTCGTTCTATCGCTATGTCACGCTACCTACCACTTGTTTATCAAGCCTCACATATTGCCATGTCAAGCCTCTAACCCACCTTCCTAGAAAATCGTTGTTTGGCTATGTTACCGCTTTTGCTCAGCCCGTCTTATAGTGTTGCTAGTTGCAGGTGCATTGTAGGTTGTACCATGTTGGAACATGGATATGTTGGGATGTCATAATATCTCTTATATTTAATTAATGCATCTATATACTTGGTAAAGGGTGGAGAGGCTTGGCCTTTCACTCAGTGTTTTGTTCCACTCTTGCCGCCTTAGTTTTCTGTCATACCGGTGTTATGTTCCTTCAATTTGCGTCCCTAACACGGCGAGCATTTATGGGCCCCTCTTGATAGTTCGCTTTGAATAAAACTCTTCAATCAAGACGCAACATTGGTTTTACCATTTTCCTAATAACAACTAAAATTTTGCATAGGGAGTAATTAACCCGATGATTCTTAATCAATAACCCAGGCCAATGCTCCTCATGAGTGTTGGTCCAAACTAGAGCCCCTTGCAGCGCCGCCACGGGGAAACTCGAGGACTCGTGTTGGTTGTATGGATTGCTCATTCGAACGTGGCCTGAGATGAGATACGCGCGGCTACTATCAGGGTGTCGGCACGTGGGAGGTCTTGCTGGACCTGTTTTACCATTGTCGAAATATCTTGTGCACCGGGATTCCGAGTCTGATCGAAGGGTCCCATGATGCAGGATTGTCTCCATGGATCGTGAGCTTGTCATGGGCTAAGTTGGGACACCCCTGCAGGGTTTAAACCTTCGAGAGCCATGCCCACGGTTATGTGGCAGATGGGAATTTGTTAATATTCGGCTGTAGTGAACTTGACACTTGACTTAATTAAAATACACCTACCGCGTGTGTAACCATGATGGTCTCCTTTCGACGAGGTTCAGGAAGAGAACACGGTGGGGTTATGTTGGAACGTAAGTAGTTCAGGATCACTTCTTGATCACTTCTAGCTCTGCGTCAGTTGCGTAGTTTCTCATCATACTATTGTACTCGTATGTTAGCCACCATATTTGCTTAGTGCTTGCTGCAACTCACCTTATAACCACATCCTACCTTTAAGCTTAAATAGTCTTGATCTCGCGGGTTTTGAGATTGCTAAGTCCTCGTGCCTCACAGATACTACAAACACAGTTGCAGGTGCCGATGATACCGATGCAGGTGATGCCACCGAGCTCAAGTGGGAGTTTGACGAAGACCTTGGCCGTTACTATATTTCCTTTCCGGATGATCAGTAGTGGTGCTCAGTAGGGACGATCGGGAGTTAGCATGCGTGGTTGTCTTCTTTTCATTTGGATCCGTCCGTAGTCGGACCTTGTGTGTACTCTGATTGATGCATGAATAATATGATCATTGTGTGATGTGGCAATTGTAAGCCAACTATTCATTCGCTTGTTCATTTACATGGGAATGTGTGAAGATGACCCTTCTTGTGATCATACCAAAATGCGGTTATGCCTCTAAGTCGTGCCTTGACATGTAGGAGATATAGCCGCATCTTGGGCGTCACAAGTTGGTAATCAGAGCCATCCCAACTTAGGAGCCCCGTGCTTGATCGAACGGCTGATGTTGTTGAGTCTAGAGCAAAACTGTTTTGAGTCTTAGGATTATATATATCGGAGAGTGGGATTCTTTTTACTCCTCAGCCCCCTTCATCGCTCTAGTGAGGACTCCTGACGTAGATGTTTTGACTTTCCTCTCCTCATTTTCACTAAAAAAAATTTGGATCACGCGGGTATCTTGATGTAACACCCACGATGCGGCTATATCTCCCACGTGTCGGAGCACGACTTAGAGGCATAGCCGCATGGTAGGCATGTCGCAAGAGGGGTAATCTTTACACATCCCATGTACTGAATAAGAAAGGGATAAAGAGTTGGCTTACAATTGCCACTTCACAAAATACATAAATATAGCATACATCATCCAGAATACAATCAAGGTCCGACTACGGAAACAAAATAAAGAAAGACAACCCCAAATGCTAGATCCCCGATCGTCCCAACTGGGCTCCTCTACTGATCATCCGGAAAAGACAGATAGTAACGACCCGAATCCTCGTCGAATTCCCACTTGAGTTCGGTAGCGTCCCCTGTACTGGCATCATCGGCACCTGCATCTGTTTTGGAAGTATCTGTGAGCCACGATGACTCGGCAATCACACATCCTCGCGATCAAAACTATTTAAGATTAAAGGTAGGAAAGGAGTAGTGAGATGGAGCTGCAGCAAGCACTAGCATATATGGTGGCTAACTTACGTACAAGAGAGCGAGAAGAGAAGCAAAGCACGGTCGAGAAGCTAAAATGATCAAGAAGTGATCCTGAAGCTACTTATGTTCAAGCATAACACGAGACCGTGTTCTCTTCCCGGACTCCACCGAAAAGAGACCATCGCGACTACACATGCGGTTGATTCATTTTAATTAAGTTAAGTGTCAAGTTTTCTACAACCGGACATTAACAAATTCCCATCTGCCCATAACCACGGGCACGGCTTTTGAAAGTTCAAAACCCTGCAGGGGTGTCCCAATTTAGCCCATCACAAGCTCTCATGGTCAAAGAAGGATATTCCTTCTCCCAGGAAGGCCCGATCACACTCAGAATCCCGGTTACAAGACATTTCGACAATGGTAAAACAAGACCAGCAAGACCACCCGTTGTGCCGAAAAATCCCGATAGGAGCTGCACATATCTCGTTCTCAGGGCACACTGATAAGCTAAGCGTACATGAACCAACATAACCCAAGTTGCCAAGGGACGGTCCCGCATGGTGCTCTAGTTTGGACCAACACACAGAGGAGCACTGGCCCGGGGGTTAAAATAAAGATGACCCTTGAGTCCGCGGAACCCAAGGGAAAAAGGCTTAGGTGGCAAATTGTAAAACCAAGGTTGGGCCTTGCTGTAGGAGTTTATTCAAGGCGAACTGTCAAGGGGTTCCCATAACACCCAACCGCGTAAGGACCGCAAAATCAAGGAACATAACATCGGTATGACGGAAACTAAGGCGGCAAGAGTGGAACAAAACACCAGGCATAAGGCCGAGCCTTCCACCCTTTACGAAGTATATAGGTGCATTAAAGTAAACAAGATATAATAATGATATCCCAAAAATAACCATGTGATAGAGGCAAGGTGTCCCGATGTTTTGATGAGATAGTGGCTATCGTTTCTATGGGAGTCGACCTTCACGATCCGACTACGAACATGCGAGACGTCGCCCCTTAGCAATCACTAAACCAACTTCCGAGGGGTTATTGACCACGCCGAAGCACGATCAACCTGACCACGAGGGTTCGTTTCCTGCGAGCAAACGAAGAACAAGCAAGAAACTGAGATTTTAATCTGGATATTGTGAATATAAGATGAAAGCATTATTGACCAAGGTGGGGTTCTGTGACGTCTTGGTCTGGTCGTTGGACACAAACGAAGTACGCGAAGTTGCAACTATGGCGAACTTTTAATCTAAACAAAACCCAAAGTCTAAATGACGCCCTAAGGGCTGTATATATGGAGGAAGAGGGGGGAATTCCGTGGTCCTTAGAGGAGGGGTCCGAAACCAACCCTAATTATTGTTTCCCCACACATACGGACTCTAAAAACAGCCTATACTTAAGTATTTCGAAAATACATGGGCCTGGCCCAATAATAAGGTGATGCATCACCTAAAATAGCCTCTGAACGAAATTTATGAAGTGGCATCTTGTATATTTCGTCCAAGGCTTCATGCACTCCTTATGGTGGCTTCAAAGACCTGAAATCATCACTTGTAACTCCGTTCTTGATCCCCTTGCGCATGCCATCATCTCCATGCTTGAACTTGTTCCAAGGTTCATCTTTCTTGTCCAAGCTAGGCCCTTCATTTGTAAGAAAAACAAATGTATCCAATTTAGGCAGCATCATATTCTCATGAACATTAGAATCGTTACCAAGAAACGAAAGTACCCGATAATTCAATTGGCGTGCGCGAGCTCTAGTAATTGGTCCAGTATGTATAGCAGCAGGGGCTGTGGGTGTAACAATGGTATTGATGTCCTCATCATCCTCCCCTTCTTGAAATGAAGTCGTCCTCGACGAAAGTTCATCGTCCTCACCCAAATAAGGCTTCAAATCTGCAATGTTAAAAGTGGGACTAACCCCAAAATTTGCAGGCAGCTCAAGTTTATATGCATTATCATTTATTTTCTCTAACTCCTTAAAAGGACCATCAGCACGTGGCATTAGCTTTGATTTGCGCCAATTAGAAAATCTATCCTTACACAAATGTAACCAAACAAGATCTCCAGGTGCAAACCAACATGTTTTCTACCCTTATCTCCAGCAAGTTTATATTTAGCATTCATATGCTCAATGTTTTCCTTAGTTAACTCATGCATTTTTAAAATCAATTCAGCACATTCTTTAGCATCAAAATTAACCTTCTCCGTAGATGGAAGAGGCAACAAATCAATAGGTGCACGAGGTAGGAAACCATACACAATTTCAAAAGGGCACATCTTAGTAGTAGAATGCAATGAACGATTATAAGCAAATTCAATATGAGCCAAGCATTCTTCCCACATGTTCTTGTTATTCTTCAAAACATCCCTAAGCATAGTAGACAATGTTCTATTGATTACTTCAGTTTGTCCATCAGTTTGGGGGTGACAAGTAGTACTAAAAAGCAGTTTAGTCCCCAACTTAGCCCATAAACATCTCCAAAAGTGGCTACGAAATTTAGTATAACGATCTGAAACAATAGTATTTGGCACACCATGTGTAACACCCTCGATGCGACTATATCTCCCACGTGTCGAGGCACGACTTAGAGGCATAATCGCATTGAAGGCATATGTCGCAAGTCAGGCAATCATCACAAACATCCCATGTAATATAGATAATAAAAGGGATAACATAGTTGGCTTACACTCGCCACGTCAATCAAGTACATAAATAACATTACATCATCCAAACACTCATGGCCCGACTACGGCGCCAAAATAAAAGATAACCCAACATGCGACACGGTCCGAATCACCCCCAATAGGGCACCACTACTGATCATCAGGAAAGGAAACATAGTAACGTTGAGAGTCCTCGTCGAACTCCCACTTGAGCTCGAGCACGTCACCTGGAGCAGAATCATCAGGCCCTGCATCTGGTGTAATAGTAATCTGTGAGCCACAGGGACTCAGCAATCTCGCACCCTCGCGATCAAGACTATTTAAGCTTATAGGTATGACAAGGTAAAATATATGTGGAGCTGCAGCAAGCGACTAGCATATATGGTGGCTAACTTATTCGCAAAAGAGAGCGAGAAGAGGAGGCAAAGCACGAGCGAGAAACTAGAGAACATCCTGCGCAAGCATTACTCCAACACCGTGTCCACTTCCCGGACTCCGCCGAGAAGAGGCCATCACGGTAACACACTCAGTTGATTCAATTTAATTAAGTTAAGGTTCAAGTTATCTACAACCGGACATTAACAAATTCCCATCTGCCCATAACCGCGGGCACGACTTTTGAAAGTTCAAATCCCTGCAGGGGAGTCCCAACTTAGCCCATGACAAGCTCTCATGGTCAACGAAGGAATAGACCTCCTCCCGAGACGTTCCGATCAGACTCAGTATCCCGGTTCTTCAAGACAACTCCGACAATGGTAAAACAAGTCTAGCAACACCACCCGCTGTGCCGACAAATCCTGATAGGAGCTGCACATATCTCGTTCTCAGGGCACACGGATAAGCTAAGCGTACGGGAGCCAACGTAACCCAAGTTGCCAAGGGACGGCCCCGCACGGTGCTCTAGGTTGGACCAACACTCAGAGGAGCACTGGCCCGGGGGGGTTAAAATATGATGACCCTTGAGTCTGCGAAACCCAAGGGAAAAGGCTAGGTGGCAAATGGTAAAACCAAGGTTGGGCATTGCTGGAGGAGTTTTATTCAAGGCAGACTGTCAAGGGGTTCCCATTATAACCCAACTGCGTAAGGAACGCAAAATCCGGGAACATAACACCGATATGATGGAAACTAGGGCGGCAATAGTGGAACAAAACACTAGGCGAGAGGCCGAGCCTTCCACCCTTTACCAAGTATATAGATGCATTAAGATAACATGGCAATATAGTGATATCCCAACAAGTAAATAAATGTTCCAACAAGGAACAGCCTCCAATCTTCACCTGCAACTAGCAACGCTATAAGAGGGGCTGAGCAAAGCGGTAACATAGCCAATCAACGGTTTGCTAGGACATGGTGGGTTAGAGGTTTGACATGGCAATTTGGGAGGCTGGAAAGCAAATGGTAGGCATCATAGCATTGGCATAGCAAAAGAGCGAGCAAACTAGCATAGCAAAGATAGTGGTGATTTCGAGGGTATGATCATCTTGCCTGCAAAGCTGTCAGAGTTGACTGGATCCTCGAAAGCAAACTCAACGGGCTCCTCGTTAGCGAACTCGTCTCCCAGCTCTACCCAAACAAGACAAACAAGCAAATGGAACACAATCAACCACGTGCAAGGATCAAACAATATGATGCAATGATGATATGCTATGCGGGATGCATATGCAAGATGTGACAAGTAATGCATGAACCTGGCCTCAACTTGGGAATCCAAGTGTGCCACTGGAAAGATGAGATGAAATCTCTTGAAAACGATATAAAGAACGCCGGAATCGGAGTTACGGTTTGGAACTGGCAAGCGATTCCAATATGACACCGGTCTGCGATTTACAGCAAGTAGCCATCTAAATGCAATGAGATGAACATGCTACAGCACTCAAACATGGCATCAAAATACATGGTAGGGATGCATTCAAGATGCTTAACAAAATTCTAGCACTGAGCTACGGCCAAATCATCCATTAACAGGTTCAAACAAGCATGGCAAAAATGCATATGGCAAACAGATCTCAGACTTAGTGAAATTAACACTTGTCTGAAATTTCAGATCAGGTAGCCCACTTCGGAGCAACAAAACTACATGCTACAGGACCTGAACATGGCAAAGTAAGACATGGCTTGGAGCTACTCAAAAGGCTTAACAAAAGTCCCTTAGTGACCTTGAGCCAAAAGGGATCATAAAACATACTAACAAGCATGTGAACATAACAAAAACATAATCAGTTTTCAGACTTAGTGAAAACTGGCACATGCTGAAACATAACTCAAGTAGGCATGTTTACGAGCTCGATGCACTCACTACGGTGCAAGTAATGAAAAGATAAGCATACATCTATCAAGAACACACAAAATGCAAGCTAGACATGGCAAGAACAATAGCATAGCATGCACGGATCAACTACAACATCATCGGCAAAATTGACAATCTGCCCAGATTCACAAAGTAGCAAAAGTAGAGCTCGATTAACTCAAGCTAGGGTGCTCCATAATTGCAAACAAAGACATGAATGGATAGAGCACTACAATATTAATAAAATATCCTTACTGATCATCCTCAAAAGAGGCACGGATCACTCGGAAACAACATGAACATATGACAACATGAGATAAACAGCTCAAGGACTTGGGGGAAATACTAAGTCCCTGAAAACAGAATTACCAAGTGCCTCACTTTGCAAGCTTGCACTAGTCACCACACACATCACAAAAATACATGGGTTGCGCCTCTGGAAAGATGACAAAACCCTTAACAAAACATATGTAGAGCATCAGGGCATATCATGCACAGAATAATCATGGCAAAAATGACAAATGTCTAAATGGAGTAGCAGATCTGACAATTATCTCAAGTAGCTCTCTTCTAATAGCATTTCGGGCATCAAGATGAACTCAAATGAAAATGATGCAATGGAATGAAATGATGTACTCTCTGAGACGAACATTTTGATATGCTATATGCCCAAATCGGAGCTACGGATGAGGAGATACAATGCTATGAACATGAGCACATGGATCTGAAAATCTGAGGACTTAGTGAAAAAATCAACCTAGGGTTACTGTTCACCGGATCTGGATCTCGGCAAAACACTGTTCACCGGCGGCGCGGATAACGAGGATGACCGGTCGGTGTTGGTGGGCCTTACCGGAGGTCGGGGTCGGAGCGGCGGACGGCGGAGATGGCCGGAGAGGGAGCCACGAGGCTCGGGCGCGGCGAGGCCGTCGAGGTGGCCGCGACGGCGCCTAGTGCGGCGGGGCGGCGAAGGTGGGCCGGTGACGAGGTGCTCCGGCCACCTGGCGGCGGGGCAGCCGATGGTGCGCGGCAGCGCTACTCCAGGCGCGGGCGGCGCTCGGGGAAGAAGGAGGCAGCGGCGGCGGGGTGGATCTGGGCCGCGGGGGCCAGATCTGGGCTCGCGGGCCGCGGCGGCGCGCGGGGTCGGCGGCGGTGACGTGGCAGGCGGCGGTTGGCCGTGGAGATGCGTCCGGTCGGGCCGGACGTGTCCGGCCGGCACGGAGGCGATTTTTAGGGTTTCAGACGAGGGGGGTCCGGATTTCTCGAGGAGGACCTATTTATAGAGGTAGGAGGAGCTAGGGAGCTCCAAATGAGGTGCGGTTTTCGGCCACGCGATCGTGATCGAACGCTGTAGATGATGGAGCAGGTTTTGGTGGGTTTTGGGCAAAATTGGAGGGGTGTTAGGCTGCAACACACACGAGGCCTTTTCGGTCCCTCGGTTAACCGTTGGAGTATCAAACGAAGTCCAAATGATACGAAACTTGACAGGCGGTCTACCGGTAGTAAACCAAGGCCGCTTGGCAAGTCTCGGTCCAATCCGGAAATGTTTAATCCCCACACACGAAACAAAGCTAGAAATGACCACCTGAGGAGAACGAAGCGCCGGAATGCAAAATGGACAACGGGGAAAATGCTTGAATGCATGAGATGAACACGTATGAAAATGCAATGCACATGATGACATGATATGAGATGCATGACAACGATAACAACACACGGAGACAAAGACCCGAACCCAAGAAAATAAAATAACTTAACGCCGGAAACGGCAAGCGTTGGAGTACAAATTGGGAAAGTTACATCCGGGGTGTTACACCATGCAAACGAATAATTTCATGAAAGAACAAATCAGCAACATTAACAACATCATCGCTTTTATGACAAGGTATAAAGTGTGCCATTTTCGAGAACCTATCCAAGACAACAAATATGCTATCCCTCCCCTTCTTTGTTCGAGGTAAACCCGGAACACTAGGTACAGGCAAAGGCATATTTAAACCATGAGGATTTATCGTGACTTAGCTTTTTGACATGTAGTGCAGCGAGAAACAAAACGCTCAACATCCCGTCTCATCTTTGGCCAAAAGAAATGTGTAGCAAGTATATCCTCCGTCTTCTTGACGCCAAAGTGTCCCATTAATCCTCCTCCATGCGCCTCCTGCAACAACAAAAGACGAACGGAGCTAGTTGGGATGCATAGCTTTTTAGCACGAAACACAAATCCATCGTTAAGAACGAACTTGTTCCAAGTTCTCCCTACGTGACAATTACGCCTTACATCTTTAAATTCAGCATCATGCACATATTGATCTTTGATGGTCTCCAAACCAAATATTTTAAAGTCAAGTTGTGAAAGCATAGAATAACGACGAGACAATGCATCAGCAATAACATTTTCTTTACCCTTCTTGTGTTTAATGACATAAGGGAAAGTCTCAATGAATTCAACCCATTTAGCATGTCTACGGTTCAGTTTTGCTTGACTTTTAATGTTTTTCAAAGATTCATGATCAGAATGTATAACAAATTCCTTGGGGCATAAATAATGTTGCCATGTTTCTAAGGTCCGAACAAGAGCATATAATTCTTTATCATAAGTAGAATAATTCAGACCAGGCCCACTCAATTTTTCATAAAAGTATGCAACAGGTTTGCCATCTTGTAATAACACACCTCCTAATCCAATTCCACTAGCATCACATTCAAGCTCAAAAGTCTTATTAAAATCAGGAAGTTGGAGTAAAGGAGCATGTGTCAACTTATCTTTTAATACCGTGAAGGCTTCTTCCTGTGCGGTACCCCAAACAAAAGGCACATCCTTCTTTGTAAGCTCGTTGGGAGGTGCAGCAATGGTGTTGAAATCTCTCAAAAAACGCCTATAGAATCCAGTGATGCCAAGGAAACTCCTCACTTGTGTGATCGTTTTGGGCTGCGGCCAACTCTCAATAGCTTCAATCTTGGCTTTATCAACTTCAATTCCCTGTGGAGTAACAACATAGCCAAGAAAAGATACCCGGTCGGTGCAAAAGGTGCATTTTCCAAGGTTACCAAACAAATGTGCATCACGTAGAGCAATAAAAACAACACGTAAATGTTCCATATGTTCCTCCAAAGATTTGCTACAAATCAATATGTCATCAAAGTAAACTACCACAAATCGTCCAATGAAAGCACGTAAAACTTCGTTCATTAACCTCATGAAAGTACTAGGTGCATTAGTTAACCCAAAAGGCATGAATAACCACTCATATAATCCAAACTTAGTTTTAAATGATGTTTTCCATTCATCTCCCAATTTCATACGAATTTGATGGTATCCACTATGCAAATCAACTTTGGAGAATATTGTAGAGCCACTCAATTCATCAAGCATATCATCTAGCCTAGGAATAGGATGACGATAACGAATAGTAATATTATTAATGCCTCTATAATCAACGCACATACGCGACGTACCATCCTTTTTCGGCACTAAAATGATAGGAACAGCACAAGGACTAAGGGATTCGCGTATATAACCTTTGTCGAGCAGTTCTTGTTCTTGACGCATAATCTCCTTCGTCTCCTCTGGATTGGTACGGTATGGTGCACGGTTGGGTAATAATGCACTGGGAATTAAGTTAATTTGATGATCAATCCCTTGAATAGGTGGTAATCCCGGTGGCACGTCTTGTGGAAAGACGTCAGCGAACTCCTGCAAAATGTTAGTTACAGCATGAGGCAAAGAGGAAGGCATGTCCTCGAATGAAAATAATGCCTCTTTGCACACAAAAGCATAGCAAACAAATTTGCTAAAATCTAAATCATCAATATCAGATTTGGTGGCAAGTAAACATGCACTTTTCAATTTAATTTCAGAAGCAACACTAGAGGGTTTATTATTAGGCTGCATTTGTTGCTCAAATTCTTTTGCCACAATCTGATTTTCACTTTTATTTTTCTCCTGTTTGGCTTTATTAGCTCTATTAATATCATCTTTCAAAATGGAATCAGGAGTCATAGGAAGCAAAGTAATATTTTTATCCTTATGAACAAGAGTATACTGATCGTTTCTACCATGGTGTACAGAATTTTTATCAAATTTCCATGGTCTACCAAGTAATAAGGAACATGCTTGCATAGGTACCACATCACAATCAACATAATCACCATATGTAGAGAGACTAAAATGCACAAGAACAGTACGTGTTACCTTAACCTTCCCGCTGTTGTTGAACCATTGGATGTAGTAAGGATGTGGATGTGGTCTTGTGGTGAGAGATAGCTTCTCCACCATCTCCATGCTAGCCAAGTTATTGCAGCTCCCTCCATCTATGATGACGCGAACAGAACGTTCCTTCACAACTCCCTTTGTGTGGAACAAATTATGCCTCTGATTCTGCTCAGCTTGTGTAACCTGCACACTCAAAACACGTTGAGCAACTAAACATTCATACCTGTCAGCATCTTCAGCAGCCATGTATTGCATCTCATGATCAGAATCCTCTCCAGCGTGTTCTTCATGTGTAATAAGAGCCAAAGTCTCCTCATCATAGTCACTAGCGGACTCATACCCACCATCCTCAGTAGCAATCATCACACGCTGAGATTGACATTCTCTCGCAAAATGTCCTCTTCCCTTACAATGACGACACATAATATCACTTGTGTGCCCTGTTGATGCCATGGAAGAAGAAGAGCTCTGCACAGGTCCGGCAGGTGTGCTCTTGGCAAATAGTGGTGGTTGTGCCTGCTTTCTTGTATCACGGCTGGAGGTGGCACCTGATGGAGGTGCTGGTGGAGTGGAAGTAGAGGATGCACGTGGTGTCCATGATGAAGATCGACCTGCAGAAAAGTTAGTTCGCGCCAATGCCTGTCGATCCTGCACTTCACGTTCAGCTTTACAAGCAAGATGGAATAAACGAGTGATATTAGTATACTCCTTATACTCTAGAATGGTCTGAATCTCTCTATTTAATCCACCCATAAAACGTGCAAGCATAGCTTCATTCTCCTCAACAATACCACATCTAATCATGCCAGTTTGTAATTCCTGATAATATTCTTCTACAGAATTTTTCCTTGTCTTAAACGCTTCAATTTTTGAAGTAATTCACGTTGATAATATGGTGGAACCCAACGAGTACGCATAGTAGTTTTCAAAGCAGCCCAAGTAGCTGGAATAAGATACAATCTACAATATTCAGACCACCAAACACATGCAAAGCTAGTGAAAGCACAAACAGCAGCAGGAACACGTCTCTCCTCAGGATATTGTAAACATGTAAATCGTTGTTCAGTTTCTAACTCCCAAGTAAGATATATATCAAGAACATATCTACCCTCAAATGGTGGAATGTTCAATTTCAGTTTGGGAGATGGTCATGATCTCGTACCTGAGGTGGTTGTGCAACCCTACCATTGCGATGATATGCATGAGGACGACCTGGTGGCGGTGGTGCTGGTGGTTGCACATAGTTCTGATTTTGATCAACCTCATCCTCGTAATGGTCCTCCACCTCTGCATTAGCAGCAGGAGCTACAGAAGCATCAACAGCAGCACCAGAATTTTGACCAGGCTCAAGGGGAATGCGCAGTGCCCGTCCCACTTGATTTGGAAGGCGATGTTGTTGTTGTTGTTGTTGTTGTAGAGGTGCGTTAGGTGCAGCCGGTGGTGGTGGTGTTGATGGTGGAAGACGCACGAGCAATTCATTAAACTTGTTATCGAGCTTTGTTTCAAACATCTTCTCCATGCCATCTATCTTCTCCATGGCCTCTTCAAATCTCTTTAGCACATCTTGCACCTGTCCACTCATCATTTGCTGAAATTTATCATGCAACTCCTTATTCGTCATGTTCTCCCAGTCAGTCTCGTCGGCTTGTGATCATGCCATGGTTAGCAGCAATAGAAACACACAAGAATATGATCCTACAGACTACTAACAAGAGGTGGTGATGGATGTCACAAATCTGTCAAGAAAATCTCAAACTCTTACCAGTTCTTACCCAACAGCAGGCGGTGATCGGCAACCGTCGTAGTCAAAACTCTCAAAGCTTGGATAGAGCGATTACCAGGGAGAGTCAAACGCACGACGTAGATGTATGTGGAGCTGGGAAGGCTTATAATATGGTAGCAAAAAGGGTCAGCAATAATCAATTCAGAGATGCAAAGTTGAATAAACGCTCAAGGACGGTACTGTGCTGGTCCTAGGCTAGACCGTGCTAGAGACGCGAGCCTAGAATACTAACAAAAATCACAGCGCTGCACGTAAACAAGGGAAAAGCACACTCTAGAACTTTTTTTTGCTCTTTTTTTTGGCGCTCCTTTTTTATGCGCTCCTCTTTTTTTGCGAAAAATCACTATAATGGCGAGTGTCTCAAAACTCTTCCCTCGTCAAACTGACAGGATGGGCACGGAATATTTTTTTGACTTTTTTTTTTTAAATCAGGGCAGCGATGACGAAAAAGTGCGATAAAAAATCACTATGATGGCACGTGGCTCACAAGACTCAGAAAAGCCTAAAAATAGGATAGGGAAAAAATATTTTTGCCTGTGAATTTTTTTTGAAACCTTCTCAGGCAAGGAAACACGTATCGGAAATTTGACGAACCTTGAAAACAAACCTAATATGAAAGGAAATCGGATTGGTGGTGGATATATGATGGTAGGATATGGCAGTGGTGGTGGTATGTGGATACGGATTGGTGGTGGTATATGGATACATATTGGTGGCGGATAAGCGGTGGTGGTAGATGGCAGGGGCGATGATGTGGTGCGGCAGCGGCGTGACAACTTATGACCAAAACTCGTAACTCTAAAAGACTAGACACGAGATGCAACCGCAAATTCAACAAAGCAAAATACTGAAAAAACTATGCAAAGGCTCAGATTGGTTCGGATATGATGAACTAACCCTAATTTTTGGCTTTTTCGCGGATTGTAGGTATGAAGAACATACTCGATCTAAACTACGAAAAACTGTAAAATCTCACCGAGCAACCTGGAAATCTGATACCACTTGATAGAGGTAAGGTGTCCCGATGTTTCGATGAGATGGTGGCTATCGTTTCTGTGGTAGTCGACCTTGACGATCCGACTACGAACGTGCGAGACGTCGCGCCTTAGCAATCGCTAAACCAACTTCCGAGGGGTTATTGACCACGCCGGAGCATGATCAACCTGACCATGAGGGTCTGTTTCCTGCGAGCAAACGAAGAACAAGCAAGAAACTGAGATTGCAATCCGGATATTGCGAATATAAGATGAAAGCTTTATTGATCAAGGTGGGGTTCTGTGACGTCTTGGTCAGGTCGTTGGACACAAACGAAGTACGCGAAGTTGCAGCTATGGCGAACTTTTAATCTAAACAAAACCCAAAGTCTAAACAACGCCCTAAGGGCTGTATATATGGAGGAAGAGGGGGGATTTCGTGGCCCCTGGAGGAAGGGTCCGAAACCAACCCTAACTCTTGTTTCCCCACACATACGGACTCTAAAAACAGCCTATACTTATGTATTTCAAAAATACATGGGTCTGGCCTAATAATAAGGTGACGCTGCACCTAAAATAGCCTTTGAACGAAATTTATGAAGTGGCATCTTGTATATTTCGTCCAAGGCTTCATGCACTCCTTATGGTGGCTTCAAAGTCCTGAAATCATCACTTCTAACTCCGTTCTTAATCCCCTTGCACATGCCATCATCTCCATGCTTGAACTTGTTCCAAGGTTCATCTTTCTTGTCCAAGCTAGGCCCTTCATTTGTAAGCAAAACAAATGTATCCAATTTAGGCAGCATCATATTCTCATTAACATTAGAATCGTTACCAAGAAACGAAAGTACCTGATAATTCAATTGGCGTGCGCGAGCTCTAGTAATTGGTCTAGTATGTATAGCAACAGGGGATGTGGGTGTAACAATGGTATTGATGTCCTCATCACCGTGTTCCAACAAGGAACAAACTTCATTTCACCTGCAACTAGCAACGCTATAAGAGGGGCTGAGCAAAGGGGTAACGTAGCCAGACAACGGTTTGCTAGGAAAGGTGGGTTAGAGGCTTGACATATAAATATGGGAGGCATGGTATAGCGAGTGGTAGGTATCGCAGCATAGCAAAAGAGCGAACAACTAGCAAGCAAGGATAGAAGTGATTTCGAGGGTATGGTCATCTTGCCTGCAAAGTTCTCCGAGTTGATGAAAGTTTGATCCTGGTAAGCATACTCAACGGGTTCCTCGATCACGTACTCGTCTCCCGGCTCTACCCAACACAAGAACACAGGCAAATGACCAACAATCAATCACGGTGCAATGCGCAAGCAACATGATGCAAAACATGGCATGATATGCGAGACATGATATGCAATGCATATGCGTGCTCCAGAAGGAAAAGATTGAACCAGGAATCAACTTGGCAAACCAAGTGCGCCTCTGGAAAGATGAGTTGATTTCGGTCGAAATCGATATAAAGATCACCGGAACCGGATGCACGGTTTGGAAATGGCAAACAAAACAATAATGGCACAATTCTGCGACTAACAGCACGATGTCATCTAGAATGCAACAAGAAACTAAGCTACTGCACTCCAACATAGCAACAAAGCATATCGCAGTGATCTGCTCAAGATGCTTGAAAAAAGATGAACACTGAGCTATGGCTAAATCACACAAGAGAAGGTTCAAACAAGCATGGCAAAAGTGCAAAAGATACCAGCATCACAGACTTAGTGAAAATAACAACATGCCAGGAATTAACATCAGGAAGACATGTTTAGAGCAAGCTAACAACATGATACAGGAACTGTTCATAGCAAGAAAAGGCATAGCATGAATCTACTGAATGCATAGAAAAAAGTCTCTTACTGATCAAGAGCCAAAAAGGCATAGAAGATATTATGGCACCCATGTAAACATAGCAAGTTTCGTTAACAGATTCAGACTTAGCAGAAAACTGAGCATGGCATCAACAGCATTATGAAGGCATCTTTGCGAGATCGATTCACTCATCACAAGGCACTGTATGACAATCTAAGCATACTACCAGCAAGAAGACATGTTCATGAAGCTTACCAGTGCAAGAGCAAGTTTATAGCATGCTTGGATCAACTATAACAACCATGGCAAAACTGATTAACATGCAAACAATCTGCCAGGAACATTTTATAGCAAAAGTAGAGCAAGATTAAGTCATGCTAGGACATTCCATAGATGAAAACAGGGGCATGGATGTATAGAGCACAACCATATGTCCAAATCATCCTTAAAGAAGATATACTCAAACAAAGCATGTATCTCTCTGTAGCAACATGAATACATGGCATAAAAATAACAGCAGGGAAATGTCTTAGTGAAATCAGCAATATCACGAGAGCTACTTTGCATGCTTGTGCTAGTCACCACATTGATCAAAAGAATACATGGCATACACCCCTGTAAAGATGGCATGGCATAGCCCAAAACACATGTATAGCTCATGCCCATATGCAGCACACAAAAAATGTAGAAAAAAAGACAAATCCTAATACTCTGCTAAGGATCGGCATCTACCATTTTATAGCACTCTTACAGCAACGATTTGGGCATCAATATGAACTCAAACAAGCATGTCACAATGGAACAAAATGAAGATCACATCATGATGAACATTTTGATATATAGCACGTATAGAACGGAACTACGGACTCAGAGTTATGGCATGATGAACAGGGGCTAAAAACTTAACAGAAAAAGGACTTAGGTTGGGGTCAACCTTGAACATGGATCTGGATCTCGATCTGGAGTTCGCCGGAGTCTTGCCGGAGACGGACGCCGGAGGGGGGAAGAAGAGGGTTGGGCCACCTGCGGAGGGCGGCCGCCACCGGGGCGCGGGGAGGCGAGGCCGGGCGTGGCGGAGGGCGGCACTGGGCGCGGGGAGGCACGGCTGGAGACGGCGGAGGGCGACGCCGGGCACGGGGAGGCGCGGCCGGAGGCTCTCCGGCGACGGGCGGTAGTCGGAGGGCGCGGGGGCGCGCGGGCCTGCGGCGGCGGGGTTCGGGCCCGGGCAGGCTACGGATGGGCCCGGTGGGCCGACGTGGAGGAGACGGTGGCGAGGTGACGTGACAAGCTCCGGTTGGATGGAGGCGGCGGCGCGGACATGTCCGGTGGCGGGACTTTTGTCCGGCGGCAGATAGGGGAAAATGCTAGGGTTTCATCCGGGAATTTGAGGAGGGTGCACATATTTATACCTAGAAGGAGGTAGGAGTGTCCAAAGGAGGTGTAGTTTTCACCCACGCGATCATGATCGAACGGCCGAGAGGATGGAGGGAGTTTGGATGGGTTATTGGGCCACTTTAGACGGGTGTTGGGCTGCAACACCCACGAGGCCTTTACGGTTCCCCGGTTAACCATTGGAGTATCAAACGAACTCCAAATGGCACGAAACTTGACAGGTGCTCTATCGGTGGTGTATCAAGGCCACTTGGCAAATCTCGTTCCATTCCAAGAACGTTTAACACCCGCTCACGAAAAGAGACAAAAGGGGACGCCGGAGGACGTAGGAGTGCGGGGTTGCAAAACGGACAATGGGGAAATGCTCGGATGCGTGAGACGAACACGTATGCAAATGCGATGCACATGATGACATGATATGAAATGCATGACATGGAAAAAAAGCAAATCGAAGACAAAACCCAACCACGAAGGGAAAAATCATAACTTAGAGCCGGAAACGGCAGAGTCGGAATTACAAATATGGTAAGTTACATCCGGGGTGTTACACTTGAGATGGTTAAACAGATGCACCAGAAGTATGTGGTACGTCATTCGGCTTACATAAGTTATATATCCTGCCAGCCCCCAAGTCTTCTGATTATGATAAGATTGAATAATCTGTAGACTTAAAAAAACTTACAAGCATCTATCCTAGACTCCCTCCAAGTCCGGCTTAAAATTCAACCGGATGCTAAAAATATCATAATTTTGTAGTTGTAGTCCCCAAGGGCCGGTTTAATTAGTATGAATGAACCGGTGCTATTAATCACTGTGTAAAAGAGCAGAACTAAACTGCATATCCCCCATGAGTCGGCTGAGACTGTTTAAGGCACACCCGGCTCATCCTTATGATGAGACAAGCAATATGCATTAGCCCCCAAGTGCCATGTTTTGTTGCTTGCAAAGCGCTTGGGACTTTTAGTTATAAAAGTCGTTTCCCTTGTAAAATTGCGTTGATAGACATTAGCCCCCAAGTGCCAAGTGTTGTTGCCTGCAAAGCGCTTGGGACTTATATTGTTGTAATCCGCCATGAAGTATGTTTGATAAATCTGTGATGCCTGCAGGCTGCTACCACTGAATTTGAATCTCAACTGAACGATGCCAAGACCCTGCTGGCGGCTCAGGAAACTGAGACCCAGAAAGCTGAATCAAAATTCCAATTTAGTGTGTCTGAGTCGGAAAAATTGAAAACCAGTTTTACTATGGATAAAAAGGCTTGGGCTGAAGAAAAGACTGCCTTGATACAGCGTGCTGAGAAGGCAGAAGCCGTTCTTCAGGAGGTGACCATGGAGCTCTCCAGTTTAAAACATCATGTGTCTCATATGGTTTCTGCTATCTCTGGTGAGTCGCCTTGTTACTTATCCAAAGTGAGTATTTGTCGTCATAATGTAAGCCACCATTTAACCAATCTGTAACTTACTCAGGTCGCAGGAGCAGTAACCTTAGCCAAGACACACTGGTAAAGCTCAAGGCGGTTTATACTCTTGTTGAGCAATTATACACTAGAGCTCAGCGGACTCTCGCTACTATCGCCCCAACGAATCAAGGACCAAAGTTGTTAAGTGATGTTTTGAAGAAATTATCCATCTTGCCCACCAGACATCAAGAAATCAAACGGTGTTGTGCTAGAGCCGGAGGTGTAACAACCTTGAGCCGTGCCAAAGCATGGGCACCAGAATTAGACCCGCCAGATGTAGCTAGTGGGTATCCTAGCTTAAAGGAAGATGGAACTTCTTTCGATCAGCAAGACATCGCCACCTATGTCAAAGAGATTCATCCTCACGCAACAGTCATCGTTGAAGAGACCAATCTTTCCAAATATCAGCCGGCTTACGATGAGGATAATCAGAAGATGCAGACGCCTGCATACAAAGTGATGGATTTAATTCCGTCGATTCGTAAGCACACTTTCACCCCTGATATTGATCTTTCCAATCTGATTGACGACGAGGTTGAATTCTTCGCCTTGCGTGGCTTTGACTGGTCCAAACCAAACTTCCAGACGATGGAGGAGGAAGAAGGACCGGCAAGGGATGAACCGGAGGCCTCCGTCAGCAAGATCACGAAGAGTGAACCGCCAGGCGGTTGAAAGACTTTAAGTTTTGACAAAAAGCTTGACCTCATGTTGCCTCATGGAGCTATGTAATAGAGTAGTTAAAACTTGAATCGGTCGTGCCATGGTGCATGTTTTCTATTTTTCGTAACACTGATGATCCATCGGTTTAAAGAACCATTCGTTGTATGATATTCTTTGACTTATGCAGATGTGAATTATTATGATCCTGCACACAAAGAAAAAACACAAAGGCCCTGGCGGCTTACCGCCGGGTGGGTCATGATACCCGATGAAAGCCACTGGGGACGAATAGTCTATAACCAGGGCCGGTCTGATAATTGCTAAGAAAACAACATACCTGTGATATATACTTAAACTACTGGCTTATTATCTTCGTGCAATTTAGAGGTGTTAGAGCTATAACTTCAACCATGGTATTCATGACACCTTGGCGATTTAGAGTCTGTCCTCCCGACGGGTTGTATAAACCCAAAGCGTGCTTCCAATGTGAGCCGTAAATAGGGCAGCTGGGCCCGACTTATAAAAAACTGGAAAGCAGGGAAAAACTCAAATATGAATAAGAAATCAAAAGTAATTCAGGGCTTTTGTAGACTGTCAAAGTAAAGTGTCATCTTCAATGAAACTAGTCGGAGCCACTGGATTGTTCGTGCTGCCGTGATCCTGAGTCCAAGTGTGCCCAATCGACATTTGAACCCTAGATAAGTCTGGTCTTGCTCAAAGACTTATGAGGAGTATGCGGGGCCGGAGCAACACTATCATGGGGCGATTTATCCAAGTTTCAAGGAAGGCGGCTTATGAAGCCTGGATCCATGTGACTTTGTAAAACGTACTCTCGCATGACAAGCTGCCGTTTGAACCTTAATCGAGCTCAGATCTTGGTCGAATACGCCATGAAGATTGATTGTTAAGAGTTTGGTGGTTCAATCAGGATGACGTGATGGAGTTGAAGCAGCTGGTGTTACATGTAGGATGACCCAGTCATAGTTTGTTCTCTTCAGTCGAATACGCCTATGTTTGAACAAACTTGGTCAAGAGGGTAGTAATGCTATGTTCTCTTCGGTCGAATACGCCTATGTTTGAATGGGAAGCCCCCAAGTGACATACTTACAAACGTGGCGTTGAGCCGATCAAGAGGTACCGACAGCTATATTCTCTTTGGTGAATACACCTATGTTTGAACAGGAAGCCCACAAGTGACCATATAACCTTTTAGCCTTGCGCCGATCAAGTGGGTACTGACAGCTATGCTCGATGAGCATGAAGCCCCCAAGTGATTATATAAGTTTTGGCATTGCGCCTGATCAAGAGGGTACTAACAGCTATGCTCAATGAGCAGGAAGCCCCCAAGTGATCATATAAGTTTTGTCATTGCGCCTGATCAAGAGGGTACTAACAGCTATGCTCAAAGAGCAGGAAGCCCCCAAGTGATCATCAGGGACCTATGTTTGAGCTGTGCTATGCATCCAACTCTATTTGGTCCTGGAAGTTGTGGGCGTCAAGCCTCTTAAATGATGATAAAGACTTAACTTTGGATAAGTAAAATGACAGAGGCTCTGAATTGTCAGGAGCGCCGGCTTTATTATACTGCTTATAATATATACATCAGATAACTATGTACATCATGAGAGCCAGAGGCTCAAGTATAGTAGGGCCGAAGATGAGCAATGTTCCACGGCTGACGGGTCTCCTCCTTCGATGTGCATGAGTCCTCGTTGTCTCGAATGTCGATAAGGTAGTATGACCCAGTATGTAAATTCTTGCTAACCACAAAAGGTCCTTCCCAAGGTGGTGATAACTTGTGCATATCTGTCTGATCTTGGATGAGCCGGAGCACTAAGTCGCCTTCTTGAAAGGTTCTGGTTTTGACCTGGCGGCTGTGATAACGTCGTATGTCTTGCTGGTAAATCTCCAAACGAGCCGCCGCGAGGTCACGCTCCTCATCCAATAAGTCAAGTGTGTCTTGACGCGCCTTTCCGTTTTCGGCCTCAACATAGGCCGCCACCCGGGGTGAATCGTGACGGATGTCACTAGGGAGAACTGCTTCTGCCCCATAAACCATGAAGAAGAGTGTGTAACCCGTAGAATTGTTGGGGGTCATGTTGATGCTCCATAACACTGAAGGTAACTCCACCGCCCAGCAACCCGGCGTTCTCTATAAAGGAACCATAAGCCGGGGCTTGATACCTCGTAGAATCTCCTGATTTACTCATTTTGCCTACCCATCGGATTGAGGGTGAGCTACAGAGGAAACGTCAAGCCGGATATGCTCCCGTTGACAAAATTCTTCTGTAGCACCTTTAGAAATATTAGTGCCATTCTCTGTTATGATGCTGTGCGAAAAGCTAAAACGGAAAATTACCTTCTTCATGAATTGAACCGCCGTTGCCGCATCACATTTACTAACCGGCTCTGCTTCAATCCAGTTAGTAAACTTATCAACCGCCACCAAGAGGTGGGTCTTCTTATCCTTGGAACTTTTGAAATGCCCAACCATATCAAGCCCCCAAGTTGCAAATGGCCAAGTAATTGGAATCATCCTTAATTCTTGAGCCGGCACATGTGCTCGTCGCGCAAATTTCTGACAGCCATCACATCTGTTTACCAAATCCTCGGCATCAACATGAGCCGTTAGCCAATAAAACCAATGGCGGAAAGCCTTGGCTACCAGAGATTTAGAGCTGACGTGATGACCACAATCTCCTTCATGAATTTCTCGTAAAATCTCACAGGCTTCTTCAAGAGAGATGCAACGTTCAAATCCTCATGTAATGTTGCGATGGTGCAACTCTCCATTGACAATCATCATTGACTTAGACCGCCGGGTTATCTGCCTGGCCAAGACCTCATCCTCTAGCAACTCACCTAGGGTCATGTAAGCCAAATACGGAACCATCCAATCAGGAATAGCCTAGAGAGCCATCACCAATTGTGCTTCTGGGTCAGGAACAGCAAGTTCCTCCTCTGTAAGAACTTTCACAGATGGGTTAAGAAGAATATCCAAAAACGTATTTGGCGGCACCGACTTACGTTGAGATCCTAGCCAGCTTAAAGTATCAGCCGCCTCATTCTTCCGGCGATCAATATGTTCAACTCGGTAACCCTTGAAATGTCCTGCAATGGCATCAACCTCCTGGTGATAAGCCGACATAAGAGGATCCTTGGAATCCCAAGTGTCTAAAACTTGTTCAGCCACCAGATCTGAATCGCCAAAGCACCTCACCCGGCTTAAGCTCATCTCCTTAGCCATCCGAAGACCATGGAGCAAGGCCTCATACTCCTCTATGTTGTTAGTACAAGGGAACATTAATCGGAGAACATAGGAAAACTTGTCACCTCATGGGGAAGTCAAAACAACTCGAGCCCCCGAGCCCTCCAGCTATCTGGATCCATCAAAGTGAATAGTCCAATATATGTTATTCGGCTTTTCCTCAGCCGCCTGCAACTCTGTCCAATCATTGATGAAATCCACCAGTGCTTGGGATTTGATGGTCGTGTGTGGCACATACTTTAAGCCGTGAGGACCGAGCTCAATAGCCCATTTAGCAACCCGGCCTATGGCTTCCCTGTTTTGAATGATATCTCCCAAAGGAGCAAAACTTACCACAGTGATAGGATGACCTTGAAAATATTGCTTGGGCTTCCAGCTTGCCATGAAAACCCCATAAACAAGCTTCTGCCAATGTGGGTACCTCTGTTTAGACCCAATAAGCACCATACTGATATAATAAACTAGCCGTTGAACCGGATATTCCTTGCCTGCCTACTTCCTTTCCACCACAATGGCTACACTGATGGCCCAGCTATTAGCAGCCACATATAACAACAAAGGCTCTTTATCAACAGGGGCCGCAAGCACGGGCGGCTCAGCCAACTGTTTCTTCAGATCCTCAAACACCCGAATAGCAACATCACTCCAAACAAAATGATCTGTCTTTTTCATCATCTGGTAAAGGGGGATGGCCTTCTCACCCAGCCGGCTTATGAACCGACTCAAAGCCGCAATACGACGCGCCAGTCGCTGAACATCATTGACACACGCCGGCTTAGCCAAAGACGTAATGGCTTTGATCTTCTCCGGGTTAGCTTCAATGCCTTTGTTAGAAACCAGAAATCCCAATAGCTTGCCTGCTGGCACACCAAAGACACATTTGGCTAGGTTAATCATCATCTAGTAGACATGGAGATTGTCAAATGTCTCTTTCAAATCATCAATCAAGGTCTGTTTCTCTCTTGACTTCAGCATAATGTCATCTACATAAGCATGTACATTGTGCCCAATCTGATTGTGAAGGCAATTTTGCACACAGCTGATAAGTCGCCTGGGCGCTCTTGAGCCCAAAAGGCATAGACACATAGCAGAAGGCTCCAAACGGAGTAATGAAAGTTGTCTTCTCATGTCCTTAACTGCCATTTTGATCTGATGATAACCAGAATAAGCATCCAAAAAAACTTAAACGCTCAGAACCCATCGTAGCATCAATGATTTGATCAATACGAGGGAGAGCAAATGGATCAGCCGGACAAGACTTGTTTAAGTCCGTGTAATCTACACATATTCACTAGTGTTGTTCTTTTTGAGTACCAGCACCGGATTAGACAACCACTCAGGACGAAAAACTTCAATGATAATGATGCGGAGCATCCATTGATCATCCCCATGTACACTACGACTTCTCCCCAAGCCCCTAGTGCCCACATGTTGAGACCTCAAGCATACGCCAGTGGACACAAGGTGAACTTGCTCCTTTCCGAATCTTCCATTTCCGCACGTAAGACATGGATGCTACCTCAAGCGCGGACCTTATGCATACTCAGGTTCATCCAAGGAGATCATGGAGAGCCTAAGGACCAAGGCCAAGTGTGCACGGGATCAAGGGAAGGAGAGCCAGCTGCTATAGCCCGAACGGTACTACCGCCCACACCAAGCGGTACTACCGCTGATGGCCCACAAGCGGTCTAACCGCTCAACCACCGCCCAACAACCGGCCAAGCTTCTGTGATCGAGCGGTGCAAGGCCGGTGCAGCACCGGTTTATCCCTGTAACAGCCACATGACCGGTACAACCGCCCCAAGCACCGGTACAACCGCTGAGCACATCCGGAAGCACCTCTAGGAACCAGTACCTGAGCGCCCAGCGATACAACTGCCCCATGATCGGTACTACCGCCATGCCTGTGTGCGGTGAAAGGGGTTTCACCGCATGTATCCCCCAACTTACCCCTTGGACTATATATACTTGTCCCTTAGCTCCATATTAGGGTTAGCTTTGGTTTAGCTCATTTTGAGAGATAGAGCTTCGCTCATCCACATCGGATCTAGTCTTCGTGAGAGACCACGGGCTCTTCGGAGAAGATCCCTTTGGATCCAAGACCCCTCTTTAGGGAAGAACATCAAGACCTCCTCACGGAGAAGACCGGTTACCGTGTATCGTTCTATGTATCCAAGGATCTAGCACATGTGTGACTATCTTGCTCGTTTGAGTGTTCCTCTTTGTGCCCCTTTGTGATTTCCCCCTCGTGTTTTCTCCTCGTGTTCTTCGTGTCCTTCGCGGGATCCGCTCCTATCATGAAAGATCGGCCCCTAGGGTTCCTACCCTACATCATCTTGGTATTAGAGCCACGTTGATCACGATTTCGGAGCCTCCCCGTTGTGTTTCTAGCCTAATTTTGTTGTTTTTCGTCCTAATTAGAAAATTCCCCACCAAAAATAGCCCCAATTTTTTTTGTGATTTGTTGGTTTGATGATGTTTTGTTGATTTTGATCCATGGATTTGCTTGGTTTCGACTGGATCAAGCATCTCCCCAAGTTTCCCCACCTTCCTTCCACGAAATCCATCAAATTTTGCCCCCGAATTCATCCATTTCCGCCCCACGTTCATCCCCGATCCAGATCTGAGAATTTTTCCCAACACCAGCGGTACAACCAGCCCCGAGGCGGTACAACCGCTCCCCCATAAGCTGATACTTCTGCCAGCTAATTCTGGAACTCCAGGATGCTCCAGGAGCGGTACAACCGCCCTAGCAAGCGGTACAACCGCCCCTCCTAGTTTCAGCCTCGGCTAATTCACAGTTTTGACCATAACTTTCACATCCGGAGTACGATTTTTGCATTCTTTATCTCGTTGAGTGGCTATTGACATCCTCCATACATCTACATAGGTTCCAACACCTTTTGACACCATCAACTTTTTGGAACATTGGCGTCTTTTCCTAGGGCTTCCACCACATCATCCGCAACACCACCACCGACTGCCGCAACCTAATCAATTTTGTTCCCCATCGCATTAATGGTTGCTTGAGGAGTGATTTGAGTCTCCTAAGGTGTCTAGGCTACTTAGGGACGGTTGCTTCTTCATCAACCACCAACACCACTTCCGCATAGGCTTGACCACTATACACTCCCACCACCCAACTTATCCCAATTTTGTTTGTGTTGTGAGTTGTGTCTCCTAAGGTGTTTCGGCTACTTAGGCACTGTGCTTCCAACTCCGACACCGTGTATAGTCCACCACCTTACCCTTGACTTCCGCATTGCATACTCCACAACCTATCTTTGCCATTCCAAAATACCATTGAGCTTCCACAAAATCACCACCGCATTCCCGCTACCACCATTTGACATTTGACATTCGAGATTTTGAGTTCACGGTTTTTCCGCTTCCTAAGGTGTTTCGGCCACTTAGGGACGAGTCTCCATCATCTTGGTATCTCCATCAAGATCACCGCCACTCATCATCATCGCGGACGGTAACCTCCATATCATCTTGGTTTCGTGGTACCCCTCCATTGTATATTTCCTTGCCATTGCATTGATAACCCTTAGCCCATTTTGCGTTACTTGCCTATCGAGACTAGCCATTTGAATATTGCCGGCAACATTACTTCTGCACATTAGTGATCTACACCATACATTCCATACATACCATATCATTTGATTTTTCATCTCGTGTGCCTCAAGTTTGTTCCCGCATATACACAATAGCTATCTTGGTTTGTGCATTGTGCAAAAGTGGCCATACATAGAAAAAAAGAATAAAGCTTTTAAGCAAAAGAGAAAGAGCAAAGAAGATAGGAAGCAATTGCCATAGCATCATACCACATTGCACATAAGATCATGTTGGATCATACCACCAGAACATCATACATATATAGCATACTTGGGATAGAAGTTCATACATTTTGCATCTTATAGGTTGTGCACAAGTGTTGTATCCGTCTATTGATCAATCGTGCTAGCGTCTCTCTTGAGTTGTGCAACACGAGCGTTTTCCGTGGATTCCACATTTTGTGCTCATCCTTGGTTGCAAGACCCCATTTATCTATCTGTGTGTGTGTTTCCGTGTGCCACATATTGCTATTGGTCTACTTGTTTCACTTGCGAATTTGTGAATCTCTTTCAACATTATTGACTCTTGCTAACATTTTGCATTAATTTTTTGTGCCACTATCCTCACCGAGCTCCACCATAAGCCTTACTTGTGTAGGTGTGAGAAACCGACAAGAATTGGTACCAATTGTGCTATTTCCTTGTCCACATTGGATTGATCATTGATCCACTTTCAACTTCGGTCAAGGTACATTTGGTATTCGTTCCTCTCTTTATACCACTCACATTTTCTCTTGGAGTGATGGATAGGCAAGGCATTTCATCTCCGGTCTTCCACAACAATGACGGCGTGAACAACTACATCACCAAAGCGTCAATCTCCGATCTACAACAACAAATGCAAGGCGCACAATCAAGATTGCGAGAGCGCATCGAGAACCTCTCCATCGACATTCACCACTCCGAAGCAAGGAAAAGGGACTACATCGACAACAAGCTTTCCGCACAAAAGAAGGAGCAAGATGCAAGGATGGAGGAGATTCGGGCCTTGATCAAGTCTACTTCCCCTTCGTCATCTTCAAGGCGGCGGCAAGCACATCGATCCTCTTTGGAGCGCCCAAGCGACACAAGCGCAAGTCGTCCACGTCCACATCTCCATGGCGACCACCATCACGTTCGTGATCCATCTTGTCATGAAGGGCATGGCACCTCCAAGCAACATGTGCACGACGACAACGAACGACATCTACAACGAGCTCAAGTGCGACAACGACACCATCAACAAGAAGATGCTCGAGATGAGCCTACCTACAAGTCCCAACAAGCCCTACTTCACGCCAAGTCCAAACTTCATGACCATAAGAGAAGACCGCGAGAAAAGCACCACCAAGAGCACGCTACGGCTACAATAACCACTTCGGCATCTTCGCCAAGTGCTATCAAGGCATCTTCACCTTCGGACGTACGGCATCTTCGCCTACTTCCCATGAGTTAGCCTACATCGACATCTTCAACTACAAGGCGACCATCTACAAGCGAGGGCGACACTTCCATCTTCGGAAGCCCCTCAAGGAAGATGGCCGATCATGGGAATTTCCCTTCGGTCATGGAGACGAGCTACGAGGTGCCACATCATTTGAGCCTCCAACAACAAGACGGTGACAAGAAGGTCGAGCAAGGAACATCTCCTTCGAGCACGGTGACGAGCACGAACCTCTTCAACAACATGAAGATGACACCCATATTGGACTCATACTCCGAGTCAAGCTATGAGACCGCTCATGAGACCTTATCTTTGGTCTTCGTGGAGAGTGATGATGTGCCATCTTCGGCCTTCATCCACGGCTACAACCACGACATGATTGAGCATGGAGACCTTTTCACCAACATCTCTCCGACAACGACATGTGAGGAGAGCCACCACCACATGAGTGGCATGAGTGACTCCACCATACGTGACATTGAGAGCATTTCCTATGAGAGGATGAGTGTGACCACCACTAGCCCCATACATGAGAGCATGCCACACATCCTATGTGAGGTTGCGAGCCATTTGAGTGACTCCACCAACCATATGAGTGAGAGCATACAAGAGGGAGTGAGTGAGCCACAACACTTAGTGAGTGAGGTAGTTGACACGGCATGTGAGGCCACTATCATTTCTAACGACCTAACCTCTACTCCGAGTGTGTTTTCTTCTTTGGTGCTAGATCTCCTACATGACGACACACCTATCCTCGATGAGTCCATACCTCCAATCGAGATGATGATGGCCATGGTGGACAATGATGCACCCCCCACATGGTTCCTTCAAGATGAAGATGACAACGACTTGGTCCTCGACACCTCACCTACAACACGTGAGCGATGCTCCAAAGGTAACATAGGTGATGGTGCTTCTCTTGTATCACTAATGGACTATTTTTCGAATGATTGGTTGCATGATGTTGACACCTCACCTACAACACATGAGCGATGCTCCAAAGGTAACATAGGTGATGGTGCTTCTCTTGTCTCACTAATGGACTATTTTTCGAATGATTGCTTGCATGATGTTCACACACCTATACCCATGCTTCATGCTAGTCCACTTCTTCATGTCATGACTTACCTATTTATGATAAATATGATGAGGAGCATGTTGATTTGCCTAGTTGTGATGCTATGCTCCATAGGATATCATGTGAAAATTCTTTTGGTCATATCATGTTTGACAATCCATTAACCTAGTGAGTGAGATATCCCATATTGCATCATTTCAATCTCAACATAGTGACTATGCATGCCCCATTCACATAAATCCCATTTGCACTTACGGCATAGATGACGAGATGATGGTCATTGGCTTTTGTTTTTCATGTGATGATATTGCTATGCTTCCTTTACATGATTTGCACAACTAATCTACTATGCCATGCCATGAAAATTATTATGTATCGCATGATTACATCCCTTGTGTGCACCATCTGCATTCCATGAATAACAATGCTATACATATTTCTGGTGATGCATTACACAATTTGAGTCTCCATTATGCTATACATAACAACAAACCTATCATGATGTATGACATGTTTCTATATCATGCATCTCATTTATTTGAGCTTTGGATATTTTGTGATAACCAACACAAGCACGTGCGCATCACGATGGATGATGTGTACATCTACCACGCACACACAAAGTTTCCTTTGTCTTTGTTTTGTGTAGGTAATCATGCACAATCGTCAACCTCTCAATCCCAAGAGTTGACGAAACAAGGTCTTGAGAGAAAAGATGACTTGGGATCCCGTGAACTATCCTTACCACTGTTCCTTTCGCGCAACGAATACGTGCATCTCTCTCACTTGGCTCTCACACGGCTATGGCCTATATACCACTCTCTTGCTCATTTTAACGTGTTCACTTTGCATGTTATGCTTTCTTCTATGCCTTTGCCATGCAATTATGACCCTTGCTTGCATCTACCCATGATTCACAATTATGCTACTCCTATGTGTATTTGCATGCTTGGTGGAGATCCTTGTTGCTATTGCCATGTTTATCATGTGCCTCGAGCTATTGATGCTATTTTTCTCATATCCTCCTTTCATGCTTATGCTATGTCATGTGAATTATTCATGCACACTATTTGCACCCATTACATGCTTGCCATGATTCCTTCTAGTATGTTGCATCTTCGCACTACTAGCTTGCTTGACTTGATCACCATGATTGCTTTCTTTGTCGCCTCACCCATGTTCAACTCTTACTCGCTTTCTTGGGTTGATGACATATACGCTCGTGCCTCTCACATGATACATCTTGTTCATTGTTGCTTGCCTCCAATTGTTGCATATATGCTTATTGATCTTGGAGACTTGGACACCTTACTTGTGATGCATGCTTGTTTGATTAAGCCTATTGTATTTGGTTGTTCTTGCATCATATGCCTCCATACTATGAAATGCTCCCTTGTCCTTTCTTATGATGCGCATGATTCATACACTTGTTGGGTATCTCACCATTCGAATGATAGGTGTTGCATTTGCACTAACCTCATTTGTTTTTCCGAGTGTTTGTCATGTTCTTTCATTTTGAAGGATTCACAAGGTGGCACCATCATGAAACACCTTGGTCATGTAAAGGCGTACATGATGCACAACACCAACAGTTTCGACATCCTCATAATGGTGAACTCATTCCCTTTGAGCCATCCTCAAATATATATATTGGATGGGTCACTCTTTCATTGTTGTTTCCTTCTTCTTTTCTACATGGTACATCTTGCGAACGGAGGAGCGACATTGAAGATTGGCTCTATGGACCGTCACATTGAGGAGCGCTCGGACTTATTGAAACCACCTTCGAACCTCCACTCAAGCCACGACATCGAGCATTGGTACACCAACACCTCCATATTTGTTGATGGTGCTCATACATGTCATGCTCATTGGACATCTCACACACATGACAAATTTGCATCTTATGCATGGATAGACTCATATTATGATTGCCTTGTTGTATCTTGTTTTCCCATGTCATCCATGATATATGAGCTTGTGCATTTCCTTAGCAAATTTGTTGTGATATACCATGATGGCATACTCATACATCATGATCATATTGCCCATCATCAGTTGCATGATCACGTACTCATCTTGAGCATCCATTGCCTTATTCATGCTATTGATAAACCATCCCTCTATGACATCATTTTGCACCATGGTTTCATTGATCATATTCACAACACCTTTGTGTGCGCAATGAATGTTTTTGCTCCCATGAATGCTTTGCATACCATTCCATCTCTTTTGGATAAGCTTCATGCACCTTGTCATGCTCAATCTTGTTGCACGGACTCATTCTTACATGATGGACACTTTGTGTGCTCTAACCATTGTATTTCCGAGTGTAATTTGTGTTTGCTTTTTGCATGTATACCACTCCGGCGACACCTTGGAGTACTTGGATTGCGCAACGTCTTCCACTCCATCCAACTACAAGTACGTCCATGACAACCGTTTCCATGGTGATGAGGTTTTCGATCCGAGGTCAGATCTTTACCAAGGGAGGGGAGATGATGCGGAGCATCCTATGATCATCCCCATGTACACTACGACTTCTCCCCAAGCCCCTAGTGCCCACATGTTGAGACCTCAAGCATACGCCATCGGACACAAGGTGAACTCGCTCCTTTCTGAATCTTCCCTTTCCACACGTAAGACATGGATGCTACCTCAAGCATGGACCTTATGCATACTCAGGTCCATCCGAGGAGATCATGGAGAGCCTAAGGACCAAGGCCGAGTGTGCGCGGGAGCAAGGGAAGGAGAGCCAGCTGCTACAGCCTGAGCGGTACTACCGCTGAAGGCCCACAAGTGGTGCAACCGCTCAACCACCGCCCAACAACTGGCCAAGCTTCTATGATCGAGTGGTGCAAGGCCGGTGCAGCACTAGTTTATCCCTGTAACAGCCACCTGACCGGTACAACCGCCCCAAGCACCGGTACAACCGCTGAGCACATTCGGAAGCACCTCCAGGAACCAGTACCTGAGCGCCCAGTGGTACAACCTCCCCCATGACCGGTACTACTGCCCTGCCTGTGCGCAGTGAAAGGGGTTTCACCCCATGTATCCCCCAACTTACCCCTTGGACTATATATACTTGTCCCTTAGCTCCGTACTAGGGTTAGCGTTTGTTTAGCTCATTTTGAGAGATAGAGCTTCACTCATCCACATCGGATCTAGTCTCCGTGAGAGACCGGGGGCTCTTCGGAGAAGATCCCTTTGGATTCAAGACCCCTCTTTAGGGAAGAACATCAAGACCTCCTCACGGAGAAGACCGGTTACCGTGTATCGTTCTATGTATCCGAGGATCTAGCACATGTGTGACTATCTTGCTGGTTTGAGTGTTCCTCTTTGTGCCCCTCGTGTTTTCTCCTCGTGTCCTTCACGGGATCCGCTCCTATCGTGAAAGATCGGCCCCTAGGGTTCCTACCCTACATCAGATAAACCCGGCCAACAAAACCGGGCCACTTACTCACCAATCGCCTTCCGCCTCTCCTTGTTAAACCGGCGAAGAAACTGCTTGACCGGTTTAAACTTCAGATCAATATTACGAGTGTGCTTAGCGAGTTCCCTCAGTACACCCGGCATGTCAGAAGGCCCCCATGCAAAGATGTTCCGGTTCTCACGGATGAACTCAATGAGCGCGCTTTCCTATTTCGGATCCAGATTAGCGCTGATGCTGAACTGTTTAGATTAGTCTCTCGGGGTGAAGTCAACCATTTTAGTATCGTCCATGGATTTAAACTTCAACGCGGGATCATGCTCTGTGGTTGGCTTCTTCAAGGATAGTCATGTCTCCCGGGTCAACATTGTCTTTGTAAAACTTCAGCTCCTCCGTTGCACAAACTGGTCCAGCATAAGCAGCATCACCTTCCTCACATTCCAGGGCCACCTTGCGACTCCCACGCACTGTGATGGTGCCCTTATAACCTGGCATTTTAAGCTGCAAGTAGACATAACAAGGCCTCGCCATGAACTTAGCATAAGCCGGCGGCCCAAACAGAGCATGATATGGGCTTTTGATCTTGACTACTTCGAAGGTTAATGTCTCAGACCTGGAATCATGCTCATCTCCAAAGGCAACTTCTAACGATATCTTACCCACTGGGTAGGCTGATTTACCTAGCACGACACCATGGAAGACAATATTTGACGGCTTAAGTTTCTTATCTGTTCGTCCCATGCTTCGGAAGGTCTCGTAATATAGGATGTTAATGTTGCTACCTCCATCCATGAGCACCTTAGTAAACTTATAACCCCCAACTTGAGGCGCCACCACCAAAGCCAGATGACCTGGATTATCAACCCGGGGCGGATGATCCTCTTGACTCCATACAATAGGCTGCTCAGACCATCGTAGATAACATGGGACCGCCGGCTCAACTGCGTTCACAACTCTCTTGTGAAGCTTCTGATCCCGTTTACACAAACTAGTGGTGAAAACATGGTACTACCCACTATTCAATTGTTTCGGATTGCTCTGATAACTGGACTGCTACTGCTGTTGATTCCCCTGATTACTCTACTGATTGTAACCACCCTGGTTACCGTGACCTTGAAAACCGGAACTTGAACCGCCGCCTCCATGACCCGGACCATGAGAACCAGACCATGGCCCGCCATTTGGGCCATGGTGGCACTGGATGGATTCCCGAAAGCTTCTCATTATGCTGCAATCCTTCCATGAATGAGTAGCCGGATTACGATCCGTTCCATGTTTTGGACACGGCTGGTTTAACATTGCTTCAAGGTCGAATCCTGCCCTCAAAACCGGCGCCCCCTGCGGTCCCCTACGGCGCTGATTATCATTGTGTGCACCTTTGTTAGCCACAAAGTCATCAGCCTTGCGCTTATCGTAGCCACCCAGACTGGCAGAGTTATACTGTTGTCCCTTCATGCCATTACTCTTCGTTCCCTTTCCCGATCTTTCACCCTCTGAATCGGGGTCCCTAGTACGATCAGAGTCGGCATGCTTAACCAGAGCCGCCATCAGCTCACCCATGTCGCTGCAATGACGCTTGAGCCGCCCAAGCTTCTGCTTGAGTGGAATGAACTGACAATTTTTCTCCAACATCATAACCGCTGAGTCGACGTTGATGTTATCTGAAGAATGTATGATGGTTGAGACCCGTATGTAATGCCCCAGATACAACTTTCCATATTTGTACTCTGACTCTTGCCATTTCTGGCTTTAAGTTATGAGATTCGTGGTTGGGTTTCGTCTTTGTTTTGCATTTTGTCCATGTCATTACATTGAAATGCCCATAACTAAATGTCCATGCATCTATATGAAACATGTTATATATGTAAAATGCTTAGAATTACATCTAGTTTCATAATTTCCAACCTTCATCCATGTTGAAAATGTTTAACTTGTTGTTTGCTTTAATTTGCTTAAATAACATGTTAAAATGGTTTATTTCATAACTTAATAACCGTAGCTCGGTTTTAAGTAAACTTTATACGTAAATGGGGTAGAAAAATGCCTAGTTTAACATGGTGCGGTCATCTTGCATGTTAAACAACTCCAAAATATGGTTTAGGGCAGAACAGTACCAAATTCATAATATGCATATGGGGATTTTCCGGAATTGTTGTTTGTTATTTTTGGCCTCATTTAAATTTGACTAGATAGTTAGTTTACTTATGTTTCACCTCTTGCCTTGTTTAAAAACATTTAATATTGATGAGTACATAACCGAGAGAACTCAATAAGTCATGTGGTGTTTCGTCAATATGCAACTCGTTGCATATTGAGCTCCACTTAATTTGTAGTTTTGTTTGTGCACTTTACCATGCCATGCCTCTTTAAAACCGGACATGCATCATACTTGATTGTGCATCATGCCATGCTTATGTGATGGTTGTTTACTATGATGCTAGGTTCTTTCTGGGTTGCTTCTCTCGTTAGCTTCGGTTCCGTTCCGGAGTTGTGAGGATTCGTTCGACTTCATCTGGTTTTCTTCTTCATGGACTCATTATTCTTCCTTGCGGGATCTCAGACAAGATGACCATACCCTTAAAATCACTTCTATCTTTGCTTGCTAGATGATCGCTCTATTGCTATGTCGCGATACCAACCACTTGCTATATCATGCCTCCCATATTGCCATGTCAAGTCTCTAACCCTCCTTTCCTAGCAAACCGTTGTTTGGCTATGTTACCGCTTTTGCTCAGCCCTCTTATAGCGTTGCTAGTTGAAGGTGAATATGAAGTTTGTTCCATGTTTGGAACATGGAAATTGTTGGGATATCATTATTATATCTTATTTACTTTAATGCATCTATATACTTGGTAAAGGGTGGAAGGCTCGGCCTTATGCCTGGTGTTTTGTTCCACTCTTGCCGCCCTAGTTTCTGTCATACCGGTGTTGTGTTCCTTGATTTTGCGTTCCTTACATGGTTGGGTGTTAAGGGGACCCCTTGATAGTTCGCTTTGACTAAAACTCCTCCAGCAAGGCCCAACCTTGGTTTTACCTTTTGCCTCACCACCACCTACTTTTCCCTTGGGAGTCGCGCTCCCGAGGGTCATCTTTATTTTAACCCCCCCGGGCCAGTGCTTGTCTAAGTGTTGGTCCGAACCGAGTAGACTATGGGGCCACCTTGGGGAAACTTGAGGTTTGGTTTTACTCGTAGGATGTCTCATCCGGTGTTGCCCTGAGAACGAGATATGTGCAGCTCCTACCGGGATGTCGGCGCATTGGGTGGCTTTGCTGGTCTTGTTTTACCATTGTCGAAATGTCTTGTAACCGGGATTCTGAGCCTGATCGGGTCTTCCTGGGAGAAGGAATATCCTTCGTTGACCGTGAGAGCTTGTGATGGGCTAAGTTGGGACACCCTTGCAGGGTTTTGAACCTTCGAAAGCCGTGCCCGCGGTTATGGGCAGATGGGAATTTGTTAATGTCCGGTTGTAGAGAACTTGACACTTAACTAAAATGAATCAACCGCGTGTGTTGCCATGATGGTCTCTTTCCGGCGGAGTCCGGGAAGTGAACACGGTCTTGTGTTATGCTTGAACATAAGTAGCTTCAGGATCACTTCTTGATCACTTATAGTCTCTCGACCGTGCATTGCTTCTCTTGTCGCTCTCATTTGCGTATGTTAGCCACCTTATATGCTTAGTGCTTGCTGCAGCTCCACCTCATTACCCAATCCTACCCATAAGGTTAAATAGTCTTGATCTCACAGGTGTGAGATTGCCGAGTCCTCGTGGCTCACAGATACTTCCAAACAGTTGCAGGTGCCGATGATACCAGTGCAGGTGACACAACCGAGCTCAAGTGGGAGCTCGATGAAGATCGTGTTCATTGTGCTGTTTCATTTTCCAGTTGATCAGTAGTGGAGCCCAGTTGGGACGATCGGGGATCTAGCATTTGGGGTTGTCTTCTTTTATTTTGGTTCCGTTGTCGGACCTTTGATTGTATTCTGGATGATGTATGTTTAACTTGTATTTGTGTGAAGTGGCGATTGTAAGACAACTCTTAATCCCTTTTCTTATTCAGTACATGGGATTGTGTGAAGATTACCCCTCTTGCGACAAACATACCATGCGGCTATGCCTCTAAGTCATGTTCTGACACGTGGGAGATATAGCCGCATTGTGGGTGTTACCAGTTGGTAATCAGAGCCTTCCCCGACTTAGGAGCCCCCTGCTTGATCGAATCGCTGGCGTTGTTGAGTCTAAATTTTTTTGAGTCTTATAGGATTATATATATCGGAGAGTAGGATTCTTATTACTCCTTAGCCCCTTCGTCGCTCTGGTGAGGCCTCGTGACGTAGAGTTTTGACTCTTCTCTCCTCAAATTTCACTAAAAAAATTAGGATCACGCGGGTATCTTGGAATCGTTTCGATGGTTTTGTGACGAGAACATTGTTGTTGGTGCCTCCTGACATTTAGGGGTTGTGGTAGTGTCCCGGGGAGTTGAGCTACGAGGTGTTGTGGTCACAATTTTATCGTTGTAGTTTTGGAATACCTGAGTTCGCCGACATCGAAAATCTCTTTTATGCAGTTGTTGGTGAGATAACCTCGACGCCACCCAGTACTGGGGCGGGAGTTCGGGAGTATTGCCATAACTCGTATAACGGATGCTTTTCGAAGGTTGAGGTACATGATTTCCGAAGGTTTATTGGTTATGTGTTGAAGGATGGATACAGCTGGATGTAGGTATTGTTAGTTTGGGTGAGATATTATGCTTCCCCTGTTTCCCCAACACCTGATTGCATCACCAGAAAGTTTCGGGAGTTTATAAGTGGGAATTCAAGTAGCTCCTAGAATATCTTTCCAACAGACACATGATACAATATGGGATCTATCATATGTTTGTTTCTGGCTTATTTTGTAAGCCAATCCTTGTCTTGTTTTGAGTTGTGGTATTCGAGTTGCTTCGAAGTCAAATGTGGATTCCATACCTTTCCTAAGCGGTGCTCTCATATTTCTATGCGAATACTAATCCTTCATGATAATCAAGATTGTCATGTCAATCCTTTTTCAACCGGCGTGTTTCTCTTCAAGCGGATCTGATCATTTCAACATCTGCAATATCAATTATCAGCTCTTCTCAACGGTGATCATTTATTTCGTCTCAAGTAGCCTTTGTTTTCCCGCCCTCCCACACTTTTTCTTCAAGGACTTAGATTTCTGAATCAAGTATCCATCTTATGGATGTGAAGTCTCTCCATTCTTTTCCGTCAATGTTCTTACCCGGTGGTTCTCATGAAGATGCTCTACAAGTTCATCATTCTTCGTTCTTTTTCTTCTCCGGCGGATTCAAGTCAAGCTTTGTCGATGATATCCCTTCCTCGGTTCAAATGCTTTCTCTTGTCGTTGCACCTCTTAATCATTCACGTCTCGCTATTCATTTGTACCGGAGTGCTGAAGATATCTCGAAGATTGATGTTTCCACTCTGCTTTTGTTCGAGCTCTTTCAAGAATGTTCTTATTCAAGCCATTTAATTCAACCGATGCAATCTTCCTTTAAATTGTTTAACGATGTATCTTTTGAGTGGGCCCTAACCCACAGGTCTTTTCCCAGGATCTCACCTGACTCTTTTAATTTAGCTGGAGTGATTCCCAAATTCTTTTCAAAGTATGACGTAACTATGGGTTATCATCAGTCATATGTCTTTCTCCAAGATCTTTCAAATTCTTTTCACCGTTGGTTCAACATTTCCAATTTTCATTCCGGAGTGCCTCAACAATTCATGGTGGTGTTTCTCATCGTCATTCTCAACACTTGAAGACCGAAGAAGAGTTTCTCTCAAATCTTGGTCCGTTCTCTCGAAGATGCGTAGTTCAAGCTTGATGCCATCCTCTCATAATTGTTTTTAATTGTGAGAATTATTTTCACCTATCCGGAGCAATTCAAGATTCTTTTCAGTTTGATTCTCCGAAGGCATCATTTCGGGTTTATTCATTCTCGGCTTTCAGCTCTCTTTCTCCAAATCTTACTGGTGCATCATTGAAATTTACTCTAATCAGCTCGTGATCTCTTCGTTCTCTCGTGTCTATGATAGAGGGGGAGGCTGTCCCGATCTTTCGATGAGATGATAACTATCGATTTGGTGGAGACGACTTTGACGATCCGACTACAAACGTACACGACGTTGCGCCTTAGCAATCGCTAAACCAACTCCGAGAGGTTATTGACCACGCTGGAGCACGATCAACCTGACCACGAAGGTCTATTCCTGCAAGCAATCGAAGAACGAGCAAGAATATGATAAAGCAATCTGAATATTGCGAATATATATGAAGTATTGATAATGGTGGGGATCCGTAAGCGGTCTTGGTCTGGTCGTTGGACACAAACGAAGTACACGAAGTTGCAATGGCTAACTTTTAACTAAACAAATCCCCCAGTCTAAACGACGCCCTAAGGGCTGTATATATGGAGGAAGAGAGGGGAATTTCGTGGCCCTTGAGGGTGGGGTCTGAAACCAACCCTAACTCTTGTTTCCCCACACATACGGACTCTAAAAATAGCCTATACTTAAGTATTTCGAAATTACATGGGCCTGGCCCATTAATAAGGTGACGCAGCACCTAGAATAGCCTATGGACGAATATTATGAAGTGGCATCTTGTATATTTCGTCCAAGGCTTCATGCACTCCTTATGGCGGCTTCAAAGTCCTGAAATCATCACTTGTAACTCCGTTCTTGATCCCCTTGCGCATGCCATCAACTCCATTCGTGTTCTTGCTCCAATGTTCATCCTTCTCCAAGCTAGGACCTTCATTTGTAAGCAAAACAAATGTATCCAATTTAGGCAGCATCATAATCTCATGAACATTAGAATCATTACCAAGAAACGAAAGTACCTGGTAATTTAATTGGCGTGCGCGAGCTCTAGTAATTGGTCCAGTATATGTAACAGTAGGGGCTGTGGGTGTAACAATGGTATTGATGTCCTCATCAGTCTAAATTCCCTCAAGTATCTTCATTCATTCCCCAATTCTTCTAGGTGTTTTCCTTATCTTTTCTTCGCTCATTTTCAATTCTTAAGGTAGTTCATTCAAGAGTTCTCCTCCTTGGTTATCATATCAATTCATTGGTTCTTTTCAATCCCACCGGTGGTTGTTTGAAGACCTTTCTCATGTTTGCGCTATATCTATCTTAATCGTTTCAACGAGAATAAGGAGGATGCCAAATCCATTGCTTGTCATCAATTTAATTGGTGAAGGATACGCATAACGTAATTCCTATTATTGTTTCATCCAAGTGATCTAATTTCTTCTTTCCGGAGTGGTTCATCATATCACATTCTTGGTTCGAGATGCCTTATCTTTTCTTCCGGAGTTCTAAGTTTCCACTTTATCTCATCGCAAAGCTTCATCCAATCATTGCAAGGCTTCAATCTTTTTATTTTCATCCGTCACTTCTTTTGATCATTCTTTTATTACTAGAGTTCTTCATGGAGGTTGTACTTGTTGGTTCATCAAGGACTTAATCCCTTCTCGAAGCGTTCATCAAGACTCTTTTCAGAGGAGCTCAAGCATTCTTCATCTTGCAATCCAGAGTGCAATTGTTCTCCCTTATCTTTTGAGGTGGTAATATATCATTCTTCATTCACAAGAATGATATATTTAAACCCATCACTTTCTTCCTTGGAGTTATCTTGGTATAGATTTCACCTAAAGCCTTCCTTTGAGAATGTTGCTCCTTTTGGTGATTACCTATGATCCAAGTTTTTTCTTATCACCTCGATGGAAGAAGCATTCTATCTTTTCTAGCTCTGAATCCAAACTGTTGTTTTCGTTAGTGGCAGAATTTCACCTCATAATTTTGTGAAGTTTCCTTTAAGCCCACTACAAGGTTATTCATTTCGTTGTTGGTCTTCCAACAACTCCGTTATAACCTTCTTGGAAGGGTGCTCTCCAAGCTCTTTTGTGGCAAAAGTTGGCATTTTCTTCTTCATTCTTATTCCAATGATCGATATTCTATTCTTTCTCCCGGAGGCTTTGTGATGTTGCTCCATTCTCTCATCATCTCGAGTTGTGAGAATCATGTTCTTTCTTTTGCTTATCCATTTAATCGGAGTGTTCCGCCCTTTGCTCAAGTTCTTTTCACCTTATCAAGTCTTGCATCTCTTTTTAACCGGAGTACTGTCTGAATTTGTTCTTCCTTGTTCCTCTTTCCTAACAGAGTGTTTTTAACTCTGTTCATCTTCGTGGCATTCTTCCTTTCTATTTGTTCAACCTTTCAAGGTTCTTTGGTTTCACTCATTTGTGAAAGAAGCGACTTAGTTTTACCTCTTATCTTCCTCTTCCTTTTCCCTCTGGTGCCATCCTAGATCTCGGGACGAGATCCTCTCGTAGTGGTGGAGTGTTGTAACGCCCTGGATACAACTTTCCATATTCGTACTCCGACTCTTGCCATTTCCGGCTTTAAGTTATGAGATTCGTGGTTGGGTTTCGTCTTTGTTTTGCATTTTGTCCATGTCATTACATTGAAATGCCCATAACTAAATGTCCATGCATCTATATGAAACATGTTATATATGTAAAATGCTTAGAATTACATCTAGTTTCATAATTTCCAACCTTCATCCATGTTTAAAATGTTTAACTTGATGTTTGCTTTAATTTGCTTAAATAACATGTTAAAATGGTTTATTTCAGAACTTAATAACCGTAGCTCGGTTTTAAATAAACTTTATATGTAAATGGGGTAGAAAATGCCACCTCCTTCCGTACAATGCTTCGAAAGGGGCCATCTTCAAATTGTCTTGGTAACTATTGTTGTAAGAGAACTCTGCGTAAGGCAAATTATCTCCCCAACTAGATCCATAATCTAGCGCACAAGCTCTCAACATGTCCTCCAGAATCTGATTGACTCTCTCAGTCTGTCCATCCATCTGCGGGTGAAAAGTTGTACTGAACTCTAGCCTGGTTCCCAAAGTTTCATGTAACTGATTCCAAAAGTTTGAGGAAAACTGGGTTCCTCTATATGATACAATTGTCCTCGTAACTCCATGCAAACATACAATCCTGGTCATGTATATCTTTGCCAACTTAGCACTAGTGTAAGTGGTCTTCACTGGGATGAAATGAGCTACTTTCGTCAAACGATCGACTACAACCCATATCCAGTCATAGCCTGAATGAGTCTTGGGTAATCCCGTGGTAAAATCCATGCCTAGATTATCCCACTTCCATTCGGGTATCGGCAATGGTTGCAGCAATCCTGCTGGCTTCTGATGCTCTGCCTTCACTGTCTGACATACATCACAAACTGCTACATACTCCGAAATATCCTTCTTCATTCTGGTCCACCAAAATCTATCCTTCAGATCCAGGTACATCTTGGTATTTCCTGGGTGAATCAAATATGGTGAGTCATGGGACTCCTGCAAAATCAGCTTCCTGATCTCCTGATCATTTGGTACATATACGCGGTCCTCAAACCATAGGGTATCGTGCTCATCCTCACGAAATCCCTTGGCTTTTCCTTTGCTCATCCTTTCCTTTATCTTGGCCATCTCCTTGTCCATCTTCTGCGCTTCTCTGATCTTATCCATCAAATTAGACTGAATCTCCAAAGCTACTACATAACCTCTCGGAACTATCTCCAAACATAGCTCGCGAAGGTATTCTGCTAACCCTTGGGTAACTCTCCTATCATGAGTGTATTGACATGACTCTTGCAGCTCAACGCATCGTCTACTATGTTAGCCTTTCCGGGATGATAGTGCAACTTCATATCATAATCCTTTATGAGTTCCAACCATCTCCTCTGCCTGAGATTCAACTCCTTCTGCGTGAAGATATACTTCAAACTCTTGTGATCCGTGTATACCTCACAATCGTTTCCGATGAGAAAATGTCTCCAAGTCTTCAACGCATGCACTACGGATGCTAACTCCAAATAATGTGTAGCATAATTTAATTCATGGGGTTTAAGCTATCGTGAGGCATATGAAACAACTCTTCCTTCCTGCATAAGCACTGCTCCAAGTCCTCGACGAGAGGCGTCGCAATACACTTCATAATCCTTGCGTTGATCTGGCAGAATCAACACTGGTGATGTAACCAAACGTTTCTTCAATTCCTGAAAACTAGCCTCACACTCCTCGGTCCATTTTAATTTGGTTTCCTTCTTTAATAACTCCGTCATAGGCTTTGAAATCTTCGAGAAATTCTCAATGAACCTCCGGTAGTATCCTACGTGTCCAAGAAAACTCCAGATCACTCCAACGAACGTGGGTGCCTCAGAATTTGTCACAGTGATGACTTTGTTGGGGTCTACTACTATTCCTTCTCTGGATATAACATGTCCAAGGAATCCAACTTCCTTCAACCAAAACTCACACTTGCTGAACTTGGCGTATAGCTGATGTTCTCTGAGCTTCCCATGTACTAAACGCAAATGCTCCTTATGCTCCTCTTCATTCTTCGAGTGGACCAGAATATCATCAATGAACACCACAACGAACTTATCCAAAAACTCCATAAACACCTTGTTCATCATGTTCATAAAATAAGCAGGTGCGTTAGTCAGGCCAAATGACATAAACGGTATACTCATATAGCCCGTACCTTGTGGTAAAAGTTGTCTTAGGTATATCCTGCTCTTGAATCTTCAACTGGTGGTACCCTGATCGCAGATCGATCTTGGAAAACACCTTAGCTCCTTGAAGCTAATCAAAGAAATCATTTATCATCGACAGTGGGTACTTGTTCTTGATCGTTACTTCATTCAATCCACGATAATCAACAACCATCCTTAAGGATCCATCATTCTTCTCCACTAGAAGTACTTGTGATCCCCAAGGTGACGAACTTGGGCGAATATATCCTTTATCTAGTAACTCCTTAATCTGCTTCTTAATTTCCTCTAAATCCTATGCGGTAATCCTATACAGTCTCTTAGATATTGGCCATGTGCCTGGCAAAAGCTCAATCAAAAATTCAATGTCTCTATCCGGTGGCATGCCTGGCAACTCTTCTGGAAATACATCCGGGAAATCCTTCGCCACTGGTATTCCTCCTGTAGAACTCCTATTAAGGAATTTACTTGAGTCCTAATCGGCACATGCCGGGATACATACTTGATCCTTCTTCCTTCTGGGTTGGTGAGCAAAATCGACTTACTAACACAATCGATGTTTCCTCCACACATCGATAGCCAATCCATACCTAGAATCACATCCAAACCTTGCGACTCTAGAATTATCAGATCTGAGGGGAAAACGTGCCTACCTATGGCCAACGGTATCGAAAAACATCCTTGGCTTGCCATATACTCTGCTCCTAGCGAGCTCACTAACATAGGTGTACTAAGAACTTTGGTGGGCACCTTATACTTATCCACAAATCCCCTTGATATGTATGAATGCGATGCACCAGTATCGAAAAGTAAGACTGCGGTAAAAGACTTAACAAAAAACTTACTTATTACTGCATCTGGCTAGGCTTCAATCTCCTCCATGTTAACGTGGTTCACTTGTCCCCTGTTGAAAGGGTTGGGCTTCTTCCCAGAGCTTCCATTGCCATTTCCATTCTTAGCTTCGGGACATTCATTGGCGTAATGTCTGGTCTTCTGGCACTTGTAGAAAGTAACGTGGCTTAGATCTTTCTTGGCGGGCATTGCTGGGTTGGAACGGTTCTGTTCATTGCTTCCTCCATTACCATTCTTGGAGCCACTGTGGTTGTGAGAACTTCCTCCATTGTGAGTGTGGCCTCCATGGTTATGCACAAGTCCTCCCGAGTTCGGGGTGAAACGGGGTCTCCGCTGAGCTCCAGAATTATACTTCACTTGTCCATACTTCCTCTTGCGGTTATCAATCTGTTGCCGGTTCCTTTCAATCATGAGAGCTCTATCTACCAACTGTTGGTAGTTATTAAAGGTTGCTACCATCAATTGCATGCTCAGCTCTTAATTCAGTCCTTCCAAAAACTTCTCCTGCTTAGCTGCATCCATAGCAACGTCATCTGGGGCATAATGTGCTAGCTTGCTAAAGTCATCCACATACTGGCTAATGGTGCGTCCTCCTTGGCGTAAGTTGCGAAACTCACGCTTCTTTATGGCCATAGCTCCTGCTGATACATGGGCAGTGCGAAAAGCCTTCTGGAACTGGTCCATGTAACAGTGGCTATATGATAGGTGACAGTGTAATTCTCCCACCATGAGGCTGCTGGTCCATCCAATTGGTGCGCGGCAAAACGCACACTCTCAGCATCTGTGCACCCTGTAGTGGTTAACTCCCTTCCAATCCTGCGGAGCCAATCATCTACCACTATCGGCTCGGTGCTACTGGAAAACACCGGTGGCTACAACCTCAGAAAACGGGCGAAATTGTAAACTGGGGTGGTGGTGGGTTGTTGTTGTTGTTGCCTTGGTTCTGAACTAACAACTGCATCAGGGTATTCTGCTGCTGGATCAACTGAGTGAGCTCTGGTGGGAAGGTAAATCTGGGGTCACGTCTCGGCGGCATCTGAGGGTTTAGAGGGAAGAGAATAGAATAGAATGAGGTCTAGTGAGAAAACACTACCCATATGCACATGAGACAAACACAATCATATCACTCAATCAATCAAGCAAGGGCATACAATCGGTCTAGAACTATCATTACAAAGTGCTTGGACTATAATATTTACATGGTGGAGTACTACTACTGATATGGTGATCGACTAGAAATATTTTTTGGTCGAAGACTCCATGATATCTGCTCCAGCTTCATCAACATAGTCATCATCACTATCGTTGGGGTCCGAGTTGGTGTCGTCGATGATGATGTAGTTCTCTGGGCAAGTGGAACCGTCATCTTCTCCTCCTGGCGCAGGGTCTCCCATGAATACCCCTAGCTTCCTTGTCATGTCGTCATTCTTCTCCACTAGTAGGGCGATTTCTTCCTCATAATCTTCGCGACTTGCCTTGAGTTCTTCCTCAAGCCCCGTGATCCTTGTCATTGCCTTGTTCAGATCTTTCATGCCTGTGCACATCTGATTTTCCTGGCGGCGAATATGCTAGTTTAACTCCTGGATGAAAGTGGCAATTGATCTATCCTTCATGGTGCTGATCATCTCCCATTGCTCATCTCGTCTCCCACAAATCTGGTAGATAGTATCCTTGAGATCCTTGTGATAAACTTCTCCAATGCGTCCCATGGTGATGTGGGCTGCCATACTCTTTCCTAGACTCCAGGTTGGCGAATCAAAGGAAAACTCTATGGGCTCAGTGACTGGCGTAATTGTCCTTCCTGGAACTTGAACTTGAATCATCCAGCGCTCCTCTTCTAGTAAAGTGGCATTGTAAGTCCCGGTGAAGCTTGGTATTCCGATGTTCAGGTACTTAGTGACTTCCTTCAAGTGGCGTCCAAAAGGCGTGTCTTCATCCGGTTGTGCAAACTTGTTCCTTGCGTCCACCATCCTAAAGAGTAGAAAATGGAGAGGAGTCAGAAATGAGAAGAGAGTAGTGATCTAGGGTTTTGGTTTAGTGGTCGTGTCCTACAGTCAGTATGTGCTCTGATACCATCTTGTAGCGACCAGACCTCAAACTGTCTGATCTCTGTGCATTAGTGTCATCCCTGGATCGGTAATGCTGACATGCACAATACTTGAGGATTTATAACAGAGTAGCAATCAGACACTTATTACATCGAATGTCTCAAAAGAGAACTTATTACCATAAATATGGCTTAAGGCCATCTAATACGATAACAGCGGGAGGCTTGGAAGATAAAGTGAGTCCATCAACTCCAACGGCATCACTGAGTGAAAGATCATGACCTAAGGCTCCTTACTCGTCGTCTGAAAATTCTGCAACATGATACGTTGCAGCCCGAAACCGGCCAGCACATGGAATATGCTGCCAGTGTAACACAAGAGAGTAATGAACAGAATAATGCTATCACTACATGCATATATGGCTGGTGGAGGCTGTATGGTTAATAGGTTTTGCGAAAAGCCAATTTTTCCCTATTGCAAAGGAATACATTTTATTTAACTACAAAGTTGGTTGAAAACATTGAGAATGGTAAACCCCATCTCAATCCCAATTTAAAAGTAATTAATAACCCAACAAAATTAATTTAGAGTGATGGGATCCACATGATAATCCAAAAACCAGATACTCAAGATGTCCATAACTGGGGACACGGCTAACCATGATTAGTTTGTACACTCTGTAGAGGTTTGTGCACTTTTCCCCACAAGACTCGATCTCCTCTGTTGTATTTCTTGCACTGCATGGTGTTTGAGAAACGGATGACCGAGACACAGTCTTTCCGAAGAGGTCCCCTTAACTAAAAGATAGGCTGGTACACCTACAATCCCCTACATCTGCTAGCCCATCATGGAAAGGTTTCCCACAACTTACTCAACTATGCTATAGCCCATACTGGCATGTGGCTGCACACGGAAGTTTCCAGCATGAATAATCATATGATCCCTTTGAGCCTAGGTGGCGGTCCATAGGAAAATCACACGGTACCCCGGGATTTCCAAAAATACAGGCAATCACTGGATACCCCAGGTGCCTCAATCCACCCAGATGTGTATTAAAGTTGCCACCTTAAGTTGAACCATTAATTAACAATCTAACATCTGTCATGAATACACTCATACCCAATCCACGTATACGAGCATAGCACAGCAGTATAAGCAACGTAGAAGTAACTCCCAGGGTTTGATAAAAAAAACAGGTGAATAGGTACTACCTCTTCTACTTCCCAACCCACAATTTAATCAGATCGTAACCATGCAATTGTTTGAGGATTGATCTAACGCAATAAAACTAGGTAATAAAGAGGTATGATCAAAGTGTTACTTGCCTTGCTGATGATCCGTGAAACCTAGAGACTCGATGTAGCACGCTTCGCACTCCGGGTACTCTATCGCAATCAAATAAGCATATAATAAGCAATCAAGCAAGGGGCACGGGTAAAACTCAAATAAGGGATCAAACCAGAAAGTGCAACTTAAGAACTCCGGTTTGCAAAAAGAATCAAATCAAACGAAGCAACAAAATTCAAACGGCGAAAGAAACAAGCTTCATTTACTAATCTGGACTAAAGTCAAATTTTACAGAAGCAAAAACTTGTTTAATTTGGTTAAACAGAAAGAGGGTTTCGATATGAAACTCTAGGAACTTGAATCGCCTGATTCCGATAAATGAGCGAAAACTTATACTAAAACGAAAATCGGATCAGAAATCGTGATAAAAAATAATCACGGAAAATCCGAGAAAAAGAATAACTGACGAACAGGCTAACGAACGAACGTTCGCTGTCTGCGGCTAACGGACAAAAATCGTTCGTTAAAACGAACGTACGAATGAACGTCCTCTATTTAACTAAAACAAAAAAAACTGAACCGGATCTAAAAAAACGGATCTAGGGTTTTCGTAAAAAACCGTTCGGTTTTCTCGCGAAAACCGAGGCGGCGGCGGCTACCTCCGGCAAAGTCCGGCGAGACGGCGGCGGCGGCTACCTCTGGCGAAGTCCGGCGAGACGGTGGCTACCTCCGGTGAAGTCCGGTGAGGTAGCGCGGGGAGGCGGGTGGCGGCGCGGGGCGCCAACGGCGGCGGCGTACGGCAACGGCGGCAGCGGCGCACGGCGGTGCGACGGGGTTAGGGTTTGCGTCGGGGCGCGGGTGGGCTGCCGGGTGCGGGGCGGGGCGGCGGCTTATAAAAGGGCCGGCCCGAGGTCTCCTGGCCAGGTACGGCCCGAAGTCGGTTTGACCTTTTTTTTAAATAATTCCGACGTGCAGAAAATGAAAGAAAAGAAATACTAAATGGACTCCAAAAATCAAGAAATAAATTTTCCCCGTCCTCTAAAAATAAGCCGGGCAAGGTGAACATTTATTTGGGCCTAAAGTGCAATTTTGGAAAACGCATATTTTTCCTAATTCAAATAAAATAACAATAAAACTCCGAATGAAAATCTTATTTGATTTTAATATTAGATCTTCGATATTTCTTTATTTTGAGGAAGTCATTTTATCCTCTCTCTTTTATTTTTATAAAAGAAATATTCAAAGAGAAAATAATTAAAACCAAACGATCCTCTTTTCAAAATACAAGAAAACTCGAATATGAAAATAATGAAATCCCCAACTCTCTCCGCAGGTCCTTGAGTTGCGTAGAATTTCTAGGATCAAGCCAAAATGCAATAGAGTATGATATGCAATGATGATCTAATGTATAACATTCCAAATTGAAAATTTGGGATGTTACACCGCAGCTGCACTAGAAGTTATAGCCGCAGCAGCTGTCGAGTCAAGAACCAGCTGTGTGCCAGCCATGAAGATAGCCACCCTGTTTGGCGGCTCACGGGGTTCCGGAATGCTGTCGCCACACTTTTAGCTGATGCACTGAATTGATCTCGCCCGTGGACACATCATCAGAGCAGATCTCCGTCTCACCGCTAGAGACAGAGCCTTCCAACTCGGCCCCATGGGTGAACCCAACGAAGATGTGCCTTACGGCTAGCTGATCCGGGGCGGGTCGCGCACGCTGAGCCGTCTCGATGATGTCGGTGCAGATGTCCGGCTCATGGCCCGGCTCGCCGATATTGCCGATGAAGACGTGGATTCCGCCGAAGGGGACCCGGTACCCGTACTCAATTGAGCCGGCCTTGGGGCCCCGGCTTGCATCGTCGATGTAGAGCTTGCCGCGATGACTCTTGGTCATCCAGCCCACAGCGTATCCCTTGAGCCCTTCGAAGCTGCCCTTTAAGAACTCGAAACAACTGTGCGCTGGCCCCACGGTGGGCGCCAACTCTCGTGGAAGTGTCACGGCAGTTGTCCTCATGGAAGGACTTAGTTGTGAAGCCATTGCGATGAGGTTAGCTTAAAGGGGTTAAACGGGACAAAGGACACGGAGAGTTTATACTGGTTCGGGCCCTTGCGGTGAAGGTGAAGGCCTACTCCAGTTGAGGTGGTATTGCTAGGGTTTCGATTACCAGGGAGCAAACACGCTTTTCCTGGCTCTCGATTTGATGTTTCTTGCCCTAAGCCCCTGTCGGGTCATCCCCTTATATACACGGGTTGACGCCCTGCGGCCTACAGAGTCCCGGCCGGCTCATACAACGTGTCTAGCTCGGTGACGTATCTTACAAGCCTTATATTACAAGTCTACTCATACATGGCGGTTTACACTTACGGGCCTTAAGCCGTCTCTGGGCTTGGGCCTCTTACCGGCCTATCTATGAACCACCGTCTGGTATACTCTTGGGCTTCTAGGATGAACCATCATTGTGGTTCACCCGGCCCCTCCTGGGCGGGTCATACCTGATTGTCATATCCCCAACAATATTGTTGTGACGAGAACATTGTTCTTGGTGCCTCCTGACATTTAGGGGCTATGGCAGTGTCCCGGGGAGTTGAGCTCCGATGTGTTGTCGTCACAATTTTATCGTTGCAGTTCCGGTATACCTGAGCTCGCCGACATCGAAAATCTCTTTTATGTAGTTAGTGGTGAGATAACCTCGACGCCACCTAGTACTTGGGAGGGAGTTCAGGAGTATTGCCACAACTTGTATAACGGATGCTTTTCGAAGGTCGAGGTACACGATTTCCGGAGTTTTCTTGGTTATGTGTTGACGGATGCATACAGTTGGAGCGTAGGGCTTGTTAGTTGTGTGATATATATATATATATATATATATATATATATATTGTGCCTCCCTGTATCCCCAACACCAGATTGCATAACTAGAAAGTTTCGAGAGTTAATAGGTGGGAATTCAAGTAGCTCTTAGTTATTCTTCCGGCAGATAATTGGTATGGGATTGGGGGAACCTTACCATTTATTTGTTCTAGTGGTACCTTGTTGTTTCATTCTTCAACCTTTGTCTAAGTTGCTTCTCACCTTAATGGTCGTGTAATGTTAACTTTGGAATGCATCCATTCAATCTTTGTTCGAATGTTTATTATGAAGACTTCTTTTCACATATCTATCCGTTGATTCATCTTGTCTTCCATAGTTCTAACAGATGTGACCTTCTTCAGGAAGGCTCCCCCAACGCGTCTGAATCCAAAACATACCGATGGAGAGCAATCCAACCCTCCACCTCCTCCTCCGCCTCCGGAGGCATGGCAAGTTGTGATGTCGGCCACCAACGCCAATACCCAGATGCTTTTCCAGCTCTTGCAAGAGCGCAACCAAGGCCAAGGCTACCAAGGAAATCAAGGGCAAGGGCAATTAAATAATCAGCCTTAGTTTGCTACCCTCAACCAATTTCTTGCAAATCAGCCAAAGTCTATCAGCTCTTGTGTCGAGGCCATGGACGCTGATGATTGGCTCGTGGACATCAACAAGCATTTTGAATGCAGCAATGTTAGACCTGAGGACTACGTCAAGTTCGCTTGTTTTCAGCTCAAGGACCAAGCAGTAGATTGGTATCAACGGTACAAAGATACTAGAGGGGTCGAGTGATTACCTGGAGTGACTTCTGTTGGGACTTTCGAGCTCATCATATTCCAACAAGTGTTGTCGAGAGCAAGCGTGAGGAATTCGGCAATCTCAAGCAAGGAAGCATGTCTGTGTATCAATACAACATCCAGTTTCAGAAGCTTGCTCGCTTCGCAAGGCAGGACGTTCCTGATGAAAAGAGCATGATCTATCACTTCAGGGGGTGGCCTCAGAGAGGATCTGCAGTTAGCTCTCGTTCTTGTTGAGCCTACTCAGTTCGATCTGTTCTACAACATGGACCTCAAGAAGGAAGCTGCTCAGTTCAAGTGTGAGGCTTCAAAGAAGAGAATCAGGGATGCAGTTCACTTGTCTTCTTCCTCACTAGTGGCAGCTAAGCAACAGAAGTTCTGGCTTCCTCCACCTCCTTCGTTTCGTCAACCTACCAACAGAAGAACTCAGGTGGTCGTGGATCTTCCCACCCACCCAATCCAGGCTATCAACAAGTCTCAGGCTATGAGGATAGGTGGTCCTCCTCCTCCATCTTTTTGTCCGCTTTCAGAGGTCACTTGTCACAGGTGTGGTTTGAAAGGGCATTACTCAAACAAGTGCACCCAGAAGCGCCTTCCACCACCTCCTCTGGTCAGGTCAGCAAGCAATGCATTTGTCAAGCACAATCCCAAGTCTGCAAAGGTGAACATGATGAATGCAGCTCAAGCGGGGGATCACTACAAAAAAATACACTTCCGTGATGATACGTGTTTGTCATAGTAGGTCATGTTTTCTGTCATGCATGTACATCCATGACAATTTTATGACAGAATCAAGATAGTCATACCTGTGCTGTCGTAGAAGTGTTCCATGACACTACCAAAATTATCATCACGGAAGTATCCACTTCCATGACGATAAATCGTGCGTCATAGAAGTGTTTTCGTCAAGGGTGATCGACACGTGACATCCACCGTAATAGGTCGCCGTTAAGCTATCGGGTTTTTTGATCCGATAACCCGTTAACAGCCCGGACCAATGGTGATTTTCCACGTGTAAAATTCTCATTGGCTAGAGGATGCACGTGTTGGCTCACCATTGGGACAGATTTCATCCACTCATTGGACAGGAGGCGCCTATGATATGTCGACACATGGAACGACCCAACAGAGGCCCGTTCTGGTGAAAAGGCCGGCCCGTTTGACTTGGTCAAAAGGTAACAGGCCGGCCTAGGGAAAGTCTATTATCGGTCTGTTCGTATATCGCCCATTTATGGCCCGCGAACTCCCGGACCGTTACGACCTATCGGAATTAAGCCAAGTAGCTTCATCTGGGCCCTCCAATATGATTCCAGCCCATTGTTACTTCCGGCCCATGTATGGCCCAAGATGTCTTTCGGCCCATGTGAAGCCCTTCGTAACTCTAGGCCCAATAAAGGCCCGAGATGAAACTGGCCCATAATGAATAATGTATCAATTTATACCCATTAACGGCCCATTATTTCACCGGCCATTTCCAGCCCGTGTTAACTTTCGGCCTTCCAAGGGCCCATTTATTCTTGGGGTCATTTCTAGAATTCGGTTAGTTACGATCCGTTACTGGCTTGTTTCGTATGTGGGCCAAATTCAGCCCGTGTTTTCATTGGGCCCGTTTGTGGCCCGTTAACCCGTTAGGCTGTTTTCATAGCATTATCAAGCACGACCTATTAACGGACCGTTATGGTCCACGAATAGTACGGCCCATGTTTGGCGAAATGATTATACGCTCCTTAGAAGGTCCATCGATCCTATGGCCCGTAGAAGACCAATGGACCCTATGGCCCGTAGAAGGCCCATGGATCATAAGGCCCGTAGAAAGTCCGTGGATCCTATGGCCCGTAGAAGGCCCAAGGATACTATGGCCCGCAGGAGGCCCATGGTTACAACAGTACATGTGTTGCCATGATTATTATGGCCTTGTTACCAAAAATAGGTTATTTTGGCCACTAGAAAAATGCAGAACAAGAACTGCAGTGACTACAATCAAACAACTAAACAAGACAATAAGTAAATAAATAAGCAAGCAACTAACGCTAGCCTATTACGGCTATCACACATATTACATCCAGTGGGCATCAAAGTTCGCCACCAGTGCAAATATAGGGAACAAAGCAACATATATATACACTGGTCGTCAAAATTGGCCACCAGGGCAAATAAACGCGGCAGCAAAACAAGAGGACAACTGAAACAACTTCAGAAGAGCTCAAGAAATGTTATCCTGGGTATCCACCATGCTAGAAGTAAGTTCAGCAAGCTTATTAGCTTTGTCCTGTTTGGCGCTAAAATCCTCCAATGCTTGCTGTTGCACCAGAAAGTATGCATCTGAATGCTCCAGGGACTTCCACAGTCCTTCTGCTTCTTGTCACGGCACAGCTGATCGATGTATTTCAGCTTGTAGTTGAGACTCAAGAAACCGAACTAATTCAAACAGTGAGTTTGAATAGCTTGTGCAAGTAGTAGTGGCCAGTAACTCGAACACTAAACCAAGACAGGACTTTCGGGTTGTCTCACTGTCTTCAAGATAGTCTTCCTTAGCTATTTTATTAGCTTTTTTGGAGACCAACAAGGATATCTCACTATCCTGAACCTTATCTGCATTACTTCCTTTACCATTGCTTAATAAGGCACTCTTCCCCAATATTCTGTCAGCATTCTAAAAGACGAAACAAGGAGACACATAACAGGTTTAGCATGTACTAGTATATGAAACTCATTTCGGTGAACCAGTTCATTAGAAAGGTGGACATGATTAAACTACTAAGTCTTATATTGCCAAGTACTAGTACATAATAAATGCATCAAACAAAAATATATCTATGTCCTATGGTCACTTCATTGTCTTGCCAAATCAAAATAGAGACACGGTTCAAATCATATCAGTTCAAGACAAAGTAGCAGTGAAAGAATACAAAGTGTGGGAAACTACATGGCACAACAAGATTTCAGATGGGTACGGCGGGTCTACATCTACAATAACACTATTGGCTCTGTTGTGATGCTAGTAATGTGCATGATATGAGAAGTCAACTGTATACACAATTGAAATTGAAATCAACAGAGCTATTGACAAGAGAAAACCTGTTAAAGAAACATGCGTGAACATACCGGCTGTGCCAATGGAGTTTCGGTTGGATCCTTCAATTTAAAAATAAGTTTGTATAAGTAAATACAATGATACAAGAGCAAGGCGATATGCATGATAGCAATGGAATCTTAAATTAGAATAGTTGTTCGTCAGGTTTAAGCACTTGTTCTACATGAATAGAGTACAGTAAGACACAAGAATACAATACTTAAAAAATGAGCTCATAGACCTTACCACATTCTTGGTTCGGGAACAGTACAGAACAAGGCGTTCCCAGTCATCGTCCAGTAAATGTGTCTCAGGAGAACATAAGGGTTGATGAGTTTCTTTGCTAGTGAAGTACGTTTTCTTTAGGTAATTCCGATACTGCCACCAAGCATTATTGAAGATAGCAGAGGTATTAGCAGAGGTTACCTCATCATGACTTTCCAAATCGGTCCTTCTCTATAGAGAAAAATGGGAAAATTTGTTGTATTATAACCATCATGGAGGTAGAATGTATGGGAAAAAGAAAAGTAATTTCCATGAATAACATTACTTACACATAACTCCTGGAGAAACACCTGCAACTGGCATTTTTCTTCATCTTCAGTATAATATTTCCAACATGGGAAGATACGCACATAGGATTTAACAACATCAAATGCAATAGATGCTAAACTACGACTGGCTGGTTGTGCTTCCTCCACAGGAAAAGACGTACTAACTGGTGGAGTTGGGGTTCGCCGTGGTAGTACTAGCCCTTTGGGCACTGGAGCTGCCTTACTAACTGCTCTTGTTTGGGAGCTCTGTGGTGGACATGGTGCTGTGCCAATAGGAACTGGGTTACTATCTGCTGGGGTTGAGGTTAGATTGGGTGAAGCTGGTTCTCTGAACATCGCAGTAGGGGTACAATATCCGAGAGTCTGGGTTATGTGTGGTAGGGCTGGTTCCCATGCATGTACAACCGGGGTGCTATCTCCACCAAGCGGTAGCACTGTTTCATTTGAAGACCGTGTTTTCACTCCGCTAGATACTGCCATCACCCACTCCAATTCCAATGGCTGATAAACAGGAAACATAGTTGAATGTACAGACACTGTATGAGAGAAAGATGCAATAGATAGGGTGGAAAAAAGAGGGCATGAAATAGTTGACATGTATATTATTTAACTAAAATGGATAGCATGACATAGCACTACAAGAAATATGGCAACTTGTGACCTTGACTATTGGTCACTGAAAGGTCATTGTTTTTTATTTGCGATCTTTGTGACCAAAAACAGATGGTCAAAAGCTGGCGGTCGTAAACTGAAATTAACGACCTTCTCTGTGAGAAGGTCATGGAATTCCATGACCAAAACAAAAGGTTATTGATTCTATGACCTTCTGTTTTGGTCGCTAGCTTTCTGCCTAGGCCACGTCGGATCCGACGTGGCAATCTGACGTGGCAAAATTGCGACCAATTGAGAAGGTCGTTGATAAGATTCAGCCCAGTCCAATTCGACGCTTTACATGGGCCGAGCCCACTAATACAGCCTTTTTACTATATATTTTTCTGTTAATTTTCCCTAGCTACATGGGCCTAGCCCAACAATTTGGCCTTTTTTATTTTGGGTCATGGCCTTTTTGCGGACCATTTCATTAAGCCTATTTTTCTGGTTTTTCAAAAATGCACAAGGTTCTGATCCACTATAGTCTGGGTCGCAGCATTTTTAGAGCCCAAATATTATTTTGTCAAGTAGAACATTTGGTGTTTTTCATTCACAGACTTCAATTTACACATTTGAACAACAAAATATCAATAAATCTGTCAATTAAATGATTAAATCTAGAGAACATCCAGTCAAATACTCACAAGAGCAAATACACGTATGCACGTCCAACTTCCACATACAATCAAAAACAGATACACAAGGGTGGCACATCGCCAGCTTAATTCCTACAAGGCCGCGGTGGTGGGTATCTACGATGTGCAGGAGAAACGTTCAGGACCTCCTCTTCCTCTTCTTGTCACCTGCGTTCTTGAGCTGCAAGAGGACACAACACCATTAAGCACAGTTGGTCAGACCATATTGACACGAATCACAAATGTTGGCACCTAGTGTATACTATGTAAGTGCTGCTATATTTTCACTAGCAAAACCATCACTACTGTGCATGCATGCTTGGTTTATAAGCTTCATCCATATGGTTGGCACCATCACTGCATATTGTTGCTACCGATGTACACAAGTGTGCACATACACAGCATGCTGCATGCATACGTGCGCGTGCCAGTATAAATCTGCATCTCGATGCTTTTCATTGCTGATCAAGATATTGTAATATTTTAATAATCCACTGCATGCGCCACATAGCTACTCCTACCTAGGTAGCTATACATAGATGTACTAGCAGCCAGCCCAAAGGCTGAGTTGACCAGCAATTCAACATACACTAGCTAGCCATCAAGCTACTGCTATCAAGCTACTGCTATGACCTATCCTTGCAGCAGCAACGACTTTTGTTTGTCAAGCATGTAAAGAAATGCATGCATCTCTAGTAAATATAAATGTAGGCATGCTGCCATTGGCCTGGATCACACTAGAAGAACAATGCTCGCAGCGACCAGCAGATAGATCGACCTAGGTGTGCGCTTCTTTCCAGTCGCCAATTCTAACTGCGATCGACTTGCAAGCTTTACCTACGTGGTCACCATGCAGTAATGGCATGCGCACCAAAAGGAAGAGAAGAAACCAAGCATACAGTTTCATGTCGAAGGACCGACATGCCAGAAGAGATCAGGCAACCGAGGTACAGGTACTACCTGCGCTTGGTGATGATGGCGGCGCCGGAGAAGCACCCTAAAGCGATGGCAGTTCCGACAAACCCTGTCACGAGGATGCTGGTCGCACAAGAGCAACATGCAAGTTATGTCAGTCAACATAAATAGCAAGGATGAGAAACAAATGTGAGCATTGAGCAACAACAAACTAGAACTGTAGGTACATAAATAGCAAGCTATTGTCCAAGTAACAAAACAATCAATCGTACCAATTTTGTAGAACTGTAGGTACACAAATTCAGAACCACCAAAAAAATGAAGGCCTAAAAAGTCCATGAGCAGGCCAAAGTTCAATAAAAATAACCCAGACACAGGGTCCAAACCCCACCGTGAAGGGCCCAGGTACAAACTGTCAATATAGGTAGCATCAATTAAAATACTATAATGATAGCGGCCCATCCAAACAGCAGACAATGTTGGAAAAAGGAGGGTCTGAGGAGAACAATAGACTAATCCAGAAGCAGAATTTGGCACCTACACAACCTAACTAATAATGCTTGCAAGAACAACTAGACAATGATGGATAAGGACATATAATCTGCAGATATCCAATAATCCAATCACAGGCATTCACAAACAGTACATGTCACACTCCCATGACATATGGTTTTGTTACCACAGGGTTTCCTCATAAACTATTCTCTACAAGACAGGGACATTTGCAGCAACAATAAAAGCAAATTCGTGTTTACCTTGGGTCAAAGTCTATGGGGAGCTCAATCAGAGGTCCAACATAAGCCCCATCCAGGAGGGCTCACATAGCTCTTTATGCTGTATCAGAATTAACACATATTTTAGATGACAGAAATAGAATCCTGAACACACCAGTAATAATCGACTTCTGACTAACAACGGCAAACATATTCATGCACAAGCAATTTTATAGCAGGATGAAAAATCTATGTGCAGAATTCATGAATGAAATTATACTAGTAGCACAAAGGACCCTCACAGACATTTGTAATAGTATGCAAAGGTAAATAGAGTTCCAAGCAGACAATGTATTCCAGTTATTAAACAGATGCTCACCAAGATAATCAGTACAGTGGTGAACCAAACACTGTAATAATCCAAAGCCGATACTAATATGCAGCAGGAACCTCCCTACTTTTGTGATATAAAACTAATATCAGACCAATTTTGTACCAAGTTGTACATAATCAGTGACGTACAGCATGGGAATGTCCAACAGTTAGTTGTTAAAAATGTTCAACAACCTTTTAGTTAACTATAAGAGGGCTTGTAAGCTTTCCAAACTATTAATTGACACAACCCAAAATTGTATAACGAGATCACATTTTTATTATATGACAAAAAGTTAACTAAGGCCAACAAAATAGTAAGGATCAGTGAAATATTAACATTGACACGTTTACATATTGTGGATGTGGACCTCGACATCATCAAGGAGCAGGGGTTAATAATGGACAGGTTTAATCTAGACATCTACTAGTTAAATCAACTTGATTAGCATCCGAGCTCTATACTGTTTACCACTCACTCAGACTCAGCGGCACCTACTTACCAGTCCTAAATTGACAAGAGAATGCAGTTGGATTTGCTGTGGAGCATGTGTGTGTAATACGTACTAGTAACGAAATGAACTGTCGATTGGAAAATTCCCCGTCGACGGGTGAGAGCTGAGAAGATGATTTTGCATGGGAGGGAGTGGAGTGGTGAAAAGTGTATAGTGTTGGTCATATTTCTGGCTTTGGCATAGCAGAACACAAACTAAATAAAAATGACTTAGTTCACCCACTTGAATAAGAATAGCAAGTCATGAAACTACTAGCGCCAACACACAGATAATGTGTATAGAAATGGTAGCTAGAAACTGACCCAGTACCACGTGAATGATATTTATAGATGATTCATGAAACGAATATGCCCCCCTGAATACTTATTAATAGGACTTAAAAGTGTATAAGAATTCACCTTCTATTACTCCCTCCGTCCCATAATGTAAGTCATTTTTGCAAGTAATGTTAGCTTGCACAAACGTCTTATATTGTCGGATGGAGGGAGAATGTGACAAGAAGGTAACTAACGCCAACAGAGCAACAAGGACTAGTGCAATATTAACATTGACACATTTTATATCCCATGGAGATAAACACCATCAAGAAACATGGGTTAGTTAATAATGGACAGGTTTTAACTAGTTAAATCAGCGTCCAAACTCTATACTGGGTTCCACTTGGACGGTGTTGGCGCCAGCCGGCGGCGCTTGGTCCAGCAGGGGCAGCAGCAACACATGCAGAGGCACCAGCCGCTGGCATAGGCGGCGAGGATGACCTGGTTGATGAACACCAGGAACACCCCCAGGATGCCGAGATCCGTCGCCGGCGGGCTCCGGTACATGCAGTTCGTCCCGTTGTACCGCACAGACTAACATATACTTAGTTAGCACAGATCTATCGAATTGATGAAAAGAGAATTGTGATGTTCGATCTTGGATCCATGCCTCGGAGCTGTAGTTGTTGGCGACGAAGACGAGGGTGACCGCGACGGAGCCCAGAAAGCCCAGGACCATGCACACCAGCACCGCATCTTTCTCCATGTTGCCCGTTCTCCTTTTTCTTCTGGATGAACTATTAGCAGTTAGAATCACATTGGACTGTTTTACACAGATGTATAAAAACAGGGTCTTATAAATGTGCAAAAGGTCTTATAAATGCTTGTCATGTACAGGGCACAAAATTTGTATTCCGAAAAGTTGTTGACTGAATCGTACCTTGTCGACCTCGTGCATTGAACTATAGAAGTCAAGCTTGGCCGAGCTCTATTTCTACTTTTGTACAGAATTTTTGGGCATTTGTATAGACACCTTATTCCATCAGTTAAGTGACTCACCGAACACTTGCTTGTACCCCTAACAGGACATAACTGAATTTTCCATGTCCCCCTAACAGGACATAACTGAAAGAGCCCTTGCAAGATTAATGTCCACATCATGGTGAAAGCCAGGCAAAGCTACCGTACGCATAGTGATTACCTTAACAAGAGGTCATATAGCAACAAGTAAAACACAGATGATCCCCTGAACATCAAACAATCCTCAGGTGTTGTTGTTCTATACACCCAACCTACAACAGCAGTAGTTCTACCAGATGGAGTCAGTTGTCTCACCTAGAGAAGCTCACCCGGAGCGAAGTTGAGGAGGGCTGGGGAAGGAGCAGCTGGATGCAGGTCGGGGACGTTGTCGAGGAAAGACGCAGGCAGAAGGAGCAGCACAACCGGCCTTGAGGTCCAGCGCGTCGACGACCTGCCTGTCGTCGGGTGCCCTTGCGGAGATGCTAGAGGAGGAGGCTGGTGAAGCAGCAAACGACCGGGATCGACTGCTAGGGTGGAGTACAACAAACATGGCCGTCCCCTCCTCCGAGGAGACGATGGATCCCTCCCTACAGCGCGAGGTGGACGACGGCCTTCCGAGGATCCAGCTCGACGGAGCGGCGCGCAATGAAGCACGCGCGCGGTGGCGAGCCAGCCGACCGCGACGCCGAGGCTGCAGGGCGGCGGTGCATCTGTCGACAGTGAGATTCGGCAGTGCCCTGGATCTCCTGCGGGAGGTGCAGAACGATGGGCTGCGCGCGGATCTGGCGTCGTCGGGCTCGGATGAATGGGCGGCGAGATAGGAGGATAGGAGGGACGATGGGCGGCACGCGCTCGGAAGGAGTGGTGCTGGTGGCGGCGCGAGGGAGAGGTGGCGGCGGCGATCTGGAAGGGGAGGAGGAGACTCTCGCTCGCTCTCTCTCTCCACGCATGGCTGGGTGGGTGGGACACAACGCGTGGGTGGGTTGGTGGATGGATGGATGTGGGATGAAAAGATGGATGGATGGATGTGTGCCATGTCAACGATCCATGGCACATATGTTTCCACCAATATTAATTAAGCTTATGCAATTGGTTTTTTTTCTTTTGTTTCTCTTACATATTTTCTCACTAATGTAAATAACCTATCCAATATTAATTGCAAAAGGGCACCACTTCATTTTTGAAAAACATTATACCATATTGACTAACTCGGGGAGGTTTTGTTGCAACTCCGGCGACCCCTGACAATATTACATCACAACACTGGCGGCCTGACAATGCTTCATTGCAACTCGGTCGGTCCCGACAATGTTGGATCACAACACCGGCAGTCCGCGGCGATGCTATGTTGCATTACCGGTGACTATTGCAGCACCACCTTCTGCTGCAACCCCCGGCGGCCTTGCGACACCATTGTCGTGTGCATGACCGGTGGCCACTACCCGGCAGCCTGCGGCGCCACGCATCACTGCCCCACACCATGAGCTTCAACGCCCCTCACATCAACAAATCTTCACCACCGTCGACGAACCGCAGCCATCACAGCTGTGGCATCTTCGCCGACCGGGGGGAGAGGGCACAGACTTAGGAGAGGTTATGATGGACAGAGGACATGAAGGTTGCAGAGGGGAATAGAGAGAGAGGAGCAAGATTATCCCCCGATTCAAAAGGACGAAGAGGACAAATAACAAACCTGGACTACGATAACTATCTTAAAAAAGTGTTCACGGCTTAAATGTCTGATGTTATGGCCACATTCATGGCATGGTTTGTTCAGATGATCTCAAATTTTGCACAAGTATGCATCTTGAAATTCCGAACAATGTTTCCTAAGGGAGTTTTCATTTTCTTTGCACGGAAAATTCATTTCCATTTTCCGAGTGCCCGTAATGAGTTTTTTTTGTGAAGGACCTACCATATATTTGTTGCAAAATTGAACGAAATAAATATTAGAAAATACTAGGCCATAATTAATTCACAATTGAGCAAATGGTTGGGTGTCAAAAGTTTTTATCCACCTCTCGTGAAAAAGACAAATTTCTGCCGATTCAATTGAAAGCGGGTCAAATTTGAACTGCAACTACCTCATAGTTTGCTCTTTATTTTTTCAAACAATCATTTCTAGGTACATAAGTATCTATTTAATCAGAGAAACATCAAAACCTTTCCAAGATTCAACAACTAGCTAGGAACGGTCAAACCCGCCGTTTTGATCGCATTTCGAAATGGGCATAAAAAATTCAAAAAAAATAAAATAATTGGAAAACCTTCGCATTGTGTCTTATATGTGACCAAGTTTCCAGGAAAAATAATAAACTTATAATACGGCAATTATTTTTAAAAAGTGTTCTCAGAAATGAGCTATCATGTGTGAAGATTCAGGGTTTTCAAGCCAAATGATCAATCTTATGGCCACATTCATGGCATAGTTTGTTCAAATGATCTCATATTGTGCACAAGGGTACATCTTGGAATTCCAAACTATGTTGCCTACGGGAGTTTTCATTTTCTTTGCACGGAAATTTCATTTTCCATTTTTTGAGTGCCCGAAATGAGTTTTTTTAAAGACCTACCATATATTTGTTGCAAAATTGTACCAAATCATTTTTCTAAAATACTAGGCCATATTTAATGCACAATTGACCAAATGGCCGGGTGTAAAAAGATTTGATCCACATCTCGTGAAAAAGACAAATTTCTGCCGATTTAGTTCGAAGCGGGTCAAATTGGAACTGCAGCTGCCTTGTAGTTTGCCCTTTATTTTTCTAAAAATAATTTCTAGGTACAAAAGTATCTATTTAATCATAGAAACATCAAAAAAATTCCAAGATTCAACCACTAGCTAGGAACGGTCAAGCCCGCTGTTTTGACCGCATTTTGAAACTGGCATAAAAAATTCAAAAAAAATCAAAAAATTGGAAAACCTTCGCGTTGTGTCATCATATGTGACCAAGTTTCTAGGAAAAATAATAAACTTGTAATATGGCAATTATTTTAAAAAAGTGTTCTCAGAAATGAGCAATCATGCGTGAAGATTCATGGCTTTCAAGCCAAATGATCAATCTTATGGCCACATTCATGGCATAGTTTGTTCAAATGATCTCATATTGTGCACAAGGGTACATCTTGGAATTCCAAACTATGTTGCCTACGGGAGTTTTCATTTTCTTTGCACGGAAATTTCATTTTCCATTTTCCGAGTGCCCGAAATGAATTTTTTTTGTGAAGGATCTACCATATATTTGTTGCAAAATTGGACCAAATAAATTTTATAAAATACTAGGCCATGTTCAATGCACAATTGACAAAATGGCTGGGTGTAAAAAGTTTTTATCCACCTCTGGTGAAAAAGACAAATTGCAGCCGATTCAGTAGGAAGCGGGTCAAATTTGAACTGCAGCTGCCTTATAGTTTGCTCTTTATTTTTTACAAAAATTATTTCTAGGTACATAACTATCTATTTAAGCATAAATACATGGTTTGGTGGTGATACGTTGAGGTTTGGATGGTGGCCCAGGACCCCAACTCCAAAGCGCGTAGACTCGCATGCCCGTCGCGTGGTCACCACGTGACCGTGGCGTTGCCGTGCGTTATGGGAAGCCTAGGCATGTCTAGTAGGTTTTCCAATCCACAAGTAGATGCTTGGAAGAAAATAACAACAGAAGAATCTCACGAGGAGACCGAACTATGATCAAATATGAATTAGCAGCCAAGTGTTTGATTAGCGGTACGGGAAATTCACAAGGCCAATGGGCCTGAGTTTTGGGTGAGGATGATCATCTACTAGGGAGACTGTCTTGGCAATTTTTAGCTCAAATGGAGGAGTTTGTATGGCACTTGCTTTGCAAAGTACCACATCGGGTAGAAATATGGATGTTGAAGCTGGGCTCAAATGGATAAGTGGATTGAGCTGAAATTTTGTGGAGTATGGTAATTTTGGCATAGTAAATCACTTTAAAAAGTTTATACCATTTGCATAATCCTAGCTTGTACCTCCTTCACAAAGCTTCTCTCTGAATAGAAACTTTAGAAATTTGTTGAGGAAGATTTAATAGGCCAATGGAGCTGAATATTGGAATGTGGCAATGATTTGTATATGTAAGATGGCACAAAAAGTTTGAGGAAAATAGGAGGTGTCTAGATAGCACTTGCTTTGCGATGTGCCAATTTGGACAGAAAATGGAAATTGAAGCTGGGCTTACACAGATGATTGGATTATGCTGAAATTTGGTGTAGGGAGTTTCTACAGTCAGGGTAATGTCCTGGTAAATATTCAACAATTATAAAGCAACATAAAATATAGTTGCTTCAAAACTGAAAATATTACCAGAAACAAAGCTTCGATGGTGAGCTCACATGTATTGTTAGATAGTGCTAAACTTTTGTATAGAGCTATGACTTCGGCATATAGAACATGTGGCAAAAATTTAACTCATTACGATATTCCTATCTTGTACTTCCTTCACAAAGGTTCTAGGTGAATAGAAACTTTGGAAATTTGCCGAGCAAGATTTACTAGGAAAAAAGAGTTGAATATTGGCATGTGGAAATGATTTTGGTATGGAAGATTGACCAAAAAGTTTGAGGGCAATAGGAGTGGTATAGATAGCACTTGCTTTGCAATGTGCTAATCTGGACAGAAAATAAAAATTGAAGCTGGGCTCACATAGATGATTTGATTGAGTTGCAATTTGGAGCAGGGTGATAATTTGGGCATATGAAGACACTGTATAAATTTCATTCCATTTGGATCTGCATACATAGTACTTCCTTCACAATGCTTCTAGGTGGACAAAAACTTTGGAAATTTGCCGAGGAAGATTTACAGGGAAAATGGAGTGGAATTTTGTCCTGAGGCAATGGTTTGGATAGGAAAGAGTGCCCAAAATTTTTGAGGGCAATCAAGAATATAAAAATAGCACTTCCTTCACAAAGTGCTATTTTGAACAGCATAGGAAAATGAATATTGTTGAATTATATTTTAACTAGGCGAGTAAGGTTTTTGACATATTTGACGAAGATATGATCCAAAGAATTTATGAGAATTTTTTCAGAATTTTGGGACTAACAGAAATATAGGTTGCTTCACAACTTAGGGCAAAAATTGACACATGGACATGACACATAGGCAAAATTGATGAGGTGGCGCTTAGTCATAGCAATCCACCACAACTTACAAGGTTATGACCATCTATATTGGTCATGACCAGCTAGAAATAAGGCAGCGGATTAGTGCTATCTGCTTTGTGGCCATTTCGTGTAAGGAAATTACGCCCTTTCTGACCAAAATGGTCGATATAGTTTAGTGTTTGGAGTCCCCCGAATAGCTTTTGACCAATTGGTCTCAAATGTTCATAGATCTATGATCAATTCTTCCAGGGTCACAGACAGAAGGTCACTAGTTGACATATTTCTTGTAGTGTAATTTCACATATACGATGTCTATCTAAACTGGATAGCATAGCATAACCTAATTCAAAGATATGATGAATAACTAAACAGGATCACATGGCATAATTCACATACATCTTATCTAAGTAATCAGGATCGCATGATTTAATTCACATATGTGATTTATATGCTAAACAGAGGGCATTCGATATGATGTCATAACTAAGAACATGGTGTTGAATATTGTGTATATGATGTCTAAACTATGCAATGCAAGACACCATATGCATGATATGAGCAGTATAACCGTGCCAAGTTAAAGCATACACCTCAATGGGGGAATAGGACTGGTCATCTGTCTCTGAATCCATCTCCGAGGAGCTATCGGGACCCAACAAGAGATCTGCTTCGACATGTAGCAATGTCTGCTCTGAAGGCCTTGATTTCACTCCAGATTTTTCCATCTCCCACCCAAATGGCTGATTCATGGGAAGAGTAGTTTAATGTAGATACATCATCGACAAATGGGAATGTAATGAAGAAAAGGATGGGCAAGATATCATTCAAATATATGATGCCTGGTTAAACAGGATGGCATTGCACATTTCACATATATTATGGCTGGCTAAAAGACATCAGACTACATAATTCCCATATATGATATAGAAACTAAATAGGTGGCATTACAGAACATGTCTAAACTAAGAAGATGGCATATATGATGTAATGCCCTCGATGCGGCTATATCTCCCACGTGTCGAAGCACGACTTAGAGGCATAACCGCATTGAAAGCAATATCGCAAGTGAGGTAATCTTCACAACAACCCATGTAATACATAAGGGAAAGAGATACATAGTTGGCTTACACTCGCCATGTCACACAAATAGCATCAATAAGTCATTACATTCATCCAAATACACTCAAGGTCCGACTACGGAACCAAAATGAAGATAAACCCCAAATGCAACATAGTCCCCAATCGCCCCAACTGGGCACCACTACTGATCATCTGGGAAAGACACGTAGTATCGTCCTGAGTCCTCATCGAACTCCCACTTGAGCTCAATTGAATCTCCTGGAATGGTTTCATCGGTCCCTGCATCTGGTTTTGGAAGTAATCTGTGAGTCACGGGGCCTCAGCAATCTCACACCCTCGCGATCAAGACTATTTAAGCTTATAGGAAGGGTAAAAATATGAGGTGGAGCTGCAGCAAGCGACTAGCATATATGGTGGCTACCATACGCAAATGAGAGCAAAGGGAGAACAATCAACCACGTGCAATGCACAAACAACATGATGCAAACATGGTATGATATGCGGGATGCGATATGTGATGCATATGCATGATTTGGAAAGGAATGATTGAACCTGGCATCAACATGTAAAACCAAGAGTGCCACTAGAAAGAGGAGTTGATTTCGGTCGAAATCGATATAAAGATCACCCGAATCGGATGCACGGTTTGGAAATGACAAGCAAAACAAATATGGCATCGGTCTGCGATTAACAACACGAGACCATCTAAATGCATCAAGAACAACATGCTATAGCACTCCAACATGGCAACAAAATACATGGCAGGGATCCACTCAAGATGCTAGGCAAAATATGAACACTGAGCTATGGCTAATTCACTCATTAGGAGGTTCAAACAAGCATGGCAAAAGTGCAAAAGATATCAGGTTACAGACTTTGTGAAATTAACAGCATGTCAGGAATTTAACATCAGGAAGCAATGTTTAGAGCACGAAAGCAACATGCTACAGGAACAAATCATGGCAAAGAAAGGAATGGTATGAAGCTACTCAAAGAATAAAACAAAAGTCCCTTACTGACCATAAGCCAAAAGGGATCAGAAAAGACAATGGCAACCACATGAACATAGCAATTATCGTTAACAGATTCAGACTTAGTGCAAAACTGGAACATGGCAAAAAAATATCAATTAGGCATGTTTACGAGCTCGATGCACTCACTACGAGGCAAGACATGACAAACTAAGCATACACCCAACAAGTAGACATGGCATAGAAGCTAAACATGGCAAGAACAACAACATAGCATGCACGGATGAACTACAACAAGCTCGGCAAAATTGCTAAACATGTTAACAATCTGCCAAGAACATTTTATAGCAAAAGTAGAGCTCGATTTACTCAAGCTAGGGTTGTCCATAAATGCAAACAAAGACATGGATGGATAGAGCACCACAATATCTACAAAACATCCTTACTGATCATGCTCAAAAGAGGCACGGATCACTCGGTAGCAACATGAACACATGGCATAAAAATAATGACAGGGCAAACACTTTGGAGGGGTAAACACTTTGGAGGGGCAAACACATGGCATAAAAATAATTTCTAAGTCCCTGAAATCAGCAACATTAAGTGAGCTACTTTGCATGCTTGTGCTATTCACCACAGAGACCACAAAAATACATGGCTTACACCCCTGTAAAGATAGCATGGCATACTTCAAAACTCATGAAGAGCTCAAAATCATAGCATGCACACATTAATCATGGCAAAAATGACAAAAGTGCATATGCTGATAAGAATCTGAAACTAACATCACATAGCCCTATTCAAATGGAGTACTCGTCGAGACGAACATTTCGTTATGCTAGACGCACGAATCGGAGCAACGGTTGCAGAGTTATGAGCTGATGAAGATAGCAAAAAAAATTAGGGTTCGGGAAGAAAAAGTCAACCGATCCTCCCAGATCCAGATCCGCTGGGGTACTGTAGCAGCGCGCGGCGCCCGAGATTTGCCGACCTGAGATGAGGTCGCCGAGGCCGGATCCGGGCCGGAGGTGAACGGGGGCGGCGTCGGCGGTGGTTGGGCGTGCGACAGAGGAGGTCGGGGGCGCAGTGCGGCGCGACGAGGCGCCAGAGCTCGGCGTCGGGCGGGGAGGCGATGGCGCGGCGAGGTCGCCAGAGTTGGCGGCGGGGCGGCGCCGGTGGCGGAGCTCGCCACTGCGGGAAGAGGAGACGGGCGGTGCGCCCCTGCGGCTCGGGCGGCGGCAGATGTGCCCGGGGGGCCGCTACGGGCCTCTGCGGGCCGGCGACAGAGAGAGCGGTGATGTGGGGCGCGGGGACACGTGTCATGCGGCGGTTGGCGGTGGGGTTTTGTCCGGCGTGGAAACGGACATGTCCGGCGCGAGCGAGAGGGAGAGGAGCTAGGTTAGGTGTGTTTGATTCGAAAATTTCATGGAGGGTCTATTTATAGAGGTAGAGGGAGCTAGGAAGCTCCAAATGAGGTGCGGTTTTCGGCCACGCGATAGTGATCGAACGATCTAGATGATGGAGGAGGTTTAGGTGGGTTTGGGCCACTTTGGAGGGGTGTTGGGCTGAAACACACACGAGGCCTTTTCGGTCCCTCGGTTAACCGTTGGAGTATCAAACGAAGTCCAAATGGCACGAAACTTGACAGGTGGTCTACCGGTAGTTAACCAAGGCCGCATGAGTAGTCTCGGTCCAATCCGAGAACGTTTAATACCCGCACTGGAAAAGAGGTAGAAAGGGACACCGGAGGACATAGGAGCGCCGGAATGCAAAATGGACAACGGGGAAAATGCTCGGATGCATGAGACGAACACGTATGCAAATGCAATGCACATGATGACATGATATGAGAGACAAAGACAAAACAACATGAATACAAAACCCGACAATAAGGAAATATCATAACTTAGTGCCGGAAACGGCAAGAGTTGGAATACAAATAAGGTAGGTTACATCCGGGGTGTTACAACAGTCCACCACTACGAAAGGATCTCGTCCCGAGATCTAGGACTGGAAAAACTCTGGGTACTCAGAACGGAGGTGAACCTCGCGTTCCCAGGTGGCTTCACGGTCGGAATGATGTGACCACTTGACTTTCTGGAATTTGATAGACTTTTTGCAAGTCTTGCACTCAACTTCTTCAAGAATAGCAACGGGGTGCTCACGATAAGACAGGTCTTCCTGGAGATTAACGTCTTCGAAGTTGATGGTGCGGTCAGGAGTCTTGAAACACTTGCGGAGCTGAGAGACATGAAACACGTCGTGCACGTTTGCAAAGTTGGAGGGAAGCTCAAGTTGATAGGCGAGATCGCCTCTTTTGCCAATGATCTTGAAAGGACCCACGTACCTAGGGGCAAGCTTCCCTTTCATACCGAAGCGACGAGTACCTTTCATTGGAGAGACGCGGAGGTAGACATGGTCTCCGATCTCGAAAGCCAAGTTACGATGCTTGCTATCATAGTAACTCTTCTGGCGCGATTGCGCGGCTTTGAGATTTTCGCGAATGACTTTGCACATTTCTTCAGCCTTTGTGATCAAGTCATTGCCAAGGAGTTGGCGTTCACCAGTTTCTAACCAATTTAGAGGACTACGACACTTCCTGCCATAGAGAATCTCGAAAGGGGCCTTGCCCGAACTCGCTTGGAAGTTGTTGTTGTAGGAGAACTCGGCATATGGAAGAAAATCTTCCCACTTCATACCGAAAGAAATGACACATGCCCTGAGCATATCTCCAAAAATTTGATTTACTCGCTCGACTTGGCCACTAGTTTGAGGATGAAAAGTTGTGCTGAAGCGAATGTTGGTGCCCATGGCCTTCTGAAAAGAATCCCAGAAATTATAAGTGAAGATGCTGCCACGATCTGAAGATATCAATTGCGGAATGCCATGCAGAGAGACAATCCTGGAGGTATATAGTTCTGCCAACTGAGCTACTGTGATATATTCTTTGATAGGAAGAAAATGAGCCACTTTAGTGAGCCCGTCGATGACAACGAAGATAGCATCATTGCCACGCTTAGACTTTGGAAATCCAGTCATGAAGTCCATCTCAATATGGTCAAACTTCCATTCTAGAATGGCAAGAGGTTGGAGGAGACCAGCTGGTCATTGGTATTTTGCTTTCACTCTTCTGCAGACATCACATTCGTTCATGAACTGAGCAATCTCGTGCTTCATTCGAGTCCACCAATACGACTGCTTGAGGTCATGGTACATCTTTGTACTTCCAGGGTGGATAGAGAGGAGTGAATTGTGAGCCTCGTTCATAATGACTTTACGAAGGTCACCTTTAGGCACGACAATGTGATCCTCGAAGAATAGAGTATCCTTGTCGTCAAGACGATAGCACTTGTACTTGGGTTGACTCTTGGCAATCCCAATCTTCACCTTCTTCACCATAGCATCAAGAAGTTGAGCCTCGCGAATCTGATCTTCCAGAGTAGGAGAGACTTGGAGGTTGGCGAGGAAACCTTGAGGAACAACTTGAAGGTTGAGTTTGCGGAACGCTTCACAAAGCTCGGGTTGGTAGGGCTTGAGAATCAGACTGTTGCAGTAAGCCTTCCTGCTCAATGCGTCATCAATTAAATTGGCCTTGCCCAGAGTATATTCGATACTCGGATTATACTCTTGAATCATTTCGACCCAACGAGTCTGCATGAGGTTGAGATTTGGCTGAGTGAAGATGTACTTGAGACTCTTATGATCAGTGAAGATGTCCACTTTTCGTCCCAATAAGAGATGTCTCCATGTTAAAAGAGCATGGACAACTGCCGCCAAGTCGAGGTCATGAGTGGGGTAGTTCTTTTCGTTGGGCTTCCACTGGCGAGAGGTATAGGCCACAACTTTCTTCTCTTGCATCAACACTGCACCAAGACCTTGAAGGGAAGCATCACAGAAGACCTCGAACGGTTTGGATTCATCAGGAGGAGTCAGAACTAGAGCAGTTACTAACTTCTCTTTCAGGGTGTTGAAAAGCGATGTCACATTCAGGCGACCAGACGTACTTCACATGCTTCTGGAGAAGGTTGGAAAGAGGCTTCGCAATCTTTAAGAAGTTCTCAACGAACCTTCGACAATAGCTTCCGAGCCCAAGGAAGCTACGTAGTTGCTTCACATTCTGAGGTGGTTCCCAATTCACAACTGCAGACACATTCTCAGGATTAACAGTTGTGCCCTTGGCGGAGATCATATGTCCAAGGTAGAGAACCTCATCGAGCCAAAACTCGCACTTTGAAAACTTCGCATAGAACTGATGTTCTCTGATTTTATCCAGCACCAAACGCAAGTGCTTGGCATGATCCTCCTTGTTCTTGGAAAAGACCAAAATGTCATCGAGGTAGACCAAGACGAAGTCATTTGTGTAGGCGTTGAAGATGAAATTCATCATGCGAGAGAATGTTGGCGGAGCGTTGACAAGGCCGAAAGACATGACAGTGTATTCATATGAACCATAGCTTGTTCTGAACGCTTTCTTAGGGATATCTTCTTCACGAATGCGAATCTGATGATAGCCCATACGGAGATCAAGCTTGCAGAATAATTGAGCACCTTTGAGTTGTTCAAAAAGTTCATTGATGTTGGGAAGTGGGTACTTGTTCTTTATGGTCTTCTTATTCAATGGAGAGTAGTCGACACAAAGTCGGTCCGTTCCATCCTTCTTCTTCACAAAAGAACTCCACAACCCCACGGAGAAGAACTAGGTCGGATGAGACCCATATGCTCTTGAATATCGAGTTGTTTCTTCAGCTCCTTCAACTCTTCAGGTCCAAGCTTGTAAGGACGTTTGCAAATAGGTTCCGTGCCAGGCTTAAGATCGATGACGAATTCAACTGGCCGGTGCGGAGGCATTCCTGGAAGCTCTTCTGGAAAGACATCTTGATATTCCCCAACAACTGGAATTTGAGAGATGGCATCTAGCTCGCCCTTCTCATTGAGAGAAAACAGACGGATGGTATCATCCCTTGCGGCAAAGATAATGACATCCTCAGACAAATGAGTCAATTGAATCTGCTTGGCAGCACAATCAAGCTGAGCCTTGTGCTTAGAATGCCAGTCCATTCCGAGAATAAGATCAATATACGAGTTACCAAGGACCACTGGAGAAGAAAGAAATTTATAGTCGCCCAACATAATAGTAACATCCGGGATCATAGAGCTTGCATTCATGAATTTACCCGGAGAAACAACAGATAACTGTCTAGGCAAATCTTTGAAAGGCAACTCATGCTTAGATGCAAATGGTCTCGAGATGAAACAATGCGATGCACCAGTGTCAAAAAGAACTTTTGCAGGAATATCGTTAACAGGAAGGTTACCCATTATCACATCTGACGAGTCCTCTGCCTGAGTTGCGTTCATCAAGTTGACCATTGCAGACTTGGGGTTATGCTTGACCACTGCAGTGCTAGCAGATCTCACAGGAGGAGGAAGACGCTTCTGATTGAAGCATTTGTTGGCATAGTGACCCTTCTGTTGACACTTGTTGTACGTGACCTCTGAGAGCGGACGGTGATACAGAGCACTTGATCTTGGAGCATGAGACGAAGTCTTGTTCTGAAAGCCTGGGTTGGGTGGGTGGGAAGATCCATTGCCATCTTTGCTCTTCTGCTGATAAGGCTGACGGAACGGAGGAGGAGGCAACCAATACTTTTGCTGCTTAGTCACCACTTGAGTTGAGGAAGAAGGAGTTGCATCTCTGACTCGTTTCTTGGAAGCATCGCACTTGAGTTGAGCAGTCTCTTGTTTCAGTGCCATGTTGTAAAACTCATCATACTTCTGAGGCTCGAAAAGCACGAGAGGAAGTTGGAGATCTTCTCTGAGGCCACCCCTGAACTGGTAAATCATACTCTTCGCGTCGGGGACGTCTTGCTTGGCGAAACAAGCGAGCTTCTGGAACATGATGTTATACTGGTAAACAGACAAGCTGCCTTGCTTCAGGTTGCAGAATTCCTCACGCTTGCTCTCAACAACACTCTGAGGAATGTGGTGAGCTTTGAAGTCTTGACGGAATTCGTCCCAGGTAATCGCACGGCCTCCTCTGGAATCTTTGTATTGCTAAAACCATTTTGCAGCTTGGTCTTTGAGTTGGAACGAGGCAAACTGGACAAAGTCCTCAGGCCTGACGTTGCTGCACTCGAAATGCTTGCAGATATCCACGAGCCAATTATCACCGTCTGTTACCTCGACACAGTTGCTGAAGGTCTTTGGCTGGTTAGCGAGGAACTGGTTGAGTGTAGCAAACTAATTCTGATTGTTGCCATGGCCATGATTCCCTTGGTTGCGCTCTTGCAAGAGTTGCATGATCAGCTGCGTGTTTGCATTGGTAGCGGCCATCACAGCTTGCCATGCCTCCGGAGGTGGAGGTGGTGGTGGCGGATCAGGATTCGGAGTCGTGTGCGTTGGAGGAGCCATCCTGAAAGGGTGACATCCATTAGCATCTTGACAGACATATAATCAAGCTGAATCAAATGGATCGAAATTGCAACATATAGTCTTCACATCCAAACAGAATGAACGAATGCATTCCAAATGAAATGGTCACATTTCCATAAATTGAGAAGCCACTTAGATAGAGGTAGAAGAATAAAACAACAAGGTACGGACATGAACAAATACTTGGTGAGGATTACCCAATCGAAACCAAATATTCGCGGAAGAAAATACTAGAGTTACAAGAATTCCAACCTATGAAACTCCCGAACCTTTCCGGTTATGCAATCAGGTGTTGGGGATACAGCGGAAGCATAATATCTCACCCAAAGCTAGCAAATCCTACATCCAGCTGTATCCATCCTTCAACACATAACCAAGAAACCTTCGGAAATCATTTAACTCAACCTTCGAAAAGCATCCGTTATACAAGTTATGGCAAAACTCCCGAACTCCCGCCCCAGTACTGGGTGGCGTCGAGGTTATCTCACCAACAACTGCATAAAAGAGATTTTCGATGTCGGCGAAACTCAGGTATTCCAGAATTGCAACGATAAAATTGTGACGACAACACCTCGGAGCTCAACTCCCCGGAACACTGCCACAACCCCTAAATGTCAGGAGGCACCAAGAACAATGTTCTCGTCACAAAACCATCGGAACGATTACAAGATACCCGCGTGATCCTAAAATAAATTAGTGAAATTTGAGAAGAGAAGAGTCAAAACTCTACGTCAGGATGCCTCACCAGAGCGACGAAGGGACTGAGGGGCAAAAAGAAGTCCTACTCTCCGATATATATAATCCTAAATGACTCAAAACATTTTTCTAGACTCAACAACGCCAGCGATTTGATCAAGCAGGGGGCTCCTAAGGTCGGGGAAGGCTCTGATTACCAACTTGTAACACCCTCGATGCGGCTATATCTCCCACGTGTCGAAGCACGACTTAGAGGCATAACCGCATTGAAAGCAATGTTGCAAGTGAGATAATCTTCACAACAACCCATGTAATACATAAGGGAAAGAGATACATAGTTGGCTTACACTCGCCACGTCACACAAATAGCATAAATAAGTCATTACATTCATCCAAATACACTCAAGGTCCGACTACTGAATCAAAATGAAGATAAACCCCAAATGCAACATAGTCCCCGATCGCCCCAACTGGGCACCACTACTGATCATCTAGGAAAGACACGTAGTATCGTCCTGAGTCCTCATCGAACTCCCACTTGAGCTCAGTTGAATCTCCTGGAATGGTTTCATCGGTCCCTGAATCTGGTTTTGGAAGTAATCTGTGAGTCACGGGGACTCAACAATCTCACACCCTCGCGATCAAGACTATTAAAGCTTATAGGAAGGGTAAAAGTATGAGGTGGAGCTGCAGCAAGCGACTAGCATATATGGTGGCTATCATACGAAAATGAGAGCGAGAAGAGAAGGCAAAGGCACGGTCGAACAACTATGATCAAGAAGTGATCCTAGAAGAACCTACGTCAAACATAACTCCAACACCATGTTCACTTTCCGGACCCCGCCGAGAAGAGACCATCACGGTTACACACGCGGTTGATGCTTTTTAATTAAGTTAAGTTTCAGGTTTTCTACAACCGGACATTAACAAATTCCCATCTGCCCATAACCGCGGGCACGGCTTTCGAAAGATCAAATCCCTGCAGGGGTGTCCCAACTTAGCCCATCACAAGCTCTCACGGTCAACGAAGGATATTCCTTCTCCCAAGACAATCCGATCAGACTCGGAATCCCGGTTACAAGACATCTCGACAATGGTAAAACTAGACCAGCAAAGCCACCCGGATGTGCCGACAAATCCCGATAGGTGTTGCATATATCTCATTCTCAGGGCACACCGGATGAGCCAGACGTCGGGTAGGCTAGGCCAGAGTTGCCCCTGGTAGCACCGGAAATCGCTCAGTTGGACCAACACTTAGAGAAGCACTGGCCCGGGGGGGGGTTAAAATAAAGATGACCCTTGAGTCCGCAAAACCCAAGGGAAAAAGGCTAGGTGGCAAATGGTAAAACCAATGTTGGGCCATGCTGGAGGAGTTTTATTCAAGGCGAACTGTCAATGGGTTCCCATTATAACCCAACCGTGTAAGGAACGCAAAATCAAGGAACATAACACCAGTATGACGGAAACTAAGGCGGCAAGAGTGGAACAAAACACCAGGCATAAGGTCGAGCCTTCCACCCTTTACCAAGTATATAGGTGCATTAAGATAAACAGGATAATATGATGATATCCCAACAATAAACATGTTACAGCAAGGAACAAATCCAATCTTCACCTGCAACTAACAACTCTATAAGAGGGGCTGAGCAAAGCGGTAACATAGCCAAACAAAGGTTTGCTAGGACAAGGTGGGTTAGAGGTTTGACATGGCAATTTGGGAGGCATGATAAGCAAGTGGTAGGTATCGTAGCATAGGCACAACAAAAGAGCGAGCATCTATCAAGCAAAGATAGAGGTGATTTCAATGGTATGGTCATCTTGCCTGCAAAGTTCTCTGAGTTGACTTGATCCTTGTAAACGTACTCAACGGGCTCCTCGATCACGTACTCGTCTCCCGACTCTACCCAAAGCAAGAAACACAAGCAAAGGGAGAACAATCAACCACGTGCAATGCACAAACAACATGATCCAAACATGGTATGATATGCGGGATGCGATATGTGATGCATATGCATGATCTGGAAAGGAATGATTGACCCTGGCCTCAACTTGGAAAACCAAGAGTGCCACTGGAAAGAGGAGTTGATTTCGGTCGAAATCGAAATAAAGATCATCGGAATCGGATGCATGGTTTGGAAACGACAAGCAAAACAAATATGGCACCAGTCTCCGATTAACAGCACGAGACCATCTAAATGCATCAAGAACAACATGCTACAACACTCCAACATGGAAAAAAAAATACATGGCAGGGATCCAATCAAGATGCTTGACAAAAGATGAACACTGAGCTATGGCTAATTCACTCATTAGCAGGTTCAAACAAGCATGGCAAAAGTGCAAAATATATCAGGTTACAGACTTAGTGAAATTAACATCATGTCAGGAATTTAACATCAGGAAGCATTGTTTAGAGCACGAAAACAACATGCTACAAGAACATATCATGGCAAAGCAAGGCATGGTATGAAGCTACTCAAAGCATACAACAAAAGTCCCTTACTGACCATAGGCCAAAAGGGATCAGAAAAAACAATGGCAACAACATGAACATAGCAATTATCATTAACAGATTCAAACTTAGTGAAAAACTGGAACATGGCAAAACAGATATGAAGTAGGCATGTTTACGAGCTCGATGCACTCACTACGAGGCAATACATGAGCAAGTAGACATGGCATAGAAGCTAAACATGGCAAGAACAACAACATAGCATGCACGGATCAACTACAACAAGCTCGGCAAAATTGCTAAACATGTTAACAATCTGCCAGGAACATTTTATAGCAAAAGTAGAGCTCGATTTACTCAAGCTAGGGTGCTCCATAAATGAAAAGAAAGACATGGATGGATAGAGAACCACAATATCTACAAAACATCCTTACTGATCTTTCTTAAAAGAGGCACGGATCACTCGGTAGCAACAGGAACACATGGCATAAAAATAATGACAGGGCAGAGACTTAGAATATTTCTAAGTCCCTGAAATCAGCAACATTAAGTGAGCTACTTTGCATGCTTGTGCTAGTCACCACAGAGACCACAAAAATACATGACATACACCCCTGTAAAGATGGCATGGCATACTTCAAAACTCATGAAGAGCTCAAGATCATATCATGCACACATTAATCATGGCAAAAATGACAAAAGTGCATATGCTGATAAGAATCTCAAACTAACATCACATAGCCCTCTTCCAACAGCATTTAGGGCACCAAGATGAGCTCAAATGGACATGATGCAATGAGATGAAATGGAGTAATCGTCGAGACGAACATTTCGATATGCTACACGCACGAATCGGAGCAACGGTTGCAGAGTTATGAGCTGATGAAGATAGCAATAAAATTAGGGTTCGGGGAGAAAAACTCAACCGATCCTCTCAGATCCAGATCCGCCGGGGTACTGTAGCTGCGCGCGGCGCCCGAGATTCGCCGGCCGGAGATGAGGTCACCGGGGCCGGATCCGGGCCGGAGGTGAACGGGGGCGGCGTCGGCGGTGGTCGGGCGTGCGGCGGAGGAGGTCGGGGGCGCGGTGCGGCGCGTCGAGGCGCCGGAGCTCAGCGTCGGGCGGGGCAGCAATGGCGCGGCGAGGTCGGCGGAGTTGGCGGCGGGGCGGCGCCAGTGGCAGAGCTCGCCGCTGCGGGAAGAGGAGACGGGCGGCGGCGGAGAGAGCGGCGATGTGGGGCGCGGGGACACGTGTCACGCGGCAGTTGGCGGCGGGGTTTTGTCTGGCGCGGAAACGGACATGTCCGGCGCGGGCGAGAGGGAGAGGATCTAGGTTAGGTGTGTTTGATCCGGAAATTTCGTGGAGGGTCTATTTATAGAGGTAGAGGGAGCTAGGAAGCTCCAAATGAGGTATGGTTTTTGGCCACGCGATCGTGATCGAACGATCTAGATGATGGAGGAGGTTTAGGTGGGTTTGGGCCACTTTGGAGGGGTGTTGGGCTTCAACACACACGAGGCCTTTTCGGTCCCTCGGTTAACCGTTGGAGTATCAAACAAAGTCCAAATGGGACGAAACTTGACAGGCGGTTTACCGGTAGTAAACCAAGGCTGCATGACAAGTCTCGGTCCAATCCGAGAACGTTTAATACCTACAAACGAAAAGAGGTAGAAAGGGACACCGGAGGACATAGGAGCGCCGAAATGCAAAACAGACAACGGGGAAAATGCTTGGATGCATGAGACGAACACGTATGCAAATGCAATGCACATGATGACATGATATGAGATGCAAGACAAAGACAAAACAAACGAAGACAAAACCCGACAATGAGGAAATATCATAACTTAGTGCCAGAAATGGAAAGAGTTGGAATACAGATAAGGTAGGTTACATATGGGGTGTTACATATGATGTCAAAAGTAGGCACTTCAAGGCAACATATGCATGATCTAACTAACATCATCATGCCAAGGTAGAGCAAACATCTTGGGCGATAAATAGGAGTGGTCAGCTGCGTCCGAATCCACCTCAGAACAGATATCTTTCTCAGGATTATAATCTAGAGAGGGTGGAGAGTTTGTCATTGAACCCACCATGGAGCGATGTCTGCATGACATTGTATTGCCGCGCAAAACTCTTCTCTTTTTATCTACATTTTCAGCATGACTGTGTACAATATCTGACATGCATATGAAAAAATATGGTAAGATTATGTAAGGAGAGCATGCATAAATCTAGTGTGATGGTAACAACCAGTGGATGGATCCAAAAATAATGATAGCAGGCTGATGATTGCTTTAATTTAATAAAAAGACAGATGATGATTGCTTTACTATTTGTTTCCCACCCAAGATAAACAACATATGCATACCCTAGGTGAACCAAATATTAGTCAGAGATACAATTCATTGCTGCCTCGATATGTGCCCCACAACTAATTTAGAACTCAAGTTTGAACATCAATAAAGTGAAACCATGTGAAAGCGTGTACAGTTAGAATGTTATTCTGCCACTAATACACTTGGTCTTGTTTCATGCATAGGATTTTGAAAAGTAAGTCCAGGTGGATGTTTTGCTCCATTCCGTTCAACAAAATGCATGAATAATTGAATAGTGGAAGTGCCGTAGGAAAATTTCCTATTGCTATGTTTTTTGTTGAACCACAATAGACCTAATGGATCGACATGAATGTAGAGTAATAAGTGATGCGAGAAGTGTACAACCTCTTTGCCGTAGCCGTGTCGACCTCAACATCATTGGGTTTGTCGCTGAAGAAGTTGAGGCAGAGGTGGCTGTCGGAGGTGTGGAGAAAGATCTAAGGAATATGTAGATGGCATCCAGGGCACTGTTCTGTTGTGATGGATCGTTCTGTCGTTGGAGCAGCTCCGGTGAGCCGTAAGACGTCAAGGCTGAAGCAGCACAAGACATACATCATTAATATCAAGTGGGATTCTAATAGCATCTCCAATAGATAATGTAAAATTTACATCACCAAAAACAACCTGACTACAACAGATGAGGTAAAAACTGTTGACTCTGAAGTTAACTCTCGAAACTGAAATTTACTGTGGAACTGAATGTTACTATCGAAAATGAACGCAATGGTAGCAGAGAGGCACTTGACATGTAGTTTAGTGAGGGCCTGCAATTCATCATCAACCTGCACCCCCTTGAGCCGCCAGCCACCACCGGCCTCACCGTCGGGCCCCGCATCTCCTCACTGCCCCGAAACAACTCCCCACTACCGGTCCGTCGCCGCCCTGCCGCCCCGAAACAACTCCCCACCGCCGGTCCGCCGCCGCCTCGCCACCCCAAAACAACTCCCCACCGTCGGTCCGCCGCCGCCCCAGCCAGCCGCTAGCCCCCCTCCCTGTGCCAAGCTTTTTCTTCGGCAATCACCACGCCACTGCCCCACCATCGTGCCCCCATCATCGGCGAGCAGCACCCCACCCAGAACCCTAAGATAGATAGTGGGGTACCTCTCCGGCGAGCCCCCCTCCCCGCTGTGGCTGGTTCTTCCTTAACTCCGGTGATCAGCAGCTCAAAAGTCGATTAAGTCGACTGAAGTGTTGCTAAATCGAAGCAGATCAGCAACATGAGCGAGGCGGAGAGCAGCAGCAGTAGCGCGAGGGAGCGAGAGTGGAGTAGCAGCAGCACGAGTGAGCGAGATCCGGAGCAGCAGCACCAGATCTGGCTGGTATGGACGCCGACATCGAAGGGGCCTTGCACTGGGGGAGAGCCACCATTGAGATGTCGCCCACGGCGCCGGCTTTGAGGTAGCCGCTCCATGGGGGTGTGGGATGGAGCACCGTCGACGCCGGGAGGTCGAGTTAAGGAGAAGGTGCAATGCGATGAGTGTACAACCTCTTTGGTGGCGCCTAGTAGGCCTCAGCTTTGTCTGAGGAGTCGATGAGGATGTTGCGGTTCCGGTGGAGCAGGTTAAGGCGGTGCTATGGGGATGGATCAGCTGTGACAGACGAGGCGATCGTCGGAGTAGCTCCTTGGAGGTGGAGGACAGGGCGGTTGAACCGGCGGGACGACGGGATGGACGAGCGATCCTCATCCGGGGAGGTGGATGAGGGAAGTCGAGTTGTTGCGGTGGACAACGTCGTCGGGGTAGATGCTCCGGCTGGGCAGCGGTGAGGTGGCCGACGGAGGAGGGTGGGGTTTCGCGGCTGGAGTAGAGAGGTTATGGCGGCCTTGGATTTCGAATGGCGAAAAGGAGGCGATGGGATGGGGGAACCATGACTTAGGGACGCGCTTGTCAAAAATGTAGGGTGTGTTACAAAAGTATCCCCACCGATTTGAACTAGTGGCCCTTTCGGCTCATGGTTAGAAGGGGGATTTCGTGTGTCGGGTTTTGGCAGCTGGAGGGAGTTTTCGCGCACGTTGTAATTTTGGGATAGTAAGGAGCGGGTTGTGAAGGCGCCAGTTTTGGGAACACGATATCTGAATTTTCAGGATATAACAAGGCGCGGGTTGAATTTTAGGGACAAGCGTAACGTGTAATGTTGTACTTGGACGTACCAAATCAATTCGCACTTCCCTCAAAAGCCACACATTAGCCCAAATTATAATCAATGTTCTATATATTATATGTAGTACTAGCAAGATGCCCATGCGTTCCATAGAACATCAACATGATCAAGGGGCTGCCTTATTTGCAAATATGGAGAGGGGTGTGGGTATCTTTTCTCAAAATTGCCATAGTTTCCTTCCTATCCGTCAGATATAAATCAGACGGACTATATTGCAGGATGGCAGGGACACCATGATCAACAACTCTGTTTTTTATAAGAGTAGAGATACAATATATTATATGTAGTATAACATGTTCATAACCACACCATGTGTATCATCCTTACTCATATTCACGCATGCGTCGGTTTAAAACACTATGATAAATTCTTCAAATATCCGAATTTGCTTTTTGTAATGAATCATGATCCTTATTCGTCTTTTACACCCACGCAGTCCTCTTATCTTTGTATCTAGCACTAACTTTCTCTCGTGCATGCACACGCCCGCATCACTCTCACCCTCCTTCAGCATTCTCTAGCTCCATCGTGCAAATTCGTCTTTTCACTTTAGGTCGTTCACCCACGGTGTGTGTTGGCCCACCAGCTCCTTCTTTATGGCACACATTGATCGATATGCCTCTCTAGCCAGGTGTGCCTACCACAAACACAAGCTTCCCCTCTTCTCTTCTCACCGTCCATGCCTCACTCCACCACTCTTTTCATTGATCTCGTACTCGCACACTGCTTCCCCCTTGATATAGTATGCCTCTCGCACCACCTCGTAGATGCATCCCTCTCTCTCTCTCTATCCTTCTCCCCGGGCCTTATTTGCTTCTAGCACATACATGCATGTATAACAATCGATCTCCCTACATATACCTAGGTCAACTTTAACTATTTCCCCCCAACCATTGATCGACGTACCTCACAAGTTATGTCTCTCCTTTCTTTGACAAAGGACGATTGATCTTCCTATGTAGTTACATCTGCTTACCACAAACATATCACCCCCCTCATCATTCGTGCATGCTTCCTGACCCGTCTCTCGCATGCACGTGCACAGATAGGGCAGCCATCCCCTCTCTTATTGATATTGCAGGCGTGCCCTTCGTTTGTCTAGCAAGCCTCTCCCAGACTCCCACCATTTGTTAGAAGCAACTCCACTACCACCCCCTCCGACACGCTAGCTCTCTCTCTCCCAACCTTATTCCTCTCCTACACATATGCATGGATGTCGATCGATCTCCCTTAATACATAAGTTAGGCCTCTCTCCTCCACCACACATATGCCAGCCATTGTACCTCTATAATTAATTAGGCCCCCCCACCACATAACGATAGTCGAGCACTCCAGGTACGTATCCATGCCATAGAGACAAACTACACATGTCCCCTCTCACATTCCAGTAGGCCAGCCACTCTATATCTTTGACGTGGGCACACACAAATTGGATGGCACTCTTTATCGACCGCGCGCGCACACAGACACACATCATCCCTCTCTTCGATTATATGGATACCTCAAGCCGATGATACCTCCACTCTCTTCTCGTGGATAGGCCCCTCTATATATATGATATATCCAAGACTCTATTTCACACACATTGCATATGTTACATTTTTGATTGACCCTCCCCCCCCCCAAAAAACACTCACGAACCCACACACTATATCTCTCTCACACAACCCCACGTAGGTGGTGTACATACACGAAGAGAATAGGTGCACGTACTCATGCTTCGTGCCCAGCCATACTCGCACGGGTACACGGTGGAGCTCATTTCTATACGAAAAATGTCAGCCCATGTGCTAATTAGAACGCATGTAGCGGTTGTTTACCTACAGAGGTTGTGTACGACGCGTGCGCGAAACAAAGTTCAACTTGATGCGTTGGCACGTTATTTTTAAATAAAGTTATATCACTCAATGGTGTTGGGGAACGTAGCAATAATTCAAAATTTTCCTACGTGTCACCAAGATTAATCTATGGAGTCATCTAGCAACGAGGGAGGAGTGGATCTACATACCCTTGTAGATCGCGCGCGGAAGCGTTCAAGAGAACGGGGTTGATGGAGTCGTACTCGTCGTGATCCAAATCACCGGTGATCCTAGCGCCGAACGGACGGCACCTCCACGTTCAACACACGTACGGAGCAGCGACGTATCCTCCTTCTTGATCCAGCAAGGGGGGAGGAGAGGTTGATGGAGATCCAGCAGCACGACGGCGTGGTGGTGGAAGTAGCGGGATTCCAACAGGGCTTCGCCAAGCGCTGCGGGAGGAGGGAGATGTGTCACGGGAGGGAGAGGGAGGCGCCAGGGCTCAGATGTTGCTGCCCTCCCTTCCCCCACTATATATAGGGCCAAGGGAGAGGGGGGCGCAGCCTTGGCCCCTCCTCCAAGGAAGGGTGCGGCCATGGGAGGAGTCCCTCCTCCCCAAGGCACCTCGGAGGTGCCTTCCCCCTTTAGGACTCTTCCTTTCCCTCTTCTCTTGGCGCATGGGCCTCTTGGGGCTGGTGCCCTTGGCCCATATAGGCCAAGGTGCACCCCCTACAGCCCATGTGCCCCCCCGGGGCAGGTGGCCCCACCCGGTGGACCCCCGGGACCCTTCCGGTGGTCCCGGTACAATACCGGTGACCCCGAAACTTGTCCCGATGGCCGAAATAGCACTTCCTATATATAATTCTTTACCTCCGGACCATTCCGGAACTCCTCGTGACGTCCGGGATCTCATCCGGGACTCTGAACAACATTCGGGTTACCGCATACTAATATCTCTATAACCCTAGCATCACCGAACCTTAAGTGTGTAGACCCTACGGGTTCGGGAAGCATGCAGACATGACCGAGACGTTCTCCGGTCAATAACCAACAGCGGGATCTGGATACCCATGTTGGCTCCCACATGTTCCACGATGATCTCATCGGATGAACCACGATGTCAAGGACTTAATCAATCCCGTATACAATTCCCTTTGTCTATCGGTACGATACTTGCCCGAGATTCGATCGTCGGTATCCCGATACCTTGTTCAATCTCGTTACCGGCAAGTCTCTTTACTCATTCCGTAACACATCATCCTGTGATCAACTCCTTGGTCACATTGTGCACATTATGATGATGTCCTACCGAGTGGGCCCAGAGATACCTCTCCGTTTACACGGAGTGACAAATCCCAGTCTCGATTCGTGCCAACCCAACAGACACTTTCGGAGATACCTGCAGTGTACCTTTATAGCCACCCAGTTACGTTGTGACGTTTGGCACACCCAAAGTATTCCTACGGTATCTGGGAGTTGCACAATCTCATGGTCTAAGGAAATGATACTTGACATTAGAAAAGCTTTAGCATACGAACTACATGATCTTGTGCTAGGCTTAGGATTGGGTCTTGTCCATAACATCATTCTCCTAATGATGTGATCTCGTTATCAACGACATCCAATGTCCATGGTCAGGAAACCGTGACCATCTATTGATCAACGAGCTAGTCAACTAGAGGCTTACTAGGGACATGGTGTTGTCTATGTATCCACACATGTATCTGAGTTTCCTATCAATACAATTATAGCATGGATAATAAACAATTATCATGAACAAGGAAATATAATAATAACTTATTTATTATTGCCTCTAGGGCATATTTCCAACAGTCTCCCACTTGCACTAGAGTCAATAATCTAGTTCACATCGCCATGTGATTAACACTCACAGGTCACATCGCCATGTGACCAACATCCAAAGAGTTTACTAGAGTCAATAATCTAGTTCACATCACTATGTGATTAACACTCAATGAGTTCTGGGTTTGATCATGTTGCTTGTGAGAGAGGTTTTAGTCAACGGGTCTGCAACATTCAGATCCGTATGTACTTCGCAAATCTCCATGTCATCTTGTAGATGCAGCTACTATGCTATATTTGGAGCCATTTCAAATAGCTGTTCTACTTGGAGCTATTCTAAATTGTTGCTCCATTATACGTATCCGGTATCTCTACTCAGAGCTATCCGGATTAGGTGTTAAGCTTGCATCGACGTAACTCTTTACGTCAAACTCTTTATCACCTCCATAACCGAGAAACATATCCTTATTCCTCTAAGGATAATTTTGACCGCTATCTGGTGATCTACTCCTAGATCACCTTTGTACCCTCTTGCCAGACATGTGGCAAGGCACACATTAGGTGCGGTACTCAGCATGGCATACCGTATAGAGCCTATGACAAAAGCATAGGGGACGATCTTCGTCCTTCCTCTTTCTTCTGCCGTGGTCAAGCTTTAAGTCTTAACTTCATACCTTACAACTCAGGCAAGAACTCCTTCTTTGACTGATCCATCTTGAACACCTTCAAGATCATGTCAAGGTATGTGCTCATTTGAAAGTACCATTAAGCGTTTTGATCTATCCTTATAGATCTTGATGCTCAATGCTCAAGTAGCTTAATCCAGGTTTTCCATTGAAAAACACTTTTCAAATAACCCTATATCCTTTCCAGAAATTCTACGTCATTTCTGATCAACAATATGTCAACAACATATACTCATCAGAAATTCTATAGTGCTCCCACTCACTTCTTTGGAAATACAAGTTTCTCATAAACTTTGTATACACCCAAAATCTTTGATCATCTCATCAAAGCATACATTCCAACTCCGAGATGCTTACTCCAGTCCTTAGAAGGATTGCTGGAGCTTTGCATACTTATTAGCATCTTTCAGGATTGACAAAACCTTCCGGTTGTATTTCATACAACCTTTCCTCAAGAAAATCATCGAGGAAACAATGTTTTGACATCCTATCTGCAAGATTTCATAAATAATGCAGTAATCGCTAATATAATTCCAACAGACTCTTAGCATCGCTACGAGTGAGAAAGTCTCACCGTAGTCAACTCCTTGAACTTGTCAGAAAACATCTTAACGACAAGTTAAGCTTTCTTAATGGTGACATTTACCATCATTGTCCGTCTTCCTTTTAAAATCCATCTGTACCTAACAGCCTTACGACCATCAAGTAGTTCTTCCAAAGTCTACACTTTGTTTCCATACATGGATCCTCTCTCGGATTTTATGGCCTCGAGCCATTTATCGGAATCCGGGCCCACCATCGCTTCTCCATAGCTCGTAGGTTCATTGTTGTCTAGCAACATGACTTCCAAGACAGGATTACGTACCACTCTGAACCAGTATGCATTCTTGTCATCCCACGAGGTTTGGGAGTGACTTGATCTGAAGTTTCATGATCACTATCATAAGCTTCCACTTCAATTGGTGTAGGTGCCACAGGAACAACTCTTTGTGCCCTGCTATACACTAGTTGAAGTAACGGTTTAATAACCTCATCAAGTCTCCACCATCCTCCCACTCAATTCTTTTGAGAGAAACTTTTCCTCGAGAAAGGACCCGATTCTAGAAACAATCCCTTATTGCTTTCGAATCTGAGACAGGAGGTATACCCAACTTTTTTTGGGTGTCCTATGAAGATGCATTTATCCGCTTTGGGTTCGAGCTTATCAGCCTGAAACTTTTTCACATAAGCATCGCAGCCCCAAACTTTTAAGAAATGACAGCTTAGGTTTCTCTAAACCATAGTTCATACGGTGTCATCTCATCGGAATTACGTGGTGCCCTATTTAAAGTGAATGCGGTTGTCTCTAATGCCTAACCCATAAACTATCGTGGTAATTCGACAAGAGACATCATGGTATGCATCATATCCAATAGGGTGCAGTTATGATGTTCGGACACACCATCACACTATGGTGTTCCAGGCTGTATCAGTTGTGAAACAATTTCCACAATGTCTTAATTCTGTGCCAAACTCGTAATTCAGATATTCATCTCTATGATCATATCATAGATACTTTATCCTCTTGTCACGACGATCTTTCAACTTCACCCTGAAATTACTTGAACCTTTCAATAATTCAGACTCATGATTCATCAAGTAAATATACTCAATATCTACTCAAATCATCTATGAAGTAAGAACATAACGATATCCACTACATGCCTCAGCACTTCATTGGACTGCACACATCAAAATGTATTACTTCCAACAAGTTGCTTTCTAGTTCCATTTTACTGAAAACGAGGCTTTCAGTCATCTTGCCCATGTGGTATGATTTGCATGTCTCAAGTGATTCAAAATCAAGTGAGTCCAAACGGTCCATTTGTATGGAGTTTCTTCATGCATATACACCAATAGACATGGTTCGCATGTCTCAAACTTTTCAAAACGAGTGAGCCCAAAGATCCATCAACATGGAGCTTCTTCATGCGTTTTATACCGATATGACTTAAGTGGCAGTGCCACAAGTAGGTGGTACTATCATTACTATCTTATATCTTTTGGCATGAACATGTGTATCACTACGATCGAGATTCAATAAACCATTCATTTTAGGTGCAAGACCATTGAAGGTATTATTCAAATAAACAGAGTGACCATTATTCTCCTTAAATGAATAACCGTATTGCGATAGACATAATCCAATCACGTCTATGCTCAACGCAAACACCAAATAACAATTATTTAGGTTTAACACCAATCTCGATGGTGGAGGGAGCGTGCGATGCTTAATCATATCAACATTGGAAACACTTCCAACACATATCGTCAGCTCACCTTTAGCTAGTCTCCGTTTATTCCGTAGCTTTTATTTCGAGTTACTAACACTTAGCAACCAAACCGGTATCTAATACCCTAGTGCTACTAGGAGTACTAGTAAAGTACACATCAACACAATGTATATCCAATATACTTCTATCGACCTTGCCAGCCTTCTCATCTACCAAGTATCTAGGGTAATTCTGCTCCAGTGGTTGTTCCCCTTATTACAGAAGCACTTAGTCTCGGGTTTGGGTTCAACCTTGGGTTTCTTCACTAGAGAAGCAGCTGAATTGCCGTTTCATGAAGTATCCCTTCTTGCCCTTGCCCATCTTGAAACTAGTGGTTTCACCAACCATCAACAATTGATGCTCCTTCTTGATTTCTACTTTTGTGGTGTCAAACATCGCGAATATCTCAAGGATCATCATATATGTCCCTGATATATTATAGTTCATCACGAAGCTCTAGCAGCTTGGTGGTAATGACTTCGGAGAAACATCACTGTCTCATCTGGAAGATCAACTCCCACTCGATTCAAATGATTGTTGTACTCAGACAATCTGAGCACAAGCTCAACAATTGAGCTTTTCTCCCTTAGTTTGCAGGCTAAGAAAATCGTCGGAGGTCTTATACCTCTTGACGTGGGCACGAGCCCGAAATCCCAATTTCAGCCCTCGAAACATCTCATATGTTTCGTGACGTTTCAAAACGTCTTCGGTGCCTCAACTCTAAACCGTTTAACTGAACTATCACGTAGTTATCAAATCGTGTATGTCAGATGTTCGCAACATCCACAGACGACGTTCGAGGTTCAGCACACTGAGCGGTGCATTAAGGACATAAGCCTTCTATGAAGCAATGAGGACAATCCTCAGTTTACGGACCTAGTCCGCATAATTGCTACTATCAACTTTCAACTAAATTTTCTCTAGGAACATAACTAAACAGTAGAACTGAAGTGCGAGCTACGACATAATTTGCGAAGACCTTTTGACTATGTTCAGGATAATTAAGTTCATCTTATGAACTCCCACTCAGATAGACATCCCTCTAGTCATCTAAGTGATTACATGATCCGAGTCAACTAGGCCGTGTCCGATCATCACGTGAGACGGACTAGTCAACATCGGTGAACATCTTCATGTTGATCGTATCTACCATACGACTCATGCTTGACCTTTCGGTCTTCTGTGTTCCGAGGCCATGTCTGTACACATGCTAGGCTCGTCAAGTCAACCTAAGTGTTTCGCGTGTGTAAATCTGTCTTACACCTGTTGTATGTGAACGTTAGAATCAAACACCCGATCATCATGTGGTGCTTCGAAACAACGAACTGTCGCAACGGTGCACAGTTAGGGGGAACACTTTCTTGAAATTTTAATGAAGGATCATCTTATTTACTACCGTCGTTCTAAGCAAATAAGATGTATAAACATGATAAACATCACATGCAATCAAATAGTGACATGATATGGCCAATATCATATTGCTCCTTTTGATCTCCATCTTCGGGGCTCCATGATCATCATCGTCACCGGCATGACACCATGATCTCCATCATCATGATCTCCATCATTGTGTCTTCTTGAAGTTGTCTCGTATCTATTACTTCTACTACTATGGCTAACGCTTTAGCAATAAAGTAAAGTAATTACATGACGTTTAAGTTGACACGCAGGTCATAAATAAATAAAGACAACTCCTATGGCTCCTGCCAGTTGTCATACTCATCGACATGCAAGTCGTGATTCCTATTACAAGAACATGATCATCTCATACATCACATATGTCATTCATCACATCCTTTGGCCATATCACATCACATAGCATACCCTGCAAAAACAAGTTAGACGCCCTCTAATTGTTGTTTGCATGTTTTACGTGGCTGCTATGGGTTTCTAGCAAGAACGTTTCTTACCTACGCAAAACCACAACGTGATATGCCAATTGCTATTTACCCTTCATAAGGACCCTTTTCATCGAATCCGATCCGACTAAAGTGGGAGAGACAGACACCCGCCAGCCACCTTATGCAACTAGTGCATGTTAGTCGGTGGAACCGGTCTCACGTAAGCGTACGTGTAAGGTTGGTCCGGGCTGCTTCATCCCACAATGCCGCTGAATCAAGATTGGACTAGTAACGGTAAGCATATTGAACAAAATCAACGCCCACAACTACTTTGTGTTCTACTCGTGCATAGAATCTACGCAATAAACCTGGCTCTGATACCACTGTTGGGGAACGTAGCAATAATTCAAAATTTTCCTACGTGTCACCAAGATCAATCTATGGAGTCATCTAGCAACGAGGGAGGAGTGGATCTACATACCCTTGTAGATCGCGCGCGGAAGCGTTCAAGAGAACGGGGTTGATGGAGTCGTACTCGTCGTGATCCAAATCACCGGTGATCCTAGCGCCGAACGGACGGCACCTCCGCGTTCAACACACGTACGGAGCAGCGACGTCTCCTCCTTCTTGATCCAGCAAGGGGGGAGGAGAGGTTGATGGAGATCCAGTAGCATGACGGCGTGGTGGTGGAAGTAGCGGGATTCCAACAGGGCTTCGCCAAGCGCTGCGGGAGGAGGGAGATGTGTCACAGGAGGGAGAGGGAGGCGCCAGGGCTCAGATGTTGCTGCCCTCCCTCCCCCCACTATATATAGGGCCAAGGGAGAGGGGGGGGGTGCAGCCTTGGCCCCTCCTCCAAGGAAGGGTGCGGCCAAGGGAGGAGTCCCTCCTCCCCAAGGCACCTCGGAGGTGCCTTCCCCCTTTAGGACTCTTCCTTTCCCTCTTCTCTTGGCGCATGGGCCTCTTGGGGCTGGTGCCCTTGGCCCATATAGGCCAAGGCGCACCCCCTACAGCCCATGTGGCCCCCCGGGGCAGGTGGCCCCACCCGGTGGACCCCCGGGACCCTTCCGGTGGTCCCGGTACAATACCGATGACCCCGAAACTTGTCCCGATGGCCGAAATAGCACTTCCTATATATAATTCTTTACCTCCGGACCATTCCGGAACTCCTCATGATGTCCGGGATCTCATCCGGGACTCCGAACAACATTCGGGTTACCGCATACTAATATCTCTATAACCCTAGCGTCACCGAACCTTAAGTGTGTAGACCCTACGGGTTCGGGAAGCATGCAGACATGACCGAGATGTTCTCCGGTCAATAACCAACAGCGGGATCTGGATACCCATGTTGGCTCCCACATGTTCCACGATGATCTCATCGGATGAACCACGATGTCAAGGACTTAATCAATCCCGTATACAATTCCCTTTGTCTATCGGTACGATACTTGCCCGAGATTCGATCGTCGGTATCCCGATACCTTGTTCAATCTCATTACCGGCAAGTCTCTTTACTCGTTCCGTAACACATCATCCCGTGATCAACTCCTTGGTCACATTGTGCACATTATGATGATGTCCTACCGAGTGGGCCCAGAGATACCTCTCCGTTTACACGGAGTGACAAATCCCAGTCTCGATTCGTGCCAACCCAACAGACACTTTCGAAGATACCTGTAGTGTACCTTTATAGCCACCCAGTTATGTTGTGACGTTTGGCACACCCAAAGTATTCCTACGGTATCCGGGAGTTGCACAATCTCATGGTCTAAGGAAATGATACTTGACATTAGAAAAGCATTAGCATACGAACTACATGATCTTGTGCTAGGCTTAGGATTGGGTCTTCTCCATCACATCATTCTCCTAATGATGTGATCTCGTTATCAACGACATCCAATGTCCATGGTCAGGAAACCGTGACCATCTATTGATCAACAAGCTAGTCAACTAGAGGCTTACTAGGGACATGGTGTTGTCTATGTATCCACACATGTATCTGAGTTTCCTATCAATACAATTATAGCATGGATAATAAACGATTATCATGAACAAGGAAATATAATAATAACTTATTTATTATTGCCTCTAGGGCATATTTCCAACAAATGGCACGTACACAGAATATAAAATGATTTTTATGGAGAAAAATGTAGTCCGCTCCACTATATACAATTGAGCCTGCCTGCCTGGGTGTGTCTCTCTTCAGAGTATCTCACACAAGGCGGCGGTGGCCTCTCTCTCTCCCACCGTTGGTCACTAATCCGGCCGCATACCGTCTGCCGGCGGAAAGGGAGGATGTGCATCATTTCTCCGTTCGACGGCGCCGAGGCAGCACGTCCTGATCTGCGGTACCCACCATTCTCTCTGACCAAGCTTCGGTGTGGTAGGGCCTACGTCAGCTGCTCGCTGCCGCAGTATGGGCAGACCCCGCCCACTGCCGCTCACCTAGTTACATCCCAACGACCCCCAGGTATCCTCTCCGGCCTTGCTCCACTGCCCATCTTTCGACGTTGCTGCATGTGGAAAATCTTGCATGTGGATCTTCCATAGTTCTTTGCCCAAAATGTAGCTCGTCTGGCGTACTTTCCATATTGCAATCTCGTCCTCACACCGTTTTAGACAAACACAACCGTGTTGTTATCTTCCCTTAGGACAAGGAATATGCTTCTTTTTGTCATCGTATGTGTCATCAACTGTTATTAGCCAGTAATTGTTTCCTTTCTACCTCTTTTTTTGCAAACAGGGATATCCATTTCACCTCGTTGCTATTGCGACCTTTTGGTGAACTACGCAAATCACTTTTTTCTTAAGAGTGTTTTATGCAGTTGTACTAAAATGTCACACGGGCAACGTCTCTACATTTCAGTGCGACTGCACAAAGGGAGATCGGTTTTGCTCTATCCTCCTCATCTAACTCCGAGCCTAATCTTCTCCAACTATTTGCTTAATCTTCTCCAACTAGTTACTCTAAAGATAGACTACAAAGGTGACCGGCTTCTATTTGTGTGTTTATTGTTTCATCAGCAGTCCTCTATTATCATAATCACCCTTAATATCTTTGGAACAGGGACGCTCAGCTCTATTTTAGTGGAACTGCACAAAATGATCGGAATGTTGCATGCTCCAGACAGCTACTTTTTTCCCAACATGCCTTGTTGATTTAGATAGAGCTGGCGGGACGTTGCTCCCAATGAAAGCATGGATCAATTTTAATTTAACACCTTACAACTTTGTCTTCATTTGTGATGTAAATATTAGCTCTGATTTGCTAATCATTGAGATGCATTAGCAAGGAAGTTAGTTTTTTATTGTTTCCAAAAGAGCATCGATGGCAAGACACACGAAACAAAAGTTGAAAGCTTAGAGCATTGTACAATTTCATGTCGCTGGAAAATTATTTGTATAGTACGTCAATTATGTAAACAAAATGCTGGAAGCTTGATTGCATTGCCAGAAGCCTCTTCAGCATCTGGGTCCATGTGCCATGCACAAAATTATACTCCTCCATTCCTAAATATTTGTCTTTTTAAAAAATTTCAAATGGGCATATTTTAGAGTGTAGATTCACTCATTTTGCTTCGTATGTAGTCACTCGTTGAAATATCTAGAAAGACAAATACTCCGGACTATATTTAAGAACCGAGGGAGTAGTGCATGCATGGGAGACTCAGCCCGGTCGTTGCGCCGCATTAATAGTGCGTAATGAGCAGTGAAATCATAAGCCCCACCTTTACCACTGTAAGTTGCTCGGAAGAAGCAACCATCAATACGCTCTTCTTTGAATCCGCTCATACTACTCCATCTGTCACTGTTTATAGAGTGCTTTTCCAAAAAATCTCTCGGACCAAGGCGACTAGCGATTGGCCTGAAAAATAGCATTGGTAGTTATAGCACGACGTCTATTACTAGAGGAAATAATGCGTACACATATGCATGCAGTGCTTCCACCCCGGGTACACACATGCATGCACTTACTCAACTCCATAGTACATCGAGAGAAAATTATGGACTTGATTGCGGTTATCACGCCCTAATTAATTGAGCATGAAACTAAACACGTCTAAAATCTCTCTGGTGGTGGAGAAATAAATCAACATCTTTGAGAAGGGCAAATGGGATCATGAAGATCGTGTCGGCCTTGTGCCCCCTCTGTCTTCTTACCTCACGTCTTGAATCACGGGACGAGATTCTTGTTTTAGTAGGGGTGAGTTGTCACATCCCTAGTTCTGGTATGCTCTGAGCTAGCTAGTCATGTGTTGCATCATGTTTAAATTCTTTTGAATCTAAAATGGGGATTGATCAAACCCTAGCACCAGATCAAATCAAATAGGTTCAACATAAAATCATTTTCAATGAACCCAAAATGCCCTTTGAAAATGTTCATGATTCCCGATAAAGGTGAAAACCTCTACCAAAAATGATGAACATATTTTTAGGCCATTCTGGATTTTTTGAAGTAATTCATACTGTATTTGAATTGGAGCATTTAAATACTATTAATATTTTTAAATGCCCCAACAATTCTGGAATTAGTTGAGGGCCTTTGGAATAGCTATTTTAGTGCCCATAACTATTTTCAGAATTTTTAGAAGTGATTTGGTTTGAAAAACCAAATTAAAACAAATCTGCAAAATAGAAAAAATAGAACAAAATTAGAAAACAGAGAGAGAGGGATGCTTACCTGGGCCTCACCTGTGCTGGCCCAGCCCACCTGGCTCGGTGCCAGTCATCCCAAACCTCTGCCAGTAGGCAGAGGAGGGACAGCGCACGGCGCGCGCGCGGGCACCACGCCACCAGACTGCCTGCCTGCGTCGCGTGGCCACCGTGACGCCTCGCGTCCTCTCCTCGGCGCCGGCTCGACCCCCTCGTTCGTTCCCCTCTCCCTCTGGACGCACTTCCCCCCTCCTCTGCTCTCTCCCCGAGCGGAGCTCGCTGATGCCGCCACCACGGCCACAGCTACCCCCTCGCCCCTCTGTTGTGCCCAAGAGCCCCGCGTCGTCTCCCTCGTCATCTCCACCGAGTCAAGTGAGCTGGGACGCGCCGTAGCATCGTCATCGCCACAGTCTTCCATCTCGGGAGCCGATCACCATCGCCGTCGATTCACCGTCGTCCCTGCCTCCCCGAGCTCGACGCCTGTCTCATTCGAACCGCGGTGAGCTACTGATCGTTACCCCTCTGCCCATGTGCTTGCTCCCGCCCTCTAGCCGTAGCCCCGAGGTCACCCGAGGCTGCCGTCCACCATTGCCGGCGAGCCTGCGCTCCTGAGCCCCTCCTGCTCGCTCCAGTGGCACCGACACACACCTAGCACCTCTAGGAGGCTGACTAGCCACTCCGTTTGCTCGGACGAGCACTGCAGCCCCGGACCCGCTCGAGCCGAACTCCGGCCACCGCACAAATGCCTCACTGCCGTTGATTTAGGCCGCTTGAGCCGCTACTGCGTGCACCAAAACACGCGGATGAGCTCCAGCATCATGTAGAGCCTCTCCGCCATCGTTTTGGTCACCGAAGGAGCATTTCCGAGCCGCCCCACCGTCTCTGTCGTCGCCGGCCATGAGCCATGGGCCAAGCCCGCGGGTTTGACCCCGGTTGACCGGGATTTGACTTCCCCTGCGCCACTGACAGGTGGGTCCAGCCCCTGTTAATCTCTGGTTTAGTTTAAAGTTAAACCCAATTAGACCTGAGACACTGACTTGCGGGGCCCAGTGGTCAAGTTTGACCTGGGCTGACCACATTGACCTGCTGACGCAGTAATGACGTCATGCTGACTCAGTTAATAATTTTCTGGTTTAAAAATAATTCAGAAATTCCAGAAAATATCCAAAACTTCAAAAATTCATAGTAATTCAACTGTAACTCCAAATCAAACAAATTATATATGAAAAATTATTAGAAAAATCCAGTCTATCCATTTATGCTACTTTAATGCATGTTCAACCAAATTATACCCCTTGTATAAGTGAAAACATGATAATGACATTTTAAATACCCCTTATGGAGTTTGCATATGAACCCTTGGTTCATATGGACTTCATTTAAATTGTTGCTAGATGCATTAGTACAGATCATAGCATATTTCCATGTCATGATCATGCATCATATTGTCGCATTTGCATTGATTGTGTTCTTCTCTATTGCCTGTGCTTGTCCCCTCTCGGTAGGCATATCCCGACGATGAGTTCGATGATACCGATGAAGAGCTATAATATCTTCAGAAGTGCCAGGCAAGCATAACCGCCTTGTTCATTCCGATACAATCCCACTCTCTCGCTCCTGCTCTCTTTTACTGCATTAGGACAACATCGATTCAACTGTTACATGCTGTGGTTGTTGAACCCCTTTCCTCTGCATGACCTGTCATTGCCACAGTAAATAGATGAAGCCCACTAGCATGAGTAGGAGTTGTTTGAGCCCTAATGTGCCTACTCATTCATGCTTGTTTGTCATGCCTTCTACTGCTTAGAGTCGAGTCAGGTCCGATTCATCGAGGATGAAATGGAATGTGGTGAACATGTGCTACTGTTGAGAGCTAAGTGTGTGAACACGATTTGGTAAAGGTAGTGGTGAGAGGCCATGTAGGAGTACATGGTGGGTTGTCTCATTGCAGCCGTCCTCAGGAACTGAGTTCTGTGTTTGTGATCCATGAACAGTTACTACCACGCATTGGAATGCTTAAGTGCCCCTCTCGACTTATTAATCTACCTGATCGCTGCCCAGGAGTTGCAACTAGTTTCTGGTGTTTGTAGGTAGTGTTAGTAGTCTACCAAGTGGCACCCGGTACAAGTGGGCTTGGGACAGACTAGGCACAGTGGCACGGTGTACCAAGTGGCACCCGGATGGTGGGCTTGGGAACCCTGCACACATCGTTTGGGGCCGTGAGCGACACCCCGGCCAGATCTCCTTGCGGATGGAACCCGAATAGGCAATAAACCTGGACTAGAGACTTGTTGGTTAGTCAGGTCGTGGCCGACTCCCTCACCAGGCTTCCAATTGAAGGTTGCCGAGATACACGATGTGTACATGTTGGTAAGTGGTGAGAGCTTGTGTGAAGAAGTACATCCCTGCAGGGTTATCATTATCTATTCAAATAGCCGGATTCCTCGGATATGGAAACTTGGACCCCTTGCAGAGTTCATAGACAAGTGAAAGTGGATACTCTAAAATGCACAAGATAAGTGTGAGTGCTATGGATGGCGTTCTCACAGGAAGACGGGAGCGGATCCATAGTGGTGTATTGGTATGGTGAATTTGTGGAATCATGTGCGCCACTTCAAAAGAGTTACTTGAAGTCGTAGTTCAGGTTAGCCACTGAGTCAAAGCTGGCTTGCTGCAGTTAAAATCCACCACCCCCTTTGTTGATACCGATGCATATGTAGTTAGTTCTAATGTAAGTCTCTTGGGTACATTTGTACTCACATTTGTTTAATTTATGTTTTACAGAGAGAATTCAGTCTCGTTAGTAGTTCCACGTGGACTTCGACGTTTAGCTTGATACCTCAGCTACGATCTTGTGCCCTCGGCAGGATCTGGTAGATAGTCAGGCTTCTTAGCCTTTTCCCTTTGTAGATGTCTGTACTCAGACATATTAAGCTTCTGGATGTGCTTTGACTTGTATGCTCTGAATGTTGGGTCATGAGACCCATGATTGTCATATCTCGCTCCATGGAGCCTAATGAATAAATTCTTGAGTCGTAGAGTTATGTTGTGATGCCATGTTGTATTTACACATGTCGAGCATATTGTGTGTATGATTGAAATGCTTGGTATGTGTGGGATCTGACAACCAAGTCGTTTATCCTTGGTAGCCTCTCATATGGGGAAATGTAGTCTTGTGCTTCCATGAGCCATAGTAGTCCACTACAACCCGGTTCACTGGAGTCCTGCTAGCCCGCACTACTGCTCCGGAACACTTGACTGGGCGGCATGTGTTTCACTTCGTTCTTGTGTCTGTCCCTTCGAGGAAATGTCACGCGGTGACATCCGGAGTCCTGCCTAGCCTGCTACAGCCCGGGTTCCCGGAGTCCTGTTAGCCCAGTGCTACAGCCCGGATTCGCACGCTGCTGACCGACATGCTCGATGTTGATTCATGTATGCCTGTCCCCGTAAGTTAGTGCCACTTTGGGTTCACGACTCGTCATGTCGGCCCGGGTTCTCTGTCATATGGATGCTAGCGACACTATCATATACGTGAGCCAAAAGGCGCAAACGGTCCCGGGCCATGGTAAGGCGACACCCGTGGGAATACCTTGCGTGAGGCCGCAAAGTGATATGAGGTGTTACCGGCTAGATCGATGTGATTTGGAATCGGGGTCTTGAGAGCTTTGGTATCAGAGCCTGACTGCCTATAGGATTACCAAGCCAAGCTGGTCAAAGTCGTGTCTAGAAATGCTTTAGTTATATAAGGGAATTGATTGTGGAAGGGAATGTAAGGCTCTTTTTACTCCTTATCCTCATGACCTTCTGATCTGAGTCATCTTATCTTTTCTACGGGGTTAATAACTAGGCTTCTCTTCTATCTCTCAGGATGACGTGTTACTAAATCCTAGTTTCCCAGGATTGTTGAGTTCAAGCCTCAGTTCAGTTCCTACTACTTCCATATGTTCATAGCTGGCCTCAGAACCTTGATATTGTGATTTTGAGCGGTTATGCCACCATTTTTGCAGGTTGTCTCAAATCTTTTGAGCAATTACAGCCGTTATGTTGTCCGAGTCATCCCAGGTTTCTAAACTATCTGATGCATTTGCAAATTCTTCCTTCATGTTCCCGATGTCCTTTTGGTTAGAATAAGCACACTAATTGCCTGTTGAGGTAATCCATTGCCTCGACATATTTGTTGGAGCTATTATTATGACCCTGGATATATTAGGGAACCACCTATTACACTAGCCATGTGTTGTAACCCCAGTGTGATAATTCTGGCCATCATTCTTGAAAGCATCCCGTGATGCCATCTAGTTTAGTAGGTATTCTATCCATGGGTTCCTGAAACCCATGAGTCATTCTGCATATCTCTGTTGATATTGTCTGCTCGTTCCTTTAGGATGTTAGTAACCTTGTGATAGTCCTCGAGGTCCCTGGTATATTGTTCTTCCAATACCATGAGCCAATATGGCAGAAGTTCTTTTGAACCAAAAGATCACAACCAGAGTGCTCTTGATGAGTTCTTCATTCTATATTGTGACTCTGCCAATTCTATCTCCCCGCATGGGTTATCCGGAAGAAACCTGTTGAACTTAGTTCGACATACTAATCTATGCATCCACAACTCAAAATGTTATATGCTCCTTAAGTTGTCCATTTTCAGCTGTATTTCGACCATCATCTATCAATTGATAGTCAAGAGTAGTTGTGCAATCATGTTCATCGATGGCTATTATTCTTGTGGTCCGTCAAGCCATTCTAGTCCAGAATGACTAGGAGAAACAAACTCCAGTACCTCATCCATATCCAGGATTGGGTCAAAGTAGTTGTATTCCACAGATCAAAATGCCAATCTAGTTTTTGTTCTGTTCTACCTTGGGGTATTACCATCTTTATATCAAGAATGTCATGGGAATTGCACCACCTCTTATGAATTCTTGACGCAGTGATACTTCTCGCCATCATTATTCATTCCTCGGTCCCGTGTTGTTGTAACCGAAATGCCAACAAGTGAATTGTGATGTGTGAAATCAATACTCCGAGCAACTCGTTGCTTTGTAGTAAATGGACAATATTCTCATTCTCAGAGTGTTGATTATTAAATCATCATCCTAAGATTGATTGTGCTACCTAGTCCTTATTTCTGGTGCACTCTTCGATCCATGAGTTGGGATTGTGTCAATCCCTCACTCTTTCGATCATATCGTCTTGCCCTGAAAAGCAAGATTGTTCTCGAGCTTAGAGTCATATCGGTGGTTCGTGATTTTCCGGATATCTTCACAGAAGTATCACCAGGTCATCCCCTGACCGATATGGTGAGTTTGTGATCAAGTTGGTTTACCAATAAACCACTCTTTCTCCAAGAATCCGTGTTGGATACCCCTGAGCTAGTTGGTTAAGCTAAACAACAACTTGGAGAGTTGGAAGATAAAAGCTTTGCCGAATTTAGTTCATTCTGAAGGGATATCTTTGCGCTTGTGTGTGTGTGGAAGAAAGGTGATATCTTCATCGATTGGTCCTCTGATCAGTTGTTGGATCTATTGTCTTGCCAAAACTTTGATTTGAGCGTGGGCTATCCTCAAATCAAATCAGAATCAATGATGTTCGTAATGTTGTCTTACTCGTGGTTTTTCCTTGAGCATACACTATTATATCTTTTTTTCTGACCAATGCTATCACTTTGTTCACATAATTGTGGAATTCCATCCATATGGAAATCTTGATGATTTGTTGTTGAGCCCATCAGCAGCATTTTGTCTCCTCCATGATTCGTGTTGAACATCCAGCTAGCGTTGGAAACTTATATAAGCATTATCTTCATGTTCCGTTCATGAAGCATATGTTGGACGAAAGAAGCGACTTTCTCTGATTCGCGTGCATTTGGTGCAAGTTTCCGCCGTGAGTTCGAGAAGGATTGTTTTTGTTTCCCCTGGTACCATCCCAAGTCAGTCATGCATGTACGAAGTATGCTATGGTTTGATAGGCTCGCTACCTCCATTCCATATGTATCTCCTAGTACACCAAGCCACTAACTGATTTGTTCAAGGAGAAGAAGTTCCTTCATAAGAGCTAATCATATGACTTATGCAAGGACTTCGTTATCCGCGATTATGGTTCCCCACTTGAACTCGGTAGTGTTTCGTTGTAAGACTACTACGTGGTCATGCTTGTCTGGGACAGCGTGTTCACATGTTTGTAGCAGAACCGGCTCATGTTTTGGATCTTACCACCGTAGTCCATTTCCTGAGAATCCTGCAACGTCATCTCGTCGACTTGTGTTGCAAACTTTCATTTTTCTCTCTAGACTAGATAAGTCTGGAATATCCTGACACCAACCAGATCTGAATCTCAGGCAGATATAATGGTTGGAACTTTTTCCAGGATCTATGATGTAGGTCCCGACAAGGTTGATGTTCTGGCCGACATACCTAGCCGGAAGATCTGTCATTGTAGTATCTTTGACCATCTTTCCATAAGGATTTTGTGCGACTTATTCTAGAAGTTGTTCCTTAGGGATCCTTATGCTCTCAGTTTCCTCGATGATTCTATAACCATTGAAACGTTGGAAACACTCTTGACTGTTGAGTTTTTCCCCAGTTACCAGGATCATTCTCAGCAATTGCATTTTATTCCTAGCTTGCACCTCAGTAATTGTTGTCCAGGATCATCTTCAAAAGTGGGCTTACCATGGTTCCCATCCATCTCCAATGATAAGCAAAATCATCCATTACGTTGTCTTCAACAAGGTAGTCCACATCGTCCACCTAGCCCGAGTATGTCATTCTTTCGAACTCCTTCAAACGATCCACTCAGAATTGCCTCAGACTGGTATGAAGAGTTTCAATGATCTATGGATCAAAAGTAATTCTTTTGCCACCTAAGGGAATAGCTCTATGAGTCACCTCCTCTAAGGCGCCTCGTTTGACATGAAGGGCAACTTAACTCCTCGCTACTTGAAACGCATCCACCATCTTCTTAAGCGTGGAAATGTTGCCTACCAAATTGAACCTTGTTATCAGTTTCTCTCCATCCGTCTTGATGTGTGTTTTGTGCCTCAGCTCAAGAGATGTTTCCAATGTCTTACTTCATTAGTTGATTTCGAGTTGCTCGATCTTCAAGAAGATCGATCCCTGTAGAGTTTCCTTCTGTCGTCACCATGTTGGAAGAAGATTTCACAAGCAAAGACGTCAAGATCAATTGGAGAAATGAATCAACATCTTCGAGAAGGGCAAATCGGATCATGAAGATCATGTCGGCCTTGTGCCCCCTCTGTCTTCTTACCTCACGTCTTGAATCACGGGACGAGATTCTTATTTTAGTAGGGGTGAGTTGTCACATCCCTAGTTCTTGTATGCTCTGAGCTAGCTAGTCATGTGTTGCATCATGTTTAAATTCTTTTGAATCTGAAATGGGGATTGATCAAACCCTAGCACCAGATCAAATCAAATAGGTTCAACATAAAATCATTTTCAATGAACCCAAAATGCCCTTTGAAAATGTTCATGATTTCCGATAAAGGTGAAAACCTCTACCAAAAATGATGAACATATTTTTAGGCCATTCTGGATTTTTTTGAGGTAATTCATACTGTATTTGAATTGGAGCATTTAAATACTATTAATATTTTTAAATGCCCTAACATTTCTGGAATTAGTTGAGGGCCTCTGGAATAGCTATTTTAGTGCCCATAACTATTTTCTGAATTTTTAAAAGTGATTTGGTTTGAAAAACCAAATTAAAACAAATCTGCAAAATAGAAAAAATAGAACAAAATTAGAAAAAAAAGAGGGAGGGATGCTTCCCTGGGCCTCACCTGTGCTGGCCCAGCCCACCTGGCTCGGTGCTAGTCATCCTAACCTCTGCCAGTAGGCAGAGGAGGGACAACACACGGCGCGCGCGCGGGCGCCACGCCACCAGACTACCTGCCTGCGTCGCTTGGCCACCGCGACGCCTCGCGTCCTCTCCTCGGTGCCGCCTCGACCCCCTTGTTCGTTCCCCTCTCCCTCTGGATGCGCTTCCCCCCTCCTCTGCTCTCTCCCCGAGTGGAGCTCACTAACGCCGCCACCACGGCCACAGCTACCCCCTCACTCCTCTGTCGTGCCCAAGAGCCCTGCGTCGTCTCCCTCGTCATCTCCACCGAGCCAAGTGAGCTGGGACGCGCCGTAGCATCGTCATCGCCGTGGTCTTCCATCTCGGGAGCCGATCACCGTCATCGTCGATTCACCGTCGTCGCTGCCTCCCTGAGCTCGACGCCTGTCTCATTCGAACCGCGGTGAGCTACTGATCGTTACCCCTCTACCCCCGTGCTTGCTCCCGCCCTCTAGCCGTAGCCCCGAGGTCACCCGAGGCCGCCGTCCGCCATTGCCGGCAAGCCCGCGCTCCCGAGCCTCTCCTGCTCGCTCCAGTGGCACCGACACGCACCTAGCACCTCTAGGAGGTTGACTAGCCACTCCGTTTGCTCGCACGAGCACTGCAGCCCCGGACCCGCTCGAGCCGAACTCCGGCCGCTGCGCAAGTTGCCACTGCCGCGTATTTAGGCCGCTTGAGCCGCTGCTGCGTGCACCACAAGACGCGGACGAGCTCCAGCATCACGTAGAGCCTCTCCGCCGCCGTTTTGATCGCCGGAGGAGCATTTCCAAGCCGCCCCGCTGTCTCTGTCGTCGGCGGTGATGAGGCGTGGGCTAAGCCCACGGGTTTGACCCCGGTTGACCGGGATTTGACTTCCCCTGCGCCACTGACAGGTGAGTCCAACCCCTGTTAATCTCTTGTTTAGTTTAAAGTTAAACCCAATTAGACCTGAGACACTGACTTGCAGGGCCCAGTGGTCAGGTTTGACCTGGGCTGACCATGTTGACCTGCTGAGGCCGTGATGATGTCATGCTGACTCAGTTAATAATTTTCTGTTTTAAAAATAATTCAGAAATTGCAGAAAATATCCAAAACTTCAATAATTCATAGTAATTCAACCGTAACTCCAAATCAAACAAATTATATATGAAAAATTATCAGAAAAATCCAATCTATCCATTTATGCTACTTTCATGCATGTTCAACTAACTTATACCCCCTATATAAGTGAAAACATGATAATGACATTTTAAATACCCCTTATGGAGTTTGCATATGAACCCTTGGTTCATATGGACTTCTTTTAAATTGTTGCTAGATGCATTAGTACAAATCATAGCATATTTCCATGTCATGATCATGCATCATATTTTAGCATTTGAATTGATTGTGTTCTTCTCTATTGCCGGTTCTTGTCCCCTCTCGGTAGGCGTATCTCGACAATGAGTTCGATGACACCGATGAAGAGCTATAATATCTTCAGAAGTGCCAGGCAAGCAAAACCCCCTTGTTCATTCCGATACAATCCCACTCTCTCGCTCCTGCTCTCTTTTATTGCATTAGGACAACATCGATTCAATTGTTACATGTTGCGGTAGTTGAACCCCTTTCCTCTGCATGACCTGTCATTGCCACGGTAAATAGATGAAACCCACTAGCATAGGTAGGAGTTGTTTGAGCCCTGATGTGCCTGCTCATTCATGCTTGTTTGTCATGCCTGCTACTGCTTAGAGTTGAGTCAGGTCCGATTCATCGGGATGAATTGGAATGTGGTGAACATGTCCTACTGTTGAGAGCTAAGTGTGTGAACACGATTTGGTAAAGGTAGTGGTGAGAGACCATGTAGGAGTACATGGTGGGTTGTCTCATTGCAGCCGTCCTCAGGAACTGAGTTCTGTGTTTGTGATCCATGAATAGTTACTACCACGCATTGGAATGCTTAAGTGCCCCTCTTGACTTATTAATCTACCTGATCTCTGTCTAGGAGTTGCAACTAGTGTCTAGTGTTTGTAGGTAGTGTTTGTAGTCTACCAAGTGGCACTTGGTACAGGTGGGCTTGGGACAGACTAGGCACAGTGGCACAGTACCAAGTCGCAGCTGGATGGTGGGCTTGGGAACCCTGCACACATCGTTTGGGGCCGTGAGCGACACCCTGGCCGGATCTCCTTGCGGATGGAACCCGAATAGGCGATAAACCTGGACTAGACACTTGTTGGTTAGTCAGGTCGTGGCCGACTCCCTCGCTAGGCTTCCGCTTGAAGGTTGCCGAGATACACGATGTGTACATGGTGGTAAGTGGCGAGAGCGTGTGTGAAGAAGTACACCCCTGCAGGGTTATCATTATCTATTCGAATATACGAATTCCTCGGATATGGAAACTTGGACCCCTTGCATAGTTCATAGACAAGTGAAAGTGGATACTCTAAAATGCGCAAGATAAGTGTGAGTGCTATGGATGGCGTTCTCGCAGGGAGATGGGAGTGGATCCATAGTGGTGTATTGGTATGGTGAATTTGTGGACTCGTGTGTGCCACTTCAAAAGAGTTACTTGAAGTCGTAGTTTAGGTTAGCCACTGAGTCAAGGCCAGCTTGCTGCAGTTAAACTCCACCACCCCCTTTGTTGGTACTGATGCATATGTAGTTAGTTATGATGTAAGTCTTGCTGGGTACATTTGTACTCACGTTTGCTTAATTTATGTTTTGCAGAGAGACTTCAGTCTCGCTAGTAGTTCCACGTGGACTTCGACGTTTACCTTGATAACTCAGCTATGATCTTGTGCCCTCGGAAGGATCTGGTAGATAGTCAGGCTTCTTAGCCTTTTCCATTTGTCGATGTCTGTACTCCGACATATTAAGCTTCCGAATGTGCATTGACTTGTATGCTCTGAATGTTGGCTCATGAGACCCTTGTTTGTCATATCTCGCTCCACGGAGCCTAATGAATAAATACTTGAGTCGTAGAGTTATGTTGTCATGCCATGTTGTATTTGCACATGTCGAGCATATTGTTTGTATGATTGAAATGCTTGGTATGTGTGGGATCCGACAACCTAGTCGTTTATCCTTGGTAGCCTCTCTTATGGGGAAATGTAGTCTTGTGCTTCCATGAGCCATAGTAGTCCGCTATAGCCCGGTTCACCGGAGTCCTGCTAGCCCCGCACTACTACTCCGGAACACTTGACTGACCGGCATGTGTTTCACTTCGTTCCTGTGTCTGTTCGTTCGGGGAAATGTCACGCGGTGACATCCGGAGTCCTGTCTAGCCTGCTACAGCCCGGGTTCCCAGAGTCCTGTTAGCCCAGTGCTACAGCCCGAATTCGCACGCTGCTGACCGACATGCTCGATGTTGATTCATGTATGCCTGTCCCCATAAGTTAGTGCCACTTTGGGTTCACGACTAGTCATGTCGGCCCGGGTTCTCTATCATATGGATGCTAGCGACACTATCATATACATGAGCCAAAAGGCGCAAATGGTCCCGTGCCATGGTAAGGCAACACCCGTGGGAATACCGTGCGTGAGGCCGCAAAGTGATATGAGGTGTTACTGGCTAGATCGATGTGACTTGGAATCGGGGTCCTGACAAATGCATTGCGAGAAATGCATCAGAATGAAGCGCGCCTTGTAAACTGTGACGGAGGTAGGAGTAGTATGAAGGTGGAAAACCAAGTACGCGTATGGCCAGTTGGTCAACGCACCTCCTCTTGGCATATCACTGACATGTGGGACCGGAGTGTGAGCAAACCGATCTCAATTGATGGTAAAATGGCCCACCCGCCGTTCCATGAGAGAGACGAGGAGCGAGAACACACAGACGGGCTCGTACAGAGGCCAAGACATATTCGAGCATGGTTGATCGATATCATCATTAAATGTTCGATATTTTTAATACTATACTATTGGGCTGCCGTTTTCCGCCCTTCTCCAGAATAAATGTGTACTTTATTTGAGATTAAAATAAAATAAGAGTACAGATGCTCCAGCATGCGGTTCTAGTAGTGTGAGGTGCGGCTGATGGTGGAAGGTGCTGGTGGTGCGATGCTGATTGATGGAGGTGATGGTGGAGTGGTGGATGGAGATGGGTGATGAGGCGGGAGGCGCACCACCATGCCGGCCTGGCCTTGGCGGCGGCCGGAGGTGGAGAAGGAGGGTGGGGGAAGGAGAGAGATGCTAGGTCCCAAGGAGAAACAAGGATGCCGCTAGTGATTTTGTTCCCCTCCGATCAGATCTGCCACTTTTGCTCTTTTGCCCTTCCACTTCTCTTCTTTCTTCACAAGATGATCCCTCCAACATTAGCTTAGCCCCTCTGGTTACTTCTTCTCTTCACGGTAGGGGCCCTCCGTACATTACCGTAACCACAGTTTCTTGACACTCTCCCTTATAGAAAGATTTTGGGCCTTTTCGCCCTTTTCTGCAAAACATGGAGGAGTGTTGTAAATGTAACATAATGGGGGTATTTGAATATTTCTTAAGTAAATAATGTGAAAATATGATTACAATGTGACGCAAGAAGGCTAAAAAGATTATATGAAGAAATGCTCAATCAATACCCCTCTGATCTTGAGCATGATTATCATTTGTGAGTAGCTACTTTTGTTCTCGAGGTCATGGGAGAAATCTTGTTGCAAGTAATCATGTGAATTTGAGTAATGTATGTTGCAATTAAACTTGTGCTTGATATTTTGATGGTATGTATGTTGTGATTCCCTTTGTGGTGTCATGTGAACATCGACTACATGAAACTTCACCATATTTGGGCCTAAGGGAATGCATTGTGGAGTAGTTATTACATGATGGGTTGCGAGAGTGACAGCAGCTTAAACCATAGTTGATGCGCTATTCCTTAAGGGACTGATTTGGATCCAACAGTTTAATGATATGGTTAAAATTTATTCTTAATATTTTTCTCGTAGTTGTGGATGCTTGTGAGGGGGTTCATTATAAGTAGGAGGTTTGTTCAAGTAAGAACAACACCTAAGCACCGGTCCACCCACATATCAAATTATCAAAGTAGCAAACACAAATCAAACCAACCTGATGAAAGTGAACCCTCAAGAACGCTTTTCTTATGATAAGAGACCGTTTTGGCATGTCATTTTCCTCAAAAGGACTGGGCTACCTTGCTGCACTTTTTTACCATTACCGTTACTTGATCGTTACAAATTATCCTGCCATCAAACTACTCATTACTTATAATTCCAGTGCTTGCAGAAAATACCTTGCTGAAAACCACTTGTCATTTCCTTCTGCTCCTCGTTGGGTTTGACACTCTTACTTATCGAAAGGACTATGATTGATCCGATATACTTGTGGGTAATCAAGGCTCTTTTCTGGCGCCGTTGCCAGGGAGTGAAGCGCTCTTAGTAAGTGGAAATCGGTAAGGAAAAATTATTACAACGTGCTGAAATTTACTATCACTTGTTACTATGGAAAACAATCCTTTGAGGGGTTTGATCAGGGTATCTTCACCTCGACCAGAACCACAATTAGTTACCCCTAAACCTACTGCAGGGATGGAGCCGAACATCCATATATGCACTTGATATATGTGGATGAAATTTGTGGATTATTTAAGCTTGCAGGTTTACCCGGAGATGATACTAAGAAGAAGGTTTTCCCTTTATCTTTGAAGGGAAAAGCATTGGCATGGTACGGGCTATTGGATGATATTGGATCTTGGTATTGGAATCGATTGAAATTGGAATTTCACCAAATAAATTATCCTATGCATCTAGTTCATCGTGATTGGAATTATATATGTAATTTTTGGCCTCGTGAAGGAGAAAGTATCGCTCTAGGTTGGGGGAGGCTTAAGTGAATGGTATATTCATGCCCCAATCATGAGCTCTCAAGAGAAATTACTATTTAGATATTTTATGCTAGACTTTGTCGTGATGATCAATCCATGCTTGGTACTTCTTGTATTTGTTCTTTTGTGAAGAAGACTATTGAATTCAGGTGGGATCTTTTAGAAAGAATTAAATGCAACTCTGAATATTGGGAACTAGATGAAGGTAAAAAGTGAGGTATTAAGCTGAAGTATGATTGTGTTAAATCTTTTATGAATACCAATGCTTTTCAAAATTTTAGCACTAAATATGGACTTGACTATGAGATAGTAGCCACTTTTGTGAATCTTTTGCTACTCATGTTGATCTCCCTAAAGAGATGTGGTTCAAATATCATCCACCTATTAAAGAAGAAATTAAAGAACCAATAGCTAAAGATAAAACTATTATTTATAATGTTGATCCAGTTGTTCCTACTGCCTATATTGAAAACCCACCTTTCCCTGTTATGGTAAAGGAACATGCTAAAGTTCCAACTGTGTTCAATAAAAGCTATATTAAAGCACCCAAACCTGCTGAACAAATCACGGTAGAACCTAGTGTTGCTATGGCTAAAGATCTCCTGGTAGAAAATATACATGGGCATGTTATTTATTTCTGTGATGAAGTTGCTAGAATTGCCAAACCCGATGAAAAAGATAAACATAGAACTATTGTTGGCTTGCCTGTTGTCTCAGTCAAAATAGGATATCACTATTATCATGGTTTATTTTACATAGGTGCTAGCGTGAGTGCTTGCCTTTTGACCCGCTGAAATAGAAGACATATATGTTACTATTAAACTTGCTAATAGAGACACCATCACACCACTTGGGATTGTTAGAGATGTTGAAGTCTTGTGTGGGAAAATAAAATATCCTACTGATTTTCTTGTTCTTGGTTCACCACATGATGAGTTTTGTCCCATTATCTTTAGTAGACCTTTCTTGAACACCCTTAATGCTAAAATAGATTGTGAGAAACAAACCGTCGGTGTAAGTTTTGGTGATGAGTCTCATGAGTTCAATTTTTCTAAGTTTAGTAGAAAGCATCATAAGAAAGAATTGCCAAGTAATGATGAAATAATTGGTCTTGCTTCTATTGTCGTGCCTCCTACTGATCCACTAGAACAATATTTTCTAGACCATGAGAATGATATGCATATGCATGAAAGAAATTAAATAGATAAGATTTTCTTTGAACAACATCCTCTGCTTAAACACAATTTGCCTATTGAAAATCTAGGAGGTCCTCCTCCACCTACAGGTGATCCCGTGTTTGAATTAAAACAATTGCCAAACACATTGAAATATGCTTATCTTGGTTAGAAAAAGATATATCCTGTTATTATTAGTGCAAATCTTTCAGAACATGAAGAAGGAAGATTATTGAAGGTTCTGAGGAAGCACCGAGTTGCTATTGGATATACTCTTGATGATTTAAAGGGCATTAGTCCCACTCTTTGTCAGCAAAAAATTAATATGGAATCTGATGCTAAACCAGTTGTAGATCACCAATGACGTTTAAATCTCAAAATGAAAGAAGTGGTAAGAACTAAAATACTGAAGCTTCTGGAAGCATGTATAATTTATCCTATAGCTGATAGTAGATGGGTAAGTCATGTTTATTGTGTCCCTAAGAAGGGAGGTATTACTGTTGTTCCTAATGATAATAATGAACTCATTCCGCAAAGAATTGTCACTCGCTGTAGAATGGTAATTGATTTTAGAAAATTAAATAAAGCTACTAGAAAAGATCATTACCCTATACCTTTTATTGATCAACTGCTAGAAAGATTGTGAAATCACACACATTTTTGTTTCTTTGATGGCTATTCTGGTTTTTCTCAAATACGCATCTCACAACCTGATCAAGAGAAAACCACCTTTACTTGTCCTTTTTGAAATTATGCTTATAGACGTATGCCTTTTGGTTTATGCAATGCACCTGTTACCTTTCAAAGATTTATGACTGCTATATTCTCTGACTTTTGTGAAAAGATTGTTGAGGTTTTCATGGATTATTTTTCCGTCTATGGAACTTCTTTTGATGATTGCTTAAGCAACCTTGATTGAGTGTTGTAGAGATGCGAGGAAACTAATCTTGTCTTGAATTGGGAGAAGTGCCACTTTATGGCTAATGAAGGTATTGTCAAGCCCCTATGTTCTTATGTGTCCAGTTGAAACTTTTTTCTCATGTGTATGCGATGAGTGTTAGCAATCATAGAATATTATATGATGGTTGAGTATGTGGACTTGCCTAAAGGCTCCGATACGAGACCCTTCCTGATAAGATGATGAATTGTAGTTGCAAAGTTGACTGAGAACATAGTTTGTTGGTTTTCAATAGAGCTTATGCTTTATACTTCGATGTTGTGATGAATTGTTACTTATTCATGAGAAGTTATATGATAAAAGTTGTATGATAAAGTTTTATGTTAAAGTTTGTTGATGTTATAATAATATACATGATGCTTCTATGTCTATATTTTGTTTTTATCGACACCTCTCTGTAGGCATGTGGACATGTTTTTCGATAACGGTTTTCGCTTGAGGACAAGCGAGGTCTAAGCATGGGGGAGTTCATATGTCCATTTTGCATTATGTTTTCCTACTATTATTTATATTGTTTTTATGCATAATAATGCCTTTTGAAGTAATTCTAATGCCTTCTCTCTGATAATATGCAAGGTTCACACAAAGAGGGAGAATACCGGCAGCTGGAATTATGAACCTAAAAAATCTACATCAAGCTACCTATTCTGCACAACTCCAAATGTGCTGAAACTTCACGGAGATTTTTTATGGAATATATAAGAAATATTGGAGCAAATAAGTACCAGACGGGCCCCACCAGCACTACAAAAAAATACACTTCCATGATGATACGTGTTTGTCACAGTAGGTCACGTTTTCTATCATGCATGTACATCCATGACAATTTTATGACAAATCAAGATAGTCATACCTGTGTTGTCGTAGAAGTGTTCCATGACATTACCAAAATTATCATCACGGAAATGTCCACTTCCATGACGATAAATGGCGCGTCATGGAAGTGCTTTCGTCAAGGGTAACCGACATGTGGCATCCACCATAACGGGTGGCTGTTAAGCTATCGGGTCCGGTTTTGGATCTGATAACCCATTAACAGCCCGGACCAATGGGGATTTTCCACGTGTAAAATTCTCAATGGCTAGAGGAACCATGTGTCGTCTCACTGTTGGGACAGATGTCATCCACTCATTGGACATGAGGCACCTATGATATGTCGACACATGGCATGGCCCAACAGAGGCCCATTCCGGTGCAAAGGCCAGTCCGTTTGACTTGGTCAAAAGGTAGTGGGCCGGCCAACAAAAAGCCCGTTAACAGCCTGTTCGTATATAGACCATTTACGGCCCGCTATCTCACGACCCGTTACGGCCTATCCGAATTAAGCCAAGTAGCTTCATCTGGGCCGTGTAATATGATTCCAGCCCATTATATCTTACGGCCCATGTATGGCCCATGGCGTCTTTCATCCCATATGAGGCCCTTTGTAACTCTGGGCCCATTAAAGGCCCATGGTGAAACTGGTCCGTAATGAACAGTGTACCGCTTTATACCCGTTAACGGACCAGTATTCCATTGGGCCGCTTCCAACCTGTGTTATCTTTCGGCCTTCTCATGGCCCATTTATTCATGGGCTCATTTCCAGCATCCGGTTACTTACAGCACGTTACTAGCATTTTCTGCTTGTGGGCCAAATTCAGCCCGTGGTTACAGTCGGCCTATTTGTGGCCCGTTAATCCGTTGGGCCGTTTTCATAGCATCCTCAAATACGGCCGGTTAACGACGACCCGTTATGGTCGGCCCATGAACGGATGATTCCAACTCTAGCCCGTTTAAGGCCCATAATGCGGTCTATTATTGGCCCATGTTTGGTCAATCGATCATAGGGCCCGTAGAAGGCCCATTGATGCTACGACAAGTAGAAGGCCCATTGTTTCTACGGCCCGTAGAAGGCCTATTATTTCTACGGCCGGTAAAAGGCCCATTATTTCTACGGCACGTAGGACGCCCATGGTCACTACAGTAAATATGTAGCCCATGGTTATTGTGGCCTTTTTTAAAAAATAGGTTATTGCGGCCACTAGCAAACCGCGGAAAAAGAACTGCACTAACTACAAGCAAACAAATAAACAAGACAATAAGGAAATAAATAAGCAAGCAACTTACACTGGGCTATCACGGCTATTACACATATTACATCCACTGGGCATCGAAGTTCGCCACTAGTGCAAATATAGGGAACAAAGCAGCATATCACATACACTAGTTGTCAAAGTTGGCAACCAGTGCAAATAAACGCCGCAGCAAAACAAGTCTAGAACTTAAACCACTTGATAAGAGCTCAAGAAACAATATCCTGGGTACCCATAATGGTGGCAAGATGGTTAGCAAGCTTAATGAATTTCTCTTGTTTGGCGCTTAAATCCTCCAGCGCTTGCTGTTGCACCAGAAAGTAAACCAGCAAGCGAAAATAATCCACAAATTTCTTCCACATATATCAGGTGCATATCAGGATGTTCGGTTCCATCTCCTGCGTAAGGATTAGCTAGCAGTTGTTCTATCATACCTGAAGGAATTTCATATTCAGTATTTTCAATAGGTGCAGTGGGTTGAGGGGCAACTAATTGTGGTTCTAATCGAGGTGAAGATACCCCGAAAACCCCCCTCAAAGGATTGTTCTCCATAGTAACAAGTGATAATAAATTTCAGCACGTAGTAATAATTTTTCCTTACCAGGAGCGCTTCACTCCTCGGCAACGGCACCAGAAAAGAGCCTTGATCACCCACAAGTATAGGGGAACAATCGTAGTCCTTTCGATAGGTAAGAGTGTCGAACCCCACGAGGAGCAGAAGGAAATGACATGTGGTTTTCAGCAAGGTAATGTGTGCAAACGCTGAAATTCTAAGTAACTCATAATTTGGTAGCTGGATAATTTGTAACGAGCACGTAAAGGTAACGGCAAATAATATGCAGCAAGATAGCCCAATCCTTTTGTGGCAAAGGACAGGCCGAAATGGTTTCTTATAATAAGCAAAGTGTTCTTGAGGGCACACGGAAATTTCATCAAGTCACTTTCACCATGTTGGCTTCATTTGTATTCACTACTTTGATAATTTGATACCTGGGTGGGTAGGTGCTTAGGTGTTGTTCTTACTTAAACAAACCTCCTACTTATGATTAACCCCCTCGCAAGCATCCACAACTACGAGAAAAGTACTAAGATAGATTCTAACCATAGCATTAAACTTTTGGATCCAAATCGGTCCCTTACGAAGTAGTGCATAAGCTAGGGTTTAAGCTTCTGTCACTCTAGCAACCCATCATCTAATAACTACTCCACAATGCATTTCCTTAGGCCCAAGTATGGTGAAGTGTCATGTAGTCGATGTTCACATCACACCACTAATGGAATCACCACATACACACCATCAAAATATCGAACACATATCAAGTTCACATGATTACTTGCAACAAGATTTCTCCCATGACTTTAAGAACAAAAGTAACTACTTTTTTTGAGAGTACGCCAATGGCATACCTGATTTTTATAGGAGGGAGCAAAACAAATTTACAAGTGATTGTTCTTGTGATGCCAGCACCACAGTTACCCACAAAACACCGAAGGGAGCAAACTAGACTACTCTCTCGCAAATATTTGTAATCTACCCACACCCGCATTGCTCCAGTCACTCAGTTCATCCCTGATTTGGGCGACAAGTTCCATTACCCCCCTTTGATCATGCACTCACCAGAACACGCGCACGTTGCGCTGCTTCCAAAGTGACCAGGCGATGGCGATGATTGTCGTATCAATGGCCCTTCTCATCTTCCTCGGCACTCTTGCCCTCACTTCCAGCCACCACGCCGTGAAAGTTCTATCATGGGATGGTACGAGGATAGGGATGTGGACCACCGAGAAAAAGCGATACCACACCTCTCAGGCATAAGTGAACTGTACTAGAATATTGTCCACGGTGTCCTCCTCTTGCAAGCATGTAAAACACGCAGAAGTGTTATCCTGGAGACCATGCGTAGTATGCATGTCAGAGGTCCACACACAATACTGCATGGCCATCCATGCAAAAAAATTGCACTTAAGGCCCGGCTCCTCCAGATGCATTCGAATGTTGGTACTCTTTTCATACCCAAGCATAACTTGTGGTATGTAGAGCTAGTCAAATAGACCCAGATACATCAGCAGGCCACCTGAATTGGTCCGGTAATTGCATATCCCTTTCCACCCGCGATAAAGTAAGTCTAAGGTGCATGAGCTGTATCAATGCCATGAAAGGAGTGGGGGCATTGATGTCGCGCTCCCATCTGTTGTCTGTCAGCGACTGTTCAACTGTGCGACTATTGATTATGCTGGTGTTAACTAGAGCAGGAATATCCGGTGCTATATCTCCCACAGTCGATCCATTGATCAATCGATCCTTCCAAAACAGGACTTTGCTGCCAATACCCACTACGATCGCCACTAGTCTGTTGAAAACTTCCCTTGCCTCGTTGTCATCCAGGAATGGAATTCCTTGCCATGGTCTGTCCAGGTCTGTACGTCGCAACCATTCCCACCTCACTCTGAGCGCCAAAGCTTGTAACCTGAGATTCTTGATGCCCAAAACTCCATAGAAGGTGGGGTGGCAGATAGTGTTCCAAGCCACCAGGCACCGTCCTCCGTTCGCCTTCTCCTTCCCAGCCAAGAAGAATGTTCACATCCATGCATTGATATCCTCAAACACCCAAGTCGGCGCATCAATGATCATAAGTTGGTGTATGGGTCTAGCAAAGACCACTGATTTGATGGGCACAAACCGTCCGGGCCTATGAATGAGGCCTTTCTGCCAAGTCGGAATGAACTTGTTTACTTGGTCAAGTAGGGGCTGCCACTCGGCTTTAGTAAGCAGGTTGATAGATAGAGGAATGCCCAAGTAATTGCACGGAAATTTGCCTATTGCATATTGTAGGTTGTTAGCAATCCTGTTTCTGGTCCTCTTCTGATGCTCGTATCAGCACAACCATCGACTTCCTGTAGTTGACCTAGAACCCAGAGCCTTCACCAAAACTATGTAGGGCCACTCTCACAAAAGGTAGGTCCTGGTCGGTGGTTTTAATAAATAGAGCAACATCGTCTGCATAAATGGATAATCGCTCTGTTGCCGAGACACCTCTGATCGAGCTAATCACCCCAACTTCCTCAGCCTGTCTGAAAAATGGCCGAAAGCGCCTTCATCGCAATCACAAATAGGGACGGAGAAATCGGTTCTCCCTGATGCAAACCACATGCGTGCATGAAGCTGGATCCCAGGACTCCATTCATAAGGACTTTGGTGCTAGCGGTCTGAGGCAATATGGCAATCAATCACATCCAAGTCTCACCGAACCTTTCTAGCTCAGCACCTGGAACAAGAAGGGTGAGGACAGGGTGTCGAAGGCCCTGGTTATGTCCAGCTTTAGAAACACCCCCGGGATTTTCATAGAGTGCATATTCTTAGCCACTTGCCGAACTAATAGGAAATTATCATGCAGGCATCTTCCCTGTATAAACGCTGACTTGTTGCAATTGATAATATTTTTCATGCGTCTCCTGGCCCGCCATGAAAGCGCTTTGGCAAATAGCTTGGCAAAGCTGTGTGTTAAGCTTATGGGCAAAAAGTCTCCAACTTCCTTCGCGTCTGCTCATTTGGGGATTAGGGTTGTGAGTTCTTTGTTAAGCTTGCCAAATCCATGTCCATCCCCCACGTACAGCTTCAGAAAGGCTGCCATGATGTCGTGCTTGATGATTGGCCAAGCCTTTTGATAAAAGATCCCCTTGAAACCATCCGGCCCCGGTGCTCGATCCACCGACAACTCCTTAATTACATTCCAGATTTCATCCTCTGTGAAGATGTCTTCCAACTCGTGGAGATCCAGGGTCTCCATACCTAGATAATACAAGTCTAGAGTGTGTTCCCTCACTGTGTGGTGCCCTAGCAGATTAGCATATGCTTCAGAGAAAACCTTCTCTTGCTGGCTTGATCCGTGATGATGGTGTCTCCATGCTTAATGTGGGCAATATAATTCTTTGCCCTTCTCCCATTCGCAACAGCCTAGAAAAGTTGTGTGTTAGCATCCCCTTCATGGATCCGGTGCAACATGGATTGTTGACGAGCGATCATGCGCTCATGGGAAGCAAGCCTAAGCAATGTGACCTTTAGAGTGTGCCACAACCAAAGTTCTTCCTCACTAAGTTGTCGCCTCTCCCGGGCTTGTTGAAGTCTTATTATAATCTAGTTTGCGACAACCATCATGAGCTTAATATTACCCGTCTTTTTCTGTCCCCATGCTTGCAATGCAGTGTTACGGAGCAGAGCGTCTAGACACTTGAAAGGGTCTACAATAGCCTCATCACATACCCATGCTTGACGGACAACATCTTCAAATCTCTCCAACTTGGTTCAATATAGCTCGAATCAGAATCCATATTTGGGACTACAAATTGCATTTGTGCACAAGTGTAGCGGCGCATGGTCCACCACACCAGTCACGAGCGCTTGAACCAAGCAATCTGCATTTGCCAAGTCCCAGTCAATGGAAACAAGCACTCTATCAATCTTGTTAAGCGCCAAACAGTCCCATTCATTAGTCCAAGTGAATCGCCTCCGATGCATATAAAGCTCCTTAAGCTCCATGTCATCCACAAAGGCCCTGAATTCATTCATAATACGCTGATTAACATTGGCATTATTCTTCTCCGAGGCACGTAAGATCATATTAAAGTCACCCAAGAGCATCCATTTGCCATGGCAGGCCGTTCTTCTCGCCTTGAGATCCTCCAGTAAATTAATCTTGTCGTCATCCCCTTGGGGGCCATACACCACGGTGATCCACCAGTTTTGCTCATCCTTGTTGTGAACTAGTCTAGTTAGACAATGTGTGCCACATTATCCACCGTAAACCTAGTTGAGTCCCACGTGAGTAGGATGCCACCACGTGTCTCAATCGCCGGGAGGTAAGAAAACCCATCTAAGGATGGGCCTATGCATTGCATAACAAGGTACGAGTCAAATACATCCATTTTGGACTCCTGAAGACATACTATGTTACATTTCACTGATGCGATGAACTCCCGGACCGCCTTCGTCTTCACAAGGTTGTTAATGCCACGCACGTTCCAACATAATATAGATGGGTTTAAATCCATGGAGCAAGATGTATAGCCTCCAACACCGATCACACACAGGCCTAGTGTGCGGAGATCACCGCCCCACTGTCACCCACAAGGTCTTCACGGCGTGGCAGAGACTTATCGAAGATGGCGGCAGTCACACATACATGCTGCTCCCATAGCGGTGAGTGGAACAGGTCCTTCAGCTCGTTCACCGCCGATTCATCAGGCACCAAATCATTAGGTACTAGCCCCAGTGCGCAGAGCAACACATTCTTGGCCGGTGTAGCTTTGGCATTGGCCACGGAGCTCGCTCGCTTTGTCGCCCTAGTCGTGCACCTCGGTGTGAATGGCTCTACCTCCGGCCGCAGAGATGAGGCCTGCACTTCCTTAAAGAGGGATGGTGCTAACCTCTTGATGATATTGGCACAGAAAGTCTTCAGTCTTGAGTAAGCTACTATCTCATGTGGTGTCATGCCTGAGCTAACAATATCCTCTGCTTCACCATGTTGTGTAGCCATCCCTCCCTGAATATCAGTCTCTCTAGCAACTACCAGTGCTAGCTCATCAGCGTTTGCGCCTGGTGTTACAGCTGTACCATCTGGTCGAGACGCCGACCCTCCCTGAGCCTCATCCCCCTCAAGGGTAGCCAGCTGTAGCGCCTAAGATATGATTCTATCCCAATCATGTGATAAACTCATGATCGGGGCACAATCGCATTTTGAGCGCATAGCAAGGTGGATATCATAACAACATACCATGTATTGAATAGATGAGAATACAAGAGAAAGGCTTACACTCGCCACAACCTACAACTTGTATACAACAGTTCATCAATACATAACAATCATCATATAGAAGAGCAGGATCCAGCTATGGATGAACATAAACGAAAAACAAGAATGACATCTACCCTGCTAGCCCAGGCTCTTCCTACCGGGAACCTATTCCTTGATCGAAGAAGAAGAACCCCAAAAGCAATCAATCATCGCTCTCATGTCAGATCATCGCATTACCTGTACCTGTAACTATTGTTGTAGTAATCTGTGAGCCACAAGGACTCAGCAACCCCATTACCATGGGTATCTAGACTGGCAAAGCTTAATGGGTTGCATCAAGCGACCAAGCATTGTGTGGTGGCTAACTTACGAGTACAGGAGTAAGATGAGAAACTATGCAAGCGGTCGCAAACTAGTAATGATCAAGAAGTGATCCTGAACTACATACATTCAAACATAACCCCACTGTGTTCTCTTCTTGAACTCATTCGAAAAGAGACCGTCATAGTTACGCACATGGTTGGTGTATTTTAATTCAAATCTCGTGTCGAGTTCTCTACAACTGGATATTAAAAACTCCCATCTACCACATAACCGCGGGCACGACTCTCGAAAGTTTAAACCCTGTAGGGGTGTCCCAACTTAGCCCATGACAAGCTCACAATCTGCGGAGACAATCCTCCAGTGCGGGACCCTCCGATCAGACTCGGAATCCCGGTGCACAAGACATTACGACAATGGTAAAACAAGTTTAGCAAGACCTCCCGATGTGCCGACACCCTGATAGTAGCCGCGCATATCTCGTCTCAAGCCACGACAGATGAGCTAAGCGTACAGGTACCAATATACCCCAAGTTACCAAGGGGCGGTCCCGCACGGTGCTCTAGTTTGGGACCAACACCATCAGCACTAGCGCCCCTATATTAGGTTGAATAATGAAACTCGGGTAGCGCTAACTCCCTATGCGTCAAATTTAATATCAGGTTTACTTATTAGGTTGGGCAAATGTTAAAACCAATGTTGGGCCTTGCTGGAAGTGTTTTATTCAAAGCGAACTATCAAGAGGGGCCCATAAACCCTCATCGTGTTAGGGACGCAAAATCAAGGAACATAACACCGGTATGACGAAAACTAGGGCGAAAACAGTGGAGTAAAACACCAGGCAAAAGGCTGAGCCTTCCACCCTTTACCAAGCATATATGTGCATTAATTAAATACGAGATATTATGATATCCATGATATCCATGTCCCAACATGGAACAACCTGAAACTGCACCTACAAGTAGCAATGCTATAAGACGGGCTGAGCAGAGCGGTAACATAGCCAAACGACGGTTTGCTAGGATGGTGGAAAAGGTTAGAGGCTGACATGGCAAATTGGGAGGCTTGATAAACAAGTGGTAGGTAGCGCGACATAGTGATAGCATCGAGACAACTAGCATAGCAAAGATAGTACTGAGATCTAAGGTGAAGGTCATCTTGCCTGAGATCCCGCTAGGAAGAAGACCGAATCCATGAAGAAGACGAGCCAACGTAGTCGAACGGATCCTAACAATCGCAGCGTGACCGGAACTATCAAGAAGAAGCACAACCAGAAAGAAGCAGAAAACATAGTAAACAACCATCACATAAACATGGAATGATGCACAATCATGTATGATGCATGTCCATTTTAATGAGGCATGGCATGGCAAAGTGCAACAAACAATACTACAAATTAAATGGAGCTCAATATGCAACGAGTTGCATATTGACGGAACACCACATTCAATTATTTAGTTCACTCCCATTTATGCTATTTTTCAATATTAAATGTTGTTAAACATGGAAAGAGGTGAAACATAAGAAAACTAACTACTTAGGCAAGTTTAAATGAGACGAGAAACATCAAACAATAATTTCGGAAAATCCCCACATGACATTTAGCAATTTAAAGCATATAACAATTTTAAACATTTCAAAATGTTGTTATCATGATGCTGATGACATATACAAGTTTATGCAATTTTATGAAAATGATGACATGAGCATGTTATGAAGCATTTGGTCACCATGGCGGAACGAAAGTGGTGCCACGGCAACGACAACGGAAATGATGCCACGGCAACATTCCGATGATCCGACAACTCATCGAGATGTCGGTGCAAAAGAAACTATGGATGTATAGAACATGCAAAAGATGGTGGGGTGATCCCGGTTACCAGGTTCCCACGTGTCGATGGCTCAAAAACGGGTAACGCGCAAGTAATAATACATGCATGGAAAACATCGGATACATGCAACCACCTCATACACACGTCACATGCATGTGGTCCACAACCATTGTCTCGGGGTTATACCTTCGAAGCTTGCATTCGGGATGGTTTGGGTTCGATGGAAGAAGTAGTCGTTCTCGCGACAGTAGTGGAAGTAGTCATTCAAGGGGTGTCGTGGGAAGTAGTTGTACTATCGGTCCTCGGCGCTGGTAGTCGTACACGGTTCGTAGACGTTCGAGTCATGGTAGAGGTACTTTTGTTGCATCGTCGAGCGTAGTCGACCTTGGCGTATCCGTGCGTAGGGTTACTTGACAAAATCCATGAGAACAGTAGTGGTGCATGGTCTTTGCTTCGTAGTCGGACTTGGCGAATCCAAAACGGTCATCGGTGGTGGAACTTTGGCACCATTGTGGTGGTGATTCGGGCACCGTACGTCGTGGTACTTGGCGAAAAGAAACCAGAGGCGGGGTCTTGGCGATAGAGCGATCGTATAGGTACTGGCGGAACCGTGGTGTTTGCGTCCTTGGTCACACCGAAAGAAGCACTTGACGAATCCAATCGGGGAGGAAGCAATGGAGTGATGCTAGCAACTAGTGGAACTCCACGTACAGACTAGGAGCCATGGATGATCTGTTCAAGGTAGCGATCTGGGTGGTGATTGACAAGGCCACCGATGGTGATTCATGGCAGGAGGCAGGCCGAACCATGGTGGTTGTGTAGGAGCGAGCAGCAGAGTGAAGGGGACTCAGGAGACGACGTGCAAGCGGTGGAGATGTGCAGGACGAGGTAGGAAGCACCTGCATCAGGCTGCTTGATGCCGATAGAAGCAGCGCACGGAGGAGGATGCATAGGAAGCGTCCGAGCAAAAGGACGAGCTCCTGCGTGGGACATGGACGTGGGCGAGATGAGGCACGTGGGGCTACTGGCCGGGGCACAGGTCGGCAGCAACGACGCTAGGGAAGGCGACAACAGAGGAGGCGAGCGAACATGGCAGGAAGGCGACAGTGCCGAGTAGCAGCGGAGGTTGTTGGCTGGCGTAGGGCTCATTTGAGAATCCGCACTGGCCGGAGATGGCAACCGAAGGCGGGGGAAGTGGAGCACAGGCAGCACTGGGAGGACGGTGTTGTCTTGGGAGACAAGGGAGTGAGGGAGATTGGGATCGGGCAGTAGGAGAGGAAGACAAGCGAGAGGAGGGGGTCGAGTAGGAGGTGGTGGCAGAGGGAGAGATCGAGAGGAGGGGGTCGGACCTAGGTTTAGATAAGCGGCTGGGCTTAGGAGGACATGGGCCGGCCTGGGCATAGGTTGCAGTTGGGCTGGGCTCTCTCTCTCTCTCTCTCTGAAGAAAATAAAAACAAAACGAGATAAGAAAGAAAATAAAGAGAGGTTAGGGGAAGAAGTTGGACACGCGGATAATTTTTTCGGACTCACAAAAATGAGCTTGATCCAAGAAAATAGAAGTTGGCACGAATGCAATATTTAAATTCGAACTCATTTGAATTTAATTCAAATGGTTTGAACTAGGACAAGGTTTAGGAGTGGACAAAATGTTGGGAATTTAGGAAGAGCCTAAATAAATGGGAAAAGAATTATGGAGAAAGTTTGGAGAACAAACTTGAAGCAAACAGGCATGAGAATTAAATTGCAAGTGGGTTTGTGGGTGATTCTGAAATAGTGGAATATTTATTGTCTCCCTAAATATCGGGAGGATATGTTTGAAAGAGAATTTCACCATGTGAATTTCGCTCGATTTAAATGGATCGAAGACACATACAATTTTTAGCTGAGTTTTAAAAAGGGGGTGCAATATGACATGATGCAATGCACATGATGCAAAGATGAATGCAACGAACAAAACAAATCACACGATGAATCTACAAATCCATGGAAGGCATTTGGAGCGCCGGTCTTGGGGTGCCACAACTCTCCTACACTTACAAGAGATCTCGACCCGAGATCTAAGGATAGCATCGGGGAGAAACGAAAGAGGAAGAGGTAAAACAAATTTTCTTCTTTAACAAATGAGTGAAACCGATGAACCTTGAGAGGTTGAAAACTTGAAAGAAAGAACACAACAGACTTGAACGAAGTTGAGAGCACTCCGGTAGAAGAGAAACAAGGAGCACCATGTGAACCTTGGAGGTTGCAAAGCTATGAATGACGAGCACAATGGACAAGAAGGAATTGAAACTGCTCTGGTTGAAACGAGATAAAAAAGGAACAATTCAGGCAGCACTCCGGTTGAAAAGAGCAGCAAGACTTGATAAGATGAAAGAACTTGAAATGAGAACACAACACTCCGGTTAAATTGATAAGCAAGAAAATAACATGATCATGAAAAAACAAGATGACGGGATGAAGAGAGCAACATCACAATTCCTTCGAAACGAAAGAATAGAACCTTAATCGTGGGAACAAGGGAACGGGGAAGGAAATGTAAACTTCTACCACAATTGAATTTCAAAGCATCCTTGCAAAGAAAGAATTGAACGGAGTTGTTGGGAAATCAACAACGAAAACAATAAGCTTGTGGTGGGCTTATGGAAAACATCCCAAAACTTGAGGTGAAATCCTGCCATTAACCGAAACAATTGATCGCTTGGGATCAACCAAATGATGAAAACTTCTTTCGCCGAGAGGATAAGGAATACTTGGATCATAGATAATCACCACAATAGCAACATTCCTTAGGGAAGGCTTTAGGTCAAATCTATACCAAGATAACTCCAAGAAAGAGATTGATGGGCTGAAAAGATCTCCTGAACATAGAGAAAATGATGGGTTTAAGTATCTCATTCGTGACAACTTGTGAATCATGAAACACGAAGGGAAATTTTCAAGAATGACATAACACCACCTCAAAAGATAATGTAGAAAGAATTGCACTTGGGAATGCAAGATGAAGAATACTTGAGCTCCTCCAACAAGAATCTGGAATAACACTTCGAGAATGGATTAAATCTTTAGCGAACCACCATGTAGAGCCTCCATGAAGAACTCCGGTAATAAAAGAATGATCAAACGAAAGGAAAGTCGAGAAGAACAAGATGAGGACTTGCAATGATTTAGATGGGGCTTCTGGATGATATAACCGAGAAAACTTGGAACTCCAGAAAGAAATATGAACAACATATAATTGAGAAATTGATATCACGAACAAACTCCAGTAGAAAGAATTAAACACTTGGAAGAAACAAGAATAAGAATTACGTTATGCGTATCCTTCACCAATTTAAATTGATGACAATCAACGGATTTGGCATGCCACTTATTCTTGTTGAAACGGATTGAGGAGAGATATAAGGCAAACTTGGTAAAAACTTGAACGACTCACCGGTAGGATATTTGAAAGAATGGATGAATTGATACGATAACAACGAAAGAGAAATGTTGGACGAACCACCGTAAGAATATGAAAACCAACAAAGATAAAGAATGAATCACCTAGAAGAATTGGAAAATGAGCAAAGTTACTAGAGGGAATTTAGATACAAGAGAATGAAGAGATCACGAACTGACTAGAGAACACTTCAACGATGCACCGGTAAGATTTGGAGAACAAGAGCTAAAAGCTGAGAATGAATATTACCGAGATGATGGGATCTGGAGAATCAAACTGAAAAGACTCCCGAATTGCTCCAAATGGGTGAAATGATTTATCGCAACTGAGAACAATTATGAGAGTCTGGCGGCAAGCTTGAACTACACATATTTGAGAGAACGGATAAGATTGAAGAGAAACTCTTCTTCGGTCTCCAAATCCTAAAATGATGACGAGAAACACCACCATGAATTGTTGAGGCACTCCGGAATGAAGAATAGAAAGGTTGAACCAACGATGAAAAGAATTTGAAAGATCTTAGAGAAAGACATATGACTGATGACAATTCCTTCTTATGTCAAACTTTAAAAAGAACTAGAGAATAGCTCCGAAAAAATTAGAAGAGTCACGTAAGATCCTGGGAAAAACCTATGGGTTATGGGCCCACTCAAAGACACACTGTTGAACAACTTTTAAAGAGAGATTGCACCTGTCAAATAAGATGGCTTGAATAAGGTAAGAACCTCAAAATAGCTTGAAAGGATTAAGAATGGAAATTTGAATCTTCTGAGATATCTTCAACCCTCCATAACAAATGAATAGCGAGAAGTGAATGATTAAGAGGTGCATCGGCATGAGAAAGCATTTGAAACAAGGAAAGGAATATGATCACACTGAAAGCTTGAATTGAATCCACCGGAGAAGAAAACAGAACAAAGAATGATAAAGATGATAAACTTGAAACTCCTGACCATCTTCATGACAATCACCGGATAAGAACATTGAAGGAAAGAATGAAGAAACTTCTCATCCATAAGATGGATACTTGATTAAGAAATCTAAGTCCTTGAAGAAACAAGGGGTGGGACGGTTGGAAAAACAACAAATGCAACTTGGGACGGATGAAAGAAACATTGTTGCGAAGAACTGAGAATTGATCTAGCAGATATTGGAAAGGTAGGATTAATTTGAAGAGAATCAAACCGGTTGGAAAAGAATTGACAAGATAATCTCGATGATCAAGAAGGATTAGTATTCACATGGAAGTATGATAGGGAAGGTATGTAATCAACACTTGACATTGAAGCAACTCGATTACCACAACTCAAAACAAAACAAAAACAGAGGATTGGGTTGCAGAATAAGGCGAAAACAAACATATGATAGACCCCATATCATATCATGTGTCTGTTTGAAAGATATCCTATGTGATACTTGAATTCCCACCTAAGAACTCCCGAAACTTTCTGGTTATGCAATCTGGTGTTGGGGATACAGGGAGGCACAATATATCACACAATACCCAAAACGCTGGTGGCTGGGGTGGGAATGTGAACAATGATGCTGGATGGGGCCCATGGGATGAGAAAATTCAGCAGCCACCACATCAGCAGGCGGATGCACCTGAACAGCAGCAGGATCAAGTTCAAGAGCAGAACAACATGGTTCTCAACCCCTCTCCCAACTCTGATAATGAAATGAATTTGGAGGAAGTTAAGAAGCCCATCAACCACATTGTTGCACAGCACCCAGCGGCGCCATTGGACCCGATCCAACTTGGAATTGTTCGAGTGGTCTATGGCCCAGTGCTTCTTGGTTATCTCATCTGGGAGAGGTCGTTCCGGTCCTTAATGCTAGAATTTTTCCTTAGGAAAGTACCAGCTCTCCTGCCAGTCAACCAGAAGTGGTCATCTTAGCTCACCACTTGTGTGTGGCCTGAGCACTATGGGACCAAATTTTGACTTCTGCTGCAGCTCAACAATCCACCCACACCCTCCTCTTCTATTTCCATTGAGGAGATTTTACCTGAGCATGCGGAGGCTGAAGTGTCTGAAAACTCACTATCGCAGTATGCCGAGGAAATTCACCCACAGAACCCTGAAGAAGAGTTCCAATTCTCGCATGTTTTACCTGCAGTGCTTGGGAAGCGTCGACGTGAAGTCAGGCGTGGCCGCAGGTCCTTTGTTGTAGTAGCTCCAACTCCGGATTTTTCCATCAGGCGCATGACACGTAGCGCGGCCAAGGCCTCTAGCTATAAACCTACTTCTGCAATTCCCATCAAGGCAACAGCATTGAGGCGTCCGCGGGACAAGAAGGCCAAGGTGTCAATTGATGAATTTGAAGATGCAGCATAGGCGATACGTCCACCAACAACAGTTTCTGAACTGCAGGCAGTAGGTGCTCACCTGGGTATTTCTGAAGATCAGTTGACACTGGAGAGGCTTACGGCTCCTCCTAAAAAATCCTCCTCTGATCCAGTGTCTGATGATGAGTAAACCTAGGTCTCATGCTCTGTGCTAGAGGGGTTTTGCATGGCATAGTTTTAGCTTTGTTATTGGCTATATTTTATCTGAACCTGTTGAACGTTATGCTCTTTTGGTACGTGTGGTTGTGGTTTAGGATACTACTATGTTATGCTTAGTAGCACTTGATTTAATGTTGTGAGTTTATCATGGATAGTACAACTCATCGTAATTGGCGTGTGTTGTGCTGGAATGTCTGTGGCTGATGCTCACCAGAGTAATGTGAGAGCGAAGAGTGAGGAACATCAGTGCTCCATTGTTTACTTGCAGGAGACAAAATGTGTTGACTTTGATATTCGAAAAATTAGAGCTTTCTGTCCTAGGCGCTTTGATGCTTTTGTGTTTTCTCTGGCAGTTGGTGCCTCTGGTGGCATTCTAGTAGTTTGGAATTCGTCCATCTTTAAAGGGACTCTGGTTCAGATACAGAGTTTTGGCATTGCGGTTTCTTTTCAATCTGTCCATAACGCTGAGAAGTGGACTCGGGTGTCAGTCTATGGACCCTGTGATGGTCCTCTTCGGGACAACTTTATTAGTTGGCTTTATCATCTAAATATCCCCACGAATGAAAATTGGTTGCTCTTAGGAGACTTTAATTTCATTCGCTCCTTTGATAACAGAAACAGACTGGGTGGTGATTTTAATGATATATTCCTCTTTAATGAGATCATTGGACACTTGGGTCTGCTTGAATTACCTTTAAAGGGAAGGAGCTTCACATGGTACAATATGCAAGAACAACCACTGTTAGAGTAGCTGGATTGGTTTTTTACAACCTCAGATTGGATTTCTTTCTATCCTAATACGGTTGTTCTGCCTCTGGCAAAAACGTCTTACGATCATGTCCCTTGTGTGGTTTCCATTGACACAAATATACCGAAGTCCAAGATTTTCAGGTTTGAAAATTACTGGGTGGACATGCCAGGGTTTATGGACTGTGTCAAGTGTTCTTGGAGTTAGCCGGTGTTTGCTGACCTGTCTGCTTGTATAGTACTGTCAACCAATTTTAAACGCCTGCGCTATGCCCTAACGGCCGGAAGCGAAAACTTGTCGTACATTAAACGACTCGCAATGGATTGTTGTCGGGTGATCTTATACTTTTATAACTTGGAAGAGCTGCGACCTCTCACCACGCCTGAATTTAACTTTCGGAATATTTTCAAGTTACACCATGAGGATTTGCTTAGAATACATTACATTTATTGGAAGAAGAGGTGTACTATATGTTACATTAAGGTTGGGGAGGAGAACTCTAAATTCTATCATGCCATGGCCTCTAAACAATTGCGCAGGAATACTATTGCTAGTGTCGGTGGGAACGACACCTATGGGATCAGAAGAATCCCTACTACGGTTGCGGGGCGCGGGGTCGTGAGAAGAGCGGATCAAACAGATAGCACACGGTTTGTTTATCCAGTTTCGGGCCGCGAGGATGCGTAAAACCCTACTCCTGCTTTGGTGGATTGCATATCTGTGTTCTTGAGCTAGCTATGGGGCTTGAGGAGCTCCAAGAAGCCGAATCCTCTTCCTGGTTGCCTCGGGCCTCCTTTTATAGGAAAGGGGTTGCCACAGTGGCACACAGGAGGTGGAAAGGGTACAGTGATGTGAGGTTATCCATCGCATTACATGACAAGGCGCATTTAATGCGTCTTGCCCAGGTGTCCTTGCTTTATCGGGGATGGGGGAGAGCCCTGTCTCGTCCGTCGCCGCTCCCTCTCGTGTCGACACGCGCCCTGGCCAGCGGCGCCCGCGGTGCCATGTAGGCAGGCAGGCAGCTGAGGTGGCGCAGTGGTGGGTCTCCATGAAGATCCGCATGCCGCCACGCAGGTGCCTGCCCAGCTGGTTGGGTCGGCAGCTGCATGCAAACAGCGGTGGAGATTTGACTGGCGTGGGCCTGATGGTGGCCCTACGGGTGTTCTTGGCAAGGGCCTTGCTGGGGCCCCGCCAAGGGTCTTGCCGTGGCGCTTGCTGTCATCCCCGGCAAGGCTCTTGCCGAGGGCCTTGTGGTCCTCCTTGGCTGGGATCCCGCCAAGATCATTATCTTCTAAAGGGTGTATCTGATCTTGAATGTCTTCACAAAGATCTGCATGCCACCACGGGGATGTCTCCCGAATCCTTGCCCCATGGAGGCAGTGGACTCAAGGGTGACTCACTCCGTAGGTGTGGGGCGAGCTGCCATGGCAAGTGTCTTGCCGGGTTTGCTAAAACTGCCTCCCGGCAAGGATCTTGCCGGGGGGGTCCTCTTCGTCCCCTTTGCTCTTTGTGGCCTTGGTCTTGGCGTCGTTCTGCCTCTCCTGACCTTCGGCCTTACCTTGGCTCACCTCCCTTGCCTTGCTCAGTGTGGTGGTGCCCGTGGCTCAGACTGCCCGTGCACAGTTATAGGGATACAAAAAGTGTACCCCTCTTTTTGTACACCGACAGGAGCCCCCGGGCCTGGGCCACACGTAAGAGCAATCGCGTCGTTGGGCTAGGCCTAAAAACGATGCGCGGGCAGGCAGGGCGGTTTTTACCGCGGTAAGTCTCTTCACGCACTGCGCTTCCCATGCTTCCCGCGCGTGGCACAGCGTGGGGAGGCGTGTGTGACGTGGGCGGCATGCGTGGGGTTGCTTCCCGCGGGCATGCGTCGCATCACAGTTAATGTGAAAGGAGGCGGCCCGTTGTTTTCCCCCATAAGAAAGGAATAACCGCGGGCGCGCTGTCACTTTCTCCTCTTTCCTCGTGCCTTTTCCAATCTCAGAGCCGCCGTTTCCTCTCTTCCTTCCTTCCTAAGCTTCCGCCGTCGCCCGCCTTCATTGCTTCGCCATCCCCCTTCCTCAGCCCTCTGAACTTCTTGGTTGCCATGGCTCCCAAATTCGCCAAGGGCAAGGGGGTGGCTAAGGGCGCCAGGATGGTGGAGGCGCTGGAGAGCGCGCTGTCGGGGGACCGGACGAAGTCCACCTTCTTCTTCCCCTCGACGGTTGATGTTCAAGAGCTCTGGGCCTCCTTCAAGCCCCTATGGGTAGTGAATACGGGGGGAGAGGTTTCGGGACACCCGGCGATGCGCGTCATTCCTGCCGCTTGCGCTGAACCTGCCCCAAATCGGTACCCCTTCTTCGTTGATTACTTTTCTTGCGGGTTATGCCCTCCTTTCTCTGATTTCTTCTGCGACGTTATGCGCACCTTCGGATTTCGCCACTTGGATTTTATTCCGAATGCGGTGGCATGCATGGCTTTCTTCGCGCATCTTTGTGAAGGCTTTGCCGGGGTGCAGCCCAACACGACGCTCTTCCGCAATTACTTCTTCCCTCGAATCCAGCCGGGAGGATCCGTCTCCGGTTGCGTCACCTGGATCCCAAGATCCAAGGGGGCGTACCCGGACGGTGCCGTGAAGGAGAGGTGGGAGGAATGGCGTGGCCGGTGGTGTTGGATTGAAGATGAAAACCTGCCGGAATTCTGCAAGGTCCGCTGAGTGCCGCCGGTCCGTGGCAGCGATTGGAGCGATGTCGATGCCGCCGATGGGAGGCTCACTGTCGCCACTACCAGGATTCTCCGGCTCACCCAGGCCGGACTCACCCTTGAGATGATCAGGGCGGACTTCATTCGCCGGCGGATCGCCCCGTTGCACAACAAGGGGAGGCCATCTTGGCTCTTTACGAACCCGGCTGACATTATGCGACTCCGCCCCGGCCTCGATCACAACTTCACAGTGCTGGCGCATGCCCACTTCTGCCAGCGGCTTTTCCAGCTTGATGTGGGTCGCGATGGCGAGGTCGAGCGGACCGGCAAGGCCGCGAGGGCTGCCGCAAAGGTTGGGGCCATTTTTCAAGCTGCCAGTGGGGGTGGTCCCGTTGTGCAACAATTCGCGTCGGTCCGAGATCATCGCCATGATGCCGGACTGTAATGCGCACGGCCCTATCCCGAGTTGGGAGGAGCCGAAGGACGAGGATGTGCAGCAATTCTTCGACACCCTGATCGAGGTGTATGTCAATGCCGACGCCGAGCGGTGGCTTATCATGGACACCACCCAGGCAGAGCTGGACTACATCGCCACTAGGGTGAGGGAGGCACAGCTTGCCATGGAGTCCGGCAGCGCCGGGGGCATGGAGGACAAGGCTGCAACGGCGGCGGAGGAAGAGGAGCTCACCCGGTGGGCGGCGGCCTCCGGGGAGGTCAGCAGCGCCGACACTGGATCTCCGCTCGTCGAAGACGTGGCCGACGATTCGTCGGGGGAGGAGGAGGACGTGGCGGCGGGCTCAACGCCAACCAGGGGAAGAGGGCGAGTCTCGCGGCGGGCTGGCTCCGGTGAGCCGGTCCGGCCCGGCAGGGCTGCGCGGCCTCAATTGACCCTGGAGGGGTCTGGGCGCCACACGAGGGCCAAGGCAGCCAAGAGGCTGACGAATGCCGCTGAGAAGAAGAAGACAATAGCCCCTTCCTTATCCGGGCGCGTACAAACCCCGCCGCCTCCTTCGCCTCCTCTGGCAGGCGTCGACTCGGATGATGATGTGGAGCTCCCTTTTGATCTCGGGCCTCTCAGCCCAGAGAGGAAAAGGAAACTGGTGGAAGAGGAGGAGACGGATGACGAGTAAGTTCTCCGTTCCTTACTGTCATTTCCATTTCCTCGAATTGGGTCGCTTGTCTTGATCCATTTTTGCTCTGTAGGGAGGCAGAGACGTTGGCCCAGAGGGTGAAGAGGGCGAGGACCTCGGCGAGTAGCCAGCCCCCAGCTGGGGCTTCAAAGACACCACTGGTGGTGCTGAGCAGCCCGGACAGCATCCCCCGGTGCAGCCCCCAGCGTAAGTTCGCCACCCTCTTCTTACTCGACATGTGGTAGGCGCTCGATGCTATGATGCTGACCTTGCCGGGTTTGCAGGAGGGGAGCGGCAGCAGGAGGAGCCACAGAGGGCTACTCCTAACACACCACCCCCATCGACTACGTCGCCGCGGGGGGCGTCCCCGGCAAGGGCATCAGGCATGGAGCCCACACCCATGGAGGAAGAGGGGAACTTGGGCGCTGGTGGCTCTGCCACGGCGCCAAATGCTGGCGGAGAGGGGACTTCTACTTCACAGCCTGGCACTGGTGAGTCGCCTGTCCTTCGTCTCTGTTTTTCCCTTATTCTTTTCTTGGCTTCCATGCTCCCATTACTACCCAGACCCTCCTTCAACAGGTATGGAGGACGTGGATACCGTTGTTGGGAACATTGCTGTGGAGGCCGCCAAGGACGCTGCCGAGGTCGCCCCTGATGAGGCCGCCAAGGAAGCTGCCGAGGACACCGCGGCGGGGGCCGCCAAGGTGACTGGGGAGGCTTCTGCCGAGGGCGCCAACGGTGGGCCTGCCGGGGATGCCCGCAAGGCCACCGCCGAGGAAGAGGCGGTTGATGATCAGCCTCCCTCCTCCTCCACCTCGGGCCCCGACAGGTATCTGAAGGTGGGCGACGATCTTTTCGTCCACCTCCCAGGGGCGTCAAGTTCCCGGGCGCCCGCCGAAGGGGAAGTCTTTGACGGCGAAGTGCTTGCCGCCACCGGGCTTGAGGTAGTCGGTGAGCCGGGCGTTGGCGGTGACGGTTCTCCGGAAGAGCAGCTTTTCCGCCCTATGGGGGCCAACTTCCGAAAACTCCAGGCGCTCTACCGTGTCCGTCTGGACAAGGTTAAGTCCAGGATGGCAACGGTGGACCAGGCGGAGGTGGGTTTCAAGGCGCGCATTGCTGAGACGCAGCCCTGGTTCCACCAGACTCGCGAGGAGCAGAGGGCCCTTTAGGAGGAATTGGCCAAGCGCAATGTCGAGCTCACCATGAAGATGGCTGACATCGAGAAGGCCCAGGAACAGGCGGTGAACTTGGTTGCCGCGGCCGAGGCCGTCTGGAACCAGCATCAAGCCGCACTGGATTCCCAGGAAGAGGACCTCACCGCGCGTGAGGCGAAGCTTGCTGCAGCGCTCCGTGGAAAGGATGAGGAGCTCGAGGCCCTTGTCGCGCGGCGGACTCGCGAGCTGGAGCAGAGGCACAAGGAGGCACTCGATGCCCAGGCTCTGGCCCATGCCGGCAAGGTAAGGGAGTTAGAGGTGGCGCAGGACGAGCTGAAGGAGCAGGCCCTCAAGCTGTCCAACGAGAAGAGCACGCTCAATAGCGCCTTGGTGGAGGCACAAGGGGCGGTCATCAGCAGGGCTGGGGAGCACTCCGAAGCGCAAAACTCCGTCAGAGACCTCAAGCTGAAGTTGGAGGATCTCGAGAAGATGCTGTCGGAGAGCAGGGCTCGGGAGGAGACCTTGACCAGGAGCCTAGAGGAGGAGAAGCAGCTGCGGGCGAACGAGGCCGCCTCCCACCAGGATTATGTGGCAGGTGAGAACAAATGGATTAGCCGTCTGGAGGAGGTCGCCGGCAGGGTCACCTCGCAGTTGGCCACCATGGGGATGCCAAACATGAGGTACGCCCCTGAGCGCAGCGGGACCGTCAACACCAAGTTGACCCTGTTCTTCAAGGGCGTCCTCGGAGCCTTGGCTTATCTTCACTCCAACAGGACGGCCACGCTGGCCGAGGAGTCCCGGCGACTTTGCCGGAGGGTCGTGACCAAGGTCCTCACCAAGATGGCGTACTGGAATCCTGATCTTGACTTCGCGGCCGTGATGAAGAGCTTGTCGGATGGTGCTGACCTCTCGGTGCTCAAGGAGCGCATCAAGCCCATCACCGACTGCATCGAAAAAATCAAGAGGGTGGAAGCCAGCGTTGGGATTAGGCATCCCGTTCTTCTTCGCCGCTGTGGGTTCCCGACCAAGACAAATTTTATCTTTAGTTAGAACCGCAGCTATGATGTGATGTAATATACCTTTGAAGTACTCTTAATTTTCATGCATGTTATTTCCCCATTCAATTCCTCTTTATATGCATGCCCTATGTCGATCGGGAAGGCTTGCCGGCGCGGAAGCCCCTAGCGGCGTTTTGGGGACGGATCCCCATGGCCAGCCGGGTACGCGTGCTGCCGGACGAGCCACCTTTCCGTTCTGAACGCGGCCGCTCGAAATGTCGAGCTTGACTCGAGTCAGAATTGGGGGCATTGCTGATCCCGGAAGGCTACTCTGCCATTCTCGACACAGCCGCTTGAGCTGTTGAGCGGACTCGAAACAGGGCAAGGGCATTGCCGATCGTGGTAGAGCCCCCTGGCGTGCAGGTTTCTCATACAAAGCAAATATCTCCGGGGGGAATAACCTCAAATAAGAAGGGTAGCATAAATAAGGGTTCAGTGTAACTTAGCTTCTGTTTGCGATCGCTCGAGTGTCGATCTTCTGGCCTCCTTTCTTCTTCAAGGGTCACGAAGATGAAGGAGTGTCGGGCTAACTGCTAGAGCCGATTCTCACAACTGCGCCCCCTACCTGGCGCGCCAAAGATGTTGGTGGGAACGACACCTATGGGATCACAAGAATCCCTACTACGGTTGCGGGGCGCGGGGTCGTGAGAAGAGCGGATCAAACAGATAGCACACGGTTCATTTATCCAGGTTCGGGCCGCGAGGATGCGTAAAACCCTACTCCTGCTTTGGTGGATCGTATATCTGTGTTCTTGAGCTAGCTATGGGGCGTGAGGAGCTCCAAAAAGCCGAATCCTCTTCCTGGTCGCCTCGGGCCTCCTTTTATAGGAAAGGGGTTTCCACAGTGGCACACAGGAGGTGGAAAGGGTACAGTGATGTGAGGTTATCCCTCGCATTACATGACAAGGCGCATTTAATGCGTCTTGCCCAGGTGTCCTTGCTTTATCGGGGATGGGGGAGAGCCCTGTCTCGTCCGTCGCCGCTCCCTCTCGTGTCGACACGCGCCCTGGCCAGCGGCGCCCGCGGTGCCATGTAGGCAGGCAGGCAGCTGAGGTGGCGCAGTGGTGGGTCTCCATGAAGATCCGCATGCCGCCACGCAGGTGCCTGCCCAGCTGGTTGGGTCGGCAGCTGCATGCGAACGGCGGTGGAGATTTGACTGGCGTGGGCCTGATGGTGGCCCTACGGGTGTTCTTGGCAAGGGCCTTGCTGGGGCCCCGCCAAGGGTCTTGCCGTGGCGCTTGCTGTCATCCCCGGCAAGGCTCTTGCCGAGGGCCTTGTGGTCCTCCTTGGCTGGGATCCCGCCAAGATCATTATCTTCTAAAGGGTGTATCTGATCTTGAATGTCTTCACAAAGATCTGCATGCCACCACGGGGATGTCTCCCGAATCCTTGCCCCATGGGGGAAGTGGATTCAAGGGTGACTCACTCCGTAGGTGTGGGGCGAACTGCCACGGGAAGGGTCTTGCCGGGTTTGCTTAAACCGCCTCCCCGCAAGGATCTTGTCGGGGGGGGGGGGGTCCTCTTCGTCCCCTTTGCTCTTTGTGGTCTTGGTCTTGGCGTCGTTCTGCTTCTCCTGAGCTTCGGCCTTACCTTGGCTCACCTCCCTTGCCTTGCTCAGTGTGGTGGTGCCCGTGGCTCAGACTGCCCGTGCACAGTTATAGGGGTACAAAAAGTGTACCCCTCTTTTTGTACACCGACAGCTAGCCTCTCCATTGCAGGTGGTGACGCAGTCTCTGATCACTCCCAGATGGCGGGAATTCGTTGGTCATCATTTAAAAACAGAATGGGCTAGGCCCAAGGAATTAATATGGGCTTTGATCTGCACAATCTCCTACACCTAGTTGATCTCTTGCAGAGCTTGTCAGAACCTTTCTTTGCTGAGGAAATTAACACTATCTTGAAGGATCTACCAACTAATAGAGTTCCTGGGCTAGATGGATTTAATGGCCACTTTGTTAAGAAGTGTTGGTCTATCATTGAGAAGGACTTTTTGAAACTCATATAGGACTTTTATGATGGGAGGTTATCTCTGGAGAATATCAATGGCTCCCTCATCACCTTAATACCAAAATGCTGCCTCCTGAGGGACCAGAGGATTTTAGACCAATCTCTCTTACTAACACATGTCTAAAGTTCCTCACTAAGATCTTGGCAAACGGACTTCAAAAGTACATTCTTCAATGCATTCACAAGAATCAATATGGGTTTTTAAAGAGTAGATCCATATAGGACTGCCTAGCTTGGGCTTTTGAGTATATACATCAACGTAAACAGTCAAGAAGGCCAATCATCATTTTGAAGCTAGATTTTGCAAAAGCCTTTGACACTGTAGAACATGAACTTATCTTGCACATCCTCCAGCACAAAGGTTTTGGTGCAAAATGGATTGCTTGGATTAAAGAGATTCTTTCCTCTGGATTATCATCTGTTCTTCTCAAGGGTGTGATTGGTAAACAGTTCAAATGTAAATGTGAAGTCAGGCAGGGAGATTCTCTCTCCTCACTCTTATTTGTCATGGCTGCTGATCTTCTCCAAACAGTGGTCAATGATATGATGTCTAGGGGAGTTCTAACCCTCCCAATCCCATCACATGACCCTGATTTTCCTATTATTCAGTATGCAGATGATACAATAATAATCCTCTCTGCAGTGGAGGATCAGTTGGTAGCTCTCAAGAACATGCTCCATATTTTTCAACAGTCAACAGGCCTAAAGGTAAATTTTGCCATGTCTTCAATGGTGCCCATCAATATTGAGCCAGCTAAGGCACAGAGGCTACCTAGCATTTTGGGATGTAAGTTGGAACAGTTGCCTTTCACATATCTGGGTCTGCCTCTTGGAACTGCAAGACCTAGAATTATTGATCTAATGCCTTTAGTGGACAGTGTTGAAAGAAGTTTATCTGTTAGCTCTGCCATGCTTAATCAAGGATCCAGAGTGCAATTGCTCACATCAGTGCTTACTTCCATGCCCATATACTTCCTCTGTAGTTTGCATATTCCACCTGGTATTATCAAGCAGCTGGATAGGATCTTCAGGCAATGTCTATGGAGGGGAAATTCTGATGTGCCAAAACAATCTTTAGCTGCCATGGATTTAGTTTGCAGACCTAAGGATAAGGGCGGCCTAGGCATTCTTAACCTGAATATTCAGAACCAAGGGCTCCTTCTCAAGCATTTTCATAAATTCTATAATAAACAACAGGTTCCATGGGTTCAGTTGATATGGGATAGTTATTATGATGGAGTTGTGCCCCATGCAACATTACTCACTGGCTCATTTTAGTGGAAGGATATCCTCAAGCTTGCTGACCATTATAGGGCAATTGCTTCACTGCAAGTTAATATGGGTGATTCTGCTCTTTTCTGGCTAGATGCCTGGCATGTGGGTGGTTCTTCCCAGCCTCTAAACCTGAGACTACCAAGGCTATTTTCTTTTGTTTTGGATGACAAGGTTTCTGTTAGGGACTTTATACAAAATCAAGATATTTTCTCCATGTTTCACTTGCCAATCTCCCAGGAGGCAGCAGCTGAATTAGAAACCTTGGAAGGATCGTTGTTCCATCTACAAAGAGACACCTCATTGCCTGATGTTTGGATATGGCTTGGAAAATCTGGACAGTTTTTGACAAAGAGCTTTTATGACATCATGCATAGATACCTCCCAGCTGTTCAACCCTGTAAGTGGCTTTGGTAGAGCAGATGTCCTATGAAAATCAAAGTCTTTGGCTGTCTTCTTTTCTTTGACAAGCTCAACATGAAGGACATGTTGGTCCGAAGGCATTGGAGGTCCCCTTTGGATGATAATCTATGTGTCATATATAATGCCTATGTTTTTGAAGACAGAGCTCATCTATTTTTTGAGTGTAATTTCAGTTGCAGGGTTTGGGATTACTTGCAAATTGATTGGACAGATGGCTCCAATATTGAGCAATGTATATTTCAAGCAAGGAAGAGATTTGGACATCCATTCTTCTGTGAAGTGATGCTCACAGCTGCTTGGAATATATGGATTCTTTCAAATGGGAGAACATTTAGGGGGACAAGGGCTACTTTTGCCGCATGGAGATGTAGCTTTGTACATGATATTCTTCTGCTGTCTCATAGACTTAAGGATAGTATTAAGATTAGCCTTGTTGATTGGGTTAATTCCCTTATGTAAATGTAAGTTTTCCTTCTAACTTAGGTTAGGCATGTAACTTCTAAACTCCCCTGTACAGTTTTATTTGTTTGATTATTGCAATAAAGGGCTGTGGGGTTTTTACCCTACAGTAAATATTCAAAAAAAATATGACACAACTAACAAGCCCTACGCTCCAACTTTATCCATCCTTCAACACATAACCAAGAAAACCTCGGAAATCTTATACCTCAGACCTTCGAAAACATCTGATATACTAGATGTGGCAATACATCTGACCACTCTGCCCAGTACTGGGTGTCGTCAATGTATTCTCACCACAAAGAGTATATAAGTGTTTCCGATGTCGGCGACCTCTGTTTTTCCAAAACTGAAACTATAAGCACTATGAAAAAAACACCATGGAGCTCAACTCCCCGGGACACTGCCACAACTCCTAAATGTGAGGAGGCACCCAGACATTATTCCTGTCACAATGATATCGCAAGGATCCAACAATACCCGCGTGATCCTAAAAAAATTGAGTGAAAAAGAGGAGAGTGAAGTCAAAACATCTATGTCAGGAGTCCTCACCAGACTGATGAAGGGAAAACGAATAAAAAGAATTCCTACTCTCCGATATAACTAAGATTCAAAACAATTTTCTGCTAGACTCAACAACGACAGCGGTTCGATCAATCTAGGGGGCTCCTAAGGTCGGTAAGGCTCGGATACCAAGTTGTAGCACCCAAGATGCGATTCTATCCCAATCATGTGATGAACTCATGATCGGGGCACTATCGCATTTCGAGCGCATATGAAGGTGGATATCATTACAACACACCATGTACCGAATAGATGAGAATACAAGATAAAGGCTTACACTCTCCACAAGCTACAACTTTTATATAGTAGTTCATGAATAGAGAACAATCATCATACATAAGAGCACGATCCAGCTACGGATGAACATAAACGGAAAAGAAGAATGACATCCACCCTGCTAGCCCAGGCTCTCTCGACCCGGAACACATCCCTTGATCGAAGGAGAAGAACTCCAATGGCCATCAAGCATCGCTCTCACATCAGATCATCGCATTACCTGTACCTGCAACTGTTGTTGTAGTAATTTGTGAGCCACGAGGACTCAGCAATCCCACTACCATGGGTATCAAGACTAGCAAAGCTTAATGGGTATGGAAAGGATAAGTGGTGAGGTTGCAACAAGCGACTAAGCATTGTGTGGTGGCTAACTTACGAGTACAAGAGTAAGATGAGAAACTACGCAAACGGTCGCAAACTAGTAATGATCAAGAAGTGATCCAGGACTACTTACGTTCAAACATAACCCCACCATGTTCTCTTCTCGAACTTAGTCGAAAAGAGACCCCCGCGGTTACGCACACGGTTGGGTAATTTTAGTTTGAATATCGTGTCAACTTCTCTACAACCGGATATTAAAAACTCCAATCTGCCACATAACCGTGGGCACGGCTCTCGAAAGTTTAAACCCAGTAGGGGTGTCCCAACTTAGCCCATATAAGCTCATGATCCACGGAGAAAATCCTCCATCGCGGGACACTCCGATCAGACTCGGAATCCCGGTGCACAAGACATTTTGACAATGATAAAAGAAGTCCAGCAACACCTCTCGACGTGCCGACACCCTGATAGTAGCTGCGCGTATATCGTCTCAGGCCACAACGGATGAGCTATGCGTTCAGGTACCAAAATACCCCAAGTTGCCAAGGGGTGGTCCTGCACGGTGCTCTAGTTTGGGACCAACACCATCAGCATTGCCCCCTATCTTAGGTTGAATAACGAACCTCGGGTAGCGCTAACTTCCTATGCGTCAAATTTAATATCAGGTTTAGTTATTAGGATGGGCAAATGTTAAAACCAATGTTGGGCCTTGCTGGAAGAGTTTTATTCAAAGCGAACTATCAAGAGGGGCCCATAAACCCTCATCGTGTTAGGGACACAAAATCAAGGAACATAACACCGGTATGACGGAAACAAGGGCGGCAAGAGTGGAACAAAATAGCAGGCAAAAGGCCGAGCCTTCCACCCTTTACCAAGTATATATGTGCATTAATTAAATAAGATATATTGTGATATCCATGATATCCATGTCCCAACAAGGAACAACCTGAAACTGCACCTACAACTAGCAACGCTATAAGAGGGGCTGAGCAAAGCAGTAACATAGCCAAACAATGGTTTGCTAGGATGGTGGAAAATTTTAGAGGCTGACATGGCAAGTTGGGAGACTTGATAAACAAGTGGTAGGTAGCACAACATAGCAATAGCATCGAGACAACTGGCATACCAAAGATAGTAGTGAGATCCGAGGTGACGGTCATCTTGCCCGAGACCCCGCTAGGAAGAAGACCGAATCCATGAAGAAGATGAGCCAACGTAGTCGAATGGATCCTCACAATCGCAGCATGACCGGAACTATCAAGAAGAAGCACAACCAGAAAAAGCAAACAACTTAGTAAACAACCATCACATAAACGTGGCATGATGCACAATCATGAATGATGCATGTCCATTTTAATGAGGCATGTCATGGAAAAGTGCAACAAACAATACTACAAATTAAATGGAGCTCAATATGCAACAAGTTGCATATTGACGGAACACCACATTCAATTATTTAGTTCACTCCCATTTATGCTACTTTACAATATTAATGTTGTTAAACACGGCAAGAGGTGAAACATAAGAAAACTAACTATTTAGGAAAGTTTAAATGAGGCCGGAAACATCAAACAATAATTCCTAAAAATCCCCACATGACATTTAGCAATTTAAAGAAAACAACAATTTTAAACATTTTAAAATGTTGTTATCATCATGCGGATGACATATACAAGTTTATGCAATTTTATGAAAATGTTGACATCAGCATGTTATGAAGCATTTGGTCACCATGGCAGAACGAAAGGGTGCCACGACAACAACAACGGAAATGATGCCACGGCAACATTCCGATGACCCGACAACTCATCAAGATGTGTGTGCAAAAGAAAGTGTGGATGTACGGAACATGCAAAAGATGGTGGGGTGATCCCGGTTACCAGGTTCCCATGTATCGATGGCTTAGAAACCGGTAACGTGCAAGTAGTAATACATGCACGGCAAACAACGGATACATGCAACCACCTCATACACACGTCACATGCATGCGGTCCACAACCGTCGTCCCAGGGTTATACCTCCGAAGCGTGCATTCGGGACGGTTCTGGTTCGATGTAAGTAGTCGTTCTCGTGGTGGTAGTGGAAGTAGTCGTTCACAGGGCGTCGTGGGAAGTAGTGGTACTATCGGTCCTCAACGACGGTAGTCGTACATGGTTCATAGACGTTCGAGTCATCGGTAGAGGTACTTGTCGCATCGTCGGGCGTAGTTAACCTTGGCGTATCTGTGTGTAGGGGTACTTGACCAAATCCACGGGAACAGTACTGGTGCATGGTCTTCGCTTTGTAGTCGGACTTGGCGAATCCAAAACGGTCGTCGATGGTGGAACTTTGGCGTCGTTGTGGTGGTCGTTCGGGCACCGTACATCGTGGTACTTGGCGAAAAGAAACCGCAGAGGCGGGGTCTTGGTGATACAGCGATCGTACAGGTACTTGGCGGATCTGTTGTGTTTGCGGCCTTGGTCACACCAAAAGAAGCACTTGGCGAATCCAATCGGGGAGGAAGCAACGGAGTGATGCTACTAACTAGTGGAACTCCACGTACAGACTAGGAGCCATGGAGGAGCTGTTCAAGGTAGCGTTCTGGGTAGTGATTGACGAGGCCACCGATGGTGACTCATGGCATGAGGCAGGGCGAACCATGGTGGTTGTGTAGGAGCAAGCAGCAGAGCAAAGGGGACTTAGGAGACGACCTCCAGGCGGTGTAGACGTGCAGGACGAGGTAGGCGGCGCCTTCGTCGGGCTGCTTGATGCTGACAGAAGATGGGAACAGAGGAGGATGCATAGGAAGCGTCCGAGCAAAAGGACGGGCTCCCGTGTTGGACACAGACACGGGCGAGATGAGGCGCGTGGGGTTACTAGCCAGGGCACCGGTGGGCAGCAACAGCGCTAGGAAAGGCGACGAGCAGAGGAGGCGCGCGGACATGGCCGGAAGGAGACGGCACCGGGTAGCAGCGGAGGTTGTTGGCTGGCGTAGGGCTCGCCGGAGATGGCGACCGAAGGCGGGGGAGGTGGAGTAGAGGCAGCACTGGGAGGACGGCGCTGTCGTGGGAGATGAGGCAGTGACGGAGATGGGGATCGGGTAGGAGGAGAGCAAGACGAGCGAGAGGAGGGGAGTCATGCAGGAGGCGGCGGCAGAGGGAGAGATCGAGATGAGGGGGTCAGACCTAGGGTTAGATAAGTGGCTTGGCTTAGGAGGACATGGGCCGTCCTGGGCATAGGTTGCAGCTGGGCTGGGCTATCTCTCTCTCACTCTGAAGAAAATAAAAACGAAACAGAGATAAGAAAGAAAAGAAAGAGAGGTTAGGGGAAGAAGTTGGACACGGGGATAATTTTCCCGGACTCACAAAAATGAGCTTGATCCAAGAAAATAGAAGTTGGCATGAATGCAAGATTTAAATTCAAACTCATTTGAATTTAATTCAAATGGCTTGAACTAGGACAAGGTTTAGGAGTGGCCAAAATGTTGGGAATTTAGGAAGAGCCTCGATAAATGGGAAAATAATTATGGAGAAAGTTTGGAGAACAAACTTGAAGCAAACAGGCATGAGAATTAAATTGCAAGTGGGTTTATGGGTGATTCCGAAATTCTGGAATATTTATTAGCTCCCTGAATATTGGGAGGATATGTTTTAAACAGAATTTCACCATGTGAATTTCACTCGATTTAAATGGATCGAAGACCCATACAATTTCTTTAGCTGAGTTTTAAAAAGGGGGTGCAAGATGACATGATGTAATGCACATTATGCAAAGATGAATGCAACGAACAAAACAAATCACACGACGAATCTCGGAATCCATGGAAGGCATTTGGAGCGCCGGTCTTGGGGTGTCACACCAGCGCCACTGCAGGACGGATCCTACATGGCTCATGAAGCTGTGGAGTGGGCACCCCAATATTGCATGCATGCGATCCATCAGCTTCAGTGGCACCCCGGCTTGTCATGACCTTCCTGGTCCTTCACCGCTTGCCCACGTTCCTCCGGGATTGGTGCCTCCTGAACCATCTCATCCTCCATAGATTGGCCATGGTTCCCGCCCATCTCGATAACCGGGTCGACATGCACAAGGCTATCCGAGTTTGTCTCTAGCTGCGGGTTTGTAGGCCGAGACACCGCCTGCATCGGGATCTGATGCGTGACCGTTAGTGGAGCTGGCTCGCCAGTCGCCTCATCCGGCATGGCCCCCTGACCGATTAGAGGTGGGGTCTCCATGTCTTGATCCTTCCCACTTGCCTGACCCGGAGCGTGAGGACCATCCAACGGCAACATGTCCTGTCCCGGAGACAAAGGCGCAACCCCAGAAGCCAGATGTCGTCCTGCGGCATGTGCTCGTATAGACCCCTCCTCCCAGATGGTGTTATTATCCCCAATGAATGGCTGGTTCAAACCCGAGATCTGTCGAGAACCAACCACAGCCCCCACCTGATAGACGTGGCCAGACCTCAGGTGCAGCCACCATGACCGGCGACAACGGAGGCGGCGGGGGGATCCGGGCTCCCCCGGCAGCGCCCGCACCTCTCTAAGACGAAGCCTGCTCATTACCGGCCACCCTGGCCGCGACCTGACACTGGAGATCCTCCTTAGGGCATGGGTGTGCGGCCTCTTGCAATCCTTTGAGGTGTGGCCAAGGTTTCCACATCTGAAGCAGACCACGTCATTGGTGCAGTCCCAGCGTAAGTGCCCCTCTTCGAAGCAGCGGAAGGAGAGCCCGACCATCTTCGGCGAGATCTCCCGCCTCAGGCGGTTCGGTGGGGCCTGGACCATCGCTGGGTCTGCAGAACGGAGAGGGCGCCTCCAGAGCTCCTTCCTGGAAGGCGGGGGTTGAACTCAGCCCGACGCCTTTGGGCCAACGGCTGGCGACGGGGCCTGGGCTGGGGCCGGCGCCTCCGACCCCTCAGAGCTCGATGAGATACCAAGCCCAGAGACGATTGGACTCTCTCTCGAGAGGTGGAAGGAAGATGTGACCGAACGGGGGCTGGACGCCATGGGGTACAGAGCGGAGAGCACGGCGAGGAGGAAAAAGGTGGACGTCGTGGACGAAATGTCCAGCGACGGGAGGGTCACTGAACATATAATCTTCCACCAAATATTGGATCTGAACATATTGGATCTGAACATATAATCTTCCACCAAATAAACCATATAGTAATCAACTACAAGATCAAAGGGGTATTAAATAGCATATTGGATCTGAACATATAATCTTCCACCAAATAAACCATATAGTAATCAACTACAAGATGTAATCAACACTTCTATTCACCCACAGGTAATGATACGTCTCCAACGTATCTATAATTTTTGATTGTTACATGCTATTATATTATCTATCTTTGATGTTTTATATGCTATTTTATATTATTTTTGGAACTAACCTATTAACCTAGAGCCCAGTGCCAGATTCTGTTTTTCCTTGTTTTTGAGTTTTATAGAAATGGAATATTTATAGAAAAGGAATATCAAACGGAGTGCTAATAAGCTTGAAATTAACGGTGATTTTTTATGACCGGAAGAAGCCCCCGGAGTAGAAGAGTTGGGCCAAAAGGGTCCCGAGCCAACCACAAGGGTGGACAGTGCACCCTACCCCCCGGGAGGGTGCTCCGTCCTTGTGGTTGTCTCGTGGACCCCCCTGACATGAAACCGACGCCAAAAATTCCTATCAATACAGAAACCCCCAAAAATAAACATAGATCGGGAGTTCCGCTGCCGCAAGCATCTGTAGCCACGAAAAACCAATTGGGAGCCCGTTCCGGCATCGTGCAGGAGGGGGAAACCATAACCGGTGGCCATCTTCATCATCCCAGTGGTCTCCATGATGAGGAGGGAGTAGTTCACCATCGGGGCTAAGGGTATGTACCAGTATTTGTGTGTTTGATCTCTCTCTCTCTCTCGTGTTCTTGATTTGGCATGATCTTGATGTACATCAAGCTTTGCTATTATAGTTGGATCTTATGATGTTTCTCCCCTCTACCTTCTTGTAATGGATTGAGTTTTCCCTTTGAAGATATCTTATTGGATTGAGTCTTTAAGGATTTGAGAACAGTTGATGTATGTCTTGCATGTGTTCATCTATGGTGACAATGGGATATTCACGTGATCTACTTGATGTATGTTTTGGTGATCAACTTGCGGATTCTATGACCTTATGAACTTATGCATAGGGGTTGGCACACGTTTTCGTCTTGACTCTCCGGTGGAAACTTTGGGGCACTCTTTGAAGTTCTTTGTGTTGGTTTGAATAGATAAATCTAAGATTGTGCGATACATATCATATAATCAAACCCGCGGATACTTGTGGTGACATTGGAGTATCTAGGTAACATTAGGATTTTGGTTGATGTGTGTCTTAAGGTGTTATTTTAGTACGGACTCTAGGGATGTTTGTGACACTTATAGGAATAGCGCAATAGATCGACCAGAATGAATAACTTTGAGGTGGTTTCATACCCTACAATAATCTCTTCGTTTATTCTCCACTACTAGTGACTTTGCAGTGAATCTTTGTTACATGTTGAGTGATTGTTATATGATCTAATTATGTTATCATTGTTGAGAGAACTTGCAGTAGTGAAAGTATGAACACTAGGCCTGTTTTCCAAGCAATGCAATACCATTTTCGCTCACTTTTGTTACTTGCTACACTACAAAAAAATGACACATCCGTGACATTTTGGGCCGAACAATTTTTTTTCCTGTCATGCTTATGACACTTCTATGATGATAATTGTGACAAAACCTGGTATCATCATTGATGTGGTGGGCTCCTACTTCTATGACAAAACATCATGACAGAAAATGGGCTTTTCGTCCTAGTCGGGCCGGAGACGTAGCTGCATGACATTCTTTGGGCCGTCCATGACGGGCAAAACCATGGTAGAAGCGAGGGCGAGGAAAATATCGAGGAGTTCCCTGTTACGGTGGGTGGTCGGGGCCGAGCGATGCGCGTTTCTCTCATACAAGTACGCGCGTGGGTGCGAGGCGTTGGGATCTAATTGAACTCAAGCGAGGCATTCGCCTACTAAACCCGAGCAATTGCACTGCAGGCCATGCGTTACTGAACCTGAGTGATCGGTCGATCTGACTGTTAACTGAACCCAATTGCTACTCCTGCTAACTGAAGCCGATCGAACCTGCTGCCTCTTGATGAACAATGAGCGTTGTTGGGGGGGTGGATGAACAATTCCTGGTGGGGGTGGATGAACAGTTCCAGGTGGGGGTAGGGGTCGTTGCAGCTGGATGAACAGGACCCCGATCGATCTGGTTGGGGGTGGATGAACAGGACCCCTTGGAGCGCTGGATGAATAGGACCCTCTGGATGGCTGGTTGAACTGTACCCGGTGGAGGGCTGGATGAACAATAACCCGTGGAGGGGTGCTTGAATAGTAGCCCGTGGAGAGGGCTGGTTGAACAGTAGCCGGTGGAGGAGCTGTGGAGGCTGGATGAACATGCATCCATGGATGAACAGTATCTGGTGGAGGCAGGAGGGAGATGACGTGGATGAGCAATCATAGGTGGAGGTTGGAGGAGGTCGACGGTGGATGAACAGTAGCCCGTGGAGGCTGGAGCGAGGTAGTAGACTATGGATGAATAGTAGCCCGTGGAGTCCCATTTTGCGGTATGCCACACCCCTCTTGATGAACAGGACCCCCATTTCGACCATAGGCACTCCAACACAAGTCCGTTTCCTCTGTTTTGTGGTACGCCACACCCTCCTGATGAACAAGACCCCGTTTAGACCGTAGGAGCTCGAACACAAGCCCGTTTCCTCCGTTTTACGGTGCGCCAGACCCTTCCCAATGAAGAAGACCCCATTTCGACTCTACACGATCGAACACAAGGCCGTTTTCCTCCGTTTTGCGGTACACTAGACCCCGTTCTGACTGTTCCGTCCAAGCCTGTAGGCTCCCATTGAACACGACCCATTCCGACCTAGTCTGTTGCCTCCCGATGAACAGGACGCATTCCGACCCAGTCACTTGGCTCCCGGTGAACATGATGTTGTTTCCTCCATTCCGAACGAGCCGGTTGGCTACCAATGAATAGGACGTCGTCGCTGCCTCTCCATCTACACGAGCCCTGGCTGTACATATGCGCGAATAGGCGTTCGAGACCCCGCCGGTATGTACCTATGTGGCCGTATTTACTTTCTTGCACCCTGGATGTACGTACGTGTACACGATATTAATGGGACTGCGTGACATGCTACGTGCACGCCTCTACTACAACACAGGCCTTACTTGGCCACGGTTCATCGCTGCAGCCTGCAGACAGACCGATCGACCGGTATGTACGTACACGTTCGCGACCGAAATGCCAACGCTACATATGCTTCGATCAGGTGGGTCCCGACTGTCAGGGAGGATAAGGAGGCACTTCCTTGCGTGCGAAGATGTAGCTTGTTGGTCCCAGTAGTCAGGGGGAAACATTTTTTGTGAAATACGGTGGCCTGTCCGATGGGTCCCTACTATCAGGTGGAGGAATCATTATTTTGCGTGTAATAAGGAGGCACTTCCTTACTGCGGCCGTGGACCCAGATGTTAGCCTCTCCACATATAGTACTCTTCCAATGGAAGTCATTCCTTGACCATATTTCCCACGCCGCACCTAGAGCACCAAGGCGGTGGATGACGGGGAGGCCTAGGAAGGGGACGAAGCATATCTGGGGAAGACACGGTAGTGGATGCCCACATGAAGAGGAGTACGAGGGTTCACTGGTTCAGCTGCGGTGTGAGGCTGCCGTCGCCGCAGAATAACAGGGGGTGTGGGTAAGTAGAGGGATGGCCTATTAGTAGTGGGAGTAGTAGGGGGCGTTGAGGCCTCCGCGGCAGCACAGCCGGCCACGGGAGGCAATAGCAGTCGGAACGACCAGTGCTAGTTTGGGTGGTTGGAGCAAGAAGACCAGAGGTTGAAGAAGCACTACAACCGTTGGATGGACATCGTACGGTCACTCGAGCTAGAATCATTCATATTGGCTAAGTTGACAAAGCCCTCCGTCCCCGTCAACTTAGTAGGCCCAGAAGTCAGCCTCCCACTATGGTGGGTCCCAACTAGCAGGGGGTATTAATTTTTTGTGTGTTGACCACTCTGCTCCGAGCGCATCCAATGTGGTGGACGAGGGCGAGGCTCGGACATCAACGAGTCAGCGATGGGAAGACGCGGGAGTGGAGTCACAGACGGAGAGGTGTACGAGTGTTAACTAGTTCAGGTGCGGTGTGGTTCGACAGTCGGTGGAGAAGAACATGAGGTGTGGAGGGGTGGAGGGATGGCCTGGCCGGCGGTGGGGTAGCGCTTCATAGTGAAGCTTGCTAAGCGTTGGATGTAAATCCAACGGCTAACAATGTCAGAACCATTTGTTGACTAAGTTGACAACGACTTGCGTTTGCTTCGACCAATTGGCCCACATTTCAGCCTCCAAAAATGTGACACATATTCAACCCATATTTTCAAAATATACAGTCCTTTTGATTTTTTTTGAGAATTACAGTCCATTTGCTGGGCTGGGTGAACAAATAATGTAGCATGCATGTGGCCCATTTTTTTAAAACTACTACCCAGTTTCACTTTCTCGAAATACACAAATTTTATGGGCTGGCTGAACAAATAATGTAGCATCCATGCGTCCCATTTATTTTTTCCTAAAACATTATAGGCCATTTGCACTTTCTTGAAATACACGATTTTGCTGGGCTGGTTCTAATTATAATGTTGGGTTGGGCGCAACAATGTTATCAAAAAATAAACAGGGGTTGAGCATTTTCTTATCAATATATTTAAATAATAAGTGATTTATTAGTACATTGGACCTTAAATCTTGCCATGCTATTGTACACAATCATCAGGATTTTAGTTCCCTTAATGTAAAAAATCCAGGATTTTATTGTGAAAAAACTATTTTTATAAGTTAGTAAGATGTGGGATATTATTTTTTTATATATGTAAGTATCTGTTAAATATATGATGAAGATACAAATAATATATAATAACATATAAAATAATTTAAATATATATAATATAGTTAGAAGGGAAACATAAGTTGGACCTGGCGTTCCTATTCTTATATAGAAAAATAGAACAGACCTCTACGTTTTCTTCAAAGAAATAAATAAGTTGGGTTGTTGATGTTTCAGGAAAAATAGAACCTCGGATGGGAGGTCCATAGGCCGGTCGATACACGACGGCCCTCAAGAAAATACAAACTGGCATGTCGTGGGCTGTGCATGTTAAGAAAGAAAGCCTAGATGGGGCAGCCCACGACCCAGCTGATACTTGCTGGCCCACTATTAATAAATGATACCTACCAGCTCCCCCACTTCGTTCTATATTTATCTCCTTTAGTAACTACGTTGAAGCACCTCAAAAAATGTAACTATGTTGACAAACCCGTGGGCCCCAACATCAGTATAGCATTAGGAGGAAGTGTTTTTTCAATGAGGCACTTGCTTGCGTACGGCCATAGTTACATATAACAGATACTTACATAACAACAACAGATATTTACATATAACAGATTAATACATATAACAGATACTTAAATATATGAGGAAGTATTTCTTCAATGAGGCACCTGTTGGGTCCCGACTGTCCGCCTCTCCACGTACAGTCCTCATCAGATTCCTGTCGTTTGTTCAACATGTTCACAATGGCAGACAGCGGCGCTGCGGCGAGTGCACAAAGGTGCAGCACGAGAACAAACCACCTGAGGCGGTGCCTAATTTCTACCGAAACTACCGAACTAGCCCAGTGGCCAAGTGACACTACCCGACCGCTGTTCCGCCCGGGTTCGATTCCACCTGATGTAGGGAAAATATCTCCAATTTTTTTGCCTTTGCCATTATTGACATGTGGGTCCCCATTGTCATCTACGCACACCACGTACAACACTTGCCAAAACTTTGTCCCTCGTTTTCTCTGTTTTTCGCACACTCGACATTGTGTGGGCATTTTGAAAATAGCATATCTTTTTGACCGTGCATCATATGAAGATGTGCTATGCATGAATGTTGATTAGTATGATGTGAACTGGCTGGTAGTTCCATTTTCGATCATGAATAAAACTTCCAACATGATGTTATCCCTGTTTGAAAAGGGCCTATTAAGATAAATGCTCTACCTCTCAAACTTGCAGTTTCTTATCTGAAACTGAAACTTGCAGTTTCTTCTCTGAGAATCACATTGTCTGCACTTTTATACTGCTATGAAAATACATTTTTTTAAGTGCTAAAAATAGATCTCTAGAATTCATAAAATACTTCATAAGCTCAATACTACAAATTTTAAATTCAAAAGGCATTCATATCTAGAAGTACTCTCAAAATACAAAACACAAAACACTATTCACAACCTGCAAATACTGGCAACCGTAAACTCTTCCTGACAATTCACAACATGCCAGACTATTGGGCTGGAGGGCAGTCCCCTCCTATTCCTCGGCGGCAGACACCCGCCCCGTGAGACGATGTGAGCGAAGAGCGAGAGGATGGCAGGGAAGCGTCATCGGGCTAACTGCTTTTCCCCTGTTGCAGTTGGGTTCGGTCGACGAAGACTCCACCGGCTCCCTCTGGCACGACACCCTCACAAACGGCACCCTGTAGATGCTTGATCCTTTAGTCTCTGGTGGATGCTTCATCTAGGATCGATACTCCCACCACCGCTACCTCATGATCGGATTCGGTGAATCTGTTTGCTCCATGGCCAAAGGGAGCAGCTCTATGTGCTCCCACGCAACTCCCTTCAGGAGTATCGCCGCCTTTTTCCTTTGTTGCAGATATTTGGCCATGGATGTCACCGTCGCCGCAAGTTGGTCCTTGTTGTCAAACCAAGACTGTATCTCCAACATCCTAGCTAGCTTCACAGGGTCGTTGTCTACGATCCTCACGTATCGGTTGTACTCCTCCATCGTTCTACTTCTCCATGGCACCTTCACTCACCGGCGGTAGTTTTTGAATGGAAGAGGAGAGGAGCAGCGCTGGTTTTGGATTAGAATGGGGGAGTAGCGGCGCTGGTTTTGGATTGGAATAGGAGAGGAAGGGCGGTGGTTTTGAAATGGAAGAGGAGAGGAGCGGCGTTGTATTTAGATTGGAAGAGAAGAGGAGCGGCGGTGGTTTAAGAGAAGAGGAGTGGCGCTGGTCTTGGACGTATGTTTTTTGCGTATTTTGGGTCAAAGTTTGACCACGTATTGTATTTGACAAGCAAAATGTGAATGCATGTCACCAAAAATTGTATTATTTGGTTCGTTTCTAAATGTACTTCCAAATTATATTATTTTTGCAATGTATAACATATATTTTATTTGTGAAAATCATGGTCAATTATGACCCAGAATAAAAGGGAGACTAGTTAATGTGGGGTCACTTTCTTAATTGAAGTGTAAATTGATTTTGATTTTGATCCAGTTACAGCGCGTCGGCCCTCTCGTCCAATCCTAAATCGATTCCGCATGCTCCTCTCTCTATTTTCCATTGCGAAACCACCTCCTCTCCTATCCATCATCTCCATTCCAAAACCACTGTCTCGCCTCTACCTCTTCTCCATTGCAAAACCACCCCCTCTACTCTCCATCTTCTCTAGTGCAAAACCACCTTTTCGGCTCTCCCTCTTCTCTATTGCAAGAACACCGTCTCTCCTCCCATCTTCTAAAGCTAGTGTTCGCACACGAACACGTCACCGTGTACCCTCGACAACGGGGGTGATGCACCGCAGCTCGCGTCGAAGGAGATCTGACCGGCAGCGCGATACGCAGGATAGCCGGCAGATGCTTTTGTAGACCCGAAGCCCCGTTTTCCCGGGAGGGACCCCGTCAGGGCTCGCGGTGGCTATGGGCTGCTCCAGGTCGATTCGCTCACCCCTAGACCCTCGTGGATCTGCAGCCCTCCAGCATGAAGAACTAGCGAAGAACGAGAAGAAAGATACAAAGGAGAGATAAAAAGTAGATGAACACGAAAAAGTAGTAGATGTGTTTGTTCGATTGTGTGTTGTTCAATCGGCCGTCACCCCTTAGATATATAAGAGGCGGCTGGACTTCCTGTGCAAGGAAAAGGCTTGGATTCACGTCCAAAACCGTAGTCAAATTCGGATTGGTTTTGTCCGAACTTTCCAAAACTGTTCGGTTTAAACTGGCTGCACCTTGTGGGTCTTTTTTGTGGTGGTAAACAATCTCGGATGGAAACGAGCCCAAAAGCAATCTTTACCGTGTCGACGAGACAAACAACTTTCTTGTTGAACGGTTTTTGATCAGAAGTGATCTTGAGGGTCAAATATGTCGTGTAAAACAGGCTATTCCTCGCGCTACCCATCAGACATGTGTCTGGTGGGGCGCGCCACATGTCACCTCGTGACAGGGCTGCACTCCGATTGCTCTAACTTTTGCATGCGAACTCGGATTTGGACGATTTTTATACCAAAATCGATCGTTTTGACGAGACGAAGACAAACCGTGTAGATCATTTTTTCATTTGAGCTCGTCTTGGGGGCTTAATAGGCCAAACTGTACGCTGAATATAAGATCTTAGTACTTTGGGCATAGTTTCGGCCTTCGAGATCAAATCGGACGGCGATGACTCAAACTTCAAAGATGTTCATATCAACAATACGGAACTCTTTCATGTAGATCACTTCTTCATTTGAGGCCATCTTAAATAAGTTCTTGACCGTGCCAAAATCTGGTGTCAACACATGCCCCCCTATTTTTCGGCAAAGCTTGTGTGCCGAAAAATAACTTGCATATAGCTTGCTCTAAGGACGATGTCAACACTCCATCGGCCATTTTGCATATTGTTAGGACGATAAGTTTATATTGGCCATTGCTTGTGTGAATATTTTGATGCAAGCTTGGGTGACTTTCCCAACTTCATTAATCCGACTATAAAGTTCCATAGGTATGCATGTCAAGACCATCCATCAACCATATTGTCCACCCTTCTGCTAGGATTTTCAGATAATCAACAATGAACTCGAATCCTTACTTTATCTGCATAAAAGTTTCATTAGTGGCCGAGGTGGTGAGCTCCAATTCGGCCTTACCTATGTTGGCAAGAATAAGCATCGGCTATTGATAGATGTGCAATACACCATGACCGATCGTGGTAGCCGGATGCTTACTAAGCCAACTATCTCCAATTATCATGTCTAGATATATGAGCAATGCTAAAATAATCCAAAGTAGAAATTATATCTAGACATTTATCAAGATAAACATGAAGTGATTCATCAAAACATTGAAAAACTTTGGATATTAGTTGCACTACTAATAACGAATCACCAAAAGCCTCAATATGTGTATCACCTATGGCAAACAACATGTCTAAACCGAATAACAATGCTTCATATTCGGCCTGATTATTGTGCAGAAATACTCTAAATGGCACGAGGCTTTCAAAAAACAGCACCATGAGGAGATATATATATACATACAACACCAACACCTTGTCCATTGCTACAAATTTAACCATCAATATATAATCTCTATAGTATTAGAAATACAAGGCTAATATCAACATTATGCATGTCATTAATCCGATGTTCAGTAATAAAATCAGCTATGAATTGGCCTCTTATAGATCTCAAAGATGCATAAGCCAAATCATATCCAAACAAAGTATAAGCCTACTAGCCAATTCTGCAACTATGAATTGGTCTATGCAACATATATTCAATGACATCGGTCATGATGTCTCAACTCCATTCAATCAATAATATAGGCATACATATAAATTTCCATGAGCACGTACCTTGTCTCGCTCTTCAATCGAACTAAGGACGATGTTAGAATACTACACCGGCCATGCATTGACATACTCTTAGGACGATAGATAAATATCGACCATTACCATGTAAACTTCATTCAAAGCACATATAGCCAAAATAAACAAATGAAATGACAAATCAAGTATTTCGGCCCTTTGGGTCAACAACAAACTTGTAGCTAATCAAATGTATAGTGATTTGGCAATACCCTTTCATGATGTAAGAAATTATATTGCATCCATGGATTATGATAAGCCCATTGAGGGTAACCAATCATACCTGATGACGAATTTCATGGCATAGGCGTCAACGACATAGTTGAAGAATATGGACAATGTGTGGACCGAAGATGTTGAAACCTTCGGCTTGGTGCTTCATAGTTTTCACTCTTTTCCTTCTTCATCTCTGCCGCACGTCGTGTAATGGATGCTTTCACATAATTCTTATTTTGAGCACTTGATGAGGACATCAATACCATTGTTACACCCACAGCCCCTGCTGCTATACATACTGGACCAATTACTAGAGCTCGCGCACGTCAATTGAATTATCAGGTACTTTTGTTTCTTGGTAACGATTCTAATGTTCATGAGAATATGATGCTGCCTAAATTGGATACATTTGTTTTGCTTACAAATGAAGGGCCTAGCTTGGACAAGAAAGATGAACCCTGGAACAAGTTCAAGCATGGAGATGATGGCATGCGCAAGGGGATCCAGAACGGAGTTACAAGTGACGATTTCAGGACTTTGAAGCCACCATAAGGAGTGCATGAAGACTTGGACAAAATACACAAAATTCCACTTCATAAATTTCATCCAGAGGCTATTTTAGGTGTTGCGTCACCTTATTATTGGGCCATGCCCATGTATTTTTGAAATACTAAAGTATAGGCTGTTTTTAGAGTCCGTATATGTGTGGGGAAACAAGAGTTAGGGTTGGTTTCGGACCCCTCCTCCAAGGGCCACGACCCCCCTTCCTCCAAATATACAGCCCTTAGGGCGTCGTTTAGACTTTGGGTTTTGTTTAGACTAAAAGTTGGCCCTAGCTGCAACTTCGCGTACTTCGTTTGTGTCCAACGACCAGACCAAGACGTCACAGAACCCCACCTTGATCAATAAAGCTTTCTTCTCATATTCGCAATATCTAGATTGCAATCTCAGTTTCTTGCTTGTTCTTCATTTGCTCACAGGAAACAGACCCTCGTGGTCAGGTGGATCGTGCTCCTGCGTGGTCAATAACCCTCGGAAGTTGGTTTAGCGATTGCTAAGGCGCGACGTCTCACACGTTCGTAGTCGGATCATCAAGGTCGACTCCCACAGAAAACGATAGCCACCATCTCATCGAAACATCGGGACACCTTTGCCTCTATCAAGTGGTATCAGATTTTCAAGTTGCTCGGTGAGAATTTACAGTTTTTCGTAGTTTAGATCGAGTCTGTTCTTCATACCTACAGTCCATGAAAAAGCCACAAAAAATTTTATGGTTAGCTCATCATATCTGAACCAATCTGAGCCATTGCATAATCTTTTTATGGTTTTGCATTTTTGAGTTGGCGGTTGCATAGTCGTGTCTAGTTGCTAGTCTTAGTGTCTAGTCCTTTAGAGTTTCGAGTTCTGTTTACAAGTAGTCACGCCGCCGCCGCATCATCATCATCACAGCTGACATATACCACCATCATCGTCACCGCTGCCATATACCACCATCGTCATCACCACTGCCATATACCACCATCATCATCACCGCTGCCATATACCACATATCCACCGCCATCACGCCAATCCGAGTCCACCTCCAACATATATATGCAACTAGTTCGAGTTCCACCAGATTCATCGCCGCCACCAGTCCGAGTTCCACCAGATTCATCTCCGCCACCAGTCCGAGTCCAGTTTTTTGTTACCCTGTTTTCGATTTCCAGATCGCGCGATACTCCGAGTCGTGATAGCGTAGGACTCCTGAACTTTCGTGCTACCCGCAGAAGAAAAATAGTTCCAAACTCAAAAAAATATTCCATAATACCGTTTGTAGTTTTTAGACCATTTGTAGACTTTTTCGAAAAAAATTGTTGTGGAGCAAAAAAAGAGGAAAAAAGTGCAAAAAAAAGAAAAAAAATTCAGAGCGTGCTCCTCCCTTGTTTACGTGCAGCGTCGTTATTTTGTTTGTGTTCTAGGCTCGCGTTTCTAGCACGGTCTAGCCTAGGACCAGCACAGTACCGTCGTTGAGCATTTATTCAACTTTGCATCTCTGAATTGATTATTGCTGACCCTTTTTGGTACCATATTATAAGCCTTCCTAGCTCTACATACATCTACGTCGTGCGTTTGACTCTCCCTGGTAATCGCTCTATCCAAGCTTTGAGAGTTTTGACTACGACGGTTGGCGATCACCGCCTGCTGCTGGGTAAGAACTGGTAATAATTTGAGATTTGCTTGACGGATTTGTGACACCAACACCACCTCTTGTTAGTAGTCTGTAAGATCATATTCTTGTGTGTTTCTATTATTGCTAACCATGGCAGGATCACAAGCCGATGAGACTGACTGGGAGAACATGAGGAATAAGGAGTTGCATGATAAATTTCAGCAAATGATGAGTGGACAGGTGCAAGATGTGCTAAACAGATTTGAAGAGGCCATGGAGAAGATAGATGGCATGGAGAAGACGTTCGAAACAAAGCTCGATAACAGGTTTAATGAATTGCCCGCGCATCTTCCATCACCACCACCGGCTGCACCTAACGCACCTCTACAACAACAACAACAACGACTACCTCCACATCGTGAAACAGCCCTTCGCCGAGCGAGCCGTCTCCCTCTTGCACCTGGCCAAACTGTTGGTGCTGCTATTGATACTTCTGTGGCTCCTGCTACTAATGCGGAGGAGGATGATTTTGCGGGAGATTACGAGGATGAGGTTGATCAAAATCAGAACTACGTGCCACCACCAGCACCGCAACCACCAGGTCGTCCACATGCAAATAATGGCAATGGTAGGGCTCACCCTCAGGTACGAGATCATGACCATCTCCCTAAACTAAAATTGAATATTCCACCATTTGAGGGTAGATATGTTCCTGATATATATCTTTCTTGGGAGTTAGAAACTGAACAACGATTTACATGTTTACAATATCCCGAGGAGAGACGTGTTCCTGCTGCTGTTTGCGCATTCACTAGTTTTGCATGTATTTGGTGGTCTGAGCATTGTAGATTATATCCTATTCCAGCTACTTGGGCTGCTTTGAAAACTGCTATGCGTACTCGTTGGGTTCCACCATATTATCAGTGTGAATTACTTCAAAAATTGCAGCGTTTACAACAAGGAAAAAATTCTGTAGAAGAATATTACCAGGAATTACAAACTGGCATGATTAGATGTGGTATTGTTGAGGAGAATGAAGCTATGCTTGCACGTTTTATGGGTGGATTAAATAGAGAGATTCAGACCATTCTAGAGTATAAGGAATATACTAATATCACTCGTTTATTCCATCTTGCTTGTCAAGCTGAACATGAAGTGCAGGATCGACAGGCATTGGCGCGAACTAACTTTTCTGCAGGTCGATCTTCATCATGGACAACACATGCATCCTCTACTTCCACTACACCAGCACCTCCATCAGGTGCCACCTCCAGCCGTGATACAAGAAAGTAGGCACAACCACCACTATCTGCCGAGAGCACACCTCCCGGGCCTGCGCAGAGTTCTTCTTCTTCCATGGCATCAACAGGGCACACAAGTGATATTATTTGTCATCGTTGTAAGGGAAGAGTACATTTTGCGAGAGAATGCAAATCTCAGCGTGTGATGATTGCTACTGAGGATGGTGGGTATGAGTCCGCTAGTGACTATGATGAGGAGACTTTGGCTCTTATTACACGTGAAGAACACGGTGGAGATGATTCTGATCGTGAGACGCAATACATGGCTCCTGAAGATGCTGACAAGTATGAATGTTTAGTTTCTCAACGTGTTTTGATTGTGCAGGTCACACAAGCTGAGCAAAATCAGAGGCATAATTTGTTCCATACAAAGGGAGTTGTGAAGGAATGTTCTGTTCGCATCATCATAGATGGAGGGAGCTGCAACAACTTGGCTAGCATGGAGATGGTGGAGAGGCTATCTCTCACCACAAGACCACATCCACATCCTTACTACATCCAATGGTTCAACAACAGCGGCAAGGTTAAGGTAACACGTACTGTTCGTGTGCATTTTAGTATCTCTACATATGTTGATTATGTTGATTGTGATGTGGTACCTATGCCAGCATGTTCCTTATTACTTGGTAGACCATGGCAATTTGATAAAAATTCTGTACACCATGGTAGAAACAATCAGTATAGTCTTGTTCATAAGGATAAAAATATTACTTTGCTTCCGATGACTCCTGATTCCATTTTGAAAGATGATATTAATAGAGCTAATAAAGCAAAACAGGAGAAACATAAGAGTGAAAATCAGATTGTGGTAAAAGAATTTGAGCAACAAATGAAGCCTAACAATAAACCATCTAGTGTTGCTTCTGAAATTAAATTGAAAAGTGCATGTTTACTTGCCACCAAATCTGATATTAATTATCTAGATTTTAGCAAATCTATTTGCTATGCTTTTGTGTGCAAAGAGGCATTATTTTCATTCGAGGACGTGCCTTCCTCTTTGCCTCCTGCTGTCACTAACATTTTGCAGGAGTTCGCTGACGTCTTTCCATAAGACTTGCCACCGGGATTACCACCTATTCGAGGGATTGAGCATCAAATTGACTAAATTCCCGGTGCATCATTACCCAACCGTGTGCCATACTGTACCAATCCAGAGGAGACGAAGGAGATTATGCGTCAAGTATAGGAGCTGCTCGACAAAGGTTACATACGTGAATCCCTTAGTCCTTGTGTTGTTCCTATCATTTCAGTGCCGAAAAAGGATGGTACGTCACGTATGTGTGTTGATTGTAGAGGCATTAATAATATTACTATTCATTATCATCATTCTATTCCTAGGCTAGACGACATGCTTGATGAATTGAGTGGCTCTACAATATTCTCCAAAGTTGATCTGCGTAATGGATACCATCAAATTCCTATGAAATTGGGAGATGAATGGAAAACCGCATTTAAAACTAAGTTTGGATTATATGAGTGGTTAGTCATGCCTTTTGGGTTAACTAATGCACATAGTACTTTCATGAGGTTAATGAACGAAGTTTTACATGCTTTCATTGGACGATTTGTGGTAGTCTATTTTGATGATATACTGATTTATAGTAAATCTTTGGAGGAACATTTGGAACATTTACGTGCTGTTTTTATTGCTCTACGTGATGCACGTTTGTTCGGTCACCTTGGAAAGTGCACCTTTTGCACTAACCGAGTATCTTTTCTTGGCTATGTTGTTACTCCACAGGGAATTGAAGTTGATAAAGCCAAGATTGAAGCTATTGAGAGTTGGCCGCAGCCTAAAACGGTCACACAAGTGAGGAGTTTCCTTGGCCTTGCTGGTTTCTATAGGCGTTTTGTGAGAGATTTCAGCACCATTGCTGCACCTCTCAACGAGCTTACAAAGATGGATGTGCCTTTTGTTTGGGGTACCGCACAGGAAGAAGCTTTCACGGTATTGAAAGATAAGTTGACACATGCTCCTTTACACCAACTTCCTGATTTTAATAAGACTTTTGAGCTTGAATGTGATGCTAGTGGAATTGGATTAGGAGGTGTGTTATTACAAGATGGCAAACCTGTTGCATACTTTTCTGAAAAATTGAGTGGGCCTAGTCTGAACTATTCTACTTATGATAAAGAATTATATGCTCTTGTTCGGACCTTAGAAACATGGCAACATTATTTATGCCCAAGGAATTTGTTATACATTCTGATCATGAATCTTTGAAACACATTAAAAGTCAAGAAAAACTGAGCCGTAGACATGCTAAATGGGTTGAATTCATTGAGACTTTCCCTTATGTCATTAAACACAAGAAGGGTAAAGAAAATGTTATTGCTGATGCTTTGTCTCGTCGTTATACTATGCTTTCACAACTTGACTTTAAAATATTTGGTTTGGAGACCATCAAAGATCAATATATGCATGATGCTGAATTTAAAGATGTATTGCAGAATTGTAAGGAAGGGAGAACTTGGAACAAGTTCGTTCTTAATGATGGATTTGTGTTTCATGCTAACAAGCTATGCATTCCAGCTAGCTCCGTTCCGTCTTTTGTTGTTGCAGGAGGCACATGGAGGAGGATTAATGGGACACTTTGGCGTCAAGAAGACAAAGGATATACTTGCTACACATTTCTTTGGGCCAAAGATGAGACGGGATGTTGAGCGTTTTGTTGCTCGCTGCACTACATGTCAAAAAGCTAAGTCACGACTCAATCCTCATGGTTTATATATTCCTTTGCCTGTACCTAGTGTTCGTTGGGAGGATATATCTATGGACTTTGTTTTAGGTTTACCTTGAAGAAAGAAGGGGAGGGATAGCATATTTGTTGTCGTGGATAGGTTCTCGAAAATGGCACACTTTATACCATGTCATAAAAGCGATGATGCTGTTAATGTTGCTGATTTATTCTTTCGTGAAATTATTCGCTTGCATGGTGTGCCAAATACTATTGTTTCAGATCGTGATACTAAATTTCTTAGCCACTTTTGGAGATGTTTATGGACTAAGTTGGGGACTAAACTGCTTTTCAGTACTACTTGTCACCCCAAACTGATGGACAAACTAAAGTAGTCAATAGAACATTTTCTACTATGCTTACGGCTGTTTTGAAGAATAATAAGAAAATGTGGGAAGAATGCTTGCCTCATATTGAATTTGCTTATAATCGTTCCTTGCATTCTTCTACTAAGATGTGCCCTTTTGAAATTGTGTATGGTTTCCTACCTCGTGCACCTATTGATTTGTTGCCTATTCCATCTTCGGAGAAGGTTAATTTTGATGCTAAAGAACGTGCTGAATTGATTTTAAAAATGCATGAGTTAACTAAGGTAAACATTAAGTGTATGAATGCTAAATATAAACTTGCTAGAGATAAGGCTAGAAAACATGTTGTGTTTGCACCTGGAGATCTTGTTTGGTTACATCTGCGTAAGGATAGATTTCCTAATTTGCACAAATCAAAGCTAATGCCACATGCTGATGGTCCTTTTAAGGTGTTAGAGAAAATAAATGGTAATGCATATAAACTTGAGCTGCCTTCAGATTTTTGGGTTAGTCCCACTTTTAACATTGCAGATTTGAAGTCTTACTTGGGTGAGGACGATGAACTTTCGTCGAGGAAGACTTTATTTTGAGAAGGGGAGGATGATGAGGACATCAATACCATTGTTACACCCATATCCCCTACTGCTATACATACTGGACCAATTACTAGAGCTCGTGCACGCCAATTGAACTATCAGGTACTTTCGTTTCTTGGTAACGATTCTAATGTTCATGACAATATGATGCTGCCTAAATTGGATACATTTATTTTGCTTACAAATGAAGGGCCTAGCTTGGACAAGAAAGATGAACCTTGGAACAAGTTCAAGCATGGAGATGATGGCATGCGCAAGGGGATCTAGAACGGAGTTACAAGTGATGATTTCAGGACTTTGAAGCCACCATAAGGTGTGCATGAAGCCTTGGACGAAATACACAAAATGCCACTTCATAAATTTCGTCCAGAGGCTCTTTTTGGTTCTGCGTCACCTTATTATTGGGCCATGCCCATGTATTTTCGAAATACTTAAGTATAGGCTGTTTTTAGAGTCCGTATGTGTGGGGAAACAAGAGTTAGGGTTGGTTTCGGACCCCTCCTCCAAGGGCCACGATCCCCCCTCTTCCTCCATATATACAGCCCTTAGGGCGTCGTTTAGACTTTGGGTTTTGTTTAGACTAAAAGTTCGCCCTAGCTGCAACTTCGCGTACTTCGTTTGTGTCCAACGACCAAACCAAGACGTCACATAACCCCACCTTGATCAATAAAGCTTTCATCTTATATTCGCAATATCCAGATTGCAATCTCAGTTTCTTGCTTGTTGTTCGTTTGCTTGTAGGAAACAGACCCTCGTGGTCAGGTTGATCGTGCTCCTGCGTGGTCAATAACCCTCGAAAGTTGGTTTAGCGATTGCTAAGGCGCGATGTCTCACACGTTCGTAGTCGGATCGTCGAGGTCGACTCCCATAGAAAATGATAGCCACCATCTCATCGAAACATCGGGACACCTTTGCCTCTATCAGCACTTCCTTTGGGAACCCATGCCATGTTCCTTTCTTCAAGTTCTTGTGCACTAATTTTTGTAATTCCCTCTTTTGCCAATAGGATAAGCCGAGTGGGCATCTTGGCTGTGATTCTGTTTTGACCAATGGCAATTCCTTTTTGGCATCGTGCACTCTCAACTTCTTTTCTTCACATTTGGCACTTCGACTTTCAATAATTGGTTGCTTTGTCTCATTGTCTTTAGTAGCCAAAGTCAACACATTAATTGGCTCTTTTTCATTTGAGATCAAATCTGAAGTTGCACTCTTACGACCATCTCTTTTAACACGGTAAACTTGCTTGACCACCTCTTTCTTCTTCATTGAGCTCTGGACCGATTCCTTATGATTGAAATAGTCTTTGACGCATGATTTTTGAAATGTTGATCTTCTTGGAGCTGCATAGTATTGGTGGGATGGTCTAAAATAAGATGGAGAATGTGCCCTTGTATCAAACCTGTCCCATGATGAATATGGATCTATATGAGCATATGGAGGCATCCACGTCATTGGCATTGGCGGCCCAAAAGAAGGATATGAATATGTTGCATTAATATTCTCACTTTGCCAATACTGATCCTCATATTTGGGCCTTGGGGGTGATCTTGGTTTCTTTGAATGATTTGGCCGATAAGCATTCTTCTCTTCACTCTTCTTTTGATATTTATCCAATAGTTCAGCGAAGGTGATTTTTGATCTCTTACACTTGCGCTTATTTCGGCCTTTGTTTTCTTTTGGTTTGCTTTCATCGACCATTGAATTTTCTTGCTGCCCCCGAGTCCTTGGCGTCTTCACTGTAGCTTCGATGGAATGTTCGCCCTCAAGATTATGTTCATTATGCTCTTCAACAACTTCTTTACTTGAAAGCTTGATCCTATCACCTGCAGTTTTTACCTTCTCTTTAAATGGATCGGCTCGAAGTAGCCGATGCAAAAACCTTTTGCCATGAGGACCAATTGGAATAGACTCGTCATCTGTTGGTGTCTCAACAAATGTTAATCGTCCTTTATCAATGGCCGATTTAACTATTTGACGGAACATGTTGCAATCCTCAAAATTATGCTTGGACGAATCATGCAACTTACAATACATTCGTCCCTGGACAAATGGCTCAACATGGTGATCAATAATTCTAATATAATTATTTCTCAACAAAAAATCAAATATTTGATCACACATGCTGGAATTGAAGGTATACTTCTTGTTTTTTAGCCGGTCTTGCTGTGTGAACGGCTTTGGAGATAAGCAAACGAATGGTTCAGATTTGGAATCTCCCCATTCGGCTATGCATTCTGTTTTCCACTCTATCTCCGATGTCTTTGGATAAGATATTATATTAGCATCAATTTTCTCAATAGAATTTAACCTTGGCTTTAAATTTCTGAAACGAAGATATTTAGAACATAGATGTCTCAGTTGAGACCAAGTGTAAGCCAAGTAAGAAATAAGCAAATCTACGCAATTAGATATGATCTTTAGATAAAGCAATGGGGAAAGCCTTGGCTGCAATAATTTTTCACTATCGGTCTTTTTGAATGGTGCAATATGTTGACCGACATGCTTTGTGACAATCTGATTGCCAACAAATAAATTACCCTTCTTGATTGGTCTCTCAATATTTCTTATGAAGATTTTTATAATATATGCATCAACAACTAAGTCATGACCAAATCTGAAAATAGGTAAATTAATTTCTAGACATACCTCTTCAAATATGTTCGGAGAGCATGATGGTGGCATGACTTGAAGAATATCTTGCTCCGCCTTCGGATAGCTCCCCAACGCCTTGTCATCATTTTTTTCTTGATTTCGTGCATCATTAGTTTCAAGATCTTCGTCCACCAAACTTTCTTCGGCTACTTGTTCTTGTTCTTAAATCTCATCAATTTCTATGGCACGAAACTCATAGGGCAGGAAGTGGGTTCCATTAACTTCAGAAAAATCAAGTATGGCTATCTTGCTATACTTTCCATGCCCTTTCTTAACAATGTTTGCCTCTTTGGAATTGATGGATTCGGAATATATATAACTTGATTCGGATTTTTCAGCCGAAGCACTTTTAGTTTCCGAATCATCATTCTTTTCAACGGTTATATCAATTGGCAAGGCTTCTTTTCTTTGAGCTAATTCCCTATCAATTCTCTCTTGGCGAAGTACTTGCACCCTATCGCGCAAAGCTTTAACTCCCCTCTCAATTTCAGCCCGCCCTAGTGTAGTTTGCCCCCCAATGCTTTTAGGATCTTTCGGCAATGAACTGTTAGTGTTGCCAAAATTTTGCAACTGTGTAGGGGTTGTATAATATGTTGCGGTACTAGGTGGAGGTGTATGCACTTCTGTATAACGATATGCTCTCTCGCTAATTCTATCGATTGATGAAGTTTCATCTTCTTGCAAAACTCTAGCCTTTATTGTAGCATAATCAGGAAACAACCCCTTTTCATATTGTTCAAGGCAAAGAGCACTAATCCTCTTGTTTTGTGCCAAGCTCTTTTTTAATGCAGCCACAACCGCTTCTGGAAGAGATTGCTCCGCAATACGTCCAGATTCTTTCGGCAATGATTTGTGAGTGTTGCCGAAATTCTCAAATTGCGTAGAGTATGCATTATATGCTACAGTATTTGATGACGGCACATGTGTTCCTGTAAAAATTTCACTTATTCGGCTATGACCATGAAGATGCGGTGCCGGATTATGAACATCTACAGTTGCATACGGTGCTGAAAAATTACTAACATGAGGTGTAGCATATGATGGTTGAGAGTAACTGGCCGAATAGCTAGTAGTAGCATGGCCAATTCTCCCATCCATCGGCAAGGTTGGATTCACATATTGCAAATTAGTTGCCGATGAATAAAAAGGTGAAACACTTTCTTGTATGCTATTGGAAATTTTAAAAAAGGTGTTTCAAATTGATTAACCAAACCCATCATGTTGTTCATCGGCATATGGATTTGGGGGGTTGCTGATGCATGAGAGTTTGGATACATATGTTGTACTTTGCTAAAATCATAAGAATTTAAAGCATGAAGATTGTTTTGCATCGACCCTTGCGCATATTTAGATGCATGATTGATAAAACTAGGGCTAGTCGACACATTATGCTCATTAGGTGATCCAGCAACAACATATGGATTATTTGCATCTACAAAGGGGAATTGGGTATTCATTTTACCTTTGTAGATTGCAGCAACTTGATGACGATCTCTTCGTAGCAAGAACGGGCTGGAGACCGTTCAAAGCTTCGTCCCCAGCGGAGTCACCAAAGAGTGTGTTCGCACACGAACACGTCACCGTGTACCCTCGACGCCGAGGGTGATGCACCGCGGCTCACGTCGAAGGATACCAGGCCAGAAGCGCGGTACGCAGGCAATCCGGCGGGCGCTTTTGAAGACCCGAAACCCCGCACGCCCGGGAGGGACCCCGTCTGGACGCGCGGCAGCTATGGGCTGCCCTAGGTCGACCTGATCGCCCTTAGGGCCTCGAGGTTCGCCGCCCTGCAAAGAAGAAGAACAGACGAAGAACGAGGCAGAAGAAGAACTAGGGCTAAGGAGAAAAGATAAAAGATAAAAATTGGTAGATGAATTGTTCGATTGTGTGTTGTTCAATCGGCCGTCACCCCTTAGATATATAAGAGGCGGCTGGACTTCCCGTGCAAGGAAAAGGCTTGGAATCACGTCCAAAACCCTAGTCAAATTCGGATTGGTTTTGTCCGAATTTTACAAAACTGTTCGGTTTAAACTAGCTGCACCTTGTGGGTCTTTTTTGTGGTGGTAAACGATCTCGGATGGAAACGAGCCCAAAAGCAATCTTGATCGTTTCGACGAGATGAACAACTTTCATGTTGAATGGTTTTCATCAGAAGTCATCTTGAGGGTCAAATCTGTTCGGGAAAACAGGCTATTCCTCGCGCTACCCATCAGACATGTGTCTGGTGGGGTGCGCCACATCTCGCCATGTGACAGGGCTGCCCTCCGATTACTATAACTTTTGTATACGAACTCGGTTTTGGACGATTTTTATATCAAAATCAATCGTTTTGACGAGACGAAGACAAGCCGTGTAGATCATTTTTCCATTTGCGGTCGTCTTGGGGGCTTAATAGGCCAAAGTGTACTCTGAATATAAGATCTTAGTACTTTGGGCATAGTTTCGGCCTTCGAGATGAAATCGGACAGCGATGAACCCAACTTCAAAGATGTTCATATCAACAATACGAAACTATTTTGTGTAGATCACTTCTCCATTTGAGGCCATCTTAAATAAGTTCTTGACCGTGCCAAAATCTGGTGTCAACAGCTAGCACCGGACCTCTCAGAAGGACATATATGGAGAGGATGCAACTGCGAATTGGGAAGATCGCTGGTGGCTACGAGGCAAAGTTAGCCAGGTTGAAGGAGATCCTTACTTGGTTTGACAATAAGTGCGAGATTTCGAGGACAGTGAGGGCCATGTGGCAATGTATGTGAAAGAGCGACACAGCGGCGATGTACTCCTCGGCGACAGTCACGTGGTAGTCCTCCGAGTTCATCGACTATCTCCTCTAGGCGACGGACCAAACAGATTCACCCAAGGACAAAATCTGGCGGAGGTGGTGGGCGTATAGGTCGAAGGTCCAGCATCCAGAGGATAACGAATCGATCGAGTACGGTGTGCCGTTCGTGACGGTGCAGAGCCAGCCATAGCCACAGGAGTATTCGTTCTCCCACCACAAGAGGAGGCCGGATGGCGCGATGGCGGTTCCCCGCCGTTCTCCATGGTTCCCGCGACGCTCACCTCATTTCAACAGTGGCGGTAGGGTTGAAGGTAAGCTTTGCACTAACCTAATCTTCCATCTGTCATGCTTACAATCAGTGCGACGGCTAATGAAAATCATGCTTACAATTAGTCTCCGAGTACTACGCCAATCACCCTAAAATAGCTCTAGACCTTTGGGTCAAAGTTGTGACACTATGTACAAATAAAGAAAAATAGATTGGTGCTTCTTTCAGAAAAGAGTACTCCCTAGACAACTGCCAATATAAGCTACTAGTATTTGGTTAGAGGATTTGCTGCCGAGAAAGATCCGTCCACAGAGAGCGCCAGACATCCCTGGTGGTGGTGGATGCCAATGCATGCATGGAGCATGGTTGGTGTCGGTAATTTTTACTTGGCACACCTCACTCTCTGCATATATGCCGGTTCCATCCGTACATTTGTGTAGTTCCACCAAAATGCAGCTGAATAACCCTGTTTGCACAGATAATGAAAAACCGTGATTACATTATAGTGGCACTAGTTGATGAAACATACACTAATAAATAGAAGAAAATATTGCGATAGTATCATAGTATGCCATGCTGCGAGGGCGAGATGGGCCCTGCAATGCCTCATACTGGAAATCGACCCAATTCTCCCCGCTACACCCTCTGCCAGTGATGAACATCGGCGTACATCGATAGTACAAGGAGCGGCCTTGAGATATTCCAATCTCTATTTTTGTGCAGATCAACTAAAATTAAGCACCCCAATTTGCAGAAACGCTTAAACATTAACAATGGGACTAGCTAATGAAACATATACTAACAAAGAGAAGCACTTTCTTTATCTACATTGGAAATGAAATGATAGAGAGGATACTCGCTCTATTTTAACTATATTATTACTTCATTTTTTCTGTGGCACTAGGGTCGAGCAGGTGGCAGGCGAGGTGTACCGTGCGGCGCAAGGATGGACGCCGGGGGTGCTTAGACTGGGATGCTGAAGCTAGCTCTCTCAGTCCCTATCTTCCCCCTGATGTTTCTATGGTAGCATTTGGGTTGTAATCCAAACTTGGTCGAGATGTGCTGCGCCCCCCCTACCTGCTTAGCTTATGTGGAAATCTTCTCTCCTGCTAGTACTCAGTCCGTTCTAGTAGTAGTTGCATAACTGCCCGTTTACACCGAGATGTTTGTCGGATAATGGTTCTCTATGGTTTGGTTTCTTTGATGAAATCGGAGGAAACCCCCTCTTTGGATATATAAAAAAATCAGTGGCACTAGAGGTGCCAAAACATTGCCTCAAATTAATAGTGCCACTAGATTAAGGTGCAAAATAATAACATTACTACTTTATCATGGCAGTGCCGAAACAGTAGCACAAGAGCAGACTCAACATGCAGGATCTTTGGCAAACAGTAGGAACAAAAAGGAACATACCTCGTGATGGGAAATATATCTGCATTCAACACTAGCCATCGTAGAAGGGATGACACCAGTCACCAACATGGATGATTCAATTCATGGGTTAGCTGCTTCTTCTTCATTAGTTGCAATAAAGTTGAGCAACACCAAGTTTTGTTGTGAAGCTCGTGGAATGTTCAACTATAATTTGGATATCATTTGTGCAGTTCAACTAAGATCAAGCGTGAAATGTATATCTCTATTTGCACAAAAAGGTGGAAAGGAGGGTGACTAACAAGTGATGAAACATACATCAAATGAAAAGAAGCATGCTCCTTATCTGAATGGCAATCCTACAAGGACAGTAGCAATTTATGAAGCAGCAGAATTGCCAGATATTAGTGTGGGCATTTGGATTAACTATGACAAACGTTAAATACGACATTACTTTAATGGTGCCATTACCAGCAACATTACATTAATAGCTGCTACAGAGTAGGTATTTGGGCATGAGAGAGTAGGCGACCAGGATAGTTGCATCTCTAAAGAAAATAAGCAACTTATCTTAATGGGAAATTTAGCAGGACATGAAAAATAGTGCCATTGATTCATATTACTGGAGGCATTACATTGAAAACAACATTCATTTAACGTGTTCTTACTTTTAATAGTGCGACTGCTAAATTTTACCAATGTCATTACATAAGAGGGGCTCGGGGCAACAAACATAGAACAGGATATCTGGGTTGGTCCCATTTTTGTTCGATATAGCCACCTTATACTCTGTGAGGCTAGCAAATCTAGTGCTGGATGTTAGAGGTATTGGCCATGGGTAGCCTCATCTGCCTCCCATGACATTTTAAGACATCGGGGCCGACTGCGCCCCTCAAGTGTCGAAGCTTAATCGTTGCCCTCTGGTGGTCGGCTGGTTCAAGCAGCCGGCTCCCAGAAGACGGTGGGTCTAGAAGACGACCACGAACTGGGCCGCCTCCTAGAAGGCAGCCTCCGGAGAGGCCGACTCCTAGCAGGCGGCCCCAAGCACCCTCAAAGTCTGAGCCCCGTGAATACGTTGAGACGAGGCATGGCTACAGCAAGGCCTGCCACCCCCGAATCCAGGGCGGGTCATGGCCATAGTGCGCCGTACCGAATGACGATTCCCACACGACGCGGCACTTTGTCCCATCCGCCAGTGACATCACCCAAGTCATAGTGGACCCTATTCCCATGACGGGCTATCGGTATGGCCCATAGGCGGCAGGCCCTACCTGCCCGTGAGGAGCCAGAAGTCGGCAAGCTTTGCCAGTTGGCTTGGGAGGAGGCCGGCTTCCAGCAGGCGGCCCTCCTTTCTAGGAGTTTGTGTGCCATTAACCAGAAGAGATGAGGAATGGCTACAGTGAACGCCCGCCAGGTGGCGGGATTGTAGCCATGCCTTCCCCGACAAAGCAAGCGTCATTAGATGCACGACTACACTGATGAGCAGCCGACAAGACCCGCAAGCGGCGGGCGCGGCCTGTCAACCAAGTACAAGACAGCCGGCATGGCCCACCAGTCGGGGACCCTAGCGGCCAGCGGAGAAGCCGGCCACAAGAGACATTGAAGGCCTAGGCCTACACCCGGCCAGTTTACCATTGTTCCCATGGGGGTAGGCCTATATAAACCCCCCCAGGGCACCCATGCAAAGGGTTGAGACTCTTAGAGAAACACACACACACATAGAGAGGGAGCTAGGGCTAGCCTCGTTCTTCTTCCTCCTCAAGAGAAACAGCTCTAGGAGCAGTCTTGTAGCCACTCTTGTTGAGTTAGTGATAATGCGGAGACCCCGCAGAGCAGGACTAGGGCTGTTATCTACTAGGAGAGCCCCGAACCTGGGTAAGATCCAACGGCATGCATGTCTTCGCCTCCTCCCGTTTCCTGGCACCGGCAATGTCTTATTAGTGCCCTCCATGATAAGCCATCCTTTGGCATATGACGCACGACACCCCCGACATTTGGCGCCCACCGTGGGGCTAGGTGCACCTCGTCCGAAGATCTGTTCTGGACGGGAACCCTCTTCCTCCCCAGTGAGCGTAGCTAGCCCGGCATGCCAGACAGCGTTTGCACTGACGCGCTGCATGACACGGAGGTCGCCTGCACAGCGAGCCGCCTCGCCGATCTTGTTGGCGAGGTCCGCCTCTCCGATGACTCAACATCCGACGCAGGCACAGATGGCCTCGAGAGCCGCCTCGTGAACCTCCTCGATCAGCTCCACATCGCCAATGAGCCGGCTTTCGATTTGGAGTCGATCGGCTCCACCGACCCGATGCTTGCCGACTCCGACACGGCATCCCTCGACGGTTTCCCCACCGATGTGGTGGTCATCGACGATCTGATCCCACGCGCGGAGAGCAACGGTAGCACCGTCCTGGAGGTGCTTGTTATCAGCCACAATGGGTGCTCCGGAGGAGCCGGCCAGGACCCATTACAGGCGGCAATGCGGGATCTGTCCACGCCCATTGTGGCGGGTGCGGATGCCGAGATGCTGGAAGCCTGCCTCATTTCACATGTGGAGAACGCCAAGAAACTGGCTACCATGAGATGCCTCTCTGAAGCCTTCCAGCGTGAGGTTGATCGTGCTGTCGGTGTCCCGCCGACTGCTGCTGGGCCCAGCTGAGCAGGCATGGTCAGGCAGCGAGGCGAACCCGTCTCCAACATGTTTTGAGTGGATCACCCGGTCTAAGCCACGCCCATGGAGAACATATGCACTGCCCAGGCGGCAGCAGATGAGCTGGACCACCTAGAGGGTGACGAGCGTCGGTACATGACGGAGCGCGTTCAACAGTTATTGATGCGGCTGCTACCTAGCAAGAAGTCGGCTGTCGCACTGATGAGCTTCACCACCGGGTTCAGAACCCGCCCCCTCGCCAAGAGCATGGCGCGACCTCCCAGACGTTGACTGGTGGCGCCTGCGACAGAGGAGACAAAGAGCCGGCTGCTAGCCGTAGCCGGACTCGCATCCCCATCGAGCGCGACCAAGACGGCCGCCCTCGAGCAGTCGAAAGACGGGATGATGATTTGCTACCGTGGCCCCCTCGAAGGGAGAGGCGCACCTCCCCGCCGCTTTTTGATCATCCGACTCTTGGCGACCGGCTGCGCCGCCAGAAGGAATCAGCGAGAACGACGCGCGCCAGCGGATCGACCGACTGGCTTGATCCCTGGCGCTAGAAGAAGAAGACGTGATGGGTCCGCCTTGTTTTGGCCCCCGCATTCGAGATGAGCCTTTCCCCAAGGGGTTCTCACTCCCAAGGGACACGCCCAAGTACAACGGCTCCATGAAGCCAGAGGATTGGCCGGTGGATTATTCCACGGCCGTCAGCATAGCAAAGGGCAACAAGCGCGTTGCCATGAAGTACGTCCCGCTTATGCTCCAGGGCATAGCCCTAACATGGCTGAACAACCTCAAGCCCTACAGCACTAACAGCTGGGTAGACTTCACCGAGGTGTTTATCCGAAACTTCACCAGCACCTACAAGCGGCCTCCCAAGCCTCGCAGCTCGCGCTGTGTGTCCAAGGCCCCAAGGAGTCCACCCGTGATTACCTGACGTGGTGGGCAGAACTGTGCAACTCCTACGAAGGGGTGCATGAGGTCCAAGCCATCGAGTACTTCACCGCCGGGTGCCGAGAGGGCACCTTACTCAAGCACCGCCTTCTTTGTGATGAGCTGGCCACGCTCGACGAGCTGCTGATCATAACAGATAAATACGCCATGGCCGACTCCTCCAGGAAGTCAGAACTCCGGGTGGACACTTCTGGGAAGGTGCTCCCCCCCGGCCCCTCGAACACCGGCTGGAGACAACAGTCGGCGCCAGCAGCCGAACGACAACAAGCGCAAAGCCCCCCAGCCGGCTTCCACCAGCCGGCAGGTGGCAACTATTGAAGATGAACAACCCAAAGGGCACCCCCAAGCGTCAGAAGGGCGGCAAGTCGGCTTGGTTGCCCGCCTTCTCCTTCGAGCAGACTCTCGATGCCCCCTGCAAGTTCCACAGCGGCGCGAAGCCATCCAACCACACGACCCGGAAGTGTCACTGGCTTGTCCGTATCACCAAGGGAGAAGGACTACCTCTTGCGCCTGCTAGCTCGCCGGCTCCGCCTCCTCAGCAGCCGGCCGCCCATCCAGCAATCAGCCAAGTACAAGATTATTACCACAAAGAGCATGGTGCTTATGTCAGGTTCACCTGTATGGACAGCAACAAACACAGTTGGCGCCAGCAACATTGCTAAGTGAATGCAGTTGCCTCCACTACTCCAGAGTTCATGCATTGGTCTGAAAAGCCCATCAGCTGGAGCCAGGCCGACCACCCAGAGGTGATGCCCTCTCCGGGTTCTTGTGCCCTGGTTTTGGACGCCACCCTTGCAGCAGAGAGGCGAGCTGCTTGTTTATCCCAGATCCTGATAGATGGTAGCAGCAACATCAACATCCTTTATCGGGACACCATGGAGAAGCTGAAGATCAAAGAGAAGCAGCTGCTACCCAGTCGGACTGTGTTTCATGGCATTGTGCCTGGCTTGTCCTGCTCACCAATCAGCAAGATCAAGATAGACGTCCTCTTCCGAGACAAGGATCATTTCCGCCATGAAGCCATTTGGTTTGAGGTGGTTGACCTGGAAAGCCCTTACCATGTGCTCCTAGGCCGACCAGCTCTACCCAAATTCATGGCGGTGCCGCATTATGCCTACCTCAAGATGAAGATGCTAGGAACTAAGGGCATTATCACAATCAGTGGAGACTATGAAAATTCGGCCGCCTGCGTTGTAGCCAGCAGCCGGCTGGCCGAGTCCCTCGTGATTGCGGCAGAGAAGAAGCTCCTGGACCGGGTGGTGGCCATGGCCAACAAGCAGCCAGACAGGTCCCCAGAAGCCAAAGAATCAGAAACCTAGGGCTCCTTCAAGCTGGCCAAAGAAACAAAGAAGATTCCATTGACCCTGAGCACCTGGAGAGGTACGCTCTCATAGGTACAAACCTTGACAGCAAATAGGAAAGCGAGCTCGACGATTTCCTCCTTGAGAATCGGGACATCTTCGCATGGTCCCCCAAGGACATGCCGGGTGTTCCGTCGGATTTCGCCGAGCACAACTACATGTAAGAGCAGATGCCAAACCAGTCAGACGGCCCCTCCACCGACTGTCGGAGGAGAAGAGGATAATTGTTGGAGAAGAGATCACCCGCCTGTTGGCAGCCGGCTTCATCATGGAAGTTTTCTTCCCAGAATAGCTTGCTGACCCAGTCCTTGTGCTGAAGAAGAACAACAAGTGGCGCATATGCATTGACTACACCAGTCTCAACAAATCCTGCCCCAAGGATCTGTTTGCTTTGCAGCAGATTAACCAAGTGATAGACTCCACAGCCGGATGCGAGCTGTTGAGTTTCTTGGATGCCTACTCAGGTTATCACCAGAACAAGTTGAATCTGGCAGACCGCCTGAAGACCGCCTTCATCACACCATTCGGAGCCTTCTCTTACCTGACAATGACGTTCGGCTTAAGGAATGCCGGTGCCATGTTTCAGCGTTGCATGCAGAAGTGCCTCCTCAAACAACTCGGCAGGAACGCCCATGTCTATGTGGACGATATTGTGGTGAAGACGGAGAATCGCGGTACCTTATTGGAAGATCTCAGGGAGACCTTTGAGAATCTACGCCGGTTTCAGATCAGGCTCAACCCAGAGAAGTGCGTGTTCGGAGTACCAACTGGCCAGCTCCTTGGTTTCCTGGTCACAGAACGCGGCATTGAGTGCAACCCAGTTAAGATTAAGTCCATCGATAGGATGGAAGTACCCACCCGACTACAAGATGTCCAAAAATTCACCGGCTGCTTGGCATCCATCAGCTGCTTCATCAGTCGGCTGGGCAAGAAGGCCCTTCCCCTGTACCAGCTCCTGAAGAAAAGCACTCACTTCTAGTGGAATGGCAAGGCGAATGAGGCTTTTCTCCAGCTCAAGAAGACGTTGACCACGCTGCCTGTCCTGGCCATGCCGGCTGCTAAGGAGCCCATGCTCCTCTACATCGCCGCCACCAGCTCGATGGTCAGCACAGTCATGGTAGTTGACCGCAAGGAAGACGTTAAGGTTCTGCTTGTCCAGAAACAGGTGTATTAGTTGAGTGAAGTATTGTCGGCTTCCAAGCAGAACTACCCCCACTACCAGAAGATGTGCTATGACGTGCACTTTACCGCCAAGAAGTTAAAGCCATATTTTCAAGAGCATCCTATCACGGTTGTTTTGTAATGCTCCGCTTGCTGAGATCATAGGCAGCCAAGATGCTTCAGGCCGAGTGGCAAAATGGGCCATCGAGTTGGCTCCCCAAACCATCTTCTACCAGCCCCGCATCACCATCAAGTCCCAAGCGCTGGCCAACTCCATCGTCGACTGAGCCGAGACCCAGTACCTGCCGCCAGCACCGGACTCCACCCATTGGCAGATGCATTTTGACAGATCAAAGATGCACACCGGATTGGGAGCCGGCATCATCTTCACCTCTCCCAAAGGCGACAAGCTCAGATACACATTGCAAATCCATTTTGCCACGTCCAATAATGTGGCCGAATATGAGGCACTAGTACACGGACTCCGGCTTGCCAAAGAACTCGGCATTCGCCGAATTCTGTGCTACGGTGACTCCGACTTGGTCGTCCAGCAGTCATCTGGCAACTGGGACACCAAGGATGCAAACATGGCAAGCTACCGCTTCCTCGTCTAGCAACTCAGTGGATATTTTGAAGGGTGCGAGTTCCTTCATGTGCCACGAAGCGACAATGAGCAAGCAGATGCTCTGGCACGGATTGGCTCCACCCGGCAAGCCATACCAGCCAGTCTGTCCCTTCGGTGCCTCCTCAAGCCGTCCGTCAAGCTGACAACTGCTCCTGAAATAGTCGGATCCGACTCCAAAACTTCAGCAGTCGGGTGGCTTCTCGTCAAGCCGTCCGTCAAGCCAGTCTGTCCCTTCGGTGCCTCCTCAAGAAATCCGACTGCTCTAGAAGATGCGAAAGACTTGGTCAAGAGATGTAAAGGATGTCAGAAGTTTAGTTCCAAGCAACATTTGCCGGCTTCTGCGCTCAAGACCATTCCCCTTGCCTGGCCTTTTGCCGTCTGGGGACTGGATATGGTGGGACTATTCAGGACAGCACGCGGCGGCATGACTCATCTGCTTGTTGCCGTGGACAAATTCACCGAGTGGATAGAAGCAAAGCCAATCAAGAAGTTGAATGGTCCGACTGCTGCGACTTTCATTGCAGACATCACCACTCGGTATGGTGTACCTCACAACATCATCACCGACAATGGCACACATTTTGCCAAGGGCGCCTTGGCCCGTTTGTGTGCGACACAGGGCATCTGACTGGACTTAGCGTCCGTTGCCCATCCACAGTCAAACGGCCAAGTCGAGCGAGCAAACGGCCTCATCTTGTCCGGAATCAAGCCCCGATTGGTCGAGACTTTGGAGCGTTTGGTCGGCTGCTGGATCGACGAGCTGCCGACCGTCCTCTGGAGTCTGCGCATGTAACATCCCAAATTTTCAATTTGGAATGTTATACATTAGATCATCATGCATATCATATTTTATTTTGCTTTTGGTTTTGATCCTAGAAAATCCTAAGCAACTCAAGGACCCACAGAGAGAGTTGGGGATTTCGTTATTTACATATTTGAGTTTTCTCAAATTTTGTAAACAGGATCATTTGATTTTATTTATTTTATCATCAATTATTTCTATTACAAAAATATGAGAGAGGGAATAAAATGACTTTCCCAAAATATAGAAATATTGAGGATTTAATAAAAAAAATCAAATAAGATTTATTTCGGAGTTTTTCGGTATTTTTTTAATTGAATTTAGGAAAAATACGCGTTTTTCAAATTTGTATTTTGGGCCCAAATAAATGTTCACTTTATCGGGCTTGATTTTAGAAATCCGGGAAAATTTATTTCATGATTTTTGGAGTCCGTTTAGTATTTCTTTTTATTTTTCTTCCGAACGTAATTATAAAAAAAAACGAAACCAACTACGGGCCGTACCCGAGCGGGACTCCGCCCGGGGGCGCCTTTAAATAGCGAGGCACCCGGCGCCCCAGCCCATAACCGTGCCCGAAACCCTAGCCCGCCGCCGTCGCCGCCGGACCCGCCGCCGACTCACCGGAGTTGCACGCCGCCCGAGGTTCGCCGCCGCCTCGACTTCCATGCCGATTTTTTTTTTCATCGGTTTTATTTTCGATTTTTTTATATTATTTTATTATTTTAATTATTTTCGGATTAGGTTAACTAACGATTAATCTGTTCGTCGTTTTTCTTTTTGTCGGATTTTCCGCGGTTATTTTCTGATCGTGATTTCTGATCCGATTTTCGTTTTAGTATAACTTTTCGCTCGTTTATCGGAATCAGGTGATTCAAGCGCCTGGAGTTTCGTCTCGAAACCCTCTTTCCGAATAATCAACTTAAACAAGTTTTTATTACTGTAAAATTTGACTTAGATACAGATTACTAGAACGAAGTTGATTTCTTTCGCCGTTTGATTTCTTTTGCTTCGTTCGATTTGATTCTTTTTGCAAACCAGGGTTCTTAAGTTGAACTTTCTGGTTAGATCTTCTATTTGAGTTTTACCTATGCATTTGATGAGTACTTATTGTATGCTTGTTTGTTTGTCTGCGATATAATACCCGGAGTGCGCCGCCTGTTACTTCGAATCTCTAGGTTTCGCGGATCATCAGCAAGGCAAGTAACACTTTGATCATACTTTTTCTACAACCCAGTTTTATTAAATTAGATCAATCCTCACACATTGCATGATTAGGATCTAATTAAATTGTGGGATGGGAAGTAGATGAGGTAGTACCTATTACCTGTTTATTATCAAACCTTTGGGAGTTATTTCTACGTTTGCTTATTATACCATGCTATGCTAGTAGACGTGGATTGGGTGAGTGATATCCACGACAGATGTGAGATTGTTAATTAATGGTTTATCTAAGGTGGCAACCTAAACACACATCTGGGTGGATTGAGGCACCTGGGTATTCCAGGACTTGCCTTTTTTTTCTTTTGGACCGCCACCCAGGCTCAAAGGGATCATGAGATTATTCATACTAGAAACTTCCATGTGCAGCCACAAGCCATTATGGGCTCTGGCATAGTTGATTAAGTCGTGCGAACTCTTACAGGGTAGACTAGCAGATGTAGGGGAAAGTAGGTGTACCGGTCTATCCATCGTAAGGTGCTAGCGCTTCTGAAAGACTGTGTCTCGGTCATCCGTTTCTCAAACACCATGTAGTGCGAGAAATCCAACGGAGGCGATCGAGTCTTGTGGGGAAAAGTGCGCAAACCTCTGCAGAGTGTAATAAACTAATCATGGTTAGCCGTGTCCCCGGTTATGGACATCTTGAGTATCTAGTACCTGGATTATCATGTGAATCTCAACATGTTACTCTAAAGTTAATTTTGTTGGGTTTGTTAAATGATGATGCTTAATTGGGATTGAGAATGCTGTCAACCATTCTCAATGTTTAACAACCACCATGATAGTAATTAAATTTATTCCTTCGAAGTAGGGAAAAATTGGCTTTACGCAAAAACTGTAACCATAGAGCTTTCCACCAGCCAAATATGCATATAGTATAGTTGTTTCATTCCATTACTCTCTATGTGTTACCTTGCCAGCATATTCCATGTGCTGACCCGTTCTCGGGCAGCAACGTTAATGTTGCAGACTTTTCAGACGACGATTAAGGAGTTTTTAGGTCGTGGTTCTATACTCAGTGATGCCGTTGGAGTTGATGGACTCACTTATCTTCCAAGCCTTCCGCTGTTATCGTTATTAGATGGCCTTAAGCCATATTTATTGTAATAAGTTCTCTTTTGAGACACTCGATGTAATAAGTGTGTGATTGCTACTCTGTTATAAATCCTCCGAGTACTGTGTGGTGTCAGCATTACTGATCCAGGGATGACACCGGAGCACAGAAATCAGACTGTTTGAGGTCTGGTCACTACAGAGATGGTATCAGAGCACACGCTGACTGTAGGACACGACCACTAAGCTAAAAGACCTAGATCACTACTCACTCTCTTCTCTTCTGACTTCTCATCTTTTCTACTCTTTAGGATGGCGGATGCAAGGAACAAGTTCACAAAACCAGATGAAGATACACCCTTTGGACACCACTTGAAGGAAGTCACTAGATACCTGAACATAGGAGTACCAAGCTTCACGAGAACCTATGACGCCACTTTACCTGAAGAAGAGCGCTGGATGATTCAAGTTCAAGTTACAGGAAGGACATTCATGCCAGTCACTGAGCCCATAGAGTTTTCTTTTGATGCACCAACTTGGAGTCTCGGAAAGAGTATGGCAGCTCACATCGCCATGGGACGCATTGGAGAAGTCTACCGCAAGGATCTCAAGATACTATCTACCAGATTTGCGGACGCCGAGATGAACACTGGGAGATGATCAGCACCAGGAAAGATAGATCAATTGCAGCTTTTATCCAGGAGTTAAACCAGCACATTCGACGACAGGAGAATCAGATGTGCGCCGACATGATAGATCTGAAGACGGCCAAGACTAGAATCAAGGAACTGGAGGAAGAACTCAAGGCTACACATGAAGATTATGAAGAAGAAATTGAAGTATTGGTGGAGAAGAATGACGACCTGATCAAGAAGATTGGAATATTTATGGGAGGCCCGACACCAGTAGATGAAGACAAAGAACCCAAGGAGATTAGCCCGGAAGACTACATCATCATTGACGGCACCGACTCGGAAGCAGATAGTAGCGATGACGACTATGTTGATGAACCTGGAGCCGATATCATGGAGTCTACAACCGTAGAATATTTCTAGTAGACCACCTCACCAGTAGTAGTAGTCCACCATGTAAATTTAGTAGTCCGAGCACTGTTGCGATAGCTAGATTGATTGTATGCCTTTGTTTGATTGAATGAAGTGAATTGTTTGCTTTTGCCTCATGTGCATATGGGTAGTGTTTTCTCTTTAGACCCCCTATATTCTTATATCTCATCTTTTCTAAACCCTCAGATGCCTCCGAGATGTGACCCCGGATTTGCCTTTCCGCCGGAGCTCACCCAGTTGATCCAGCAGCAGAACACCTTGATGCAGTTGCTAGTTCAGAATCAGAATCAGGGGAACAACAACAACAACCCACCACCACCACCACCACCTGTTGACCACTTAGCCCGTTTTCTTAGGCTGAATCCGCCGGTGTTTTCCAGTAGCACCGAGCCGATAGTAGAAGATGATTGGCTCCGCAAGACAGCTAGGGAGTTGACCACAGCAGGATGCACAGATGCGGAGAAGGTGAAGTTTGCCGCACATCAGTTAGAAGGACCCACAACATCATGGTGGGAGAATTTCATGGCCACCTTCCCAGTCGACACTGTCACATGGGACTAGTCTCAGCAGGCTTTTCATACTGCCCATGGTTCAGCAGGAGCAATGGCCATGAAGAAGCGTGAGTTTCGTAACTTGCGCCAAGGAGGACGGACAGTTGGCCAGTATGTGGAGGAGTTTAGTAAGCTAGCATGTTATGCCCCAGATGACGTTGCTACGGATGCAGCTAAGCAGGAGAAATTCCTGGAAGGACTGAATGATGAGTTGAGTATGCAGTTGATGGTAGCCACCTTCAACAACTACCAGGAGTTGGTAGATCGTGCTCTTATGATTGAAGGGAAGCAGCAGCAAATTGAGAACCGCAAGAGGAAGTATGGACAAGGAAAGTATAATTCAGGAGCTCAACAGAAGCCACGTTTTACCCCTAGACCGGGAGGACATTTTCAGCATACCCATGGAGTAGGTAGCTCGCACAATCACAATGGCACCAAGAATGGTAATGGGAATGGAGGAAGCAATGGACAAAACCGCAACACCCCATCAACCCCAGCCAAGAGAGATCTGAGTCAAGTCACCTGTTTCAAGTGTTCCAAGACCGGACATTATGCCAATGAATGTCCTGAAGGCCAAAACGGCAATGGAAGCTCTGGAAAGAAGCCGAACCCTTTCAACAGGGGACAGGTGAACCACGTTAATGTGGAGGAGGTTGAAGCTCAGCCTAATGCAGTAATCGGTAAGTTTTTGGTTAAGTCATTTACTGCACTCGTTCTTTTCGATACTGGTGCATCGCATTCATACATATCAAGGGGATTTGTGGAAAAGTATAGCCTGCCCACTAGGGTTCTTAAAACACCTATGCTAGTAAGCTCGCCAGGAGCAGAGTACATGGCCAGTCAAGGATGCTTTCAAGTGCCATTAAGTATAGGACGGCATGTTTTCCCAACAGATTTAGTTATTCTGGAATCTCAAGGTTTGGATGTAATTCTCGGTATGGATTGGCTATCGATGTATGGAGGAAACATCGATTGCGCCAGTAAGACAATTTTGCTCACAATGCCAGAAGGAAGAAGGATCAAGTATGTATCCCGACATGCGCCAAACAGGTCACAAGTAAATTCCTTATCAGGAGTTGTGCAAGAGGAAGTACCAGTGGTAAAGGATTTTCCTGATGTATTTCCCGAAGAGTTGCCAGGCATGCCACCGGATAGAGACATTGAGTTTTTGATTGAGCTTTTGCCAGGCACTGGGCCAATATCGAAGCGACCATACAGGATGCCCGCAAAGGATTTGGTGGAAATTAAGAAGTAGATTAAGGGGTTACTGGATAAAGGTTACATTCGCCCAAGTTCTTCGCCTTGGGGATCACCGGTACTTCTAGTGGAGAAGAAGGATGGATCGTTGAGAATGGTTGTCTATTATCGAGGATTGAATGAAGTAACAATCAAAAACAAGTACCCGCTACCAATGATCAATGATCTGTTTGATCGATTGCAAGGGGCTAAAGTGTTTTCCAAGATCGATTTGCGATCAGGGTACCATCAGTTGAAGATTCGAGAGCAGGACATACCTAAGATAGCATTTACCACAAGATATGGACTGTATGAGTATACCGTTATGTCATTTGGACTGACTAACGCACCTGCCTATTTTATGAACATGATGAACAAAGTTTTTATGGAGTTTTTGGATAAGTTCGTCGTGGTTTTCATCGATAATATTCTGGTATTCTGAAAGAATGAAGAGGAGCATAAAGAACATTTGCGATTGGTACTTGAGAAGCTCAGAGAACATCAGTTATATGCCAAGTTCAGCAAATGTGAGTTTTGGTTGAAGGAAATAGGATTCCTCGGACATGTTATATCCGGAGAAGGAATAGCAGTTGACCCCACCAAGGTTATCACTGTGACCAATTGGGAAGCACCAACAACAGTTGGAGAGATCCGGAGTTTTCTAGGACTCACAGGATACTACCGGATATTTATTGAGAACTTCTCAAAGATTGCGAAGCCTATGACGGAGTTGCTGAAGAAGGATACTAAGTTCAAATGGACTGAGGAGTGTGAGACTAGTTTCCAGGAATTGAAGAAACGTTTGGTTACCTCACCAGTGTTGATTTTGCCAGATCAAACCAAGGATTATGAGGTGTATTGCGACGCTTCATGTCGAGGACTTGGAGCAGTGCTTATGCAGGAGGGAAGAGTTGTTTCGTATGCTTCACGACAACTGAAGCCTCACGAATTGAATTATGCCACGCATGATTTGGAGTTAGCAGCCGTAGTGCATGCATTGAAGACGTGGAGACATTTCCTCATTGGAAATCATTGTGATGTGTACATGGATCACAAGAGTTTGAAGTACATTTTCACGCAGAAGGAGTTGAACCTCGGAAAAAGGAGATGGTTGGAGCTCATCAAGGATTATGATATGAGATTGCATTACCATCCAGGAAGAGCTAATGTAGTAGCTGACGCATTAAGCCGTAAGAGCCATGTCAATACGTTAATGACGGGAGAAATACCCAAGGAGTTAGCAAAAAACCTTCGTGAACTAGGTTTGGAGATAGTTCTGAGAGGCTATGTGGCAGCATTGGAGATTCAGTCAACATTGATGGATAAAATCAGAGAGGCTCAGAAATCTGACAAGGAAATTGCTTCTATAAAAGAGAAAATGAGCCAAGGAAAAGTTAAGGGATTTCGTGAGGATGAGCATGACACCCTATGGTTTGAAGACCGTGTTTATGTACCCAATGATCCGGAGATCAGAAAGTTGATTCTGCAAGAGGCACATGATTCACCGTATTCGATTCACCCAGGAAATACCAAGATGTATTTGGATTTGAAGGATATTTTCTGGTGGACCGGAATGAAGAAGGATATTGCGGAGTATGTAGCAGTTTGTGACGTATGTCAGAGAGTAAAGGCAGAGCATCAGAAGCCAGCAGGATTGTTGCAACCATTGCCGATACCCGAATGGAAGTGGGATAAGCCAGACATGGATTTTATCACGGGATTACCAAGGACTCGTTCAGGCTATGACTCGATTTGGGTTGTAGTTGATCGATTGACGAAGGTAGCTCATTTCATCACAGTAAAGACCACTTACACCAGTGCGAAGTTGGCAAAGATATACATGACCAGGATCGTATGTCTGCGTGGAGTTTCGAGGAGTATCGTATCAGATAGAGGAACCCAGTTTACCTCAAAGTTCTGGAAGCAGTTGCATGAGACTTTGGGTACTAGGCTAGAATTTAGTACAGCTTTTCATCTGCAAACAGATGGACAGACCGAGAGAGTCAATCAGATTTTGGAGGATATGCTGGGAGCTTGTGCGCTAGATTATGGATCTAGTTGGGACGATAATTTGCCATATGCAGAGTTCTCTTACAATAATAGCTATCAGACCAGTTTGAAGATGGCCCCTTTCGAAGCTTTGTACAGAAGGAGGTGCAGGACACCGTTGTCATGGGACGAAGTTGGAGAACGCCAGTTGTTTGGACCAGATCTGATTAAAGAGTCTGAACAGAAGGTGAAGTTGATTCGCGATAGGCTCAAGGTAGCCGAGTCCAGGCAAAAGAGCTATGCAGATTCTAAACGCAAGGAGACAGTTTACGAAGTTGGAGACAGAGCTTATCTTCGAGTATCCCCACTTCGAGGGATTAAGCGCTTTGGAGTTAAGGGGAAGTTAGCGCCACGATTTGTAGGGCCATATCGAGTTTTGGAGCGTATGGGAGAAGTGGCCTACAAGTTGGAATTGCCAGAAGGATTGACAGGAGTTCATGATGTGTTCCACGTTTCTCAGTTGAAGAAGTGTCACGCGGAGATGGCTGACATACCTTTGAGAGACACAGTGCCATTGGAAGCAATTCAGTTGGATAACAATTTGACCTATGAGGAGAAACCAGTCAAGATTCTCGAGTTTGCTAGCCGAGTCACTCGCAGCAAGGTTATCAAGTTTTGCAAAGTTCAGTGGAGCCACCACACGGAGGATGAAGCCACCTGGGAGCGAGAGGAAGATTTGCTCAAGGACCACCCTCACCTATTTTCTAGCCAACCCGAATCTCGAGGGCGAGATTCATCTTAAGGGGGGGTAGGTTTGTAACATCCCAAATTTTCAATTTGGAATGTTATACATTAGATCATCATGCATATAATATTTTATTTTGCTTTTGGTTTTGGTCCTAGAAAATCCTAAGCAACTCAAGAACCCACGGAGAGAGTTGGGGATTTCGTTATTTACATATTTGAGTTTTCTCAAATTTTGTAAACAGGATCATTTGATTTTATTTATTTTATCATCAATTATTTCTATTACAAAAATATGAGAGAGGGAATAAAATGACTTTCCCAAAATATAGAAATATTGAGGATTTAATAAAAAAATCAAATAAGATTTATTTCGGAGTTTTTCGGTATTTCTTTAATTGAATTTAGGAAAAATACACGTTTTTCAAAGTTGTATTTTGGGCCCAAATAAATGTTCACTTTATCGGGATTGATTTTAGAAACGCGGAAAAATTTATTTCATGATTTTTGGAGTCTGTTTAGTATTTCTTTTTATTTTTCTTCCGAGCGTAATTATAAACAAAACGAAACCGACTATGGGTCGTACCCGAGCGGGACTCCGCCCGGGGGCGCCTTTAAATAGCGAGGCACCCGGCGCCACAGCCCATAACCGCGCCCGAAACCCTAGCCCGCCGCCGCCGCTGCCGCCGGACCCGCCGCCGACTCGCCGGAGTTGCACGCCGCCCGAGGTTCGCCGCCGCCTCGACTTCCGTGTCGATTTTTTTTAAAAAATATATATATATATATATATATTTCGTCGGTTTTATTTTCGATTTTTTTATATTATTTTATTATTTTAATTATTTTCGGATTAGGTTAATTAACGATTAATTTGTTCATCGTTTTTCTTTTTCGTCGGATTTTCCGCGGTTATTTTCTGATCGCGATTTCTGATCCGATTTTCGTTTTAGTATAACTTTTCGCTCGTTTATCAGAATCAGGCGATTCAAGCGCCTGGAGTTTCGTCTCGAAACCCTCTTTCCGAATAATCAACTTAAACAAGTTTTTGCTACTGCAAAAATTTGACTTAGATCCAGATTACTAGAACGAAGTTGATTTCTTTCGCCGTTTGATTTCTTTTGGTTCGTTCGATTTGATTCTTTTTGCAAACCAGGGTTCTTAAGTTGAACTTTTTGGTTAGATCTTCTATTTGAGTTTTACATGTGCATTAGATGAGTACTTATTGTATGCTTGTTTGTTTGTCTGCGATAGAATACCCGGAGTGCGCCGCCTGTTACTTCGAATCTCTAGGTTTCGCGGATCATCAGCAAGGCAAGTAACACTTTGATCATACTTTTTCTACAACCCAGTTTTATTGCATTAGATCAATCCTCACACATTGCATGATTAGGATCTAATTAAATTGTGGGATGGGAAGTAGATGAGGTAGTACCTATTACCTGTTTATTATCAAACCTTTGGGAGTTATTTCTACGTTTGCTTATTATGCCATGCTATGCTAGTAGACGTGGATTGGGTGAGTGATATCCATGACAGATGTGAGATTGTTAATTAATGGTTTATCTAAGGTGGCAACCTAAACACACATCTAGGTGGATTGAGGCACCTGGGTATTCCAGGACTTGCCTATTTTTTCTTTTGGACCGCCACCCAGGCTCAAAGGGATCATGAGATTATTCATACTAGAAACTTCCGTGTGTAGCCACAAGCCATTATGGGCTCTGTCATAGTTGATTAAGTCGTGCGAACTCTTACAGGGTAGACTAGCAGATGTAGGGGAAAGTAGGTGTACCGGTCTATCCATCGTAAGGTGCTAGCGCTTCTGAAAGACTGTGTCTTGGTCATCCGTTTCTCAAACACCATGTAGTGCGAGAAATCCAACGGAGGCGATCGAGTCTTGTGGGGAAAAGTGCGCAAACCTCTGCAGAGTGTAATAAACTAATCATGGTTAGCCGTGTCCCCGGTTATGGACATCTTGAGTATCTAGTACCTGGATTATCATGTGAATCTCAACATGTTACTCTAAAGTTAATTTTGTTGGGTTTGTTAAATGATGATGCTTAATTGGGATTGAGAATGCTGTCAACCATTCTCAATGTTTAACAACCACCATGATAGTAATTAAATTTATTCCTTTGAAGTAGGGAAAAATTGGCTTTACGCAAAAACTGTAACCATAGAGCTTTCCACCAGCCAAATATGCATATAGTATAGTTGTTTCATTCCATTACTCTCTATGTGTTACCTTGCCAGCATATTCCATGTGCTGACCCGTTCTCGGGCTGCAACGTTAATGTTGCAGACTTTTCAGACGATGATTAAGGAGTTTTTAGGTCGTGGTTCTATACTCAGTGATGTCGTTGGAGTTGATGGACTCACTTATCTTCCAAGCCTTCCGCTGTTATCGTTATTAGATGGCCTTAAGCCATATTTATTGTAATAAGTTCTCTTTTGAGACACTCGATGTAATAAGTGTGTGATTGCTACTCTGCTATAAATCCTCCGAGTACTGTGTGGTGTCAGCATTACTGATCCAGGGATGACACCGGAGCACAGAGATCAGACTGTTTGAGGTCTGGTTGCTACAGCGCACCACTCCGAACAAATCAACCGGCTTCACCCCCTTCTTCCTCGTGTATGGTGCCAAGGAAGTCATTCCAACTGACATCGATCTTGACTCACCTCGCATCACCATGTACACCAAGGCGGAGGCAAAGGAAGCACGAGAAGACGACATCGACCTGTTGGAAGAGGGCTGATGTTGGTACTCAGCCGGTCCGCCATCTACCAGCAAGGTATACGCTGCTACCACAGTCGGAAGGTCAAGCCAAGATCCTTCCAAGAGGGAGACCTTGTGCTCCGGCTGATCCAGTGAACAACCGGCCAACATAAGCTCTCGGCCCCTTGGGAAGGCCCTTACATCATTAGAAATGCCTTGGGCAACAACTCCTACTATCTAATCTATGCTCAGAAGCCCAGGGCACGCACGAGGAACGACTCTGGCAAGGAAACAAAGCGCCCATGGAATGCAAACTTCCTTCGAAGATTTTATAGTTGAATGCAGTATGTACCATGATACCTTTTGTATTAAGTATGAAGACTTCGGGTCCCTCGAGGAGCACTCGGGGACTACCCCTCTTTTATCTATATGATAAGTATTATGCCTCAAAATGTGTTATTCCATTTCTCCGCCTGAAATCGGGTTCGACCAGTCGTCCCGGGGGCTTGCTGCCTTGAATTATGTCAATGCTTCCTGCAGTCGGAAAAGTAATGTGTTAGCTCCTACGCCCTCTCTTGCCAGAGCGGCTGTTTGCCGAGCGGCTGTTTGCTTGGCAAGAGGTAAAGGCAAGAAACGGTGCTCACATGAAAAATGGCTAAGGACCAAAACATTGATATAGGACAAGCCGTGATGTAGGGTGGAACGCTAATCGGCCGATCTTTCACGAAAGGAGCGGATCCTGCGAAGATAACGAGGAACACAAATAGGGGAACGAGGGAAAACACAAGGGGAAACACGAGAGGAACACTCAAACTAACAAGAACAAGTCACACATGGGCTAGATCCTCGAGTACATAAAGTAAGATACACTATCCACGATCAACTAGGGACGATACAAAAGGGTAACCGGTTCTTCTCCGTGAGGAGGTGTTGATGTTCTTCCCTAAAGAGGGGTCTTGAATCGGCTTGGGGGATCTTCTCCGGTGGAGGCTCAAATCTCCGAGGATAAGGTAACCAAGTGGATGAGCAAAGCTCTCACACAAAATATGAGCTAATCCTTTGCTAACCCTAGAAAGTTGTATGGGGTGGAGTATATATAGTCTAGGGGGGAGAAGGGATACACGGGCCCTGGCCCTTCACTCTATGCAGACAGGGAGGCCGGATGTCCGGGCTCTCATCCGACGCCGGATGTCCGGGCTGGGCGGCCGGATGTCCGGGCTGGAGTGGTGGAAATTGTTGCTCTCGGGTTCGGAGGAGCCGGATTTCCGGGCCGGTGGCCGGATGTCCGGGGGCTCGGGAGAGGCCGGATGTCCGGGTTGCCGGGGCCGGGTGTCCGGGGCCTGTAGCTTCCGGCGGCTGTGCTGCTTTAGTGGAAGACGCTCCAGGGGCCGGACGTCCGGGGACTTGGCCGGATGTCCGGGGCCTGGGAGATGCTCTCGGCTCCTTCCATTGGTTCTCCTCATCCGTGGACTTGGGGACTTGTACGCCTTCATGCGCATCTTCGGGAGGGCCCTCTTGGTGCCTAATCATGCACAACACCTCGGACTTAGGTAGTAGCCATGTCTCATGCATAGAAAGTGGAAGTTCGGAGAGGAGTGAGTTCATATTATCTTCGATAGCTTTGGCTCGGGCTCGTGTCATTGGTCCAAGTGGTTGTTGGAAATATGCCCTAGAGGCAACAATAAATTGATTATTATTATATTTCCTTGTTCATGATAATTGTTTATTATCCATGCTAGAATTGTATTGATAGGAAACTCAGATACATGTGTGGATACATAGACAACACCATGTCCCTAGTAAGCCTCTAGTTAACTAGCTCGTTGATCAATAGATGGTTACGGTTTCCTGATCATGGACATTGGATGTCGTTGATAATGGGATCACATCATTAGGAGAATGATGTGATGGACAAGACCCAATCCTAAGCCTAGCACAAAGATCGTGTAGTTCATGTGCTAAAGCTTTTCTAATGTCAAGTATCATTTCCTTAGACCATGAGATTGTGCAACTCCCGGATACCGTAGGAGTGCTTTGGGTGTACCAAACGTCACAACGTAACTGGGTGATTATAAAGGTGCACTACAGGTATCTCCGAAAGTGTCTGTTGGGTTGGCACGAATCGAGACTGGGATTTGTCACTCCGTGTAAGCGGAGAGGTATCTCTGGGCCCACTCGGTAGGACATCATCATAATGTGCACAATGTGATCAAGGAGTTGATCACGGGATGATGTGTTACGGAACGAGTAAAGAGACTTGCCGGTAACGAGATTGAACAAGGTATCGGGATACCGACGATCGAATCTCGGGCAAGTATCGTACCGCTAGACAAAGGGAATTGTATACGGGATTGATTAAGTCCTCGACATCGTGGTTCATCCGATGAGATCATCGTGGAACATGTGGGAACCAACATGGGTATCCAGATCCCGCTGTTGGTTATTGACCGGAGAACGTCTCGGTCATGTCTGCATGTCTCCCGAACCCGTAGGGTCTACACACTTAAGGTTCGATGACTAGGGTTATACAGGAAGTTTGTATGTGGTTACCGAATGTTGTTCGGAGTCCCAGATGAGATCCCGGACGTCACGAGGAATTCCGGAATGGTCCGGAGGTAAAGATTTATATATAGGAAATCCTGTTTCGGCCATCGGGGCAAGTTTCGGGGTCATCGGTATTGTACCGGGACCACCGGAAGGGTCCCGGGGGTCCACCGGGTGGGGCCACCTGCCCCGTGGGGCCACATGGGCTGTAGGGGGTGCGCCTTGGCCTACATGGGCCAAGGGCACCAGCCCCAAGAGGCCCATGCGCCTAGGGTTTAAAGGGGGGGAAGAGTCCCACAAGGGGAAGGCACCCCTAGGTGCCTTGGGGGGGAGGGAAACCTCCCTTGGCCGCCGCCCCCCTAGGGGAAACCCTAGGGTGCCTCCCCCTTCCCCTTGTCCCTATATATAGTGGGGAGGGAGGGCCTCTCAAGACACACCTTTGCCTTTGGTGCAGCCCTCCCGTCTCCCAAGTCCTTCTCCTCTCCCGTGGTGCTTGGCGAAGCCCTGCAGGATTGCCACGCTCCTCCATCACCACCACGCCGTTGTGCTGCTGCTGGATGGAGTCTTCCTCAACCTCTCCCTCTCTCCTTGCTGGATCAAGGCGTGGGAGACGTCACCGGGCTGTACGTGTGTTGAACGCAGAGGTGCCGTCCGTTCGGCACTTGGTCATCGGTGATTTGGATCACGACGAGTACGACTCCATCAACCCCGTTCACTTGTACGCTTCTGCTTAGCGATCTACAAGGGTATGTAGATGCACTCTCCTTCCCCTCGTTTCTAGTCTCTCCATAGATAGATCTTGGTGATACGTAGGAAAATTTTGAATTTCTGCTACGTTCCCCAACAGTGGCATCATGAGCTAGGTCTATTGCGTAGATTCTATGCACGAGTAGAACACAAAGTAGTTGTGGGTGTTGATTTTGTTCAATATGCTTACCATTACTAGTCCAATCTTGTTTCGACGGTATTGTGGGATGAAGCGGCCCGGACCAACCTTACACGTACTCTTACGTGAGACCGGTTCCACCGACAAACATGCACTAGTTGCATAAGGTGGCTAGCGGGTGCCAGTCTCTCCCACTTTAGTCGGATCGGATTCGATGAAAAGGGTCCTTATGAAGGGTAAATAGCAATTGGCATATCACATTGTGGTCTTTGCGTAGGTAAGAAACGTTCTTGCTAGAAACCCATAGCAGCCACGTAAAACATGCAAACAACAATTAGAGGACGTCTAACTTGTTTTTGCAGGGTATGCTATGTGATGTGATATGGCCCAAAGGATGTGATGAATGATATATGTGATGTATGAGATTGATCATGTTCTTGTAATAGGAATCACGACTTGCATGTCGATGAGTATGAGAACCGGCAAGAGCCATAGGAGTTGTCTTAATTTATTTATGACCTGCGTGTCAACATAAACGTCATGTAGTTACTTTACTTTATTGCTAAAGCGTTAGCCATAGTAGTAGAAGTAATAGATGACGTGACAACTTCATGAAGACACGATGATGGAGATCATGGTGTCATGCCGGTGATGATGATGATCATGGAGCCCCGAAGATGGAGATCAAAGGAGCTATATGATATTGGCCATATCATGTCACTATTATTTGATTGCATGTGATGTTTATCATGTTTATACATCTTATTTGCTTAGAACGACGGTAGTAAATAAGATGATCCCTCATTAAAATTTCAAGAAGTGTTCTCCCCTAACTGTGCACCGTTGCTAAAGTTCGCCGTTTCGAAGCACCACGTGATGATCGGGTGTGATAGATCCTTACGTTCACATACAACGGCGTAAGACAGTTTTACACATGCAAAACACTTAGGGTTAACTTGACGAGCCTAGCATGTACAGACATGGCCTCGGAACACAGAGACCGAAAGGTCGAGCATGAGTCGTATGGTAGATACGATCAACATGAAGATGTTCACCGATGATGACTAGTCCGTCTCACGTGATGATCATGTAATCGCTTAGATGACTAGAGGGATGTCTATCTGAGTGGGAGTTCATAAGATGAACTTAATTATCCTGAACATAGTCAGAAGATCTTCGCAAATTATGTCGTAGCTCGCGCTTTAGTTCTACTGTTTAGATATGTTCCTAGAGAAAAATTAGTTGAAAGTTGATAATAGCAATTATGCGGACTAGGTCCGTAAACTGAGGATTGTCCTCATTGCTTCATAGAAGGCTTATGTCCTTAATGCACCGCTCAGTGTGCTGAACCTCGAACGTTGTCTGTGGATGTTGCGAACATCTGACATACACGTTTTGATAACTACGTGATAGTTCAGTTAAACGGTTTAGAATTGAGGCACCGAAGACGTTTTGAAACGTCGCGAAACATATGAGATGTTTCGAGGGCTGAAATTGGGATTTCAGGCTCGTGCCCACGTCAAGAGGTATAAGACCTCCGACGATTTTCTTAGCCTACATACTAAGGGAGAAAAGCTCAATTGTTGAGCTTGTGCTTAGATTGTCTGAGTACAACAATCATTTGAATCAAGTGGGAGTTGATCTTCCAGATGAGATAATGATGTTTCTCCGAAGTCATTACCACCAAGCTACTAGAGCTTCGTGATGAACTATAATGTATCGGGGACATATATGATGATCCTTGAGATATTCGCGATGTTTGACACCACGAAAGTAGAAATCAAGAAGGAGCATCAATTGTTGATGGTTGGTGAAACCACTAGTTTCAAGAAGGGCAAGGGCACGAAGGGATACTTCATGAAACGGCAATTCAGCTGCTGCTCTAGTGAAGAAACCCAAGGTTGAACCCAAACCCAAGACTAAGTGCTTCTGTAATAAGAGGAACAACCACTGGAGCAGTATTACCCTAGATACTTGGTAGATTAGAAGGCTGGCAAGGTCGATAGAAGTATATTGGATATACGTTGTGTTGATGTGTACTTTACTAGTACTCCTAGTAGCACCAGGGTATTAGATACCGGTTCGGTTGCTAAGTGTTAGTAACTCGAAATAAAAGCTATGGAATAAACGGAGACTAGCTAAAGGTGAGCTGACGATATGTGTTGGAAGTGTTTCCAATGTTGATATGATCAAATATCGTACGCTCCCTCCACCATCGAGATTGGTGTTAAACCTAAATAATTGTTATTTGGTGTTTGCGTTGAGCATAGACGTGATTGGATTATGTCTATCGCAATACGGTTATTCATTTAAGGAGAATAATGGTTACTCTGTTTATTTGAATGATACCTTCAATGGTCTTACACCTAAAATGAATGGTTTATTGAATCTCGATCGTAGTGATACACATGTTCATGCCAAAAGATAGTAATGATAGTACCACCTACTTGTGGCACTGCCACGTAAGTCATACCGGTATAAAACGCATGAAGAAGCTCCATGTTGATGGATCTTTGGACTCACTCATTTTTGAAAAGTTTGAGACATGCGAACCATGTCTATTGGTGTATATGCATAAAGAAACTCCATGCAAATGGACCATTTGGACTCACTTGATTTTGAATCACTTGAGACATGCAAATCATACCACATGGGCAAGATGACTGAAAGCCTCGGTTTCAGTAAAATGGAACTAGAAAGCAACTTGTTGGAAGTAATACATTTTGATGTGTGCAGTCCAATAAGTGCTAAGGCGTGTAGTGGATATCGTTATGTTCTTGCTTCACAGATGATTTGAGTAGATGTTGAGTATATTTACTTGATGAATCACGAGTCTGAATTATTGAAAGGTTCAAGTAATTTCAGGGTAAAGTTGAAAGATCGTCGTGACAAGAGGATAAAATATCTATGATATGATCATAGAGACAAATATCTAAATTACGAGTTTGGCACAGAATTAAGACATTGTGGAAATTGTTTCACAACTAATACAACCTGGAACACCATAGTGTGATGGTGTGTCCGAACATCATAAACTGCACCCTATTGGATATGATGCATACCATGATGTCTCTTATCGAATTACCACGATAGTTTATGGGTTAGGCATTAGAGACAACCACATTCACTTTAAATAGGGCACCACGTAATTCCGATGAGATGACATCGTATGAACTATGGTTTAGAGAAACCTAAGCTGTCATTTCTTAAAAGTTTGGGGCTGCGACGCTTATGTGAAAAATTTCAGGCTGATAAGCTCGAACCCAAAGCGGATAAATGCATCTTCATAGGACACCCAAAACAGTTGGGTATACCTCCTGTCTCAGATCCGAAAGCAATAAGGGATTGTTTCTGGAATTGGGTCCTTTCTTGAGGAAAAGTTTCTCTCGAAAGAATTGAGTGGGAGGATGGTGGAGACTTGATGAGATTATTGAACCGTCACTTCAACTAGTGTATAGCAGGGCACAAAGAGTTGTTCCTATGGCACCTACACCAATTGAAGTGGAAACTTATGATATTGATCATGAGACTTCGGATCAAGTCACTCCCAAACCTCGTAGGATGACAAGGATGCGTACTACTTCAGAGTGGTACATAATCTTATGTTGGAAGTCATGTTGCTAGACAACAATGAACCTACGAGCTATGTAGAAGCGATGGTGGGCCCGGATTCCGATAAATGGCTCGAGGCCATATAATCCGAGAGAGGATCCATGTATGAAAACAAAGTGTAGACTTTGGCAGAACAGCTCGATGGTCGTAAGGCTGTTGAGTATAGATGGATTTTAAAAGGAAGACGGACAATGATGGTAAGTATCACCATTAAGAAAGCTCGACTTGTCGTTAAGATGTTTTCCGACAAGTTCAAGGAGTTGACTACTGTGAGACTTTCTCACTCGTAGCGATGCTAAGAGTCTGTTGGAATTATATTAGCGATTACTACATTATTTATGAATCTTGCAGATAGGATGGCAAAAAACATTGTTTCCTCGATGATTTTCTTGAGGAAAGGTTGTATGTGATACAAACGGAAGGTTTTGTCAATCCTGAAAGATGCTAATAAGTATGCAAAGCTCCAGCTATCCTTCTAAGGACTGGAGTAAGCATCTCAGAGTTGGAATGTATGCTTTGATGAGATGATCAAAGATTTTGGGTGTATACAAATTTTATGAGAAACTTGTATTTCCAAAAGAAGTGAGTGGGAGCACTATAGAATTTCTCATGAGTATATGTTGTTGACATATTGTTGATCAGAAATGATGTAGAATTTCTGGAAAGCATATAGGGTTATTTGGAAAGTGTTTTTCAATGGAAAGCCTGGATTAAGCTACTTGAACATTGAGCATCAAGATCTATAAGGATAGATTAAAATGCTTAAATGGTACTTTCAAAATGAGCACATACCTTGACATGATCTTGAAGGTGTTCAAGATGGATCGGTCAAAGAAGGAGTTCTTGCCTGAGTTATTAGGTATGAAGTTAAGACTTAAAAGCTCGACCACGGCAGAATAGAGAGAAGGGCGAAGGTCGTCCCCTATGCTTAAGACGTAGGCTCTACAGTATGCTATGCTGTGTACCGCACCTGAAGTGTGCCTTGCCATGAGTCAGTCAAGGGGTACAAGAGTGATCCAAGAATGGATCACAGGACAGCGGTCAAAGTTATCCTTAGTAACTAATGGACTAAGGAATTTTCTCGATTATGGAGGTGGTAAAGGAGTTCGTCGTAAAGGGTTACGTCGATGCAAGCTTAACACCTATCCGGATAGCTCTGAGTAGAGATACCGGATACGTATAATGGAGCAACAATTTAGAATAGCTCCAAGTAGAACAGTTATTTGGAATAACTCCAAATAGAACGTGGTAGCTACATCTAGGAGATGACATAGAGATTTGTAAAGCACACACGGATCTGAAAGGTTCAGACCCGTTGACTAAAACCTCTCTCACAAGCAACATGATCAAACCCAGAACTCATTGAGTGCTAATCACATAGTGATGTGAACTAGATTATTGACTCTAGTAAACTCTTTGGATGTTGGTCCCATGGCGATGTGACCTGTGAGTGTTAATCACATGGCGATGTGAACTAGATTATTGACTCTAGTGCAAGTGGGAGACTGTTGGAAATATGCCCTAGAGGCAATAATAAATTGATTATTATTATATTTCCTTGTTCATGATAATCGTTTATTATCCATGCTAGAATTGTATTGATTGGAAACTCAGATACATGTGTGGATATATAGACAACACCATGTCCCTAGTAAGCCTCTAGTTAACTAGCTCGTTGATCAATAGATGGTTACGGTTTCCTGACCATGGACATTGGATGTAGTTGATAACGGGATCACATCATTAGGAGAATGATGTGATGGACAAGACCCAATCCTAAGCCTAGCACAAAGATCGAGTAGTTCATGTGCTAAAGCTTTTCTAATGTCAAGTATCATTTCCTTAGACCATGAGATTGTGCAACTCTCGGATACCGTAGGAGTGCTTTGGGTGTACCAAATGTCACAACGTAACTGGGTGATTATAAAGGTGCACTACAGGTATCTCTGAAAGTGTCTGTTGGGTTGGCACGAATCGAGACTGGGATTTGTCACTCCGTGTAAGCGGAGAGGTATCTCTGGGCCCACTCGGTAGGACATCATCATAATGTGCACAATGTGATCAAGGAGTTGATCACGGGATGATGTGTTACGAAACGAGTAAAGAGACTTGCTGGTAACGAGATTGAACAAGGTATCGGGATACCGACGATCGAATCTCGGGCAAGTATCGTACCGCTAGACAAAGGGAATTGTATACGGGATTGATTAAGTGCTTGACATCGTGGTTCATCCGATGAGATCATCGTGGAACATGTGGGAACCAACATGGGTATCCAGATCCAGCTGTTGGTTATTGACCGGAGAACGTCTCGGTCATGTTTGCATGTCTCCCGAACCCGTAGGGTCTACACACTTAAGGTTCGATGACTAGGGTTATACAGGAAGTTTGTATGTGGTTACCGAATGTTGTTCAGAGTCCCGGATGAGATCCCGGACGTCACGAGGAATTCCGGAATGGTCCGGAGGTAAAGATTTATATATAGGAAATCCTGTTTCGGCCATCGGGACAAGTTTCGGGGTCATCGGTATTGTACTGGGACCACCGGAAGGGTCCCGGGGGTCCACCGGGTGGGGCCACCTGCCCCGGGGGGCCACATGGGCTGTAGGGGGTGCGCCTCGGCCTACATGGGCCAAGGGCACCAGCCCCAAGAGGCCCATGCGCCTAGGGTTTAAAGGGGGGAAGAGTCCCACAAGGGGAAGGCACCCCTAGGTGCCTTGGGGGGGAGGGAAACCTCCCTTGGCCGCTGCCCCCCCCCCTAGGGGAAACCCTAGGGCGCCTCCCCCTTCCCCTTCTCCCTATATATAGTGGGGAGGGAGGGCCTCTCAAGACACACCTTTGCCTTTGGTGCAACCCTCCCCTCTCCCAAGTCCTTCTCCTCTCCCGTGGTGCTTGGCGAAGCCCTGCAGGATTGCCACGCTCCTCCATCACCACCACGCCGTTGTGCTGCTGCTGGATGGAGTCTTCCTCAACCTCTCCCTCTCTCCTTGCTGGATCAAGGCGTGGGAGACGTCACCGGGCTGTACGTGTGTTGAACGCGGAGGTGCCGTCCGTTCGGCACTTGGTCATCGGTGATTTGGATCACGACGAGTACGACTCCATCAACCCCGTTCACTTGAACGCTTCCGCTTAGCAATCTACAAGGGTATGTAGATGCACTCTCCTTCCCCTCGTTGCTAGTCTCTCCATAGATAGATCTTGGTGATACGTAGGAAATTTTTTAATTTCTGCTACGTTCCCCAACAGTGGTGTCGTTGGAGGTGTAGGTGCGTCCATGGGGGATGATCATGGGATGCTCCGCATCATCTCCCCTCCCTTTGGGAAGATCCGTCCTCGGATCGAAATCCTCATCATCATGGTAGCGCGAGAGATCTTTGATGTTGAAGATGTCGCTCACGGAGTACTTGTCACGAGGAATGTCGATCTTGTATGCGTTGTTGGTGTAGCGTGCAAGCACCTTGAATGGTCCATCCGCGTGTGGTCGAAGTTTGGACTTGAGTTCTTGGGGAAAGCGGTCCTTGCGAAGGTGTAGCCACACAAGGTCTCCAATGTTGAATATCATAGTGTGCTTCTTGACGTTGAGCTTGGTCGCAAGGCATTGTACTTGGCGCTCGATGGTGTTTCTTGTATCTTCATGCACGTTCTTGAGATGGGTCGCTCGTGCACTTGCTTCCAAATTGATGCGCTCTTGGAGTGGTAGAGGGAGAATATCCATTGGTGACAAAGGGTTTGAATCCGTAGATGACCTTGAAAGGGGACTTGCCGGTTGTTGTGTGTCTTGCTCGGTTGTAGGCGAACTCGGTGATGGGCAGACACTCCTCCCACTCCTTGATGTTTTTTTTGATGAGTACTCGAAGTAGAGCGGAGAGTGTGCAGTTTGTCACTTCCGTTTAGCCGTCGGTTTGAGGATGGTACGCCGTGGAGAAGAGTTGCTTGATTTCGAGCTTGGTGCATAAGGTATTCCAAAAGTAGCTAAGGAACTTGACGTCACGGTCCGAGACGATAGTATTTGGCACACCATGGAGACGCAATATATCCCTACAAAAGAGATTAGCAACATGTGAAGCATCATCTATCTTGTTGCAAGGAATAAAATGTGCCATTTTTGAGAAACGGTCCATAACGACAAATATGGAATCTTTCCCATTTCGAGTCCTAGGCAAACCAAGTACAAAGTCCATGCTAATATCTTCCCATGGTTGGTATGGAATTGGTAGAGGCATATAGAGGCCATGCTATTGAGCTTTGGACTTAGCTTTGCGACATGTAGAGCATCGGTTGGTGAAACGATTGACGTCCCGAAACATATTTGGCCAAAAGTAGTTCTTCGAGAGTGTGGCGATTATTTTGTCGCGTCGGAAATGTCCCATTAAGCCTCCTCCATGAGATTCCTGCAAAAGCAACAAACGAAGAGAGTACTCGGGAATACAAAGTTTGTTAGCTCTCATAAGATATCCATCTTTAATGTAATAGCATTCCCAAGATGTATTCGACAAACACTTGGGATAAGGAGTAGCAAAAGTTGCATCATGCTCATACAAGTCTTTGATATGCTCGAAGCCAATGACATCTAACTCAAGTTTTATTTACCCTTGATGTACTTGATGACATAAGGAAAAGACTCAATAAATTCACTCCATTTAGCATGGCGCTTGTTCAACTTGGTTTGTCCCTTAAGATACTTGAGAGTCTCATGATCGGTATGAATGATAAACTCATGAGGACAAAGGTAATGTTCCCATTCATGCAAAACGTGGACTAAAGCATATAGCTCTTTGTCATAGATGGGTAATGGAGTTGCGCTCCGGAGAGTTTCTCACTGAAGTAAGCTATGGGGCGCTTCTCTTGCATTCACACACCTCCTATGCCATTACCACTAGCATCACAATGGATCTCAAAAGGCTTGTCGAACTTGGGTAAAGCAAGCACGGGAGCCTGAGTAAGCAAATTCTTAAGCTCATCGAATGCGGTATCTTGGGATGGTCCCCAAACAAAGGGTGCATTATTTTTGCTCAAAGCAATGGTGCTAAAATCCTTCACAAAGCGATGATAGAAACCAGCAAGGCCAAGAAAACTACGCACTTGATGCAAGTTGGTTGGTTGCGGCCAAGTATTAATAGCATTGATCTTGGACTCATCAACATGAACACCCTTAGAAGAAACAACAAAACCCAAGAAAACGAGCTTATCAACATCAAAAAGGCATTTCTCCATATTAGCATAGAGGCGCTCTTTACTAAGAGTTTGCAAAACAGTGCGGACATGGGTGACATGCTCTTTGATAGATTTGCTAAACACAAGAATGTCATCAAAGTAGGACACAACAAATATACCAATGTAAGGGCGAAAGACATGATTCATAAGGCGCATAAAGTGCCCGGTGCTTCCGAAAGACCCATAGGCATGACTAACCACTCATACAAACCAAACTTGGTTTTGAAGGTGGTTTTCCATTCATCACCCTCTTGTATGCGGATTTGATAGTAACCACTCTTAAGATCAATTTTGGAAAATATAGTGGCACCCCTAAGCTCATCAAGCATATCATCTAGGCGTGGAATGGGATACCTATAGCGAACGGTGATAGCATTGATAGGTCTACAATCGGAGCACATGCGAAAACTACCATCACGTTTTGGCACAAGAATGACCGGAATGGCACAAGGGCTCAAACTTTCACACACATGTCCATGGTCTCTGAGATGCTTTACTTGCCTTTGTATTTCTTTTGTTTCGTCGGGGTTGACACGGTATGGAGCTTTGTTCAGAAGAGGTGCTCCGGGGATGAGGTCGATTCGGTGCTCAATGCCTCATAGAGGAGGTAGACCCGGAGGTAGCTCATCGGGGAAAACATGTTGAAATTCCTGCAAAAGAGAAGACAACACTAGAGGAAGAGTGTGAGAAGTGTTAGTTTGTGGTGCATTGTCCTTGCACACGAGGACGTAGTGTAGGACACTAGACGGGTTCTCACACACTTCTCTTATCCCACGTTTGGTGGCAAATAGAACTAGGTTCTTGTTTTCGCTCATCGTGGAGGCACTCCATTTTGGCTTGTGGCGCTCACTCTCTTTTCGGTGGCTCGCTCTCTCACTATGATCTCCACTATGGGTGGCTTACTTGTCGGCGATCACTTGACTTGGCGACATTGGACGGAGGACATACTCCTTGCCCTAATCTTGAAGATGTAGTGGTTCGTTCGGCCGTTGTGGACAACTCCTCTATTGAATTTCCATGGCCGTCCAAGGAGAAGATGACAAATGGTCATAGGAACAACGTCGCACTCCAAGGTGTCTTCGTAGGCGCTGATTTTGAAGGAGACTTGTACTCGGTGCTCGACCTGGATGGTGCCGGAGTCACTAAGACATTGCACTTTGTATGGACGTGGATGCTTCGTCTTGGGCAATTGGAGCTTGGAGCAAAGTTCTTCACTTGCGAGGTTATGACAACTCCCTCCATCGATGATGACTTTGACGGATCGTCCATTGATGCCGGCCTTGGTGTGGAATATGTGGCATCATTGGTCTTCTTCTTGGTGATGTTGAAGAGTCAAGACTTTGGAAACAACAAGTGTGGGACTTGAGTCTTCATCACAAAAGACGTGTTCTTCTTCATTGTTCACTTGGCGGTGCATGGCGACTTGCTCGAGGGCTTCCATTTCGCCTTCGCTCATGGAGTCATAAGTGCCATCGTCGTTGAAGACCATGGTTCGCTTGTTGGTGCACTCGTAGGACTTGTGGCCTCGGCCTCCGCAAGTGAAACACTTGAAGGAACTCGTCTTGACGGTCTCATCGGTTGGGGTTTATGATTATGAAGCTCTCGGCTTGGAGTTGGTCGTAGTAGGATGGCTTGTAGTTGACGAAGCTTTCTTGAAAGTTGACTTGTCGATGTTGGAAGTGGAAGGCTTTGTAGTCGGTGTTGGAGTCGTCGAAGCTTGGTTTTTGTAGAAGTCGTAGGACTTGGATGAGAACTTGGCATACTTGAAATCATCTTGCACTTGGCGTTCCGCTTTGGTAGCTTGGTGCACTAGTTCGATGAGATTTGAGTATGGATGGAAGTCGGCGATCTACTTGATGGGATGATTGAGTCCATTCAAGAAACGTGCCATTGTTTTCTCATCATCATCCGTGACATTGGCTCTTATCATTGCAATCTCCATCTCCTTGTAATATTCTTCAACGCTCTTTGTTCCTTGCTTGAGTTGTTGGAGTTTCTTGAAGAGGTCGCGGTTGTAGTAGGTAGGCACGAAGCGTGCTCTCATGACATCCTTCATTTGCGCCCAAGTAGTGATGGGTGGTTCACCTCTTGCCTCTCGGCGCTCTATGATTTGTTCCCACCAAATGAGGACATAGTCTTGGAACTCAAGGGATGCCATCGCGATCTTCTTCTCTTCTTCATAATTGTGCAAATGGAAGATCTTGTCAACCTTCAATGCCCATGAAAGGTACTCTTCGGGATCGTTGCTTCAGTTGAACTTGGGCATGGTGAACTTGAGTTTGCCATAACATTGCTGTTCATTGTGTTGGGGTCGGGGATGATGACGCCCATGTTGTTGATGATTGTGCAACTCGTGGTGCTCTTGGCACGGAGGGTTGTTATCGTCATGTTGTTCTTGTCGTGGAGGGTCTCCATTGTCTTCATGCTCTTGATTGACTTGTTGTTCTTGGCGAGCTTGTGTAGGATTTTGTCGAGCTTGAGGAGGAACTTGATGATGCACGCGAGCTTGAAATCTTCGTTCTTGAATTTCTTCGCGAAGTGCTTCCTCTTGTTCACGGGCTTGTCGGCTTCGGTCGGCAACGGCTCGACTCGAATCGCATAGAGCTTGTTGCGCCGCAAGTGCTTGAGAGCCATGGATTTGTTGTTCTTGACATTGTGCCTCGGCCTCTTGAGCATTTTGGTGTAGACGCACTTGCTCTTCCTCTTCATGTTGGCGTTGTCGTTGCCGTTCTCGGGCTAGCACAAAGGCCTCTTGAGTTTGATGTTGTTGGCGGTCTTGAGAGTCGGTGTCGCGTAGCGGATTGAAGCTTGCTTGACGGTCGTTGCGTGCGGCCCGGCGAAGAGTGTTCGATGTCGGTGTACTTGAGCCGGAGAGGGTGAAGTCGGAGTGGCGGCTTGAACGGCTCCTTCTTGAAGTGGAAGACGGGCGGTTGAGCAACAAAGCAAGAATTTCATCCATCCTTGCATCATTCTCTTGCTTGTGATCATCGAGCTTGTGGTCGAAGTAGTCCCTTGTACGCTGCTCGGAAAGTCGCAAGTCGGCGGCAAGGTTCTCTATGCGTTCACTCTTAGCTTTTTGCTCTTGATGCAAAGCACGTTGTGCACCAAAGAGGTGACTCTTGGTGACGAAGGAGTTCATGTCGTCATCTTGCTCCATGAAGAGTGGGTTGGTAGAAGTACTTGGCCTATCCATCATTCCAAGTCAAATGTGAGTGGTAGAAAGAGAAGAACGAGTACCAAATGTACCTTGACCGAAGTTGAAAGTTGATCGATGATCGCTCCAATGTAGGACAAGGAAATAGCACAATTGGTACTAGCTCTTGTTGGTTTCTCACACCTACACAAGTAAAATCTTATGGTGGAGCTTGGTTAGGATGGTGACACAAAAATTTGATGCAATTGTAAGTGAGCTTCAATAATGTTGGAAAAGATTCGCAAGATGCAATGTAACAAGTAGACCAAGCATATAAGGTACACGGAAACACACACGCAAAAAGATAAGTGGGGTTGTGCAACCAAGGGTGAGCCAAAATGTGGAATCCACAAAAATGCTCTTGTTGCACAACACTAGAGAGACGCTAGCACGATTGCACAATAGGCGAATACAAGAACTTGTGCACAACCTACTTAGCCAAAATGCAACGACTTCTATCCCAAATATGTTCTATGCAAGGTGTTGCTATGATATGATCCAAGATGATTGAGTATGAAAATCTTAATGTTGTAAGATGCTATGGTTCTTGCTTAAAAGCTCTTTTCTTATCTTTTCTCTTTGCTTAAAAGCTTGTTTGGCTCTTTGATGTTTGAGCTCTTTTCTCATGCAATGCTTGACGAACCAAGATAGCAAATGAGTATGCGATGACAACTTTGCAACACAAGAGATGATACCAATATATGCAACAATGATGTATGTATGCTATGGGAAGTATGATCACTAATGTGCACAAGTCTCATTGCCGGCAATACTAGATGGCTAGTCTCGATGGGTAAGTGACGCAAAGGAGTAAGGCTATGATGGCTATCAATGTAATGGCAAGAGTGATATGTCCAATACCAAGATGAGGTTACCGGTCTTGCTTCCAATATGGTGTAAAAATGGTGGCACGAGTACCAAGGTGTAGTCGAGGTGGTCATTGTTGATGTCGGTGTCAAAACCGGCGGATCTCGGGTAGGGGGTCCCGAACTGTGCGTCTAGGCCGGATGGTAACAAGAGGCAGGGGACACGATGTTTTACCCAGGTTCGGGCCCTCTTGTTGGAGGTAAAACCCTACGTCCTGCTTGATTAATATTGATGATATGGGTAGTACAAGAGTAGATCTACCACGAGATCAGAGAGGCTAAACCCTAGAAGCTAGCCTATGGTATGATTGTTGTTCATCCTATGGACTAAAACCCTCCGGTTTATATAGACACCGGAGAGGGATAGGGTTACACAGAGTCGGTTACAATGGTAGGAGATCTACATATCCGTATCGCCAAGCTTGCCTTCCACGCCAAGGAAAGTCCCTTCCGGACACGGGACAAAGTCTTCAATCTTGTATCTACATAGTCCAGGAGTCCGGCCGAAGGTATAGTCCGGCTATCCGGACACCCCCTAATTCAGGACTCCCTCAGTAGCCCCCGAACTAGGCTTCAATGACGACGAGTCCGGCGCGCAAATTGTCTTCGGCATTGCAAGGCGGGTTCTTCTCCAAATTCCGTGTACTTGTTGAACAGTGTCCGGTTTCTTGTAAATATAGTGCTCCTTGGCTTCTACGCCCAATAATGGTTGTTTTCCACATGTCAAACAAATACGAAAAGTCAGGGTGTTTTTTATATTTACACCCTAGCCACGTGAATGAGCCGCCTATTTAAGGGGACGAGGATTTAGATCCAAACCACACCTTCTCCCTTCCGCGAGTATTCATCAGAGTGTATCCGACAGAGGTCCATTCCATCATGGCCGGCCGCCGCAGCTCCTCCTCTCGCCCTTCCAGCCCTCAGCCTGGAGATTGGAAGAGGTGCTCCATCCCGCACAGCGAGCTAGTGACGCTCCAGACCAAGGGATTTCTCCCCCCGGCCTATATGGTCCCGGTTCGAGCCGGACTTGCCACCTATAATGGCGGAGAGCAAGCGGAGAGCGCCCCCAATCCCTCCAAAGGAGAGCGGGTATGCCTTGCCCCTTACTTAATAAGAGGGCTCGGATTTCCAATTCATTCGTTTCTCCGGGGGCTTCTGGAGTTCTATGGCCTCCAGCTGCACAACCTCACGCCTGCCTCCATATTGCATATCGCGGGCTTCGTAGCCCTTTGCGAGCTGTTCTTGGGCTGCGAGGCTCATTTCACACTGTGGAAAGGGCTATTCTGCCTTGTGCCCGTCTCTAAGGAGGGGTCAATATATCAGGTGGGTGGAGCCGAAGTGTGGCGCATCGCCGGGACCGGATATCTATCCGGAACCCCAAAGAAGGCGTCTGAGGACTGGCCTTCGGAATGGTTTTATATAGAGGATGTCCCGCTGCCAGATCCTGTCCGGATCGGCCTCCCTGAGTTCGACAGTGCTCCCCTCAAGAAGCACCTAAGCTAGCATCCACGGAGCCCTCAGAGGGAAAGTGACAGGGACGTTATTTACCTGATGGGCCGGATAAGGTTGTTAGCTCATTCCGGACTGACCATGATCAGGGTCATGGCCGCATGTATCATGCAAGGGGTGCAGCCGCTTCAGTATAGAGGCTGCCCCATGTGGGACTTCAACGGGGAGGACGACGCCACCCTCTATGGTCGTAAGGGGCCGGATTCGGCTGCCGCTCTAATAAAGACCTTGTCCGCTTTGTACAAGGGAGAAGAGGAGGAATTTCTCCGCGTCAACCCACGGGGTGGATTTTCTATGTACAATCCCCCAAGTTGGGTAAGTGGACACTTTTACTTGCCCATCCGTTTTATATTCCCATTGTTAAATTTTCAGTCTAACGACTTCAACGCAGGAACTGCGCCAGGCTGTTAAAGAAATAAACAGCCCGCCTCCACAACCCGAGGATCCGGGACGGTCCCTTGACCCGGCCTCTCAAGAGGATCCAGACTTATCTGTGGAGCTGATTGATGGAGTGTTTCATCAATTGAGCAAGGACAACGCCTTGGTGGCCATTACGGCCGATTATCCAGGGCTACTCCCAGCCTCATAGGTAACTGAGACCGGAGTCCCAGCACTTTGAAAAGGGATCTGTCCTCGCGTGTTTTCGATTGCCGTATGACAACCATGTTTTGTAGGGGAGGTCCTTGAGACAGGAGGCCGAGCCTGCGGCGACTAGCCAACGAGGGGCGGCAAGGCCCCACGAGTTGAAAAGAAGTGCGGTCCGGACTGAGGCACCGACGCAAAGGTATAGCACGCCACCTTATTCCTATGTGTTATTCCTTCGAGGCATATTAATGCTCGTGCTCTCTTCAGGACAAAGAGACCTCGCCGTACTATATCCGGAGAGGCTGCCAATCGCGCCTCCACCAGCCAGTCTCCAAAGCCTGGTCCAGAAGCGGAGGCGAACATGAGGCACGCACCGGACGCTCCTCCAATGGAGGATGCGGACAGGCTGTCTGCCACCAATTCCGAGGTGGAGAGTGCCATGAACCACAGGCGTCGCTGGACAGTTTTTCGCGACGCTTGTTTCTCCCAAGAGGCATTGGATGCCTTCAATTCGGGAGACGCGTACCTCCGTGCCGCTCAAAATGGTCTAGCCAAAGCCACGGAGCAGTATGTGAAAGACATACGGGTAAGAAAATTTTGGTAATTATATATATGTACCAGTAGCCCCCGAGACTTGAAATAGTTAGAATAACTGATTTACCTTCTGTGCCTTGATGATCTGATCCGTAAGGGTAGGTTTCGCCACCAGGGTGGATAGGAATCCTCGAGGAACAATGTGAAGATTAAGCTGACGAAATTCCTCATGGAGAAGTGGTTGACTTTGTTGTAACATCAGGTTGTTACAATAGGATTTACGACTTAGCGCATCAGCCATGACATTGGCCTTGCCCGGGGTGTAAGTTATTCCTAAGTCGTAATCCGAGATCAACTCGACCCAACGTCTTTGCCTGAGATTCAAATCTGGTTGGGTGAGGATATATTTCAAACTTTGGTGATTAGTGAAGATCTCGCAACGATTACCAAGGAGGTAATGTCGCCAAGTTTTGAGTGCATGGACTACAGCTGCAAGCTCCAGATCATGTGTGGGATAGTTCTCCTCATGTGGGTGTAATTGCCGTGAAGCATAGGCAAGTACCTGATGATCCTGCATGAGTATGCAACCTAGTCCTTGTCGCAAGGCGTCGCAATAGATAATAAAATCCTTATAGAAATCTGGTGGTACCAGTACGGGAGCAGATGTCAGGCGTCTTTTCAGTTCCTGAAAGCTGAACTCGCACTATGGGGTCCACTCAAACTTTTTATCTTTCTTGAGGAGGTTAGTTAGAGGTTTAGCAACCTTGGAGAAATTCTCGACAAAGCGGCGGCAATAGCTCGCTAAGCCAAGGAAGCTCCGAACTTGCTTGACCGTCTCAGGTGGAGTCCAATAAAGGACGGCTTGAACTCACTCAGGATTGACAGCAATAACCTTACTAGAGATTACATGGCCTAGATAGGTCACTTCCAGCAACCAAAATTCACACTTGGAGAATTTGGCATAAAGGCGATGCTCTCGAAGTTTCATCAATACCAGCCTTAGATGTTCGGCATATTCCTCTTCATTCATGGAGTAGATGAGTATGGCATCGAGGTATACTACGACGAATTTATCCAAATACTCCATGAAGACCGAGTTCATTAACCGAGAGAAGGTAGCGGGGGCATTGGTTAAACCGAAGGACATAACGGTGTACTCGTATTGGCCATAACGAGTAACAAAGGCCGTTTTGGGAATGTCCCCGTTTCTGATTTTGATTTGGTGGTAGCCCAACCTCAAATCCATCTTGGAAAAGACTGAGGACCCAGCGAGCTGATCATACAAATTGTTGATCCTGGGAAGCGGATACTTGTTCTTGATATTGACCAGGTTGACAGGTCGGTAATCTACAACCATTCGATCCGTTCCATCCTTCTTCTTGACGAAGAGGATGGGGCAAGCCCAAGGAGAGGAACTAGGATGGATGGAACCCTTTTTCAAGGACTCATCGAGTTGGTTCTTAAGCTCGGCTAGTTCTAAGGGTGCCATCTTGTTGGGTCTTCTAGAAATTGGAATGGTTCCTGGAAGAAGGTCTATCACAAACTCGACATCCCTGTCAGGTGGAACACCTTCAGTTCTTCTGGAAAGACATCTGGAAAGTCTCGGACTACCGGAACATCCTCAAGGTCTGGAAGGGGGTTGGCATTTAGGGAGTAAAGCTGGCGCTTGGCCACTCGAGTTAAGACATTGACTGTCTTGCCCGATGGGTGAGTAAGTTGAACGGTTCTAGTGGCACAATCAATCTTAGCATAATGAGCTGACATCCAGTCCATACCCAAAATGATGTTTATGTCCGAGGACTTGAGAGCTATTAAGGATGCAAGGAAGACAAGTCTATCGACAAGAATTTTGTTCCCATGGCTTACTCTAGAAGTTTGCCATCTAGAGCCAGGGGTTTGAATTTCCATGGTAGAGGGCATGTCACAGAATGTCGTGTTATGCAATCGAGCATAGTTCTCGGATATGAATGAATGAGATGCTCCAGTATCGAAAAGAACAGATGCCGGATGGCAATTAACAAGGAGTGTACCAAGGACGACGTTAGGATCCTCATGAGCCTCCTCGGCTGAAACATAGTTGACATGGCCACGTGTAGTAGTGACCGGCTTGGCATAGAATGTCTTTCCCGCTGGCTTACCACGGCCAACGGACTTTCTAGTTTGATTGGGGTTGTTGTTCTGGGGACACTCTCGGCTATAGTGACCCGGCTCTCCACACCTGAAACACGTCACCACACTGGAACGGGGAGCAGCATTAGCAGCGGGGCCACCATAGGGCTTAGGCGGTGCAAACTGCTGGTTGGGACGAGGCGCCTCAAAGGATGGCCTCAGGATGAACCTGGGTGGCAGTGCCGTGCTTGGGATCCACACCCGGCGCTTCTGAGCTCCAGAGCCGGATGAAGAGCCAGAATCACGTGAGTGCTTGCGTGAAGCGTCATAATCAGTCTGGCTTGTCTCAGCGCTGATGGCTTTATTGACCAACTTCTGAAAGGAGGTGCACTCGTGCAGACGAAGATCGCGGCGAAGCTCAGGGTTGAGTCCTTTGCGGAACCTTGCCTGTTTCTTAGCATTGGTAGATACTTCTTCAGGAGCATAACATACCAGATTCCCAAACTCACGGCTATATGCATCCACAGTCAGTCTTCCTTGGGTGAAATTGCAGAACTCCTCCCTCTTGCGATCCATGAGACCTTCCGGAATGTGATGCTCACGGAAAGCCTCACTGAATTCAGACCAAGTAGTAATTTGGCCGACCGGGCACATAGCTTCGAAGTTTTCCCACCAGAGGCTAGCAGGGCCTTCGAGATGGTAGGCAGCGTAAGTAACCTTATTAGCTTCGGCTACGTTGGCAGAACGTAGCTTGTGGGTGATGCTGCGAAGCCAGTCATCCGCATCGAGGGCCTCGACGGAATGGTTAAACATTGGTGGGTACAGCTTGATAAAGTCATTGATTGACACCAAGTCATTTCGCGGATGGCGTGCAGTGTTTTGCTCAATCCGCTCTAGCAGGCGGTTAGTCTCACGCTTGTTTCTTTCCGCCTCCAGCATCACTTCGGCCAGAGAGGGCGGGTGAGGCAGATTTTCACCCCTAGCTGCACTGGCTTCCCCCTGCTCCGGGGCAGCAGGGTTGCTGCGGGTGTTGACCATCCTAGGAGAAAACAAGACAACGGTTTAGATAAGGATGGCTCAAACTTAGCAAGGAAGTGCAGAATGTAATGGATAACACGGAATGCAGAGATGTTCATCCGTATGTCATGGTAATATAAAACTGCCATATATATACCAATGGTCATACACATCATACATAGTTTAGTACAAGCCCAGGCTACAGTACAACTATGATGAAAGACGTTACATCTCATCAGAGACATTCCAAGCTCCTATACATTATTTTTCTACACCTCCGGAATTGATTACACACAAAGTAATATTCCACAAGTCACGCAGGACAGTGGAGATACAACTATTACAATACTAGTGATACTACTACTAACTCAGACAGCTCCGTAGTAGTCCTCATAGAAGTCACCTCCATAGCCTGGAAGTTCAACGTGATCATCCGGGAACAGACGGTCCTGATGAGCTTGTGGACCAAAAGGGCTAGGATGAGGTCTTGGACCAACAAACGGTGGCCTGCGGGGACCACGGGGTGGGGTGATTCCTCCCACATCACGCCAATCCACCATGTCTGGCAGAGCAGATCTCACAGGATACAGATCCCTTGTATCCATACATCCAGCTTGCACCGCAGGTGCAAACCGAGTCAATGTGGCCCAGTGATCAGCACGGGTATTGAAAAGCTCCAGCCTCAAGGCCCGATTCTCTCGGTCCTTATCTTCGAGCATCTCGATAGTGGTACGAGTTAATGAGTCCTCCTGAGTGGAGACAGCATAGATAGCCTGAAGATACCCTTGCGCTCCCGGAAGTGAAGTTGGCATGTAACGGAAGTCGGTGTTCCGAAGCAGGCCAGTCCGGACTCGCATGATGGTCATCATGGAATAGGCAGCATCCTGCATAGCCATCTCAACAGTAACCCTGAGTCGATAGGAACAGTGAAGGGGCTCGGTAGATCCAAGATAAGAAGGAAATATCCTGACGATGCAGAAATATTGGCTTTGATTAAAGTCTCGGAATTGCTCTTCGACGGTGTATACGGGATACCAACGGTAACCCATCTTGATCATTACCCGGACTAATAGAGCAGTATGACCGGGCACATCGAGGCACCGGGTCAGGCGAACCACTTGGTTTTGAACACGGTTGGCCATCTGAAAGTACAACCACAATGCAAAGACATTAGAATTTCTAGGAAAAATTGGACAGCATAACAACTGTAAATGCTCAGAAAAAGATTTGAGACATCCACAACAGTTTGCAATACCACTCAACAACATCATATCAAGGTTCTGATTCAATTAGCAAGATACTAAAAATAGTAGAAACTGTACTGAGGCTTGTAACAACAATCCTATAAGCTACTACGGATTAGTAACACCTGAACCAGATAGAAGAAGAGAGCCTAGTCCTTAACCCACGTTGAATGAGAAGAGAATGACTCAGATCAGAGGACATAAGGTAAAGGAGTAAAAGAGCCTTACGTTCCCTTCCACAATCAATTCCCCTACATATAACTAAAGCATTTCTAGACTTGACATCGACCAGTTTGGCTCAACGAACCTACAGGCAGTCCGGCTCTGATGCCAACGCTGTCAGGACCCCGATTCCAAGTCACATCGATCTAGCCGGTAACACCTCATATCACTTTGCGGCCTCACGCACGGTATCCCACGGGAGTCGCCTTACCATGGCCCGGGACCGTTTTCGCCTTTTGGCTCACGTATATGATAGTGTCGCTAGCATCCATATGACAGAGAACCCGGGCCGACATGGCTAGTCGTGAACCCAAAGCGGCACAGACCTATGGAGACAGGCATACATGAATCACATCGAGCATGTCGGTCATCAGCGAGTGATTCCGGGCTGTAGCACTGGGCTAACAGGACTCCGAGGAACCCGGGCTATAGCAAGCTAGGCAGGACTCCGGATGTCACCGCGTGACATTTCCCCAAAGGGACAGACACAGGAACGAAGTGAAACACATGCCGGCCAGTCAAGTGTCCTGAGCAGTAGTGCTGGGCTAGTAGGACTTCGGTGAACCGGGCTGTAGCGGACTACTATGGCTCATGGAAGCACTAGACTACATTTCCCCATAAGAGAGGCTGCCAAGGATAAACAACTAGATTGTCGGATCCCACACATACCAAGCATTTCAATCATACACACAATATGCTCGATATGTGTAAATACAACATGGCATCACAACATAACTCTACAACTCAAGTATTTATTCCTAAGGCTCCGAGGAGTGAGATATTACAAACATGGGTCTCATGACCCAACAATCACAGCATACAAATCAAGCAGATGCGGAAGCATAACATGTCTGAGTACAGACATCTACAAATGGAAAAAGGCTAAGAAGCCTGACTATCTACCAGATCCTGCCGAGGGCACAAGATCGTAGCTGAGGTATCTAGCTAACGTCAAAGTCCAGGCGGAACTACTACCGAGACTGAAGTCTCTCTCTGCAAAACATAAATTAAGCAAACGTGAGTACAAAGGTACTCAGCAAGACTTACATCAGAACTAGCTACATATGCATCGGTATCAACAAGGGGGGTGGTGGAGTTTAACTGCAGCAAGCCAGCTTTGACTCAGTGGCTAACCTGAACTACGACTGCAAGCAACTCTTTTGAGGTGGCGCACACGAGTCCACATATTCACCATTCAATACACCACTATGGATCCGCTCCCGTCTCCCTACGAGAAGGCCATCCATAGCACTCACACTTATCTTGCGAGTTTTAGAGTATCCACTTTCACTTTTCTATGAACTGTTATAGGCAACCCAGAGGTCCATTACCGCGGACACGGCTATTCCCATAGATGATGTTAACCCTACAGGGGTGTACTTCTTCACACACGCTCTCACCACTTACTGCCGTTTACACGACATGTACTCGGCAACCTTCAAGCGGAAGCCCAACGAGGGTGTCGGCCACGGCCTACCTAAACACTCAAGTCTCTAGTCCAGGTTTATCGCCTATCCAGGTTCCATCCGCAGGGAGTCCGGCCGAGGTTTCCACATACGGCCCCGAACGATGTGAACAGGGTCCCGAGATGCCAAAAGGGCGCCCGGCATACCCGGCCACGGTGTATCTAACGCAACATAGCCCACCCCTAGGGTCAGCGCTACGCACGTCTGCCAACACATAACCTACAAACACTAGAAACTATTTGCAACTCCTGGGCAGAGTACTAGGTTGATCAAGAAGCCGAGAGGTTCCATTGGTTTCGGGCCCAATGTACGGTAGTAACTGCATCTTAAATCACACATACAGATCTCAGTTCTTATGGACGGTCTCAATGAAACAACCCACCATGTACTCCTACATGGCCTCTCATCGATATCTTTACCAAAACATGTTCATCACATCCCTCACACTACCGACATAAACATTTCACTCTAGCCCATCACCCAGATGAACCAGACTGGCACAACACTAAGCATAGCAGGCATAGCAAGGTAGGAATCACATACATGGCTCAATCAACTCCTACACATGCTAGTGGGTTTCATCTAGTTACTGTGGCAATGACAGGTAATGCAGAGGATAAGGGTTCAACTACCATGGCACACAGCAGTTTGAATCGCGTTGTCTTAATGAAGTAAACAAGAGCAGAAGCGAGAACATGGGTTTGTATCGGAATGATCAATGGGTTGCTTGCCTGTTGTAGAGGTAGTAGTGTACTGCCCTTCAGACGGATACTCGGGGTTCTCCTCGGAGGCAGAACCTACCACGAAAGACACACCGAACATAATCAACACATGGCAATATGCAACAGTATGATGCATGCTATGACATGGCAAGATGAAAGTGTCTTGGCCTAATGCAAGCTAAAACAGAAGGGGATGAACTCATTTGAATCAAAGATTGAAATGTTAGCTCATTAAACATGGCCTTATTAGTGCATTACCTTATTCTGCTTAAATAGCAAGGTTAACTTGTTTTGTCATGCAGGAAATCATTACCGATGGATAGATTGAATTTTTCTGATCATTTTTCATATATAAATCTTTGCATTTGGAGCTATGGTTGATTTTCTATGATTTTTAGAAGTTTTGGCTATTTTCTGGAATTTCCTATGAAAGAATAAATACAGTAATTGAATTAATGCGTCAGCATGAGATAGGTGTGACGTCAGCGGGTCAACCTGGTCGGCCAGGTCAAACCTGACTGGTGGGCCCTGTCTATCAGTGTCACAAGTAATTAACAGAATTATGTTAGTGCTAATTGACTGTCAGTGGGGCCTGGGCCCACATGTCAGTGACTAAACTAATTAAAATTAGTTAAAACTAATCTTAAACTAATTAGAAGACCGGCCCCACCTGTCATAGACTCAGGGGGGTCTACCTGGGCCCACAAGGGGGTCAGACAGGGTCAACTCGCCGGCGGCTTGACGCCGGCGACGACAGACGCGGCGGAGGGGCTCGGGTTTGCGTCTCCGGCGACCAAATCGACGACGGAGAGCAGCTACGTGACGCGGGGAGCGAGCCGCGTCATTTGGTGGAGAAAGTGGAGCTCGGGGAGGCCGGGAACGACGCCGGCGACGACCTTGGCGGTCGCCGGAGTTCGGGCGAGGATGAACCCGAAGCTACGGGGATCGTCGTTAGGCTCCTGGGAACGTGGTGAGTGTGGTGACGCGCTCGGAATCAAGCTTACGCGCCTGAGGCCACGGCGGCGACATGGCCAGCGGAGCCGAGCTCTCGGCTGTGATGGCCAACGGGGTTAGAGGGCAGCTCGAGTGACGTGGCTAGGCGGAGGAGAGAGCCAGAGAGGGGGAGAGGCCACGGGGAGAGTGGGAAGAAAGAGGGGGAGACGTGGGGGTCGGCGTGGCACTCGTAGACGCCTCCAGGGTGTCGGCGGAAGCAGGAGGTGGCCGGCGTGTGGCCGCGGGCGCCGGCCACGCGCTCCTCGTCCTCCTGGCGAGAGGAGGAGGACGACTGGCTAGAGCCAGTCGATTGGGCCGAGCCAGGTGGGCTGGTGGGCTGTGCCTGGTAAGTTTCTCTCTCTCTCCTTTTTTTCTATTTTTCCTATTTATTTATTATTTCTGTAACTTCAGGGCTTTATTAAAAATACCAGGGCATTACCATAAATCATAAAATTAATCATGGGCACTGCTTAGAATATATCCAACAGCAAACATTTTAGTTTATGATTATTTGAGCATTTAAAATATTTTATAGCATTTAAATGCCCAAATGCAAATACCATAAGGATTAATCCAATGATGTTTGATGTCCTAGAAAAAATGTGCACCATTTTTGTCAAAGGTTTTAACCCAAAACAAAAAGGGTGGGCTTTTTAGAAGGGCATTTCAGGTTCATTGGTAAAGTTTTTAGTAAACCCTAGTTGTTCCAGGGGGAGTGCTGGGGGTTCTGTCATCCCCATTTCAAATTTAGAAGGAAATTAAACATGATGCACACTCTAATGCTTGAACTAACTAGGGTGTGACATCATGAATTATGTCGCAGGGCAAAACTGCCTCTACGGCATACACCATGAAGAATGGTGTGTATCCGGTGGTGCGATTCGGCGTGGTCTGCAGCCCCCAGAGTACGGAGTCGAGCGCCTCTACCCAGTGCGTATTAGATTCCTTGAGGGACCGCACTAATCTGGGTTTGATGCCGCCCATGATAAGACCATTTGCATGTTCGACCTGGCCGTTGGTTTGTGGGTGATAGACGGAAGCATAATCGAGCATGATGCCCATGTTTTTGCACCAGAGTTTTACCTCATCGGCCATAGAGTTCGTGCCGTTATCAGTGATGATGCTGTGGGAGATGCCATAACGGTGTACAACCCCGGATATAAAGTCTATCATCGGTCCGGATTCGGCCGTCTTAACAGGCTTGGCTTCTATCCATTTGGTGAACTTATCCACCATGACCAGTAAGTATTTTTTCTTGTGGGTTCCGCCTTTAAGGGGTCCAACCATGTCAAGCCCCTAGACCGCGAAGGGCCAGGTGATGGGGATAGTTTGGAGGGCGGTGGGTGGCATATGGCTTTGTTTTGCAAAAAGCTGGCAACCGACGCATCGTTGGACTAAGTCCTAGGCGTCTGCCCGGGCCGTCGGCCAATAAAAGCCTGTACGGAAGGCCTTGCTTACAAGGGACCGAGCTGCAGCATGATGTCCACCGAGTCCGGCATGAATTTCAGCCAGGAGGTTCCGCCCTTCCTCTTCGGAGAGGCACCTTTGAAGGACTCCGGTAGTGCTTTTCTTAAAAAGCTCTCCCTCATGGACTTTATAGGCTTTAGATCGCCGCACTATGTAGCGTGCCTCATTTTGGTCCTCAGGGAGTTCCTGCCTGGTAAGGTAGGCGAGGAATGGTTCTGTCCATGGGGCGATGACGGCCATTATTACGTGGGCTGAAGGTGTTATTTCATTGGTAGAGCCTCCAATTATGTCAGAGTGTTCGGTGTCGGGCAGTGCGGTTGGGTCCGGGCTGTTATTGCCAGGTTCCCCTTCCCATACTACGGACAGCTTGAACAGCCTTTCCTAGAAGATGTTGGGGGGACTACATCGCGTTTTGCGCCGATGCGTGCCAAGAAATCTGCCGCCTGATTATTTTCCCGGGCTATATGGTGAAATTCGAGGCCTTCGAGCTGACATTTTTAGGATGGCATTGCGATAAGCTGCCATTTTTGGATCCTTGGCATCAAAGTCTCCATTTATTTGGGATAGTGCGAGGTTCGAGTCCCCGCGCACCTCTTAGGCGTTGAATGCCCATGGATACTGCCATCCGGAGACCATGTAAAAGGGCCTCATATTCGGCTGCATTATTGGAGTCTGTGTACATTATCTGGAGTACATATTGAACTGTGTCTCCTGTGGGGGACGTCAAAACGACGCCAACCCCTAGACCGGCCAACATTTTGGAGCCGTCGAAGTGCATGACCCAGTTTGAATACGTGTCGTACTCTTTAGGGAGTTCGACCTCCGTCCATTCTGCGACGAAGTCGGCCAAAACTTGCGACTTGATAGCTTGCCGTGGCTTGTAAGTTATGTCGAACGGGAGGAGCTCAATGGCCCATTTTGCAATCCGGCCCGTCGCGTCGCCGTTGTTTATAATATTGTTAAGTGGCACTTCCGAGGCTACTGTTATTGAACACTCTTGAAAGTAGTGTCGCAGCTTCCGGGATGCCATAAATACCGCGTACGCAATCTTTTGATAATGCGGGTACCGTGACTTGCATGGAGTTAGGACAGTGGACACATAATAGACTGTCTTTTAAAGGGGGAATTTGTGTCCGTCCGTTTCTCGTTCTACGATGAGCACTGCGCTTACGACCTGCTGTGTTGCTGCAATGTATAATAGCATTGGTTCGCCAATGTTTGGCGCGGCCAGGACTGGGTTTTTTGCCAAGATGGCTTTTATTTCGTCGAGTCCGGCCGTGGCTGCATCCGTTCACTCGAAGTGTTCGGTGCGTTGAAGGAGGCGGTAAAGGGGTAGGGCCTTTTCTCCTAAGCGGGAGAAAAAGCTGCTTAGAGCCGCCACACATCCGGTTAATTTTTGTATTTGTTTGAGGTCCTTCGGGATATCCAATTGTGACAGAGCTCGGATCTTGGCTGGATTTGCTTCAATTCCTCTACCGGATACAATGAAGCCCAAGAGCTTTCCGGCTGGAACGCCGAAAACGCATTTTTCTGGGTTGAGCTTGATGTCATATGTTTGGAGGCTATCGAATGTGAGCCTCAAGTCATCTACTAGAGATTCGACATGTCTTGTTTAACGACCACATCATCTACATATGCCTCCACTGTTTTGCCGATCTGGTTTGCCAGACATGTCTGAATCATGCGCTGATATGTTGCGCCGGCGTTTTTCAGCCCGAAGGGCATTGTGTTGAAGCAGAATGGGTCGTATGGTGTGATGAATGCCGTTGCGGCTTGGTCTAACTCTACCATCTTTATTTGATGGTAGCCGGAGTATGCATTGAGGAAACACAACGAATCGTGTCCTGTGGTAGCGTCGATAATTTGATCGATGCGGGGGAGAGGGAAGGTCTTTGAAATCAATGCACATGCGCCAGGATTTGTCCTTCTTTGGTACCATCACCAGGTTTGCTAGCCAGTCCGGATGTTTTATATCTTTGATGAATCCAGCCTCCAATAGCTTGGCTAGTTCCTCTCCCATGGCCTGTCTCTTAGGTTTGGAAAAACGCCGAAGAGCCTGTTTGACTGGCTTGAATCCTTTTAGGATATTTAAGCTGTGTTCCGCCAGCCTGCGTGGGATTCCTGGCATGTCTGAAGGGTGCCAGGCGAAAATGTCCCAGCTCTCTCGTAGGAACTCTCGCAGTGCGGCGTCTACATCAGGGTTTAACTGTGCCCCGATGGAAGCTATTTTATTGGGGTCCGTTGGATCGACCTAAAATTTGACTATTTCGTCCGCCGTTTTAAAGGAGGTGGACTTGGATATTTTATTGAGTATCACATCGTCCCTATTCACCATGGAGCGCAGCGCAGTCAGTTCCTTAGGCGCCAGGGCTTCGGATAGAGCCTCGAGGGCCAGTACGGCTGTCTTGTTTTTGGCGCGGAGTACTATGTCCGGATCACTAACGAGAGTGATGATTCCGTTAGGCCCGGGCATCTTGAGCTTCATGTACCTGTAATGGGGTATTGCTTGGAAGACTGTAAACGCTTCCCGCCCTAGCAGAGCGTGATATCCGCTACTGAAAGGGGCCACCTGGAACGTGACCTCTTCGGACCTGTAATTATCCGGCGTGCCGAACACCACATCTAGTGTGATTTTTCCTGTATAGCGCGCTTCCCGACTGGGGGTTATTCCTCTAAAGGTTGTGCTGCTTCGCTCAATGCGGTTCCAGTCTATTTCCATTTTTTGAAGGGTTTCCTCATAAATGAAGTTCAATCCGCTGTCGCCATCCATGAGTACCTTGGTAAGACAAAAGCCATCCACTATTGGACTGAGGACCAATGCGGCTGGTGCTCGGGCTGTTCGGAATTTAGGTTCATCACTGGCGTTAAAAGTAATAGCCGTGTCACTCCATGGGTTTATTGTTGCTACTTGGTAGACTTCGGCAAGGCCGCGGAGTGTTCTTTTTCGCATATTATTTGATGCGAAAGTCTCGAAGACTGTTAATACCGTACTGGTTTCTCTGGGGTGGCTTTCTGTGGCTTCTGGAATTAGAAGATCTTTGCCAATTTTTGCCACCTACCGGAGTATCCAACATGCTCTAAGGCTGTGAGTTGGTGTGGCTCCCTCTGCTCTGTGAATTTTACAGGGTCCATCAAGCCATCCTTCCAGTACGATTCCATGCCTTGTAGAGTGCTTTTGCTTTTTGGTATTGAACCCGGGTGTCTGACGATGATGCACCCTTTTATTTCGGACCGGGTTTGTATTCAAGGCCGGATTGTCCCAAAATTTTGTTTCGGTTTTCCAGGCGCTTTCCATCGCACAGTACTTTCATACTATGGACGCCAAGTCAGCAAAGCGTGTAATATCACGACGACCTATGGCGTTGAGGATTCCCTTGTCCGTGCAATTATTCCAGAAGAATGAAATTGCGTCTTCCTCGCGGCAGTCCTTTATCATTTTCATAACCAGGAGGAATCTGGCCCAGTAATGATGTACTGTTTCTTCGGGCTCTTGCCTAATTTGGGATAGATCGCTTATCTACGGGTGGGTGGGCGGAATCAAATCCAAAACCTCACCCAATCTGAGACCCAGGGGCCAAGGAGTTTCCGAACTCGGAAGTTTGGATTCTTGGATGTTGTCCAATGAATCTAGCACGTCACCTGACTTTAACTTCAGGTCTTGAGTGATGTCCTCCCCTCCGCAGGTATCCGACTTGGAGGGATCGGGAATCCGGACATATCTAGTCCTTAAGATAGATGAAGGGTCGCCGCACTGTCCCTCTACCACAGCAATGTGATGGGTGACCTGGGGGGAGTTAATCTCTCTCAGATCGGGTTTAGACCCAATCTAGTTGTAATCCGTAGCGACTCCCAGGGTGGCAAAGCGATCCAAGAGCTTGTTTAGGGAAGAGAGCTCCATTGGATCTAGCTGCTCGGCGAATTCCAAGCTGACGTGAAGATTGCTTTTGATGACCCGAAAGGTCATCGTCGGCGCAGCAGCCGAACGGGTGGTCATAAGGAAACCACCTAGCCTGAGAGTCTGGCCGACAGCCAAAGCTCCCTTAGCAACAGTGCCGTCTTTAAAGACAGGATGAGGCATCCTTCCTGATGGTGACGGCACAGAGGAACTCTCAATGAAAGCACCAATGTCGGTGTCAAAACCGGCGGATCTCATGTAGGGGGTCCCGAACTGTGCGTCTAGGCCGGATGGTAACATGAGGCAGGGGACACGATGTTTTACCCAGGTTCGGGCCCTCTTGTTGGAGGTAAAACCCTACGTCCTGCTTGATTAATATTGATGATATGGGTAGTACAAGAGTAGATCTACCACGAGATCAGAGAGGCTAAACCCTAGAAGCTAGTCTATGGTATGATTGTTGTTGTGTATGTTGTCCTACGGACTAAAACCCTCCGGTTTATATAGACACCGGAGAGGGCTAGGGTTACACAGAGTCGGTTACAATGGTAGGAGATCTACATATCCGTATTGCCAAGCTTCCCTTCCATGCCAAGGAAAGTCCCTTCCGGACACGGGACAAAGTCTTCAATCTTGTATCTTCATAGTCTAGGAGTCCAACCGAAGGTATAGTCCGCCTATCCGGACACCCCCTAATCCAGGACTCCCTCAGTTGATGATGATGTAGGACACGTCCGTGGCGAAGATGAGCAGCGGTGATACTGTTGTCGAACCATACCTAGATAGCCGAAACACAAAAGGATACGGACCGTAACTCAAATTCTCAAACCTCGAAGTAGCAATTGTGTCGGAGAGCAAAGCGGTCCAAAAAATGTTTGGGTTATGCGGAAGTGGTGGAGGTATGCGGAAATGTATATGGTATATGGAGGGCACCGGATCAAAATTTGGTGGAAATTGGGCGAAAAAAGGGGCGGTGGATGGAGATGTTGCTGCCAGGGGCCGGATGTCCGGGTGGAAGGCCGGATGTCCGGGGGCCGGATATTCGGGCTTGATGGGCCGGATGTCCGGGCTCTGGATCCGGGGACGAGAAGGATGAACACCGCGTGGAGAGGTTAAATCCGGGCAAAATTTGGAGGAATTTGTGGATGAAAATTGGGGAAAATGGATGGGAAGCAAGATCCACTCAAAACAAAGCAAATCCACGGATCCAAACCAACAAAATCTCAATACACCAACAAATCACAAAAAAAATTTGGGGGCTATTTTTGGTGGGGATTTTCGGATTAGGACGAAAAACAACAAAACTAGGCTAGAAACACAAGAGGGAGGCTCCGAAATCATGATCAACCTGGCTCTGATACCAAGATGATGTAGGGTGGAACCCTAATCGGCCGATCTTTCACGAAAGGAGCGGATCCCGCGAAGAACACGGGGAACACAAAGAGGGGAACGAGGGAAAACACCAGGGGAAACACGAGACGACACACTCAAACTAACAAGAACATGTCACACATGGGCTAGATCCTTGAGTACATAAAGTAAGATACACGATCCACGATCAACTAGGGACGACACAAAAGGGTAACCGGTTCTTCTCCGTGAGGAGGTCTTGATGTTCTTCCCTAAAGAGGAGTCTTGAATCCGCTTGGGGGATCTTCTCCGGTGGAGGCTCGAATCTCCGAGGAGAAGGTAACCAAGTGGATGAGCAAAGCTCTCACACAAAAATATGAGCTAATCCTTTGCTAACCCTAGAAAGTTGTACGGGGTGGAGTATATGTAGTCTAGGGGGGAGAAGGGATACACGGGCCTCGACCCTTCACTGTACGCAGACAGGGGAGGCCGGATGTCCTGGCTGGTCGGGCCGGATGTCCGGGCTCTCAGGCGACGCCGGATGTCCAGGCTGGGGGGCCGGATGTCCGGGCTGGAGTGGTGGAATTTGTTGCTCTCGGGTTCGGAGGAGCCGGATTTCCGGGCCGGTGGCCGGATGTCCGGGGGCTCGGGAGAGGCCGGATGTCCGGGTTGCCGGGGCCGGATGTCCGGGCCCTGTAGCTTTCGGCGGCTGTGCTGCTGTAGTGGAAGACGCTCCAGGGGCCGGATGTCCAGGGACTTGGCCGGATGTTCGAGGCCTGGGAGATGCTCTTGGCTCCCTCCGTTGGTTCTCCTCATCCGTGGACTTGGGGACTTGTACACCTTCATGCGCATCTTCAGGAGGGCCCTCTTGGTGCCTAATCATGCACAGCAGCTCGGACTTAGGTAGTAGCCATGTCTCATGCATAGAAAGTGGAAGTTCGTAGAGGAGTGAGTTGACCTTATCTTCGATAGCTTTGGCTCGGGCTCGTGTCATTGGTCCAAGTGGTGTCGCTGGAGTTGTAGGTGCATCCATGGGGATGATCATGGGATGCTCCGCATCAAGCCAGCCCTTCGCCTCATCGACCAGCTGTTAAGCAGCCGGCCAGCCGGCTTCTTACTTAGCTTGCGACGCTCCAATCGGTCAAAGTACTTGTCCTCCCACAATGGTGAAGTACTTAACCAGGCTGTAGTCCGCAGAGCGGCTGTCTAGCAGGCTAGTAGGAACTCGGCCAAAGCACAATTTGTGTGGAAAATAATTGACATACAAAAGGGCCCTTGGCCAACATTCAACATAGTTTGAATACACCCGCGGGTGAATTGTGCAAATTTAACAAAAGTTTGTGGAAAAGATTACTAAGAAGGAAAAGCTACGTTAAATTGGCGGCCTAGACCAAAGGAGCGGCAGGCGAGTCTGGCAGGTTGGTGGAGTCGGGGGGCCGGCTGGTGGAGTGGCCGGCTGGCGGGTCTCGGCTTTGCCGCTTTCAATAGAAGTCGGTGTTCTCGAACGTGGCTCGGTGCTGGAGGCACGGTCGATCTGAGGCTGGCCGTCCGCTCCGACCTCCGGCGCGCCGTCTTCATCATCCTCGTCTTCCTCATCTTCCCCCTTGTCATGGGAGGTGATTTCCTCCGCCGAGTCTTCGCCATCATCGTAGCTTAGACCGAACCATTCTGGTGGCGCTTCAGCGCCGGTCTCGTTCAGCTCAGGGATGAAGTCACCGGTGTTGGTGTACTCAGCGATCGCTTCTGCGCGTCTGGTGAGATCATGCTAACGTCAGCGGTCAACGAAGCAGTCCAGGTCAAACCTAACCAGTGGGGCCCACTGGTCAGTGACCCAGTGATTAACAGAGCTAGTTAGTGGTTAAACTAAGTTAACTAAAAGTGTCAGCGGGCCTAGACCCACATGTCATAGACTCAGGGGGGTCAAACCCCGGTCAAACGGGTCAACCCGACCGGAGTTGACCCGCGGCTCGTCGCCGGCGAGGTTAGAGACGGCGGAGGGCCTCGGAAATCGCCCACGGGCGATGGTTTTGGGCGTGGGGAGGCTCTATGAAGAGCTGCTACTCGCGCGTAGTTGATGGAGCAGACGGTGGAAGCTGGGGTGGCCGGGGACGACCGCGGCAAGCTCAAAGGCAGCGGCCGGAGCTAAGAAGTTGGCGGTTTTGGTGCTTCGGTGCACGGCAGAAGCAACATGTGACTGTTTTGGGGTCCTGGCGTTGCACTGAGCATGGTGGTGTGCTCGGTGGCGACCCTAGGTGACAGTGGCCACGTCGGCGACATGAACGGCGGCGAAGAGCTCTCGGCTCCGACGGCATTGTTGTTAGAGGAAGGTAACGAGCTAGGGGAGAGGGGGGATTGATGCAGTGGCGCACGGCGGATCCGAAGGAGTCACCAGAGAGCTCGGGGATGCACTGAGGACGACGAATCGGCGACGACGATCTCCGGCGCCCGACGATGAACACGATGACGTCGGCGATGTTGCAGGGATCCCTGGCTTGCGTTAGTAGGCGCGGAGCTTCAGGACAATGTGGCGGTGACGAGGGATACATCGGGGAGGCAAGGCGGTGGCACAGGGCGCGACAACGGTGAGCGGCGGCGACGGGCACTCTCGGTGGTGGGAAGAGAGCAAGACAAGGGACGGGAGAGAGAGCAGCGAGTGAGGGAGAGGAGAGAGGGGTCTCGGAGCGTCTTCGTGGGGTCGTCTAGGCTCGTCGAGGGGGAGCCAGGCAGGCAGGCTGCTGTAGGCGTGGCACGCTCGCGCTGGGGCGTGCTCCGCTTCTCCACTGCCTTCTGGCAAGAGGAGGGGGATGACTGGCAGCAGTGGTGGGCTGGGCCACCTCCTAGGCTGCACAGTTGGGCCGCCATGTGGGCTGCAGGTAAGCGCCAGGTAGGGTTTTCTCCTCTCTCTGGTTTTCTCTATTTTATTTTCTATTCTATTTCTATAATTTTGTTTATGATTTAGTAAAACGACTAAATCACTTTATAAGATCCTAAAAACTTTTGTGGCCACTATCTGATTTAAACCAGAGGCCCTCACCAAGTTTCAGAATATTTGGAGCTACCAAATATTTTATAGAGATTTATAGCTCCACTTCAAATACAATATGATTTAATTCAAAGATCATAAATGCCTTGGAAAAATGTGCATGACCTATGGTAAAGGTTTTAACCTCTTTCCATAAATAATGAACATTTTTCAAGGGCATTTTGGATTCATTCAAAATATTTTTATTTTGATCCTAGTTGCATTTCATTTGGTGCTAGGGTTTGAACATCCCCATTTCAGCTTTAAGAAAATTTAAACATGATGCAACAACCAAGACTAGTCCACAACAAGGTTGAAGCTAGGGCTGTGACAACTCACCCCCACTAAACAAGAATCTCATCCCGAGATTCAAGCGTAGGGTAAGATGATGGGGGGCACAAACTAACATAATCTTCATGATCCAGGTTGCACTTCATAAAGGCGTTGATTCAATCACCATCTTTGTCTTGTCATCTTGCTTTGAGAATTCTAGCGAACATGACAATGAGAGGAAAAGGAAACTCTAGAAGGATCGATCTTCTCGAAGATCGAACAAATCAGGATCAACTCACGGAATGAGACATAGCAACATCTCTCGAGCCGAGACACGAAGCACACATCTAGAGGGATGGAGTGGAACAGATGTCGAGGGTTCACTAGGTAGACAACAATTCCACACCTAAAAGGGTGGTGAACGGTTGTCAACGTAGCGAGGATTTGAGTTGCCATGATACGATAACAAGACACCCTAGAGAAGGATGACTCGTAGAATTATCCCTTAAGTGGCAAAAAGAATTACTTTTGATTCAGAGATCAATAAAATTCTCTATACCAGCGTAGGGCAATTCTCAAGCAATCATTTGGAGGATTTCGAAAGAATGACATGCCCTGACTAGAATGGATGATGTGGACTACCTTGTTGAAGGCACCGTAATGGATGATCTTTGCTTATCACCGGAAATGGAAGGGACCCATGGCAGGACCACTTTTGAGGATGATCCGGAACAACAATTACCGAGAGGGCGGCCCATGGGAAATTGGTACAATGGTGATGCAAGCTGGGAACAAAATGCAAATGCTACGAATGATCCAACCATCATATCTGCCTGAGATTCAGATCTAGTTGGTAACAGAATATTCCATATGTCATTTCTGCAAAAAAAAGTTTGCAACACAAACCGATGAGATGACATTGCGAGATTCTCGAGGAAATGAACTACGGTAGTAATCTCCAAAACATGAGCCGGTTCTGCTACAAGCATGTGACCGCGATGTCCTAGACAAGCATGGTCACCTGGTGGTCTCACAACGAAACACTACTGAGTTCAGGGGGGAACCATCAACAAGGATATCGAAGTCCTTGCGTAAGTCTAGCTCTTAGGAAGAAACTTCTTCTCCTTGAACAAATCAATCAGTGGCTTGGTGTGCTAGGAACACATATGGACTGGAGGTAGCGAGCCTATCAACCATAGAATACTTGGCACATGCATGACTAACTTGGGATGATTCCAAAGGAAGCAAAATAAGATTTCTCGAATCCATGGCGGCAACTTGCATCAGATGCACATGAATTAGAGGAAGTCACATCTTTCAACTGGACATATGCTTCATGAACGGGACATGAGGGCAATGCTTATAAAGTTACCAACACTAACTTATATGTTCAACATGAATCATGGACCAGATGAAAATGCTATCAATGGGCTCAACAATAATCCATCCTGGCTTCCATATAGATGAAATTCCACAATTAAGTGAACACGGGGATAGCATTGGTCAGACCAAAAGATGTAATGGTGTATGCTCGAGGAATCAACCACGAGTAAGACAACATTACGATCATCTTTGGTTCTGATTTGATTTGACGATAGCCCACACTCAAATCAAAGTTTTGGCAAGACAATAGATCCAATAACTACTCACAAGGACCAATCGATGAAGATATCATCTTCCTTCAACACACACACGCAAAAGATATCCCTCTGGAATGAACTAAATAAGGCAAAGCTTGATCTTCCAACTCTCCAAGTTGTTGTACAGCTTAACCAACTAGCTCAAGGTATCCAACACAGAATCTTGGAGAATGGGTGGTTTAGAAGAAAACCAACGGGATCACGAGCTCAACATAACAGTCAGAGAACAACCCGGTAGTACCTCTGAGAAGATATTCGGAATATCACGAACCACCGATATGTTATTAAGATCAAGAACAATCTTGCTTTCGAGGCAGTATGATGTGATCAATTAAGCAAGGATTGACACAATCCTAACTCTTGATCGAAGAGCGCACCAAGGAAAATGGACCAGGTAGCACGATCAGTCTTAGAATGATAATTCAATAACCAGCACGCTAAGAATGAGAGTATTGTCCATTAACTACCAAGGAATGGAGTTGCTAGGAGTATTGATTTCACACATCACAGTGCACTTGTCAGCTTTCTGGTTACAATAACACGGGAACCGAGGAATGAACAATGATGGAAAGAAGTATTACTGCATCAAGAATTCATAAGATGTGGTGCAATTCTCATGACACTCTTGACATAAAGATGGTAACACTCCAGGGTAGAGCAGAGCAAAAGTTGGATTGGCATCTTGATCCGCGGGATACAATTGCCTTGACCCAATCCTAGATATGTATGAGGTTCTGGAGTTTGTTTCTCCTAGTCATTCCGGAATAGAATGGCTGGACGGACCTCAAGAGTAAAAGGCAACGATGAACATGAGTGCACACCTACTCCTGACTATCATTTGATAGACGATGGTCGGAATACAAAGGAAGAGGGACATATATCTTTCTGAGTGGTGGATGCATAGATTAGTATGTCGAACCAAGTTCAACAGGTTTCTTCCGGATAACCCATGCAGAGAGGTAGGACTGGCAGATTCACAATGTAAAATGGAGAACTCATCAAGAGCACCCTGGTTGTGATCTTTTGGTTCAAAAGAACTTCTGCCATAAGCAGTTCATAGTATTTGGAAGAAGGAAATACCACAGACCTCGAGGACTAATGCAAAGGTTACTAATAACCTAAAGGAACGAGCAAACACTATCAACATGAAGTAAGTAGGGTGAATCTCGGGTTGAAAACCCAGAAATAGAAGGCCTACTAACTAAATGGCATCACGGGATGCTTTCGAGGATGGTGGCCAGAATGATCACACTGGGAACACAAAACAGGGCTAGATTACTAGGTAATCTTCTAAGACACCTAGGGTCGTAATAATAACTCCAACATATATGTTGAGGAAATATATTACCTCAACGCACCGGTTAGTCTGGTTAGACTGGCCCAAAAAGACATCGAACACAGGAGAAAGGGATTTGCAAATGCATCAGATTGTTTAGAAACCTGGGATGACTCGGACAGCATAACGGCTGTAAATGTTCAAAAAGATTTGAGACATCCTGCAAAATGGTGGCATAACCACTTAACATCGCAATATCAAGGTTCTGAGATCAACTATCAAGTATTTATTCATTAGGCTCCGAAGAGTCAGATATTACAAACATGGGTCTGATGACCCAACATACAGAGCATACAAGCAACAAGCGGAAACATAAACATGTCTGAGTACAGAAAACTCCAAATGAAAAAGGCTGAGAAGCCTGACAATCTACAAGACCCTCCCAAGGGTACAAGATCGTAGCTAAGGTAACAAGCTAAACGTCGAAGTCCACGCGAAACTACTAGCGAGACTGAAGTCTCTCTCTGCAAAACATAAATTAAGAGAACATGAGTACAAATGTACTCAGCAAGACTTACATCAAAAATAACTACATATGTATCATTATCAACAAGGGGATGGTGGGGTTTAACTACAGCAAGCCAGCTTTGACTCAGTGGCTATCCTGAACTACGACTGCAAGTAACTCTTTTGCGGTGGCGCACACGAGTCCACATACTCACCATATCAATACACCACTATGGATCCGCTCCCGTCTCCCTACGAGAACTCCATCCATAGCACTCACGCTTATCTTGAGCATTTTAGAGTATCCACTTTACGTTGTCTATGTACCACGTAAGCATCCAAGAAGTCCATAACCGAGGACACAACTATTCGAATAGATCATGATAACCCTACAGGGGTGTACTTCTTCACACACGCTCTCACCACTTATCACCATGTACACGTCATGTATCTCGGCAACCTTCAAGCGGAAGCCTGGCGAGGGTGTCGGCCACGACCTGACTAACCACACAAGATTCTAGTCCAGGTTTATCGCCTATTCGGGTTCCATCCGCAAGGAGATCCAGCCGGGGTTTCGCTCAAGGCCCCAAACGATGTGTACAAGGTTCCCGAGCCCACCATCCGGGTGCCACTCGGTACACCGGGCCACGGTGCCTAGTCTGTCCCATGTCCACCCTGTCGGGTGCCACTCGGTAGAAAAATAGCACTACCTACAAACACCAGAAACTATTTGCAACTCCTGGACAGAAATCAAGGCGGTTAATAAGTCGAGAGAGCTTGGAGCGCCCGGAGCCCAATGTGTGGTAGTAGCTAGTCATTGGACAACTTACACATAACTCAGTTCTTAAGGACGGTCCCAATGAGACAACCCGCCATGTACTCCTACATGGCCCCTCACCGCTACCTTTACCAAATCGTGTTCACACACTTAACTCTCAGCATCAAAAGATATCATAACACTCCAATCCATTACCAATGAATCAGACCTGACACAACTCTAAGCAATAGCAGGCATGGCATGATAGGAACGCAACATGGCTCAATCAACTCCTACACATGCTAGTGGGTTTTAACTATTTACTGTGGCAATGACAGGTCATGCAGAGGAATGGGTTCAACTACCGCAGCATAAAGTAGAAGTTGAATCGTTGTTGTCCTAATGCAATAAATGAGAGCATGAACGAGAGAGTAGGATTGTATCGGAATGAACAAGGGGGTTTGCTTGCCTGGCACTTCTGAAGATATTATAGCTCTTCATCGGTGTCATCGAACTCATCGTCGGGATACGCCTACCGAGAGGGGACAAGCACCGGCAATAGAAAAGAACACAATCAATGCAAATGCAACAATATGATGCATGATCATGGCATGTATATGTGATGTTGTTTGTGCTAATGCAAACAACAACAAGTTCAATGGAGCACATTTGAATCAAGGATTCAAATGCAACTCCAAACTTAAGCATTTTAAATGCCCTTTATGTGTTTTCATCTATACAGCAGGTTTAGGTTGGTTTGTCATGCATAAAACTAGTACAGTTGGATAGATTGGATTTTTCTGATAATTTTTCATATATAAATTATTTCATTTGGAGTTATGGTTGATTTTCTATGATTTTTAGAAGTTAGCACTATTTTCTGGAATTTCCTGAATAAGAATAATCCAGTAAATGAGTTATTGCGTCAGCATGACATCATGCTGATGGCAGCGGTCAACGAAGCGGTCCATGTCAAACCTGACCAGTGGGGCCCACTTGTAAGTGACCCAGTGATTAACAGAGCTAGTTAGTGGTTAAACTAACTTAACTAAAAGTGTCAGCAGGCCTAGGCCCACATGTCATAGACTCAGGGGGTCAAACCCCGATCAAACGGGTCAACCCCACTTGAGTTGACCCACGGCTCGTCGCTGGCGAGGTCAGAGACGGCGAGGGCTTCGGAAATCGCCCACGGGCGATGGTTTTGGGCATGGGGAGGCTCTACGAAGATCTGCTACTCACGCGCAGCTGATGGAGCAGACGACGGAAGCTGGGGTGGCCGGGGACGACCGCGGCGAGCTCAAAGGCGGCGGCCGGAGCACGGAAGTAGGTGGTTTTGCTGCTTCGGTGCACGGCAGAAGCAACAGGTGACAATTTTGGGGGTCCTGGCATTGCACTGAGCACGGTGGTGCGCTCGGTCACGGCCCTAGGTGACAGTGGCCACGGCGGCGACATGAACGGCGGCGAAGAGCTCTCGGCTCCGACGGCATCATTGTTAGAGGAAGGAAACGAGCTAGGGGAGAGGGGGGATCGATGCAGTTTCTCATAGCGGATCCGAAGGAGTCACCAGAGAGCTCAGGGATGCGCTGAGGACGACGAATCGGCGACGACGATCTCCGGCGCCCGACAATGAACACGACGATGTTGGCGATGTTGCGGGGCTCCCTGGCTTGCGTGAGTAGGCGCGGAGCTTCAGGATGATGTGGCGGCGACGAGGGATACGTCGGGGAGGCAAGGCGGTGGCTCAGGGTGCGGCAACGGTGAGCGGCGGCGACGGGCACTCTCGGTGGTGGGAAGAGAGCAAGATAGGGGAGGGGAGAGAGAGCAGCGAGTGAGGGAGAGTAGAGAGGGGTCTCGGGGCGTCTCAGTGGCGTCGTCTAGGCGCGTCGAGGGGGAGCCAGGCAGGCAGGCTGCTGCCGGCGTGGCGCGCTCGTGCTGGGGCGTGCTCCGCTTCTCCTCTGCCTTCTGGCAAGAGGAGGGGGATGACTCGCAGCGGTGGTGGGCTGGGCCAGCTCCTGGGCTGCACAGTTGGTCCGCCAGGTGGGCTGCCGGTAAGTGCCAGGTAGGGTTTTCTCCTCTCTCTGATTTTCTCTATTTGTTTTCTTTTCTATTTCTGTTATTTTGTTTATGATTTAGTAAAAATACTAAATCACTTTATAAGATCCTGAAAACTTTTGTGGCCACTATCTGATTTAAACCAGAGGCCCTCACCAAGTTTCGGAATATTTGGAGCTACCAAATATTTTATAGAGATTTATAGCTCCACTTCAAATACAATATGATTTAATTCAAAGACCATAAATGCCTTGGAAAAATGTGCATGACCTGTGGTAAAGGTTTTAACCTCTTTCCATAAATAATGAACATTTTTGAAGGGCGTTTTGCATTCACTGAAAATATTTTTATTTTGATCGTAGTTGCATTTCATTTGGTGCTAGGGTTTGAACATCCCCATTTCAGGTTTAAGAAATTTTAAACATGATGCAACAACCAAGACTAGTCCACAACAAGGCTGAAGCTAGGTCTGTGACATGGGCGGGCTGGAGATGCGACTGCATGACATTCTTTAGGCCGTCCATGACGGAAAAAACCATGGTAGAAGCGAGGGCGGGGAAAATATCGAGGGAGTTCCCGGTTGCGGTGGGTGGTCGGGGGCCGAGCGATGCACATTTCTCTCGTACGTACGCACGTGTGTGCGAGGCGTTACGCTCTATCTGAACCCGAGCGAGCCGTTGGGCTCTAACTGAACCCGAGCGATCGCACTAGCTACGTTACTGAACCCGAGCGATCGATCCTTTGCTATTAACTGAACCCGAGTGATTCCTTCGCTACTGCTGCTAACTGAAGCCAATTGATGCTGCCTCTGGATGAATAGTGAGCATTGTTGGGGGGGGGGTTGGATGAACAGGACCACGTGGTAGTAGAGACCGTTGCCGCTGGATGAACAAGACCCCATCGATCGAGCCGGTGGATGAATAGGACCCCGTGGAGGGTTGGATTAACAGGACCCCATGCAGGGATGGATGAGCAGGACGACCCCGTGGAGGGCTGGTTGAACAGTAGCCGGTGGAGGGCTGGATGAACAGTAGCCCGTGGAGGGGTGGTTGAACAGGAGGCGGTGGAGGAGCGCGCGGTGGAGGCTGGATGAGCAGGAGCCCGTGGATGAATAGTCGCAGGTGGAGGCTGGAGGAGGTCGACGGTGGATGAACAGTAGCCCGTGGAGGCAGTCGACGGTAGATATGAACAGTATCGTGTGGAGTCCCGTTTTGCAGTATGCCACACCCCTCCCGATGAACAGGACCCCCGTTTCGACCATAGCGCTCCAACACAAGTATGTTTCCTCCGTTTTGTGGTACGCCGCACCCCTCCCCATCAACAGGAGACCGTTTCGACTGTAGGAGGTCCATTTCCTCCATTTTGCAGTATGCCAGACCCCTCCCGATGAACAGGATCCTGTTTTCACCGTGCCCGGTCGAACACAAGGCCGTTTCCTCCGTTCTGTGGTACGCCAGGCCTCGTTTCCATCGGCTATTCCGTCCAAGCCGGTTGGTCCCCGATGAACAACATGCGTTCTGTTCCCTCTCGTTGAACACAACGCATTTCGTTGCCTCCCCATGAATACGATGATGACGCAGCTTCTCCATTCCGACCTAGCCATGTACACGATCCCTGGCCATACATATGCACGAGTAGGTGTTCGAGACCCCGCCCGTATGTACGTATGTGGCTGTATTTACTTTCTTGCACACTGGCCGCTGTACGTACATCCACAGGTGGGTCCCTACTGTCAGGCACTTCCTTGCATGCGAAGATGTAGCTGGTGGGTCCCAGCAATCAGGGGGCGAATCCTTTTTTTGCCCATAATATGGACGCACTTCCTTCCGTGCGAAGATGTAGCTGGTGGGTCCCAGCAGTCAGGGGGAAACGGTTTTTTTTGCAAAATACGGTGGCCCGTCTAGTGTGTCCCTACTGTCAGGTGGAGGAATAATTATTTTGCGCGTCATAAGGAGGCACTTCCTTCCTGCTGCCGCGGACCCAGCTGTCAGCCTCTCCGCGTACAGTACTCTTCCCATGGAATGTAACAGCCCCAAAATTGGGTTATCAATTTTTGTGTTGTTATTCCTTCCTGGCACTCATCTTCAAAATCTTTCTCCTAAGTTTGTTGGATGACTCTGAGATTTCTTGTCATTTCAACCTTTCAAAACCTTGCTCATGTCTTTTTCAGTGGGCAAGACCTCATTTGCATCATCTCAAACCCTCTCAAACCGTAATTCCAAATTTCTGGAATCTGGATATGCCATTTGTGCTTACAAAGGATCCATCATTTTCCTTCATCTGTTGATTATTCCCATTGTGCCCAGAGACCATTCTACCTTTCTGAACCTTGGATATGCAAAAATATTGCTAGGTCCCATGCAATATTTTTGAATTGTGATTTATTCCTTTTCTTTCTTTTCCGAGGAATAATATCCAAAGGCATAGCTAGCCATCTCCTAAATTCACGAGAATTCGTGGAGTTGATACTTATGCCTAATCCAAGCTCTGGCAAATATATTGGCCATAATTAAATAAGGAAAATTGTCTTTTCCTATTTAATGCCAATATTGCATTTCTGCCATTTCCCAAAGGAACCACTATTTTTATAGCAGGGAAAATTCTCACATAAATTGTGGAGCTTGTCCTTGCTATATAATCACTAGTTCCATCCTCATCTCATGTTCCTCAGTTCAAAAATTTGGCACATGATCCAATGCAATTTTCCGCCTTCTCTAAAATTTTGCAAAGGAAGTGATTTATTCCTAATTACAATGGACCTGCAATTTGGCAGGGTGATTAACCTTGATAAATAACCCATGGATGCCAAATATGAGCGCAATCCATTCATCCTAGCTCCCTGTGCTATTTTTCAAAGTTTCCGACCAGAATGCAACTTTTTGAAGGAAGTACCTTCATAGAGTTTCCAAATAGGATGAAACTTTTCCATCCTCTCCAGTATCTCAAATCATCAGCATCCACCCAAATTCAGTTCATTTCATTGAACTATGTGATAACAGGAGCAATTCTTGATTTCTGTCCAATTTTTCAGTTTGTGAAGGAAGTGCATTTTATCTTGCTCCATTATGGCTGAAAATATTACCAGGGCTTCTCATATCCATATAACCTATCTCCACAATATTTTGGCTCATTTCATCTACCCAATTGTCCTGGGGATTTCTTTGAAGTTTTTGGACAGAAATGATAGCTGTGAAGGAAGTACCATTTTGGTAAGTCCATTTGGTATGAACTTTTTACAGCATCCTTGTATGTCCAAATAATCAAGCTTTGCCTAGTTTTAGCTCAATCCATCACTCCTAGTGAGTGCTCCTTCATGATGTAATTTCTGGGTCAGGTTTAGCAGTTGTACAGCAACTATGCTAAATACTTGACCAAATGACCTCAAAATTACCAGGACCATAGTCCTTGTTACCCTAAGCCTACCAGACATCCAATTTAGCTTTTACCCTCTCTGGTTTATTCTCTGGAGTGTGGCCAAGTTTGCAACAGCAAACTTGTGGAGCTCGGTTTACTCAGCTTAGTTTGTCGCTGCCCATTTCTCTACCGTAGTAACACACAAGTTAGAAAGGACTATGCGGTAGACATGAGCTGGCATCAGTAAAAACTCTAGAGTGCGCCTTGTCCGTGGTGACCACGGGCAATGCCAGCCAAAACGGAGCTCTAGCCACTGTTCGAGTCGGCATCACTGCTCCGACCGCCTCTGACCTCGCCATTAATGCCATAAGTTCCCCCTCACCGTCCTCTTCCCTCTGGACCTCTGGCCCCCTTCATTTTCTTCTCCGGCGAGCCGTGCCAACGACGGAAATAGTGCGCTCCTGTGCGTCGTCTCCTTCCTCCCGGATGTCCTCTTCCTTCGTTCGTCTCCGAGCGCTGCTCATCTCCGTGAGCCTCTGGGCCACGTCCACTTCCCTCCTTGTCGGCTTCCCGCGACTCCCCGTGACTGCTGCAGCCGGCAGAGCCTCGGCCGGATGCACTCGGCGATGCTCGGCTCGGGTGCCTCTGCCTCGGCTATTTATAGCCCGTCTGCGACCCTCCCCGAGTAAGCCAGCTCTCTCAAACCCCTCCCCCTCTCTCCAGAGCACTCCAGTGCCCTAGCCGGACCAAATCCCTCGCTGGAGCCCGGCAATTTAGCCGGAGTTCATCCAGGGCCTCCGCACAAAACCCCTCTCTCCAGCCGTTCCCTGCCCTGTCCGAGCCCATGGATGGACACGCCACTCTTCGGCGGTCCTCCCTGACTTGCCGCCTGTCCTTTTCCTCCACCGGAGCCACCCAACCACCGACCCCATCACCCTCTCTCTGGCCGCCGTGGACCTCCACGCTACAGGCTGCCCTGAGCCCCACCAAGGCTACCTACGGGCACGGCATGGAGTGGCGGAGCCGCCGCGCGCGTCACCTAGCCCTCCCGTGCCGCCAGCCGCCGGCTCCGAGGGGAGCTGCGGCGCTCCTCTGCCTCAGTGTCGCAATGGAGAAGAAGGACCAGGCGGGGGAGAAAGAAGATGTCATGGGCCCTCTTGTCATGGTCTCAGTGCTGACGAGGCGGGCTCCGCACCTTTGTCCCCGACCCCACCTGGCAGCGACCCAGTCGCCTGGCCCCGTCGCTGCTGTGTTGAACGGTCCTGCCAGCGTGGATAAGTGGCGGTGCCCCTGCCGTGAATCCGTTTCCCTGCATGGAAAGCGTATTCGAGGTTAGGACGTTTCCCATTTCAGAAAGCGCATTTTTCCTCTTCTTCATCCGGGAATACGTTTCCTTCTCTGGAAGACGCATTTTCAGAAAAGACACGTTCTGTTTAAGCTACCAAGGACCTGTTTGTAGAAGTATTTTTACAGACTAGTCCATGAGCTTTAAACGTTCGTATCTTTTTACCCGTAACTCCGAATGAGGTGATTCCAACGCTCACGTTCTCTGTTCGTCGAGCTCTTTCTGTTGGTGTCATTTTCATAATGTTTCCACATTCTTAAAATGACCATATTACCCTTGCCCATAAACAGCCCCCTCCGAGAGAGACCTGTTTCCGACAAATCTTTCTGCGATCGTTCCACACTTCTTCCCGGAGTATTTGTCGACCCCAGGCAAGCCAACCTCCTATCATGAGCCCCGAACTTGCATGTTGACTTTGCTTGCACCTTGTGTGTGTAGTTGAAATTGTTTCTTATCGTTTTCGTATGTAGTTATTCCGTTATGCTTTTCATGCACGCTTGTGTTTTCATGATATCTTTGTCATGCTAATTAGAATGTTGTTATTGCCATGTCACTACTCTACTTTATTTGCATGTCATCATTATAAAATGTTATGAGGATTGTAATGCACCGTCGATATGCTATTACTTGGTGTTGTCATGTTCTTTATGCTATAGTTGTGCACTTCAGAAGTTCAATATTTTGTTCATGCATTTGTATGCTTCATGCTCATTGTTGCATTCATGTTCATGATGGTGGAGAAGGAACTAAAATGACTTAATAATAACAAACCTCCTCCGTCATCGATGGGATCGAGTCATAGTGCCACCAAAATTGAACTTTCTCAGTGCAGCCACATTTGCCTTAAGGGAAGGCCTTAATGCGATCTATTGTCGTGCCTCTCGCCGGTGCCTCCAGCTAGGGAAGGTTATGAGCAAGCTTACCCTGATCAGCTAGGTGTACATAACCTTGTGTGCCTGTTGTTGAAATTTTTGGTATCGGTCCCCGTGAGGGACGTTTTGGCCACGACGGTGGTCGTTGTGTCTTTGGTAGACACGGGGCCACCCAGGACTAGCCCAGTTGGGAGTGGGTCGGAGTGGCCGGGAGAGTGTCATGGCAGTAGGTCCGTTTCGTCAGAATGCCGTTGGTCCACCCGAGTGGGAGTGCAAGGCCATGGTTCCCTGGTGTGGGTACAGTGTGCTACCTCTGCAGAGTGTATATAAAGTCTATCTATAGCAACACAGTTCATAGTAGGTCCCACTATCAGGTCTTGGTCGAAATGGAGGATAAACCTGAAATAATTAAGTTGGTATATAAATATGTGATAACAAGAATATGGTGACATGGACTATGAGATAGTCGTGAGAAGTCACAACGATGTTTTGGTAAGATCACGAGACGATGTCTCGGTGAGTGTTGGAGACCAAGTGTTGGTCGTGGTTGTGATCGCCGGAAAGATCATTGATGGACTGGTTGTGATTGCCGGAAAGATCATTGTTGGACTGGTTGTGATCGCCGGAAAGATCATTGTTCGACTGGTTGTGATCGCCGGAAAGATCATTGTTGGACTGGTTGTGATCACCGGAAAGAGCACGTTTGGTTGCGAGGCAGCCCGTTGGTAATAGAGTCCGAGGGACTCAGTGCACAAATTTAGTTGCATTGCATGAGTAATATGTTCCATTTAAAAACCAAGGCAGAACCAGAGATGGTTGCATAAAGTTAACATGCTATGTCTGCATGGGATATATATTCAATAGTTTATTTTCAGCATAGTTTCATGATACCATGCCATGCTTTGGTTGACATGTTAAATTATGCCAGGTTTATTACCATGTTAGTAGGTGCTATGATGTTGTTCATGCTTAGTTGATCTTTATCATGCCATCTTCAGTAATTGATATGAGATAAGTTGTTGCATGCACCTGGTTCTTGCCTTGTCTTCTGCTTGTTTGGATGCTATGTATTTGGTTGTCTTGCAAGTACATTCAATGTACTGACCTGGCGTGTCATACCAGTTTTGTAGGTCATACCCGAGTTGTTCGCTTGATCCGTCATGCTAGGCCGTAACCTTGCCGGTCCTATGAGTTGTGGAGGCCAGCCAGAGTTGTTATGCTGCCCAACCAAGACTTCCGCCACCATTTTAAATAAGCTTCCGCTGCAATTTAAATAGTCATAGGGCTATGCGAGATGATTGTATTCATCAATGATGTAAGCTTATGCACATGTATTTGATGAATATTATTGTACCTGGAATGCTGTATTATGGACCTGTCGTTCGTCAGGTGTTATCCTGGGTTGACGTGCGAAGGCCCCTGCTCCATGCGGATCGGGGTGCCACAGGACATGGTATCAGCGCAGCCAGGCTGGCATAGGTTATCCTAGTACTAGATCACCGCTCCTATTAAACCATAATTACCCTAAGGAATTTGACTCATCCCTGGCATCCGGCATGGCCACTGTTAATCCATAGGTGGCGCAGTCGGGACCGACATGTCGTCACCCCACTGTCCCCTCCTAGTTATCTGTGGAGCAACTAGCAACCACATCCTTTCTGGTCGGCCGCACCGCTTGCCCTTCGCCATTAAGGGAAAGGGGCCACACCATCCGGGCATGTCCCGCATAGCTGCCTATAAAAGCCCCCTTTCCGCTAGCTGTATCGCTCACTCCTCATTCAGCCATGTCCCTGCAGAGAAGCCTAGCTAGTAACACTCCAGTCATGGCTAGCACCCTCAAAACTACCAGGTTCCACAGCCGCACAAGCGCCATCAACCATGCTGGATTTCCACCGCTTCTTGCTGAGATGCTCACCCAAGCCTTTGGCTATGATGCTAGCCCCCACTACTAGGGAAAAGCCTATACACAGAATCTTACCAGCAGCGCGCTTTAAAATCAGGCGCTGCTGCTAAGTAGCAGTAGTGCGGGTTTTTAACCCTCGCTACTACTAAGTTGATAGCAGCAGCGCTGGTTTTTAACCCTCGCTACTACTAAGCGGTCTCTACCGTGCCCCCCGGGGCATGCCATAGTAGTAGCGCGGGTTTTTAACCCTCGCTACTACTAAGTTGATAGCAGTAGCGCTGGTTTTTACCCCTCGCTACTAATAAGCGGTCTCTACCGTGCCCCTGGGCCATGCCATAGTAGTAGCAAGGGTTATAAACCCGCGCTACTACTAAGTTTTTACCCCTCGCTACTACTAAGAGGTCTCAACCGTGCCCCTCATGGACATGCCATAGTAGTAGCGAGGGGTAAAATCCCTCGCTACTACTAAAGGTCCCATTTTGAAACTGTACCCCCTCCCCCCGTGGATCGCCTTTTCGGTTTTGTAAAAAGCAAAAGAAAATGATAAAAACTTCAAAAATTAAAATCCTTCGAGATGTAGTTATGTTACTACATCTACTAGTTAGGAAAATTTAAAAACTTAAATTTGGACATGTTTTGCAAAAAGTGTTGGGAAAATGTAAAACAGCTATAACTTTTGTATACAATGTCAGAAAAAAAACGTATAATATATCAAAATGTTCAGCACAAAAATCCGCATATGATGGAGACTGCCTACAGCCTGTTTGCAAATTTTTTGAATCCTCAAATTCTAAAAGGAAAAAAAGTTATGCTCAAATTTCAGTTTTTTTTTAATTTTGGTCAAATCTGGTCAAACTATGGTCAAACTACTTATTCTAGATGTATTAGTGTTACTAAATAATTATTCAAGAATATTAGTGTTACTAAATAATTATTTCAGTTTTTTGGAATTTTGGTCAAATCTGGTCAAACTGTGGTCAAAATGTGGTCAAACTCCTTATTCAAGAAATATTAGTGTTACTAAATAATTATTGTTTTTTAGAACAATAGTTTTAAACTCAAACAGGGAAATGTGTGACTTCATGCTCAAGCTAAACTCCTGAGGGTTAATAGGATTGACATCTTACTATTGTCAGAAAAACAACAAGTGCAGACTTGGAATCGAGGGAGAATAGAACCCGGAAGTTAAGCGTGCTTAGGCTGGAGTAGTGAGAGGATGGGTGACCGTCCGAGAAGTTAGATGATTTGGAATGATGAGGGGTGATTAGAGATTAAATTGAGCAGCAATGAGGGTGATTAGAGATTAGTGGTAAAAATAATTCAGAAATTTGAAAATTCGGGCAAAAAATTTGAAAAAAAATTCCGCGGGTTAGTAGTAGCGCGGGTGGCACCCGCGCTGCTGCTATACGTTAGCTGTAGCGCCTTATTAGTAGCGCCGCCCCCCACGCTGCTAATAGGCCCAAAACCCGCGCTTCTGCTAGGCTTTTGCCTAGTAGTGCCCGACTACCTGGTGTTCCAGTCAACACCCGTTCCTCACCTTCATCGCTATGATGCAAGGGTGCACATCAGCCCCGGTCCCGTAGCAGATGGCCAGCCGTTGGTTTTTCAGGGTAGAGCCATGCCTACCACTGATTTGGCCATTCAGGCCGCTACTGTGGAGGCGATCCTATACCTCCGAACCATGTTCCCGCAAGTGGCAGATCGAAGGGAATTATGTTTCTTCCCCATTGCTACAGCGTCAGGAATTCAACCATCCCCCTCTATCCAAGTGAATGACCCCGCAGTCGCTCGCTTGGTGCAGTATATCACTGCCCAGGGAATGATGATTTCAAAGATGATTGCCGAATTCAGAACCTTGTACAACGATGCGGTGCGAGTTGTCAAGGAAGCTTACCGTGAGGCTCGTAAGTTCGCATCTCAAGTGGTTCAACCAATGCTATCCGAGCCAGTGCTACCCTCTCAGCCAGTGTTGTGGCCTCGGCCAAACATCATCACCCTCGACAAGACTCTTTTCCGGATCCACCAGCAACATATGCTTGGATCAATTTCAGCCACACCCGCAGTAGCCGAACCCCAACCCATAGTGATCTTGGATGATGAAGATGGACATTGGCTCAATCTTCGTCCTCCCGGGGAGCCCTAGGAAGGCAAGTCCTCTGCATGACCTCAGTCTGGTAGTGAGATGAGCAGTCTGTCGATTCATACCCACTATGCGGATAGAACAATGTACCCCGGTATGAGTTGTTTCGTTTAGCGCGCACAGCGTTCATGTTTTGTTGTATGCTGGTACTGTTGTAATCCGTATGCTGTGTTCTATATGTATGTTTTTGTGCGTTTGTTTTTGTGTTTGCTTGTCTCGCTGTCAAGCAGAAATGTTTGACAGGGTTGACACTGTGTTGCTAACAAGATTTTAATCAGTAGGGCACATACACTAAAAACAACATTGACTCATCTCGAGTCTTTAAGAAAATGCGCGCTGGTTTAGGTATATATATACCAGGATTATATATATACCCACTAGCATTAAAACACCTTAGAACGATTTGTCTGCTGTGTTTTTCATTGCATGATTATTGTCTCTGTCTTTATGTTAGATTACTACATAATACACGCATACCCGGTTTACCCACGAGTACCTTCGGGCAGTACTCGGGGGAATGCAAAGTCACCTGACCCTATCTATCCTTGCATACTCCGTGTGCCGGATTTTCAAATCCAATACCTCGCAGAGGCATTTCCGCCTGGAAATTCCTCGTCTCTAATTCTTTCTCCCAATTCCATTTCTGGGGGAAAAACTACCCAGTTTATTTCATTCGAACCAGTACAACTACCCCGATACAGATTTCAACTCCGATCCCACCTTGACACCTACTTTTCATGGAGCAATCCGTGAAATTTTTCCTGTACCCCAGTGTGTTTCCGGAGCTGGTGCAGCCACCTCTCCTGCACCTGGACCCCACCCCCACCATCTTATGTGCCTTGCGTGGTGCAAACAAGTCGCCACCCTGCTCCACCGCCACATGCCATTACTCCGCCGGCGCAAAGCGGCGGAGGATCAAGTGTGGTGGAGGACCACGCGGAGCACCGTCTTCTCCCGCGTCTCGAGCACCCGCACCTAGCCGCGCGTTCTCCCAAGCCCGATCATTCCTGATGAATATCAGCAGGAGGATCGACGAGCCGATGAGCGTTCCTAGCAGCGCCATGAGGAACTACCGCAGCGCCGCCAAGAACATTTCTTCGCGGAAGGAGCTCGGCTCAATCTCGTACAAACCAAAGAGGTAGTAGAGCGGCATTGCGTTTGTGCATTGGAGGAGAGCCGCACTGCCGTTTTTATAGCTCAACCCCGCTATACGGTGAGCGAGGTCCAGGAGAACCGTTCGTCGCTCGATCACCGGCGTCCAGGAGGTGAATCTGCGAGCAGTGCCGACAAGGTGCTAGCCCGTGACGTGAGTGCTCACTGCACCGGCGCCGTGCACGCCGCACACTACGGCACTAGGGTCCTCATCGCCCTAGAAGCTAGATGCGCGCTGCGCTACGCCGCACGCGGAGCAACGACGAAGAAGAAGCAGCAAGCTGGAGGTAGAAGAAGGAGGCTGCCAGTTGGCCCAGGACCCACGTGTCAGCAGGTGAAACCACTGTTCGTTGAGGTGCATCCAGTATTTTTCGGGAGTCTGATCTTGAGTGCCCCTAGCCGTGGAGGTAACCCTGATTTGCCCATATATCCCTTCCCGGGTGTACCAATTATCGGTGCCTCCATCCCGTTTGAATTTGACCAATGGGGTTAAAATTAACCCCAGGTTTTCTCCCGTAATGGTTGTTCTTCCATTTGTGCTGTAACCCTAGGAATCTCGAGGACGAGATTCTTTTTAAGGGGGGAAGAGTTGTAACAGCCCCAAAATTGGGTTATCAATTTTTGTGCTGTTATTCCTTCCTGGCACTCATCTTCAAAATCTTTCTCCTAAGTTTGTTGGATGACTCTGAGATTTCTTGTCATTTCAACCTTTCAAAACCTTGCTCATGTCTTTTTCAGTAGGCAAGACCTCATTTGCATCATCTCAAACCCTCTCAAACCCTAATTCCAAATTTCTGGAATTTGGATATGCCATTTGTGCTTAGAAAGGATCCATCATTTTCCTTCATCTGTTGATCATTCCAATTGTGCCTAGAGACCATTCTACCTTTCTGATCCTTGGATATGCAAAAATATTGCTAGGTCCCATGCAATATTTTTGAATTGTGATTTATTCCTTTTCTTGCTTTTTTGAGGAATAAAATCCAAAGGCATAGCTAGCCATCTCCTAAATTCACGAGAATTGGTGGAGTTGATACTTATGCCTAATCCAAGCTCTGGCAAATATATTGGCCATAATTAAATAAGGAAAACTGTCTTTTCCTATTTAATGCCAATATTGCATTTCTGCCATTTCCCAAAGGAACCACTATTTTTATAGCAGGGAAAATTCTCACATAAACTATGGAGCTTGTCCTTGCTATATAATCACTAGTTCCATCCTCATCTCATGTCCCGGACTCGCCGACTGTCCTTTTCCTCCACCGGAGCCACCCAACCACCGACCCCGTCGCCCTCTGTCTCTGGCCGCCGCAGACCTCCACGCTACAGGCTGCCCCGAGCCCCACCAAGGCTACCTACGGGCACGACATGGAGTGGTGGAGCCGCCGCGCGCGTCACCTAGCCCTCCCGTGACGCCAGCCGGCGGCTCCGAGGGGAGCTGCGGCGCTCCTCTACCTCGGTGCCGCGATGGAGAAGAAGGACCAGGCGGGGGAGAAAGAAGACGTCATGGGCCCTCCTGTCATTGTCTCAGTGCTGACGAGGCAGGCTCCGCGCCATTTTCCCCGACCCCACCTGGCAGCGACCCAGTCGCCTGGCCCCGCCGCTGCTGTGTTGAACGGTCCTGCCAGCATGGATAAGTGGTGGTGCCCCTGCCGCGAATCCGTTTCCCTGCATGGAAAGCGTATTCGAGGTTAGAACTTTTCCCATTTCAGAAAGCGTATTTTTTCTCTTCGTCGTCCGGGAATACGTTTCCTTCTCTGGAAGACGCATTTTCAGAAAAGACACGTTCTGTTTAAGCTGCGAGGGACTTGTTGGTAGAAGTATTTTTACAGACTAGTCCATGAGCTTTAAACGTTCGCATCTTTTTACCCGTCACTCCGAATGAGGTGATTCCAATGCTCACGTTCTCTGTTCGTCGAGCTCTTTTTGCTGATGTCATTTTCATAATGTTTGCACATTATGAAAATGACCATATTACCCTTGCCTGTAAACAGCCCCCTCCGAGAGAGAACTGTTTCCGACAAATCTTTCCGCGGTCGTTCCACACTTCTTCTCAGAGTATTTGTCGACCCCAGGCAAGCCAACCTCTTATAATGAGCCCCGAACTTGCATGCTGACTTTGCTTGCGCCTTGTGTGTGTGTAGTTGCAATTGTTTCTTATCTTTGTTGTCTGTAGTTATTCTGTTATGCTTTTCATGCACGCTTGTGTTTTCATGATATCTTTGCCATGCTAATTAGAATGTTCTTATTGCCATGTCACTACTCTCCTTTATTTGCATGTCATCGTTATAAAATGTTATAAGGATTGTAATGCACCGTCGATTTTCTATTACTTGGTATTGTCATGTTCTTTATGCTATAGTTGTGTACTTGAGAAGTTCAATATTTTGTTCGTGCATTTGTATGCTTCATGCTCATTGTTGCATTCATGTTCATGATGGTGGAGAAGGAATTAAAATGACTTAATAATAACAAACCTCCTCCGTCATCGATGGGATCGAGTCATAGTGCCACCAAATCGAACTTTCTCAGTGCAGCCACATTTGCCTTATGGGATGGCCTTAATGCGATCTATTGTCGTGCCTCTCGCCGGTGCCTCCATCTAGGGAAGGTTATGGGCATGCTTACCCTGATCAGGTAGGCGGACATAACCTTGTGTGCCCATTGTTGAGATTTTTGGTACCGGTCCCTGTGAGGGACGTTTTGGCCACGACGGTGGTCATTGTGTCTTTGGTAGACACGGGGCCACCCAGGACTAGCCAAGTTGGGAGTGGGTCGGAGTGGTCAGGAGAGTGTCATGGCAGTAGGTCGGTTTCGTCGGAATGCCATTGGTCCACCCGAATGGGAGTACGAGGCCATGGGTTCCGTGGTGTGGGTACAGTGTGCTACCTCTGCAGAGTGTATATAAAGTCTATCGATAGCAACACAGTTCGTACTAGGTCCCACTATCAGGTCTTGGTCGAAATGGAGGATAAACCTAAAATAATTAAGTTGGTATATAAATATGTGATAACAAGAATATGGTGACTTGGGCTATGAGATAGTCATGAGAAGTCACGACGATGTTTTGGTATGATCACGAGACGAGGTCTCGGTGAGTGTTGGAGACCAAGTGTTGGTCGTGGTTGTGATCGCCGGAAAGATCATTGTTGGAATGGTTGTGATCGCCGGAAAGATCATTGTTGGACTGGTTGTGATCGCCGGAAATATCACGTTTGGTTGTGAGGCAACCCGTTGGTAATAGAGTGCGGGGGACTCAGTGCACAAATTGAGTTGCATTGCATGAGCAATATGTTGCGTTTAAAAACGAATGCAGAACCAGAGATGGTTGCATAAAGTTAACATGCTATGTCTGCATGGGATATATATTCGGTAGTTTATTTTTAGCATAGTTTCATGATGCCATGCCAAGCTTTGATTGACATGTTAAATTATGCCAGGTTTATTACCATGTTAGTAGGTGCTATGATGTTGTTCATGCTTAGTTGATCTTTATCATGCCATCTTCAATAATTGATATGAGATAAGTTGTTGCATACGCCTGGTTCTTGCCTTGTCTTCTCATTGTTTGGATGTTATGTATTTGGTTGTCTTGCAAGTACATTCAATGTACTGACCTGGCATGTCATGCCAGTTTTGTAGGTCATACCCGAGTTGTTCGCTTGATCCGTCGTGCTAGGTCGTAACCTTGCCAGTCCTGTGAGTTGTGGAGCCCAGCCAGAGTTGTTATGATGCCCAACCAAGACTTCCGCCGCCATTTTAAATAAGCTTCCGCTGCCATTTAAATAGCCGTAGCGCTGTGCCAGATGATTGTATTAATCAATGATGTAAGCTTATGCACATGGATTTGTTCAATATTATTGTACCTGGAATATTGTATTATGGACTTGTCATGCGTCAGGTGTTATCCTGGGCTGACGTGCGAAGGCCCCTGCTCCATGCGAATCAGGGTGCCACATGGAAGTCGTTCATTGACCATGTTGACCACGCCGCGCCGAGAGCACCAGGGCGGTGGACGATGGCGAGGCCTAGGAAGGGAACGACGCAGAGCCGGGGAAGACGCGACAGTTGTTTCCCCCGCGGAGAGGAGTACGAGGGTCCACTGGTTCGGCTTTTTTGTAAGGCTGTCGTCGCCGCAGGGCCTGGCCAGCGGTGGGAGTAGTAGGGGGCGGTGAGGCCTCCGTGGCATCACAGCCGGCCACGGGAGGCAGGAGCAGTCGACATGATCGGTGCTTCTTTGGGCGGCTTGAGCAAGAAGACCAGAGGTTGAAGAAGCACTACGGCCGTTTGATGGACATCATACGGTCACTGTAGCTAGAATCGTTCATATTGACTAAGTTGACAAAGCCCTCCGTCCCCGTCAACTTAGTAGGCCCACAAGTCAGCCTCCCATTATGTTCAGTCCTAGCTAGCAGGGGGGTATTAATTTTTTTGTGCGTAATAAGGAGGCACTTCCTTGCGTGCAAAGATATAGCTGGTGGGTCTGACCTGTCAACGGGGGAACGTTTTTTCATGAAATACAGAGGCCCTTATGGTGGGTCCCGGCTGTTAGGTGGAGGAATCATTATTTTGTGCGTAATAAGGAGGCATTTCCTGGTGTGCGGTCGTGGACCCAGCTGTCAGCCTCTCCACGTATAGTCCACTTCCGATGGTGTCGTTCGTTGACCGTGTTGACCTCGCCACGCCGAGAGCACCAGGGCGGTGCACGATGGCGAGGCCTAGGAAGGGAATGACACAGAGCCAGGGAAGACTCGGCAGTTGTTTCCCATGCGGAGGGGAGTATGAGGGTTACTGGTTCGTCTGCCGTCGCCGGAGAATAATAGCAGGTGTGGGTGAGAAGAGGGATGGCTAGGCCAGCGATGGGAGTACGATGGGGCGGTGAGGCCTGCGCGGCAACATAGCCGGCCGTGGGAGGAGGGAGCAGGCAGTCCCGCCGGCACTTGTTTGAGCGGCTGGAGCAGGAAGAGCAGAGATTGAAGAAGCACGACAGCCGTTGGATGGACATCCAACAGTCACTACTTTCGTGTGTTCACTAAGTTCACACGGCGTTGCGTGTGCGTCAACCTTATTTTAGGAAAGCATAGCGTCAACCTGTAGTAGGCGCACAAGTCAGCCTCAAATCCGTGGAAAACAACATATAGCCCATCTGCCATTATTTATAATAATTTACAGCCAATTTGATAATTCTTAAGATTTTTTTGGATCCCATCTTCTTTTTGTTAGTATTACACCCCATATTGTGGCCACGGTTAAAAATTATACGAAATTTTGCATATTTCGGTGCGGTCAACTATTTTTAATCCTGAAATATCGAGTCACATTCAAACTATTTTGAAAAATAATTTATATAAATAGAAAATCCAAATAATTGTACATGCATAAAAATCAATGGAATTTCAAATCTTGTAATAAAAAAATTTGAAACTAATTCCCGGTTTGATGTGTTTTAAAAATGTACAGCCCATTTCTGTGCAAACCAAATGAAACTCTCCTTGTCTTGAAGGATTTGCAGCCTAGCAGGGCTGATAAAGCTAGTAGGCCTCGTTTGGGTATTTCTTTTAAAAAAATAGAGCTGGGCTAGCCATTCTCAGCAAGAAAAAAACACAATTGGGCTCATGATGTGGTAAACATAAATGAAACCCTGGCTAGACGGGCCACAGCCCCCACACAGCCTTGTTGTTACCCTAATCCGTCGCTAAAACTAGTATAAATAATAACTGCTTATTCATAAAAAAAGTAAATAACAACTGCGCGACCTGCTGGGTCCCTGGTGTCAGCCGCTCGTTGTATAATTCTCTCATTTATTGACTAAGTTGACAACGGTGTGAGCCCTAGATGTCCAACCATCAGGAGAACCATTTTTTGGGGTTGTAATAACGACGCACTTGCTTGCGTACTGCCATGACACTGGTGGGTCCCTACTATCATCCTCTCCACGTACAGTCATCTCCTTGTTCCTCTCGATTGTTGACGACGTTGACAACGCAAGAGGACAGCGCACTGCGCACGGCAAGTGAACGAAGGCCGAGGACGACGGCGAGGCCTTGGACGGAATGAACAGGAGCCGTGGAAGATGCGCTGGTCCAGTCATAGGCGGAGGGGAGTACGAGGGTTCACTAGTTCGGGTGCGGGTGTGTGTTGGGGCTCACGTCGCCGAAGAATAACAGGACGTGTGGGGGAATAGAGGGAGGGACTGGCCAACGTTGGTGGGTACGGTATGGTGGCGGAGGCGCAGCCAACCATGGGAGGCAGGAGCAGGCGGAGCCGATGGGGTGGTTTGGTTTGAGCGGCTGGAGGAAGAAGACAAGAGATAGAAGATACACGACAGATGTTGGATGTCAATCCAATGACTGGTAGGCAGAATCATTTATTGACTAGCTAGTAAGTCGGCACCACCTTGGATAGGCTATTATGGGGACATCAATACCATTGTTACACCCATAGCCCCTGCTGCTATACATACATGACCAATTACTAGAGCTCGCGCATGCCAATTGAATTATCAGGTACTTTCGTTTCTTGGTAACGATTCTAATGTTCATGAGAATATGATGCTGCCTAAATTGGATACATTTGTTTTGCTTACAAATGAAGGGCCTAGCTTGGACAAGAAAGATAAACCTTCACTACTAGGAAAAGGCCTACTAGTGGCGCACCTGTTTTGCCTACTAATGGCGCACTACAGGTGCGCCACTAGCATCACTCCATTAGTATTTTTTACTAATGGCGCCATATCAATCATATTAAACCTTGTTGATGTCTAGGACTTTGTTCATGTTCATGAGTATGATGAAATTTTGAAAAAATATTTCAAACTTCCCGGACATATTACGTATCATATTTTGAAAAAAAAATTCCAAATTTTTTTTGAAACCAATTTTTTTTCTGTTACTAGTGGCGCACCTAGCAAATGGTGCGCCGCTAGTAAATTTGAATTTTTTTTCATTTCCTCCCTCTAGATCTTAAAAGACCCGTATCTTTTGTTCTGTTGGGTTTTTCAGGATTTTGAAGGTGTTGAACGGGGTTCCCCCATGTTCAATTCGGATGTCACTTTTTAATCCGAGAACGGGGTCATATAAAAACTTTTTAATCCGAGTTCGTATGCAAAAGTTATGCCCATTTTACTAAATTCCAGAGAAATTTTGCAAATAAAGTCGAAATTCATATTTGTAAATTTTCCCAACAACTAGACCACATTCATGGGAAACTTATTTTTATTTTATTTTTTTGAAATTTCCATCATTTTCTTTTATTTTTTAAAAAACTGAAAAGGCGGTCCACGGGGGTGGGGGGTGCATTTAGCACCAAGGTTACTAATGGCGCACCACGCATCAGGTGCGCCATTAGTAACCCTGGTGCTAAATATATTACTGATGGCGCACCTAGTGTGTGGTGCGCCATTAGTAGTTTTTAACTAGTAATGGCGCACCGTCCACTGGTGCACCATTACTAACATTTTTTTAATTTTTTTTTCAAAACTACTAATGGCGCACGATGGGTGTGGTGCGCCATTACTATGTCAACTAGTAATGGCGCACTATCCCATGGTGCGCCATTACTAATATTTTTTTAAACTACAAATGGCACACCACACACCAGGTGAGCCATTAGTTACTAATGGCGCACCTGTATCTGGTGCGCCACTGCTATATAACAGTGGCGCACCACATACACGGTGCGCCATTAATGTCCATATCATCTATAGCCCTTTTCCTAATAGTTCTTGGAGCAAGTTCAAGCATGGTGATGATGTCATGCGCAAGGGGATCAAGAACGAAGTTACAAGCGATGATTTCAGGACTTTGAAGCCACCATAAGGAGTGCATGAAGTCTTGGACGAAATATACAAGATGCCACTTCATAAATTTCGTCTAGGGGCTATTCTAGGTGATGTGTCACCTTATTATTGGGCCAGGCCCATGTATTTTCGAAATACTTAAGTATAGGTTGTTTTTAGACTCCGTATGTGTGGGGAAACAAGAGTTAGGGTTGGTTTTGGACCCCTCCTCCAAGAGCCACGAAATCCCCCCTCTTCCTCCATATATACAGCCCTTAGGGCGTCGTTTAGACTTTGGGTTTTGTTTAGATCAAAAGTTTGCCATAGCTGCAACTTCGCGTACTTCGTTTGTGTCCAACGACCAGACCAAGACGTCACAGAACCCCACCTTCATTAATAAAGCTTTCCTATTTTATTCGCAATATCCAGATTGCAATCTCAGTTTCTTGCTTGTTCTTCGTTTGCTCGTAGGAAATAGACCCTCGTGGTCAGGTTGATTGTGCTCCGGCGTGGTCAATAACCCTCGAAAGTTGGTTTAGCGATTGCTAGGGCACGACGTCTTCGCACGTTCGTAGTCGGATCGTCAAAGTCGACTCGCACAGAAAACGATATCTATCTCATCGAAACATCAGGACACCTTCACCTCAGGACACTTTACAGTTTTTCGTAGTTTAGATCGAGTTTGTTCTTCAAGCTACAATCCACGAAAAAGCCAAAAAATTAGGGTTAGTTCATCATATCCGAACCAATCTGAGTCTTTGCATAGTCTTTTCAGTATTTTGCTTTGTTGAATTTGCGGTTGCATCGTCGTGTCTAGTTGATGGTCTTAGAGTCTAGTCTTTTAGAGTTTCGAGTTCTGGTCATAAGTTGTCACTTCGTCGCCGCACCATCATCATCGCCCCTGCCATCTACCACCACCGCTTATCCGCCATCAATCCGTATCCAAATACCACCACCAATCCGTATCCATATACCACCACCACTGCCATATCCTACCACCATATATCCACCACCAATCCGAGTTCCTTTCATGTTAGGTTTGTTTTCAAGGTCCGTCTAATTTCTGATTCGTGTTTCCTTGCCTGAGTAGGTTTTGAAAAAAAAGAGTCTGGAGACCCCCGGGCAGTTTTTAGGCCAAATTTTTCACAGGCAAAAATATTTTTTCCCTATCCTATTTTTAGGCTTTTTTGAGTCTTTTGAGCCATGTGCCATCATAGTGATTTTTTGTCGCACTTCTTCATCGTCGCTGCCCTGATTTCCGAAAAAAAGTAAAAAAAAATTCCGTGCCCATCCTGTCAGTTTGACGAGGGAAGAGTTTTGAGACACTCGCCATTATAGTGATTTTTCACAAAAAAAAGAGGAGCGCCAAAAAAAGAGGAGCGCCACAAAAAAAACAGAGCGAAGAAAAAAGTCCCAGAGTGTGCTTTTCCCTTGTTTCCGTGCAGTGCCGTGATTTTGTTAGTGTTCTAGGCTCGCGTCTCTAGCACGGTGTAGCCTAGGACCAGCACAGTACTGTCGTTGAGCGTTTATTCAACTTTGCATCTCTGAATTGATTACTGCTGACCCTTTTTGCTACCATATTATAAGCCTTCCTAGCTCCACATACATCTACGTCGTGCGTTTGACTCTCCCTGGTAATCGCTCTATCCAAGCTTTGAGAGTTTTGACTACGACGGTTGCCAATCACCGCCTGCTGCTGGGTAAGAACTGGTAAGAATTTGAGATTTGCTTGACGGATTTGTGACACCCACCATCACCTCTTGTTATTAGTCTGTAGGATCATATTCTTGTGTGTTTCTATTGCTGCTAACCATGGCAGGATCACAAGCCGACGAGACTGACTGGGAGAACATGACGAATAAGGAGTTGCATGATAAATTTCAGCAAATGATGAGTGGACAGGTGCAAGATGTGCTAAACAGATTTGAAGAGGGCATGGAGAAGATAGATGGCATGTACAAGACGTTCGAAACAAAGCTCGATAACAAGTTTAATGAATTGCTCGTGCGTCTTCCAGCACCACCACCGGCTGCCCCTAACGCACCTCTACAACAACAACAACAACAACAACAACGTCGCTTTCCAAATCAAGTGGGACGAGCACAGCGTGTTCCGATCGACCCTGGGCAAACTTCTGGTGCCGCTGTTGATGCTTCTGTCGCTCCTGCTGCTACTGAAGTGGTGGAGGACCATTACGAGGATGAGGTTGATCAAAATCAGAACTACGTGCAACCACCAGCACCACCACCACCAGGTCGTCCTCAGGTATATCATCGCAACGGTAGGGCTGCACCACCATATGAGGTACGAGATCATGACCATCTTCCTAAACTGAAATTGAATATTCCACCATTTGAGGGTAGATATGTTCCTGATATATATCTTACTTGGGAGTTAGAAACTGAACAACGTTTTACATGTTTACAATATTGTGAGGACAGACGTGTTCCTGCTGCTGTTTGTGCTTTCACTAGCTTCAATGTGTTTGGTGGTCTGAACATTGTAGATTATATCCTATTCCAACTACTTGGGCTGCTTTGAAAACTGCTATGCATACTCGTTGGGTTCCACCATATTATCAACGTGAATTACTTCAAAAAATTGCAGCCTTTAAGACAAGGAAAAAATTCTGTAGAAGAATATTATCAGGAATTACAAACTGGCATGATTAGATGTGGTATTGTTGAGGAGAATGAAGCTATGCTTGTACGTTTTATGGGTGGATTAAATAGAGAGATTTAGACCATTATAGAGTATAAGGAGTATACTAATATCACCCATTTATTCCATCTTGCTTGTAAAGCTGAACGTGAAGTGCAGGATCGACAGGCACTGGCGTGAACTAACTTTTCTCCAAGTCGATCTTCATCATGGACACCACGTGCATCCTCTACTTCCACTACACCAGCACCTCCATCAGGTGCCACCTCCAGCCGTGATACAAGAAAGCGGGCACAACCACCACTATCTGCCAAGAGCACACCTGCCGGGCCCGCGCAAAGCTCTTCTTCTTCCATGGCATCAACAGGGCACACCAGTGATATTATTTGTCGTCGTTTTAAGGGAAGAGCACATTTTGCGAGAGAATGCAAATCTCAGCATGTGATGATTGCTACTGAGGATGGTGGGTATGAGTCCGCTAGTGACTATGATAAGGAGACTTTGGCTCTTATTACACATGAAGAACACTGTGGAGATGATTCTGATCATGAGACGCAGCACATGGCTGCTGAAGATGCTGACAGGTATGAATGTTTAGTTGCTCAACGTGTTTTGAGTGTGCAGGTTACACAAGCTGAGCAAAATCAGAGGCATAATTTGTTCCATACAAAGAGAGTTGTGAAGGAACGTTCTATTCGCGTCATCATAGATGGAGTGATGCGGAGCATCCTACGGGCATCACCATGTCAAAAGTCCATTTGGCAAGTGACACGTGCGACATCTACTTCACACACACAAAGGTGAATCATCTCCTTTACACGTGCTCACTTGACCCTCTCAAGGATGGTATACTACTTGACACTCCTTCCGTGTGCATGCATAGGTATTGTCGAAACGTCACAGATGTCGAGGAGGAGTGCGAGCGCAAGTGTACTTCTACACCAACTGCGAGGGAAGCGTGGAACAGAAGACGGAAGAAAGGAGAAAAGAAGACGGAGCGGTTGCTGGAGTCAGGCCGGATGTCCGGACCTTCGTTCGGATCATCCTGGCTCAGCCGGATCTTCCGGGTCCGACTCCGGATCATCCGGATAACTCGCAACAGAAGACACCCGAAGGCCTCATGTGAAGCCGGATCATCCAGACGATGGTCGGATCATCCTGACCCCCATCCGGATCATCCAGGCCTTGCGTGCGTGCAACATTTCGGGCCGAGGCCCATGTACCCTTTCCGCCCCCTCACTTACCCCTTCGTGGCTTAGACTATAAATAGACCTCCTCCACCTCCTTTCTAGGGTTAGCGTTGTGATAGCTCATTTGAGAGATAGAGCTACGCTCATCCATATCGGATCTACTCCACGAGAGAGACTGCGGCCTCTACGGAGAAGATCCCTTTGGATTTGGGCCCCCTTTCCAAGGAAAGATCCCCCCGTGGATTCAAGACCTCCTCATGGAGAAGATCGGCTACCTTTGTATCATCCTTTGTTGACTTTGGATCTTGTATATCACCTTTGTGTTCATGGATCTAGTGCATCTGTGATCTATTCTTGTTGGTTGAGTGATTCTCTCGTGTTTCCTCTTGTGTTTTCCCTCGTTTTCCCCTCGTATTCTTCGTGTTCTTGGACGGGATCCACTCCTTTCGTGAAAGATCGGCCCCTAGGGTTCCTACCCTACATCATCTTGGTATCATGAGCCACTTTGATCATGATTTCGGAGCCCCCCCACCGTTTTCTAGCCTTCTTTTGCTTGATTTCGTCCTAAATCTGAAAATCCCCACCAAAAATAGCCCCAATTTTTTTTTGTGATTTGTTGGTTTTGATGATGTTTTGTTGATTTTGATCCATGGATTTGCTTGGTTTCTAGTGGATCTAGCATCTCCCCAAGTTTCCCCACCTTCCATCCACGAAATCTCATCAATTTTGACCCCAAAATCATCCAATTTCCGCCCAAAAATTCATCCCTGAGAGAAAATCCCGAGCAGTTTGACCTGCCCGGATCATCCGGAAGTGCTCCCGGATCAGCTGGACCATCTCCCAGATGTCCGGACGCCCCACACGACAGAAATCCGGTTGACGAACCCGGATCATCCGGACCTACTCCCGGATGTCCGGGTAACCCTGACACTGACTCGGCTGAATTTTTGTTTTGGCCATAAGTAATTCATCTGAACTCCGTTTTTGACGTTCTTTAGCTCGTTTTAAGCTCCTGACATCCCCCTTCCCACAAAAATACCACCAGCATCATTTGGCTCCATAAAATTTTCTGAAATTTGGCAAGTTTTCCTAGGCCCTCCACCATATCATCCGCATTACCACCACCAACTTCCGCAACCTAACACATTTTGATCCCCATTGTATATGTGGTTGTTTGAGTTGTGACTTGAGTCTCCTAAGGTGTTTCGGCTACTTAGGGACGGTTGCTTCTTCATCGACCACCACCACCACTTCCGCATAACCTTGCCCACCATACACTTCCGCCACCTCAATTTAACCCAATTTTGTTTGTGTTGTGAGTTGTGTCTCCTAAGGTGTTTCGGCTACATAGGGTACAGTCCACCACCATAACCTCCACTTCTGCATTGCCTACACCAAAACCCATCATTGCATTTCCACAAACACCACCGCATTCCGTAGCACCATTTGACTTTTGTCCTTGAGATTTTGAGTTGTGGTTTTTCCGTTTCCTAAGGTGTTTCGGCTACTTAGGGACGAGTCACCATCATCTTGGTATCTACATCAAGAACACCGCCACTCATCATCACAAAGGACGGTAACCTCGACGACACCATTGTATATTCCCCTTGCAATTGCATTGATAACCCCTAGCCCATTTTGCGTCACTTGCCTATCGAGACTAGCCATTTGAGTATTGCCGGCAACGTTACTTGTGCACATTAGTGATCCACCCTTCCATTGCATACATACCATATCATATTGGTATCATCATATCATCCCTTGTGTCACAAGATTGTTCCCGCATATACACAATAGCTATCTTGGTTTGTGCATTTCGCAAAGTGGCCATACAAAAAAATAAAAAATAATAAAGCTTTTAAGCAAAAGAGAAAAGGCAAAGAAGCTTGTAAGCAAGTGCCATAGCATCATACCACATTGCATATAAGATCATCTTGGATCATAACACCGGAAGCCATACATACATAGCATACTTGGGATAGAAAGTCGATACATTTTGCATATCATAGGTTGTGCACAAGTGTCGTATCCGCCTATAGAGCAATCGTGCTAGCGTCTCTCTTGAGTTGTGCAACACGAGCGTTTTTCATGGATTCCACATTTTGTGCTCATCCTTGGTTGCACGACCCCATTTATCTATCCGTGTGTGCGTTTCCGTGTGCCATTCATTGCTATTGGCCTACTTGTTACACTTGCGATTTGTGAATCTTTTTTAACATTATTGACTCTTGCTAACATTTTACATCAAATTTGTGCCACTATCCTCACCGAGCTCCACCATAAGCCTTATTTGTGTAGGTGTGAGAAACCGACAAGAATTGGTACCAATTGTGCTATTTACTTGTCCATATTGGAGTGATCATTGATCCACTTTCAACTTTGGTCAAGGTACATTTGGTATTCGTTCTTCTGTTTCTCCCACTCATATTTGCTCGAGTCTTGTGATGGATAGGGAAGGCATTTTATCTTCGGTCTACAACAACAATGACGAGTTCGATGCCACGAACAACTCCACCGACACCAATATGCAAGCTCAAATGGAGGAGATCAAGGCCCTCATCAAGTCCTACATGCAGTCTTCCTCATCTTCGAGAAGACGCTCAAGAGCACATGCCTCCGAGCTACCATCTCCGGCATGATCACATCGGCATCGACACCATCACCAACAAGGACGTGAATGTCAAGAGCTCAACAACAACAACCGCTCAACGACTTCACCATCCCCCTTGGCATCTTCGCCAAGCGACTTCAAGGCATCTTCGCCTACGGACATACGTCATCTTCGCCCACAAGCACCTCAAGAGAAGCTCCCCAAGATCAAGTCCATGACTTCCACGAGCTACTATGACCTCGACATCAACCACAAGATTCCTTTCTATGGGACTCAAGAACCCGAGGAGTATCTCGAGTGGGAGCACCTAATGGACGACTACCTCAAGATACATCAAGTTCCTCCCGAAGATCAAGTGAAGTGCGCCACAAGGAACTTCCACGACTACGCGTCCACATGGTGGCTTCATGCACCTTCGGAGACCTACGACATGAGTTGGCCCAAGACGAAGAGATCTTTGCGGCGCGAGTTTGTGCCTCCAACCTACATGGAACAACTTCTACGCCAATTGGAGAACACCACCCAAGGATCCAAGTCCATCGACGCGTACTTCAAGGAGATGAAGATTGCCTTGCGACGAGCCGGCGTGGACGACCCCATTTTGATGAAGTTCCACTTCATGATGGGATTGAACAATGACATCTCCAAGACGATCTTCCTCGAGAACTAGAAGTCCCTCGACGACAACTACATTGGTGCTCTCATGGCGGAACAAGAACTCATGAAGGCCAAAGCTTCTCCACCCCAAGCTCACTTCGTGACGACCAAGCTCCATGAGAACGAGCATGAGGCTAGTACCACCATGATGTCCAAGCCCGACGAGCTCCAAGACGATGCTCCCAAGTTCGACTTCACCGCCATCCCTCTTTGTGGCATTGACGATGCCGAGTCTACTTCAAATCTTTTTCAAGATGGTGCGGCGATGACTATGACTACGGACACCATCACGTACCAAGCTTTGGAGGCGAGCGACATGGTGACGAGCAAGGATGATGCTTCCATCTTAGGAGGCGAGAGTGATGATGTGCCATCTTCGGCCTTCATCCAAGGCGACAACGAGATGGTTGAGCATGGGATTTTCCCATCGACCACGGCGACGTATGATGACTTGAGTGACTTGTGCCACCATATTGAGAGTGAGAGTGACTTCACCACTGGCCCCATATATGTGTTGCCACAATTCACATGTGAGGAGAGCCACAACCCCCACCACTTGAGTGAGATGAGTGACTCCACCATATGTGAGTTTGAATGCACCTATTTTGAGGGAGTGAGTGAACCACCACATAGAGAGAGTGAGATAGTTGATAGGTCATGTGAGGCCACTTTTAACATTAACGACTTGACATCTACCTCTATTGTGTCTTCTCATTTGGTGCTAGGTCCCTTATATGATGACGCGCCGATTCTCAACGACTTCATCCTACCTTTGGACAAGATGACGGCCATGGTGGAATATGATGCACCCCCCACATGGTTCCATCACAATTATGATCTTGACTACCATTCGGTCTTACCCACCTCACCTACACCACGTGAGTGGAATGACAAAGGTAACATAGGTGAAGGTGATGCTCTTGTCCCACTAGTGGACTATCATGACATTGATTTCTTGCATGATGTTGATCAACCTATTTCCATGCTTCATGCTAGTGTAACTTCCCCATGCGATGATTTACCCATTTATGATGAGTATGATGATTGCCATGTGGAGTCTATTAGTGGTGATGCCATGTTACATAGGATTTCTTCTGCTAATTTTCTCGGTCACATCATGTTTGCCAATCCGCTAGACTTATCATATGCTATGCATGAGATCGACCACATGTCATATTTGCAATCTCTTCATAGTGACTATGCATATGCCATTAAGATTAACCCAATTTGCACTTAGGGCATAGATGACAAGCCTATGGTTATTGTCATTTGTTTCTCTTGTGATGATATTGACATGCTACCTTTGCATCATTTATCTCATATGCCATGCCATAACCATCTTGCTTCGGATATGAATTGTTTTGGGTGTTGCCCATTTTCTCCATGTGATGTTTCAAATATTGCACATGAGGAGACCCCCATAGTTTCTTCATATATTTTAGGAGATTGTGATCACTCCCATCCATTGCATGATCCCAATACTTGTGTGCACCATATGCTTCCCATGAATAAATATGCTATTGATGTGCCATATAATTGTATGCTCAATTTGCATCCCCATCGTGTTATACATAACAACTATTCTTTCATGGTGGATGACATGTTCCTATACCATGCATCAAATTTCTTTGAGCGATTCTTATCTTGTGCTAACTCTCACGTGCACATACACATCATGATGGATGATGTGTACATTTACCACACACACAATTTCTTTCGCTTGTGTATTTGTTGTGTAGGTACCCATGCTTACTTGTCAACCTCACAATACCATGAGTTAACAAAACGAGCTCTAGAGAGCAACGATGCCTTGGGATACCATGGATTGTCCTTCCCACCACTCTCTTCATGCGAAGTCTTTGCGCATTTCTTCTACATAGCTCTCACATGGTTATGGGTTCTTGTCCATTACATATTCTATGCCTATCTTGCCATGTTCACTTTGCATGATATGCTCATTCCTATGCCTTTGACATGCATTTGTGACCCATGCTTTGCATTACACATGATGATTGATTCTAGTACTTGTATGTGTATTTGCAAGCATGGTTGAGGTATCACTTGTTATTGCCATCTTTGCTTTGTGACCCATGCCTATGATGATACTATGATCTTGCTTTGTGTTCGTGCTTGCGACATGTCATATGCATTGTCTATGCCTCTTATTTTCTCATATGACATGGTTGCCATGATTTCCTCTAGTGTGTTGCATCTTCGCACTACTAGCTTGCACGACTTGATTCCTATGATTGCTTGCTTTGTTGCATCAAAAATGATTCATACTTGCTTATTTCATGCGGTTGATGACAACCATCTACATGCTTTGCACATGATTTTTTTTGCTTCTTGTCATATCTCTCCATATGTTGCCTCCCTCATGCTAGATGATTTGACATGTATTGAGTGCAATAATGCCTTTAGTCTTGGTAATGAGTTTGCCCCCATAGCATTCTCACATATATTCGGAGATTTTGACATATTCCTTATGAAGCATGCTTGTCTTACCTCTTTGCACAATATACCTAGTGCCATGAATATTGCCATTGTTGCATCATATTATTCATGCACTTGTGCTTCTAACGGTTATGTGCAAGAGAATAGAACCATCATGATGGGTGATGTGTTTCTCTACCATGCGCATACGTTCTTTGTTTTATTGTGTGCATGTGTATGATACTTGGACTTTGTGTCGACTTCCACCTCACATGAGTTGACCATTCGAGCTCTTGTGAGCGAACCACTTGCGACCGACTCCCTTCTACACCGCTTTTGCTTCCGTTTCGGCATTGTGAAGAACACACAAGGACATACTTTCAAGGTGATATCCTTCTCTTTTGAGAACCCCCAAACCATGATCATGGATATTATGGATCATACTACTTGTGTTGCTTGCACCATGAGACTTATTGTTCATCTTGGACCACTTGATTGCACACATGTTAGAGATCTTGCTTCGACTTGTCATTTTCACCGTTCCATGCATCATGATATATATGCCTTGTGGGTTGCATCCAGTTCTTGGATTACTTGCTCCTATCATATGTTTGATTGCAACAATGTCACTTCTTCACATATACCATGTCCCATTGATTGCTACTTGATTAACTTGATTGCCTCACACATGATGAACAATTGCTCTTTCTATTGTGTTGAGTGCCATACTATCTTCACTACACCCTATGCACGTTATGCTTGGATTGTCTTGCACTTGACTCATGTGTTTAGCCACTTCATTTTATTTGGTGTTGTGAATGCTGCCTATGCTTACCATATACTGTTTGTTGAGCGCTTTATGCATGCTTGCTATGAACTTGAGGTGGATGCCTATTCTCTTGGCAAACATATTCGCATCTCTACCTCACATTTACATGCTTCTCCACATGATATCTTTGCTTGTGCTCAATTCATATACTTACATGCTATGTCACAATCCTTTGTCACACCATATGCTTTGCATGATGACGACACTTGTTGGGTGAATCACCGCTTGAATGCTTGATTTTGCACTCACGCTAACCACATTTGTTTTTACAAGTGTTTGTTGTCCTTGCTCCTTTTGAAGGAATCCCTAGACGGTGCGACCTTGGAGAGTGCCCAATTCGAGCTTCAAGATGACGAGAACTTGGTGATCGACCAATTCTACATGGTGACGCCATCTCTTTCCCATGGTGATTTGGATTTCGATCCGAGGTCGGATCTTTCCCAAGGGGGAGGGGATGATGCGGAGCATCCTACGGACATCACCATGTCAAAAGTCCATTTGGCAAGTGACACGTGCGACATCTACTTCACACACACACAAAGGTGCATCATCTCCTTTACACGTGCTCACTTGACCCTCTCGAGGACGGTATACTACTTGACACTCCTTCCGTGTGCATGCATAGGTATTGTCGAAACGTCACGGATGTCGAGGAGGAGTGTGAGCGCAAGTGTATGTCTACACCATCCGCAAGGGAAGCATGGAAGAGAAGATGGAAGAAAGGTGAAGAAGAAGACGGAGCTGCTGCTGGAGTAAGGCCGGACGTCCGGACCTTCGTCCGGATCATCCGGGCTCAGCCGGATCATCCGGATAACTCGCAACAGAAGACACCCGAAGGCCTCATGTGAAGCCGTATCATCCGGGCCCCCTCCCGGATCATCCGGATGATGGCCGGATCATCCGGACCCCCATCCGGATCATCCGGGCCTTGCGTGTGTGCAAGGTTTCGGGCCGAGGCCCATGTACCCTTTCCGCCCCCTCACTTACCCCTTCGTGGCTTAGACTATAAATAGACCTCCTCCACCTCCTTTCTAGGGTTAGCGTTGTGATAGCTCATTTGAGAGATAGAGCTACTCCACGAGAGAAACCGTGGCCTCTACGGAGAAGATCCCTTTGGATTCAAGCCCCCTTTCTAAGGGAAGATCCCCCCGTGGATTCAAGACCTCCTCATGGAGAAGACCGGCTATCTTTGTATCGTCCGTTGTTGACTTTGGATCTTGTATCTCACCTTTGTGTTCATTAATCTAGCACATGTGTGATCTATTCTTGTTGGCTGAGTGATTCTCTCGTGTTTCCTCTTGTGTTTTCCCTCGTTTTCCCCTCGTGTTCTTCGCGTTCTTGGACGGGATCCGCTCCTTTCATGAAAGATCGGTCCCTAGGGTTCCTACCCTACATCATGGAGGGAGCTGCAACAATTTGGCTAGCATGGACATGGTGGAGAAGCTATCTCTCACCACAAGACCACATCCACATCCTTACTACATCCAATGGTTCAACAACAGTGGCAAGGTTAAGGTAACACGTACTGTTCGTGTGCATTTTAGTATCTCTACATATGCTTATTATGTTGATTGTGATGTGGTACCCATGCAAGCATGTTCCTTATTACTTGGTAGACCATGGCAATTTGATAAAAAAAAGTGTACACCATGGTAGAAACAATCAGTATACTCTTGTTCATAAGGATAAAAATATTACTTTGCTTCCTATGACTTCTGATTCCATTTTGAAAGATGATATTAACAGAGCTAATAAAGCAAAATAGGAGCAAAGTAAGAGTGAAAATCAGATTGTGGCAAAAGAATTTGAGCAACAAATGAAGCATAATAATAAACCATCTAGTGTTGCCTCTGAAATTAAATTGAAAAGTTCATGTTTACTTGCCACCAAATCTGATATTGATGATCTAGATTTTAGCAAATCTGTTTGCTATGCTTTTGTGTGCAAAGAGGCATTATTTTCATTCGAGGACGTGCCTTCCTCTTTGCCTCCTGCTGTCACTAACATTTTGCAGGAGTTCGCTGACGTCTTTCCACAAGACGTGCCACCCAGATTACCACCTATTCGAGGGATTGAGCATCAGATTGACTTAATTCCCGGTGCATCATTACCCAACCGCGCACCATACCGTACCAATCCAGAGGAGACAAAGGAGATTATGCGTCAAGTACAAGAACTGCTCGACAAAGGTTTTATACGGGAATCCCGTAGTCCTTTTGCTGTTCCTATCATTTTAGTGCCAAAAAAGGATGGTACGTCACGTATGTGCATTGATTGTAGAGGCATTAATAATATTACTATTCGTTATCGTCATCCTATTCCTAGGCTAGATGATATGCTTGATGAATTGAGTAGCTCTACAATATTCTCCAAAGTTGATTTGCGTAGTGGATACCATCAAATTGGGAGATGAATGGAAAACAACATTTAAAACTAAGTTTGGATTATATGAGTGGTTAGTCATGCCTTTTGGGTTAACTAATGCACCTAGTACTTTCATGAGATTAATGAACGAAGTTTTACATGCTTTCATTGGACGATTTGTGGTAGTTTACTTTGATGACATATTGATTTATAGCACATCTTTGGAGGAACATTTACGTGCTGTTTTTATTGCTCTACGTGATGCACATTTGTTTGGCAACCTTGGAAAGTGCACCTTTTGCATTGACTGAGTATCTTTTCTTGGCTATGTTGTTACTCCACACGGAATTGAAGTTGATAAAGCCAAGATTGAAGCTATTGAGAGTTGGCCGCAGCCCAAAACGGTCACAGAAGTGAGGAGTTTCCTTGGTCTCGCTGGTTTCTATAGGAGTTTTGTGAGAGACTTTAGCACCATTGCTGCACCTCTCAACGATCTTACAAAGAAGGATGTGCCCTTTGTTTGTGCTACCGCACAGGAAGAAGCCTTCACGGTATTGAAAGATAAGTTGACACATGCTCCTTTACTCCAACTTCCTGATTTTAATAAGACTTTTGAGCTTGAATGTGATGCTAGTGGAATTGGATTAGGAGGTGTGTTATTACAAGATGGCAAACCTGTTGCATACTTTTCTGAAAAGTTGAGTGGGGCTAGTCTGAACTATTCTACTTATGATAAACAATTATATGCTCTTGTTCGGACCTTAGAAACATGGCAACATTATTTATGTCCCAAGGAATTTGTTATACATTCTGATCATGAATCTTTGAAAGACATTAAAAGTCAAGCAAAACTGAACTGTAGACATGCTAAATGGGTTGAATTCATTGAGACTTTCCCTTATGTCATTAAACACAAGAAGGGTAAAGAAAATGTTATTGCTGATGCATTGTCTCGTCGTTATGCTATGCTTTCAGAACTTGACTTTAAAATATTTGGTTTGGAGACCATCAAAGATCAATATGTGCATGATGCTGAATTTAAAGATGCATTGCAGAATTGTAAGGAAGGGAGAACTTGGAACAAGTTCGTTCTAACGATGGATTTGTGTTTCGTGCTAACAAGCTATGCATTCCAGCTAGCTCTGTTCGTCTTTTGTTCTTGCAGGAGGCACATGGAGGAGGATTAATGGGACACTTTGGCGTCAAGAAGACGGAGGATATACTTGCTACACATTTCTTTTGGCCAAAGATGAGACGGGATGTTGAGCGTTTTGTTGCTCGCTGCACTACATGTCAAGAAGCTAAGTCACGACTCAATCCTCATGGTTTATATATGCCTTTGCCTGTACCTAGTGTTCCTTGGGAGGATATATCTATGGACCTTGTTTTAGGTTTACCTCGAACAAAGAAGGGGAGGGATAGCATATTTGTTGTCATGGATAGGTTCTCAAAAATGGCACACTTTATACCATGTCATAAAAGCGATGATGTTGTTCATGTTGCTGATTTGTTCTTTCGTGAAATTATTCGCTTGCATGGTGTGCCAAATACTATTCTTTCAGATCGTGATACTAAATTTCTTAGCCACTTTTGGAGATGTTTATGGGCTAAGATGGGGACTAAACTGCTTTTTAGTACTACTTGTCACCCCTAAACTGATGGACAAACTGAAGTAGTCAATAGAACATTGTCTACTATGCTTAGGGATGTTTTGAAGAATAATAAGAAAATGTGGCAAGAATCCTTGCCTCATATTGAATTTGCTTATAATCGTTCATTGCATTCTACTACTAAGATGTGCCCCTTTGAAATTGTGTATGGTTTCCTACCTCGTGCACCTATTGATTTGTTGCCTCTTCCATCTTCAGAGAAGGTTAATTTTGATGCGAAAGAATGTGTTGAATTGATTTTAAAAATGCATGAGTTAACTAAGGAAAAAATTGAGCGTATGAATGCTAAATATGAACTTGCCAGAGATAACGATAGAAAACATGTTGTGTTTGCACCTGGAGACCTTGTTTGGTTACATTTGCGTAAGGATAGATTTCCTAATTTGCGCAAGTCAAAGCTAATGCCACGTGCTGATGGTCCTTTTAAGGTGTTAGAGAAAATAAATGATAATGCATATAAACTTGAGCTGCCTGCAGATTTTGGGGTTAGTCCCACTTTTAACATTGCAGATTTAAAGCCTTATTTGGGTGAGGATGATGAACTTTCGTCGAGGACGACTTCATTTCAAGAAGGGGAGGACGATGAGGACATCAATACCATTGTTCCACCCACAGCCCCTGTTGCTATACATACTGGACCAATTACTAGAGCTCACGCACGCCAATTGAATTATCAGGTACTTCCATTTATTGGTAACGATTATAATGTTCATGAGAATATAATGCTGCCTAAATTGGATACATTTGTTTTGTTTACAAATGAAGGGCCTAGCTTGGACAAGAAAGATGAACCTTGGAACAAGTTCAAGCATGGAGATGATGGCATGCACAAGGGGATCAAGAACGGAGTTACAAGTGATGATTTCAGGACTTTGAAGCCACCATAAGGAGTGCATGATTCCTTGGACGAAATATACAAGATGCCACTTTATAAATTTCGTCTAGAGGCTATTCTAGGTGCTGCGTCACCTTATTATTGGGCCAGGACCATGTATTTTCGAAATACTTAAGTATAGGCTGTTTTTAGAGATCGTATGTGTGGGGAAACAAGAGTTAGGGTTGGTTTCGGACCCCTCCTCCAAGAGCCACGAAATTCCCCCCTCTTCCTCCATATATACAGCCCTTAGGGCGTCGTTTAGACTTTGGGTTTTATTTAGATTAAAAGTTCGCCAGCAGCAACTTCGCGTACTTCGTTTGTGTCCAACGACCATACCAAGACGTCACAAAACCCCACCTTCATTAATAAAGCTTTCATCTTTTATTCGCAATATCCAAATTGCAATCTCAGTTTCTTGCTTGTTCTTTGTTTGCTCGTAGGAAATAGACCCTCGTGGTCAGGTTGATCGTGCTCCGGTGTGGTCAATAACCCTCGGAAGTTGGTTTAGCGATTGCTAAGGCGCGACGTCTTCGCACGTTCGTAGTTGGATCGTCAAAGTCGACTCCCACAGAAACATAGAAACATCGAGACACCTTCGCCTCTATTAGGCTACTTCCTCATGGGTCCCAAATGTCAAAATCCAAATCTGTCACGGTCATGCAGCCTTTTCTATGAAAATTTAAAGCCCATTTGGTGTGCTAGTTCAAAATAAGTTTGTGTGTGCTGGTGGGGGCTAATCACTTGGCTTATGTAATGCATAGTGAGTTCAAGCAGCCGGCGAGAGTGATGTTATTTCACTTGGTTGGGATTTGTTACAATATTTCACTCCAAATTAAACAAATGGCAAGCCATTTGCCTTGTTTCAAAGAAAATATGACAGTCACAACTGAGTTGAAAAGGGCAAGAACATATAACTCCAGCTTACAAACTGTACAAAAGCACGAGGGTTAATTGTTCATCAGGTTTAGACAAAAACCTAGGTTGAAAAGGGCAACAACATCTAACTCCAGCACTCTTTTCGGCAGTCACTGTCAAATGGATCGGCCAGGTCCATAGAATGAACATCTTGGATCATAAAATTTACTGGATTATGACCACAATATGTTGTAACTAGAAGCCCGACACATTCAGAAGCTCTTTTGCCCACCTGAAACTCCTTTTTTGCTCTTCGACATACCCATCCACCAAAATCATGCTGCTGATAAACTTTAGCCAGATGGACAATAGTAACCTCACATTCAGCAAGAAGAATGTGACAAATCTAGTGTTTGCATGGTTGGCTACATATCGTTCTAGTGTTATTGTCTTCAATCGAATGTCATGAGAAGTGAGAAAATCCCGGTGCTTACGAATCCACCGATTGGTTATAACTTTCTTACCGCGTCATGTTGCCTAAATAGACATGAAGATTGAAAACGGTTAAGGTCTAAAAAAAGAGTGTGGGAAGAGCAAAAATTGAACGGTTAATTCTAGTACACTATATACGGGCTTCCAATGTGCGTCAAATTATCACCTTTATAAACAGCTTCTCCAGACATGGAGAACATTGCAGCAAGCTAACAATATTGTTCAGATCAAAACTATTCATTTGGATATATAAGATCTTGACAGAATCCAGCACCATTGATAGGCTATCCATGGAGAAACTCTTCATTGAGCATAGAACATGATATTAGTACAAAATGTGTACTCCGAGATGATATATAACTTATGCGCAGAAATTTAAAATGCAGCTTATGGTTACAAGTGTAGATGATAATATAAAGTACCTGAAGAACTATGGAGCCAAACACCATATTGAAATGAGCACAAAGATCATGTATTACACCCAAGGTCTCTAGTTTAGCCGCAAAGAGGACTGTTATTTATGATGGTGAATAACTAGAATCAAGGATCAACCTTTGAAGTGAAGGGGCATCTTGGATGATGAGCTTCCTTCCACCAAAAGAAATTCCAATTCTTACAAGGTTAGGCGACTTCATTTGGAGACAACCGATTCTAACTGTGAAAATAAGCACCAAGCACTCCAAGGCAGGGCACCTGGTGTGGATGATGTTGTGCAATGAGGCCTCCGATATACAAACCCGCACAAGTGATAGTTTGTTGAGGAATGGGAGTCAAAGGTTTTGTACCAGATTGTCTGGTAGGTAGCATAGCGCAAAGGTGGCGGTGTGGAGAGAGGAGGAAAACCGCGAGATGGTCATCAGTGCTGAGGGCATAGGTACATGGCGTTCTGTATCTGGTAGGTGATTTCCAGGCGAATAGTAGAACTCAAGCAGTTGTAGTTCTGTGAATTCAGGGGATTTCAGCTAGGCGTCCACCATGCAGGGCATGGTATGCTTGCTCAAGTAGCATGACGGGATGCAAAGGCTTTTAACGGAGCCCTGGTGGGAGGAGATGATGGCTCTGGGTATTTCAAAATCATTGAAGAGAGATACCTGACGACGGTCGAGATTAAGTGGCAAGGCGCGCCATAGAGGGCGCCACCAAATTGAGAGGACATGGGTGCGACAGTAATCCTTGGTGGGGAGAAGCGAGATGATCTCCCCAAGGACGGTGTCCGAGAGATCGCTGATGCGGTCCACCCGAGATTCTACGGGTTCCTGGGATCCGGAGGGGGCAGGGTCTCCGCTTCTCCCCATGCTACCGATTGCGGGATCTACAACAGGCGTTGCTGCTAGCGGGAGCCTCATCTTCTTGGCGCTGGGGTCAGCCGACTCCATTTTCCTTGAGGGCGTCGCGCTCACGGATTTGAGCAGAGTAATAAATGACAAGCCTAGTTGTAGTGCGAGTGAAGAAGAAGGGGAGCAGGGGTTTTTCTGTAGTAGTGAGGAAGAAGAGGAGCTGCGGTTTTCCTGTAGTACTGAGGAAGAAGGGGAGCTGGGGTTTTCTGCAGGAGTGAGGTGAGGAATTTGGGGTACGAGTGGAGCGAGCTGACGTGAGGTGGGTGGGGGTGAGGAGGAAGAAGAGCACCCAGGGTTTTTGGGGGTAGTGTGCTGGGTGTGGGTAGCGCCTCTCATTAAGTAAATATATGGCTTTTGAATAGATTTTATTATTTACTAGGGTGGATGGGCTGTTTTGTCTTTGGCCCGGAGAAACAATTACTACTAGCTCAGTGGAGACACTCTACAGCTACCCAGAAAAACAATTACTACTAGTATAGTGGATACACTACCACTTCTGGCTCCTCATAGGTCCTCGAAACGTCTCCCTCTACTGAATGTTGTTTTACTTTTGTTCACCGACCTGCGGGCCATGCCACGCGCGGGACTAAATGTCATCCACCAAATTAGAAGGCAGTATGCAGGCGGAGAGTCACCCCGGTCGTAGCGTGGCAGTAACAAGCCGTCATATCACAACCCCCCCCCCCCCGCGCAGTCTAAGTTTGATGGACGAAGCAGCCATCATTTCACTCTTTGTTGAATCCCCTTCTCCCTCACCCTCTTGAAGAAAGGCAACACTCGCATATGCCATTGTTCTTCTCTCCCAACGAAGGGAAAGTAAGCGGATCCGTGATATTGGTATATTTTCGTTCAGAGAACAAAAAGAGAACTTTTGCAAAGCAGTAACCGATCCTCACTCTCTTTTTTGTTTCATTGTCATTGCGATTGTGTTTTCTTTTCAGTGGTCTCCTAGTATTCTTCAGATTCATGATGGACGAAGGAGAACTAGGAAAAGATTTGCCGATATGGGAGCAGACGTGGGAGGCTGATCCCCACGAGATAGAGAGCTCCAAGAGGATGGAGGCAGCCACCGAGCCGAGCCCAAATACACTCACGGCCACTACTGAAATGGTTAATGCCCCGTTTGAGGTTACAGCCCCTGTGGCACTGCAGGAGCAATTTTCCCCCTTCGAGGATGTGCCCCCCCCTTGCTGAGCTGCCCAACGTGATTTTCTTCTTTGCCAATCTCGATTGTGGTTTTTCATCTAAGTATGTGGTGACGAATAATGCAAAATTTTATTAGCTTCGATGCCATGCTATACAGAGTGGTTTAAATAACTTGTGTTTCTTATACTGGAAAGTAATTCAGAATTTTTTTCTGTTTCAATTAGAGCCCTGATGCAGACAAGGATTGTGTGGTTGTAAATGTCACTAGCTATGAGGCGGATGACCTGAATATACGCACTGGGAAAACTGAGTTCTTAGGCTGTTGGATCCTGGAAGCCATTTGCACTTATACCAATGCTGAGATGTACTCCATCCTCACTATTGTCAGGCGTGTTGTCTAGGGTGTAATGAAGCACAAGAAGTTCAAAGCTACTTGTTCATTTTTGAGGCATACTGTTCTTGTCAATCTTACGCAGGAAGATGGAGAGGCATGCCTCCACAAACAAGTTTATGAGTGGCAAGGCCACAAGGTTATCTTCGTGAAGGTTCACAGGATTGAGCTATTGCCGGACATCCTCGATGATGTTCATGGCAAGGTCCGTCTTCTATCTAGCCCAAATTAGATCGAGGCATGAAATAGTTGCCCTAGCCAGTGTTTGATAGTAGTTTGGATTGTGTCTACTTATCCGAACCATGCCTAGTTCGAGCCCTCTGGGCTAGTACTCTGTTTGAATCCGTCGATGGGAACTGCTGCTACTTTTATGTGCCCGTGAATCATGTGAGAACCATCGTAATTACTGCCAAAACAGATGCGTCCTCCCTAGTTTTTTCATGAATATGGCATGGTAAGACATAAGTTGTCACGGTTTATCATACGAGCAGTGTGTATTTGATGAAATAGAGTACTCGTTCGAGAACTGTAGGCCGACGTATGCATAAGTACTTGTAAACACTGTTGGTGCTACTCCACTTGTAAGAAGTTGTGCAAAACACGGCACATTGGCTCAGCTTGCTTCAACACTAGGCTATTGACAAACTAACAATCAATAATTTGTGGTCTGACATACAAGTAACTACGTATCTTGTTACAGTGGTTCATGTAGTTAACTAAGGCCACAATGTAAATTCCAAACATTCACGCGCTAGTCCAGCGTTCATGTGGAACACTCACATTAAACTCGGCTTCATAAAAAACTTGAAAAGCATAAGTTATGCAATTTTATACATCTCAATGATTCATAGAACATAACAACCATATACTAGTCCATAGCAAAAGACAAAGTTGTGAGAAGGTTTACAAATCGGGAAAAAACAAGCAAGGCTTCTCTGAGCAAAGGGCCTCCCGGTAGGTTTAAATTTCCTGGAGTTCACTCTGGTTTTTTCTTGTTTCCACCATCCAGGGTTAGGTTATCTCATTCCAGAATAATCAATTATAATTGCGTTCTCAGCTGGAATGCTGAACTGAACCATGTAGTGTACTGACGAGCTAAAATTCTTATGCATTCCACTAAATTTAAGCACCGCTATTTGCAGAAATAAGCATACCACAATGCCTCTTGCCCACACATCTGTCCCAAAAACCTCCGTGCAGCCGTACCAGCTAGTTCTCGGTCCATGGATCAACTCGCAGAAAGTGCATTCCAGACTAGGATGCAGTTGTTTTCGCTCGTCCCTGCACTGCAATCAGGAATTAAAACGTACGAATCAACTTCTTTTAGATTGTGATGGTCATTCTACCTAGTTACTACCAATGTAGGAATACCTGGAACACTGGAGGTTAGAGGACGGCAGCTAGGAATAGCCATATCATTTTGTGCAGTTGTACTAAAACTGAGGTGTGTACTTTTGATTGTGCAGATAGAAACGATATGGAGACAGACATCCCTGTTTGCGCAAATACGAAATACGGTTATCTAAATAGTGACAGGTATTTGCAGTGTCATATGATTAACAGAAGCATCTATTGTGTTATAATTGGCACTAGATTGACAGTATGAAAGTGCCCTTAAGTAAGTAGCATCACATCACGTCAACACTGCCACTAGATTAACTTGCAGAACAATAGCATTAATATTACTGTTATGAGAGTAGCACATGGTCAGTAAATGTGCAATCAAATTTGTGTAGTTCCACTAGGATGAATCAATGTTAGAGGTGTGAGATTTAAGTGTAACTGCAAAAACACAATTCATGGGAAATAGAGCAAGACAGAAGCACTTCATAAAATGGTGGTGGCATTGCTTCAATTTATCAATGGCACGAGACCATTACTTATAGGTGGCATTGCTTAATGAATCATGTGATTTTACATTAACGGTAGCGATATGGGCATAGGGAGAGCAGGGGCATAAAGTGTTGAGGCAGATGTGGTTGCCGAGAGCGGCAAACACTAGGCAGCATGTCTGCATTTGTCCCATTTTTTATCTCCTCGGCGACATTTTCCTATGTGAGCATAGGAATTCTAGACTTGCTCAATCTCATTTGCGTTGTCCCCCAACACCCCTCACTTTCTTTCCTTTTTCAACTAAGAGACTGGTCCAATTCCCCCCATGCTTTCTTCGCCTTTTCAACAAGGAGACCAGTTGGGTAGCCAGTATCTACTACTTTCCCATGTTTACTCTTAGAACCAAGTCCTAGATTCATGCTACAGCTTTCCCACTTTCTTCCCTGTTTGAACCAACTCTCAGATTCGACTTTATGAACTAGGTTTACCTCTAATAATAGTAAAAGTCTAGGAGGCTTTGGAACAGCCGACGGAAGTAGAGAAAGATCCACACGCAACCACGTGGGGAGCTAGGGCAGTAGAGCAAGGCAGGTTTCGAAGGAATATTCATGCGGAGCATCCCACGATCATCCCCATGGACACCACCTCAACTATCCAAGCTCCAAGTGGGCCCATGACAAAAGCTAGGGCGCGTGCTATTCAATCCGAGGTGACATCACTCCTACTTGAGTTTCCCTCCTCTTCAAGTGAGACATGGCTACTGCCTAAGTCCGAGATGCTATTTGTGATCAGGTGTCAACACTCCGGACCGCCCGGAACCTCCGGCCAGAGCCCGGAACTTCCGGCCCCCGGACCCTCCGGCCGACCTGGAGCTTTCGGCCTCCGACGTCTTCGACCAGCCCAGGCGTGCCAACTCTTTGGTTAGCCCGGAACCCGTCCCGGACCTTCCGGCACCCGGAACCTCCGGCCAGCCCGGACCTTCCGGCCCCCGGATGCCAACCCAGCACTACCCGCGCCAACTCTCTGGTTAGGCCGGACCCTCCCCGGAACCTCCGGCACCCGGAACTTCCGGTCTCGCCCAGAACTTCTGGCCCTACCTGCGCGCAGCGACTTGGGCCGAGGCCCGTGTACCCTTTCGTAACTTAGACTATAAATACTCTTCTTCTACCTATGTTTTAGGGTTAGCAAAGAGATAGCTCATGTTTGTGTGAGAGCGTTGCTCATCCACTTGGTTACCTTCTCCTCGGAGATCTCACCTCCTCGGAGAAGATTCCCCAAGCGGATTCAAGACCCCTCTTTAGGGAAGAACATCAAGACCTCATCACGGAGAAGACCAATTACCGTGTATCGTCCCTAGTTGATCATGGATCATGTATCTTACTTTATGTATTCGAAGATCTAGCACTTGTGGGACTATCTTGTTGCTTTGAGTGTTCCTCTCCTATTTCCCTTGTGTTTCGCTCGTTTTCCCCTTTGTGTCCTTTGCGTTCATCGCGGGATTCCGCTCCTTTCATGAAATATCGGGCGATTAGGGTTCTACCCTACATCATCTAGGTATCTAGAGCCACGTTGATCACGATTTCGGAGCCTCCTCGTTGTGTTTCTGGCCTAATTTTGTTGTTTTTCGTCCTAATCCGAAAATCCCCACCAAAAAATAGCCCCAAATTTTTTTTGTGATTTGTTGGTGTGATGAAGTTTTGTTGGAATTGATCCGTGAATTTTGTGTGTGGCTCGTAGATCTAGCTTCCCCATCCTTCTTCTCCACGAATTTTTTTCTTTTCCCCTTCGGATTTGGGTTTTTCCTCAAGTTTTTCCGCCCAAATCCACAATCCCCAATTCTCTGTTCTTGCCAGTTTCGCGACCACTGGAACTTCCGGCCACGCCCGGACCTTCCGGCTTAGACAGAAAGTTCGCACATCTTCGACGATTTCCGCTACTTCGACAACTCCGTCCATGATGCAGCGGCATCTTCGCCAACGTACTGTAGACCGTGCACTACGACAACGACTACAATCTCATCCTTTTGAAACCTTCAACCGTAAGCAAGAACGGTAACCTCATCTTGGTATTGGACATATCACTCTTTCCATTACATTGATATCCATCATAGCCTTACTCCTTTGCGTTGCTTACCCATCGAGACTATCCATTGAGTATTTCCGGCAACGAGACTTGTGCACATTAGTGATCATACTTCCCATAGCATACATACATCATTGTTGCATATATTGGTATCATATCTTGTGTCACAAAGTTGTTACCGCATACACAATTGCTATCTTGGTTCGTCAAGCATTGCATGAGAAAAGAGCTCAAACATCAAAGAGCCAAACAAGCTTTTAAGCAAAAAGGAAAGATAAGCAAAGAGCTTTTAAGCAAGAACCATACATCACACAACATTATGATTGTCATACTAGATCATCTTGGATCATCTCATCGGAACACCTTGCATAGAACATAATTAGGATAGAAGTCGTTGCATTTTTGCTAAGTAGGTTGTGCACAAGTTCTTGTATCCGCCTATTGTGCAATCGTGCTAGCGTCTCTCTAGTGTTGTGCAACAAGAGCATTTTTGTGCATTCCACATTTTGTCTCATCCTTGGTTGCCCAACCCCACTTATCTTTTTGCATGTGTGTTTCCGTGTACCTTATATGCTTGGTCTACTTGTTACATTGCATCTTGTGAATCTTTTCCAACATTATTGAAGCTCACTTACAAATTGCATCAAATTTTGTGCCACCATCCTAACCAAGCTCCACCATAAGCTTTTACTTGTGTAGGTGTGAGAAACCGACAAGAATTGGTACCAATTGTGCCATTTCCTCATCCTACATTGGAGTGATCATCGATCCACTTTCAACTTCGGTCAAGGTACATTTGGTATTCGTTCTTATCTTTCTACCACTCACATTTGTCGTGGAATGATGGATAGGCCAAGTACTTCTACCAATCCACTCGTCATGGAGCAAGACGATGACATGAACTCCTTCGTCACCAAGAGTCACCTCTTTGCTGCACAACGTGCTTTGCATCAAGAGCAACAAGCCATGAGTGACCGCATCGACAACCTCGCCACCGACTTGCGACTCTCCGAGCAATGTACAATGGACTACTTCGACCATAAGCTCGACGATCACAAGCAAGAGAATGACGCAAGGATGGATGAGATTCGTGCTTTATTGCTCAACTGCTCTTCTTCCACTTCAAGAAGGAGCCGCTCAAGTTGCCACTCCGACTTCACCCTCTCCGGCTCAAGTACACCGACATCGAACACTCTTCGTCGTGCCGCGTGCAACGAGCATCAAGCTAGCCTCAATCCTCTACGCGACACCGACTCGCAAGAGAACCGATGACATCAAAACCAAGAACCCTTTGCGCTAGCACGAGAACGGCAACGACAACGCCAACATGAAGAGGAAGAGCGCGCACATCTACACCAAAATGCACAAGATGCCAAGGCACAACGTGAAGAACAACAACTCCATGATGCTCAAGCACTTGAGGCACAATGAGCTCTACGCGACTCAAGTCGAGCCATAGCCGACCGAGGCCGACAAGCTCGTGAACATGCCGAAGCACTTCATGAAGAAGTCCGCGAGAGGATTTATCAAGCTCGCGTGCACCGTCAAGTTCCTCCTTGAGCTCGACAAGTTCATCCACAAGAACGCCACAAACAACAAGTTCCTCAAGATCATGAAGACAATGGAGATCCCCCATGACAAGAGCAACACGAGGTTGAAAACCTTCTGCGCCAAGAGCACCACGAGTTGAACAATCATCAACAACATGGACGTCATCATCCTCGACCCCGACACAATGAAGAGCAACGCTACGGCAAACTCAAGTTCACCATGCCCAAGTTCAACGGAAGCAACGATCCCGAAGAGTACCTTTCATGGGCATTGAAAGTTGACAAGATCTTCCGTTTGCACAATTATGAAGAAGAGAAGAAGATCGCAATGGCATCCCTTGAGTTCCAAGACTATGTGCTCATTTGGTGGGAACAAATCATAGAGCGCCGAGAGGCAAGAGGTGAACCACCCATCACTACTTGGGCGCAAATGAAGGATGTCATGAGAGCACGCTTCGTACCTAGCTACTACAACCGCGACCTATTCAAGAAAACCCAACTACTCAAGCAACTAACCAAGAGCGTTGAAGTGTACTGCAAGGAGATGGAGATTGCCATGATACGAGCCAATGTCACGGAAGATGATGAACAAACAATGGCACGTTTCTTGAATGGACTCAATCATCCCATTAAGAAGATCGCCGACTTCCAACCATACTCGAACCTCATCGAGCTAGTGCACCAAGCTACCAAACCGGAACGCCAAGTGCAAGATGATTTCAAGTATGCCAAGTTCTCATCCAAGTCATACAGCTTCTCCAACAACCAAGCTTCAACATCTCCAACACCGACTACCAAGCCTTCTGGTAGCACCATCGACAAGTTGAGTTCCAAAGCTTCGTCAACTCCAAGTCATCCTCCTCCTACAAGCAACTTCGAGCCTAGAGCTTCATCATCATCAACTCCAACTGATGAGACCGTCATCAACTCCAACCGATGAGATTGTCAAAATGAGTTCCTTCAAGTGTTTCACTTGCGGAGGCCGAGGCCACAAGTCCTATGAGTGCATCAACAAGCGGACCATGATCCTCCACGACGATGGCACTTATGACTCCATGAGTGAAGGCGAAATGGAAGCCCTTGAGAAAGTCGACATGCACCACCAAGTGAACGATGAAGAAGAACAAGTCTTTCGCGATGAAGATTCAAGTCCCGCCCTTGTTGTCTCCAAGGTTTTGACTCTCCAACGTCACCAAGAAGAAGACTAACGATGCCACATATTCCACACCAAGGCCGGCATCAATGGACGATCCGTCAAGGTCATCATCGATGGAGGAAGTTGTCATAATCTCGCAAGCGAAGAACTTTGCTCCAAGCTTCAATTTCCCAAGATGAAGCATCCCCATCCATACAAAGTGCAATGGTTTAGCGACTCCGGCACCATCCAAGTCGAGCACCGAGTACAAGTCTCCTTCAAAATTGGCACCTACAAAGACACCTTGGAGTGCGACGTCGTTCCAATGACCGTTTACCCATCTTCTCCTAGGACGCCCATGGCAATTCGATAGAGGAGTCATCCACAATGGCCGAACGAAACACTACATCTTCAAGATTAAGGGCAAGGAGTATGTACTTCGTCCCATGTACCCAAGTCAAGTGATCGCCGACAACCAAGCCACCCATCGTGGAGAGAATAGTGAGAGAGCGAGCCACCAAAAAGAGATTGAGCGCCACGAGCCCAAATCGAACACCTCCACGATGAGCGAAAAGAAGAACTTAGTCCTATTTGCCACCAAAAGTGAGATAAGAGGAGTGTGTGAGAACCCATATAGTGTCCTACACTACGTCCTTGTGTGCTAGGACAATGCACCACAAACTAACACTTCTCACACTCTTCCTCCAGTGTTGTCTTCTCTTTTGCAGGAATTTCACGACGTTTTCCCCGATGAGCCACCTCCGGGACTACCTCCACTCCGAGGCATTGAGCACCGCATCGACCTCATCCCCGGAGCACCGCTTCCGAACAAAGCTCCCTACTGCGTCAACCCCAAAGAAACCAAAGAAATACAAAGGCAAGTAAAGCATCTCATAGACCATGGACATGTGCCTGAAAGTTTGAGCCCTTGTGTCGTACCGGTCATTCTAGTGCCAAAACGTGACGGTAGCTTTCGCATGTGCTCCGATTGTAGACCTATCAATGCTATCACCGTTCGCTATAGGTATCCCATTCCATGCCTAGATGATATGATAGATGAACTTAGTGGTGCCACTATCTTTTCCAAAATTGATATTAAGAGTGGTTACTATCAAATCTGCATACAAGAAGGTGATGAATGGAAAACCGCCTTCAAAACCAAGTTTGTTTTGTATGAGTGGTTAGTCATGCCTATGGGTCTCTCGGAAGCACCGGGCACTTTTATGCGCCGTATGAATCATGTATTTCGCCCTTACATTGGTATATTTGTTGTTGTTTACTTCGATGGCATTCTAGTGTTTAGCAAATCTATCAAAGAGCATGTCACCTATGTCTGCACCGTTTTGCAAACTCTTAGAAAAGAGCGCCTCTATGCTAATATGGAGAAATGCCTTTTGGTGTTGATAAGCTCGTTTTCTTGGGTTTTGTTATTTCTTCTAAGGGTGTTCATGCTGATGAGTCCAAGATCAATGCTATTAAGACTTGGCCGCAACCAACCAACTTGCATCAAGTGCGTAGTTTTCTTGGCCTTGCGGGTTTCTATCATCGCTTTGTGAAGGATTTTAGCACCATTGCTTCGCCTTTACAGGCTTTGAGCAAGAAGAATGCGCCTTTTGTTTGGGGACCATCCGAAGATACCGCATTCAATGAGCTTAAGAATTTTCTTACTCATGCTCCCGGGATTGCTTTACCCAACTTCGACAAGCCTTTTGAGATTCATTGCGATGCTAGTGGTAATGTCATAGGAGGTGTGATAACGCAAGAGAAGCGCCCCATAGCTTTCTTTAGTGAGAAACTTTCCGGAGCGCAACTCAATTACCCTATCTATGACAAAGAGCTATACGCTTTAGTCCTTGTTTTGCATGAATGTGAACATTACCTTCGTCCCCATGAGTTTATCATTCATACCGATCATGAGAATCTCAAGTATCTTAAGGGTCAAACCAAGTTGAACAAGCATCATGCTAAGTGGAGTGAATTTATTGAGTCTTTTCCTTATGTCATCAAGTACATCAAGGGTAAAGAAAACATCGTAGCAGATGCTCTTTCCCGCATATGCATGCTTGTTACACAACTTGAGTTAGATGTCATTGGCTTCGAGCATATCAAAGACTTGTATGAGCATGATGCAACTTTTGCTACTCCTTGTGCCATGTGTTTGTCGCACACCTCTTGGGAACGCTATTACATCAAAAAGGGATATCTTATGCGAGCTAACAAACTTTGCATCCTCGAGTCTTCTCTTTGTTTGTTGCTTTTGCAGGAATCTCATGGAGGAGGCTTAATGGGACATTTCAGACGCGATAAGACGTTTGCCACGCTCTCGAAGAACTACTTTGGCCCAAGATGTTTCGGGACGTCAATCGTTTCACCAACCAATGCTCTACAAGTCGCAAAGCTAAGTCCAAAGCTCAATCTCATGGCCTCTATATGCCTCTACCAATGCCATACCAACCATGGGAAGACATTAGCTTGGACTTTGTACTTGGTTTGCCTAGGACTCAAAATGGTAAAGATTCCATATTTGTCGTTGTGGACCATTTCTCTAAAATGGCACATTTCATTCCTTGCAACAAGATAGACGATGATTCACATGTTGCTAATCTCTTTTATAGGGAAATATTGCGTCTACATGGTGTGCCAAAGACTATCGTCTCGGACCGCAACATCAAGTTCCTTAGCTACTTTTGGAAGACCCTATGCGCCAAGCTCGGAATCAAGCTACTCTTCTCCACGGCTTACCATCTTCAAACCGACGGCCAAACGGAGGTGACCAACCACACACTCTCCGCTCTACTTTGAGTACTCATCAATAAGAACATCAAGGAGTGGGAGGAGTGCCTACCTATGTCCGAGTTCACCTACAATCGGGCAAGACACTCAACAACTGGCAAGTCCCCCTTCGAGATCTTCTACGGATTCAACCCATTGTCACCATTGGACATTCTTCCTCTACCACTCCAAGAGCGCATTAATTTGGACGCAAGTGCGCATGTGACACATCTCAAGAAGGTGCATGAAGATACAAGAAACACCATCGAGTGCCAAGTTCAACGCCTTGCGACCAAGGTCAACTTCAACAAGCAACCTATGGTCGTCAACATTGGTGATCTCGCGTGGCTACACCTTCGCAAGGACCGCTTTCCACAAGAACGCAAGTCCAAGCTTCGACCACAAGCGGATGGACCCTTCAAGGTGCTAGCACGCTACAACGCCAACGCTTACAAGATCCACCTCCCGTGCGACAAGTACAACGTAAGCGACATATTCAACGTCAAAGATCTCTCTCCCTTCCATGGTGATGAAGAATTCGATCCGAGGACGGATCTTCCCCAAGGGAGGGGAGATGATGCAGAGCATCCCACGATCATCCCGATGGACACCACCTCAACTACCCAAGCTCCAAGTGGGCCCATGACAAGAGCTAGGGCGCATGCTATTCAATCTGAGGTGACATCACTCCTACTTGAGTTTCCCTCCTCTTCAAGTGAGACATGGCAACTGCCTAAGTCCGAGATGCTATGTGTGATCGGGTACAACGCTCAAGACACGGAGCCGAGGGCTGTAGAAGAAGAGACAGGCGTCAACACTCTGGACCGCCCGGAACCTCCGGCCAGAGCCCGGAACTTCCGCCCCCCGGACCCTCCGGCCGACCTGGAGCTTCCGGCCTCCGACGTCTTCGACCAGCCTAGGCGTGCCAACTCTCTGGTTAGCCCGAAACCCGTCCCGGACCTTCCGGCACCCGGAACCTCGGCCCCCGGATGCCAACCAGTTCCACCCGCGCCAACTCTCTGGTTAGGCCGGACCCTCCCCGGAACCTCCAGCGCCCGGAACTTCCGGTCTCGCCCGGAACTTCCGGCCCTGCCTGCGCGTAGTGACTTGGGCCGAGGCCCGTGTACCCTTTCGTCACTTAGACTATAAATACTCTTCTCCTACCTACGTTTTAGGGTTATCAAAGAGATAGCTCATGTTTGTGTGAGAGCTTTGCTCATCCACTTGGTTACCTTCTCCTCGGAGATCGCACCTCCTCGGAGAAGATTCCCCAAGCGGATTCAAGACCCCTCTTTAGGGAAGAACATCAAGACCTCCTCACGGAGAAGACCGGCGTGTATCGTCCCTAGTTGATTGTGGATCGTGTATCTTACTTTATGTATTCGGGGATCTAGGACTTGTGTTACTATCTTGTTGGTTTGAGTGTTCCTCTCCTATTTCCCTTGTGTTTCCCTCGGGTTTCCGCTCCTTTCGTGAAAGATCGGGCGATTAGGGTTCAACCCTACATCAAATATATACCTGAGGGTCGTCGGCATGTGGCAAAGATGGCATAGGGAGGCCGCATCTTGGCCACAATACCACAGGGAGGAAGAAGGGGTCGAAGGCCCTCCCGAGCCGGCACTCTCTCAGAGAGAACGGCACGGCCGCTGATTGGGATGTGCAGGCTGCCGTTAGTCTCCTCCCTCGCCGCCGACGACAGCGTGAATGATGCACCTACAGCCCTTCCCCGGTCGAGGTGGTATGGCCGGATTTGGGACCAGCCGTGAGTAGAGACAGAGTGTGGCTACCTATGCCTTGCTTAGATCTGGAGAGCATGAGAGAGTGAAAGAGAGGAACCGTAGTAAAGCAAGCGCTAAGGCTCCTGCTTGTATATATATACATATAGTGGAGTGATTTTGTTGTACCAGCTTAAAAAAAGCGCTCCTACGTGTACCCGAAAGTGGGTGTGAGAGAACTAGTGTGTGCGTGCACCGCTTATCTCGTGAGAGTACAATATACTATGCCCAAAGAACGTTCGCCACAAGAGTAATAGTATAAGTGTGTGACGTGTGAGCTAAAATAAAAGGTGCGCGACATCTTTTGTTTTTTAGAAGTTTTGATGGTAGGGTGTGAAGAGCACATATGTGTGTGACGTCTACCTGTAGATAGACGGTGGGTGCAAGAGGACTCGGGAGAGTCGTGACTCGTGAGGGTGCACGTGTGCATGAGAGAGAGGGGCACGTATCAATGCAATGCATGTGTTAGTAAATCATTATCCAAAAAACGTTCACCACAAGATATTTCCTGTCGAACGCCGTAAGAACCGTTAGATCGGCATCCGACAGTGTCAATTTTGCCATGTCATTTAACAGAGCAGCCACTCCTTGTACACACAAATCTTCCACGTGACTGTTAGCAACTTTCGTATGCTCTTCCCTTCATTCCAAAATGTAGTGCACATAGCTTTATTGAAAATTCAAACCTCGCAAACTTTTACCGAGTTTTCATGTACCAAAATGCACATATAGAATACCCAGTATATATCATTTCATTCATCTTTGAGAGGTAACTATAAAGATTGGGGAGGAGTCTACAAAGTAAGACCGTCGTATCACCTACAGCAATTTCAACCATCCTTTAGTGAGTAGGAATATCATAGGAACTCTATATGATATGATTTTTATAGGAGTTTTTCCTTTAGAGCCAATTGGTTCATAGGAATAGATTCATATACACGACATTTCAAAGGAAATAAACATGATATCATTTTTATAGCTTTAAAGCCACTTGGTTCATATGAATGGATTCCTATACTCCCATAATTTCAAAGGAAAATAAACATTAGCGTATATTCAATAGAAAAGTTCCTATGATGTGAACCAAATGACATCTCTTTTCTATTCCCTCCTCATAGGAATTGAGATACATGTCATCTCTAGATTCAATGCAAAAGTTCCTATGATGTGAACCAAATGACATCTCTTTTCCAATCCCTACTCATATATACATCTTCTATATATGTCATCTCTTTCTCTACAACTTCCATGTATACATCTTCTATTCCTAAATAGGTAGTACAACCCACTAGTAGCTTTTTTCGTAGACATGCAACTATGGCACAAGAACACGTCATGTATGCAAGTCATAAATCAAATTGTTTTTCTACTATATGCATGCAAGCACCACATCATCAATTTGTGCATGTTACTCATAAGTTATTTCTTGCATTAAACTTTGTATTGACAATGTATGTGCTGGTCACACGCACACATATGTAATTCACATTCACATTTTTGTTAGAAATGTCATTCTTTTAACTGCAATTCATTTTTTCTCTTTGTACTCCCTCTGTCTGGTGTGTAAGTCATCTTCTGAAAACCAAATAATACCACAACACTTTGGCAGTGGTTAATACATTGCATGGAATGCTATTAACTAGCAAAAAAACCTAAGATGACTTATACACCTAGACGGAGGGAGTATTACATTTTTTCATTTTAAGCATACATTCACTTCCCATTAGTTATAGTAGATGATTTTGGGGGAACTTTTATGCATTATCTATCCTATACCCCTATATAGTGTGTGAATAACTTTGAAAGATGGCTGTTGGATGAAGCTAATCCAACAGTGCAGAGATGGCAAATTTGAGCACTACTGGCCGTTGGATATCATCAAAATTCCACCACATTCTGCCACATGTACAATCTAGAAGACTGCATGGTTGAACTTAAGCATAATGCACAAACCTCAGAACACAGGCACTTCTCCTTTGTTCTAGAATCTTCCGTATCATAATTGCCCAAACTTGTTTTTCTAAATGAATTGCCATTATTTGTTTTTTTACTTTATGCTTTACAATGCAAAATCCCATGAATCTTAACCTTTTTATAAAACTAATTGATTTTGAATGAGATGAACTATAAGAACTAAACGAACATCTACATCGTGCATATATGACTCAAAGCTTTACATGCTACAGTGTGTGTTTATTCATAATTTGGTTTCCAAATATAATGCGTTTAATGCATGTGTACCTTACTAGTAGTTTTGAGTAGAGTAGCAAATTTCACGTGGCCGCGGGTATAAAAAAATGCAGGGCCCATGCATCAATGCCTTACGGTCGAACCTACGTCCACAATTTTTTGTACGTATATCTCCACTGGTCCCCGAACCCAAAATGCTGCCTCGTTGCCGTAAAACCAAGCGGCCCACACATATTAAGGCATCGGCTCGAACTCAATCCCTCTTTCGTTTACTACGACGTGGCCCTGCACGCCGTGGTACTCATACAAACCCTACCGTCGCACGCATCATTGGTTTTCTTCAAGAGGATGCGGGAGAAGCGGATTTGTAGTGGAGGTGCTTTAAAAAATGGATTTGTAGTGGAAGCCCCTACCCTAGGGTGCCCTAGGTAGCTACCGCACGCATCTTTTGTTTTCGCTTTTCTTTATGCTCTTGTGCCCTAGAGTGAAATGATGGTTGCTTCGTCCATCTAGCTTAATGCGGGAAAGGTGGGGCTTTATGATTTGACCCCTCATCGCTCATTTACTACTACTGCGGCGCTACGACCGGGGTGCCTCCAAGTCAAGCCACTGCTCCGAACTGTAATTTGGTGCATTGCATGTGGAACAACACGATGGATGAGCCACATGTCGGCCAAAGGGGTCCTATTAAGTGTGTAACCATTTCGTGTGTGGACTGACGCTGCTTGAGTAGCTATGCCAACACGACAGGAGCATCCTACCACTTGGTTTTGCTCCTTGGTGAATCCTTACTATATTGATCTAAAAAGATACATACTGTACTGATGCGGAGCATCCTATGATCATCCCCATGTACACTACGACTTATCCCCAAGCCCCTACTGCCCACATGTTGAGACCTCAAGCATACGCCATTGGACACAAGGTGAACTCGCTCCTTTCCGAATCTTCCCTTTCCTCATGTAAGACATGGATGCTACCTCAAGCACAGAACTTATGCATACTCAGGTCCATCCGAGGAGATCATGGAGAGCCTAAGGACCAAGGCCAAGTGTGCGCGGGAGCAAGGGAAGGAGAGCCAGCTGCTATAGCCCGAGCAGTACTAACGCCCACACCAAGCGGTACTACCGCTGAAGGCCCACAAGCGGTGCAACCGCTCAACCACTGCCCAACAACCGGCCAAGCTTCTATGATCGAGCGGTGCGAGGCCGGTGCAGCACTGGTTTATCCCTGTAACAGCCACCTGATCGGTACAACCACCCCAAGCACCGGTACAACCGCTGAGCACATCCGGAAGCACCTCCAGGAACTAGTACCTCAGCGCCCAGTGGTACAACCGCCCCCATGACCGGTACTACTGCCCTGCCTGTGCGCAGTGAAAGGGGTTTTACCCCATGTATCCCCCAACATACCCCTTGGACTATATATACTTGTCCCTTAGCTCTGTACTAGGGTTAGCATTGTGATAGCTCATTTGAGAGACAGAGCTTCACTAATCCATATGGGATCTACTCCATGAGAGAGACTGTGGCCCCTCTACGGAGAAGATCCACCTTGGATTCAAGATCCCTCACGGGAAGATCCCCTTGTGGATTCAAGACCTCCTCACAGAGAAGAACCGGTTACCTCTTGTATCATCCGTTGTTGACTTTGGATCCTGTATCTCTCTTTGTGTTTTGAGGATCTAGCACATGTGTGATCATACTTGTTGGTTTGAGTGTTCACCTTGTGATTTTCCCCTCGTTTCCCTCCTCGCGTTCTTCGTGTTCATCATGGGATTCGCTCCTTTCATGAAAGATCGGGCCACTAGGGTTCTACCCTACATCATCTTGGTATCATGAGCCACGTTGATCACGATTTTGGAGCCTCCCCTCTTTGTTTTCTATCGTAATTTTGTTGTGTTCTTCCCCAATTTCAAAAATCCCCACAAAAAATAGGCCCAATTTTTTTTTGTGATTTGTTGGTTTAACGAAGTTTTGTTGATTTTGATCCATGGATTTGCTTGGTTTCGAGTGGATCTAGCATCTCCCCAAGTTTCTCCACCTTCCTTCCACGAAATCCATCAAATTTTTCCCCCGAAATCATCCATTTCCGCCCCAAGTTCATCCCCGAGTCAGATCTGAGAAAAATTTCCCGACAAGAGCGGTACAACCGGCCCCCGAGGCAGTACAACCGCTCCCCCATAACCTGATACTTCTGCCAGCTAAAAATGGAACTCCAGGATGCTCCAGGAGCGGTACAACCACCCTAGCAAGCGGTACAATCGCCCCTCCCAGTTTCAGCCTCGGGTGATTGACAGGTTTGACCATAACTTCCACATCCGTAATCCGATTTTCGCGTTCTTTAGCTCGTTGAGTAGCTATTGACATCCCCCATCCATATACATAGGTTCCAACACCATTTGACTCCACCAAATTTTTCGAACTTTGGCATCTTTGCCTAGGGCTTCCACCACATCATCCGCTACACCACCATAGCCTTCCGCAACCTAACCAATTTTGTTCCCCATCGCATTAGTGGTTGCTTGAGGATTGATTTAAGTCTCCTAAGGTGTCTAGGATACTTAGGGACGATCATTTCTTCATCAACCACCACAACCACTTCTGCATAGGCTTGACCACTATACACTCCCACCACCCAACTTAACCCGATTTTGTTTGTGTTGTGAGTTGTGTCTCCTAAGGTGTTTCGGCTACTTAGGGACCATGCTTCCAACTCCGACACCGTGTATAGCCAACCTTACCCTCCACTTCCGCATTGCCTACTTGCAAAACCTATCGCAACCACCTCCGCATTCCCGCTACCACCATTTGACATTTGAGATTTTGAGTTCACGGTTTTTCCGTTTCCTACGGTGTTTCGGCTACTTACGGACGAGTCTCCATCATCTTGGTATCTCCATCAAGATCACCGCCACTCATCATCGCCAAGGACGGTAACCTCCATATCATCTTGGTATCGTGGTATCCCTCCATTGTATATTCCCTTGCCATTGCATTGATAACCCTTAGCCCATTTTGCGTTACTTGCCTATCGAGACTAGCCATTTGAGTATTGCCGGCAATTTTACTTGTGCACATTAGTGATCTACACCATACATTCCATACATACCATATCATTTGAGTACTCATCTCGTGTGCCTCAAGTTTGTTCCCGCATATACACAATAGCTATCTTGGTTTGTGCATTGTGCAAAAGTGGTCATACAAAAAAAAGAATAAGCTTTTAAGCAAAAGAAAACGAGTGAACAAAGAGATTGTAAGCAAGTGCCATAGCATCATACCGCATTGCATAAGATTGTCATATTCGATCATCTTGGATCATACCACTGGAACATCATATACATACCATACTTGGGATAGAAGTTCATACATTTTGCATCTTATAGGTTGTGCACAAGTGTCGTATCCGCCTATTGAGCAATCGTGCTAGCGTCTCTCTTGAGTTGTGCAACACGAGCATTTTTCATGGATTCCACATTTTTTGCTCATCCTTGGTTGCGCGACCCCATTTATCTATTCGTGTGTGTGTTTTCGTGTGCCACATATTGCTATTGGTCTACTTGTTTCACTTGCAAATTTGTGAATCCCTTTCAACATTATTGACTCTAGCTAACATTTTTCATTAAATTTTTGTGCCACTATCCTCACCGAGCTCCACCATAAGCCTTACTTGTGTAGGTGTGAGAAACCGACAAGAATTGGTACCAATTGCGCTAGTTCCTTGTCCACATTGGAGTGATCATTGATCCACTTTCAACTTCGGTCAAGGTAAATTTCGTATTCGTTCCTCTCTTTCTACCACTCACATTTTTTCTTGGAGTGATGGATAGGCAAGGCATTTCATCTCCGGTCTTCCACAACAACGACGGTGTGAACAACTACATCACCAAAGCGTCAATCTTCGATCTACAACAACAAATGCAAGGCGCACAATCAAGATTGCGAGAGCGCATCGAGAACCTCTCCATCGACATTCTCCACTCTGAAGCAAGGAAAAGGGACTACATAGACAACAAGCTTTCCGCACAAAAGAAGGAGCAAGATGCAAGGATGGAGGAGATTCGGGCCTTGATCAAGTCTACTTCCCCTTCGTCATCTTCAAGGCGGCGACAAGCACATTGATCCTCTTCAGAGCGCCTAAGTGACACAAGCGCAAGTCGTCCACGTCCACATCTCCATGGTGACCACCATCACGTTCGTGATCCATCTCGTCATGAAGGGCATGGCACCTCCAAGCACCATGTGCACGACGACAACGAACGACATCTACTACGAGCTCAAGTGCGACAACGACACCATCAACAAGAAGATGCTCGAGATGTGCCTACCTACAAGTCCCAACAAGCCCTATTTCATGCCAAGTCCAAACTTCATGACCACAAGAGAAGACCGCGAGACAAGCACCACCAAGAGCATGCTACGGCTACAACAACCACTTCGGCATCTTCTCCAAGTGCTATCAAGGCATCTTCGCCTTCGGACGTACGACATCTTCGCCTACTTCCCATGAGTTCGCCTACATCGACATCTTCAACTACAAGGCAACCAACTACGAGCGAGGCCGACACTTCCATCTTCGGAAGCCCCTCAAGGAAGATGGACGAGCACGGGAATTTCCCTTCGGTCATGGAGACGAGCTACGAGGTTCCACATCATAGGGGCCTCCTACAACAAGATGGCGACAAGACGGTCGAGCAAGGGCCACCCCCTTCGACCACGGCGACGAGCATGAACCTCTTCAACAACATGAAGAAAACATCCATATTGTACTTATACCCCGAGTCAAGCTACAAGACCGCACATGAGACCTTATCTTTGGTCTTGGAGGAGAGTGATGATATGCCATCTTCAGCCTTCATCCACGTGTACGACAATGACATGATTGGGCATGGAGACATCTGCACCTACATCTCTCCGACACCGACATGTGACGAGATGCCCCAGTTGCCATGTGAGGAAAGCCACCACCACATGAGTGACATGAGTGACTCCACCATACGTGACATAGAGAGCATTTCCTATGAGAGGATGAGTGTGACCACCACTAGCCCCACACTTGAGAGCATGCCACAGATCCTATGTGAGGTTGAGAGCCATTTGAGTGACTCCACCAACCATATGAGTGAGAGCATCCGAGAGGGAGTGAGTGAGCCACAACACTTAGTGAGTGAGGTAGTTGACACGGCATGTGAGGCCACTTCAATTTCTAACGACTTAATCTCTACTCCTAGTGTGTTTTCTTCTTTGGTTCTAGGTCTTCTACATGACGACACGCCTATCCTCGACAAGTCCATGCCTCCAATGGAGACAACGATGGCCATGGTGGAAGAAGATGGACCCCCCACATGGTCCCATCAAGATGAAGTTGACCATGACTTGGTCTTCGACACCTCACCTACAACACATGAGCGATGCTCCAAAGGTAACATAGGTGATGGTGCTTCTCTTGTCCCACTAGTGGACTATCCCACGAATGATTGCTTGAATGATGTTGACACACCTATACCCATGCTTCATGCTAGTGCGACTTTTTCATGTCATGACTTACCTATTTATGATGAATATGATGACGAGCATGTCGAGTTGCCTAGTTGTGATGCTATGCTCCATAGGATATCATGTGAAAATTCTTTTGGTCACATCATGTTTGACAATCCATTAACCTTGTCATATGCTATGAGTGAGATATCCCATATTGCATCATTTTAATCTCAACATAGTGACTATGCATGCCCCATTCACATAAATCCCATTTGCACTTACGGCATAGATGATGAGATGATGGTGATTGGCTTTTGTTTTTCATGTGATGATATTGCTATGCTTCCTTTGCACAATTTGCACAATTCATCTCATATGCCATGCCATGAAAATTATGGTGTATCGCATGATTACATCCCTTGTGTGCACCATATGCATACCATTCCTCACAATGCTCTAGATATTTCCCATGATGCATTACATCCTTTGAGTCTCCATTATGCTATACATAACACCAAACCTATCATGATGGATGACATGTTTCTATATCACGAATCTCATTTATTTGCGCATTGTATATTTTGTGTTAACCAACACAAGCACGTGTGCATCATGATGGATGATGTGTACATCTACCACGCACACACAATTTTCCCTTTGTCTTTGTTTGTGTAGGTACTCACGTATACTCGTCAACCTCTCAATCCCAAGAGTTGACGAAATGAGCTCTTGAGAGCACAGATGACTTGGGATCCTGTGAACTACCCTTCCCACCGCTCTCTTCGCACAACGACTACGCGCATCTCTCTCACTTGGATCTCACACGGCTATGGGCTATATACCGTTTCTCGCTTCTTGCTCATTTTACCGTGTTCACTTTGCATGCTATGCTTGCTTCTATGCCTTTGCCGTGCAATTGTGACCCTTGCTTGCATCTACCCATTATTCACCATTATGCTACTCCTATGTGTATTTGCATGCTTGGTGGAGATCCTTGTTGCTATTGCCATGTTTATCATGTGCCTCATGCCATTGATGCTATTTTGCTCATATCCTCCTTTCATGCTTGTGCTATGTCATGTGAATTATTCATGCACACTATTTGCGCCCATGACATGCTTGCCATGATTCCTTCTAGTATGTTGCATCCTCGCACTACTAGCTTGCTTGACTTGATCGCCATGATTGCTTGCTTTGTCGCATCACCCATCTTCAACTCTTGCTCACTTTCTTGGGTTGATGACATATATGCTCATGCCTCTCACATGATACATCTTGTTCATTATCTCTTGCCTCCAATTTTTGCATATTTGCTTATTGATCTTGGAGACTTGGACACCTTACTTGTGATGCATGCTTGTTTGATTGAGCCTATTGTATTTGGTTGTTCTCGCATCATATGCCTCCATACTATGAAATGCTCCCTTGTCCTTTCTTATGATGCGCATGATGCATACACTTGTTGGGTATCTCACCATTCGAATGATAGGTGTTGCATTTGCACTAACCTCATTTGTTTTTCCGAGTGTTTGTCATGTTCTTTCATTTTGAAGGATTCACAAGGTGGCAACATCATGAAACACCTTGGTCATGTGAAGGCGTACATGATGCACAACACCAACATTTTTGACATCATCATAAAGGTGAACTCATTCCCTTTGAGCCATCCTCAATTACGCATATTGGATGGGTCAGTCTTTCATTGTTGTCTCCTTCTTGTTGTCTACATGTTACATCTCGCTTATGGAGGAGCTACATGGGAGATTGGCTCTATGGACCTTCAAGTTGACGAGCGCTTGGACTTATTGGATGCACCTTCGAACCTCCACTCATGCCACGACATTGAGCATTGGTACACCAACACCTCCATACTTGTTGATTGTGCCCACACATGTCATGCTCGATGGACATATCATACACATGACAAATTTGCATCTTATGCATGGATTGACTCATATTACGATTGCCTTGTTGCATCTTGTCTTTCTATGTCATCCATGATATATGAGCTTGTGCATTTCATTAGCAAATTTGTTGTGATCTTTCTTGATGGCATATTCATACATCATGATCTTATTGCCTACCATCAATTGCATGATCACATCACATTGAGCATCCATTACCATATTCATGCTATTGATAAACTGTCTCACTATGACATCATTTTGCACCATGGTTGCATTGAGCATATTCACAACACCTTTGTGTGTGCAATGAATGTTTTTTCTTCCATGAATGCTTTGCATACCATTCCATCTCTTTTGGATAAGCTTCATGCACCTTGTCATGCTCAATCTTGTTGCAAGGACTCATTCTTACATGATGGACACTTTGTGTGCTCTAACCATTGTATTTCCGAGTGTCGTTTGTGTTTGCTCTTTTTGCATGTATACCACTCCGGCGACACCTTGGAGTACTTGGTTTGCGCAACGTCTTCCACTCCATCCAACTACAAGTCTGTCCACAACAACCGTTTCCATGGTGATGAGGTTTTCGATCCGAGGTTGGATCTTTCCCAAGGGAGGGGAGATGATGCGGAGCATCCAATGATCATCCCCATGTACACTACGACTTCTCCCCAAGCCCCTAGTGCCCACATGTTGAGACCTCAAGCATACGCCATTGTACACAAGGTGAACTCGCTCCTTTCCGAATCTTCCCTTTTTGCATGTAAGACATGGATGCTACCTCAAGCGCGGACCTTATGCATACTCAGGTCCATCCGAGGAGATCATGGAGAGCCTAAGGACCAAGGCCAAGTGTGCGCGGGAGCAAGGGAAGGAGAGCCAGCTGCTACAGCCCGAGTGGTACTACCGCCCACACCAAGCGGTACTACCGCTGAAGGCCCACAAGCGGTGCAACCACTCAACCACCGCCCAACAACCGGCCAAGCTTCTTTGATTGAGCGGTGCAAGGCCGGTGCAGCATCGGTTTATCCCTGTAACAGCCACCTGACCGGTACAACCGCCCCAAACAACGGTACAACCGCTGAGCACATCCGGAAGCACCTCTAGGAACCAGTACCTAAGCGCCCAGCGGTACAACCGCCACCATGACCGGTACTACCACCCTCCCTGTGCGCAGTGAAAGGGGTTTCACCCCATGTATCCCCCAACTTACCCCTTGGACTATATATACTTGTTCCTTAGCTCCGTACTAGGGTTAGCGTTGTGATAGCTCATTTGAGAGATAGAGCTTCGCTCATCCATATCGGATCTACTCCACGAGAGAGACCGCGGCCCCTCTACGGAGAAGATCCACCTTGGATTCAAGACCCCTCACGGGAAGATCCCCTTGTGGATTCAAGACCTCCTCATGGAGAAAACCGGTTACCTCTTGTATCGTCCGTTGTTGACTTTGGATCTTGTATCTCTCTTTTTGTTTCGAGGATCTAGCACATGTGTGATCATACTTGTTGGTTTGAGTGTTCTCTTGTGTTCCCCTTGTGATTTTCCCCTTGTTTCCCTCCTCGTGTTCTTCGTGTTCATCGCGGGATTCGCTCCTTTCATGAAAGATCGGGCCACTAGGGTTCTACCCTACATCACATATTGTACTACCCTCTCTGTCTCGGTTTATAGGGCGCGCACGTAGTTATCATTCACCCATTTGACTAATTAAATATGAGTTACTATGTCACAAAAACTATATCATTGGATTCTTAAGAGGATGTAGTTTCTAAACATATATTGTTCATCACATATATAGCCAGTTAAATTCTCAACCTAGAACAACGTGCATGCCTTGTAAACCGATACAGAGGAAGTAGTAAAAATGAGGTTATTTTGCCGAGCGATGGGTGGGGCAGCATGGCCAGTCATGCGGTCCCACATGTCATGATGTACCAAGGCGATGCGTGTGTCCCTCTTGAGGCAGAACAATGGCAGAAGCAATACTACATGGTTTTCTTGAAGGAGATGATGGCGAAGCAAAGTGTGAGATAATGGTTGCTTAGCCCGTCAAGGAAGGTGCTCCATTGTGATTTGACGTCTCATTGCTCATTACTACTACTAGGGCGGTACGACTGGGGTGCGTCCCCCTGATGTTCTGCACTGTTATTTGGTGCATGACACGTCGACCCAGTTGCTATATGTCCCACATGTCGGCGAGAGGAAGTACAAAATTCATGAAAGCGAGCATCGACGGAAGAGTACAAGACACGGCTTGGTTTTTGGTGCTTCGCGTGATCCATCGATACAAACCCGGACTAAAAAAGGCAAGGGCAGCTCTTTTCCGGTGCGGCAGGCAGGGGAGTTGGGCATAGTCTGTTCGAGGCAACGAGGTAGGAAGGGAAACAAACAAATAAAGGTTGAGCGATTTAGTTTTGGGAAAATCTGATTTTACGGAGTACGTACCCACTATGGAGGTAGTATACTACTTACTACTACCTCCTTTCCGGTTTATAGGGCTCATCTAAAAAATCGTTTTTCCGTTTTAGTAGTAGTAGTAGTACCATCACATGTTGGATTTCGAGGTGCATTAAATCACCCGATGCAAGCATTGTCAAGAGAAAACTCACCAATGCATGTAGAAGTTCATGGAAATTTAGTGCTCATGCATGCATTCATTCTAATTAATGCCTTGGTAAACATAACTTCTTGAGAAAACGAGTGTACATTACTTGCGCAAACTACAAAATTAATTCCACCACTCACCGTCTACCTTGGTTGGAGAGATTTTGAAATTGAGCCATAAACTGGAAAGGAGGGAGTAGTAACATAGCCTAGGGTAGCTTGTTGCACAACGGACTCCAAGGAAATTGCTGTAGTAGTACTACTCCTATATACCACTGTATATTCCAAACAATATGATAATCTCTCTAACCAAGGTAGGAACAAGGAGTAAACGGAGGGAATAGTAAATTTTTCTTCTCGTCCTGCGAGCCACCGCGCGCGTGGGCGAGGGAGCGGGCGCAAGCTTCACATCGTCCTATGAGCTACCACGCCCATGGGCATGGGAGACGGTGTAGTAAGCAAGCTTCTCCTCGTTCTACCAGTTGACGGGACACTTCAAAAGTAATACGTACAGATCATCTCGAGTGTATAGAGCCTTTCCTCTAAGGTAGGCCCCACATGGTTTGCCTCTTTTTTAACATAACGCATCAAGTCACAATTTGTTTGTTCACCCATGGTAGACGATCCTCCATCAAGTGGACAACCAGTACACCTGTCAAATTACCTCGTGGGCTACCTTTTCGTACAGAAATGAGCTCCACCGTTTAGCCGCGTGGGTGTGGTTGGGAAAGAGGCGGGAGTACGTGCGTTGTGCGTGCACCTCTTCTCTTCGTGCACGTCCCCCACTTATGTGGGTGTGTGTGAGAGAGATACAAACCTAGACATAATGCGCCGTCCATCCCCATGCCTCCGCCCAGTCCGACCACCAGTCACCACCATGCCCCACGCCTCCTCCCTTATCTCTCACCTTTCTCGAGATATCATTTTTGATGAAATTCTCGAGATACCATTTTTTCGATAAAATTCTCGAGATATCATTAGTTTTTACACATTGTATTACTCCTGCATGGGTCAATTAGAACAGGTGTTTTGTAAAAAAATGCATCTTGATGTTCCGTGCAATGCACAGGCATCTTGCTAGTCCAGGAAAACAACACATGGCAAAATTTCACGGCGAATGAGGGATTTGAGGGCCTATTTGGATCGCTACCAACAACTACCCTACCAAAATCATGGCGTTGACTGAGGAGGTGGGCAGGCGTTTGGATCGCCACCGAATTCTCAGATCCATGCCAATTTTTTGGCTAGTTGTTCAGGTTTTACGCCAACTTCCGGACGAGCCATCGGCGGTAGAATCTCTCGTCAAATTATTGCCATGCCCGATTTGGCAGGGCGGGCACGGGCGCCATCCAAACAGGCCTTGAATCTGCTGGGAGGGGCTGTTTGGATCTTTCCCGGGATAGCCTAAATATTGGCGACCCTTTTGTCCACCGGTGCCTTTACCACCGATGAACCAGGAATTGCTCAAGTGCTCATGCATCCTCCAACGCACACGTCGGAGACGAGCTCGCACGAGCTCTGCCTTTTTTGTCCCACCACGCCGCCGAGCCGGCCGCAGACCGACCGGCGACCCGCATATTACACCATCCAACCGTAGCCGCACACATTCTGACAGCAACTCAACCAACCGTATGAAATTCATGCAAACATGGCGATATTTCATATAAACAATGACGAAATTCATATAAAATACCGGATTTTCATACAAACATGACGGATTTCATTACATTCAAATCAACTAAGCGGTGCTAGTTCTGGACAGCACAGGTATATAATACCTGGACTAAATGGTCGGCCGCCGATCCATTTGTGTTCCTCATCTCAGGCAGCACGATCACCAGAATGCCGGGAGCCCCCGAGGTATATGCTTCAGCACAAAGGACGGCACACTGCCAAAGCCGAAGATGATGGTGGAAGGGGGATTCTCCGCTTCCGTGGAGCCCATGTGGGGTCGACGAAGGTCCTCGCAATAAAAGGATCCAGCAAGACACCTGTTGTGTACGCCGGCATCGCATCCGCGGTGGCATTCATGGGACCCAAGCGGCGGTGACCTCCCGTGTTCTACTTCTCGATGATGGCGGCAGACGCGGAGGCCTTGGCCACTGACTCGTCTCTCTCCGAGCACCCGGCTTCTGTCTCTGCTTGCATGGCGCGGCCGCCGGCATGGGAATCTCGGCCACACAAACGGGAGACGCGGTCGCAGACACGGGAGGCGCAGTACGAGGCGGCGGCATGGGCGGCAGCGACGACACGCATGTGCGTCGCTCCTCGTTGAGCTGGCCTGGAGCGGCGAGTTGCTGAACCGTGCATTGGTTTGGTGTGCCAACTGGCTCCATCGGACGTGGGGAGGGAGGTGGATCACCGAGCTGCATAGCTTGTATCCGGCGGGCTCGGCGGGCCACCCAGCCAGCTTGGATGCGGGATAACTACTCTTTGTAAGCCATTGTAAGAGCGGATAAAATGGTGAAGGGGGAGATAGGGGAGCGATGGAGGTGTGCGATTCTTGGCGAGCATTTGGCCTCGTTTAAATAGGAGATTAAATAAACGGCGGACGGGAGGAGCTCGGCCGGCGTTGCTTTTAATGCCGGCACGGTCATGAATGGACGTTTGTCCAGAGTGGGTTTCTCGGCTTCCACATGGGCTTCATGAAGGCGTTTGAATTCGGCAAAGAGGTGTGTTCAGCCGGGCGTGCATTGAGTTGAGCCCTCGAGTTTGACGTACGACACTGTGCCATTATTCCATTGACATGTGGGCGCTTTGGGTACATGGCCAGCATGTCAGTGACCCAACGCAGGGAGCGCATGGCAGCGGAACTTTTGGTGGGCCAGAGCGGTCAGAAGTCAGCATTTCATAAACCAATGATTGCTCATTGAGTGTGATGTCATCTATTTCATCTTGATAAGCCTACTAAATAATGTAAGAGAATTATAAAATTTTCATATATACGTTGATAGCCCATTCAATACGTTGTGATTCATAAGACCGCTGCAAACATCAATGTTCTGCTTATCACAGATAAGATTGATTAATACCTATAACAATCCATGTCCTTAACAAAGGGTGCATGCACGTATAGGTTCAGCGTGTGTCTTGCGTCATGTGCTATGTGCATGCAGGCTTGCGAGTGTTGCGTGCGTGCATGTGTACGTTTCAGTGTTGCATGCATGTGTGCATACGTGCGTGTGTTCGTGAGTGCATGTGTACGTGTCAATGTTGCATGCCTACATGTGTGTGTGTGTTCATTATGTGTACGTGTCAGTGTTGCACACCTGCATGCATGTGTGTGTTCGTGCAAGCGTTGCGTGCGTGCATGTGTACATGCGGGGTGAGGCTACACGTCAATCGATTGACTTTTTCATCTCTGGTCAGTAGATTTCCAGTCGTTGGATACCAAATCAAGGGCCTGCAGTTTGTGTTCAACCTCCACCCCCCTGAGCTGCCAGCCACCACCAGCCGAACCGCAGGCCGCTGCCTCGCCCGCCCCGAAACCACTTCCCACCGCCGGTCCGTCAGCGCCCCGGCCATCCCTCTAGGCCCCCCGCGCCGAGATTTTTCTCCGGCAATCCCCGCGCCACCGCCCAATCACCACGCCCCCACCGCCGTCGACTGCCAACCAGAGGTCTCATGACTTTGAGTCCCCACAGACTACTAATTTATTACCATTTCTGTCCTTCATATACGCACTGACGGGTGGGCCCTATGGTAATGTGCGCTGCTGAATGTGGATCGTTTGACTGGTCAGTTGATCATGTCATCAACAAATTACGGAGCTGTATGGTGAGCCAGTGACCGTATGATCACCCTAAAATGTATTTTATTAACACAATACAGACTCAAACTACCATTTCTTTCTTTCATATATGCACTGACAGGTGGGCCCCACGGTTATGCACCCTGATGGAGCAAAACTCGTTGTGCCACATGGAATGTTTGAATGGTCAATTTGTTGTGTCATCAACGAAATACAAAATTGTATGGGTGAGCCAGTGACCGTATAATCACGACATGTATTTTTTAACATGGTACATACGCAAGAGCTCATATATACGCGCAAGCACTCACCGCTATAAGCGCACACACACAGACCCTACCCCTATGAGCACCTTTGAGAGAGTGAGCCAGCATATGATCTTGAGATTTTACGAAGTCACCATAGGTGCCTCATACTGGAGTGGAACGTCTCCTCCCACTACACGCACATCGCCGGAAAATACTAAAATTAACCCAGGATAAATGCGAGCACCCGGACTTTAACCCTGGTGCGCTTGAGAAACCACTGTCCTCCTAACCATCCAACCATAGGTTGGTTAGCACCACAAAAGTCTAGTGACCATATCGTGCTTTCGCTTCAAATACAATGACCATAAGTGTCGTCAACAAAATACGGAGGATGCATCAAATACAATGTCCGTCAGTGTCATCAACAAAATACGGAGACGTATCGTGAGCTAGATATTGCATGATCACCACGAGAATGTATACAGTGACTGTAATGAGCATATTCTTAAGTCCAGTGACCGTATAGTTCTTTCGCTTGAAATACAGTGACCGTCACGTGTGAATGTGTCATGGGCATGCATACTTTCAAAGGGCTGAGAGATAGTTTGTGTGCATATGTGAAAGTGGTGTAGAAAGAGGGGGTATCCGGTGGAGACAAGTTGAGATATGCCCTTCGTTTATCTTTCTTGTGACTAATATTTTAGGAGAAAATATAAACATTCACAATGCAGAACAAATATTTTTGGATGCACCATGCAATTAAATTTCATGTATAACATTGTACTATTGTATATGCTTATTTTCTTACTGGCTGATTGTGTGTGTGGTGTGGTGGGTACATCATTTCTAGTTGGGGTGTGCGCATCATTTCTAGTTTTGGTGGGTCAACATGAGGACTCTTGGGTCGGTCCCATCCTGCGCCACATAGGTTGGACCGAGACGCATTATACGAAGACCCATGTGGAGGACTCGGCGTACAACACGAAGCTACCAGAGTCGTGGAGGACTCTATCCCCACTGGTGATAAGCTGACTATATATGATTTGTAAGCCTAAGCCCCGAGTATGTTATAGAAGCCTGGGGGCTAGTTCGTCGATAGTATACACACATGCACAATGCCTGGTATTCACGTGTACTTTGTACACACCCCTATCACTAATATATAGTACCAGGAGTAGGATTTCTCCTCAACTGCAAGGGTCCGGACTTGGGTAAAACTTTGCCTCGTATTACCATCCAGCCTAATAGTCAGGGATATCCTACCGAATGATCTGATGGAATCATATCTGCCAACTACTAAGAGAGAGGTGTGTCTGTCGGGGGGGGGGGGCAATGTGTGCGAGAGAGGCCTAAAGATAATGTGCGTGCGGCAGACACGTAGGCACATAAATGTGCCTATAGAGGGCTAGCAGAGACCGTGCATGTGTATATATGCATGTGAGAGAAATTGTGTTTTCCAACTGAGATTAGTGAAAAGAGTGGTACATAGTAGTCAAAAAGAGAGAGAGATATATATAGAGAGAGAGTGTGCGTGAGACACCTCGACACCCCGGGAGAGATTGTGATCATGTGTGAAAGAGAAATGCCGATGTATATACAGTGTGTGCACTTATACGTTTGAACCCGAGATAATGGCATTTGTAAATCAGATATAAAGGGGGCATCAATCTTTGTTGTGCGTTTGAACATGCTATATATTCATACGCATGTCTAACTATTTTTTTGCAACCAAGGAGATTATATCTGGAACCGTGCATGAATTGAGGTAAGTTGCATATTTTTTAATATATACTCATGTACAATGTATATTCAAATGTACCCCCTCCATTCCAAAATAATCGTAGTTTTAGGATTTTCAAGAGTCAAGATTTGTGAAGTTTGGCAAATCTAGAAAGTTCAATTCTAGAGAACCAAAAACGTTAATGCTTCTGCTCCCAAATATTGAATGAAGCGCCAAATAAGCCTTTGGTCACCCGAAACTGCGCGAGACTAATGTTTGGTGGTAGGAAATTACTGTCCTGACTCTGGCACGTGTAGCATATCGGCCTGATGACCAAAGGTCTAAACCGGGGTAGGATTGTAACTTCACCAAGGCGCCAGTCTCAACCGCCTCCAAGAAGCATTCATACGCCGTGGGCGCCTAAACACCTATGCGCTCGGCTGAAATCTATCCCGCCCACCATTTCAGACACCTGAGATTACTGTCCTACCCCCAACCCGCAATATGTCTGAAATTTTAGATGGGGGCAAAGTTTGTAACTTTCCCCAAATTTCAAAAAAGCGCGTCCCAAACTGAAACATTGTTAACCCTTAATTCCCCATCCCTCCGTTTCCCCATTCATACTCCGTGGGCACCAAAACGCCCTCTCCACCATCCGCCAAACCCCAGCCTCCTTCGTCCTCCGCCCCATCGCGCCCAATCCACTTCCGCCCTCCTCCATCACGCCGGAGCCGGTACCCCAACGTCGTCGTCCAACACAACCGCAACCGCAACACCCTCAAGAACTTAGCAGCTCAAGCCAAGGCAGAGGTGCCTCCACGACGCTGACACCGACGTGCGACATACCAGAACAACTTCGACCACGCCGTCATGCGCCTCACCGCTGCCGCTCTACTATCGCAACCGTCCACCGCACTGGAGCTGTTCCTGCTACGCCGTCATTCGCCGCCTCGGATCTGGTTCCCCGGCACCGACAGATGGCCACCACACCACACTCAACAACTTGGCCATGGGTTTGTCCAAGGCTCCACCTTCCTCCACAACTTCTCATTTCTAGCGAACCACAAGAAGATCGTGGGAAAAACAGAAGGAGGACACAACACCACCAGCAGAAAGAGGCACTCCTTTTGCCTTATTCGTGCAAATCTTATGTCTCTACTCACACCGTATTCATCCCACGAAAGAAACTAGTTGAGCACTTTGTACTGCATCTTCTTCCTGATACTAAATGCACAAGGTTTCCTCCCATTTACTATTTCACCTTTGCTAGAGGTCAGTGGCCGGCCTGGATTTCAATTCAGGGTTAGTCGAATCACAATTAAAAGAAGCAGCACACGCTTAGGCGCGCGGAGCGCCTAGTCCGCCTGTTTGCCGGGGAAGCGGCGCATCGGTGTCTATCATACGGGTGTGGGGCGCAGCAGCTGCTTGCGCCCGATCTGGAGGTCGGCGGGGCTTGAAGGGATGGCCGGGGGGCGGTGCCAATCACGGCGGTGCTGTGGGGTTGATGGGAGGGTGGAGATAGGGGTCCGGGCCAGTGGTCGCTGACGTTTCGAGGAAGATCGTAACACTGACTGGCTGGAGGTAGATGAAGGCGATCTGCTCATTCTTTATACATCGGATGGTGCATAAAAATGGACTGGCCTATTTGTTTTATCTCGACTGTTATTTTCGTAGGACCACACCTTGTGGTGTGCTGGAGGAACATCTGCATTTCCCAGCCATCCTTATGCTCATATTTCAAAATCCTAGAATCTAGTAATTTCGTGTGCCATGCATGTTGTAGAGCTATCATATGTCTCCCGTCATTTATTTCTCACCAACCTGCTATCTGCTACCTTTACACTATACTACTTGCGCACACAATTCACCCATACTCACACTATTGTTTTTTATGCATGGGTATTTCAAACTCTGACACAGTGTTGATGAATACAAAAAAGAGAAGACAGAAGTCGCTCCAGTGTAATTGGAAGATAAGCACTAAGCGTCTCGGCGCTCTAAAGGGTGCAGTGCCAGCAGATGGAGACAGTAAACGTAGCTCTGCAGTTGATGATCTCAATTGCCACACACAACCATCCCAAGTGCTTGCTTTAACTTCGCGATGTCAAATGTCGTTGCATGTTGCATATGGTGTCTAGCTTGTATTGCTTCCAATTTGGTTAAATTGCATCAGCTTACCACTACTGCAGGATACTGCTAACGCGACACTACGATCAGAGACCCTTTGCCGAAACTGTGTCCGATGCAATAATCTCAAACGATGGTGTTAAAAAATCATCAAAAAAATGTGCAAAACATTTGCTATCGAGGACGCATTAAACACGGTTCAGATTTTATTTGCATGTGCGATGCTGGACACACGGTTAATCCATTCAAACTATCTGCGATGAGGTAGAACAACAGAAACGGGTAGCCATAACAATGTGTGTGTGATGCAGGACGCATGGTTAATCCGTTCGAACTGTTTGCGATGAGGTAGAACAACAGAAACGGGCAGCCATATCAATGTGTGTGCGATATACAACATACGCTTAACTCGGACGGACATACGCTTAACTCGTTCGAATTGTTTTCGATTAGGGAACACAACAGAAATGATTCTACTTAACAAGATGTGTGTGATATGCAGCACACAGTTCACATGGATGAACTATTTGCGATGAGCCAAAAGAACACAAACGAGTCATGTAAACAAGATGTGTGTGATACGTGGCAAATAGCCGACTCGGATGAACTGTTTGCAATGAGAAATTACAACATAGACGGTCAATGCAGTTACTTCGTGTGCGATTCTGCGTGTACGAAAAATTTGAAAAGTGCAAACTAGTTGCTTGCGGTGGCAGAGTATCGCACACGATGCGTTTGCGAATACTCATGTGCGATGATTAGTATGATACACATATGTTTCCTTATGTTAACATGTGTGTGAATTTGAAATATGGACAGTTAATCTGCAAATGCCTTTTGGTAATCGGGCACACGCTTAATCTCAATGAACTGTGTACGATACTAATACTTTCCATGAAAATTTATGAACTTGGGTAATAGCATTTGAGTAACATATATATATAGTGGTTACACTATTCGACAAAAGGAGGATCTTCGTAACACGGTTTTGACAACCATATGGTCCATATCTACATACTTAACATAGTAACAACTATCACATTTGAAGATGCTAAGGGCCAACAACCATATGGTCCATATCTACATAATTAACATATATAGTAACAACTAGCACATTTTAAGATGCTGAGGGCCAATAACCACAACTATCCACTGGAAGCAGCTTGATCACGGTGACTCAGCATCTCGTCAATGAAAAGGAAGAGCCCTCCTTGAAGGAAATATGCCCTAGAGGAAATAATAAAGTTGTTATTTATATTTCCTTATATCATGATAAATGTTTAGTATTCATGCTAGAATTGTATTAACTGGAAACTTAGTACATGTGTGAATACATAGACAAACAAATTGTCACTAGTATGCCTCTACTTGACTAGCTCGTTGAATCAAAGATGGTTAAGATTCCTAACCATAGACATGAGTTGTCATTTGATTAAAGGGAACACATCATTAGAGAATGATGTGATTGACTTGACCCATTTCGTTAGCTTAGCATTTGATCGTTTAGTATATTGCTATTGCTTTCTTCATAAGTTATACATGTTCCTATGACTATGAGATTATGCAACTCCCGAATACCAGAGGAACACTTTGTGTGCTACCAAACTTCACAACGTAACTGGGTGATGATAAAGGTGCTCTACAGGTGTCTCCGATGGTACTTGTTGAGTTGGCATAGATCGAGATTAGGATTTGTCACTCCGATTGTCGGAGAGGTATCTCTGGGCCCTCTCGGTAATGCACATCACTATAAGTCTTGCAAGAAATGCAACTAATGAATTATTTGCGGGATGATGTATTTCGGAACAAGTAAAGAGACTTGCCGGTAAAGAGATTGATCTAGGTATTGAGATACCGACGATCGAATCTCGGGGAAGTAACATACCGATGACAAAGGGAACAACGTATGTTGTTATGCGGTTTGACCAATAAAGATCTTCGTAGAATATGTAGGAACCAATATGAGCATCCAGGCTCCGCTATTGGTTATTGACCGGAGATGAGTCTCGGTCATGTCTACATAGTTCTCGAACCCGTAGGGTCCGCACGCTTAATGTTTGGTGATGATTGGTATTATGAGTTTATGTGTTTTGATGTACAGAAGGTAGTTCGGAGTCCCGGATGTGATCACGGACATGACGAGGAGTCTTGAAATGGTCGAGACATAAAGATTGATATATTGGACGGCTATATTCAGAAACTGGAAGGGTTTCGGGTGATCTCGGAGAAAACTGGAGTGCCGGAGGGGTTACCGGAACCCCCCGGGGCTAATGGGCCTTGATGGGCCCTAGTGGAGAGAGAGAGAGGGGTCGGCCAGGGCAGGCCGCGCGCCCCCCTTGCCTTTCCCCCTCCCACTCCTTCCTTCCGCCTCCTAGTGGGACTAGGAAAGGGGAGTCCTACTCCCACTAGGAGGAGGACTCCTAATCTTGGTGTGCCCTCCTAAGGCCGGCCGGCCTCCCCCCTTGCTCCTTTATATACGGGGGCAGGGGGCACCCCATGAACACACAAGTTGATCATTGATCTTTTAGCTGTGTGCGGTGCCCCCCTCCACCATAATCCACCTTGATCATATCGTAGCGGTGCTTAGGCAAAGCCCTGCGTCGGTAGCTTCATCAACACTGTCATCACGCCACCGTGCTGACGGAACTCTCCCTCAAAGCTCTACTGGATCGTGAGTTCGTGGGATGTCACTGAGCTAAATGTGTGCAGATTGCGGAGGTGTCGTACGTTCGGTACTAGATCGGTCGATCGTGAAGATGTACGACTACATCAACCGCGTTGTCATAATGCTTCCACTTACGGTCTACAAGGGTACGTGGACGACACTCTCCCCTCTCGTTGCTATGCATCACCATGATATTGCGTGCGCGTAGGAAAATTTTGAAAGTACTACGTTCCCCAACAATGGCATCCGAGCTAGGTTTATGCGTAGATGTTATATGCACGAGTAGAACACAAAGGAGTTGTGGGCGTGGGTATATACATATTGCTTGCCGTCACTAGTTGATTCTTGATTCAGTGGCATTGTTGGATGAAGTGACCCAGACCGAGATTACGTGTACGCTTACGCGAGACTGGTTCTACCGACGTGCTTCTCACACAGGTGGCTAGTGGATGTTTGTTTCTCCAGCTTAGTTGGATCGGATTCAATGAACAGGGTTCTTTCTGAAGATCAAAAAGCAATCACTATACCGCATTGTGGTTTTTGATGCGTAGGTAAGAATGGTTCTTGCTCAGGCCGTAGCAGCCACGTAAAACTTGCAACAACAAAGTAGAGGACGTCTAACTTGTTTTTGCAGGGCATGTTGTGCTGTGATATGGTGAAGACATGATGCTAAATTTTATTGTATGAGATGATCATGTTTTGTAACACAGTTATCGGCAACCGGCAGGAGCCATATGGTTGTCGCTTTACTGTATGAAATGCAATCGCCATGTAATTGCTTTACTTTATCACTAAGCGGTAGCGATACTCGTAGAAGCTATAGTTGGCGAGACGACAAAGATGCTTCGATGGAGATCAAGGTGTCAAGTCGGTAACGATGGAGATCATGACGGTGCTTTGGAGATGGAGATCAAAGGCACAAGATGATGATGGCCATATCATATCACTTATATTGATTGCATGTGATGTTTATCTTTTATGCATCTTATTTTTCTTAGATCTACGGTAGCATTATAAGATGATCTCTCACTAAATTTCAAGGTATAAGTGTTCTCCCTGAGTATGCACCGTTGTGAAAGTTCGTCATGCCGAGACACCACGTGATGATCGGGTGTGATAAGCTCTACGTTCACATACAACGGGTGCAAGCCAATTTTGCACATGCAGAACACTCGGGTTAAACTTGACGAGCCTAGCATATACAGATATGGCCTCCGAACACTGAGACCGAAAGGTCGAGCGTGAATCATATAGTAGATATGATTGATAACCCACAAGTATATGGGATCAATTGTAGCCTCTTTCGATAAGTAAGAGTGTCGAACCCAACGAGGACCTAAAGGTAGAACAAATATTCCCTGAAGTTCTATCGACCACCAATACAATTCTATGCACGCTTAACGTTCGCTTTACCTAGAACAACTATGAAACTAGAAGTACTTTGTAGGTGTTGTTGGATAGATTGGCAAGATAATAAAGAGCGCGTAAATAAAAAGTAGGGCCTGCTTAGATAAAGACACAACTAAGTTAGTTTTAGTAGAGAGCTTGTTGTCAGACAAGAAAGTAATTTGTCCCTAGCCAATCGATAACTAGACGGGTAATCATTATTGCAATTTTATTTGAGGGAGACGCATAAGCTAACACACTTTCTCTTCTTGGACCATATGCACTTATGATTGGAAGTCTAGCAAGCATCCACAACTACTAAAGATCATTAAGGTAAAACCCAACCATAGCATTATAAGGCATCAAGTCCTCTTTATTCCCATACGCAAACAACCTACTTACTCGGGTCTGTGTTTCTATCACTCACGCCACCCACAATAAGCAAATCATGAACATATTGCAAACACTACAGAGGGGATCCCCCACGCTTGCATGACACGGAGAGCACCATAGAACATCACCAATAATAAAACATGCAACTCAAACCAATCACGATCGTCAATTAACCCATAGGACAAAATGGATCTACTCAAACATCATAGGATAGCCATACATCATTGGGAAATAATATACAACATTGAGCACCATGTTTAAGTAGAGATTAAAATGGGTAAAAGAGAGCTTACACTGCTGCATAGAGGGGGGAAGAGTTGGTGATGATGCCGGTGAAATTGTTGGTGTAGATTGCGGTGATGATGATGGCCCCGGCGGCGTTCCGGCGCCACCGGGAGAGAGGGGGAGAGAGTCCCCCTTCTTCTTCTTCTTCTTCTTATTTGTTGACCTTCTCCCTAGATGGGAGAAGGGTTTCCCCTCTGGTCTATGGCCTCCATGGCATGGGAGGGGCGAGAGCCCCTCCGAGATTGGATATGTCTCTCTGTCTCTCTTTGTTTCTGCGTTTCAGATTCTTCCCTTACACCGTTTCTTAAATTCCCGGAGATCCGTAACTCCGATTGGGCTGAATTTTGGAAATGATTTTTATCCAGATATTGGCTTTCTTGCGGCAAAATACGGGCATCAACCGCCTTATGGGGTGGCTACGAGGGCCCAGGGTGCGACTGACCCCCTGGGCGCGCCCCCTATCTAGTGGCCCCCTCAGGCATCGTCTCGCATTGATTTCAATTCCCAAAATTCACATATATTCCAAAAAAAATCTCCGATAGTTTTGATCCTGTTTGGACTCCGTTTGATATGGATTTCCTGCGAAACAAAAAACATGCAACAAACAGGAACTGGCACTAGGCACTGGATCAATATGTTAGTCCCAAAATTAGTATAAAAAGTTGCCAAAAGTATATGAAAGTTGTATAATATTGGCATGGAACAATAAAAAATTATAGATATGATGGAGACGTATCGGCATCCCCAAGCTTAATTCCTGCTAGTCCTCGAGTAGGTAAATGATAAAAAAGATGATTTTGGATGTGGAATGCTACCTAGCATAATCTTGATCATGTAATCTAATCATGGCATCAACATTAAGACATGAGTGATTCAAAGCAATAGTCTATCATTTGACATTAAGACAATAATACTTTGGGCATACCAATAAAGCGATCATGTCTTTTCAAAATAACATGGCCAAAGAAAGTTATCCCTACAAAATCATATAGTCTGGCTATGCTCCATCTTCACCACAAAAAATATTCAAATCTTGCACAACCCCGATGACAAGCCAAGCAATTATTTCATACTTTTTATGTTCTCAAACCTTTTCAACTTTCATGCAATACATGAGCATGAGCCATGGACATAGCACTATGGGTGGAATAGAATATGATGGTGGAGGTTGTGTGGAGAAGACAAAAATGAGAAAGTCTCACATCAACGCGGCTAATCAATGGGCTATGGAGATGCCCATCAATTGATGTCGATGTTAGGAGTAGGGATTGCCATGCAACAGATGCACTAAGAGCTATAAGTGTATGAAAGCTCAAACTGAAACTAAGTGGGTGTGCATCCAACTTGCTTGCTCATGAATACCTAGGGCATTTGAGGAAGCCCATCGTTGGAATATACAAGCCAAGTTCTATAATGAAAAATTCCCACTAGTATATGAAAGTGATAACTCAAGAGACTCTCTATATGAAGTACTATGAAGCACAAGTGTGGTAAAAGGATAGTAGCATTTCCCCTTCTCTCTTTTCTCTCATTTTTTTCATTTTTTCATTTTTTCTCTTTTTTTCTTTTTTTCCTTTTTTGTAGGCTTCTTTGGCCTCTCTCTCTTTTTTTTGGGGGGGGGGCTTCTTTGGCCACCTTTATTTTGTTAACCTCACATGGGACAATATTCTAATAATGATGATCATCACACTTTTATTTACTTACAACTCAATATTACAACTCGATACTAGAACAAAGATATGACTCTATATGAATGCCTCCGGCGGTGTACCAGGATGTGCAATGATCTAGCATAGCAATGGCATCAAAAAACAGACAAGCCATGAAAACATCATGCTAGCTATCTTACGATCATGCAAAGCAATATGACAATAAATGCTCAAGTCATGTATATGATGATGATGGAAGTTGCATGGCAATATATCTCGGAATGGCTATGGAAATGCCATAATAAGTAGGTATGGTGGCTGTTTTGAGGAAGATATAAGGAGGCTTATGTGTGATAGAGCGTATCGTATCATGGGGTTTGGATGCACTGGCGAAGTTTGCACCAACTCTTGAGGTGAGAAAGGGCAATGCACGGTACCGAAGAGGCTAGCAATGATGGAAGGGTGTGAGTGCGTATAATCCATGGACTCAACATTAGTCATAAAGAACTCACATACTTACTACAATAATCTATTAGTCATCGAAACAAAGTACTACGCGCATGCACCTAGGGGGATAGATTGGTAGGAAAAGATCATCGCTCATCCCCGACCGCCACTCATAAGGAAGACAATCAATAAATACCTCATGCTCCAAATTCGTTACAGAACGGTTCACCATACGTGCATGCTACGGGAATCACAAACGTCAACACAAGTATTTGTCCAATCCACAACTACCCACTTGCATGACTCTAATATCACCATCTTTATATCGCAAAACTATTGCAAGGAATCAAACATATCATATTCAGTGATCTACACGTTTTATGTAGGATTTTATGACTAACCATGTGAATGACCAATTCATGTCATCTCTCTAAATAGATAAAAGTGAAGCAAGAGAGTTTAATCCTTTCTACAAAAGATATGCCCACGCTCTAACAAATATAAGTGAAGCAAAAGATCATTCTACAAATGGTGGTTTTCTATGTGAAGAGAAACAGGCAATCCAAACTTCAAAGATATAACTGAAGCACATGAAGCATTCTATAATGCCATACTCAAAAGATATAAGTGGTGCAATGAGCATTCTATAAATCAACATAGGACTATCTCATATCAGCATGGTGCAACAAAGAAAAGTGAAAACTAAATGCAAAAGAGGCTCCAAGATTTACGCATATCATGTGACGAATAAAAATATAGCTCCAAGTAAAATTACCGATGATTGTTAGAAAAAAGAGGGGATGCCTTCTGTGGCATCCCCAAGCTTGGTTTCATGGGAGTCCTTGAATATTTCCTTGGGGTGCCTCGGGCATCCCCAAGCTTAGGCTCTTGCCACTCTGTCTTCCTTCATCCATCGTGATCTTTCCCAAAACTTGAAAACTTCGATCACACAAAATTTAACAGAAAGTTCGGTAAGATCCGTTAGTATAATAAAGCAAATCACTAATCTAAGTAATGTTGCAAACCAATTCATATTTTGTTTTTTCATTGTATCTACTGTAATATAACTTTTCCATGGCTTAATTCACTGATAGAAATTGATAGTTTCATCAAAACAAGCAAACTATGCATCAAAAAACAGAATTTGTCTTAAACAGGACAATCTGTAGTAATCTGAACATTCACCATACTTCTATTAATCCAAAAATTCTAAAATTTTTAGGAAAATAAACAATTTGTATAGAAATATAGTGCAAAAAGTTTTAGAACCGTTTGACGTTCCAGTAAAAAAAATATAAAATCGCGCACTACAGTTAAAGTTTCTGTTCTACACAGCACAAACCAACAAGCAATGTAAACATCCTAAAGGCAAATCTTCACACATTATTTTTATTATACAATGGAATTTTACAAGGGGATAATTATTTTTGTTGAAAAGTTTCTGTAATCATGTTTCACAAAATTTTTGTGAGCATGAACAAAGTTCAAGGAGCTCCCCCACTTCAACAATGCTTGTCTCTCTCACTTTCACTTTCCTTTTTGAAAAGTTTTGGGTTCCCCTCTTTATTTTTTTGTTTTTAAAGTTTATAAAAGCACTCAACAGAAATAAAGGACTCTCTAAAACTTCCGAGTTGTCTCCCTGGCAGCGCTTTCTTTAAAGCCATTAAGCTAGGCATATAGTGCTCAAGTAATGAATCCACCCGGATCCCAAGGTATATCAAATCCAATTTTAATTAACAATGATTTGTGGTTTAGTAGTGAGCACAAAATAACATATATAATGTAATGACGAAGTATAACTCTCTTCCTATGCATCGGCATGTCATAAAAGAACAATTCATGCACACATAGTAAAGGCCAATGCATAGTATAAACAGTTTCTTGCAATTTTATCATATTGGAAACATGGAGAGGCGGAGATGTATTTCCTCTCTCATAGTAATTGCAAGTAGGAGCGGCAAGCACCTGCATATTATATCTATCAAAATCATCATGTGTAGTAATGAAACACAACCCATCAATATAATTTTTAATAAGGAAAAACTTCTCCGATATAGTGTAGTCGGGAGAATTCAAAAAGATAATAGGTCTATCATGCGTGGGTGCAATAGCAACAATTTCATGTTTAAAATAAGGAACTATATCAAGTTCATCTCCATAAGCATAATTCAACGTGATCATAACAATCATCATAGGAAACATCCTTCGGTAAGCACGAAGGGAAATTGAACAATGTATGAGTTGAAGAGTTACTCTCATTAGAAGGTGGGCACGGGTAGCTAATCCGCTCTTCCTCGTTTTGTTCCTCGCTCTCCTCATCATCTTTTTCATCCAATGAGCTCACAGTTTCACCAATTTCTTCTTCCATAGACTCCTGCAAAATATTAAACTCTTCTCGGATAGCGGAGACTTTCTCAATAAATTAATTAATATCATAATTGTATTTATAATTCTCATAGCAATCTTTAAGGATAGCTAAATTTTTGTCTATAAACTGAATCATCAAAATCTTCAAATTCTTTAAACAAGGATTCAATTTCCTAAGCACCCATGAAAGCAACAAATTCTTCTATTTGTTCCACATCATAATAATCATATATACCATTAGCATAAGAAGCCAAGGTTTCATCGTCATTAAATTCACATGAAAAGGGAAGGTGTGGATCCTTCATCCAATAGCAACAAGTCTAGTCATATCTCAAGCATAGTTGCCGAGCATACCAATGCAACATATAAGTTTGATCCCATAATGTTTCCCTTTTTGAGTCAAGCGATAATCCTTAAAGTATTCACGTTGATCCATCTTGTAGCGACCAGACCTCAAACGGTCCAATCTCTGTGCTCAGGTGTCATCCCTGGATCAGTAATGCTGACACCACATAGTACTTGAAGGGTTTATAACAGAGTAGCAATCACACACTTATTACATCGAGTGTCTCAATAGAGAAATTATTACAATAAATATGGCTTAAGGCCATCTAATAACGATAACAGTGGAAAGCTTGGAAGATAAGTGAGTCCATCAACTCCAACGGCATCACTGAGTATATAACCACGACCTAAAACTCCTTAATCGTCGTCTGAAAAGTCTGCAACATTAACGTTGCAGCCCGAAAATGGGTCAGCACATGGAATATGCTGGCAAGGTAACACATAGAGAATAATGGAAAGACAAAGCTATTCTACATGCATATTTGGCTGGTGGAAAATCTCTATGGTTACAGTTTTGCGTAAAGCCAATTTTTCCCTATTGCAAAGGAATAAATTTATTTAACTATTATGGTGGTTGTTAAACACTGAGAATGGTTGACAGCATCCTCAATCCCAATTAAAATAATCCTCATTAAATCCTAACAACATTAATTATAGTAACATGATGAGATTCACATGATAATCCAGGTACTAGATACTCAAGATATCCATAACCGGGGACACAGCTAACCATGATTAGTTTATACACTCTGCAGAGGTTTGCACACTTTTCCCCACAAGACTCGATCGCCTCCGTTTGGTTTCTCGCACTACACGGTGTTTGAGAAACGGATGACCGAGACATAGTCTTTCGGAAGCACTAGCACCTTACGATGAGTAGACCATACCACCTACATCCCCTACATCTGCTAGTCTACCACTGTAAGAGTTCGCACGACTTAGTCAACTATGCTAGAGCCCATAATAGCTTGTGGCTGCACACGGATGTTTCTAGCATGAATAATTTGATGATCCGTTTGAACCTGGGTGGCGGTCCAAAAGAAAACATGCAATCCTGGAATACCCAGGTGCCTCAATCAACCCAGATGTGTATTTAAGTTGCCACCTTAGATAAACCATTGATTTAAAAATCTCACATCTGTCATGGATATCACTCACTCAATCCACGTCTACTAGCATAACATAGCAATAATAAGCAAACATAGAAGTAACTCCCAAAGGTTTGATAATAAACAGGTAATAGGTACTACCTCAACTACTTCCTAAACCCACAATTTAATTAGATCCTAATCATGCAATGTGTAAGGATTGATCTAATGCAATAAAACTGGGTAGTAGAAGGTATGATCAAAGTGTTACTTGCCTTGCTGATGATCCAGGAAACCTAGCGATTCAAAGTAACAAGCGGCGCACTCCGGGTACTCTATCGCAAACAAACAAGCATACAATAAGTACACAACTAATGCACAGGTAAAACTCAAATAAGAGATCTAACCAGAAGGTTCAACTTAAGAACTCCGGTTGGCAAAAAGAATCAAATCGAACGAAGCAACGAAAAACAAAGGGCAAAAGAAACAGGCTTCGTTTACTATTCTGGATCTAAGGCAATTTTTATAGAATCAAAAACTTGTTTAAGTTGGTTAAACAGAATGAGGGTTTCTAGAAGAAACTCCAGGCACTTGAATTGCCTGATTCCGATAAACGAGCGAAAAGATAAACTAAAACGAAAATCGGATCAGAAATCGCGATCAGAAAAATCGCGGATTTAATCCGAGAAAAAGAAAAACGATGAACAGTTTAACGAACGAACGTTCGTTAACTGGATCTAAATGATGAACACGTTCGTTAAAACGCACGAATTGAGCGAACGCTCGCTAAATAGAATAAACCGAAGTAAAACCGAGCTGATAAAAAAAATAAACCGCGGCTTTTTAAAAAAAACCGGGCGGTTTTCTAAAGAAAACTGCCAGCGACGGCAGCTACCTCGGGCGGCGGGTCTGGCGGGGCGGCTCTGACAAGCGGGCGAGGCGGCGGCGGCGCGGCAAGGCGGCGGCGAGGCGGCGGCGCGGCGCGGGCGGCGGCGAGGCGGTGGCGAGGCGGCGGCGCGGGTCGGGCGGCGGCACGGATCGGGCGCTAGGGTTTGGGGCGGCTCGGGCTGGGCTGGCTCGGGCCCCGGGCGACGGCTTATAAGGGCTGCCCCGGGCGGAGTCCCGCTCGGGTACGGCGCGGAGTCGGTTCGCGTTTTTTTAAATAATAACGCGCAGAAAAACAAATAAAAGAGATACTAAACGGACTCCAAAAATCCCGAAATAAATTTTCCCCGACTTCTAAAATCAAGCCAGACAAAGTGAACATTTATTTGGGGCCTAAATGCAATTTTGAAAAACGTGCATTTTTCCTAAATTCAAATAAAATAGCAAAAAAAATTCCGGGATAAAATCTTATTTGATTTTACTATTAAACCCTCAATATTTCTATATTTTTGGAAAGTCATTTTATTCCCTCTCTCATATTTTTGTAATAGAAATTATTGAAGATAAAATAAATAAAATCAAATGATCCTATTTTCAAAATTTGAGACAACTCAATTATGAGAATAACGAAATCCCCAACTCTCTCCGAGGGTCCTTGAGTTGCGAAAAAATTCTAGGATCAACCAAAATGCAATAAATATGATATGCAATGATCATCTAGTGTATAACATTCCAAATTGAAAATTTGGGATGTTACAAACCTACCCCCTTTAAGATGAATATCGCCCTTGAGATTCGGGTTGGCTAGAAAATAGGTGAGGGTGGTCCTTCAGCAAATCTTCCTCTTGCTCCCAGGTGGCTTCATCCTCCATGTGGTGGCTCCACTGAACTTTGCAAAACTTGATAACCTTGCTGCGGGTTACTTGGCTGGCATACTCAAGAATCTGAACGGGTTTCTCCTCATAGGTCAAATCACTGTCCAACTGAATCGCTTCCAATGGCATTGTATCTCTTAGTGGTATATCAGCCATCTCCGCATGGCACCTCTTCAACTGGGAAACGTGGAATACATCATGCACTCCTGACAATCCTTCGGGCAATTCCAACTTGTAGGCCACTTCTCCCATACGTTCCAAAACTCGATATGGTCCTGCAAAACGTGGCGCTAACTTTCCCTTAACTCCAAAACGCTTAATTCCTCGTAGTGGAGATACTCGAAGATAAACTCGATCTCCGACTTTGTAAATAGTCTCCTTGCATTGAGAATCTGCGTAGCTCTTCTGCCTGGACTGGGCTACCTTGAGCCTATCGCGAATCAACTTCACCTTATGTTCAGACTCCTTAATCAAATCAGGTCCAAACAACTGGCGGTCTGCAACTTCGTCCCACGACAACGGTGTCCTGCACCTCCTTCCGTACAAGGCTTCGAAGGGGGCCATCTTCAAACTGGATTGATAGCTATTGTTGTAAGAGAATTCTGCATACGGTAAATTCTCGTCCCAACTAGATCCGTAATCTAGCGCACAAGCTCTTAGCATATCCGCCAAGATCTGGTTGACTCTCTCAGTCTGTCCATCTGTCTGCGGGTGGAAAGCTGTGCTAAACTCTAGTCTGGTTCCCAAAGTCTCATGCAACTGATTCCAGAACTTTGAAGTAAACTGGGTTCCTCTATCTGATACAATGCTCCTTGGAACTCCATGCAGACATACAATCCAGGTCAAGTATATCTTTGCCAACTTTGCACTGGTATAGGTAGTCTTCACTGGAATGAAATGAGCTACTTTTGTCAAACGGTCGACTACAACCCATATCGAGTCATAGCCTGAACGTGTTCTAGGCAATCCTGTAATAAAATCCATGCCTAGCTTATCACACTTCCATTCGGGTATTGGCAATGGTTGTAGCAATCCTGCTGGCTTCTGATGCTCTGCCTTCACTCTCTGACATACATCACAAACTACGACATACTCCGCAATATCCTTCTTCATTCCTGTCCACCAGAAAATATCCTTCAAATCCAAATACATCTTGGTATTTCCTGGGTGAATCGAATATGGTGAATCATGGGCCTCTTGCAGAATTAGCTTTCTAATCTCTGGATCATTTGGTACATAGACACGGTCTTCAAACCATAAGGTATCATGCTCATCCTCACGAAATCCCTTAGCTTTTCCTTTGCTAATTTTCTCCTTAATAGAAGCAATCTCCTTGTCAGTCCTTTGAGCTTCTCTGATCTTATCCATCAAAGTAGACTGAATCTCCAATGCTGCTACATAGCCTCTTCGAACTATTTCCAAACATAGCTCTCAAAGATTTTCGGCTAACTCCCTTGGTAAATCTCCCATCATTAGGGTGTTGACATGGCTCTTACGGCTTAATGCGTCAGCTACTACGTTAGCCTTTCTGGGCTGATAATGCAATTTCATATCATAATCCTTGATGAGCTCCAACCATCTCCTTTGTCTGAGGTTCAACTCCTTCTGTGTGAAAATATACTTCACACTCTTATGATCTGTATACACTTCGCAATGGTTTCCAATCAGAAAATGGCTCCAAGTCTTCAGTGCATGCACTACGGCTGCAAACTCCAAGTCATGCGTAGCACAATTCTACTCATGAGGCTTAAGCTGTCATGAGGCATATGAAACAACTCTCCCTTCCTGCATAAGCACTGCTCCAAGTCCTCGTTGTGAAGCATCGCAATACACCGCATAATCCTTGGTCTCGTCTGGCAAAATCAACACTAGTGAGGTAACCAAACGTTTCTTCAACTCCTAAAAACTAGCCTCACATTCCTCCGTCCATATGAACTTGGTATCCTTCTTCAACAACTCAGTCATAGGATTCGCAATCTTTGAGAAATTCTCAATAAACCTCCGGTAGTATCCAGCGAGTCCAAGAAAACTCCGGATCTCTCCCACGGTGGTTGGTGCTTCCCACTTGGTCACGGTATCAACTTTAGTGGGATCTACTGCTCTACCTTCTCCGGATATAACGTGTCTGAGAAATCCAACTTCCTTCAACCAAAACTCACATTTGCTAAATTTGGCATATAATTGATGTTCTCTGAGCTTTCCAAGAACCAAATGCAAATGTTCCTTATGCTCCTCTTCATTCTTTGAGTAAACCAGGATATCATCAATGAACACTACGACGAACTTATCCAAGAACTCCATAAACACCTTGTTCATCATGTTCATAAAATATGCAGGTGCGTTAGTCAGACCAAATGACATAACGGTATACTCGTACAACCCATACCTGGTGGTAAAAGCCGTCTTGGGTATATCTTGTTCTCGAATCTTCAACTGGTGGTATCCCTATCGCAGATCGATCTTGGAAAATACCTCAGCTCCTTGCAATCGGTCAAACAGATCATTGATCATCGGTAGTGGGTACTTGTTCTTGATGGTTACTTCATTCAATCCTCGATAATCGACAACCATCCTTAACGATCCATCCTTCTTCTCCACTAGAAGTACTGGCGATCCCCAAGGTGAAGAACTTGGGCGAATATAACCTTTATCTAGTAACTCCTTAATTTGCTTCTTAATTTCCACCAAATCCTTTGCAGGCATCCTATATGGTCTCTTTGATATTGGCCCTATGCCTGGCAATAGCTCAATCAAAAACTCAGTATCTCTATCCGGTGGCATGCCTGGAAACTCTTCTGGAAATACTTCGGGGATATCCTTCACTACTGGTACTTCCTCCTGCACAACTCCGGTTAAACAATTTATTTGAGTCCTCTTTGGCACATGTCAGGATACATACTTGATCCTTCTCCCTTCTGGAGTGGTAAGCAAAATTGACTTACTAGCACATTCAATATTCCCTTCATACTTTGATAACCAATCCGTGCCTAATATCACATCCAATCCTTGGGATTCCAATACTATTAGGTCCGAGGGGAAAACATAGTTACCAATCCTTAATGGTAACCGATCACACCATAGACTAGCCATATATTCTGCTCCAGGCGAGGTTACTAACATGGGTGACCTAAGGGCTTGGGTTGGCAGTTTATACTTATCCACAAATCCCCTTGATATGTATGAATGCGATGCACCAGTATCGAAACGAACGAGTGTAGTAAATGACTTAACCAAAAACTTACCGATTACTGCATCCGGCTGCTCTTCAACCTCCTCCACATTAACGTGGTTCACCTGCCCCCTGTTGAAATGGTTCGGCTTCTTCCCAGAGCTTCCATTTCCATTTCCATTCTGTGATTCAGGACATTCATTGGCATAATTTCCGGTCTTCTAGCACTTAAAGCAAGTGACTTGGCTCAGGTCTTTCTTGGCTCGGGTTGATGGGTTGGTGCGGTTCTGACCGTTGCTTCCTCCATTCCCATTACCATTCTTGGGGCCATTGTGATTGTGCGAGCTACCTCCTCCATGGGTATGCTGAAAATGTCCTCCTGGTCTAGGGGTAAAACGTGGCTTCTGCTGAGCTCCTGAATTGTACTTTCCTTGTGCATACTTCCTCTTGCGATTTTCAATTTGCTGCTGCTTCCCTTCAATCATAAGAGCATGATCTACCAACTCCTGGTAGTTGTTGAAGGTTGCTACCAGCAACTGCATGCTCAACTCATCATTCATCCTTCCAGAAACTTATCCTGCTTTGCTGCATCCGTAGCAACGTCATCTGGGGCATAACGTGTTAATTTACTAAAGTCCTCCACATACTGGCCCACTGTCTGTCCTCCTTGGTGCAAGTTGCGAAACCCTCGCTTCTTCATGGCCATAGCTCTTGCTGAAACATGGGCAGTTCAAAAAGCCTGCTGAAACTGGTCCCATGTGATAGTATCGACAGGGAAAGTGGCTGTGAAATTCTCCCACCATGACGTTGCGGGTCCTTCAAGCTGATGTGCGGTAAACTTCACCTTCTCCGCATCAGTGCATCCTGCTGTGGTCAACTCTCTAGCTGTCTTGCGGAGCCAATCATTTGCTACTATCGGCTCGGTGCTACTGGAAAACACCGGTGGATTCATCCTAAGAAAACGGGCTAAGTGATCAATAGGTGGTGGTGGGTTGTTGTTGTTGTTGTTCCCCTGATTATGATTCTGGACTAGCAACTGCATCAATGTGTTCTGCTGCTCGATCAACTGGGTGAGCTCCGGTGGAAAGGTAAATCTGGGGTCACGTCTCGGATGCATCTGAGGGTTTAGAAAAGATGAGATTTAAGAATAGAGGGGGTCTAAAGAGAAAACACTAACCATATGCACATGAGGCAAAAGCAAACAATTCACTTCATTCAATCAAACATGGGCATACAATCGATCTAACTATCGCAAAAGTGCTCGGACTACTATATTTACATGGTGGACTACTACTATTGATGAGGTGGTCTACTAGAAATATTCTTCGGTTGCAGACTCCATGATATCTGCTCCAGCTTCATCAACATAGTCATCATCACTATCATCTGGATCCGAGTCGGTGTCATCGATGATGATGTAGTCTTCCGGGCGAATCTCCTTGGGTTCTTCGTCTTCATCTACTGGCATAGGGCCTCCCATCAATATTCCAATCTTCTTGATCGGATCGTCATTCTTCCCCACTAATACATCGATTTCCTCTTCATAATCTTCACGTGTAGCCTTGAGTTCTTCCTCTAGTTCCTTGATTCTTGTCCTTGCCTTCTTCAGGTCTATCATGTCGGTGCACATCTGGTTCTCCTGACGTCAAATGTGCTGGTTTAACTCTTGGATAAAAGCTGCAATTGCTCTATCCTTTCTAGTGCTGATCATCTCCCAGTGCTCATCTCGGCGCCCATAAATCTGGTAGATAGTATCCTTGAGATCATTGCGGTAGACTTCTCCAATGCGTCCCATGGCGATGTGAGCTGCCATGCTCTTTCCTAGACTCCAAGTTGGTGCATCAAAGGAAAACTCTATGGGCTCGGTGACTGGCATGAACGTCCTTCCTAGAACTTGAACTTGAATCATCCAGCGCTCTTCTTTAGGTAAAGTGGCGTTGTAGGTTCCGGTGAATCTTGGTACTCCTATGTTCAGATATCTAGTGACTTCCTTCAAGTGACGTCCAAAGGGGGTATCTTCATCCGGTTGCGTGAACTTGTTCCTTGCATCCGCCATCCTAAAGAGTAGAAAAGATGAGAGGTCAGAAGAGAAGAGAGTGAGTAGTGATCTAGGTCTTTAGTTTAGTGGTCGTGTCCTACAGTCAGCGTGTGCTCTGATACCATCTTGTAGCGACCAGACCTCAGACGGTCCAATCTCTGTGCTCCGGTGTCATCCCTGGATCAGTAATACTAACACCACATAGTACTTGAAGGGTTTATAACAGAGTAGCAATCACACACTTATTACATCGAGTGTCTCAATAGAGAACTTATTACAATAAATATGGTTTAAGGCCATCTAATAACGATAACAGCGGAAAGCTTGGAAGATAAGTGAGTCCATCAACTCCAACGGCATCACTGAGTATAGAACCATGACCTAAAACTCCTTAACCGTCGTCTGAAAAGTCTGGAACATTAATGTTGCAGCCCGAAAACGGGTCAGTACATGGAATATGCTGGCACGGTAACACATAGAGAATAATGGAAAGACACAGCTATTCTACATGCATATTTGGCTGGTGGAAAAGCTCTATGGTTACAGTTTTGCATAAAGCCAATTTTTCCCTACTGCAAAGGAATAAATTTATTTAACTATTATGGTGGTTGTTAAACATTGAGAATGGTTGACAGCATCCTCAATCCCAATTAAAATAATCATCATTAAATCACAACAACATTAATTATAGTAAGATGATGAGATTCACATGATAATCCAGGTACTAGATACTCAAGATGTCCATAACCGGGGACACGGCTAACCATGATTAGTTTATACACTCTGAAGAGGTTTGCCCACTTTTCCCCACAAGACTTGATCACCTCCGTTTGGTTTCTCGCACTACACGGTGTTTGAGAAACGGATGACCGAGACATAGTCTTTCGGAAGCACTAGCACCTTACGATGGGTAGACCGTACCACCTACATCCCCTACATCTGCTAGTCTACCACTGTAAGAGTTCGCACGACTTAGTCAACTATGCTAGAGCCCATAATAGCTTGTGGCTGCACACGGAAGTTTCTAGCATGAATAATCTCATGATCCCTTTGAACCTGGGTGGCGGTCCAAAAGAAAACAGGCAATCCTGGAATACCCAGGTGCCTCAATCCACCCAGATGTGTATTTAAGTTGCCACCTTAGATAAACCATTGATTTAAAAATCTCACATCTGTCATGGATATCACTCACCCAATCCATATCTACTAGCATAGCATAGCAATAATAAGCAAACGTAGAAGTAACTCCCAAAGGTTTGATAATAAACAGGTAATAGGTACTACCTCAACTACCTCCCAAACCCACAATTTAATTATATCCTAATCATGCAATGTGTAACGATTGATCTAATGCAATAAAACTGGGTAGTAGAAGGTATGATCAAAGTGTTACTTGCCTTGCTGATGATCCGGGAAACCTAGCGATTCGAAGTAACAAGCGGCGCACTCCGGGTACTCTATCGCAAACAAACAAGCATACAATAAGTACACAACTAATGCACAGGTAAAACTCAAATAAGAGATCTAACCAGAAGGTTCAACTTAAGAACTCCGGTTGGCAAAAAGAATCAAATCGAACGAAGCAAAGAAAAATAAACGGAAAAAGAAATAGGCTTCGTTTACTATTCTGGATCTAAGGAAATTTTTACAGAAGCAAAAACTTGTTTAAGTTGGTTAAACGGAATGAGGGTTTCGAGACGAAACTCCAGGCACTAGAATCGCCTGATTCCGATAACGAGCGAAAAGATAAACTAAAACGAAAATCGGATCAGAAATCGTGATTAGAAAAATCATGGATTTAATCCAAGAAAAAGAAAAACAACGGAAAGTTTAACGAACGAATGCTCGTTAACTGGATCTAAACGACAAACACGTTTGTTAAAACGCACGAATCGAGCGAACGCTCGCTAAATAGAATAAACCGAAGTAAAGACGAGCTGATAAAAAAAATAAACCACGACTTTTAAAAAAAATGGGCGGTTTTCAAAAGAAAACTGCCGGCGACGGCGGCTACCTCGGGCGGCAGGTCCGGCGAGGCGGCGGCGGCGTGGTGAGGCGGCGGCGCGGCGCGGGCGGCGGCGCGGATCCGGCGCTAGGGTTTGGGGCGGCTCGGGCTGGGCTGGCTCGGGCCCCGGGCGGCGGCTTATAAGGGCTGCCCCGGGCGGAGTTCCACTCCGGTACGGCCCGGAGTCGGTTTGTTTTTTTTAATAATAATGCGCAGAAAAACAAATAAAAGAGATACTAAAAAGACTCCAAAAATCCCGAAATAAATTTTCCCGACTTCTAAAATCAAGCCGGACAATGTGAACATTTATTTGGGGCCTAAATGCAATTTTGAAAAATGCTCATTTTTCCTAAATTCAAATAAAATAGCGAAAAAAATTCCGGGATAAAATCTTATTTGATTTTATTATTAAACCCTCAATATTTCTATATTTTGGGAAATTCATTTTATTCCCTCTCTCATATTTTTGTAATAGAAATTATTGAAGATAAAATAAATAAAATCAAATGATCCTATTTTCAAAATTTGAGACAACTCAATTATGAAAATAACGAAATCCCCAACTCTCTCCGAGGGTCCTTGAGTTGCGAAAAATTTCTAGGATCAACCAAAATGCAATAAATATGATATGCAATGATGATCTAGTGTATAACATTCCAAATTGAAAATTTGGGATGTTACGAACGTGTCTCCCATAACATAATTGAATGGCGTTTTCTCAGGATTATCAAAGTAGTACATAATATCTTTCACATAATGAGCATCGAGGGTTTTAGGAGGTTCCCCATCTCCAAGAGTAGCAAGTAAACCTAATTTTTTTGGTATTTCGTGTTCCATATCCATAACTAAAGATAGAGAACAACTTAGAATAGCAAATATAAATTACGTAGTGATAAAGCAAACAAGCACACACGAGAATATTCACCCCACGCTATAACTCCCCGGCAACGGTGCCAGAAAAAGTTCTTGATAACCCACAAGTATAGGGGATCAATTGTAGCCTCTTTCGATAAGTAAGAGTGTCGAACCCAATGAGGAGCTAAAGGTAGAACAAAGATCCCCTCAAGTTCTATCGACCACCCATACAACTCTACGCACTCTTAACGTTCGCTTTACCTAGAACAAGTATGAAACTAGAAGTACTTTGTAGGTGTTGTTGGATAGATTTGCAAGATAATAAAGAGCGCATAAATAAAAAGTAGGGGCTGTTTAGATGAAGATACAAGTAAGTTAGTTTTACTAGAGAGCTTGTTGGTAGACAAGAAAGTTATTTGTCCCTAAGCAATCGATAACTAGACCAGTAAGTATTATTGCAATTTTATTTGAGGGAGAGGCATAAGCTAACATATTTTATCTTCTTGGATCATATTCACTTATGATTGGAACTCTAGCAAGCATCCGCAACTACTAAAGATCATTAAGGTAAAACCCAACCATTGAATTATAAGGCATCAAGTCCTCTTTATTCCCATACGCAAACAACCTACTTAGTCGGGTCTGTGTTTCTATCACTCATGCCACACACCATAAGTAAATTATGAACATATTGCAAACCCTACAGAGGGGATCACTCATGCTTGCGCAACACGGAGAGCACCATAGGACAACACCAACAATAAAACATGCAACTCAACCCAATCACGATTATCAATTAACCCATAGGACAAAACGGATCTACTCAAACATCATAGGAAAGCCATACATCATTGGGAAATAATATATAGAGTTGAGCACCATGTTTAAGTGGAGATTACAGCAGGTAAAAGAGGGGTTACACGGCTGCATAGACGGGGAAGAGTTGGTGATGATGGCGGTGAAGTTGTTGGTATAGCTTGCGGTGATGATGATGGCCCCGGCGGCATTCCGGTGCCACCGGAAGAGAGGGGGAGAGAGCCCCCGTTATTCTTCTTCTTCCTTGACCTTCACCCTAGATGGGTGAAGGGTTTCCCCTATGGTCCATGGCCTCCATGGCATGGGAGGGGCGAGAGCCCCTCTGAGATTGGATTTGTCTCTCTGTCTCTCTCTGTTTCTGCGTTTCAGATTCTGCCCTTTCACCGTTTCTTAAATTCCTGGAGATCCGTAACTCTGATTGGGATGAATTTTGGACATGATTTTTATCCGGAGATTGGCTTTCTTGCGGCGAAAGAAGCGCATCAACCGCCTTACAGGGTGGCCACAAGGGCCCAGGGCGCGCCTGACCCCTTCGGGCGCGCCTAGTGCCTCGTGGCTCCCTCGAGCATCGTCTCACGTTGATTTCACTTCAAAAAATTTGCATATATTCCAAAAAAATCTCCATCCGTTTTTATACCGTTTGGACTCCGTTTGATATGGATTTTCTGTGAAACAAAAAACATGCAACAAACAGGAACTTGCACTCAGCACTGGATCAATATGTTAGTCCCAAAAATAGTATAAAAAGTTTCCAAAAGTATATGAAAGTTGTATAATATTGGCATGGAACAATAAAAAATTATAGATATGACGGAGACGTATCAATGATCAACATAGTGATGTTCACCATTGAAAACTACTCCATCTCACGTCATGATCGGACATGGTTTAGTTGATATGGATCATGTGATCACTTAGATGATTAGAGGGATGTCGGTCTAGGTGGGACTTCTTAATTAATTTGATTAATTGAACTTTAAATTATCATGAACTTAGTACTTGATAGTATTTTGCATGTCTATGTTGTTGTAGATAGATGGTCCGTGCTGTTGTTTCATTGAATTTTAATGCGTTCCTTAAGAAGGCAAAGTTGAAAGATGATGGTAGCAATTACACGGACTAGGTCCGTAACTTGAGGATTATCCTCATTGCTGCACAGAAGAATTACGTCCTAGAAGCATCGCTAGGTGCCAAACCCGCTACAGAAGCAACGCCAGATGTTATGAACGTCTGGCAGAGCAAAGCTGATGACTACTCGATAGTTCAGTGTGCCATGCTTTACAGCTTAGAAACTGGACTTCAACGATGTTTTGAACATCATGGAGCATATGAGATGTTCCAGGAGTTGAAGTTAATATTTCAAGAAAATGCCCGGATTGAGAGATATGAAGTCTCCAATAAGTTCTACAGCTGCAAGATGGAGGAGAATAGTTCTGTCAGTGAACATATACTCAAAATGTTTGGGTATAATAATCACTTGATTCAACTCGGAGTTAATCTTCCGGATGATAGTGTCATTGACAGAATTCTTCAATCATTGCCACCAAGCTACAAGAGCTTCATGATGAACTATAATATGCAAGGGATGGATAAGACTATTCCGGAGCTCTTCGTGATGCTAGAGGCTGCGGAGGTAGAAATCAAGAAGGAGCATCAAGTGTTGATGGTCAACAAGACCACCAGTTTCAAAAAAAGGTAAAGGGAAGAAGGGGAACTGTAACACCCCGGATACAACTTTCCAAATTTGTACTCCAACTCTTGTCGTTTCCGGCGTTAAGTTATATTTATTTCTTCGGGTTCGGGTCTTTGTCGTGTGTGTTGTTTTCGTTGTCATGCATCTCATATCATGTCATCATGTGCATTGCATTTGCATACGTGTTCATCTCATGCATTCGAGCATTTTCCCCGTTGTCCGTTTTGCATTCCGGCGCTTCGTTCTCCTCTGGTGGTCATTTCTACCTTTCTTTCGTGTGTGGGGATTAAACATTTCCGGATTGGACCGAGACTTGTCAAGCGGCCTTGGTTTACTACCGGTAGACTGCCTGTCAAGTTTCGTACCATTTGGACTTCGTTTGATACTCCAACGGTTAACCGAGGGACCGAAAAGGCCTCGTGTGTGTTGCAGCCCAACACCCCTCCATTTTGGCCCAAAACCCACCAAACTCTGTTCCATCATCTAGAGCGTTCGATCACGATCGCGTGGCCGAAAACCGCACCTCATTTGGACTCTCCTAACTCCCCCTATGCCTATATATACACCCCCCTCAAAAAATTCGCGGATCCCCTTCCTCTAACCCTAAAAAAAATCCCTCTCCGCCGCTGCCGGACGTGTCCGGACGGAGCCGGACAACGTCCGGATTCCGCCGCTGCCAACCGGAGACTGCCACGTGTCCCTGTACCGCGCTTGCCGCCGCGCGGCCCGGGGAGCCCAGAGCCGGCCCCCGCGGCCCAGCGACCTCCGCCGCCCGCGCCCGACCTCCGACGCCCGTGCTCGCCTCCACCTCCGGCGACCATACGCCGAGCCGCCACCGCCTTCTCCAACTCCGGCGCGCCTGGCCACCGCTCGCCGCCTCCTCCGCCTCGCCCGCCGATGCCGGCCGCCGCTCGCCGCCTCCTGCGCCTCGCCCGTCGTCGCCGGCCACCGCGGCCGACCCGGGAGCACCTTGCTGCTGTTCGTCTCGCTCCGGCTGCCGCTGTCGTCGCCAACTCCGGCGGGAGCGCCGCCGCCTCAAAGTCCGTGCGCGCCCAGATCTGGATCCGCTACTACAGTAAACCCTAGCGAGGGTTGACTTTTGCCTCTCTCCGTTAATTTTTATGCTATCTTTGACCTGTGATATCTCCGCATCCGTAGCTCCGATTTGGACATATAGCATATCAAAATGTTCGTCTCAGAGAGTACATCATTTCATTCCATTGCATCATTTTCATTTGAGTTCAGCTTGATGCTCGAAATGCTGTTAGAAGAGGGCTTCGTGAGTTAATTGTCAGATCTGCTAGTTCATCTTAGACTTTTGTCATTTTTGCCATGATTAATGTGTGCATAATATGCCCATGAGTCCTACATATGTTTTGTTAAGGGTTTTGTCATCTTTCCACAGGTGCAACCCATGTATTTTTGTGATGTGTGTGGTGCCTAATGCAAGCTTACAAAGTGAGGCACCCGGTAACTCTGTTTTCAGGGACTTAGTAATTTCACTAAATCCTGGGATTGTTTAGTTCATGATGCCATATGTTCATGCTGTTTCCTAGTGATCCGTGCCTCTTTTGAGGATGATCAGTAAAGGTGTTTTGTTAATATTGTAGTGCTCTATCCATCCATGTCTTTGATTGCAACTATGGAGCACCCTAGCTTGAGTCAATCGAGCTCTACTTTTGCTTCGTTGTGAATCTGGGCAGTTTGTCAACTCGTTTGCAATTTTGCCGGTGATGTTGTAGTTGATCCATGCATACTATGCCATTGTTCTTGCCATGCCTAGCTTGAATTTTGTGCCTTCTTAATGGATGTATGCTTGCCTTGCCATGACTTGCACCGTAGTGAGTGCATCGAGCTCGTTTACATGCCTTCGTGAGTTATGTTTCAGCATGTCTCAGTTTTCACAGTCTGAAAACTGATTATGTTTTAGCTATGTTCGTGTGCTTGTTAGTATATTTTCAGATCCCTTTTGGCTCAAGGTCACTAAGGGACTTTTGTTAAGCTTGTTGAGTAGCTCCATGCCATGTATTACTTTGTCATGTTCAGGTCCTGTAGCATGTTGTTTTGTTGCTCCGAAGAGGGCTATATGATCTGAAATTCCAGACAAGTGTTAATTTCACTAAGTCGGAGATCTGTTTTCCATTTGCGTTTTTTCCATGCTTGTTTGAACCTGTTAATGGATGAATTGGCCGTGGCTCAGTGCTAGACTTTTGTTAAGCATCTTGAATGCTTCCCTGCCATGTATTTTGTTGCCATGTTTGAGTGCTGTAGCATGTTCATCTCATTACATTTAGATGACTACTTGCTGTAATCGCAGACCGGTGCCAATTTTGAATCGCTTGCCATTTCCGAACCGTAACTCCGATTCCGGCGATCTTTATATCGTTTTCAAGCGATTTCATCTCATATTTCCAGTGGCACATTTGGTTTTCCAAGTTGAGTCCAGGTTCATGCATTTCCTGTCATATCTTGCATTTTGCATCCCGCATCGCATCCCGCATAGCATATCATCATTGCCTCATATGGATTGATCTTTGCACGTGGTTGATTGTATCCTTGTTGCTTGTTTGCCTTGTTTGGGTAGAGCCGGGAGACGAGTTTGCTAACGAGGAGCCCATTGAGTTTGTTTTCGAGGGTCCAGTCAACTCTGACAGCTTTGCGGGCAAGATGATCATACCCTCGAAATCACTACTATCTTTGCTATGCTAGTTTGCTCGCTCTTTGCTATGCCAATGCTTCGATGCCTACCTTTTGCTTGTCAGCCTCCCAAATTGCCATGTCAAACCTCTAACCCACCATGTCCTAGCAAACCCTTGATTGGCTATGTTACCGCTTTGCTCAGCCCCTCTTATAGCGTTGCTAGTTGCAAGTGAAGATTGGAGGCCGTTCCTTGTTGGAACATTTATTTACTTGTTGGGATATCATTATATTGCTATGTTACCTTAATGCATCTATATACTTGGTAAAGGGTGGAAGGCTCGGCCTCTCGCCTAGTGTTTTGTTCCACTCTTGCCGCCCTAGTTTCCGTCATATCGGTGTTATGTTCCCGGATTTTTGCGTTCCTTACGCGGTTGGTTTATAATGGGAACCCCTTGATAGTTCGCCTTTATTAAAGCTTTTCTAGCAATGCCCAACCTTGGTTTACCATTTGCCACCTAGCCTTTTTCCTTCCCTTGGGTTCTGTAGACTCAAGGGTCATCTTTATTTTAACCCCCCCGGGCCAGTGCTCCTCTGAGTGTTGGTCCAAACTGTCAGCCGCCAGTGGCTACCAGGGGCAACTCTGGGCTGGCCTACCGGAAGTTTGGACAATCTGAGTGTGCCCTGAGAAAGAGATATGTGCAGCTCCTATCGGGATTTGTCGGCACATTCGGGCGGTGTTGCTGGTTTTGTTTTAACCTGTCGAAATGTCTTATTGTACCGGGATACCGAGTCTGATCGGAATGTCTCGGGTGGAGGTCTATTCCTTCGTTGACCGTGGGAGCTTGTCATGGGCTAAGTTGGGACTCCCCTGCAGGGATTGAACTTTCGAAAGCCATGTCCGCGGTTATGGGCAGATGGGAATTTGTTAATGTCCGGTTGTAGATAACTTGAACCTTAATTTAATTAAAATGAATCAACCGTGTGTGTTACCGTGATGGCCCCTTCTCGGCGGAGTCCGGGAAGTGGACACGGTGTTGGAGTTATGTTTGCGCAGGTTGCTCTCTCTAGATTCTCACTCGTGCTTTGCCTCCTCTTCTCGCTCTCTTTTGCAATTAAGTTAGCCATCATATATGCTAGTCGCTTGCTGCAGCTCCACATATATCTGCCTTACCCCCTCCTATAAGCTTAAATAGTCTTGATCGCGAGGGTGTGAGATTGCTGAGTCCCTGTGGCTCACAGATTCCTATTACACCAGATGCAGGTCCAGGTGATTCCACTCCAGGTGATGCATACGAGCTCAGGTGGGAGTTCGACGAGGACTCTCAACGATACTATGTGTCCTTTCCTGATGATTAGTAGTGGTGCCCAGTTGGGGGTGATTGGGACCGTGTCGCATGTTGGGTTTTCTTCTATTTTGGCACCGTAGTCGGGCCGTGAGTGTTTGGATGATGTATGTTACTTATGTACTTTGATTGACGTGGCGAGTGTAAGCCAACTATGTATCTCCCTTTTTGTTAACTATATTACATGGGATGTTGTGATGATTGCCTAACTTGCGACATTGCTTTCAATGCGGTTATGTCTCTAAGTCGTGCCTCGACATGTGGGAGCTATAGCCGCATCGAGGGCGTTACAGGAACTTCAAGAAGAACGGCAAACAAGTTGCTCCTTAAGTGAAGAAGCCCAAGTCTGGACCTAAGCCTGAGACTGAGTGCTTCTACCACAAAGGGACTGGTCACTGGAAACGGAAATGCCCCAAGTATTTGGCGGATAAGAAGGATGTCAAGGTGAACAAAGGTATATGTGATATACATGTTATTGATGTGTACCTTACTAATGCTCGCAGTAGCACCTGGATATTTGATACTGGTTCTGTTGCTAATATCTACAACTCGAAACAGGGACTACGGATTAAGCGAAGAATGGCTAAGGACGAGGTGATGATGCGCGTGGGAAATGGTTCCAAAGTCGATGTGATCGTGGTCGGCACGCTACCTCTACATCTACCTTCGGGATTAGTTTTAGACCTGAATAATTGTTGTTTGGTGCCAGCGTTGAGCATGAACATTATATCTGGATCTTGTTTGATGCGAGACAGCTATTCATTTGAATCTGAGAATAATGGTTGTTCTATTTATATGGCTAATATCTTTTATGGTCATGCACCCTTGAAGAGTGGTCTATTTTTCATGAATCTCGATAGTAGTGATACACATATTCATAATATTGAAGCCAAAAGATGTAGAGTTGATAACGATAGTGCAACTTATTTGTGGCACTGTCGTTTAGGTCATATTGGTGTAAAGCTGAAAGCACAGGTGCTCCCTAGGTGGTTCTGGTAATTAATGACAACATATCTCTTGTTGGACTAATACTTTTATCTAGTATATTTCAGATAAGTTCAACAATGGAGTGGCATGGACTAAAGGTTGTGGGAACCTCTTCAAGATGCAAAGGACAAAGGATTGGCTAAAGCTTCAAGCTCAGGACTCTTCATTTTACACTTTTAGTGATCCAAGATCGCATTGAGTCCATAGGAAAAGCCAATACTATCAAGGAGGGATGAGGTGTTGATAATGAGCCTCTTGCTCAAAGTGCTTAATGATATGCTCCAAAATCCTCAGCTACTTTCCCACTACCACTCATGACCTAAACCCAAAGCCAAACTCGGACCTACCGATTCTTTCTATCCGGCGCCACCGAGTTTCACTTGTCATAAGCCACTGCCAAACCCTAATCAATTCGGTCTCACCGATGGGATCTCGGTCTCATCGAGATGGGCTTGCAAACTCTCTGTTACCTGTTGCAATATCTTCGGTCCCACCGAGATATGCAATCGGTCCCACCGAGTTTGCTTGGCCAACTCTCTGTTTTGCTTATTACCCAAATCGGTCCCACTGAGTTTGAGTAATCGGTCAAACCAAGTTTTGGATTTTCCCTAACCCTAGCACATTGGTCCCACCGAGTTGTTCCAGTCGGTCCCACCGAGAATCACTAACGGTCACTAGGTTTACTATTTCGGTCCGACCGAGTTTGTTGATTCGGTCCCACCGAGATTGGAAAACTGTGTGTAACGGTTGGATTTCGTGTGGAGGCTATAAATACCCCTCCACCTCCTCTTCATTCGAAGAGAGAGCCATCAGACTAAGCCTGCACTTCCAGCATCCTTTTTCTGAGAAAGAACTACCTACTCATGTGTTGAGACCAAGATATTCCATTCCTACCATATGAATCTTGATCTCTAGCCTTCCCCAAGTTGCTTTCCACTCAAATCTTCTTTCCACCAGATCCAAATCCTATGAGAGAGAGTTGAGTGTTGGGGAGACTATCATTTGAAGCACAAGAGCAAGGAGTTCATCATCAACACACCATTTGTTACTTCTTGGAGAGTGGTGTCTCCTAGAATGGCTAGGTGTCACTTGGGAGCCTCCGACAAGATTCTGGAGTTGAACCAAGGAGTTTGTAAGGGCAAGGAGATCGCCTACTTCGTGAAGATCTACCGCTAGTGAGGCAACTCCTTCGTGGGCGATGGCCATGGTGGGATAGACAAGGTTGCTTCTTCGTGGACCCTTCGTGGGTGGAGCCCTCTGTGGACTCACGCAACCGTTACCCTTCGTGGGTTGAAGTCTCCATCAACGTGGATGTAGGATAGCACCACCTATCCGAACCACGGGAAAAACATTCGTGTCTCCAATTGCGTTTGAATTCTCCAAATCTTTCCCTTTACATTCTTGCAAGTTGCATGTTTTACTTTCCGCTGCCTATACATTCTTTGCATACTTGCTTGATATGTAATACCGAAATTGTGCCTAAAACTCCACCCAAACCCAAAAGGCTTAAAAAGTGCAACTTTAGCATTAAGTGTCTAATCACCCCCCTCTAGACACTCCTACTTCTAGATCCTACAAGTGGTATCAGAGCTTTGGTCTCCATTGCCTTGGTTTAATCACCATTGGAGGAAGATAGATGTGTCTACTTTAGGGAGTCTTAGACATAGAGTGCCTATTCTTGATGGAGAGTACTTTCATGAGTGGAAAAATGAGATGCTTGTAATCTTCAATCAATATCATTTAAACAAGTATATTGCTAGCCCTTGTGCACCTCATATTGATCCTTTGCATCCTACCCTGGATGAAGATATTGATATTATTCGCAATCTTAGAACCATTGAGCTCATCATTAGAGGATTGCCCAAAAATTTGATTGCTAATTTGCCTACTCTTAATTGTGCCTATACTATATGGAAATTTCTTGAGGAACGATTTCCCGATCATTCCTTGAAAAATCTGGATGAAATTCTCCATAAATCTATTGCATTGAGTAAGATGAACTCTAGTGATCCTAAGTTTGGTGATTGTCTATTTGAGCTTACCAATCTCAAGCATGCTAAAGGAGATGCTGGAATCATTAGTGATATTATATTTGAAGCTATAAGAATTCATAAAAGTGACCACTTTGATGACCATTTATCTAATGAATTATCCTCTCTAGGAAATGATGAGTCACAAGATCATGATGAACATGGACACTATGATGATGATGATAGTGACTTCGATCTTAATGATGCAATGAGACATTTTGGTCTTACGGCAAATCTTCGGGGATATGCGTCAGGTGGAAAGGAATGGGTTCTTGATAGTGGATGCACTGATCATATGACCGGAGATGAAGAGATGTTCCGTGAGCTTGCTGAAAATGACGGCCCTCGAAAATATGTCACTTTTGGTGATAATTCAAAGGGTAAAGTGGTTGGCCTTGGTAAGGTGTCCATCTCACATGATAGTTCCATTCAAAATGTCATGCTCGTTGAATCTCTCAGCTACAATTTACTTTCAGTATCTAGACTTGCTGATTTTGGTTTAAATGTTCTATTTACTGAGGTAGATTGCCAAGTGTTTCGTCGAGACAATCATAAAATGGTCTTCACCGGTATGTGTAGAGGTGATCTTTACATTGTCGATTTCTCTAAAAAGGCACAACCTAAAACTTGCTTTATTGCTAAATCCTCAAAAGGTTGGTTGTGGCATAGACGACTAGGTCACGTTGGTATGAGAAACCTTGACAAGCTTATTAAAGGAAATCATATCCTTGGAGTTAACGATGTCATATTTGATAAGGATAGACTTTGCAGTGCTTGTCAAGCAGGTAAACAGGTTGGAGGAAGGCATCCCGTGAAGAACATCATGACCACAAGGAGGCCACTCGAGCTACTTCATATGGATCTTTTTGGTCCCAACGCCTACAAGAGTCTCAGTGGAAATTCTTTTGGTCTAGTTATAGTTGATGATTTTTCAAGATTTACGTGGGTGTTCTTTCTTAATGACAAGTCGCAGGTCCAGAAGATCTTCAAAAACTTCGCTAGGAAGGCCCAAAATCAGTTTGACGTGAAGATCAAGAAGGTTCGGAGTGACAATGGAACGGAGTTCAAGAACGCAAATGTGGATACCTTTCTTGACGAGGAAGGATTTCACACGAGTTCTCCGCTACGTACACACCTCAACAAAACGGAGTTGTTGAGAGGAAGAACCGGACGCTCATCGAAATGGCAAGAACAATGCTTGATGAATACAAGACGCCGAAGCACTTTTGGGCAGAAGCGGTTGAGACAGCTTGTCACGCAACAAATCGCTTGTATCTTCACAAGCTACTCGGCAAGACGGCATACGAGCTCCTCACCGGTAACAAACCCCAAGTTGGATACTTTCGAGTATTCGGCTCAAAGTGCTACATTCTTGATAAGCATCGTCGTTCAAAATTTGCTCCTAAATCTCATGAAGGTTTTCTACTTGGTTATGGCTCAAACTCTCACACTTATCGTGTCTACAACAATTTCACCCAAAAGGTTGAAGAGACGGTAGATGTGAAGTTTGATGAATCTAATGGCTCGCAAGTAGAGCAATTGCCAATTGATGTAGGAGACAAAGACCCTTCAGAAGCAATCCAAGACTTGTCCATTGTCAAAGTTCGTCCAATGGAGGTGAAGGAGAGTACTTCATCCGTCCAAGTGGAAGCCTCTACTTCACAACAAGGTGAACCAAGAATTGACATGGAAGCATCCACAAGTGGGACACGCCAAGATGAAGAAGATGAGGAAGTACATCAAGACAAACATCAACAACCTCCCTCTCCACCACGACAAGAGAATGACAACGTCAACAATGAAGAAGGACAGGAAGAAGAACAAGATGAAGAAGATGCTCAACGAAGACCCAAGCAAAAGCTCTCGCGAGTTCGAGCAAGAATTGCCAAAGATCATCCCGTTGAGCAAATCCTCAATGATATACAAACCGGGAGAATCACTCGCTCAAAAACTCGTTTAGCTAACTTTTGTGAAAACTATTCATTCATCTCTAGCATTGAACCTATGAAGGTTTAAGAAGCATTGGAAGATCCAGATTGGATAAACGCTATGCATGAAGAGCTACACAATTTTGAGAGAAACCAAGTTTGGACATTGGTTGAGAAGCCCGACAACAACCACAACATCATTGGTACCAAATGGGTGTTTCGCAACAAGCAAGATGAAGATGGACAAGTGGTTCGCAACAAAGCACGTCTCGTTGCCCAAGGGTACACACAAGTCGATGGTATGGACTATGGTGAGACATATGCTCCCGTTGCCAGACTTGAGTCCATTCGCATCTTACTTGCCTATGCTAATCACCATAATATCACCTTGTACCAAATGGACATTAAAAGTGCTTTTCTAAATGGTGAAATAGAGGAGGAAGTTTATGTCAAACAACCTCCCGACTTTGTCAATCCTAAGAAACCTAATCATGTTTACAAACTTCACAAAGCTCTTTATGGTCTTAAACAAGCTCCTAGAGCATGGTATAAATGTTTGACCAAGTTCCTTATTACAAGTGGTTTTGAAATTGGCAAGATTGATTCTACTCTTTTTACTAAAAGGGTTAATGGAGAACTATTTGTATGCCAAATTTATGTTGATGATATCATATTTGGTTCAACTAATCCTTTCTTTAGTGAAAAATTTGGAAAGCTAATGTCAGAGAAGTTTGAGATGTCTATGATGAGTGAACTCAAATTCTTTCTTGGTTTGCAAATCAAGCAAACTAAGGAAGGTACATTTGTCTCTCAAACGAAGTACACCAATGACTTATTCAAGAAGTTCAATATGCAAGAGTGCAAAGGTATGTCTACACCCATGCCCACTAGTGGACATAATGATTTGACCAAAGGTGGTGAACCGGTTGATCAAAAGGTTTATCGCTCTATGATTGGTTCATTACTATACCTATGTGCTTCACGTCCCGATATTATGCTAAGTGCGTGCATGTGTGCACGATATCAAGCTGCTCCTAAAGAATGTCATCTTAAGGCCATAAAAAGGATAGTGAGATACTTAATTTATACACCAAACTTTGGCATTTGGTATCCTAAGAGGTCTTCCTTTGATCTCGTTGGCTATTCCGACTCGGCTTATGCCGGAGACAAGGTTGATAGAAAGTCCACTTCGGGTACTTGTCAATTTCTTGGTAGATCTCTTGTGTCTTGGTCCTCTAAGAAACAAAACTCGGTATCCTTATCCACCGCCGAAGCAGAATACATTGCCGCTGGTTCATGTTGTGCTCAATTACTTTGGATGACCCAAACTCTTAAAGATTATGGGATCTATGTGAAACATGTTCCACTGCTTTGTGACAATGAAAGTGCTATCAAAATTGGTCATAATCCTGTACAACATTCTCGAACTAAGCATATTGAAGTTCGTCATCATTTCATTCGAGATCATGTTGCTAAGGGTGACATTAATCTTAAGCATGTTCGCACTGATAAGCAATTAGCGGATATATTCACTAAACCACTTGATGAGAAAGTGTTTTGCAGGTTGAGAGGAGAATTGAACATCATTGATGCTTCAAACGTGGAGTAGGAACTCCATTGGATACATGCAAGACATGAGCTTATGACTAATCCATGATATATCTCTTATGATGACTATCTTATGTCTTGGATATATTTGTACCTTTCATGTTGTCTGACCCATGTAGGTGCTTGGTTGAAACTAATTCCATGAAGATTGCGACTCACTCACATCTTGAGCAATCTCTACATCACCAAGTCTCTACACAATGGTGGTTGAAGACAAGGAAGCACAAAACCATTCAAACGTATCCTTTGACAAACTCTATGTTGAGCTTCATGACTGTCATTTTTGGATACACAAGTGCTCTTCCTTGAAAGAACTAACCCATGTAGGTAGCTGAACTCAAACTCCAAGTGGTGCTCCCAACTCTTGATGAGCTACATCAACCTTGAGCACCCACACAAGTTCAACTACATGAGCAAGAACCACTCCACCACCCAAGGTATGTTATCCCATCGTAGAGAAGCTTTACTCCAAGACATGAGTCAAAGCAACTCAACAAGATGTGAATACATCAAGATGCTTAAACGAAAAAATGGCAACCCCATTTTGAGCTTAAACGATGAGTATGACCTATGATCAAGTGTTCTCACTTGACTCCTAAGTCAATATACTCTAACATAGGTGACTGTCACCGCCCAACTCTAGATGAAGTTCTCTTGTGTTCTTTTCTGTGTTATTGCATTTGTCTCATGCTTGTCTATTTGTTTCCTTCTACTTCATCTAGATCTTTCAGTTTTTTGTTATTGTTTTTGTTCTGCATTTTCTGCATTCAATTCTTTGCAAATCTTTGTGAGATCTTATTTGACTAGTGAGCTGAGGTGACAAGTGTTTTTCTCTGTGTTAACTCGGTTTCACCGAATTGTAAGTTTCGGTCCAACCGAATACCTTCGGTACCACCGAAACATACCACTCGGTGCCACCGATTTAGCAACAGGAAAAATAGTTTGTCACATATTTTTTCTCTTCTTCTGATCTAGCTCCACTCAATGAATCTTGTCCTCTACAAGCATCCCAATTTTATCCATTGCTTTATGCTGAGTCTCAAGGACCAAACCTTTTGGACGGATTCCAGAAGAACCTTCTTGGAAATTGATGTCAAATGGGGAGAGAGAGATCACATCAAAGCTTGTGGGAAAGAGATCTCTAGGGGGAGAGACAATACTCAAGGATCCCAGATGCTTGATGTTCAAGAGGAGAGATGTCACAAGTCTTTTCAGGGGGAAAGACATGTTCATTTGTTTCTTTCAGCTCTGATTTTCTATTCCCTATCTTCTCCCAATATCCCATATAAGATTCAAGGGGAGCAAGACACCTATGGGAAAGAAATCGGTCAAATTCATTGCATATCTTTACTCTTGGGGACATGTTGAATTCAATGTAGTACCTAGTACTTACTCTCTACATGTCATCCCAGTCTTGGTATTTCTGTGGTTTCTTTAGTTTGCTCTGGCTAGTGGATGTACTTGTGTTATCTAACCTTGTTTGCGCAGGTTCATTCCATCCTAAGCCAACCAAAGACTACAAGGTAAGTGTATGCATCAAAATCATGAGTATGAGGAATTCTTGCTTATGTACATACTGTTTGCAAGAAGGACTCATGAGCATGAAGGTATTTTCCTTAACAATCTTTTGCTCTGATGCATATGGCCAAGATACATGTAACACATTGCCCACTCTGTCATGGTTATGCTCTCACATGCCTCTATATTTCATATTCACATGAGTGCATACATGTAGGGGGAGCCTATGCTTGTTACATGTCCTTCCAAAGCTTTACTTGTTGTTCTTTATATCTTTATCTAAAGCTTTGATGTATGTTGCCATCAATTACCAAAAAGGGGGAGATTGAAAGCACAGGTGCTCCCTAGGTGGTTTTGGTAAATAATGACAACATATCTCTTGTTGGACTAATACTTTTATCTAGTATATTTCAGATAAGTTCAACAATGGAGTGGCATGGACTAAAGGTTGTGGGAACCTCTTCAAGATGCTAAGGACAAAGGATTGGCTAAAGCTTCAAGCTCAGGACTCTTCATTTTACACTTTTAGTGATCCAAGATCACATTGAGTCCATAGGAAAAGCCAATACTATCAAGGAGGGATGAGGTGTTGATAATGAGCCTCTTGCTCAAAGTGCTTAATGATATGCTCCAAAATCCTCAGCTACTTTCCCACTTCCACACATGACCTAAACCCAAAGCCAAACTCGGACCTACCGATTCTTTCTATCCGGCGCCACCGAGTTTCACTTGTCATAAGCCACTGCCAAACCCTAATCAATTCGGTCTCACCGATGGGATCTCGGTCTCACCGAGATGGGCTTGCAAACTCTCTGTTACCTGTTGCAATATCTTCGGTCCCACCGAGATATGCAATCGGTCCCACCGAGTTTGCTTGGCCAACTCTCTGTTTTGCTTATTACCCAAATCGGTCCCACCGAGTTTGAGTAATCGGTCAAACCGAGTTTTGGATTTTCCCTAACCCTAGCACATCAGTCCCACCGAGTTGTTCCAGTCGGTCCCACCGAGAATCACTAACGGTCACTAGGTTTACTCTTTCGGTCCGACCGAGTTTGTTGATTCGGTCCCACCGAGATTGGAAAACTGTGTGTAACGGTTGAATTTCGTGTGGAGGCTATAAATACCCCTCCACCTCCTCTTCATTCGAAGAGAGAGCCATCAGACTAAGCCTGCACTTCCAGCATCCTTTTTCTGAGAAAGAACTACCTACTCATGTGTTGAGACCAAGATATTCCATTCCTACCATATGAATCTTGATCTCTAGCCTTCCCCAAGTTGCTTTCCACTCAAATCTTCTTTCCACCAGATCCAAATCCTATGAGAGAGAGTTGAGTGTTGGGGAGACTATCATTTGAAGCACAAGAGCAAGGAGTTCATCATCAACACACCATTTGTTACTTCTTGGAGAGTGGTGTCTCCTAGATTGGCTAGGTGTCACTTGGGAGCCTCCGACAAGATTGTGGAGTTGAACCAAGGAGTTTGTAAGGGCAAGGAGATCGCCTACTTCGTGAAGATCTACCGCTAGTGAGGCAAGTCCTTCATGGGCGATGGCCATGGTGGGATAGACAAGGTTGCTTCTTCGTGGACCCTTCGTGGGTGAGCCCTCAGTGGACTCGCGCAACCGTTACCCTTCGTGGGTTGAAGTCTCCATCAACGTGGATGTAGGATAGCACCACCTATCCGAACCACGGGAAAAACATCCGTGTCTCCAATTGCGTTTGAATTCTCCAAACATTTCCCTTTACATTCTTGCAAGTTGCATGTTTTACTTTCCGCTGCCTATACATTCTTTGCATACTTGCTTGATATGTACTACTGAAATTGTGCCTAAAACTCCACCCAAACCCAAAAGGCTTAAAAAGTGCAACTTTAGCATTAAGTGTCTAATCACCCCCCTCTAGACACTCCTACTTCTAGATCCTACAAAAGCACATGAAGAAACTCCATTCTCATGGACTTTTGGAATCACTTGATTATGAATCACTTGGTACTTGCGAACCATGCCTCATGGGCAAGATGACTAAAACACTGTTCTCCGGAACAACTGAGCGAGCAACATATTTGTTGGAAGTCATACATACTGATGTATATGGTCCGATGAATATAGAGGCTCGCGACGGGTATCGTTATTTTCTCACCTTCACAGATGATTTAAGCAGATATGGGTATATCTACTTGATGAAACACAAGTTTGAAACATTTGAAAAGTTCAAAGAATTTCATAGTGAAGTGGAAAATTATCGTAACAAGAAAATAAAGTTTCTACGATCTAATTGTGGAGTAGAATATTTGAGTTACGAGTTTGTTCTTCATTTGAAACAATGCAGAATAGCTTCGCAACTCACGCCACCCGGAACACCACAGCGTAATGGTGTGTTCGAACATCATAATCGTACTTTACAAGATATGGTGGGATCTATGATGTCTCTTACTGATTTACCTCTATCGTTTTGGGGTTATGCTTTAGAGACGGCTGCATTCACGTTAAATAGGGCACCATCTAAATCCGTTGAGATGACGCCTTAAGAACTGTGGTTTGGCAAGAAACCAAAGTTGTCGTTTCTTAAGGTTTGGGGCTGCGATGCTTATGTGAAAAAGCTACAACCTGATAAGCTCGAGCCCAAATCCGAGAAATGTGTCTTCATATGATACCCAAAGGATATTATTGGGTACACCTTCTATCACAGATCCGAAGGCAAGACATTCGTTGCTAAGAATGGATCCTTTCTAGAGAAGGAGTTTCTCTCGAAAGAAGTGAGTGGGAAGAAAGTAGAAATTGATGATGTAGTTGTACCTGCTCCCTTATTGGAAAGTAGTTTATCACAGAAATCTATTCCTGTGACTCCTACACCAATTAGTGAGGAAGCTAATGATGATGATCATGTAACTTCAGATCAAGTTACTACCGAACCTCGTAGGTCAACCAGAGTAAGATCCGCACCAGAGTGGTACGGTAATCCTGTTCTGGAGGTCGTGTTACTTGACCATGATGAACCTACGAACTATGAGGAAGCGATGATGAGCCCAGATTCCGCAAAATGGCTTGAGGCCATGAAATCTGAGATGGGATCCATGTATGAGAACAAAGTGTGGACTTTGGTTGACTTTCCCGATGATCGGCAAGCCATTGAGAATAAATGGATCTTGTAGGATCGAAAGTATGTCTAGAGGGGGGGGGGTGATTAGACTACTTGACCAAATAAAAATCTAGCCTTTTCCCAATTTTAGTTCTTGGCAGATTTTAGCTATCTTAGCACAAGTCAAGCAATCTCCACATAGTTCAAGCAAGCATGCAAAAGAGTATATGAGCAGCGGAAAGTAAAGCATGCAACTTGCAAGAATGTAAAGGGAAGGGTTTGGAGGATTCAAACGCAATTGGAGACACGGATGTTTTTGTCGTGGTTCCGATAGGTGGTGCTATCGTACATCCACGTTGATGGAGACTTCAACCCACGGAGGGTAACGGTTGCGCGAGTCCACGGAGGGCTCCACCCACGAAGGGTCCACGAAGAAGCAACCTTGTCTATTCCATCACGGCCGTCGCCCATGAAGGACTTGCCTCACTAGAGGTAGATCTTCACGAAGTAGGCAATCTCCTTGCCCTTACAAACTCCTTGGTTCAACTCCACAATCTTGTCGGAGGCTCCCAAGTGACACCTAGCCAATCTAGGAGACACCACTCTCCAAGAAGTAACAAATGGTGTGTTGATAATGAACTCCTTGCTCTTGTGCTTCAAATGATAGTCTCCCCAACACTCAACTCTCTCTCACAGGATTTGGATTTGGTGGAAAGAAGATTTGAGTGGAAAGCAACTTGGGGAAGGCTAGTGATCAAGATTCATATGGTTGGAATGGAATATCTTGACCTCAACACAAGTGTAGGTGGTTCTCTCTCAGAAAATGTGTATTGGAAGTGTAGGTATGTTCTGATGGCTATCTTCACGAATGAAGAGTGGGTGGAGGGGTATATATAGCCTCCACACATAATCTAACCGTTACACACAATTTTCCAAATTCGGTGGGACCGAATAGTTAAACTCGGTCGGACCGATTCAGCAAACCTAGTGACCGTTAGGATTTTTGGTGGGACTGAGATGCAACTCGGTAGGACCGATATGGTTAGGGTTAGGGCATAACGTAATCTCGGTGTGACCGATTACACAAACTCGGTGGGACCAATTTTAGTAATAAGCTAACCAGAGAGTTGGTCAGGTAAACTCGGTGGGACCGATTTGCTCATCTCGGTGAGACCGAAGTGTGACAAAAGGGAAACAGAGAGTTTACATTGCAATCTTGGTGGGACCGATCGTTCATCTCGGTAAGACCGAAACGTTATGAAGGGAAACAGAGAGATTACAATCCCATCTCGGTGAGAGTGAGATCCCTATCGGTGAGACCGATTTGCCTAGGGTTTGTGGCAGTGGCTATGACATTTGAAACTCGGTGGCACCGGATAGAAAGAATCGGTGGGGCCAAGTTTGGCTTTTTGTTTAGGTCATATGTGGATGTGGGAAGGTAGTTGAGGGTTTTGGAGCATATCACTAAGCATTTTGAGCAAGCAAGCCATTAAGAAACACCTCATCCCTCCTTGGTAGTATTGGCTTTTCCTATAGACTCAATGTGATCTTGGATCACTAAAATATAAAATTTAGAGTCTTGAGCTTCAAGCTTGAGCCAAACTTTTTGTCCTTAGAATTTTAAGGGATCCACTTTCCTCATCCATGCCATGCCATTCATTGAGCTTTTCCTAAAATATTAATCTTGGAATAATGTTAGCTCAATGACCTATATGTTGTTAGGAATTACCAAAACCACCCAGGGATAGTTGCACTTTCAATCTCCCCCTTTTTGGTAATTGATGACAACATATAGATCAAAGCTTCGACAAATGATAATAAGAGTGAAAGATATTGTCGCTTTGAGAGGTATGTGAAAAGCAAGAGCTCCCCCTAAATTTGTGCATATCTTAAGATTTGCTTTGGACTGCAAATGCACAATGAGTTAGTATAATGGTTTACTCTTCCATGTCACATACATCTTGGTGGAGCGCTCAAAATAATAAAGATTGAATACATGCCTCATCACCAAGCAAAGTGAATGATCATATAAGGATAAGTAAGATAATATCATCTAACAAGCATAAGTGTAGCTTATGATCAACCACATGATCATCAATGTCTCACAGATAATAGCATAGTATCTCAAGCAATCAAAAGACAAACAAAGTTCAACCAAGAAGACAAGAGAGAACAAAAGCAAACTCTCTCTCTCTCTCTCGAAGCCTATGATCTATACATTTTACTCCCCCTTTGGCAACAAGTTACCAAAAAGTTCATAGAAAATGCATAGCACTAAAACGTCTCTCAGGCTTGGTCTTCAGGTGGTGTCCGGAGAACTCCAAGAACGAAGGCTTCAGTCGAACTAGATGGAGCTGCTGGGGTAGGTGCTGGAGCTAGTGGCACTGAAGATGTAGCTGGTTCAGATGAAGTGGCTCTGGTGTCTGTTACTGGCACTGCAGTTGATCTCTGAGCTCGAGGCACTCTGGCAAATGCATCAGTGGTGGTTTTGCCCTTCCTCTCCTGCATATCATCTTGTAGCTGCTCCACAACTGATTGAATCTCAGTTACTTTGACATCTAAATCATAGAATTTTTGCTCCATGATTCTTTCCAAGCTCTCCTGGTTTTGAGTCAGGGTGTGATGAGGACATGACTACCTTGGATACGACCAAAAATATTGCATACATGCATATTTGTCAGGTGATTTCTAATGCAAACTATTCAATAGTCTATTTATGTTATCCAGAACAAAAATACTTCACACACTTTTGTGTTTTGTCTAATTGCAGGTGTATGGGACATTTGTACAATCCACATATGAAGATAAGGGAAAAGGAGAAGTTTAGGTTGTGTTCAAAAAGTCCTCTCACGTCACTTTTGGGCCAAGAGAAGATAGAGTCCAAGTCTCTCACGTTCTGGATTCAGATTCGGACTGCACAGACATCCCCGCCACTATCAGGGTGGCCAACCCCTTCTCAATCCTCAGAGTTAATGCTATCAAATAACCAAGCTGGTCCTGCTTGCTTTTCAAAAAGTACTCAGATGCCTCCTCTTGAGTTGGCATCTTGGCAGCCTTCTCTTTCTTTGCTTTCTCCTTCTTCTCTTGAGCTTGTACTGATGATGGTTCATTTTAATTCATCACAACTTGATTGTCCTTGAAGTCTGGGTAGATAGGCAAGTGTTCCTTATCCAACAGGTATGTGCCTGTGCCCATCTTTGAGTTTATCAACTCCTGGATTTGTGGGGCATATCCACAACTTCTTTTCTGGTCTGCTGCAGTCCTCTTGATACTCTCAACTATAAGGCTCATGACCTTGAACTTCTGTGGCACATCAAATATATGTAGCAAGTTAATTACATGGCCTCTGATCATTCTGTGATCACCAGACTGGGGCAAGAGAGTGTGCCTAAGAATCCAATTGAATGTAGGAAGCCCTGACAGCAAGTGTTTTACTGACCCAAACTGGTGAGTCTCAAGATCATCTTCAGGAATCTCCTTGTACATGTTTGCCATAGAGTTGTGATCCATCTTCTTCTTGGCATAGGCATCCAAGTCATCTTCTTCTTCCTTAGGAGCATTGATCAGATTTGCCCATTCCTCAATAGTTGAGTGGCACCTTGTACCTTCAGACATCCATACTATCCTGCCATCTGGATAGAAGTGTGCTGTGGAGTAGAATTGCATTATGATCTCCTCATTCCACTTTGTGAGCTTCTTCCCAACAAAGTCTGCAACTCCACAAGCACTGAAGCTGTCAAACACACCAGGATAGTGTTCCTCATTTTGCTTGATATACTTCCAGTCGACCCACCTCATTTCACACACTATAGGCTTCTTGTCCAGCAGCACTGTCTCATAGAAATCTTGTTGTTCCTTTGTATGGAACCTGTGATTAACAGCAGTTCTTCTTCTTGTAGCATATGGGTCTGTCTCTCTCCATTTCCTCAGTCCCGAGTCTCTCCTAATCTTCATGTTCTCAGCGACATGATGAGCATCATTGTGGTCTGGAATCTTGGGTTTGAGCTTCCTCAGGACTTGTCCTTCATCATCTTCATCAGCAGCAACTTTAGGCACTCGGGCCTTGTTCTTCTCAGCAGCTGGTGTACTCCTGGTATTCCTCTTAGGTGCACTCTTGGGCTTGAAGGCTGCCTTGGGTGCTTCTTTGGGCTTTGATGAAGCAGCCCCTGACTTTATAGCATCACCCATCAGCTTCTATGCATTGGGTGCTGGTGCAGCAACCTCTTCTTCCTCTTCCTCTTCAGAATCTCTCATGATTGAGGATCTCCCAAGCACTCTAGCAGTGGTATTTTTGATCCTCTCCTTCCTCTTCTTCCCTTCTGTAGCAGCCTCTTTGGGTTCAGATCCCAAATGGACTTGAGTAGATGCTCTGGCCTTAGACATTGGAATTCTCTTTGCAGGAACCTTTTGCTTCATGCCTGGCTTGGTGGCAGCAGCAGTGCTATATTCCTTCTTAACCACTTTCTTCTTGGAAGTGGCCTCATCCTCAACTGCCACATAGTCTTCATCCTCAGATTCAGAGGTCTTCTTCTTTCTGGCCCTGGTGGTAGCTTTGGGTAAGTTTCTTGGAGTGCTCCTGCTACCATCATCTGAACTGCTAGAGGGACTAGTGCCCTCACTCAGGTGAACCTGCTCCTCTGACCTGTTCTGGCTGTCACTCTGATCAAACATATTGCAAACACTGACAGCAGACCCTGTGAATATATATAGATGAGATAGAGTGGATGTGCATCACAAAATGCAGAGGTTTTTGCAAAAGAATGAGTCAAAAACTTAGTTTTAGTTTTGCACAGAAAGCATTTCGGATCAACCGATTTGTAAACTCGGTGATACCGAAGCAGCTGTTGGAACCTAAACTAGTGAACTCGGTCAGACCGAGTCATAGTTCGGTGGCACCGAGACTGCTAGGGTTTCACAAAGTCCTGAACTCAGTCACACCGATATGCAATTCTCGGTCAGACCGAAAATTACATGTGCAATGGCCTGAGCCGAATCGGTGGTACCGAGTTCCATAACTCCGATGGTCCGAGATGGTTTCGACGGAAAGCTAACCCTAAATTTTCAATTCAACTCTAATCTACGGAGTGTTTTGACTGGATAGAAGCGTTTCCATCATGGTAAGAATCATAATGAACACATTGTGCTCGAAATCGGACGGGGATAGCACTATGATCGAGTCCATACCCTAGTTCGGTGATGAACTCGCTACGGTGGCAACGGCGGGGAAGAATTCCGTTGACGGCGGCGGAGACCAGCGACACGAGGCGGCTGGCGACGAGGAAGACGATCCGGAGACCCTGGAGGCAGAGCGAGCTATGCACGGGCGAAGGGGTTTCGGAGAAATTTCCAAAATTTTGCCCGTGAGTATATATAGCCCGACCCTGTCGGTGTGACCGAGTGGAACAACTCGGTGGCACCGAGATTCATAACTGCAAGCAGTTACTGAAACTCGGTGTGACCGAAAGGTTCAAATCGATTGCACCGAGAATGAAAACCTAGATCGACTTAGTGATCTCGGTATGACCGAAATGCATGAATCGGCCAGACCGAAACGCACAAAGAAGTTTTGGAAGTTTAAGTCTTGATGAATCGGGGACTCCGAGTGCTCCTCACACAGAGTGGTTCGAATCTAACTTGATCAAATTTTGTGATGTAGCATGAATAGAGTTTGAGACGAGAAAAGCATAGATAGCTAGAGAGGGTTCTTAGGCATTCTTGTCCATCCACTTGGCAAAATAAAAGAAAAACAATCAATCAAAACAACAAGTGGATGTCCTCGAATGAGTGAAATATGCAATCAACATGCTCACACAATAAAATGGCAATTGAAATATGTGGCAAAACATGCACAACCAATTCTAGCATCTATCAAACAATTTGCGATGACTAGGTCATCTATATATGAGTATATTGACTTAGGAGTCAAATGAGAACATTTGATCATAGGTCATACTCATCGTTTAAGCACAAGTGGGGTTACCACTTTTACATAAAGCATTGTTGTGTTCACACCATTAGAGTTGCTTTAGCTCAATTCTTAGAGTAAAGCTCCCCCTTGATGTGAGATCCCCCCTAAGAGGGATGAACTAACCTTGGGTTTTGTCGATGATGACTTCATGTAGATGTTGAAGATGTGGATGCTCAATGTTGATGTAGATCATTTGGAGCTATCCATTGGAGTGAGTTGCACTTTCAATACCTACACGGGTTAGTCCCACAAGGAACAAACAAGGATATCCATAGACATAGAGTGATGCACACACAAGATGATGTCTATGAAAGCTTTTAGGTTACCTTGTCCCTTGTCTTACCAGCAAGAGGGTTTGTGACTCCTTGAACTAGTGCAAGATGTGGAAGTTGATTGCACTTGTTCTTGCCAAGATGATAAGAGTGAAGTATGTTGGCGGAGTCACCCTCAAGAACTCTCTAGTTCTTCTTCGGGATCCACACCATCTTGATGGGAATCCTCGGTGTTGTAGTTGTACTTGATGAAGTGGAACTTGAAGTAGTCTTGGGAACCCACTTGACAAGGGCCTTAGGAGCTTCTTGAAATGCATCAATTTCCTCTTGAAGCTTGTCCTTGCCTTTTTTCTTGTGGTCATGTGGTGGAAGATCATCTTGAGCTTGTGTCCCTTTGAAAGATGTAGGATCATACTTCTCTTGTTGAGGAACAAAATTCGTCTAGGGGTATTGATCTTCTTCCCACTCAACTCCATTGGAATTGAACTTTCGTTCAAAACCAACACCTTGATTCTTCCGGTGCCTTCCTTGCTTGCGTACAATTTCCTCGAATTGTTTACTTCCGGCAAGGCTCTTGTAAACACCTTTCTCTATAATTCCCTTCAATAAGCTATTTTCTTGCTCAAGTGTAACTTGGCTAAGAGAATCATTAGTGGAATCAAGAGAACTACTAGAAGCAACAATATTGGATTTAGCATGATTATTGTTACTACTAGAGGAAGAATCTTTCTTGTTCTTGTTACTAGACTTGACTTGAGGCATGTAAGTGGATAAGAGTAAACGCTTGGCAATGTAAGAAGAACTTTTCTTGCGAAGATCATCATTGATTGCTTTTAAGAACTCATGCTCTTGCTCAAGGTTGAGCTTTTCAAAGCGTAATTTCTCATGAGCCCTTAAAAGTTCTCGATGATCTCCTAAGATAGTTTCATGAGCTAACTTAAGAGTGTTTAGTTCTTTAGTTAGAGACTCAATCTTCTCCTTATCATTGTCATTCGTTTTATCTTGATTAGCATGATTAATTGACGTTTCATCATAGTATTCATCACTAGAGTTGTCAACAAGTAAATCATCATCACCTAACAAGTCATCTTCATCACTATTGAAATCAACATACTCGGGGTGTGATACCTTTGGGCCTTTAGCCATGAAGCATGTTCCAACTCCTTCATTTGGTGAGTCAAATATGTCGTAGGAGTTGGTTGTCACAAGTGCTAGACCGGCAACACCTTCATCTTGAGTATATTCGGAATCAGAGTGATAGCTTCTCTTGGAGTGGTTGTCGGAGTCGGAGCCGGATACCCATTCACCAACATGAGCTTGATGTCTTTGTTTTGTGTAGCTCCTTGATGACTTGTCCTTTCTTTCTGAATCCTTGCTTCTCCATGAGGGTCTTCGTTCATAACGATCATCTCTACTCCTTCTTTCTCTAGATGGTGATTCTTCTCTTCTACTTCATCTCTTGGGAGAATCTTCTCCTCTCTTGTAGGGGGACGTACACTCATTGGAATAGTGTCTGGGCCTTCCACAATTGTAGCAGTTTCGCTCTTGACTAGAAGATCTTTTGTCTTTGTAGGAACTTGACTTGGAGCTTCTCTCTTTGCTTCTACTCTTGTAGAACTTGTTGAAGTTCTTCACCATTAAGTTCAATTCTTCATTGAAGGTTTGTTTCTCACTCGATGATGTGGGGGCTTCACATGAGGCTTTGTAAGCACCACTTGATTTGTTGTGAAGTTCCTCTTTATCCTTGAGTGACATCTCATGAGCAACAATTCTTCCGATGACTTCCGTTGGCTTGAGATCTTTGTAATTTGGCATCATTTGGATCAGTGTGCACACGGTATCATATTTTCCATCCAAGGCTCTTAGGATCTTCTTGATGATGAATCTATCGGTCATATCTTCACTCCCTAAGCCGGCAATCTCATTTGTGATAAGAGCAAGCCTAGAGTACATTTTAGCAACACCTTCACCATCCTTCATTTTGAACTTGTCAAGTTGACTTTGAAGCACATCCAATTTGGATTCCTTGATGGAGTCGGTACCTTCGTGCATATCAATCAAAGTATCCCAAATTTCCTTTGCATTCTCAAGATGGCTGATTTTGTTGAATTCTTTGGGGCACAATCCTTTGAAGAGGATATCACAAACTTGAGCGTTTTATTGCAGCATTTTCAACTCTTCCGCGGTGGCTTCACGGTTCGGTTCTTTCCCGTCAAAGAATTCACCTTGCAAGCCAATACACACAATAGCCCAAACGGCGGGGTTATGTCCAAGAATATGCATTTTCATCTTATGCTTCCAACTAGCAAAATTAGTGCCATCAACATACGGACCTCTACGGTGATAATTTCCCTCGCTAGACGCCATACTCTCCTAGGTTGTGAAACCAAGGCTATGACCGCCAAAAGCTATGGAAATCAAAGAAAATGGAGACCAAAGCTCTGATACCACTTGTAGGATCGAAAGTATGTCTAGAGGGGGTGATTAGACTACTTGACCAAATAAAAATCTAGCCTTTTCCCAATTTTAGTTCTTGGCAAATTTTAGCTATCTTAGCACAAGTCAAGCAATCTCCACACAGTTCAGCAAGCATGCAAAAGAGTATATGAGCAGCGGAAAGTAAAGCATGCAACTTGCAAGAATGTAAAGGGAAGGGTTTGGAGGATTCAAACGCAATTGGAGACACGGATGTTTTTGTCATTGTTCCGATAGGTGGTGCTATCGTACATCCACGTTGATGGAGACTTCAACCCATGGAGGGTAACAGTTGTGCGAGTCCATGGAGGGTTCCACCCATGAAGGGTCCACGAAGAAGCAACCTTGTCTATTCCAACACAGCCGTCGCCCACGAAGGACTTGCCTCACTAGCGGTAGATCTTCACGAAGTAGGCGATCCCCTTGCCCTTACAAACTCCTTGGTTCAACTCCACAATCTTGTCGGAGGCTCCCAAGTGACACCTAGCCAATCTAGGAGACACCACTCTCCAAGAAGTAACAAATGGTGTGTTGATGATGAACTCCTTGCTCTTGTGCTTCAAATGATAGTCTCCCCAACACTCAACTCTCTCTCACAGGATTTGGATTTGGTGGAAAGAAGATTTGAGTGGAAAGCAACTTGGGGAAGGCTAGAGATCAAGATTCATATGGTTGGAATGGAATATCTTGACCTCAACACAAGTGTAGGTGGTTCTCTCTCAGAAAATGTGTATTGGAAGTGTAGATATGTTCTGATGGCTCTCTTCACGAATGAAGAGTGGGTGGAGGGGTATATATAGCGTCCACAGATAATCTAACCGTTAGACACAATTTTCCAAATTCGGTGGGACCGAATAGTTAAACTCGGTCGGACCGATTCAGCAAACCTAGTGACCGTTAGGATTTTTGGTGGGACCGAGATGCAACTCGGTAGGACCGATATGGTTAGGGTTAGGGCATAACGTAATCTCGGTGTGACCGATTACACAAACTCGGTGGGACCAATTTTAGTAATAAGCTAACCAGAGAGTTGGTCAGGTAAACTCGGTGGGACCGATTTGCTCATCTCGGTGAGACCGAAGTGTGACAAAAGGGAAACAGAGAGTTTACATTGCAATCTTGGTGGGACCGATCGCTCATCTCGGTAAGACCGAAACGTTACGAAGGGAAACAGAGAGATTACAATCCCATCTCGGTGAGAGCGAGATCCCTATCGGTGAGACCGATTTGCCTAGGGTTTGTGGCAGTGGCTATGACATTTGAAACTCGGTGGCACCGGATAGAAAGAATCGGTGGGGCCAAGTTTGACTTTTTGTTTAGGTCATATGTGGATGTGGGAAGGTAGTTGAGGGTTTTGGAGCATATCACTAAGCATTTGAGCAAGCAAGCCATTAAGCAACACCTCATCCCTCCTTGATAGTATTGGCTTTTCCTATAGACTCAATGTGATCTTGCATCACTAAAATATAAAATGTAGAGTCTTGAGCTTCAAGCTTGAGCCAAACTTTTTGTCCTTAGAATTTTGAGGGATCCACTTTCCTCATCCATGCCATGCCATTCATTGAGCTTTTCCTGAAATATTAATCTTGGAATAATGTTAGCTCAATGAGCTATATGTTGTTCGGAATTACCAAAACAACCCAGGGATAGTTGCACTTTCAGATCTTCAAGAAGAAGACTGATGCTGACGGTAATGTTACTATCTACAAAGCTCGACTTGTTGCGAAAGGTTTTCGACAAGTTCAGGGAGTTGACTACGATGAGACTTGGCACATGGATGCTTAAGTCTATCCGAATCATGTTAGCAATTGCCGCATTTTATGATTATGAAATTTGGCACATGGATGTAAAGACTACATTCCTGAATGGATTTCTGGAAGAGGAGTTGTATATGATGCAATGTCGGTGTCAAAGCCGGCGGATCTCGGGTACGGGGTCCCGAACTGTGTGTCTAGGCCGGATTGTAATAGGAGGCAAGGGACACGAAGTTTTACCTAGGTTCGGGCCCTCTCGATGGAGGTAAAACCCTACGTCCTGCTTGATTGATATTGATGATATGGATGTTACAACAGTAGATCTACCACGAGATTAGAGAGGCTAAACCCTAGAAGCTAGCCTATGGTATGATTGTATGTTGTGATTGTTGCCCTACAGACTAAAACCCTTCGGTTTATATAGACACCGGAGAGGGTTAGGGTTACACAAGGTCGGTTAGAAAGGAGGAGATATCCATATACGTATTGCCTAGCTTGCCTTCCACGCCAAGTAGAGTCCCATCCGGACACGAGACGAAGTCTTCAATCTTGTATCTTCATAGTCTAACAGTCCGGCCAATGGAGATGGTCCGGCTATCCGGAGACCCCCTAATCCAGGACTCCCACAGTAGCCCCTGAACCAGGCTTCAATGACGACGAGTCCAGCGCGCAGTTGTCTTCGGCATTGCAAGGCGGGTTCCTTCTCCGAATACATCACAGAAGAATTTGAATACGAGGATAGTGTCCGACCCTGCAAAATAAGTTCCACATTCCACCGTAGAGAGAATAATGTTTTCGCAGATCTAATCTGCTAGCTTGTTTTGGCAACATGATGTTACGTCATGGCCCGGTGATTATTCGAACCGTTTCTTTTAACCAGCCCCGCACATAACGCGAGGCAGTTTTTTGACACGTCTTGTCAAAGCAGAGATCGTGTCCCCTTATTACGGGATTCTCATCAATACGGGCATGGGTAACCCAACCGTGCCATTAATTACAGCGCTTGGGGGATAAGCGAGTTTTACCAGGCAAGTGGGGATGCTTAGTTTTGTCCGCCCATATAAAGGGATAAGGATTAACCTTTCTATCCACGCCTTCTTCCTCCTCTGCTCATCCGCTCCCGCACACTCGAGGTCTAGCGCCCAAGTCCTCACTTCCATCTCAACCTTCTCCAACCATGTCCAGAGCGGGAGGCAAGTGGATGGTCTCCTCCGTCACGGAGGGAGACGTCAAGAAACTGAGGAGAGCCGGATACCTGCCCGACGACATCGCGCACCGGCTCCCAGATGAGGGGCAACTCATCCCCACCCCCAGGCCCCATGAGAGGGTCGTATTCCTAACCCATTTCTTCCATGGACTGGGATTCCCTCTCCATCCCTTTGTCCGGGGGCTCTTGTTCTATTACGGCCTAGATTTCCACGATCTGGCCCGAACTTCATCCTCAACATCTCGGCATTTATCGTTGTGTGCGAGGCCTTTCTCTGCGTCAAGCCCCACTTCGGCCTATGGCTGAAGACCTTCAACGTCAAGCCGAAGGTGGTGGGCAGCCGCCAAGCGGAGTGCAGAGGCGCCATGGTGGGCAAGATGCCCAACATAACATGGCTCGAGGGCTCCTTTGTGGAAACCATAAAGGGGTGGCAATCGGGGTGGTTCTACATCACCGAGCCACGCGACCCCGCATGGGTGGTGGCCCCCGAATTCTGATCTGGCACCCCCATGCGGCTCACCTCCTGGAAAGAGAAGGGCCTATCCTGGGGTAATTCAAAAGAGCTGACCGGACTCCAGTCATGTATTCAAAACATGGTGGACAAGAAGCTCAAGCTCGTCAATGTAGTCCAGTTTATGCTCGTCTGCTGGATACTCCCGGGCCAACAACGGGAGTTCACTCTGTGGGAGTTCAATCCGGCGCCGCACCGAATTCTGAATAGGCTCTTCGACACGACCCATGAAGATGCTTGGAGGGTTCTGTTCAAGAGCGCCGAGGTTCCTCCCCCCATTACTGAGGATCGCGGATTCAGCGCGAAGCGCCAAGCCAGCACGGTAAGTTATTTTACCTTTCACAGGATACTTATTTTTATATAGATTGACTCTTTGCGGGATCTAAACTCCCATAATTTCAATAGGACTGGCAGAAGACGGCCGGACAGATCGACTGACCGGCTCCCTTGCCCGAAGGCCCCGCAGACGCTCTTCTGACGAAGATGCTGACTCCGGCCCCTTATAAGGTGCTGGAGAAGACCAAGAAGGCCAAGGGAGCTCGAAAGAGTTCCCGACGCCAGGCATCGTCGGACTCACTGTCCGATGACTCTGCGGCGCACTCTTCCCCCGAAGACGAGGAGGAGGAAGAAGAGGCTCCCCCACCGACTGGGGGAGACAAGAAAAGGAAGGCTGCCCCAACTAGGGAGGCCGGAGGGTCCAAGAAGGGAAGGACTCTCCTTCCGGACAGCTCCACCGCCGCCGACGAAAGTGAAGGCGAGTGGTTGCCCAGGGCCAAGCCCCAGGGGAGATCGTAAGTATTCAGATATCAAAGTAACCCATAGGATTCCTTTGTCGCATTGCTTTCCCTAATCGCCAAACATAATTACGCAGGCCGCCACGAGCCAATATCGAGGTATCATCGGACGGCTCCCTGGGTTCGTCGGACATGGATAGCGATCTAGTCCCGACTGCCACCTCCCCTCATCCTGCTGACGACGCCGAGGTGTTGTCCCAAGATGCACCGGATCGAGGGGAGATAGTCCTGAAGGCGCCTCAAGGCGACCTTCCGGACTCCGGGAGCAGAGGGGACGGGCCCCCTGAGAACTCCGAGTTCGGCCCTCAACCGAACCCCGCGCCGGAACCTCCAACGGTTCCGGGCTCGGGCAGGCTGTCTCCTTCTAAGAGGGGTGAGACGCCTGTGCCGGTGTCCTCTGTCCATCCAGAGGCGCCGGATAATATGTTGGAAGCGCTTCGCAGTGCTTCCATAGAGGAGGAGCACCGCATTACCATGAGTGCGGTGATCCAGAAGGTTCAGTCCGCCAAGAGCGGATTGACTGGAGCCTGTACTAGCCTTCTAACAGGCTTTGAGGTAAGTGTTTTAAAATATAGTAGAAATATTACCGCATAGACAGTAGCCCCTGATGCTTTTTTCGGTGTTCACAAGGAAAAGCCGAACAGAGGATCAAATAATAACGCAGGAGTCTAATATGAGTATGTCAATATGCATATGCAGGCTTCGCTGCTAGCGTCCGCCGCACTAACTGCGGAGGTCGCCGTACTGAAGGAGGCCCTCGAGGGGTCTGAGAAAGAGCTCGGCCTTGCTAAGAGGCAGCTCGAGGAGAACAAGGGTAAGTAATACCCCGTCTATAGATGAGAAAAAGGACGCGATTGCTAAATGACAGGATCGTTGTATGTTTGCTAGGGGCCACGACCGAGGTGGCGACCCTGAAGCAAGCACTGTCCCAGGCCAAAGAGAAGGTGGCCCAGGAGCGCACTGAGCGAGAGAGGCACGAGGCTCGAGTGGGTGAGGTGCAGCAAGAGCTCCAGGCTCTCGTGACGAAGCACGAGGCGTTGGAGCTTGACTTGAAGACGCGAGAGTCTGAGCTTGCCGCGGCCCGTGAGAGCGCGAAGAGTGCCAAGGCCGAGGCCCAGAAGGCCCTTCAGGAGATCGACGCGATGAAGAAGATAGCGGCGGGTAAGGCTTCATATATGCAAAGCAAGCATGTAAAAGTAAATTATCGATTACTTACCCGGATCCGGAGCTCTTCAGGAGCATTCATAGATTTGCCCCGCAGTGTGTCCGATGCCGCACACTTTTATTAGGGCGAGGACGGGAGCTCGACGGAGAAGTTGTTCTGGTCTCAGTATGCTGAGGCTGAACATCCAGTGCCGATGAGCGACCAGCTGAAGCAGATGGCCGAGCTACATAAGGCGACCGATCAGGCCATGAAGGGCTTCATAGTCCGGTTGTGGCCTGGCGATGCCCTTCCGAACAGCTTCTTCGGCCTGGTGAGGCGGCTTGTGGATGCCTGCGCACGGCTGGAGGTCGTCAAGCGATCCGTCTGCATTGAAGGTGCACGCCGGGCCTTCGCCCGTGTAAAAACGCAGTGGGTCAAGCTAGACGCCGTGAAGCTGATCAAGGAGGGGCCGCCGGAGGGCAAGGAGCACCGCCACCCCGAGATGTACTACGAGGGTGTTCTGCCGGGCGCCCGTCTTATCGCGGATGAGTGTTCGCAAAATGTAATATTTGAATGAGACTTGCTCGTTTTGTCCTGTATGTATGAAAACTTGTATCGTATTCGCTATGCCACGCATGTGTGAATTTAAAATATTACCTTCTTTTTGGTTGTTTATCCAATCTTAGAGATGGCTAGTCCTCGGGTTCTGCCCCCATGCCACGAGTGCTGGGGTGTTCGGGATAAACCTGAGCACTCTTGTTCCCATGCTTGGGTCCTTCGAGGGAGGTGCTCAGCACAACGAACAAGGCAACCGGACTAATAATCCTTTATCACTCTCACTTAGCCATAGAATTCTATAATTTCAAATTTCGGCGAAGCCCCTGGTATTCGGAAGGCCGAATTCGGGGCGCGATACACGCCTGTAAGCCGGACGGAGTCGGCCCCTTGCCCTAAGCGGCATAAGTCTTTAGGGACTCAAAAAACCTCGCCGGACAGCGACCAGTCTCTCGCCTTATCATGACAGTCAGTTTTAGCTTTCTCTACTGAGGTGCTCGGCCCGGCAGAACCGGGGCACAATCGCAGTAGTTCTCCTAGCGCTACCTTAGCCGATAGAGCGGAACGTAAGGTACCAAAACATAGGAGCCGGGCAAACCCAACATTTGACCAAAGACATGATTCGGAGCTGATGCATATAATGCTATAAGTTCGGGGTGCCGCACTTGTGAAAGTGTTCGGACTTTTCACACCATATTGTGGGTACGCAAACCCCTGGTGCATTGGTCGTACCAGAGTGTACGGTTGCAAGGCGTCATTAATGAACACAGATATATATATATATATAACAAAAATGCAGTAATAGTCGTAATGCCATGCATTATGTATTAAAAAATTGCATTAAAGCAGAGTGATACAGATAGTGTAATAAGCAAAAGAGTAGGACTATGTCCCTTCCAAGGCCGAGCTGAGGAATGATATGAAATCTGTAATCCACCTGGGAATTACGTAGTTGTCTACCCCCTTGGTTGTTGTATCATGTGTTCAGCAATAGAGCGGCCAGACAGTGTTTCCAGAGATTAAAGTCCTGAAAAAAAAATAAAAATAGCCAAACGGGAAGCCCCTAGTGCGGTTTAGGCCGCGTTTTGGGGCGTGCCGCAGTTGTGCCCCCCTACCCACCTGTGCCCATGGTATTTTTAATGCGTAATTATGTACGCGCGGCACGAATAACGCCGTTGGGCTGGGATTGGGGTGGCCGCCGTATTGCTACACGAGCTCAGATCACGCCAGGCGGTCTGTTTGCCGATTGCCCCGAGTGCCCTTGAAGGTGTCTGGGCTTTGAAACGCCGAACTGGTAGATTGCCTTGAGAGGCTGCTTTGCGCTTCTGCTGCAAGGGCCGCGGTGTGCTCCTCTGTTCGGAGAGAGCGCTCTATGTTTCCATTGACTGTAATAACTCCGCGAGGTCCTGGCATCTTGAGCTTGAGGTATGCATAACGTGGTACCGCATTGAATCTAGCAAATGCGGTTCGTCCGAGCAGCGCGTGATAACCACCGCGGGACAGGACTATATCGAAGATTAACTCTTCGCTTCGTAAGTTATCCGGGGATCCGAAGACCACTTCCAGTGTAATTGAGCCTGTGCAGTGGGCCTCTAGCCTGGAATGACGCCCTTAAAGGTCGTCTTTGTGGGTTTGATCCTTGAGGGGTCTATACCCATTTTGCGCACTGTGTCCTGATAAAGCAGGTTCAGGCTGCTGTCGCCGTCCATAAGGACTCAAGTGAGGTGAAATCCATCGATGATTGGGTCTAGGACCAGTGCGGCGAATCCGCCGTGACGGATACTAGTGGGGTGGTCCCTGCGATCGAAGGTGATTGGACAGGAGGACCAGGGGTTGAACTTTGGGGCGACTGGCTCCAGCGCATATACATCCCTGAGCGCATGCTTCCACTCCCTCTTGGGGATGTGGGTTGCGTATACCATGTTCACCGTCCGCACTTGCGGGGGAAACCTCTTCTGTCCTCCAGTGTGCGGCTGCCGGGGTTCTTCCTCGTCATCGCTATGCGGCCCCTTGTCCTCGTTTTCGGCAATTAACTTGTCGGCCTGCTTGAACACCCAACAATCCCTGTTGGTGTCATTAGCTGGCTTGTCTGGGGTGCCGTGTATTTGACACGAGTGATTGAGTATACGGTCCAAGCTGGACGGACCCGGCGTACTTTGTTTGAATGGCTTTTTTCGCTGAACGGGTTTAGAACCTTTGAATCCAGCATTGACTGCCGTATCCTCAGTACCTTCGCCTTTAATGCGGCGCTTATGCTTGCTGCGACGTAACCTGCTATTGCCGTCCTTGGTATCTCAGGTACCATGGTTCTTTGATATGTTATTACTGCGAGCCAACCAGCTGTCTTCTCCCGCACAAAAGCGGGTCATGAGCGTCGTGAGGGCTGCCATAGATTTCGGCTTTTCCTGACCAAGGTGCCGGGCTAGCCACTCGTCTCGGATGTTGTGCTTGAAAGCTGCTAAGGCGTCCGCATCCGGACAGTCGATGATTTGATTTTTCTTTGTAAGGAACCGAGTCCAGAATTGCCTGGCCGACTGTTCTGGCTTCTCAATTATGTGGCTCAAGTCATCGGCGTCTGGTGGTCGCACATAAGTGCCCTGAAAGTTGTCGAGGAATGCGGCTTCCAGATCTTCCCAACAGTTGATAGAGTCCGCTGGCAAGCTATTAAGCCAATGCCGCGCTGGTCCTTTGAGTTTTAGTGGGAGGTACTTGATGGCATGTAAGTCATCACCGCGGGCCATGTGCATGTGGAGGAGGAAGTCCTCAATCCATACCGCGGGGTCTGTAGTGCCGTCGTATGATTCAATGTTTACAGGTTTGAAACCTTCTGGGAATTGATGTTCCATTACTTCGTCTGTGAAGCATAAGGGGTGTGCGGCACCTCTGTATTGGGCTATATCGCGACGCAGCTTGAATGGGTCCCGCCCGCTGTGTTCAGCCCGGCCGGATTTGCTTTTACTGTATCCGGCGTGACGTTTATCCTCTCGTAGAGTGGTGCGCCATCATGATCCGTAGATCGATCTTGAATGCTTTGCTTTGTCTTCCAATATGTCTCGCAGGTCTGGTGTATCTCCCCATGCCTTTTTATTTGAATGGCATTGGGGTGGAGGCTGAGCTTTTGGCTGGAATGCCTCTCTATCGCGGCCACGAGGTGGCTGATCAACCGTTTCATATGCTTCTTCCTCCAGTCGGGGAAGTAACCTGCGCCTTGGATAACTCTTGGAGGGACACTCGAGTTTATATTGCTCGGCCACGAGGACTTCAGTCCATTTGTCAGCTAGCAGATCTTGATCAGCTTGAAGCTGCTGCTGCTTTTTCTTCAGGCTATTTGCCGTGGCCATAAGCCTGTGCTTGAAGCGCTCTTGTTCGACGGGATCCTCTGGTACGGCGAATTCATCATCGCCGAGGCTTGCCTCGTCTTCGGAGGGGGGCATGTAAATGTCATCCTCCTCCTCTCCGCCAGCCGCTCTCTCAGGAGAGCTGGCTCCTTCCTCCTCCTGCTCTAAATCTTGCTGGAGGGGATTGTTGTCGTCCTCGGCGCTATCCGGAGTGTTATTCTCTCCTGTGCCGGTATCACCACTTTTGCTTTAGCTGGACTTAGAGCGGCGCCTCTGACGTCGGTGCTTGGGTTGCTTCTTGGAGGGGTCATCCTCCGTTATCTCGTCGCCATTGCCTTCATTGGGTGTATCCACCATGTATATGTCATACGACGAGGTGGCTGTCCAGTGCCCTGTAGGTGCTGGTTCATGTTCGTCTCCTACATCGTCATCCATACCGTCGATGTCTTCGGAGTCGAAGTCGAGCAATTCGGTTAAATCATCGACCGTGGCTATAAAGTGGGTGGTGGGTGGGCGTCGAATTTCTTCATCGTCCGCATCCCAGTCCTGTTGGCCATAATCTGGCTAGGGCTCTCCTGACAAAGAGAGAGACCTTAGTGAATTCAGAATGTCGCCGAAGGGCGAGTGCTGAAAGATATCCGCGGTGGTGAATTCCATGATCGGCGCCCACTCGGATTCGATTGGCAGGGGCGCGGATGGTTCGGGGTCCGGAAGAGAGTCCGACACCTTGGAGTCATGGGCTGCGCAGAGGATTATGCTGGTGTTTGGCTCGATCGCCGTTGAGACTGCAGCCCCTGAGGAGGTGTCTAGCCACCCGTCCTCGATTGGCGCAGTTGGCTCCGAGCTAAGGGTCGGAGCTGATGTGGGCGCGGCCTCTGGAGTGCCGTCCGGTGGCAGAGCTAGGTCATACCCATCGTGACAGTGCGGCGCGCCCGGCTGTGGCTCGAATCCGTCGAAGATCAAGTCTCCGCGGATGTCGGCCGTGTAGTTCAAACTTCCAAATCTGACCTGATGGCCAGGGGCATAGCTTTCTATCTGCTCTAGATGGCCAAGCGAATTAGCCCGCAGTGCAAAGCCGCCTAATACGAAGATTTGTCCGGGTAGAAAAGTCTCACCCTGGACGACATCACTATCGATGATAGTAGGAGCCGTCAAGCCTAACGGTGACCTCTGTGGAAGAAGCTGTCTGGATGCGGAGGCCTTAGCGGCTTTCAAGCACAACATCCGAGACGAGAGGCTAGCCCGGCACCTTGGTTAGGAAAAGCCGAAATCTATGGCAGCCCTCACGACGCTAATGACCCGCTTTTGTGCGGGAGAAGACAACTGGTTGGCTCACAGTAATAACATATCAAAGAACCATGGTACCTCAGATACCAAGGATGGAAATAGCAGGTCACGTCGCAACAAGCATAAGCACCGCATTAACGGCGAAAGTACCGAGGACACGACAGTCAATGCCGGATTCAAAGGTTCTAAACCCGGTCAGCGGAAAAAGCCATTCAAACAAAGTACGCCGGGTCCGTCCAGCTTGGACCGTATACTCGATCGCTCGTGTCAAATACACGGCACCTCAGACAAGCCAGCCAATCACACCAACAGGGATTGTTGGGTGTTCAAGCAGGCCGGCAAGTTAATTGCCGAAACCAAGGACAAGGGGTCGCATAGCGATGACGAGGAAGAACCCCGGTAGCTGCACACTGGAGGACAGAAGAGGTTTACCCCGCAAGTGCAGACGGTGAACATGATATACGCAACCCACATCCCCAAGAGGAAGCGGAAGCGTGCACTCAGGGATTTCTGGAAGAGGAGTTGTATATGATGCAACCTGAAGGTTTTAGCGATCCAAAGGATGCTAACAAAGTGTGTAAGCTCCAGCGATCCATCTATGGACTAGTGCAAGCATCTCGAAGTTTGAATAAACGTTTTGATAGTGTGATCAAAGCATATGGTTTTATACAGACTTTTGGAGAACCCTGTATTTACAAGAAAGTGAGTGGGAGCTCTGTAGCATTTCTAATATTATATGTGGATGATATATTGTTGATTGGAAATGATATAGGATTTCTGGATAGCATTAAAGGATATTTGAATAAGAGTTTTTCAATGAAAGACCTCGGTGAAGCTGCTTATATATTGGGCATCAAGATCTATAGATATAGATCAAGACGCTTAATTGGACTTTCACAAAGCACATACCTTGATAAATTTCTGAAGAAGTTCAAAATGGATCAAGCAAAGAAAGGGTTCTTGCCTGTGTTACAAGGTGTGAAGTTGAGTCAGACTCAATGCCCGACCACTGCAGAAGATAGAGAGAAAATGAAAGGTGTTCCCTATGCTTCAGCCATAGGCTCTATCATGTATGCAATGATGTGTACTATACTCGATGTGTACCTTCCTATTAGTTTAGCAGGGAGGTACCAAAGTAATCCAGGAGTGGATCACTGGACAGGAGTTAAGAACATCCTGAAATACCTGAAAAGGACTAAGGATATGTTTCTCGTTTATGGAGGTGACAAAGAGCTTGTCGTAAATGGTTACGTCGATGCAAGGTTTGACACTGATCCGGATGACTCTAAGTCAGAAACGCATACGTGTTTATATTGAACGGTGGAGCTGTCAGTTGGTGCAGTTCTAAGCAAAGCGCCGTGGCGGGATCTACATGCGAAATGGTGTACATAGCTTATTCGGAAGCAGCAAATGAAGGAGTCTGGATGAAGGAGTTCATATCCGATCTAGGTGTCATACCTAGTGCATCGGGTCCAATGAGAATCTTTTGTGACAATACTGGTGCAATTTCCTTGGCAAAGGAATCCAAATATCACAAGAGAACCAAGCACATCAAGAGACACTTCAATTCCATCCGCGATCAAGTCAAGGAGGGAGACATAGATATTTGCAAGATACATATGGATCTAAATGTTGTAGACCAGTTGACTAAGCCTCTCTCACGAGCAAAACATGATCAACACCAAGACTTCATGGGTGTTAGAATCATTACCGTGTAATCTAGATTATTGACTCTAGTGCAAGTCGGAGACTGAAGGAGATATGCCCTAGAGACAATAATAAAGTTGTTATTTATATTTCCTTATATCATGATAAATGTTTATTATTCATGCTAGAATTCTATTAACCGGAAACTTAGTACATGTGTGAATACATAGACGAACAAAGTGTCACTAGTATGCCTCTACTTGACTAGCTCGTTGAATAAAACATGGTTAAGTTTCCTAACCATAGACATGTGTTGTCATTTGATTAAGGGGATCACATCATTAGAGAATGATGTGATTGACTTGAACCATTCCGTTAGCTTAGCATTTGATCGTTTAGTATATTGCTATTGCTTTGTTCATGACTTATACATGTTCCTATGACTATGTGATTATGCAACTCCCGAATACCAAAGGAACACATTGTGTGCTACCAAACGTCACAACGTAACTGGGTGATTATAAAGGTGCTCTACAGTTGTCTCCGATGGTACTTCTTGAGTTGGCATATATCGAGATTAGGATGTGTCACTCCGATTGTCGGAGAGGTATCTCTGGGCCCTCTCGGTAATGCATATCACTATAAGTCTTGCAAGCAATGGAACTAATGAGTTAGTTGTGGGATGATGTATTACAGAACAAGTAAAGAGACATGCCGGTAATGGGATTGAAGTATGTATTGAGATGCCGACGATCGAATATCGGGCAAGTAACATACCGATGACAAAGGGAACAATGTATGTTGTTATGCGGTTTGACCAATAAAGATCTTCGTAGAATATGTAGGAACCAATATGAGCATCCAGGTTCCGCTATTGGTTATTTACCGGAGATGAGTCTCGGTCATGTCTACATAGTCGTCAAACCCGTGGGGTCCACACGCTTAACGTTCGGTGACGATTGGTATTATGAGTTTATGTTTTTTGATGTACCGAAGGTAGTTCGGAGTCCCGGATGTGCTCACGAACATGACAAGGAGTCTCCAAATGGTCAAGACATAAAGATTGATATATTAGACGGCTATATTCGGACACCAGAAGGGTTTCGGGTGATCTCGGAGAAAACCGGAGTGCCGGAGGGGTTACCGGAACCCCCCGGGGGCTAATGGGCCATGATCGGCGCTAGCGGAGGGAGAGAGGGGCCGGCCAGGGTAGGCCGCGTGCCTCTCCCCTTGAGTCCAAATAGGACAAGGAAAGGGGGGGCGACGCCCCCCTTGCCTTTCCCCTCACCCACTCCTTCCTTCCCCCTCCTAGTGGGACTAGGAAAGGGGAGTCCTACTACCACTAGGAGGAGGACTCCTCATCTTGGCGCGCCCTCCTAGGGCCGGGCGGCCTCCACCCTTGCTCCTTTATATACGGGGGCAGGGGGCACCCCATGAACACACAAGTTGATCATTGATCTTTTAGACGTGTGCGGTGCCCCCCTCCACCATAATCCACCTCGGTCATATCGTACCGGTGCTTAGGCGAAGCCCTACGTCAGTAGCTCCATCAACACTGTCATCACGCCGTCGTGCTGACGGAACTCTCCATTGAAGCTCTACTGGATCGTGAGTTCGTGGCATGTCACCGAGCTGAACGTGTGCAGATCGCGGAGGTGCCGTACGTTCGGTACTAGGATCGGTCGATCGTGAAGACGTACGACTACATCAACCGCGTTGTCATAACGCTTCCGCTTATGATCTACTAGGGTACGTGGACGACACTCTCCCCTCACGTTTCTATGCACCAACATGCTCTTGCGTGTGCATAGGAAAATTTTGAAATTACTACGTTCCCCAACACTCCTATGCCGTGGTAGATCATGAGTAGAACAATGTCTCCAATTTTCCAATATGGATGCATTGCCTCGAGAAACGAGAACATGCTAATTTGAATGGTTCCATTTCTACGGGAAATGCAATACCTTGCAATCACTTTGGCGTTATTAGAAGGCACGAGTTTAATTCGACCACGCCAGGAAATCGATCCAGGAACTGCTACAGGGGGCAATTTCTGTTGACATGTAGAATAAAAACAATTGTAACATATCGTTGAAGATATATATATATAGTTTATGAGCATCAACATTAAAATAAGACTTTTTACCAGCATTTTGTGCACACAATTGGTCTTGTTCAGTGTGTGCACCATAGGTCTAATTAATCCCATCCTAAATCCAGCGTTCATACATTGTGCTATCTCTGTCAGATTATCAACAAAGTTTATGACATGCTTCATGTCCTTCCGGTGAAATTTGGTACCCTTAGTAACATACAAATCGTTCACTATGCATCCAACATATCCTGCTTAAAAGGTGGAAAGGTATTATTTATTCAGAACATGGCAGAAGAATATATAGTGCACATAAATTGGTAACTAGAATTCGTTACTGCGTAGGAACAGAGTCAGAATATGAGATCACAATTGGTTGCTTAAATAGTAATATGACAGCAAGTAGAAAGTTGAAAGGACACTAACCTCGATCAGACTTTGATCGGCTGATGACATTGGGAAGTAAACATCCATGTTAATTATACCAGGCTGTGGTGCACGCACTAGAATTTTATTACCAGCTTTTAGTTCATAACAGTTAGACATTTTTCTCCAAAGGTCCGCATTAAAATAGGAGTGACCATCTTTAGAGAGTTTTACGCTAACCGTCATTGTAAATCCATGCTACGTTGTCAATATGACATCCTAGGAGTCATCAACAAAGTAAAGCCCAAGATTTCCTTCTACTCCTGTTCTTGCAAACAAGGGATGTACTGCTTGAAATGAAAATTAAGATCACAAATTAGATATATTGAAATAATAGAGCAATATGCAAACATGGGAGTAACTGATAGAACAGATCCATATATATATATAGGGATGAAAGCAAAGTACAAAAATATAGAATTAAAAATAGATAATGTAACAAAGATTTGATGCAAATGTATAGATAATGTAGCAATAGACGGTATATGTTCACAAATTTAGGCCATGCCGACTGTGGTAGGTTGAGATTGAACATACCGAGCGCTCCCTGAAGTCATCCGGAATGGTGAGATAGAACTTCTTTTCCGACTAGCCACGACCACAGTTGTCTGATGAGGACATAAATACCATTGTTACACCCACAGCCCCTGCTGCTATACATACTGGACCAATTACTAGAGCTCGCGCAGGCCTATTGAATTATCAGGTACTTTCGTTTCTTGGTAACGATTCTAATGTTCATGAGAATATGATGCTGCCAAAATTGGATACATTTGTTTTGCTTACAAATGGAGGGCCTAGCTTGGACAAGAAAGATGAACCTTGGATCAAGTTCAAGCATGGAGATGATGGCATGCGCAAGGGGGTCAAGAACGGGGTTACAAGTGATGATTTCAGGACTTTGAAGCCACCATAAGGAGTGCATGAAGCCTTGGACAAAATATACAAGATGCCACTTCATAAATTTCATCCATAGGCTATTTTAGGTGCTACGTCACCTTATTATTGGGCCAGGCCCATGTATTTTCGAAATACTTAAGTATAGGCTATTTTTAGAGTCCGTATGTGTGGGGAAACAAGAGTTAGGGTTGGTTTCGGACCCCTCCTCCAAGGTCCACCAAATCCCCCCCTCTTTCTCCATATATACAACCTTAGGGCGTCGTTTAGAATTTGGGTTTTGTTTAGATTAAAAGTTCGCCATAGCTGCAACTTCACGTACGTCGTTTCTGTCCAGCGACCAGACCAAGACGTCACAGAACCCCACCTTGATCAATAAAGCTTTCATCTTATATTCGCAATATCCAGATTGCAATCTCAGTTTCTTGCTTGTTCTTCGTTTGCTCATAGGAAACAGGCCCTCGTGGTCAGGTTGATCGTGCTCCAGCTTGGTCAATAACCACTCGGAGTTGGTTTAGCGATTGCTAAGGCGCAACGTCCTCGCACGTTCATAGTCGGATCGTCAAAGTCGACCTCCTCTAAAGCGATAGCCAGTGTCTCATCGAAAGACGGGACACCTTTGCCTCTATCAAGTGGTACCAGGTTTCTAGGTTGCTTGGTGAGATTTTACAGTTTTTCGTAGTTTAGGACGAGTCTGTTCTTCATACCTATAGTCCACGAAAAAGCCAAAAAAATTAGGGTTAGGTCATCATATCCGAACCAATCTGAGCCTTTGCATAGTCTTTTTAGAGTTTGGCTTTGTTGAATTTGCGGTTGCATCGTCGTGTCGAGTTGCTGGTCTTAGCGTCTAGTCCCTTAGAGTTTCGAGTTCTGTTCACAGGTTGTCACGCCGCCGCCGCACCATCGTCATCATCATTACCATATACCACCACCCCACCGTATACATCGCCGCTGCCATGGACAACCACTAATCCGAGTCCAGATATACCATCGCCATATACCACCACCAATCCGGGTCCAGATATACCACCAGTCCGAGTTCCACCAGATTCATCTCCGCCACCAGTCCTAGTCCGAGTCCAGTATTTGTTGCTATGTTTTCAAGTTCCAGATCACGCCACACTCCAAGTCGTGACAGAGTAGGACTCCCGAGATTCCGTGCTATCCGCAAAAGAAAAATAGTTCCAAACTCAAAAAAAGTAAGTCTGGAAAATTCTGGCTATGCAGTTTTTAGACCATTTGTAGACTTTTTCGAAAAAAATTTGTTGCGGAGCAAAAAAAAGAGGGAAAAAAGTGCAAAAAAAGTGAAAAAAGAAAAAAAAAGTTTTAGAGAGTGCTCCTCCCTTGTTTACGTGCCGCGCCGTGATTTCGTTCGTGTTCTAGGCTCGCGTCTCTAGTACGGTCTAGCCTAGGACCAGCACAGTACCGTCGTTGAGCATTTATTCAACTTTGCATCTCTGAATTGATTATTGCTGACATTTTGCTACCATATCATAAGCCTTCCCAGCTGCACATACATCTACATCATGTGTTTGACACCACCTAGCAATCGCTCTATCCAATCTTTCAGAGTTTCGACTACGACGGTTGCCGATCACCACCTGACAATCGCTCTATCCAATCTTTCAGAGTTTCGACTACGACGGTTGCCAATCACCACCTGCTGCTGGGTAAGAACTGGTAAGAATTTGAGATTCGCTTGCCGGATTTCTGATACACCACAACCACCACCACTTCCTAGTAGTCTGTAGGATCACATTCTTGTGTGCTTCTATTGCTGCTAACCATGGCAGGATGACAAGTCGATGAGACAGATTGGGAGAACATGACGAACAAAGAGCTACATGATAAATTTCAGCAAATGATGAGTGCACAGGTGCAAGATGTGCTAAACAGATTTGAAGAGGCCATGGAGAAGATCGATGGCATGGAGAAGACGTTCAAAACAAAGCTCGATAACAAGTTTAATGAATTGCTCGCGCATCTTCCACCACCACCACCAGATGCACCTAACGCACCTCTACAAAAACAACAACAACATCGCCTTCCAAATCAAGTGTGATGGGCACTGCGCATTCCCCATGAGCCTAGTCAGAATTCTGGTGCCGCTGTTGTTGCTTCCGTAGCTCCTGCTGCTACTGCAGAGGTGGAGGACCATTACGAGGATGAGGTTGATCAAATTCAGAACTACGTGCAACCACCAGCACCACCGCCACCAGGTCATCCTTATGCATATCATCGCAATGGTAGGGCTGCACAACCACCTCACGTACGTGATGATGACCATCTCCCTAAGCTGAAATTGAACATTCCACCATTTGAGGGTAGATATGTTCCTCATATATATCTTACTTGGGAGATAGAAACTGAACAACGATTTACATGTTTACAATATCCTGAGGAGAGACGTGTTCCTACTGCTGTTTGTGCTTTCACTAGGTTTGCATGTGTTTGGTGGTCTGAACAATGTAGATTATATCCTATTCCAGCTACTTGGGCTGCTTTGAAAACTACTATGCGTACTCGTTGGTGTCGGTGTCAAAACCGGCGGATCTCGGGTAGGGGGTCCCGAACTGTGCGTCTAGGCGGATGGTAACAGGAGACAAGGGGCACGATGTTTTTACCCAGGTTTGGGCCCTCTCGATGGAGGTAAAACCCTACGTCCTGCTTGATTAATATTGATGATATGGGTAGTACAAGAGTAGATCTAACACGAGATCACAGAGGCTAAACCCTAGAAGCTAGCCTATGGTATGATTGTTCTTCCTCCTACGGACTAAAACCCTCCGGTTTATATAGACACTAGAGAGGGCTAGGGTTACACAGAGTCGGTTACAATGGTAGGAGATCTACATATCCGTATCGCCAAGCTTGCCTTCCACGCCAAGGAAAGTCCCTTCCGGACACAGGACGAAGTCTTCAATCTTGTATCTTCATAGTCCATGAGTCCGGCCGAAGGTATAGTCCGGCTATCCGGACACCCCCTAATCCAGGACTCCCTCAGTAGCCCCCGAACTAGGCTTCAATGATGACGAGTCCGGCGCGCAAATTGTCTTCGGCATTGCAAGGCGGTTCTCCTCCAAATTCCGTGTACCTGTTGAATAATGTCTGGTTTCTTGTAAATGTAGCGCTCCTTGGCTTCTACGCCCAATAATGGCCGTCTTCCACGTGTCAAACGAATACAAAAAGTCAGGGTGTTTTTATATTTACATCCCTAGCCGCGTGAATGAGCCGCCTATTTAAGGGGACGAGGATTTAGATCCAAACCAGACCTTCTCCCCTCCGTGAGTATTCATCAGAGCGTATCTAACAGAGGTCCATTCTATCACGGCCGGCCGCCGCAGCTCCTCCTCTCGCCCTTCCAGCCCTCAGCCTGGAGATTGGGAGAGATGCCCCATCCCGCACAGTGAGCTAGTGATGCTCCAGACCAAGGGATTTCTCCCCCCGGCCTATATGATCCCGGTTCGAGCCGGACTTGCCACCTATAATGGACGAGAGCAAGCGGAGAGCACCCCCAATCCCTCCAAAGGAGAGCGGGTATGCCTTCTCCCTTACTTAATAAGAGGGATCGGATTTCCAATTCATCCGTTTCTCTGGCGGCTCCTGGAGTTCTATGGCCTCCAGCTGCACAATCTCACGCTTGCCTCCATATTGCATATCGCGGGCTTCGTAGCCCTTTGCGAGCTGTTTTTGGGCTGCGAGGCTCATTTCGCGCTGTGGAAAAGGCTATTCTTCCTTGTGCCCCGTTCTCAGAAGGGGTCAATATATCAAGTGGGCGGAGTCGAAGTGTGGCGCATCGCTGGGACCGCATATCTATCCGGAACCCCAAAGAAGGCGTCCGAGGACTGGCCTTCGGAATGGTTTTATATAGAGGACGTCCCGCTGCCGGATCCTGTCCGGATCGGCCTCCCTGAGTTCGACAGTGCTCCCCTAAAGAAGCTCCTAAGCTGGCGTCCACGGAACCCTCAGAGGGAAAGCAACAAGCATGTTCTTTACCTGACGGGCCGGATAAGATTGTTAGCTCATTCCGGACTGACCATGATCGGGGTCATGGCCGCATGCATCATACGAGGGGTGCAGCCGCTCCAGTATAGAGGCCATCCCATGTGGGACTTCAACGGGGAGGACGACGCCACCCGCCACGGCCGTAAGGGGCCGGATTCGGCTGCCGCTCTAATAAAGATCTTGTCCGCTTTGTACAAGGGAGAAGAGGAGGAATTTCTCCGCGTCAACCCCCAGGGTGGATTTTCTATGTACAATCCCCCAAGTTGGGTAAGTGGACACTTTTACTTGCCCATCCATTTTATATTCCCATCGTTAAATATTCAGTTAACGACTTCAACGCAGGAACTGCGCCAGGCTGTTAAAGAAATAAACAGCCCTCCTCCACAACCCGACGATCCGGGACGGTCCCTCGACCCGGCCTCTCAAGAGGATCTGGACTTATCTATGGAGCTGATTGATGGGGTGTTTCATCAATTGAGCAAGGAAAACGCCTTGGTGGCCATTACGGCCGATTACCCAGGGCTACTCCCAGCCTCACAGGTAACTGAGACCGAAGTCCCAGCACATTGAAAAGGGATCTATCCTTGCGTGTTTTTGATTGCCGTATGACAACCGTGTTTTGCATGGGAGGTCCTTGAGACGGGAGGCCGAGCCTGCGGCGACTAGCCAACGAGGGGCGGCAAGGCCCCGCGGGCTGAAAAGAAGTGCGGTCCGGACTGGGACGCCGGCGCAAAGGTATAGCGTGCCATCTTATTCCCAGGTGTTATTCCTTCAAGGCATATTAACGCTCGTGCTCTCTTTAGGACGAACAGACCTCGCCGGACTATATCCGGAGAGGTTGCCAATCGCGCCTCCACAAACCAGGCTCCAAAGCCTGGTTCGGAAGTGGAGGAGAACACAAGGCGCGCACCGGACGCTCCTCCGACAGAGGATGCGGACAGGCTGTCTGCCACCAATTCCGAGGTGGAGAGTGCCATGAACCACAGGCGTCGCCGGACAGTTCTTCGCGACGCTTGTTTCTCCCAAGAGGCATTGGATGCCTTCAATTCAGGAGATGCGTACCTCCGTGCCACTCAAAATGGTCTAGCCAGAGCCACGGAGCAATATGTAAAAGACATACGGGTAAGAAAATTTTGGTAATTATATATATACCAGTAGCCCCCGAGACTTGAAACAGTTAGAATAACTGATTTAAGGATCATTTGTTATGCGGGTTCTTACAGAAAAGAATACCCTACTATCCCAGGAGCTGGAAGAGTGCAAAGCCCAACTTGAGGCCGCACTAGCCGCAGCAGGGGAGCCCAAGGAGACCCCCTCTGGTAATATACGCTTCGAAAGATAAGTAGTTTGTGAAGTGCGGTGTGGGTGCAAATCAGGCAAATGAAATTGCAGATGGCGCCGGATTAAATCCGGAAAAGCAATAACTCCTACGCCAGCTGAAGGCTGGTGAGAGTGTGCAGACAAAGGTGAGGCGGGAGAAGAACGATCTCCAAGATGCCAACACCAAGCTGGGCGTTGAACTGAAGGATGTTCGTGCCCAGCTATTTTACTCCGTTAAGGAGAATCAGCAGCTTCGACGCGGCATATTTAGTAAGTGCTTAAACGGACTTTGAAAAAAGAGTTCGGCGAGGAAGTCGACTAATAGAGTAATGTCTGTAGGTATGCTAACAGGTCGTCCTGCAGAGGAAATGCCCGGTTCTACGGGTGACCTTCTTCCCGAGCTCTCACAACTGCACGAGCGAGTTCGACAGGTGATGCAAGGCGTCGCCCAGGCCTTGTGGCCATCCATCTCCATGCCCGAAGGCCTTGGAGAGCTTGTAGAGAAGCTGAAGGGAGCGCGGCGGCGCTTCCGATTGTGGAAGATGTCGGCCTGCCGTCAAGGCGCCAGGGAGGCCTGGGCCATGGTGAAGACGCGGTACACGAAGGCTGACCCAAACCACATGGCCGAGGTCGGACCCATGGGGCCCGATGGGAAGGAGATCCCTGTGAGCTTAGTATACGGCCAAGTAGAATTAGCCGAAAGTATTCCCAACAGGACTGTAAGCTAGACAGCCTGTTAGATAATATTGAAGAGGAATACAATCAGTCAGATTGACTATGTAATTTTAATTGACATGTGTAATGCCTTCTAGCCAGATTGTAGATCGTTTGTCATGGCCGACCTTTTCGCTTCAACCTTGGGACCTGACGGTCCGGAGTGTGTCCGAATACCCTCGCGGTTATATAAGAACCGGGGTATGCATGGAGACCAGGCGTAGGGGTCATTAGTTCTTGAACAGACAAGTGCCCAACTATTTATGTTATATTACATGGTTAGTAAGAAACATCTTCCAGGGAGAATAGTTCCATTAGGGGTTCCTTTCCCTGGGAGGCATGCCCTAAAGTGCATGTCTATTCTGCGAAAAGAGACGCAGGAAAAACATCTGGTGGCGTATAGATAAATAAGTGAAAAAAAATTCATCTTTATTTCACTGACCGAATATTCCCTAAAGAACGCTAGCTTTCGGCTTCACCCAGTCTGAGGTACACATCCGGCTGACCCGGCAGTAACAATCGCAGAGGTGCTCCCTTTACCACCTAGCCGAACAATCGGGAACGTAGGGGTAAGCACAGGAGCTAGGCAACCCAGCTTGGCCAAAACTTAAGTCATATCGATGCATATAATGGTGAATAAAAGGTACATGCGGAAGTGTGACACATGTGTTGGGCATGAAGCCCGTATAAATAAGCTTATGTTTAAACAAGCCCCCAGGTTTAATGAGCGCAGATAGCGCGTCACTTTATGAGCCTTTAAAGGCTATAAGAGAGAGAGAGAGAGGGGAGAAGGAGAGAAATGTAAGACAGAAAGTATATAAAAAATGGACAGAGGAAGGAGACGAACACAAAGTCCGGCGCTAGGCATAGAATCTTCGAAGATGGGCTGCATTCCATGGGTTCGGCTTGAGTCGATTATCCGATGCATCTCGCAGGCGGTACGCTCCACCAGTCAGTACTTGGTCAATTATGAAGGGACCTTCCCACTTGGGCTTGAGTTTGTCCTTTTTCTTGTCCGGCAGGCGTAGAACTAATTCGCCAACGTTGTAATTTTTGGCCCGTACTTCTCTGCTTTGGTATCTTTGAGCCTGCTGTTGATAGAATGCGGAACAGGCTTTTTCCACGTCACGCTCTTCCTCCAGGGCGTCCAAACTGTCCTGCCGATCGAGCTCGGCTTCTCTTTCTTCGTACATGCGCACTCGAGGTGAGTCATGAATTATGTCATAGGGCAAAACTGCCTCTGCGTGGTACACCATGAAGAATGGTGTGTATCCGGTGGTGCGATTCGGCGTGGTCCGCAGCCCCCAGAGTACGGAGTCGAGCTCCTCTACCCAGTGCGTATTAGATTCCTTAAGGGACCGCACTAATCTGGGTTTGATGCCGCTCATGATAAGGCCATTTGCACGTTCGACCTGGCCGTTAGTTTGTGGGTGATAGATGGAAGCATAATCGAGCTTGATGCCCATGTTTTTGCACCAGAGTTTTACCTCGTCGACCGTAAAGTTCGTGCCGTTATCAGTGATGATGCTGTGGGGGACACCGTAACGGTGTACAACCCCGGATATAAAGTCTGTCACCAGTCGGGATTCGGCCGTCTTAACAGGCTTGGCTTCTGTCCATTTGGTGAACTTATCCACCATGACCAATAAGTATTTTTTCTTGTGGGTTCCGCCTTTAAGGAGGCCGACCATGTCAAGCCCCTAGACCGCGAAGGGCCAAGTGATGGGGATAGTTTGGAGGGCGGTGGGTGGCATATGGCTTTGGTTTGCAAAAAGCTGGCAATCGACGCATCGTTGGACTAAGTCCTGGGCGTTTGCCCGGGCGGTCGGCCAATAAAAGCCTGTACGGAAGGCCTTGCTTACAAGGGACCGAGCTGCACCGTGATGACCGCCGAGTCCGGCATGAATTTCAGCCAGGAGGTGCCGCCCTTCCTCTTCAGAGATGCACCTTTGAAGGACTCCGATAGTGCTTTTCTTATAAAGCTCTCCCTCATGGACTTTATAGGCTTTACATCGCCGCACTATGCAGCGTGCCTCATTTTGGTCCTCGGGGAGTTCCTGCCTAGTAAGGTAGGTGAGGAATGGTTCTGTCCACGGGGCGATGACGGCCATTATTACGTGGGATGAAGGTGTTATTTCATTGGCAGAGCCTCCAATTATGTCAGAGTGTTTGGTGTCGGGCAGTGTGGTTGGGTCCGGGCTGTTATTGCCGGGTTCCCCTTCCCATACTACGGATGGCTTGAACAGCCTTTCCAAGAAGATGTTGGGAGGGGGGGGGACTACATCGCGTTTTGCGCCAATGCGTGCCAGGACATCTGCCGCCTGATTATTTTCCCGGGCTATATGGTGAAATTCGAGCCCTTCAAACTTAGCTGGCATTTTTAGGATGGCGTTGCGATAAGCTGCCATTTTTGGATCCTTGGCATCAAAGTCTCCATTTATTTGGGATATTGCGAGGTTCGAGTCCCCGCGCACCTGGATACTGCCATCCAGAGACCATGTAAAAGGGCCTCATATTCGGCTGCATTGTTGGAGTCTGTGTACATTATCTGGAGTACGTATTGAACTGTGTCTCTTGTGGGGGACGTCAAAACGACGCCATCCCCTAGACCGGTCAAAATTTTCGAGCCGTCGAAGTGCATGACCCAGTTTGAATATGTGCCGTACTCTTCAGGGAGTTCGGCCTCCGTCCATTCTGCGATGAAGTCGGCCAAAACTTGCGACTTGATAGCTCGCCGTGGCTTGTAAGTTATGTCGAACGGGAGGAGCTCAATGGCCCATTTTGCAAGACGGCCCGTCGCGTCGTGGTTGTTTATAATAACGTTAAGTGGCACTTCCGAGGCTACTGTTATTGAACACTCTTGAAAGTAGTGTCGCAGCTTCCGGGATGCAATAAATACCGCGTACGCAATCTTTTGGTAATGCGGGCACTGTGACTTGCACGGAGTAAGGACAGTGGACACATAGTAGACCGGCTTTTGAAGGGGGAATTTGTGTCCGTCCGTTTCTCGTTCGACGACGAGCACTGCGCTTACGACCTGATGGGTTGCTGCAATGTATAATAGCATTGGTTCGCCAATATTTGGCGCGGCCAGGACTGGGTTTGTTGCCAAATGGCTTTTATTTCATCGAGTCCGGACGTGGCTGCATCTGTCCACTCGAAGTGTTCAGTGCGCTGAAGGAGGCGGTAAAGGGGTAGGGCCTTTTCTCCCAAGCGGGAGATAAAGTGGCTTAGAGCCGCCACGCATCCGGTTAATTTTTGTATTTGTTTGAGGTCCTTTGGAATATCCAATTGTGACAGAGCTCGGATCTTGGCTGGATTTGCTTCAATTCCTCTACCGGATACAATGAAGCCCAAGAGCTTTCCGGCTGGAACGCCGAAAACGCATTTTTCTGGGTTGAGCTTGATGTCGTATGTTCGGAGGTTATCGAATGTTAGCCTCAAGTCCTCTACTAGAGATTTGACATGTCTTGTTTTAACGACCACATCATCTACGTATGCCTCCACTATTTTGCCGATCTGGTTTGCCAGACATGTCTGAATCATGCGCTGATATGTTGCGCCGGCGTTTTTGAGCCCGAAGGGCATTGTGTTGAAGCAGAATGGGCCATATGGTGTGATGAATGCCGTTGCGGCTTGGTCTGACTCTGCCATCTTTATCTGATGGTAGCCGGAGTATGCATCGAGGAAACACAATGAATCGTGTCCTGCAGTAGCGTCGATAATTTGATCGATGCGGGGGAGAGGGAAGGGATCCTTTGGGCAAGCCTTGTTAAGGTCTTTAAAATCAACGCACAGGCGCCAGGATTTGTCCTTCTTTGGTACCATCACCAGGTTTGCTAGCTAGTCCAGGTGTTTTATATCTTTGATGAATCCGGCCTCCAATAGATTGGCTAGTTCCTCTCCCATGGCTTGTCTCTTAGGTTCGGAAAAACGCCGAAGAGCTTGCTTGACTGGCTTGAATCCTTTTAGGATATTTAAGCTGTGTTCGGCCAGCCTGTGTGGGATTCCTGGCATGTCTGAAGGGTGCCAGGCGAAAATGTCCCAGTTCTCTCGTAGGAACTCTCGTAGTGCGGCATCTACATCAGGGTTTAACTGTGCCCCGATGGAAGCTGTTTTATTGGGGTCCGTTGGATGGACCTGGAATTTGACTATTTCGTCCGCCGGTTTAAAGGAGGTGGACTTGGATCTTTTGTCGAGTATCACATCGTCCCTATTCACCATGGAGCGCAGCGCAGTCAGTTCCTCAGCCGCTAGGGCTTCAGATAGTGCTTCGATGGCCAGTGCGGCTGTCTTGTTTTCGGCGCGGAGTGCTATGTCCGGATCACTAGCGAGAGTGATGATTCCATTAGGCCCGGGCATCTTGAGCTTCATGTACCCATAATGGGGTATTGCTTGGAAGATTGTAAACGCTTCCCGCCCTAGCAGAGCGTGATATCCGCTACTGAACGGGGCCACTTGGAACATGACCTCTTCGGACCTGTATTTATCCGGCGTGCCGAACACCACATCTAGTGTGATTTTTCCTGTATAGCCCGCTTCCCGACTGGGGATTATTCCCCTAAAGGTTGTGTTGCTTCGCTCAATGCGGTTCCAGTCTATTTCCATTTTTTGAAGGGTTTCCTCATAAATGAGGTTCAATCCGCTGCCGCCATCCATGAGTACCTTGGTAAGACAAAAGCTGTCCACTATTGGACTGAGGACCAATGCGGCTGGTGCTCGGGCTGTTCGGAATTTAGGTTCATCACTGGCATTAAAAGTAATAGCCGTGTCACTCCATGGGTTTATTGTTGCTACTTGGTAGACTTCGGCAAGGCTGCTGAGTGTTCTTTTTCGCATATTATTTGATGCGAAAGTCTCGAAGACTGTTAATACCGTACTGGTGTCTCTGGGGTGGCTTTCTGTGGCTTCTGGAAATAGAAGATCTTCGCCAATTTTTGCCACCTGCCGGAGTATCCAACATGATCTAAGGCTGTGAGTTGGTGTGGCGCCCTCTGCATTGTGAATTTTACAGGGTCCATTAAGCCATCCTTCCAGTACGGTTCCGTGCCCTGTAGAGGGCTTTTGCTTTTTGGTATTGAACCCGGGTGTCTAGCGATGATGCACCCTTTTATTGCGGACTGGGTTTGTACTCAGGGCCGGATTGTCCCAAAATTTTATTTCGGTTTTCCAGGCGCTTTCCATCGCACAGTACTTTCATACTATGGACACCAAGTGAGCGAAGCGTGTAATATCACGGCGACTTATGGCATTGAGGATTCCCTTGTCCGTGCAATTATTGCGAAAGAATGAAATTGCGTCTTCCTCGCGGTAGTCCTTTATCCTGTTCATAACCAGAAGGAATCTGGCCCAGTAATGATGTACTGTTTCTTCGGGCTCTTGCCTAATTTGGGATAGATCGCTTATGTACGGGTGGGTGGAATCAAATCTAAAACCTCACCCAATCTGAGACCCAGGGGCCAAGGAGTTTCCATACTCGGAAGTTTGGATTCTTGGATGTTGTCCAATGAATCTAGCCCGTCGCCTGACTTTAAGTTCAGGTCTTGAGTGATGTCCTCCCCTCCGCGGGTATCCGGCTTGGAGGGATCGGGAATCCGGACATAGCTAGTCCTTAAGATAGATGAAGGGTCGCTGCACTGTCCCTCTACCACGGCAACATGATGGGTGACCTGGGGAGAGTTAATCTCTCTCAGATCGGGTTTAGGCCCAATCTGGTCGTAATCCGTAGCGACTCCCAGGGCGGCGATGCGATCTAAGAGCTCGTTTAGGGAAGAGAGCTCCATTGGATCTAGCTGCTCGGCGAATTCCGAGCTGACGTGAAGATTGCTTTCGATGACCCGAGAGTTCATCGTCGGCGCAGCAGCCGAACAGGCGGTCATAAGGAAACCACCTAGCCAGAGAGTTTGGCCTACAACCAAAGCTCCCTTAGCAACGGTGCCGTCTTTAAAGACGGGATGAGGCATCATTCCTGATGGCGACGGCACAGAGGAACTCTCAATGAAAGCACCAATGTCGGTGTCAAAACCGGCGGATCTCGAGTAGGGGGTCCCGAACTGTGCGTCTAGGCAGATGGTAACAGGAGACAAGGGGCACGATCTTTTTACCCGGGGTCGGGCCCTCTCGATGGATGTAAAACCCTACATCCTGCTTGATTAATATTGATGATATGGGTAGTACAAGAGTAGATCTACCATGAGATCAGAGAGGCTAAACCCTAGAAGCTAGCCTATGGTATGATTGTTCTTCCTCCTACGGACTAAAACCCTCTGGTTTATATAGACACCAGAGAGGGCTAGGGTTACACAGAGTCGGTTACAATGGTAGGATATCTACATATCTGTATCGCCAAGCTTGCCTTCCACGCCAAGGAAAGTCCCTTTCGGACACGGGACGAAGTCTTCAATCTTGTATCTTCATAGTCCAGGAGTCCGGCCGAAGGTATAGTCCGGCTATCCGGACACCCCCTAATCCAGGACTCCCTCAGTTGGGCTCCACCATACTATCAACATGAATTACTTCAAAAATTGAAGCGTTTAAGACAAGGAAAAAATTCTGTAGAAGAATATTATTAGGAATTACAAACTGGCATGATTAGATGTGGTATTGTTGAGGAGAATGAAGCTATGCTTGCACGTTTATGGGTGGATAAAATAGAGAGATTCAGACCATTCTAGAGTATAAGGATTATACTAATATCACTCGTTTATTCCATCTTGCTTGTAAAGCTGAATGTGAAGTGCAGGATCGACAGGCATTGGCGCGAACTAACTTTTCTGCAGGTCGATCTTCATCATGGACACCACGTGCATCCTCTATTTCCACTGCACCAGCACCTCCATCAGGTGCCACCTCCAGTCGTGATACAAGAAAGCAAGAACAACCACCACTATCTGCCAAGAGCACACCTACTGGGCCTGCACAGAGTTCTTCTTCTTCCTTGGCATCAACAAGGCACACAAGTGATATTATTTGTCGTCGTTGTAAGGGAAGATGACATTTTGCGAGAGAATGCAAATCTCAGCGTGTGATGATTGTTATTGAGGATGGTGGGTATGAGTCCTCTAGTGACTATGATGAGGAGACTTTGGCTCTTATTACACATGAAGAACACGGTGGAGAGGATACTGATCATGAGACGCAATACATGGCTGCTGAAGATGCTAACATGTATGAATGTTTAGTTGCTCAACGTGTTTTGAGTGTGCAGGTTACACAAGCTACGCAAAATCAGAGGCATAATTTGTTCCATACAAAGGGAGTTGTGAAGGAACGTTATGTTCGCGTCATCATAGATGGAGGGAGCTGCAATAACTTGGCTAGCATGGAGATGGTGGAGAAGCTATCTCTCACCACAAGACCACATCCACATTCTTACTACATCCAATGGTTCAACAACAGCGGCAAGGTTAAGGTAACACGTACTGTTCATGTGCATTTTAGTATCTCTACATATGCTGATTATGTTGATTGTGATGTGGTACCTATGCAAGCATGTTCCCTATTACTTGGTAGACCATGGCAATTTGATAAAAATTATGTACACCATGGTAGAAATAATCAGTATAATCTTGTTCATAAGGATAAAAATATTACTTTGCTTCCTATGACTCCTGATTCCATTTTGAAAGATGATATTAATAGAGCTAATAAAGCAAAGCAGGAGAAAAATAAGAGTGAAAATCAGATTCTGGCAAAAGAATTTGAGCAACAAATGAAGCCTAATAATAAACCATCTAGTGTTGTTTCTGAAATTAAATTGAAAAGTGCATGTTTACTTGCCACCAAATCTGATATTGATGATCTAGATTTTAGCAAATCTGTTTTTTATGCTTTTGTGTGCAAAGAGGCATTATTTTCATTCAAGGACGTGCCTTCCTATTTGCCTCCTGCTGTCACTAACATTTTGCAGGAGTTCGCTGACGCTTTCCACAAGACATGCCACCGGGATTACCACCTATTAGAGGGATTGAGCATCAAATTGACTTAATTCCTTGTGCATCATTACCCAACCGTGCACCATACCGTACCAATCCAGAGGAGACGAAGGAGATTATGCGTCAAGTACAAGAACTGCTCGACACAGGTTATATACGCGAATCCCTTAGTCCTTGTGTTGTTCCTATCATTTTAGTGTCGAAAAAGGATGGTACGTCGTGTATGTGCGTTCATTGTAGAGGCATTAATAATATTACTATTCGTTATCGTCATCCTATTCCTAGGCTAGATGATATGCTTGATGAATTGAGTGGCTCTACAATATTCTCCAAAGTTGATTTGCGTAGTGGATACCATCAAATTCGTATGAAATTGGGAGATGAATGGAAAACATCATTTAAAACTAAGTTTGGATTATATGAGTGGTTAGTCATGCCTTTTGGGTTAACTAATAAACCTAGTACTTTCATGAGATTAATGAACGAAGTTTTACGTGCTTTCATTGGACGATTTGTGGTAGTTTACTTTGATGACATATTGATTTATAGCAAATCTTTGGAGGAACATTTGGAACATTTAAGTGATGTTTTTATTGCTCTACGTGATGCACGTTTGTTTGGTAACCTTGGAAAGTGCACCTTTTGCACCGACCGAGTATCTTTTCTTGGCTATGTTGTTACTCCACAGGGAATTGAAGTTGATAAAGCCAAGATTGAAGCTATTGAGAGTTGGCCGCAGCCCAAAACGGTCATGCAAGTGAGGAGTTTCCTTGGCCTCGCTGGATTCTATAGGCGTTTTGTAAGAGATTTCAACACCATTGCTGCACCTCTCAACAAGCTTACAAATAAGTATGTGCCTTTTGTTTGGGGTACCGCATAGGAAGAAGCCTTCATGGTATTGACAGATAAGTTGACACCTGCTCCTTTACTCCAACTTCCTGAGTTTAATAAGACTTTTGAGCTTGAATGTGATGCTAGTGGAATTGGATTAGGAGGTGTGTTATTACAAGATGGCAAACCTGTTGCATACTTTTCTGAAAAATTGAGTGGACCTAGTCTGAACTATTCTACTTATGATAAAGAATTATATGCTCTTGTTCGGACCGTAGAAAAATGGCAACATTATTTATGGCCCAAAGAATTTGTTATACATTCTGACCATGAACCTTTGAAACACATTAAAAGTCAAGCAAAACTGAATCGTAGATTTGCTAAATGGGTTGAATTCATTGAGACTTTCCCTTATGTCATTAAACACAAGAAGGGTAAAGAAAATGTTATTGCTGATGCTTTCTCTCGTTGTTATACTATGCTTTCACAACTTGACTTTAAAATATTTGGTTTGGAGACGATCAAAGATCAATATGTGCACGATGCTGAATTTAAAGATGTATTGCAGAATTGTAAGGAAGGGAGAACTTGGAACAAGTTCGTTCTTAACGATGGATTTGTGTTTTGTGCTAACAAGCTATGCATTCCAGCTAGCTCCGTTCGTCTTTTGTTGTTGCAGGAGGTGCATGGAGGAGGATTAATGGGACACTTTGGCATCAAGAAGACGGAGGATATACTTGCTACACATTTATTTTGGCCAAAGATGAGACGGGATGTTGAGCGTTTTGTTGCTCGCTGCACTACATGTCAAAAAGCTAAGTCACGACTCAATCCTCATGGTTTATATATGCCTTTGCCTGTACCTAGTGTTCCTTGGGAGGATATATCTATGGACTTTGTTTTAGGTTACCTCGAACAAAGAAGGGGAGGGATAGCATATTTGTTGTCCTGGATAGGTTCTCGAAAATGGCACACTTTATACCATGTCATAAAAGCGATGATGTTGTTAATGTTGCTGATTTGTTCTTTCGTGAAATTATTCGCTTCCATGGTGTGCCAAATACTATTGTTTCAGATCGTGATACTAAATTTCTTAGCCACTTTTGGAGATGTTTATGGGCTAAGTTGGGGACTAAACTGCTTTTTAGTACTACTTGTCACCCCCAAACTGATGGACAAACTGAAGTAGTCAATAGAACATTGTCTACTATGCTTAGGGCTGTTTTGAAGAATAACAAGAAAATGTGGGAAGAATGCTTGCCTCATATTGAATTTGCTTATAATCGTTCATTGCATTCTACTACTAAGATGTGCCCTTTTGAAATTGTGTATGGTTTCCTACCTCGTGCACCTATTGATTTGTTGCCTCTTCCATCTTCAGAGAAGGTTAATTTTGATGCTAAAGAACGTGCTGAATTGATTTTAAAAATGCATGAGTTAACTAAGGAAAACATTGAGCGTATGAATGCTAAATATAAACTTGCTGGAGATAAGGGTAGAAAACATGTTGTGTTTGCACCTTAAGATCTTGTTTGGTTACATTTGTGTAAGGACAGATTTCCTAATTTGCACAAATCAAAGCTAATGCCAGGTGTTAGAGAAAATAAATGATAATGCATATAAACTTGAGCTGCCTGCAGATTTTGGGGTCAGTCCCACTTTTAACATTGCAGATTTGAAGCCTTATTTGGGTGAGGACGATGAACTTTCGTCGAGGACGACTTCATTTCAAGAAGGGGAGGATGATGAGGACATCAATACCATTGTTACACCCACAGCCCCTGCTGCTATACATACTGACCAATTACTAGAGCTCGCGCACGCTAATTGAATTATCAGGTACTTTCGTTTCTTGGTAACGATTCTAATGTTCTTGAGAATATGATCCTGCCTAAATTGGATACATTTGTTTTGCTTACAAATGAAGGGCCTAGCTTGGACAAGAAAGATGAACCTTGGATCAAGTTCAAGCATGGAGATGATGGCATGCGCAAGGGGGTCAAGAACGGAGTTACAAGTCATGATTTCAGGACTTTGAAGCCACCATAAGGAGTGCATGAAGCCTTGGACAAAATATACAAGATGCAACTTCATAAATTTCGTCCAGAGGCTATTTCAGGTGCCGCGTCACCTTATTATTGGGCAGGCCCATGTATTTTAGAAATACTTAAGTATAGGGTGTTTTTAGAGTCCGTATATGTGGGGAAACAAGTGTTAGGGTTGGTTTCGGACCCCTCCTCCAAGGGCCACGAAATCTCCCCTCTTCCTCCATATATACAGCCCTTAGTGCGTCGTTTAGACTTCGGGTTTTGTTTAGATTAAAAGTTTGCCATAGCTGCAACTTCGCGTACTTCATTTGTGTCCAGCGACCAGACCAAGACGTCACAGAACCCCACCTTGATCAATAAAGCTTTCATCTTATATTCGCAATATCCATATTGCATCTTAGTTTCTTTCTTGTTCTTCGTTGCTCGCAGGAAACAGGCCCTCGTGGTCAGGTTGATCGTGCTCCGACGTGGTCAATAACCCCTCGGAGTTGGTTTAGCGATTCCTAAGGCGCGACGTCCTCACACGTTCGTAGTCGGATCGTCAAAGTGGACTTCCTCTAAAACGATAGCCACCATCTCATCGAAAGATGGGACACCTTGGCCTCTATCATTGCCCGATTTGTGCTCGCACTTTGGACACATGAATGAACACCCACGAATCAGCTAGAACAAAAATGATTCCACGGAGAGTTCCCCCTGTTGATTAACAGAAACGGGCGGACTGCGATAAGAGATGAGTGAATATTTCGGTAATTAAGTTGATTACCTTCTCCATGAGAAAAATCCATGACCCAATCCCGCAGAAAACCCCAGTCCACCAGAGTCTAGAATGTCGGTGAAGATAGGTGATGGAAAGCGGTGGAGGAAAAATCCGGTGCCGTTTGGAGCATGACCTACGCCCGCTGCCAACAGTCATCGAACCTAGGGTGCAGAGTTGCGGAGGAGTCCGCGGCGAGTGAGTGGGGATGAAGTGGGTGAGGGTTTTCTTTTCCTTTTGCATGTGTGAGTGACCACACATGGTTTGCAGAGGCAACGGAGATGAATCGTGTGCGATAGTAAATCACCGAGATTGAATGGGAATCCAAATTTCCTTTGTCCTTCATCCATGAGTTTTTTTTCTACGATGAACATAAACCCTTCTAATCACCGTGTTCAAATTTGACACTTTTCCTGGTTCATTTACAATATTTAGGGGATTATGTGCATTTTCTAGGAAGGTTTGGCTTATGCCTTTTACAAGGAATAATGGATCGATATTTCATTGAAATGTGTGGCAATAGTCAACCACAAATGTTTGTTTATTGGGTTTTCAACTATAGAAAAAATGAAATAAATGCTTAAAAAACATGATGCCTTGCATGGTGCCATGGTATGACCTCACCATGACCTGGTAAATATTTGAGAAGGTTTGGCTTATGTCGTCATGCGCGCCCTTCATAAATCAAACCATCACCGAGGAAGTTCCATGCTTTCGAGAGGGAAAATCCCCAAGATTGGAGGGGAATCCAAATTTCCGTCCTAGTTTATCATTCAGTTTTTTTCCAGCGATCAACATACCGCCTCAAATGCAACGTGTTCAAATTTGACATTTTCCCGGGCTCATTTACCTTATTTAGGGGATTATATGCATTTTCTAGGCATTAATGGACATAATTAAAATTCGAACAATCGGTGCATGAAAAGGTGCACAAGAACGGTCTGGAAAACCATGCTCGTGTTATTTAGTACATTATCATGCCTTTTACAAGGAATGGACAGATATTTCAAGAAAATGTGTGGCAATAGTCAACCATAAACGCGTCGTTTACTCGGTTAATAACTATACAAAAAATGAAACACATGGATGGAAAACATGACGCCTGGCGTGGTGCCATGGTATGGCCTCACTGAGGGAGTCCTGGACTAAGGGGTCCTCGGGCGTTCGGCCTATTAGCCATGGGCCGAACTGATAGGTTCTTAAGATATGAAGACCGAAGACTGCACCCGTGTCCGGATGGGACTCTCCTTGGCGTGGAAGGCAAGCTTGGCGACCTAATATGTAGATACCTTTCTTTGTAAGCGACCTTGTGTAACCGTAGATCCTCCCGGTGTCTATATAAACCAGAGGACTTAGTCTGAAGGGAGACTCATTACCATAGCCATACAAGCTAGACCTCTAGGGTTTAGCCATTACGATCCCGAGGTAGATCAACTCTTGTAATACTCGTATTCATCAATATCAATCAAGCAGGATGTAGGGTATTACCTCCATAGAGAGGGCCCGAACCTGGGTAAACATCGTGTCCCCTGTCTCCTGTTAGCATCGACCTTAGACACACAGTTCAGGACCCCCTACCCGAGATCCGCCGGTTTTGACACCGACATTGGTGCTTTCATTGAGAGTTCCACTGTGCCATCCTCAAAAGGTTTAATGGACCCTTCAATCATTAACAATGACATTGTCCAAGGAGAAACCTTCCTCCCCGGACAGATTTTCATGTTCAGCGGCTTAGCACTGCGGGCCAACTCGTTTGGCCATCTAGAGCAGATCGATAGCTATGCCCCTGGCCACCATGTCAGATTTGGGAGCTTGAACTACATCGCAGACATCCGTGGAGATCTGATCTTCGCTGGATTAGAGACCGCGGAAATCGCTTCTGGTCACCTCGATGAACATGACCTAAATCTGTCATTGGACCATACCTAGGAGATAGCTCGTGTAACTGCTCTGGCCTTAGATCCGGAGCATGCGGCGCCATCTAAGGACTGGAGGTTCAACCCCACCACGGAGGCCACAAATTCCCCGGCATTGGAGCCGCACATGGACTTAAACTCATACAATATTCTTGTCACCAGAACCCCGGACTCGTCCCCGAGTGTAAGTTCCGAACCATGTGAGTCAACGGATGCCAGACTTGATCGTTTATCGATCGTCGAGTTCAGCGCCGCAGACATCTTCTAGCACTCACCCTTGGGTGACGTGCTAAGCTCATTAAAGAACTTGTCCTTGGCGGGGGACCCACAGCCGAACTATATCCGGTTCAAACTAGAAGCTAATGATAGGGAATTCGCTCCCCACCCACCACCCACTTTATAGCCACTGTCGAAGAATTAACCGACATGCTTGACTATGGCTCCGAAGACATCGTCAGTATGGACGACGATGGAAACAAGGAGCAAGGCCAAAACCAGCCATTCACTGGACGACGAACGGCCACTTCTTCCTACGATGTATACATGGTGGACACGCCCGGAAAAACTAACAACGATGACAAAGAGGATCCAGTTGAGGATAAACCTCCTGAGAGATAGCCCAAGCGCCAACTTCCTCGATGCTGCTCTAAGTCACTTCGCTCCAAAGATTGCAGTATGGGCATCGGAAATAAATAATACTCCGGACGATGCCGAAAATAATGAAGACCCCGTCAAGGTAACCTCCGGATAGGGGGAACGGGATAATGGGCAAGTTAGCCCTGATGAACAGGACATACACGGGGACTCAGAGGACAGTAATTATCTTCCGCTCTTCGAGGAAGAGGAGAGCCTCGGCAACGAGGATTTCATCGTGCCTGAGGAACCTCTTGAGCAGGAGAGCTTCAAATGCCGGCTAATAGCCACTTCAAGGAGCCTGTGAAAGAAGCAGCTGCAGCTTCAAGCGGACCAAGATCTGCCCAATGATAGATGGACCGAAGTCCTATCCACCAAAGAATACGGCCTTAGTGGCCCAGCCAAAAGCTACCCAAAGCATAGGTTGCTACCTTAGTGCGATGACAAGGTGCTGGAGCCCGTACCATCATCGCACAATGCAGCAGGTCCGGATAAAGCGGCAACTCAAGCCGAACACCAGACCGCCCCACCTAGCCGTAAAGGCAAGAATAAAACAGCTCGGGGTTGTATGTACGACCTCCAACAGGACTTGGATAGTAGAGCAGGATACGCAAGATCGACCTACGGATCACGAGGACATGCCTCGACACGCGACGACGGCTACATATCCGGACGTGACAAACCTAGCCACGCCTGGGTGAAAACCGCAAATCCATCGGAGGTACGTCGCAGTGTGTCCCAACGTAGAGGCGCCGCACACCCTCTTTGCTTCATAGATGAAGTAATGGAGCATGAATTCCCAGACGGGTTCAAACCCATGAATATCAAATCATACGACGGAACAATGGATCCTACGGTATGGATCAAGGACTTCCTCCTACATATCCTCATGGCCCGCGGAGATGACCTTCATGCCATCAAATAGCTACCACTAAAACTCAAAGGACTAGCTTGGTACTGGTTAAACAGTCTACCGAAAAATTCTATTGGCGGCTGGGAATATTTGGAAGAAGCCTTTCGCGACAACTTCCAAGGAACATATGTCCGGCCATCGGACGCCAATGACTTAAGTCACATTGTCCAGTAGCCCGAAGAGTTGGCCAGGAAGCACTGGACTAGGTTCTTAGTTAAAAAGAACCAAATTGTCAAATGTTCGGACCCGGAAGCCCTTCCGGCCTTCAAACACAGCGTCCGGGATGCACCTCGGTCAAGAAGGACCTAGATGTATGACAACCCTTACCACTCCAAAGACCCGCTTTTTGCGCAGGAGAAGACAACTGGCTTGCTCATAGAAGCAATAGCGCCAGCGACTCGGGCACTTCCGAAATCCGAGACGGCAATGTTAAGCCACGACGAAGCAAACACAATAGTCGCAATGATAATGAAAGATCACGTGACACAGCGATCAATGCTAGATTTAGCAATCCAAAACCCGGTCAACGGAAAAAGCCATTCAAGGCGAACCGAGACGGACCATCCAACCTAGACAGGATAATGGACCGACCCTGCCAAATTCACGGCCACCCCGAGAAACCAGCTAACCATACCAACAAAAGCTATTGGGTCTTCAAGCAGGCCGGCAAAATCAACGCCGAACACAAGGGAAGGAGGCCGCCAGGCGATAGGGACGATGGAGAGGATCACCAAACAAATACCGGGGATCAGAAGCAATTTCCTCCCGAGGATCGATCAACCCAGGAGCGGAAATAGCAGTTCGGCTTCCGCCACCCACCTCATATACCCGCAAAATTTGTACCACGCATACATCACTACACACTTAAGATACCATGGGCATTGGCGGAAGCACAATACGGACAAGCGGGAAAGCATTCATGTAACATTTACTATCTACTTTCCTTTTTTCTTTCTTCATCATCTCTTAAAAACAGGTGACGCAAAGGACAAACATCTAAACCGACTCCATCGGAGTTTAGATCCGTACACTCACCTAAGGGGCTACTTCCTTCAAGGATTCCCCTCGCCGAGGACAGGAGGCACAGACGTGCAATAGGAGGTCCAAAATAAACTTTTTGTAGATCACACTCTTTATTTCGAGCCTATAATATGCCTTTTTCCTCCGCCTTCGACCCCGGGCATGTCAAATAGCCGGGGTTGAGGTCTTTTATATATAAAGTAACCATTGGCATACCGCTCAGGTCCTAGTAAAGATTATCCGAATTAATCATTCGTGTCTTTTCGCAAATGAATATGGCTCCTATGGATGTTTCACAGATATACCTTGGCATAACCTGCCAGGGGCTCGGTATGGGAACAAATGAGTTGCCAACAAAGTCCGAACAGCTTTACAGCGTACTTCGGCATCGTGAATTTGGCCTTATATGCATCAGCTCCGAATCATGTCTTGGGTCAATGGTTGGGTTACTCGGATCCTGTGCTTGCGACCTTACGTTCCGCTCTATCGGCTAGGGTAGTAAAGGGAGAACTATTGAGATTGTGCTTCCGGTTCATCTGGTCAAGCACCTCGGTAGAGAAAGCCGAAAACTGACTGTCATGATGCTGTGAGAGCTGGACAACCACTCGATGACTTATTGGAATCTGTCGCGATTCCCGCTGTATCACACGAAGGACCCTTTTTCTTCAGGTCATATGTGTAACGCACCATATTGGAATAAGCCGTACGCATACCAGGGGCTATGTCGTAGTCCCCCTATATAACTCCTATGGCTAAGTGAAAGTGTTAATGCCCTATAGTCTGATTGCCTGGTTCGCCGCATTATCACCTCCTTCATGGACCAAGATGTTGGGTCAAGAGTGACCAAATGCTTTTCTGAACACCCCGGTACTTCCTACGAGGGGGCTGAAGCCGACGACTGGAAAACTTTCAGATTATATAAAAACGGCCGCACAGGAGGAACACAAGCTTTCGATCAAAACATAAAAATAGATTAACTATAAAATTGTCTTTTACAATTCGCATACACCTCACTCTAATATTATGTTTTCGAGCATTGACCCTCTATCAAGCGGGCGGCCTCTAAAACGTCTTCAAAATAATGCTCTGGTGCGTAACGGTCCTTGCCTTGGGGTGGACTCTTTTCCACAACGTCGATGGCCTTCATCTTCCCCCAGCATGTCTTGACTCGGGCAAAGGCCATCCGCGCACCCTCAATGCACACCGACCACTTCACAGCGTCGATACGTGGCACCGCATCAACAAGCCGCTGCACCAAGCCGAAGTAGCTATTCGGAACAGGCTTAGTTGGCCACAACCGGATTATGACATTCTTCATGGCGGCGCCGGAAATCCTATGAAGCTCGGCCCATTGGGACATCTATTCATTCAGCAACAGAGGGCGCTTTGACGTGCCAAATTGTGACTAAAAAAGCTTTTCCGTTGCATACCCTTCTCGCGCTTGGTAAAATTGCGCCGCATCGGAAGAACTCTTCGGCAAGTCCAAAAACTCGTCCGGAGAACTCCACTCTTGCTTAAGCTGAGCATACTTCAGATCGCCGAACTTAGTTTGTAGCAAAAAGGGCTTACCAGCCGCAATCTCCCCAGCTTGCTGGATCTCCTCACGGGCTGCTCTGGATTCAGACCGCATTTCTCTCGCCTCTCGTAAGGCCTTGTCAAGTTCAGCCATTTTGGCTTCATTCTCCTTCTCAAGAAGTTCACAGCGGCTAGCAGCATTTTTTAGTTCAAGTGCCATCGTGGATATCTTCTCCTCGTCTTGGCGCCGAGCAGCTTGTTCAACTTTTAACTCAGCCGATGCCTTTTCGGCAGCCGCATTACTAAACCGGGCCTGCTCCTTGGCCCGAGCCAGCTCCGCCCGAAAAATTTCAACTGCAGCAGCACCATCTGTAGCCATGCATATTCCAGTATATAACTTTCAGCGTCATGCTTATATCACAAAAATGTATGTGAAGGGACTGCCCCGAATACATACCTTGCGACTCGTCAAAACGCATATTGATTAACGCAATGTCAACCCCCGCCACATCAAGCTTTCGTTCACTTGAATATTTGGAAGTAGCCAAGGGGGAAGTAGCCTGTGTTCAAGTTAATCAGATTAGTCCTTGAATATTTCTTTTCGATCCTCCGTTCGCTTCCCAGGGGAAGCCAACCAGAGTCTCAGGGGCTACTACCTATACGCACATGCATCTTTGCAAATAAAATATAGTTGAAAACATTACATCACAAACCTCGAAGCCTTTTAGAAGGCTCATTAAGGCTTCATTCAATCCGCTTTTCACGGCCAGGACCTTTTTGACCACCGTGCCCATCAAGGTACGATGTTCCTTTGAGACGGACGCCTGTCGCAGCATGTTCGTCAATACATCCGGCGCCTCTGGGTCTCCGGATGCTGCTGTAGGAGTACGGCCTCCCTTTGAAGGGATCCGTCTATACGTATCCGGATGTAGACCGGAACGTTCAGGGCCTTTATTGTTGGTCCCCGGACACTGGGCCACCGAAGTATCACCTTCGGGTTATGTCTTCATCATCCCTCGCACCACTTGTTGATCAGGAGAGACCCTCCGCGATGACACCTCGAAGTCATCTGCCCTGTTGGGCGAGGAGATTGGTGGAGGCGTCCTGCTTTCCATCATCTCCGGGAGAAGATACCCCGAGGAAGAGGACTGTTGAAGAAGACTGCATGCCGAACTGCAAAAAACATATATTCTAGACGTTACAAGAAAGGGATGGGACGTGTTTGAAACACCCTTATTCACTTATGATTTGGCATGAGGCTTGTCCTCGTCATGGGACTGCGCGATGACGTTGTCCTCCAAGCCTGAGCCATCCGACGAAGGCTTCTTGCCTCGCTTAGTGATACGTCTCCAACGTATCTATAATTTCTGATTGTTCCATGCTATTATATTATCTGTTTCAGATGTTAGTTGGCTTTATTTTACACTTTTATATCATTTTTGGGACTAACCTATTAACCGGAGGCCCGGCCCAAATTGCTGTTTTTTTCCTATTTAAGTATTTCGGAGAAAAAGAATATCAAACGGAGTCCAAACGAAATGAAACCTTCGGGTGCATGATTTTTGGAACAAACATGATCCAGAGGACTTGGAGTGGACGTCAAGCAACCAATGAGGTGGCCACGAGGCAGGGGGCGCGCCTACCCCCCTTGGGCGTGCCCTCTCGCCTCGTGCCACGTGGGCCCCTTGTGGCTCAACCGACCTATTTCTTCCTTATATATATATATGTATATATATATGTATATATATGTATATATATATATATATAATATGTATATATATATATGTATATATATATATGTGTGTGTATATTCACATACCCTAAAGATATCCAGGAGCACCACGAAACCCTATTTCCATTGCCGCAACCTTCTGTACCCAAGAGAACCCATCTTGGGGCCTTTTTCGGAGCTCCGCCGGAGGGGGCATTGATCACGGAGGGCCTCTACATCAACTCTATGGCCCCTCCGATGATGTGTGAGTAGTTTACCTCAGACCTTCGGGTCCATAGTTATTAGCTAGATGGCTTCTTCTCTCTCTTTGGATCTGAATACAAAGTTCTCCTTGGATCTGAATACAAAGTTCTCCTCGATTCTCTTGGAGATCTACTCGATGTAATCTTCTTTTGCGGTGTGTTTGTCGAGATCCGATGAATTGTCGGTTTATGATCAAGATTATCGAGGAACAATATTTGAATCTTCTCTGAATTCGTTTATGTATGACTGGTTATCTTTGTAAGTTTCTATAGCGACCAGACCTCAAACGGTCCAATCTCCGTGCTCCGGTGTCATCCCTGGATCAGTAATGCTGACACCACACAGTACTTGAAGGATTTATAACAGAGTAGCAATCACACACTTATTACAACGAGTGTCTCAAAAGAGAACTTATTACAATAAATATGGCTTAAGGCCATTTAATAATGATAATAGCGGAAGGCTTGGAAGATAAGTGAGTCCATCAACTCCAACGGCATCACTGAGTATAGAACCACGACCTAAAAGGCACCTTACTCGTCATCTGAAAAGTCTGCAACATGAACATTGCAACCTGAAACGGGTCAGCACATGGAATATGCTGGCAATGTAACACATAGAGAGCAATGAAAGATATAGGCTATACTATATGCATATTTGGCTGGTGGAAAGCTCTATTGTTATAATTTTGCATAAAGCCAATTTTTCCCTACTACAAAGGAATAAATTTTATTTAACTAACATGGTAGTTGTTAAACATTGAGAATGGTTGACAGCATTCTCAATCCCAATTAAGCATCATCATTAAAAACCCAACAAAATTAATTAGAGTAACATGATGAGATTCACATGATAATCCAGGTACTAGAAACTCAAAATGTCCATAACCGGGGACACGGCTATCCATGATTAGTTTATACACTCTGCAGAGGTTTGCGCACTTTTCCCCACAAGACTCGATCTCCTCCGTTGGGATTCTCGCACTACATGGTGTTTGAGAAACAGATGACCGAGACATAGTCTTTCAGAAGCGCTAGCACCTTACGATCGGGTAGACCGTTACACCTACTTTCCCCTACATCTACTAGTCTACCACTATAAGAGTTCGCACGACTTAATCAACTATGCTAGAGCCCATAGTAGCTTGTGGCTGCACACGGAAGTTTCTAGCATGAATAATCTCATGATCCCTTTGAGCCTGGGTGGCGGTCCAAAAGAAAAACAGGCAATCGCTGGAATACCCAGGTGCCTCAATCCACCCAGATGTGTACTTAAGTTGCCACCTTAGATAAACCATTAATTTAACAATCTCACATCTGTCATGGATACACTCACCCAATCCACGTCTACTAGCATAGCATGGCATAATAAGCAAACGTAGAAGTAACTCCCAAAGGTTTGATAATAAAACAGGTGATAGGTACTACCTCATCTACTTCCGAGAACCCACAATTTAATTAGATCCTAATCAAGCAAGGTGTGAGGATTGATCTAATGCAATAAAAACTGGGTATTAGGAGGTATGATCAAAGTGTTACTTGCCTTGCTGATGATCCGCAAAACCTAGCGATTCGAAGTAGCAAGCGGTGCACTCCGGGTACTCTATCGCAAACAAACAAGCATACAATAAGTACTCAACTAATGCACAGGTAAAACTCAAATAAGAGATCTAACCAGAAAGTTCAACTTAAGAACTCTGGTTGGCAAAAAGAATCAAATCGAACGAAGCAACGAAAGACAAACGGCAAAAGAAACAGGCTTCATTTACTATTCTGGATCTAGGTCAATTTTTACAGTGGAAAAAACTTGTTTGAGTTGGTTAAATGGAAAGAGGGTTTCGAGACGAAACTCCAGGCACTTGAATCGCCTGATTCTGATAAACGAGCGAAAAGTTAAACTAGAACGAAAATCGGATCAGAAATCGCGATCAGAAAAATCACGGATTTAATCCGAGAAAAAGAAAAACGACGAACAGATTAACGAACGAACGTTCGTTATCTGGATCTAATAGAAGAACGCGTTCCTTAAAACGAACGAACGAGCGAATGCCCGCTAATTAACTAAACTGAAAAAACCGATCTAACGAAAAAAACAGATCGAAGTTTTTTTAAAAAAAAACCGATCAGTTTTCTTCGCGAAAACCGAGGCAACGACGTCTACCTCGGCGGCTCCGGCGAACGGCGGCGGGGGTGGCGGCGCGGGGCGGCGGCGGCGGCTAGGGTTAGTGTTTGGGGCAGGGGGCGGTTGGGCTGTCCTGGGCCTTGGGCGGCGCTATTTAAAGCCTCGGCTAGGGAGTCCTGGTCGGATACGGCCCGTAGGTCGGTTCGGACTTTTTTTAAAATAATTACGCTCAGAAAAAAACAAAAGAAATACTAAACGGACTCCAAAAATCCCGAAATAAATTTTCCCCGGCTTCTAAAATCAAGCCGCACAGGATGAACATTTATTTGGGGCCTAAATGTAATTTTGAAAAACGCGCATTTTTCCTAAATTCAAATAAAATAGCAAATAAAACCAAAATAATTCTTATTTGAATTTTTATTAAATCCTCAATATTTCTATATTTTGGGAAAGTCATTTTATTCCCTCTCTCATTTTTTGTAATAGAAATAATTGAAGATAAAATAAATAAAATCAAATGATCGTATTTTCAAAATTTGAGAAAACTCAAATATGAAAATAACGAAATCCCCAACTCTCTCCGAGGGTCCTTGAGTTGCGTAGAATTTTCTAGGATCAACCAAAAATGCAATAAAATATGATATGCAATGATGGTCTAATGTATAACATTCCAAATTGAAAATTTGGGATGTTACAAACCTACCCCCCTTAAGATGAATCTCGCCCTCGAGATTCGGGTTGGCTAGAAAATAGGTGAGGGTGGTCCTTCAACAGATCTTACTCTCATTGCTAGGTGACTTCATCCTCCGTGTGGTGGCTCCACTGAACTTTGCAAAACTTTATAACCTTGCTGCGGGTGAATCGACTGGCATATTCTAGAATCTTGACTGGTTTCTCCTCATAGGTCAAATCTCTGTCCAACTGAATCGCTTCGAGTGGCACTGTATCCCTCAGCGGTATATCATCCATCTCTGCGTGGCACTTCTTCAACTGGGAAACGTGGAACGCGTCGTGAACTCCTGACAATCCTTCGGGCAACTCCAACTTGTAGGCTACTTCTCCCATACGCTCCAAAACTTTGTATGGGCCTACAAAACGTGGCGCTAACTTTCCCTTAACTCCAAAGCGCTTAACTCCTCGAAGTGGAGATACTCAAAGATAAACTCGGTCTCCGACTTTGTAAACTGTCTCCTTGCATTTAGAATCTGCATAGCTCTTCTGCCTGGACTGGGCTACCTTGAGCCTATCGCGAATCAATTTTACTTTCTGTTCAGACTCCTTAATCAGATCCGGTCCAAACAACTGGCGGTCTCCAACTTCATCCCACGACAATGGTGTCCTGCACCTCCTTCCGTATAAGGCTTCGAAAGGGGCCATCTTCAAACTGGATTGATAACTATTGTTATAAGAGAACTCTGCATATGGCAAATTCTCGTCCCAACTAGATCCGTAATCTAGCGCACAAGCTCTCAGCATATCTTCCAAAATCTGATTGACTCTCTCGGTCTGTCCATCTGTCTGTGGATGGGAAGCTGTACTGAACTCTAGCCTGGTACCCAAAGTTTCATGCAACTGATTCCAGAACTTTGAGGTAAATTGGGTTCCTCTATCCAATACAATGCTCCTTGGAACTCCATGTATACATACGATTCTGGTCATGTATATCTTTGCCAACTTGGCACTAGTATAGGTAGTCTTCACTGGAATGAAATGAGCTACCTTTGTCAAAGATCGACTACAACCCAAATCAAGTCATAGCCTGAACGAGTTCTGGTTAAACCAGTAATAAAATCCATGCCTAACTTATCCCACATCCATTCGGGTATCGGCAATGGCTGTAGCAATCCTGCTGGCTTCTGATGCTCTGCCTTCACTCTCTGACATACATCACAAACTGCTACATACTCCGCAATATCCTTCTTCATTCCGGTCCACGAGAAAATATCCTTCAAATCCAAATACATCTTCGTATTTCCTGGGTGAATCAAATATGGTGAATCATGGGCCTCTTGCAGAATTAACTTCCTGATCTCCGAATCATTAGGCACATAAATGCGGTCTTCAAACCATAAGGTATCGTGCTGATCCTCAGGAAATCCTTTAGATTTTCCCTTGCTCATTTTATCCTTAATAAAAGTGATCTATTTGTCAGTCCTTTGAGCTTCTCTGATCTTGTCCATCAACGTAGACTAAATCTCCAATGCTGCTACATAGCCTCTCGGGACTATCTCCAAACATAGCTCATGAAGATTTTTGGCTAACTCCCTTAGTAAATCTCTTGTTATTAAGGTGTTGACATGACTTTTACGGCTCAATGCGTCAGCTACTATGTTAGCCTTTCCGCGGTGATAATGCAATCTCATGTCATAATCCTTGATGAGCTCCAACCATCTCCTTTGTTTGAGATTCAATTCCTTTTGCGTGAAAATATACTTCAAACTCTTGTGATCCGTGTATACCTCCCAATGGTTTCCAATGAGAAAATGTCTCCAAGTTTTCAATGCATGCACTATGGCTGCTAACTCCAAATCATGTGTGGCATAATTTAACTCATGAGGCTTAAGCTGTCGTGAGGCATATGAAACAACTCTTCCTTCTTGCATAAGCACTGCTCCAAGTCCTCGACGTGAAGCGTCGCAATACACCTCATAATCCTTGGTCTGATCTGGCAAAATCAACACGGGTGATGTAACCAAACGTTTCTTCAACTCCTGCAAACTAGTCTCACATTCCTCAGTCCATATGAACTTGGTATCCTTCTTCAACAACTCCGTCATAAGCTTCGCAATCTTCGAGAAATTTTCAATAAATCTCCGGTAGTATCCTGCAAGTCCAAGAAAACTCCGGATCTCTCCAACAGTTGTTGGCGCTTCCCAATTAGTCGCAGTGTCAACCTTGGTGGGATCTACTGCTATACCTTCTCCAGATATAACGTGTCCGACAAATCCAACTTCCTTCAACCAAAACTCACATTTGCTAAAATTGGCATATAACTGATGTTCTCTGAGCTTACCAAGTACCAAACGCAAATGCTCCTTATGCTCCTCTTCGTTCTTTGAGTATACCAGGATATGATGGATGAACACTACGACGAACTTATCCAAAAACTCCATAAACACCTTGTTCATCATGTTCATAAAATATGCAGGTGTGTTAGTCAGACCAAATGACATAACGGTATACTCGTACAGCCCATACCTGGTGGTAAAAGCCGTCTTAGGTATATCATGTTCACGAATCTTCCACTGATGGTATCCCGACCGCAAATCGATCTTGGAAAATAACTTAGCTCCTTGCAATCGATCAAACAGATCATTGATCATCGGTAGTGGGTACTTGTTCTTGATGGTTACTTCATTCAATCCTCGATAATCAACAACCATCCTTAACGACCCATCCTTCTTCTCCACTAGAAGTACTAGCGATCCCCAAGGCGAAGAACTTGGGAAAATATAACCTTTATCCAGTAACTCCTTAATCTGCTTCTTCATCTCCACCAAATCCTTTGCGGGCATCCTATATGGTCTCTTAGATATTGGCCATGTGCCTGGAAAAAGCTCAATCAAAAACTCAATATCTCTATCCGGTGGCATGCCTGGCAACTCTTTCGGAAATACATCAGGGAAATCCTTCACCACTAGTACTTCCTCCTGCACAACTCCTGTTGAACAATTTACTTGAGTCCTCTTCGGCACATGCCGGGATACATACTTGATCCTTTTTCCTTCTGGGGTGGTAAGCAAAATTGACTTACTAGCACAATCGATGTTTCCTCCATACATCGACAACCATTCCATACCCAGAATTACATCCAATCCTTGTGATTCCAAAATGATCAAATCTGAGGGAAACACATGCCTGCCTATACTCAATGGCACTTGAAAACATCCCTTACTAGCCATATACTCCGCTCCTGGTGAGCTTACTAACATAGGTGTTCTAAGAACTTTGGTGGGAAGATTATACTTATCCACAAATTCCTTTGATATGTATGAATGAGATGCACCAATATCAAAAAGAACGAGTGCAATAAATGAGTTAACCAAAAACTTACCGATTACTGCATCCGACTACTCTTCAACCTCCACCACGTTAACATGGTTCACCTGTCCCCTGTTGAAAGGGTTCGGCTTCTTCCTAGAGCTTGCATTGCCATTTCCATTCTGGGATTCAGGACATTCATTGGCATAATGTCCGGTCTTCTGGCACTTGAAACAAGTGACTTGGCTCAAGTCTCTCTTGGCTGGGGTTGATGGGTTGGTGCGGTTCTGGCCGTTGCTTCCTCCATTCCCATTACCATTCTTGGTGCCATTGTGATTGTGCGAGCTACCTCCTCCATGGGTATGCTGAAAATGTCCTCCCGGTCTAGGAGTAAAACGTGGCTTCTGCTGAGCTCCTGAATTGTACTTCCCTTGTCCATACTTCCTCTTGCGATTCTCAATCTGCTACTGCTTCCCTTCAATCATGAGAGCACGATCTACCAACTCCTAGTGGTTGTTGAAGGTTGCTACCATCAACTGCATGCTCAACTCATCATTCAGTCCTTCTGGAAACCTCTCCTGCTTAGCTGCATCCGTAGCTACGTCATTTGGGGCATAACGTGCTAACTTACTAAAGTCCTCCACATACTGGCCAACTGTCCGTCCTCCTTGGCGCAAATTGCGAAACTCTCGCTTCGTCATGGCCATAGCTCCTGCTGAAACATGGGCAGTACGGAAAGCCTGCTGAAACTGGTCCCATGTGACTGTGTCGACAGGGAAAGTGGCTATGAAATTCTCCCACCATGATGCTGCGGGCCCTTCAAGCTAATGTGTGGCAAACTTCACCTTTTCCGCAGTTGTGCATCCTGCCGTGGTCAACTCCCTTGCTGTCTTGCGGAGCCAATCATCTGCTACTATCGGCTCGGTGCTACTGGAAAACACCGGCAGATTCAGCCTAAGAAAACAGGCTAAGTGATCAACAGGTGGTGGTGGTGGGTTGTTGTTGTTCCCTTGATTCTGATTCTGGACTAGCAACTGCATCAATGTGTTCTGCTGCTGGATCAACTGGGTGAGCTCCGGTGGAAAGGTACATCCGGGGTCACGTCTCGGAGGCATCTGAGGTTTTTAGAAAAGATGAGATTTAAGAATAGAGAGGGGTCTAGAGAGAAAACACTACCCATATGCACATGAGGCAAAAACAAACAATTCACTTCATTCAATCAATCAAACAAGGGCTTACAATCGATCTAACTATCGCAAAAGTTCTTGGACTACTATATTTACATGGTGGACTACTACTACTGATGGGGTGGTCTACTAGAAATATTCTTCGATTGCAGACTCCATGATATCTGCTCCAGCTTCATCAACATAGTCATCATCGCTATCATCTGGATCCGAGTCGGTGTCGTCGATGATGATGTAGTCTTCCGGGTGAATCTCCTTGGGTTCTTCGTCTTCTTCTACTGGGGTAGGACCTCCCATAAATATTCCGATCTTCTTGACCAGATCGTCATTCTTCTCTACTAATACTTGGATTTCCTCTTCATAATCTTCACGTGTAGCCTTGAGTTCTTCCTCCAGTTCCTTGATTCTAGTCCTTGCCTTCTTCAGATCTATCATGTCGGCGCACATCTGGTTTTCCTGACGTCGAATGTGCTGGTTTAACTCCTGGATAAAAGCTGCAACTGACCTATCCTTCCTGGTGCTGATCATCTCCCAGTGCTCATCTCGGCGCTCACAAATCTGGTAGATAGTATCCTTGAGATCATTGTGGTAAACTTCTCCAAATGCGTCCCATGGCGATGTGAGCTTCCATGCTCTTTCCTAGATTCCAAGTCGGTGTATCAAAAGAAAACTCTATGGGCTTAGTGACTGGCATGAACGTCCTTCCTGGAACTTGAACTTGAATCATCCAGCGCTCTTCTTCAGGTAAAGTGGCGTTGTATGTTCCGCTGAAGCTTGGTACTCCTATGTTCAGTTATCTGGTGACCTCCTTCAAGTAACGTCCAAAGGGTGTATCTTCATCTGGTTGTGTGAACTTGTTCCTTGCATCCGCCATCCTAAAAGAGTAGAAAAGATGAGAAGTCAGAATGAGAAGAGAGTGAGTAGTGATCTAGGTCTTTTAGCTTAGTGGTCGTGTCCTACAGTCAGTGTGTGCTCTGATACCATCTTGTAGCGACCAGACCTCAAACGGTCCAATCTCTATGCTCCGGTGTCATCCCTGGATCAGTAATACTGACACCACACAGTACTTGAAGGATTTATAACAGATTAGCAATCACACACTTATTACAACGAGTGTCTCAAAAGAGAACTTATTACAATAAATATGGCTTAAGGCCATCTAATAACGATAACAACGGAAGTCTTGGAAGATAAGTGAGTCCATCAACTCCAACGGCATCACTGAGTATGGAACCACGACCTAAAAGGCACCTTACTCGTCGTCTGAAAAGTCTGCAACATGAACGTTGTAGCCCGACACGGGTCAGCACATGGGATATGCTGGCAATGTAACACATAGAGATCAATGAAAGATATAGGCTATACTATATGCATATTTGGCTGGTGGAAAGCTCTATGGTTACAGTTTTGCGTAAAGCCAATTTTTTCCTACTACAAAGGAATAAATTTTATTTAACTAACATGGTAGTTGTTAAACATTGAGAATGGTTGACAGCATTCTCAATCCCAATTAAGCATCATCATTAAAAACCCCAAAAAATTAATTAGAGTAACATGATGAGATTCACATGATAATCCAGGTACTAGATACTCAAAATGTCCATAACCAGGGACATGGCTAACCATGATTAGTTTATACACTCTACAGAGGTTTGCGCACTTTTCCCCACAAGACTCGATCTCCTCCGTTGGGATTCTCGCACTAATGGTGTTTGAGAAACGGATGACCGAGACATAGTCTTCCAAAAGCGCTAGCACCTTACGATCGGGTAGACCGTTACACCTACTTTCCCCTACATCTGCTAGCCTACCATTGTAAGAGTTCGCATGACTTAATCAACTATGCTAGAGCCCATAGTATCTTGTGGCTGCACACGGAAGTTTCTAGCATGAATAATATCATGATCCCTTTGAGCCTGGGTGGCGATCCAAAAGAAAAACAGGCAATTGCTGGAATACCCAGGTGCCTCAGTCCACCCAGATGTGTATTTAAGTTGCCACCTTAGATAAACCGTTAATTTAACAATCTCACATCTGTCATGGATACACTCACCCAATCCACGTCTACTAGCATAGCATGGCATAATAAGCAAAGATAGAAGTAACTCCCAAAGGTTTGATAATAAAACAGGTGATAGGTACTACCTCATCTACTTCTGAGAACCCACAATTTAATTAGATCCTAATCATGCAAGGTGTCAGGATTGATATAATGCAATAAAAACTGGGTAGTAGGAGGTATGATCAAAGTGTTACTTGCCTTGCTGATGATCCGGAAAAGCTAGCGATTCGAAGTAGCAAGCGGCGCACTCTGGGTACTCTATTGCAAACAAACAAGCATACAATAAGTACTCAACTAATGCACAGGTAAAACTCGAATAAGAGATCTAACCAGAAAGTTCAACTTAAGAACTCCGGTTGGCAAAAAGAATCAAATCGAACGAAGCAACGAAAGACAAACGGCAAAAGAAACAGGCTTCGTTTACTATTCTGGATCTAGGGCAACTTTTACAGTGGCAAAAACTTCTTTGAGTTGGTTAAACGGAAAGAGGGTTTCGAGACGAAACTCCAGGCGCTTGAATCGCCTGATTCCGATAAACGAGTGAAAAGTTAAACTAGAATGAAAATCAGATCAGAAATCGCGATCAGAAAAATCGCGGATTTAATCCGAGAAAAAGAAAAACGACGAATAGATTAACAAACAAACGTTCGTTATCTGGATCTAAACGAAGAACGCGTACGTTAAAACGAACGAACGAGCGAACGCCCGCTAATTAACTAAACCGGAAAAAACCGATCTAACGAAAAAAAATAGATCTAAGTTTTTAAAAAAAAACCGATCGGTTTTCTTTGCGAAAACTGAGGCAACAGCTCCTACCTTGGTGGCTCCGACGAACGGCGGTGGCGGCGGGGCGGCGCGGGTGGCGGCGAGGGTGGCGGCACGGCGAGGCGGCGTGGGGCGGCGGCGGCTAGGGTTACGGTTTGGAGCGGGTGGCGGTTGGGCTGTCCCGGGCCTCGGGTGGTGCTATTTAAAGGCCTCGGCCAGGGAGTCCTGGCCGGATACGACCCGTAGGTCGGTTCGTACTTTTTTTTAAATAATTACGCTCAGAAAAAAACAAAAGAAATACTAAACGGACTCCAAAAATACCGAAATAAATTTTCCCCGGCTTCTAAAATCAAGCCGCACAGGATGAACATTTATTTGGGGCCTAAATGTAATTTTGGGATGTTACAGTTTCTTCAAATTATCAGTTTGGTTTGGCCTAGTAGATTGATCTTTCTTGCCATGGGAGAAGTGCTTACCTTTGGGTTCAATCTTGCGGTGCTCGATCCTATTGACAGTAGGGGAAACAACACGTATTGTATTTTTGCCATCGAGGATAAAAAGATGGGGTTTATATCATATTGCATGAGTTTATCCCTCTACATCATGTCATCTTGCTTAAAGCATTACTCCATTCTTATGAACTTAATACTCTAGATGCATGCTGGATAGCGGTCGATGTGTGGAGTAATAGTAGTAGATGTAGGCAGGAGGCGGTCTACTTGTCACGGACGTGATGCCTATATGCATGATCATACCTAGATATTCTCATAACTATGCTCAATTCTATCAATTGCTCGACATTAATTTGTTCACTCACCGTAATACTTATGCTATCTTGAGATAAGCCACTAGTGAAACCTATGGCCCCCGGGTCTATCTTCCATCATACAAGTTTCCAATCTATTTTATTTTGCAATCCTTACTTTCAATTTATATCATAAAAATACCAAAAATATTTATCTTATTATTATTATCTCTATCAGATCTCACTCTTGCAAGTGTCCTTGAAGGGATTGACAACCCCTTTATCACATTGGTTGTGAGGTTCTTATTTGTTTGTGTAGGTACGAGGTGAGTCGCGCGTGGTCTCCTACTGGATTGATACCTTGGTTCTCAAAAACTGAGGGAAATACTTATGCTGCTTTGCTGCATCACCCTTTCCTCTTCAAGGGAAGACCAACGCATGCTCAAGAGGTAGCAAGAAGGATTTCTGGCGCCGTTGCCGGGGAGATCTATGCCAAGTCAAGACATACCAAGTACCCATCACAACTCTTATCCTTCGCATTACATTATTTTCCATTTGCTTCTCGTTTCCTCTCCCCCACTTCACCCTTGCCATTTTATTCGCCCTCTTTTTCCTTCCTGCCTTCTGTGTGCTCGTTATTTTTGCAATTTGTTGCCTTCATGTCTGAAACCGGGGAGGTTATCATTGATAAGGATAATAATATGGAAAACTTTGATGCTATTGATGATCCTCTTGAAAATCCTACTATTTTACACACTAAAAGGTTTCGGATTGGTAGCGGTAATATTATTGGGAAGGGAGTTATGCAAGATTTCTTTACTTGTGCCGGTGCTTTGCCCACCATGAGCGGGTCTATTCTTCATAAAACTAGTAGTCTCGCAGATGCTATATCTTTGCTCATAGTTGAACTTGAAAGACAATTTTTACATATGCATCTTTCCATGCAAAGGATTTTCCTACAATTTTCTAATATTGAGCACTGTTCTGTTAAGCGAGCAGTGACCATCTTTTTAGCTCATGAGTTCAGATTTATAATAAAAGAGGCCAATGAAATTTTTGCGCATTATAGGGTGGATGCCGGCCGCCCTCCCATAGAAGTAATCCTTTTTTATCAAGAAGATATTATGCGTTTACGATCCTTAGATCATGTTGCTTTCAATGAAAACCTTATAAAAAAGGTTCCTACCAATGTTCTTGTTGATAGGATCTCTGAATTTAATGATAATTTTGCTATCCAGAATAATGGGTTGGGTTTTTCCCTTGAACAAAGACTCATGAATTTTTGCCAAAAGAATGCTTATAATGATGAATTGGTTGTGCAATATGAGGGGCCAAAAGGAGGAACCAATAGCTCCCGAGCTTGATCTTAGGGACTTTTGTCCCATTAAATTTAGCCCTTTTGATTACTTTTCCTTGCCACAAAGGAAACTTGCTGCTGAACTTAGGGATTATGATATGAGTTTTCGCAATTTACCTTATCATTATCATGTCAATACCTAGATCTATCCTTGCTTTTATGCCTAGCTAGGGGCGTTAAACGATAGCGCTTGTTGGGAGGCAACCCAATTTTATTTTTATTCCTTTCTTTTTTTTTCCTGTTTAGTAATAAATAATTTATCTAGCCTCTGCTTTGGTTGTGTTTTTTGTGTTTAATTAGTGTTTGTGCCAAGTAGAACCGTTGGGAAGACTTGGGGAAAGTCTTTTTGATCTTGCTGTAAAAACCAGAAACTTTAGCGCTCACGAGAATTGCTGCCATTTTTTACTGCAGAGTGCTATTTAGTTAATTCTTTTTTCATATGATTAATAGATAAATTCCTCACGTCCAGCAATTTATTTTAGAATTTTTGGGCTTCCATAAGTATTCGAAACCTACAGATTACTACAGACTGTTCTGTTTTTGATAGATTCTGTTTTTCGTGTGTTGTTTGCTTATTTTGATAAATCTATGGCTAGTAATAGAGTTTATGAACCATAGAAAAGTTGGAATACAGTAGGTTTAACACCAATATAAATAAATAATGAGTTCATTACAGTACCTTGAAGTGGTGGTTTGTTTTCTTTTACTAACGGAGCTCACAAAGATTTTCTTTTATGTTTTGTGTTGTGAAGTTTTCAAGTTTCGGGTAAAGATTTGATGGATTATGGAACAAGGAGTGGCGAGAGCCTAATCTTGGGGATGCTCAAGGCACCCCAAGTTAAAATCCAAGGACAACCAAAATCCTAATCTTGGGGTTGCCCCAGAAGGCATCCCCTCTTTCGTCTTCGTCCATCGATAACTTTACTTGGAGCTATATTTTTATTCACCACATGATATGTGTTTTGCTTGGAGCGTCTTGTATGATTTGAGTCTTTTCTTTTTAGTTTACCACAATCATCCTTGCTGTACACACCTTTTGGGAGAGACACACATGAATTGGAATTTATTAGAATAATCTATGTGCTTCACTTATATCTTTTGAGTTGGATAATTTTTGCTCTAGTGCTTCGCTTATATCTTTTAGAGCACGACGGTGGTTCTATTTTATAGAAATAATTGATCTCTCATTCTTCACTTATATCACTTTGAGAGTCCTTTATAACAGCATGATAATTCACTTTGGTTATAAATTTTAAATGCTAAGAGAAGTTGGATGCTTGATAGATTGTTTTGAGATATAAAGGTCGTAATATTAGAGGTGTGCTAGTTGAGTAATTGTGAAATTGATGAATACTTGTGTTGAAGTTGGCAAGTCCCGTAGCATGCACTTATGGTAAACGTTATGTGACGAATTTGAAGCATGGGGTGTTCTTTGATTGCTTTCCTTATGAGTGGCGGTCGGGGACGAGCGATGGTCTTTTCCTACCAATCTATCCCCCTAGGAGCATGCGCGTAGTGCTTGGTTTTGACGACTTGTAGATTTCTACAATAAGTATGTGAGTTCTTTATGACTAATGTTGAGTCCATGGATTATATGCACTCTCACACTTCCATCATTGCTAGCCTCTTCGGTACCGTGCATTGCCCTTTCTTACCTTGAGAGTTGGTGCAAACTTCGCCGGTGCATCCAAACCCCGTGATATGATACGCTCTATCACACATAAGCCTCCTTATATCTTCCTTGAAACATCAACCATACCTACCTATTATGTCATTTCCATAACCATTCCGAGATATATTTCCATGCTACTTTCCACCGTTCTGTTTGTTATGACACACTTCATCATTATCATATCGCCATGCATGATCATGTAGTTGACATCATATTTGTGGCAAAGCCACTGTTCATAATGTTTTCATACATGTCACTCTTGATTCATTGCATATCCCGGTACACCGCTGGAGGCATTCACATAGAGTCATATTTTGTTCTAAGTATTGAGTTGTAATTCTTGAGTTGTAAGTAAAAAATAAGTGTGATGATCATTATTGTTAGAGCATTTTCCCAGTGAGGAAAGGATGATGGACACTATGATTCCCCCACAAGTCGCGATGAGACTCCGCATGAAAAAAAAGAAAAGAGGCCAAAAGAAAAAAGGAAGAAAGAAGGCCCAAATGAAAAAAATGAGAGAAGGGACAATGTTACTATCCTTTTTCCACACTTGTGCTTCAAAGTAGCACCATGATCTTCATGATAGAGAGTCTCCTATGTTGTCACTTTCATATACTAGTGGGAATTTTTCATTATAGAACTTGGCTTGAATATTCCAATGATGGGCTTCCTCAAAATGCCCTAGGTCTTCGTGAGCAAGCGAGTTGGATGCACACCCACTTAGTTTCTTTGATGAGCTTTCATACATTTATAGCTCTAGTGCATCTGTTGCATGGCAATCCCTACTCCTTGCATTGACATCAATTGGTGGGAATCTCCATCGCCCATTGATTCACCACGTCAATGTGAGACTTTCCCCATTTTTGTCTTCTCACACAACCTCTATCATCATATTCTATTCCACCCATAGTGCTATGTCCATGGCTCGCGCTCATATATTGCGTAAAAGTTGAAAGAGTTTGAAAAGGCTAAGTATGAAACAATTGCTTGGCTTGTCATCGGGGTTGTGCATGATGAGAGCATTTCGTGTGACGAAAATGAAGCATGGCCAAACTATATGACTTTGTGGGGATAAGTTTTCTTTGGCTATGGTATTTTGATAAGACATAATTGCTTGATTAGCATACTTGGAGTATGACTATTTTTATGTCAACAATAAGCTTTTATCTTGAATCTTTCGGATCTGAACATTCATGCCACAATAGAGAAAAATACATTGAAGAATATTCTAGAAAGCATTCCACATCAAAAATTCTGTTTTTATCATTTACCTACTTGAGGACGAGCATGAATTAAGCTTGGGGATGTTGATACATCTCCAACGTATCTATAATTTTTTATTGCTCCATGCTATTATATTATCTGTTTTGGATGTTAATGGGCTTTATTTTACACTTTTATATTATTTTTGGGACTAACCTATTAACCGGAGGCCCAGCCCAAATTGTTTTTTTTGCCTATTTCAGTGTTTTGCAGAAAAAGAATATCAAACGGAGTCCAAACGGAATGAAACCTTCGGGAGCGTGATTTTTGGAACAAACGTGATCCAGAGGACTTGGAGTGGACGTCAACTCCATGGCCCCTCCGATGGCCACGCGGCAGGGGGGCACACCCTCTCCCCTCGTTGGCCCCTCGTGGCTCAACCGACCTACTTCTTTATCCTATATATATATTCACATACCCCAAAAACATCTAGGAGCACCACGAAACCCTATTTCCACCGCCGCAACCTTCTGTACCCAAGAGAACCCATCTTGGTTCCTTTTCCGGAGCTCCGCTGGAGGGGGCATTGATCACGGAGGGCCTCTACATCAACTCCATGGCCCCTCCGATGATGTGTGAGTAGTTTACCTCAGACCTTCGGGTCCATAGTTATTAGCTAGATGGATTCTTCTCTCTATTTGGATCTCAATACAAAGTACTCCTCGATTCTCTTGGATATCTATTCGATGTAATCTTCTTTTGCGGTGTGTTTGTCGAGATCTGATGAATTGTTGGTTTATGATAATTATCTATGAACAATATTTGATTCTTCTATGAATTCTTATATGCATGATTTGATCTCTTTGCAAGTCTCTTCGAATTATCAGTTTGGTGGCCTACTAGATTGATCTTTCTTGCAATGGGAGAAGTGCTTAGCTTTGCATTCAATCTTGCGGTGCTCGATCCCAGTGACAGTAGGGGAAACGACACGTATTGTATTGTTTCCATCGAGGATAAAAAGATGGGGTTTATATCAGATTGCATGAGTTTATCCCTCTACATCATGTCATCTTGCTTAAAGGTTACTCCGTTCTTATGAACTTAATACTCTAGATGCATGCTGGATAGTGGTCGATGTGTGGAGTAATAGTAGTAGATGCAGGCAGGAGTCGGTCTACTTGTCACGGACGGGATGCCTATATACATGATCATACCTAGATATTCTCATAACTATACTCAATTAAATAAATTGCTCGATAGTAATTTGTTCACCCACCGTAATACTTATGCTATCTTGAGAGAAGCCACTAGTGAAACCTATGGCCCCCGGGTCTATCTTCAATCATACAAGTTTCCAATCTATTTTATTTTGCAATCTTTACTTTCAATTTATGTCATAAAAATACCAAAAATATTTATCTTATTATTATTATCTCTATCAGATCTCACTCTTGCAAGTGGCCGTGAAGGGATTGACAACCCCTTTATCGCGTTGGTTGCGAGGTTCTTATTTGTTTGTGTAGGTATGAGGTGACTCGCGCGTGGTCTCCTACTGGATTGATACCTTGGTTCTCAAAAACTGAGGGAAATACTTACGCTGCTTTGCTGCATCAGCCTTTCCTCTTCAAGGGAAAACGAACGCATGCTCAAGAGGTAGAACCTAGGAGCCTTTTCCTCCCAATCTTCGGAGGCGGCCCTTTTCTTCCCATGGGGGAAGAGACGTTGACTTCCCCGTCATTTTTTCCTTCGGACGATGGAATCTTGTCTGGTGCACCTTCAGGATGGGGGCCATCTTTGGTCCTCTCTGCCTTGCCCTCCTTCACAAGCATCTAGTACGGTGTCGGGGCTAGCATCCTTGTTAATACAGGATCCACTGAACCTTCGGGAAGAGGGGCCGGACACCTAATCAGCTCCGCTTTCTTTATCCATCCCTGGAAGGAGATAGTTTGCTCAGTAATGTATCATGGCATACTTAAAAAAAGGGTGTTCGGAAGTCAAGTGCTTACCGGGGTATCCGGACGGTTACGGTCAAGGCCTGTGTCCTCAGTAGTGTTCGGCCCATGTTTTCGTTTTCTGAAAAACAACTGCCACATCCCTTTGTGCGTAATGCCAAAAAAGTGTTGGAGGGTTCGTGGTCCTTCTGGATTGAACTCCCACATACGGAGAGGCCTACGCTGGCATGGTAGGATTTGGCGAATCAGCATTACTTGAATCACGCTGACAAGATCGATGTCCCTCTCGAGGAGGGTTCGGATGCGGCTTTGTAGAGTCCGCACTTCATCAACTGATCCCCAATCTAGCCCATGATGCAAGCTGTAACGGTGGGCCAGGGCGAAACATGGGTGCAGCTACCCACTTGGTGCTGCGGGGCTCCGTAACGTAAAACCACTCTCGCTGTCATTGATTGGAAGTTTCGGCAAAAGAGACTTTTGGCCAAGGAGTGTTCGTGAGCCGGCTGACTACAACACCGCCGCACTCCACCTGTTCTCCGCCGACTACATTTGGTTTCACACTAAAGGTCTTGAGCCATAAGCCGAAGGGCGGGGGGATTGAGAGGAAGGCCTGGCACGTAATGTTGAAGGTCGAGACATGGAGGAAAGACTCCGGAGCTAGATCTTTAAAATCTAGTCCATAATAGAACATTAGCCCCCGAACGAAGGGGTGAAGAGAGAGCCCTAGCACTCGAAGGAAGTCTGAGATGAATACGACCCTCTCGCCAGATCTGGGGGGTCAGGATAACCTGCCCTTGAGCAGGAAGCCTATGGTGGATCTCCGCGGTCAGGTATCTGGCCGCTCGAAGTGTGGCACCCCGACTCAGAGAAACCAGAACTCCCCGTATTCTAGCCCAGAGATTGAGGAGAAGTCTCTGGAATACGGCACTGCTTGACATAGAACAAATCAACTATTATTACAAGAACAATAATACAAGGGTCTGATGTTACAAAGAAGCACATCAGCACGGCGACACTACACCTGAGATACTACACTTGCTCTATGCTAGCAGCAGAACAACTCGTAGCAGCGGAATACTTCTAGCAGCGGAACAACAACGAAGGTGGTGAACTCCACTCCGCAGGGACTCTGGCTGGGACACGATCTAGCTCGCATGCACGGCAACCATCGACAAGCAATCAAGCAATCATGGCATCACTTGCAATCTGGCATGACACGCCAGGTCAGTACATTGAATGTACTTGCAAGCTCACAACAACCATAAACATCAAGGCAAGACAATAACATAGCATTAACAGGTTAATTATTTAACAACTACCATGACGAAACAACTACTAACCATGGTATGAAACTGATACAATACTAATAAAACACCATCTCGGATCTCCATAACCATAATTCTCTTGGCTAACCAGCCAAGCAATATACAATCTCGATCACCTTGTGATCAAAACCAAACGGTGATCTTTCCGGCAATCACAACCATGACCTACACTTGGTCTCAAATGGTGATCCTTCCGGCAATCACTACCATGACCAACACATGGTCTCCAACAGCATCATCAACATCCTGCCAATCTATACTGCTCAGCATATTAACATATAAATCACCTATAAGTCATTCCATCATGTGAGTGTTGATCGAATGGTGTGACCTATTAGGAACCCTTGACCATGACCGAGGACGCGGCTATCGATAGATTTGGTTACACACTCTGCAGAGGTAGCGCACTGTACCCACACCACGGAACCCATGACCTCGCACTCCCATTCGGGTGGACCAACGACATTCCGACAAAACCGATCTACTGCCATGACACTCTCCTGGCCACTCCGACCCACTACCAACTGGGCTAGTCCTGGGTGGCCCCGTGTCTACTAAAGACACAATGACCACCGTTGTGGCCAAAACGTCCCTCACGGGGACCATTCACATAAAAACAACAACGGGCACACAAGGCTTATGTCCGCCTACCTGATTAGGGTAGTGCGCGCTCATAACCTTCCCTAGTTGGAGGCACCGGCGAGAGGCATGACAATAGACCGCATTAGGGCCTTCCCATAAAGGCAAATGTGGTTGCATTGGAAAAGCCCGGTTCGGTTGCACCTGACCAACTTAATGACGGAATTTATCCCCAAAATATAATAGTAATGATTGATACTCCGATACCATCTATCAACCTATAATCCAAGTCATAGAAATATCCAAAAAATAATCCAAAGCTTAATATCATCATACCAAAATACTCCGAGGACAGTATAACACTACGACCGTGATGAACCCAAGAACGATAATACTACTACTCAAATAACTATCCAGCTATGATCCACATGCAAGCATCATCTCCATCATCATATTCCATAGCATAATATCACCTAGCATCATGATGAAAATAACACTAGCCACTAATAATCCAAAGGCAACATGATATTCAAAGTAGTGTTCTAAGATAATAACAGATACCATCATGACAATAATCATACTAGCCACTAAGAATCCGAAGGCAACATGTCATCCAAAGTAATACTCCAAAGCATATTACCATCATGAACATAACCATAATAGCCACTAAGAATCCAAAGGCACATGTCATCCACATAGTCATCAAAATATAAGTCCTAGAACTCCAAGCAATATCATGGCAATATCAACATCAAAACTATACTCCGAGTCATGCCTTGAACAGATCATACATAGCTAATGCAATGTTTTAAACAAGTTCAAATAAATAAACCATGTCACTGTATTGCAATCATGCAAATGGAGGGTGTGGCTTGCCTGGGGTGGAAGAAATCACAGAGAACAAGTGCGAGAAGCTCGCGGAAAGAATTACCAGAAAACGTTCTCTCTCGGAGGGGGCTGAATAAGGAAGGGGAAAAATGGTCATTTTCAGAATGTCAAAACATGGTGAAAATTATTCCATCGGAATGGGCTTGATGAAACGAAGAAGTGGGCTTTGGAATCACCTCATTTTGAGTTAGGAGCAAAAAGATATGATAGTTTTTCTGCCAGGGACCTATCTATAATGAAATCATCACAAACAAGTCCTCAACAGGAAAAACAGAACACGCCTTCTCAGCAAATACGTTTTCCAGAAAGGAAAGCGTATTTTCGCTTGAAGAAGAAGCGGAATGCGCTTTCGATAAGTGAAGGCATACTACCTTGAGTATGTCTCCACTTATCCAGCGTGGCGGTGGCAGGGCCGGGCACTGGGTCGATGACGTGTGCGGCCCGCCGCATCTTCTCTCTCCTCCCACGCCTCCTTCTTCTTCTCCCTGCGCCTGCTCCTCCTCTCCTCGACAGAACGCCGGGCAGGGGCACGGCCACCACTGGGCACGGCGACTCTGGCCATCTTCGGCCAAGGAAAGGGCACTGGTGGCCTCGGGATAGAGGCCCACACCCATCCAGGAACTACATGCGCTCCGGGGAGCGCTGCTGCAGCGGCAACCTTTGGAGGCATAGACCAACAGCGGCGGACCATCTCGGCAGGGCGCGGCCATGTTGGCTCTGTAGAGAAACAGAGAGGCTAGGGAAATTCGATGGGGTATGGTAGGTCTACTGGTGGAGGAGAAATGAGGAGAGGGGCTTCGGCTTTTGCCAATCGAGGAGGAGACCCGAGGCGGCTATGGCGGCAATGGTGGTCGTGGAGGGCGACTCGAGCTCGGGGAAGTGGTGAGGGAGTCGTGGGGGAGTGGGTATAGGTCGCTAGTGAGGAGAAACGCACCCGGGACGGGCTTATATAGCCGCGTGGCGAGGAGGCCGAGCTGGCGTCGCCGCGGACACGAGGCCGGCACCACGAACGCGTGCCCGCATGCATGAACTTGGAGGTAGGCGACGAGGGAGGCACATTGGAGTCTCTCACGGGGCAGAGGCCATCAAGGGAGCACGGGGAGGATGACAACGGCAACGAGCAGAGCCAAACGAAGCACTGTGCTCTCGTGGGCATTCGACGGCGATCATCGGTGAGCGTCAGTGAGGGGTTTTACTGAGAGGGAGAGAGGTCCAGGAGAACGGCGACGACGCGGTAAAACTCTTGGACATGCTCACGCGCGTGAAGCCGACGAGGGGAGGAGCTGCCGACGCACAAACGGCAACTGGACGCGGCCACTGCACACAGAGCGTGTGCAGTGTGGTGCCATTAACGCGGTCACTGCATGCACTGGCAGGTAGCGAGGGAGAGGGGCTTGACCATGTTGTCTAGTGGGTAGTTCATCTAGGGTAGGTTACAACCGCGGTGGTATCTCAGTTAAAACTGCTATGGTTAACTGAAATCACCCTCTAAAGTTTACTGCAGTAAACTTGGGTGAACACTAGTGATCAACAGGGATTTTACTGGCGCCAAAGAGTTTGTCTGGGGTGATTAACTAAGGAAGGACTATGATCCTGGAGGTTTTGAGGCATAATGGAGCACAAACTAATATGATCTTGGAGGTTTTGAGGCAATAGTCAACCATAAGCGCGTTGTTTACTCAGTTAACAACTATACAAAAAATGAAACACATGGATGGAAAACATGACGCCTGGCGTGGTGCCATGGTATGGCCTCACCATGCCCTGGTAAAAATTGGAGAATGTTTTCCTTATGTCTTGATGCGTGCCTTTCCTAAATCGAACCATCACCGAGGAAGTTTCATGGTTTCAAGGGGCAAATCACCAAGATTGAAGGAGGGTTCAAACATGGCACTTTTCCGGGTTCATTTTCCATATTTAGGGGATCATGTGCATTTCCTAAGCATTAATGCGCATAATTCAAGTTCAAACAATCGATGCATGATAGGGTCCACAAGAACGGCCTAGAAAACCATGCTTGTGCCATTTAGTAAATTCTCATGCCTTTTACAAGGAATAATGGATAGATATTTCATTGAAATGTGTGGCAATAGTCAACCACAAATGTTTGTTTGTTGGGTTTACAACTATAGACAAATGAAATAAATTCTTAAAAAACATGATGCCTGGCATGGTCCCATGGTATGACCTCACCATGCCCTGGTAAAAATTTGAGAAGGTTTGGCTTATGTCGTCATGCACGCCCTTCATAAATCGAACCATCACAGAGGAAGTTCCATGCATCCGAGAGGGAAAATCCCCAAGATTGAAGGGGAAACCAAGTTTCCGTCCTAGTTTTTCATTTTGGTTTTTTCCAATGATCAACATGCTGCCTCAAATGCAACGTGTTCTAATTTGACATTTTTCCGGGCTCATTTATCATATTTAGGGGATTATGTGCATTTTCTAGGCATTAATGGACATAATTCAAATTCGAACAATCGGTGCTTGAAAAGGTGCACAAGACTGGTCTGGAAAACCATGCGCGTCTTATTTATTACATTCTCATGCCTTTTACAAGGAATGGACAAATATTTCAAGGAAACATGTGGCAATAGTCAACCATAAGCGCGTCGTTTACTCAGTTAACAACTATACAAAGAATGAAACACATGGATGGAAAACATGACACCTGGCGTGGTGCCATGGTATGGCCTCACCATGCCCTGGTAAAAATTGGAGGATGTTTTCCTTATGTCGTGATGCGTGCCTTTCATAAATCAAACCATCATCAAGGAAGTTTCATGGTTTCAAGGGGGAAATCACCAAGATTGAAGGAGGGTTCAAATATGGCACTTTTCCGGGTTCATTTGCCATATTTAGGGGATTATGTGCATTTCCTAGGCATTAATGCGCATAATTCAAGTTCAAACAATCGATGCATGAAAGGGTCCACAAGAACGGCCTAGAAAACCATGCTCGTGCCATTTAGTAAATTCGCATGCCTTTTATAAGGACTAATGGATAGATATTTCATTGAAATGTGTGGCAATAGTCAACCACAAATGTTTGTTTTGTTGGGTTTTCAACTATAGAAAAATGAAATAAATGCTTAAAAAACATGATGCCTGCCATGGTGCCATGGTATGACCTCACCATGCCCTGGTAAAAATTTGAGAAGGTTTGGCTTATGTCGTCATGCATGCCCTTCATAAATCGAACCATCACCGAGGAAGTTCCATGCTTTTGAGAGGGAAAATCCCCAAGATTGAAGGGGAATCCAAGTTTCCGTCCTAGTTTTTCATTTAGTTGTTTTTCAACGATCAACATACTACCTCAAATGCAACGTGTTCAAATTTGACATTTTCCCGGGCTCATTTACCATATTTAGGGGATTATGTGCATTTTCTAGGCATTAATGGACATAATTCAAATTCGAACAATCGGTGCATGAAAAGGCGCCCAAGAACGGTCTGGAAAACCATGCTCGTGTTATTTATTACATTATCATGCCTTTTACAACGAATGGAAATATATTTCAAGGAAACATGTGGCAGTAGTCAACCATAAGCACGTCATTTACTCAGTTAACAACTATACAAAAAATGAAACACATGGATGGAAAACATGACGCCTGGCGTGGTGCCATGGTATGGCCTCACCATGCCTTGGTAAAAATTGGAGAATGTTTTCCTTATGTCGTGATGCATGCCTTTCGTAAATCGAACCATCACCGAGGAAGTTTCATGGTTTCAAGGGGGGAATCACCAAGATTGAAGGAGGGTTCAAACATGGCACTTTTCCGGGTTCATTTGCCATATTTAGGGGATTATGTGCATTTCCTAGGCATTAATGCGCATAATTCAAGTTCAAACAATCGATGCATGACAGGGTCCACAAGAACGGCCTAGAAAACCATGCTCGTGCCATTTAGTAAATTCTCATGCCTTTTACAAGGAATAATGGGTAGATATTTCATTGACATGTGTGGCAATAGTCAACCAAAAATGTTTGTTTGTTGGGTTTTCAACTATAGAAAAATGAAATAAATGCTTAAAAAACATGATGCCAGCCATGGTGCCATGGTATGACCTCACCATGCCCTGGTAAAAATTTGAGAAGATTTGGCTTATGTCATCTTGCACGCCCTTCATAAATCGAACCATCACCAAGGAAGTTCCATGCTTTCGAGGGGGAAAATCCCCAAGATTGAAGGGGAATCCAAGTTTCCATCCTAGTTTTTCATTTAGTTTTTTTTCAACGATTAACATACTGCCTCAAATGCAACGTGTTCAAATTTGACATTTTCCCGGGCTCATTTACCATATTTAGGGGATTATGTGCATTTTCTAGGCATTAATGGACATAATTCAAATTCGAACAAGCGTTGCATAAAAAGGCGCACAACAACGGTCTAGAAAACCATGTTCGTGTTATTTATTACATTATCATGCCTTTTACAAGGAATGGACAGATATTTCAAGGAAACATGTGGCAATAGTCAACCATAAACGTGTCGTTTACTCAGTTAATAACTATACAAAAAATGAAACACATGGATGGAAAACATGACGCCTGGCGTGGTGCCATGGTATGGCCTCACCATGCCTTGGTAAAAATTGGAGAATGTTTACCTTATGTTGTGATGCGTGCCTTTCATAAATCGAACCATCACCGAGGAAGTTTCATGGTTTCAAGGGGGAAATCACCAAGATTGAAGGAGGGTTCAAACATGGCACTTTTCCGGGTTCATTTTCCATATTCAGGGGATCATGTGCATTTCCTAAGCATTAATGCGCATAATTCAAGTTCAAACAATCGATGCATGATAGGGTCCACAAGAACGGCCTAGAAAACCATGCTCGTGCCATTTAGTAAATTCTCATGCCTTTTACAAGGAATAATGGATAGATATTTCATTGAAATGTGTGGCAATAGTCAACCACAAATGTTTGTTTGTTGGGTTTTCAACTATAGAAAAATGAAATAAATGCTTAAAAACATGATGCCTGGCATGGTGCCATGGTATGACCTCACCATGCCCTGGTAAAAATTTGAGAAGGTTTGGCTTATGTCGTCATGCATGCCCTTCATAAATCGAACCATTACCGAGGACGTTCCATGCTTTCGAGAGGGAAATCCTCAAGATTGAAAGGGAATCCAAATTTTCTTCGTTATTTGCCCTAGAGTTTTTTCTACGACGAACATACACCCTGCAAATCATAGTGTTCAAATTTGGCATTTTTCCGGGCTCATTTACCATATTTAGGGGATTATGTGCATTTTCTAGGCATTTAGCGCATATAAATCCAATCCAGCTACAGGTCCATGGGTGTGACGTGAGGGACGTGGATTGCCATTCGATCATGGCGGATCTAACGGTGCACACGCGTGATCCGCGTGGCTGGGTGTTCGGGCAATCATAATGTAACACACAATAGGCTCAGCGCACACTATTTCCGGAAGCGACGGAAAGGAACCGTGTGCGATAATCAACGAGCAAAATTGTAAGTGAAGCCAAATTTCTGTTGTCTTTTGTCGTTGAGCTCTTGAATACCACCACACTATACGGCTTCCCGGCCCCTCCGTCCCAGAGCTCTCTCCAGGTGTCGTCCATGGAACCGCAGTGCACAGTAATTGGTAAGGAAGCAATGGCATCCCGCCGCGCCGCGTTCCTTGTCGCCCGCAACCACACATATGGTGAGGAAGCGATGGCATCTCGCCGCGCCGAGTCCATCGCCGGCGGCAGCCAGACAGTTACATGGGCAGACTTTGAGGCTGCCATGGCCGAATGGGTGGTGGATCTAGAGGCGGCCAAAGCCTCATAGAAGGAGCGGAAAAGGCAGAAATCAGTCAAGAAAAGAGAGTCCCGCCGTCGCAAGAAAAAAGAGGCCGCCCGCCGTGGTGAGGAGAGATTGGCAGAGATCAAAGCACGCTATGCTGCTGCCTACAAGGCCGGGAAGGAGAATGCCGGCGTCTGGCCAGCAGGCCCTGATGGCAACATGTGAGAAGTAGTTTAAGTTTGTAGTATTAGAGCAAATTACAGTAGTACTTTAAGTTTGTAGTATTAACATACAATGTCGGTAAGAACATCCTTTGAGTGCTTTGAGCGTTGATTAGCGTGTGTGCCCGTGTGCGTTTTTTGCGTTAATCATTAGAACATCACAAAACACACGGTTTCTATGCCGTACCCTTCTTTGTTTTTTGCGTTAATGACCCATAAATCAGTTACCTATGCAATATTTCCTAATAAACCAGGCGTACCATTGACCGAAAAAAGCAAGTACACGTGTACATTTTTTTGGAGACGGGATCTGCCAACTTTCTTTTTTCTCGCACACGAGTATTTTACGCGCTTCGTCTGCGTTGTGTGTTTCCCCCGCCCAAGTTTCAAGTTTCGCACTAAAATTTTCATTAGGCGCGCGATTGCAGAATTTATTCCTCCAACCCGTCCCTCGCCCCTCCCCTTACCGGCATCTCAAACTGCCACCGCCGCCGCAACCACAGCTTCAACCACATCTACGTTCTGCTCGGATCTAGTCAGGGAACCCACCGATCTCTATCACGTCCCCGACCTAATTGCTTAAATGGCGCCTGCGAAACATCCTCATGCCTCCAAATCCCCCCTACTAGGAGCTGATGGCGCTCCATGGAGCGATGGCCACTGTGCATGTTGACATAGACGAACACCTCGCGTCCACCGCCGCTGCCAACATGGTGCAGGCTCTGGCCCAGATGAAGTCCCCCAACGACTACCCCCAGGACTTAACAAGTAAGATCTGACCAGCTAAATCTTATCAATACCACTTGCAACGGCTATGATTTTTATGGTTGATGTATTAAGCATGTTCGTGCCTTGTTTATTTCAGTACCGCACACTGTGTGATGTTCAAATATTACCGTGTCCAGCTCAATTTCACTAATATCAACAACAAACTTACAATACATGACTCAGGATATCACTAGAGATGCTGCCGATTTGCTATTTTTAGTGGATGCTAACCCTGTTGTACTTAACATGCCTGTCCATGTACTTACGCAAGGTCATAACGGCCGATGCTTTTGTTTGCCGTTGAGGTGAGCTGCATCCCATGTCTTACAGTATTTCACATAATTTGTGCAATTGCAGTTTAACTTCTACAATTTACTGGTTGCCTATAGGTACACATGCTAGCGGCACTGATCCACGCTTCGACCCGGAGGAACAGCTCGCCTCCGCGTCGCTGACTTTGGGCGAGCTCTAGCCAAGATGAAGTGCCCCAGCAACTACCTCTTGGGACTTACCAAGAATGTACTCAGCAGTTCAATCTTACTAATACCAGTTGAAATTAATGGCTACGTTATGTACGGTCGATGTATTAAGCATGTTCTAGTAAACATGCCTAAGACGTTTTTGCTACTTTCCCTACCTTTTTATCGACATCTGGGCCATTCTCTGCTCTGGCAGCACCTGCCTTGTGATGTTTAACTATGCCAATTGCATTTTTATCAGTACCGGTTTCAATGTCTATTAAGCATGTTCCAACTAACAGTTGAATCCATTTTTAAACAGTTGTATTTCAACGGCTACAAACTTACAAAACATGACTTAGGATGTTGTTAAGCCTGTCCCAATTAACAGTTGTATCCATTTTTTAATCTGTCCATTTGCTACCATGCTACTCTCCGCAATATAGATATACTAGAGATGCTACCCCATTTGCTATTTTTTGTGGATGCTAACCTTGTTTTACTTAACATGCTTGTCCATGTACTTACGCAGGGTCATAACGGCCGATGCAGTTGTTTGCCGTCAAGGTTAGCTGCATCCCATGTCTTACAGTATTTCACATCAGTTGTGCAATTGTAGTTTAACTTCTACCATTTACTAGTTTCCTGTAGGTACACATGTCAGTGGCACTGATCCACGCTTCGACCCGGAGGAACAGCTTGCCTCCTCCGCCACTGACTTTGGGCGGGCTCTGGCCAAGATGAAGTGCCCCAGCAACTACCTCTTAGGACTTACCAAGTATGTACCCACTAGTTCAATCTTACGGTAGGATCGAAAGTATGTCCAGAGGGGGGTGATTAGACTACTTGACCAAATAAAAATCAAGCCTTTTCCCAATTTTAGTTCTTGGCAGATTTTAGCAACTTAGCACAAACAAGTAATCAACCTACACATGCAATTCTAAGAGTATAGCAGTGGAATGTAAAACAATTGCATCTGAAGGTAAAGGGAGGAGTTTGATGGAGCAAACGCAATGTTGACGCGGATATTTTTGGCATGGTTCCGATAGGTGGTGCTATCGTACATCCACATTGATGGAGACTTCAACCCACGAAGGGTAACGGTTCGCGAGTCCATGGAGGGCTCCACCCATGAAGGGTCCATGAAGAAGCAACCTTGTCTATCCCACCATGGTCGTCGCCCACGAAGGACTTGCATCACTCGGGTAGATCTTCACGAATTAGGCGATCTCCTTGCCCTTACAAACTCCCTGGATCAACTCCACAATCTTGTCGAAGGCTCCCAAGTGACACCTAGCCAGTCTAGGAGACACCACTCTCCAAGAAGTAACAAACGATGTATTGATGATGAACTCCTTGCTCTTGTGCTTCAAATGATAGTCTCCCCAACACTCAACTCTCTCTCATAGGATTGGATTTGGTAGAAAGAAGATTTGAGTGGAAAGCAACTTGGGGAAGGCTAGAGATCAAGATTTATGTGGTTGGAATGGAATATCTTGACCTCAACACAAGTGTAGGTGGTTCTCTCTCAGAAGATATGTATTGGAAGTATATGCATGTCCTGATGGCTCTCTCCACGAATGCAAAGTGGGTGGAGGGGTATTTATAGCCTCCACACAAAATCTAACCGTTACACACAAATCACCAAACTCGGTGGGACTGAATCATGAAACTCGGTCAGACCGATTTAGTTCAAAATGTGAATGTTAGGATTCTCGGTGGGACCGACATGTCAACTCGGTGAGACCGATTTCATTAGGATTAGGGCATAACGTAATCTCGGTGAGACCTATTGCAAAAACTCAATGAGACCAATTTTGGTAGTGGACTAACAGAGAGTTGGTCAGACAAACTCGGTGGGACCGATTCGCTCATCTCAGTTGGACCGAAGTGTTATGAAAGGGAAACAAAGAGTTTACATTGCAATCTCGGTGGGTCTGATCGCTCATCTCGGTTGGACCGAAATGTTACGAAGGGAAACAGAGAGATTACAATCCCATCTCGATGAGACCGAGATCCCTATCGGTGAGACCGAAAATATTATGGTTTCTGGCAGTGGCTATGTTAACTGAACTCGGTGGCGCCGGATAGAAAGAATCGGTGGGGCCGAGTTGGATATTTGGTGTGGGTCATATGTGGATGTGAGAAAGTAGTGGAGGGTTTTGGAGCATATCACTAAGGATTTTGAGCAAGCACCTCATTAAGCAACACCTCATCCCTTCTTAATAGTATTGGCTTTTCCTATAGACTCAATGTGATCTTGGATCACTAAAATAGAAAATGTAGAGTCTTGTGCTTTGAGCTTGAGCCAATCTTTTATCCTTAGCATTTTGAAGGGTCCACTTTCTAATCCATGCCATGCCAACCATTGATCTTTCCTGGAATATTCTTCTTGGAATCGCATTAGCTCAATGATCTATATGTTGTTAGGAATTACCAAAACCACCCGGGGATAGTTGCACTTTCATTCTCCCCCTTTTTGGTAATTGATGACAACATATAGATCAAAGCTTAGACAAATGATAAATAGTATTTCAAAAACATCGTCGCTTTGAGAAGTATGTGATAAGCAAGAGCTCCCCCTAAATTTGTGCATTATTTAAAATTTGCTTTTGAATGCAAATGCACAATCAATTAGGATCATGGGTTACTCTTCCATGTCACATACATCTTGGTGGAGCGCTCAAAATGATAGAGATTAAAAGCATGCACTCATCACCAAGCAAGTTAATGATCATATAAGAGATATAAAAGATAACATCATTCAACCAAACATTAAGGGTAGCATATGATAAAATACATGATCAACAAGTATTTCACAAGGTAGGTCACACAAGCACACAATAAAGTTTCAAACAAAATAGCAAGAGAGATAAAAACTAACACTCTCTCTCGAAGCCTATGATCTATACATTTTTCTCCCCCTTTGGCAACAAGTTACCAAAAAGTTCAAAAATGCATAGTGCTAAACGACTCTCAGGCTTGATCTTCGGGAGGTGGTGTAGAGAGAACTCCAAGGACGAAGGCTTTCGGTGAAGTAGATGGAGCTAATGGAGTGGGTGCTGGAGGTGGAACTGGAGCTATGGCTGCTGGTGCTGACACTGAAGCTCGAGTATCTGTCACAGGCACTGCAGCAGACCTTGGACCTCGTGGCACTCACATGAAAGCATCAGTAGAAGACTTGCCCTTCCACTCCTCTGCTTCCTCCTGTAGCTGCTCAACTACAGTTTGAATCTCAGTTACATTGACATCCAGATCATAGAACTTCTGCTCAACGATCCTCTCCAAAATCTCCTGGTTCTTTGTCAGGGTGGCCAAGCCCTCCTCAATCCTCAAGGTGGATTGGATCAGATATCCAAGTTGATCTTGTTTGGATTTCAAGAACACTTGAGATGCCTCTTCAACAGTTGGCATCTTTGCAGCTTTCTCTGCCTTTGCCTTCTCTCTCTTCTCATGTGCTTGAGCTGAAGATGGTTCATTTTCATCCATCACCACGGTGATGTCTTCAAATTCAGGATAGATGGGCAGGTGTTCCTTGTCCAAAAGATATGTGCCTGTGCCCATCTTTGAGTTAATGAGCTCCTGAATGTGTGGAGCATACCCACAACTCCTCTTCTGATCAGCAGCAGTCCTCTTGATTGTCTCAACAATCAGGCTCATGACTTTGAACTTCTGTGGGACATCAAATATGTGCAGCAAGTTTATAGCATGTCCTCTAATCATCTTGCGATCACCTGACTTGGGTAGCAGTGTGTGCCTTAATATCCAGTTTATGGTAGGCAGACCAGACAACAGGTAGTGGACAGATCCAAACTTGTGTGTATCCAAGGCAACATCTGGGATCTCCTTGTACATGTTGGCCATAGTGTTGTGGTCTTTCTTCTTCTCTGCATAAACATCGAAGTCATCCTCATGTTCCTTAGGAGCATTTATAAGCTTGGCCCACTCATCAACTGTGGATTGGTACCTAGTACCCTCAGACATCCATACAAACTTCCCATCTGGATAGAAGTGGGCAGTGGAGTAGAACTGCATGATCAGCTCATCATTCCACTTGGTGAGCTTTTGTGCAACGAATTCATCAACTCCACATGCCTTAAAACTGTCATACACTCCAGGATAGTGATCTTCATTCTTCTGGATGTACTGCCAGTCTACCCATTTCATGTCACATACAATGGGCTTCTTGTCAAGCAACACTGTCTCATAGAAGTCCTGCTGTTCCTCAGCGTGAAACTTGTAGTCCACAACAGTTCTTCTCCTGGTAGCATATGGATCTGACTCTCTCCATATTCTCAATCTTGCATCCTTCCTAATTTTCATGTTTTCTGCAACTGGATGTGCATCATTGTGGTCAGGGGTCTTGGGTTTCAGCTTCCTTAGCACTTGACTTTCATCTTCTTCAGCAGCTTCAGGCACCGGGGCCTTGTTCTTTTCCTCAGCAGAAATGTTTCTAGTGCTTCTCTTGGGATTCTGAGCTGGAGCAGCTTTGGGCTTAGATGGAGCAGCCCCTGATCTGATTGCATCTCCCATGAGCTTTTGAGCTTTGGGTGCTGGTGCAACATCCTCTTCCTCTTCATTATCATCTCTCATAATTGATGATATGCCAAGCACTCTGGCAGTGGTCTTCTTGACCCTTTCCTTCCTTTTCTTGCCTTCTCCAACTACCTCTTCAGATGGCTTGGAGGTTTTAGCAATGGATTATCTGGCCTTAGAAATGGGGACTCTCTTTGCTGGTGCCTTCTTATGCATCCCTGGCTTGACTGTAGCAGCTGAGCCATGCTCCTTTTTCAGCACCTTTTTCATGGAGCTGACTTCTTCCTCAACAGCCACATACTCCTCATCCTCTGAATCTGAGGTCTTCTTCTTGCTTGTTCTGGTGGCTTCCTTTGGAAAGTTACTTGGTGTGCTCCTGCTGCCATCATCAGATAAACTGGAGGGACTAGTGCCCTCACTTAGTTGAACCTGCTCCTCAGACTTGTTCTGGCTATCACTTTGGTCAGACATCGTGCAAGCAAACTGTCAGTAGACCCTGTGAATAGATTATAGATGAGGTAGAGTAGATGAGCATCACAAAGTACAGGAGTTTTGCAAAACAATTGACTCAAAAACTTAGTTTTAGTTCTTGACAGAAAGCATTTCGGATCTACCGATTTGTAAACTCGGTGATACCGAAGCAGTTTTTGGAACCTAAACTAGTGAACTCGGTCAGACCAAGTCACAGTTCGGTGGCACCGAGACTGCTAGGGTTTCACAGAGAATTGAACTCGGTCACACCAATTTGCAATTTTTGGTCAGACCGAAAACGCGTGTGCTCTGGCCTAAGCCAAAATCGGTGAGACTGATTTCTACAACTCGGTCGGTCCATGATGAATTCAGCGGAAACCCTTAATTTTCAAATCAACACTAATCTACAGGATGTTTTCACTTGATAGGATCATTTCATTAGTGGCAAGAATCATGGCAAAGCAATGTGCTAAGAATCGGAGGTAAGATTTAGCACAATGATCAAGTTCATACCCTAGTTCGGTGACGAACTTGCTACGGCGGCAACGGCGGTGAACATTTCGGTTGGCGGCGGCGGAGACCAGCGACGGGAGGTCGCTGGCGACGAGAGGACGATCCGGAGACCCGAGGAGGCAGAGTAGGTTATGTGTGGGCGAGGAGGTTTGGAAAAATTTCCAAATTTTGGCCCGTCGGTATATATAACCTGACCCTGTCGGTGTGACCGAGTGGAATGACTCAGTGGCACCGAGATGCAAAACTGCAGGCAGTTACTGCAACTCAGTGTAACTGAAAGGTTCTAATCGGTTGCATCGAGATTAAAAACCCTAGATCAACTTAGTGACTCGGTAGGACCGGAAAGGATGAATCGGTCAGACCGAGATGCACAAAGAGGCTTTGGAGGTTTATGTCTATGACGAATCAGGAACTCCGAGTGCTCCTCACACAAAGTGGTTCGAATCTGACTTGATCAAACTTTGTGATATAGCATGAAGAGAGTTTGAGACGAGAAAATCATAGATAGCTAGAGGGAGTTCTTAGGCATTCTTGTCCATCCATTTGGCAAAAGAGAAAGAGCCGAACAATCAAAACAACAAATGGATCTCCTCAAATGAGTAAAATATGCAACCAACATGCTCACACAATAAAATGGCAAATGAAATATGTGAAAAAGCATGCACAAACACTCTAGCATCTATCAAGCAATTTGGCGATGACTAGGTTATCTATATATGAGTATATTGACTTAGAAGTCAAATGAGAACATTTGATCATAGGTCATACTCATCATTTAAGCACAAGTGGGGTTACCACTTTTACATAAAGCATTGTTGTGTTCACACCAATTGAGTTGCTTTAGCTCAATTGGTTAGAGTAAAGCTCCTCCTAGATGTGATATCCCCCCTAAGAGGGATGAACTAACCTTGGGTTTTGTCGATGATGACTTCATGTAGGTGTTGAAGATGTAGATGGTCAATGTTGATGTAGATCATTTGGAGCAATCCTTTGGAGTGAGTTGCACTTTCAATACCTACACGGGTTAGTCCCACAAGGAACAAACAAGGATATCCATAGACATAGAGTGATGTATACACAAGATGATGTCCATAAAAGCATTAGGTTACCTTGTCCCTTGTCTTACCAACAAGAGGGTTTGTGACTCCTTGAAATAGTGCAAGATATGGAAGTTGTTTGCACTTGTCCTCGCCAAAATGATCGGAGTGAAGTATGTTGGCGGAGTCACCCTCAAGAACTCTCTAGTTCTTCTTCTTCTGGATCCACACCATCTTGATGGGAACCCTTGGAGTTGTAGTTGTACTTGATGAAGTAGAACTTGATGTGGTCTTGGGAACCCACTTGACCAAGGCCTTGGGTGCTTCTTCAAATGCATCAAACTCCTCTTGAAGCTTGTCCTTGCCTTTTTGCTTGTGGTCTTGTGGTGGAAGATCATCTTGAGCTTGTGTCCCCTTGAAAGAAGTAGGATCATACTTCTCTTGTTGAGGAACAAACTTCGTCTTGGGGTATTTCTCTTCTTCCCACTCAACTCCATTGGCATTGAACTTTCATTCAAAACCAACACCTTGATTCTTCCGGTGTCTTCCTTGCTTGCATACGATTTCCTCAAATTGCTTAATCCTAGCAAGGCTCTTGTAAACACCTTTCTCTATAATTCCCTTCAATAAGCTATTTTCTTGCTCAAGTGTAACTTGGCTAAGAGAATCATTAGTGGAATCAAGAGAAGTACTAGAAGCAACAATATTGGATTTAGCATGATTGTTGTTACTACTAGATGAAGAATCTTTCTTGCTCTTGTTGCTAGATTTAACTTGTGTCATGTAAGTAGACAAGAGTAAACGCTTGGCAATGTAAGAAGAACTTTTCTTGCGAAGATCATCATTGATTGCCTTGAAAAACTCATGCTCTTGCTCAAGGTTGATCTTTTCAAAGAGTAGCTTATCATGAGTCTTTAAAAGTTCTCGATGATTTTCCAAGTTAGTTTCATGAGCTAACTTAAGAGTGTTTAGTTCTTGAGTTAGATGCTCAATCTCCTTCTTATCATCATCATTCGTTTTATCTTGATTAGCATGATTAATTGACGTTCATCATAGTATTCATCACTAGAGTTGTCAACAAGTAAATCATCATCACCTAGAAAATTATCTTCATCACTATTGATATAAACATACTCGGGATGTGTTACCTTTGGACCTTTGTCCATGAGCCACCTTCCAATTCCTTCATTTGGTGAGTCAAATATGTCGTAGGAGTTGGTTCACACAAGTGCTAGACCAGCAACACCTTCATCTTGAGTATATTCGGAGTCGGAGTGATAACTTCTTTCGGAGTGATTGTCGGAGTCAGAGTCGGATACCCATTCACCAACATGAGCTTGATGTCTTCTTTTTGTGTAGCTCCTTGATGGCTTTTCTTTCCTTTCTGAATCCTTGCTTCTCCGAGAGGGTTTTTGTTCCTAACAATCAACTCTACTCCTCCTTTCTCTTGGTGGTGATTCTTCTCTTCTACTTCTTCTTTTGGGAGAATCTTCTCTTCTTTTGTAGGGAGCCGTACACTCATTGGAGTAGTGTCCGGGTCTTCCACAATTGTAGCAATTACGCTCACTACTAGAAGATCTTTTTTCATTGTAGGACCTTGACTTGGAACTTCTTTCTTTGCTTCTACTCTTGTAGATCTTGTTGAAGTTCTTTACCATTAGCCTCAATTCTTCATTGAAGGTTTGTTTCTCGCTTCATAATGTGGGAGCATCACATGAGGTTTTGTAAGCACCACTTGACTTGTTGTGAAGCTCTTCCTTATCCTTCAGTGACATCTCATGAGCAACAATTCTTCCAATGACTTCTGTTGGCTTGAGATCTTTGTAATTGGGCATCATTTGGATCAATGTGCAGACGGTATCATATTTTCCATCCAAGGCTCTTAGGACCTTCTTGATGATGAATTTGTCGGTCATCTCTTCACTTCCTAAGCCGGCAATCTCATTTGTAATGAGAGGAAGCCTAGACTACATTTCAGCGACACCTTCACCATCCTTCATTTTGAACTTGTCAAGTTGAATTTGAAGCACACCCAATTTGTATTCCTTGACGGAGTCGGTACTTTCGTGCATATTAATCAAAGTATCCCAAATTTCCTTTGCATTCTCAAGACGGTTGATTGTGTTGAATTCTTCGGGGCACAATCCTTTGAAGAGAATATCACAAGCTTGAGCATTGTATTGTAGCATCTTCAACTCTTCCACGGTAGCTTCATGGTTTGGTTCTCTCCCATCAAAGAATTCACCTTGCAAGCCAACACACACAATATCCCAAACGGCGGGGTTATGTCCAAGAATATGCATTTTCATCTTATGCTTCCAACTAACAAAATTTGTACCATCAAAGTAAGGACCTCTACGGTGGTAACTTCCCTCGCAAGACGCCATACTCTCCTAGGTTGTGAAGCCAAGGCTATGACCACAAAAAGCTATGGAAATCAAAGAAAATGGAGACCAAGGCTCTGATACCACTTGTAGGATCGAAAGTATGTCTAGAGGGGGTGATTAGACTACTTGACCAAATAAAAATCTAGCCTTTTCACAATTTTAGTTCTTGGCAGATTTTAGCAACTTAGCACAATCAAGTAATCAACCTACACATGCAATTCTAAGAGTATAGCAGCGGAATGTAAAACAATTGCATATGAAGGCAAAGGGAGGAGTTTGATGGAGCAAGCGCTATGTTGACATGGAGATTTTTGGCGTGGTTCCGATAGGTGGGGCTATCGTACATCCACGTTGATGGAGACTTCAACCCATGAAGGGTAACGGTTGCACGAGTCCACGGAGGGCTCCACCCACGAAGGGTCCACGAAGAAGAAACCTTGTCTATCCCACCATGGCCGTCGCCCACGAAGGACTTTCCTCACTCAGGTAGATCTTCACGAAGTAGGCGATCTCCTTGCCCTTACAAACTCCTTGGTTCAACTCCACAATCTTGTCAGAGACTCCCAAGTGACACCTAGCCAATCTAGGAGACACCACTCTCCAAGAAGTAACAAACGGTGTTTTTTTAGGGGTTAAAGACAGTAGGAAATGATCCTATTGACACATATATTATATCACTTTGTCAATATCACTTTGTCAAAGTGTCAATTTACATCATTACAGGGTGGGTCAGTACAAGGGTGGATGTGTGTCAGAACCCCAAGAGGGGAGAGTAAGGTGGAGGTGGTTACAAATTTGTTACAAGGAAGGCATAGATAAACTCTACTAGGGGGGCTTGACCCTATGGCGTAGTAAATCTAGGTCATTTTGTAGTCTAGCCCTCCAAGAAGTGAAAGTGGGGGGATGCCTCTGAAGATAATTCCATTTCGTCTTTCCAGATGCTCCAGGCGGCCAACATGAAGATTTCCATGAACAATGGCGAGAGCCAACGGAGTCTTCCACCTCGGATAAGCTGCAATCTATTTCCATTGTTTGCCCAAGAAATACCAAGCGCACGGTGTGTTGATGATGAACTCATTAATCTTGTGCTTCAAATGATAGTCTCCCCAACACTCAACTCTCTCTCATAGGATTAGATTTGGTATAATGAAGATTTGAGTGGAAAGCAACTTGGGGAAGGCTAGAGATCAAGATTTATGTGGTTGGAATGGAATATCTTGACCTCAACACAAGTGTAGGTGGTTCTCTCTCAGAAGATATGTATTGGAAGTGTAGGCATGTTCTGATGGCTCTCTCCACGAATGAAGAGTGCGTGGAGGGGTATTTATAGCCTCCACACAAAATCTAACCATTACACACAAATCACCAAACTCGGTGGGACCGAATCATGAAACTCGGTCAGACTGATTTAGTTCAAAATGTGAACGTTAGGATTCTCGGTGGGACCGACATGTCAACTCGGTGAGACCGATTCCGTTAGGGTTAGGGCATTACGTAATCTTGGTGAGACCGATTACACAAACTCGGTGAGACCGATTTTGGTAATGGACTAACAGAGAGTTGGTCAGGCAAACTCGGTGGGACCGATTCGCTCATCTCGGTTGGACCGAAGTGTTACGAAAGGGAAACAGGGATTTTACATTGCAATCTCGGTGGGACCGATCGCTCATCTCGGTTGGACCGAAACTTTACGAAGGGAAACAAAGAGATTACAATCCCGTCTCGGTGATACTGAGATCCCTATCGGTGAGACTGAAAAGATTAGGGTTTCCGGCAGTGGCTATGTTAACTGAACTCGGTGGCGCCGGATAGAAAGAATCGGTGGGGCCGAGTTGGATATTTGGTGTGGGACATATGTGGATATGAGAAAGTAGTGGAGGGTTTTGGAGCATATCACTAAGCATTTTGAGCAAGCACCTCATTAAGCAACACCTCACCCCTTCTTAACAATATTGGCTTTTCTTATAGACTCAATGTGATCTTGGATCACTAAAATAGAAAATGTAGAGTCATGTGCTTTGAGCTTGATCCAATATTTTATGCTTAGCATTTTGAAGGGTCCACTTTCTAATCCATTCCATCCCAACCATTGAGCTTTCCTGAAATATTCTTATTGGAATAGCATTAGCTCAGTGAGCTATATGTTGGTAGGAATTACCTAAACCACCCAGGGATACTTGCACTTGCACTTAACAATACCAGTTGCAATTAATGGCTATGTTTTGTACTGTTGATGTATTAAGCATGTTGTAGTAAACATGCCCAACACGTTTGATCTATTTCCCTACCTTTTTATAGACATCTAGGCCATTATCTGCTCCGGCAGCACATGCCCTGTGATGTTTAACTCTGCCAATTGCATTTTTATAAGTACCGGTTTCAATGGCCATTAAGCCTGTTGCAATTAACAGTTGTATCCATTTTTAAAGAGTTGTTTTTCAATGGCTACAAACTTACAAAACATGAATTAGGATGTTGTTAAGCCTGTTGCAATTAACAGTTGTATCCATTTTTTAATCCGGCCCTTTGCTACCGTGCTACTCTTTTGAAATGAAGATATCACTACAGATGCTGCCGTTTTATTACGATTTGCTATTTTTGGTGGATGTTAACCATGTTGTAGTTAACATTAGCTTTCCATGTACTTACACAGGTCTACAATGGGCGATGCTGTTGTTTGCCGTCGAGGTTAGCTGCATCCCATGTATTATACACATATCTATTCTATATCTATACCTAATAATAAAGGACGGAGGCTTTCATAGTTCTCCATACGTTATCCCTTTATATCCGTTGATTTTGTTGTAAACATATAAATTGACAGCTCAGATTTAAAAATAGATCTACCAAACATAATTGCCCGAACACATACAAACGCCACCATATCGCCTACCAATGCCACCGACCGATTGTCTCCTGGGTTGAGACCTACCCTGTCTGTTCCATGTATCGTGCACGACCTGACCAATTGTCTCCTGGGCTGAGACCTTCCTTGTCTGTTCCATGTATCATGCACAATCTGTTTTTTCTATACTAGGGGATCACGATCTATTTTTCTGTACATCATTTCCATGTCTCGTGCACCACACATGGGCCGGCCCTCCAAGCTGCTACTGCGTCGCTGCCCTTAGAAGATCCTATAAAAAGGTAGTAGTTAGAAAAAGGAAAACTTGAGTCACTACAGCTCGAACACAGAAGACAATATAGACCAACAGTCCTGACAACTAACATGTCAAAAAATGAAACTTATCCTTATGTTTGAAAATATATATTTAAATGTCTTATTATTCGTGTCAGATTGGAACTAAGCTGTATGTCATCACGACTTAATGTACAATAATCATCTTCTCTATTTTCTTCTTTCAGGTAAGTTTCCATAAATTACACCATAGGTCGGCATCAAACTCCGTCATCATCCCCGATACACCAGAGCACACCTGGCCGAACACTCACATCACCAGGGATGCACCGGCGAGAAGAATCGATTTTGATGAAGAATTGCTTGAATTGTGTATCATGGAGGATGAATTTTACCATTCAATCTACCCGTGACCACCACAATCGCACACCACGCTCGGTGAGAAAATTTCTAATTACCCGCACCCAACTACGCATATGGATTTCACCAACCTCCTAGACATTGTCAATCATCCTATTTTTGTCATTGGTCGCTTACACATGGTCCATGCCATCCGCAGGCATGAACTGGATGTTTCCAACTTTGATGCAACAATAGCTAAGGAGCATGTGCTATTAATGCTATGTGTTCTAATATTTGCTGGTTGGCATATGGAAAGTAATTTCACATATCACAAATATTGGAGCAGCTTAATCTCTCTCTGTGGAAAGTGGATACATTTCTGTGTGTGATTAACACCAAGGTTGTGTTTGCTTCTGCATGTACGCGACATACCTGAGCTTCTTGCATCTAGATATACCCGATGAGATATATTCATATTATTCATGACAGAGTCTAATGCTAGTGATTTTGTTGTCCATTCCAATGAAATAATCTTCTTTGTAATTTTCATTTATTTGACTAGAAAAATTGGTAGATGTGGAAGAACATACGTGGCGAGTCTCTAAAGTTCATCATCCAATCCAAGCATCACAAAAGTTGAGCACTATTATTCAACGGGATTAAGAGTTAATTTGCTAATTTCTATTAGAGGAATCAGTATATCTGAGTGAATAACTTTGAACTAGCTAATATTTTTGGAATGGGTTTAGCCGCTAATTTTAAAATAGAAGACGGGAGTTGTGAGAGCTCTTGACCTATGCTTATTGAGTCAGGGGCGTGTGATTTTGTCTCCTGTTACACATGCATGTTTTCTATCCAATAAAAAATAACTCAATCCTAATCATATGCCAATAGTAATAGTCCAAATTAGCTCACCTATAAGCCGTGTATTTATAAGAGGGTTGCAATACAACATAAAACAGAGATTTGTGCCTTACCTCCAGACAAAACTTCACCGGCGGCGCCAATCCAATACAGCTACCCATGGATGACGCGGAGGGAGAGAGGGGCCCAGTCCTTGATAAAGTAAGATCCATGGACAACTTGATCCTGTCACAGAGGAGGGGCGCAGCAGGGCGATGAGGGAGGGGATGCGGCCCGGCGCAAGTATCTTGTAGATTGAGGAGCTCGACGGCGCAGACAAGCCGTCGGCATCGTGGTGGACCACGGGATCCACCCCAGGTCAATCTCCACCCATCCGGCCGAGCAGTGCTTGGGCCAGGGTATGCGGGATGCGGAGCCCGATCCCGCGGGCGCACGGACAGAGTGCACCTCGTGCTGCACGATGTGCACCAGTCACCGGGCGTTGCCACCAAAAGATTCGGACCGGCATGGTGCTGGTGCGATGAGGGCGCCGTGTGGTGTATGCCGCCACCCAGACTATGCGTCCATTGGCGAGAGAGCCCCACCACCCCACCCCTCGGATCTCGCCGGACATCATGGAGTGATAGGGGCGTGTGTGGGTGGCTCGCGACGGTGCAACTAGGTGGGCTGTAGGGAGGGTTGGGAGGCGAGGGGTGGGAAGTTGCGGCGAGGTGGGTGCCTTGCCCGGTCGCCAGGTGTGAAGCCCCAAGACCGAAGCTTCAGATGCCTTCCAGGGTTTCCGGGTTCCGTCGTGTGATTTGTTTGGTTCGTTGCATCATGTGCATTGCAGCATGTCATCATGCTATCATCTCATAACTCTTTTGCAACTCAACTAAATAAACCGTATGGATCTTCGATCCATTTAAACCGAGGGAATTCACGTGGTGATTCTCTTTATAACATATCCTCCCAATATTAGGGAGCTATAATAAAATATTCCAATATTTTGGAATTACCTTTAACACACATGAAACATAAATTCCCAAGGCCTTTGTTATCTCATCTCTTTTGGTCTCCATTTAAATTGCTTCCAAATTCAAATAGTTTGAGGGTTATTCAAACTTATTTGAATTTGTATATTCTAAACTCTCTCTGACCTTTTTTCATTAATTCTCTATATTTTTCTGTCTCGAGAAAAATATGTCACGTGTGGGTATTCCACTCCTACCCTTCCATTCTTTTCTTCTAAGTTTTTTTCCTATTCTATAAAAATTATAAAGGAAAGGATTTGGAGGGAGAGAGAGAGCAGCACAGCCAGTCCCCCTACTCCCCTCGTTCCCCAGGCCGGCCCAGTCTTTTCCCTGCTAAGGCCCAAGGCCCATCCAGCGGCAGCGCCAGGCCTAACCCTAACCTTCCCTGCTCGATCCCGTGGCCTCTTGCTCATCTCCACTACGCCGCCAGGAGCCCTGCGCCCGATTCCCATCGCCTTGTTCTTCCTCGCAGCGCCGCACGCACGCATCTAGCCAGGAGAGCCATCCTGCTCGATCCCCCTCATCTCCCTCGACCCCTTCTCCTTCCCGAGGCCGCCGCCGGCTCCCCAAAGCTCTCCTCCCAGCCGGCCTCCTTCCTCCATGGCGCCTCCTCGCGCCCGAAGCCCTTGGTCCGGCGCCCGCACGTCACCCCATCGAGCTCCGTCCATCCCTTCTCCTTCTCGGGTTCGTCTCCAGCGCCGCATCGCCAGGTACGCCGAGCGCCATGGCGCAACCCCGCCGGCGACCTCTACCTCCAACGAGGCCCCTTGGCCTCCTCCTCGTTGCTTGTATGCCGTTCCGCCGCGTCCTATCTATCCTCCGTGGCCGCGTGCCGCTCCGGCCGGTGAGCCCATGCTCCAGTGCCGCGCCGCTGCGACCAGGAGCTCCTCACCCAAACACGCACCTGGCCCTGCTTCTCCTCCTTGCGCCATGGTCTTTGCACCTTTGCTCCGTCCGTCGCCTCTGCCGCCCTCCTTCGCGTCCTGCCGTCTCCATGAACCCTCCCCGTAACAGGAGCTCCGCGGTCTTCCGCATGGCCGTGGGCGTTTTGGAGTCGTATGCCTCCTGCACACATCGGGGTTTCCACCAAGTCCACCGAAGGCCACCCTACAACAACTACCAAGTACCCCTTCATTTTGTCTAAGACCGTCAAGCCCCTCGACGACAAGTGCATGACTATGCAAATTGTGCCAAGTACCACGATGTCGAGACCCCTCAAGTTCGACTACATGGACGCCAAGTACCCTGGACCGCCAAATTCTTCTACCGCCGTCAAGTGAACAACTACCGTCGCCAAACACCAGGGCTGCAAAAACACCAAGTACCTCTTCGTAACGACCTTGTACTACTACCATCACTGAAGAACCGTGTAACGGAACCGTCAAGTTCCACTACCGCCATGAGTAGCACTACCGTCGACCCCGAAGGACTCGGATTCGTCAAGTTCCTCTTCAACACTGTGTACCACTACTGTCGCCCGAACTTCTATAGAACGTGTACCACAACCATCGCCGAAGACCCGTGAACGACTACTTCCTCTACGAACCGATCCGCTTCGGAACGCATGCTTCGAAGGTATAACCGCCGAGAACGACCGTCCGAGAATGAATGCATGTGTTGTATGTGTTGCACCCTATGTTTGCACCGTGTCCCAGTTGTCACTTGCTCGGTCCTCCTCGTTTCCCGCTAACCCGTGGGAACCCGGTAACCGGGAGCAACCCACCGTTCATCGCATGACCCGCTCCCATCACACTCTCTTTTGCACCGGCATCTCAATCGAGTTACCGGTACCCGGAATGTTGCCATGGCATCATTTTCATTATCGCCGCCATGGAACCCCTTTCATTCCGTCATGGCGACCAAATGCTTCATATAATGGTCATATCAACTTTTAACAAAAATTGCATAAACTTGAACATGTCATCCGCATCATGTAAACAGCATCAAGAATGTTTAAATTGTTGTTGCAATAAATTACTAATGCATATGGGGATTTACCGGATTTGTTGTTTGTTATATCCGGCCCCATTTAAATTGTTTAGATGGTGTAGTTTTGGTTATGCTTCACCTCTTGCGATGTTAACCAAAATTTAATATTGTTGAGTACCTAACCGAGAGTGAACTAAATAATTGATGTGGTGTTCCGTCAATATGCAACTCGTTGCATATTGAGCTCCACTTAATTTGTAGTGTTGTTTGTTTGCCGTGCCATGCTTCATTAAACCAGACATGCATCACACTTGATTGTGCATCATGCCATGTTCATGTGTTGGTTGTTTACCATGTTGTTTGGCTCTTTCCAGTGTTGTTTCTTCAGGTTGGTTCCGATAACGTTGCGTTTGTCAGGATCTGTTCGACTACGACTATCGGTGTCAAAACCAGCGGATCTCGGGTAGGGGGTCCCGAACTGTGCGTCAAGTCCGGATGGTAACAGGAGACAAGGGACACGATGTTTTTACCCAGGTTCGGGCCCTCTCGATGGAGGTAATACCCTACTCCTGCTTGATTAATATTGATGATATGGGTAGTACAAGAGTAGATCTACCACGAGATCAAGGAGGCTAAACCCTAGAAGTTAGCCTATGGTATGATTGTTGTATATGGAGTTGATGTCCTATGGACTACAACCCTCCGGTTTATATAGAAACCGGATAGGGTTAGGGTTACACAGAGTCAGTTATAATGGTAGGAGATCTTGAATATCCGCATCGCCAAGCTTGCCTTCCACGCCAAGGAAAGTCCCGTCCGGACGCGGGACGAAGTCTTCAATCTTGTATCTTCATAGTCCTGGAGTCCGGCTGAAGGTATAGTCCGGCTACCCGAACACCCCCTAATCCAGGACTCCCTCAGTAGCCCCTGAACCAGGCTTCAATGACGACGAGTCCGGCGCGCAAATTGTCTTCGGCATTGCAAGGCGGGTTCCTCCTCCAAGTCCTTCATAGAAGATTGTAAACACCAAGAGTAGTGTCCGGCTCTGGAAAATAAGTTTCCCCATATTGCCATAGAGAGAATAATATTAACACAAATCAAATCTGCTGACGTATTCCGCAGTGCGTCATCACACTACGGCCAAGTCCTTTACTCGAATCATTTTTACTTTTCCACCTCAGCACGTTTTGCGAGGCGGTTTCCTTGGCACGTCTTGTCAAAGCAGAGATCGTGTACCCCCTTTTACGGGATTCTCATCAATACGGACATGGGTAACCCAACCGCGCCATTTATCACGGCGCTTGGGAGGCAAGCGAGTTTTACTAGGCTGGTGGGGACGCACAACCACATCCGCCCATATAAGGGGATAAGGATCCACCTTTTTACCTATGCCTTCTTCCTCCTTTGACTATCCATCTCCTACGCACTCGAGATCCAGCACCCAAGCCCGCACTTCCCACCTCAACCTTCTCCAGCAATGTCCGGAGCGGGAGGCAAGTGGATGGTCTCCTCCGCCACGGAGGGCCAAGTCAAGAAGCTAAGGAAGGCCAGATATCTGTCTAAGGACATCGCGCACCGGATTCCCGAAAAGGGGCAGCTTCTCCCCACCCCAGGGGCCCCATGAGAGGGTAGTATTTCTTCCCCACTTCCTCCGCGGACTGGGTTTTCCACTCCACCCATTTGTCCGGGGGCTCATGTTCTACTACGGCCTGGATTTCCACGATCTGGCCCCGAACTTCATCCCCAGCATCTCGGCGTTTATCATCGTGTGCGAGGCTTTCCTCCATGTCCGCCCTCATTTCGGCCTCTGGCTCAAGACCTTCAACGTCAAGCCCAAGGTGGCGCGTGGCAGCCAGGCGGAGTGCGGAGGTACCATGGCGGGCAAGATGGCCAACGTCCTATGGTTCAAGGGCTCTTTTGTGGAGACCCTAAAGGTGTGGCAATCCGGGTGGTTTTACATCACCGAGCCACGCGATCCGAAATGGATCGCAGCCCCCGAGTTCCGATCCGGACCCCCCACGCGGCTTATGTCCTGGAAAGAGACGGGCCTGTCGTGGGGTGACGAAAAAGAGGTGACCGGATTGCAAACATGCATCCAGTCCCTGGTGAACAAGCCAATCCAGCTTGTTAATGTAATCCAGGTTATGCTCGTCCGCCGGATCCTCCCGTGCCAACAACGGGATTTTAATCTGTGGGAGTTCGACCCGGGGCAGCACCAAACCCTTAGCAGGCTCTTCGACACGACGTACGAAGATGCCTGGAAGGTGCTATTCAAGGGCGCCGAGGCTCCCGCATCCGCTTCCGAGGACCGCGGATACAGCTCGCAGCGTCACTCTAGCGAGGTAAGCTATCTTCACCTTTTACAGGATGTTAAGCTTTTTTCATAGTTTGACTCTATGCGGGATCTAAACTCCCTTACCTTTGACAGGCTTGGCGGGCGATATCCGGACCGATTAACTGTCCGGTTCCGCTGCCCGAAGACCCAGCCCCAGCTCTACTAGTGAAGCTGCTGGTTCCGACGCCTTATGTGGTGCCGGAGAAGAAGGCCAAGAAGAAGAAGACCACGGGGACTCGAAAGAGTGCCCGTAACATGGTGGTGTCGGACTCGTCATCCGACGAGTCTGAGACACCCTCTTCCCGTGAAAACGAGGAGGAAGAAGAAAACTCCCCCCCCCAGCGGAGGGAGGAGAGAAGAGGAAGGCCGCCCCAACGTGGGAGGCCGAGGGGTCTAGGAAAAGGAAGGCCCCTCCGCCGGACTACTCCCCCGACGCCGAAGAGGGCGAAGAGGAGTGGCCAAATAGGGCCAAGCGTCCGGAGAAATCGTAAGTTCAGATATCAGAGTAACTCATGATGTTCCTTTGTTGCACAGCTTTCCCTAATGTCGAACATAATTATGCAGCCCGCCCTGGGCCGAATTCAACGAATCGTCGGGCGGCTCCCTGGACTCATCGGACGTGAACTCAGTTCCGCCCGCTGTCTCCCCCCGCACTGCAGACGACGCCGAAGTGGCGTCGTGACAAGCTCCGGGGCAGGAGGAGGTGGTCCCGGAGGATCCGCAAGGCAACCTCCCAGACTCCAGGAGTGAAGGGGATAAGGCCCCCAGGGCTCAAAGTCCAGCTTTGTGCCGGACACCGCACCGGAATCTTCCACAGTTCCGGACCGCGATAGGCGAACTCCTTCCAAGAGGAGCAAGCCTTCTGAGCTGGCGGCCTCCGTCCAACCGGAGGTGCCGGACAATCTGCTGGAGGTGCTTGACGGCACCTCCATCGACGAGGGGCACCGTACTATTATGAGTACGGTGATCTAGAAGGTTCGGTCTGCCAAGAGCGGACTGACTGAAGCTTGCGCTAGCCTTCTAACAGGCTTCGAGGTAAGTAAAAATATGTAAAAATATTACCGCATAGACAGTAGCCCCTGATGCTCTGTTTGGCGTTCGGAAAGAAAAGACGAATAGAGGATCTATTAAATTTCGCAGGAGTCTAACAAAAAGAGTCAATATGCGTATGCAGGCTTCGCTGCTATCCACCGCCGCACTGACTGCGGAGATGGGTGTCCTGAAGCAGGACCTCGAGCTGACCGAGCAAGAGCTCGGCCTTGCCATGCGGCGGCTCGAGGAGAAAGAAGGTAAGAAATACCTTACAGAAAAAGTGACTATAAAAAGGCGTGATTGCAAAAAAATAACAGGATTGTACTGCTTATTGTAGGGGCCATGACTGAAGTGGCGACCCTTAAGCAGGTGTTGTCTGAGGCCGAAAAGAAAACGGCCGCGGAGCGCACCGAGCGAGACAGACTTGGGGCTCAGGTCGGCAAGGTGCAGCAAGAGCTTCAGGCTCTCATGAAAAAACATGAGAGTTTGGAGCTTGAGTCAAAGGCGCAAGCATCCGAGCTCGCGACGGCCCTTGAGACTGCCAAGTCTGCCAAGGCCGAAGCCCAAAAGGCCCTCCAAGAGTTGGAGGAGATGAGGAAGATAGCAGCAGGTAAGGCATTCTTTATGCAAAGCATAAATATAAAAGTAAACTACTTGTTACTTACCCGAATCCGGAGCCCTCCTGGGGCATTCGCAGATCTTCCCCGCAGCGTATCCGACGCCGCCGCATTCTACCGAGATGAAAAGGGCAGCTCGACGGAGAAGGTGTTCTGGTCTCAGTATTCTGAGGCCGGACACCCTGTGCCCTTGAGCGACCAGCTGAAACAGCTGGTCGAGCTCCACAAGGTGGCCGAATAGGCCATGAAGGGCTTCATAGTTCGGCTGTGGCCCGGAGAGGCCCTGCCTGGGAGCTATTTCAGGCTGGTGCGGCGGCTGGTGGAGGCCTGTCCGAGGCTCGAGGTCATCAAGCGCTCCGTCTGCATCGAAGGTGCTCGTCGGGCCCTTGCCCGTGCAAAGGTGCACTGGGGTAAGCTGGACGGTGAGAAGCTTGTGAAGGACGGGCCGCCGTCGGGGAAGGAGCATCGCAAGCCCGAGAACTACTACAAGGATGTTCTTGCAGGTGCCCACCTTGTGGCGGATGAATGTACCAAGGATGTGATTTTTGAATGAACTCGCTCGTGTTTATCCTATCCGCTGAAAACTTGTTCATATGCGCTAAGGAATGTTTATTGAATTTAAAATATTACTTTCTGTGCGGCCGTTTATCAAAAAATTGAGAGATGGCTAGTCGTCGGCTTTTGCCCCCATGCCACTAGTGCTGGGGTGTTCGGGATAAACCTGAGCGCTCTTTTTCCCATAGTTGGGTCCTTCGAGGGAGGCGCTCAGCACAACGAACCATGCAATCGGACTATAATGCTTGAACACGCTCACTTAACCATAGAACTCTATAATTTTAAATTTCGGCGAAGCCCCTAGTTTGGAAGACCGAGTTTGGGGCGCTATCCACGCCTTGGCCGGACAAAGCCAGCTCCTCGCTCGAAGCGGCATAAGTCTTTAGGGACTCGAAAAACCTCTCGAACAGCGACCGGTCTCTCGCCCCAGCTGAACCGGGGCACAATCGCAATGGTTCTCCTAGTGCTACCTTAGCCGATATAGCGGAACATAAGGCACCAAAACATAGGAGCCGGGCAAACCCAACTATTGACCCAAATCATGATTCGGAGCCGATGCATATAGTGCTATAAGTTCGGGGTGCCGCACTTGTGGAACTGTACGGACTTCTCACACCATAATGAGGAGTACTGAAGCCCCTGGCGTGTTTGCCGTACCATGGTGTACGGGTGCAATCATGTCATTTAATAAACATATATGTGAAAAGAGGATAATGCAAAAAATAGACAAAAAGCTATGCATTGTTTATAGAGAGGCTATTTATCAAAGCCGAACGATACATATAGTGCGATAAGCAAAAAGATATTGGACTATTTAACTTGTCCTGACCAGGGGCAGGCCGCGGAATTGTATTCAAAATAGGTATACTGCTCGTAACGGAGACCACCTGGGAGTTCCATAATGCGGCATGGCTTGTCTGCCTCCCTGGATCTTGCATCGTTTTGTGCGGCAGTCGAATTGCCAAATAGGTCGTCCGAAGTATGGAGTCCTGAAAGTAAGAAAAAATTAAAAAAAGAATCCGGCAGCCACTAGTACGTTTTAAGCCGTATTTTGGGCGTGCCGTTATTGTGCCCCTTCCCCTGTGCCCATGGTATTTCAAGGGCGTAGTTATGTACGTGAGGCACTGGTTTCGCTATGTCGCGAGAGATGAGGTTGGGGCCGCATTGCTACGCTTGCTCAGAGCGTGCCAGGCGGTCCTGCTGTGGGTTACTCTGGGTGTGCTTGGCAGTGTCTGGCTTTTTAACGGCCGGACTGAAGAATTGCCTAAGAAGGCTACTTTGTACTTCCGCTGCGAGAGCCGCCGTGTGCTCCTCCGTACGGAGGGAGTGTTTGGTGTTTCCGTTGATCGTGATTACTCCTTGAGGGCCTGGCATCTTCAGCTTGAGTTATGCGTAGTGCGGCACCGCATTGAACTTTGCAAATGCGGTTCGTCCGAGCAGGGCGTGATAGCCACTGCGAAACGGGACTATATTGAAGATTAACTCTTCGCTTCGGAAATTGTCCGGGGATCCGAAGACCACGTCAAGTGTTACTAAGCCTGTACAGTTGGCTTCTACACCTGGTATAACTCCTTTAAAGGTCGTTTTTGTGGGCTTAATCCTTGAGGGATCTATGCCCATTTTCCACACTGTATCCTGGTAAAGCAGGTTCAGGCTACTGCCGCCGTCCATGAGGACTCTTGTGAGATGAAATCCGTCGATGATTGGGTCGAGCACCAATGCGGTGAAGCCGCCATGATAGATGCTAGTGGGATGGTCCCTTTGATCAAAAGTGATCGGGCAGGAGGACCATGGGTTGAACTTTGGGGCGACTGGCTCCATCGCGTATACGTCCCGTAGCGCACGCTTCCGCTCCCTCTTGGTAATGTGGGTTGCGTATATCATGTTCACCGTCCGCACTTGTGGGGGAAAGCCCTTCTGTCCATTGTTGTTCGGCGGCCTGGGCTCCTCCTCGTCGTCGCTGTGCAGCCCCTTGTCTTTGTTTTCGGCTCTTAACTTGCCTGCCTGCTTGAACACCCAACAATCCCTGTTAGTGTGATTGGCTGGCCTTTCGGGGGTGCCATGTATCTGGCACAAGTGGTCGAGTATTCGGTCCAAACTGGACGGGCCCTGAGTATTCTTTTTGAATGGCTTTTTCCGCTGACCGGATTTATAGCCTCTGAATCCGGCATTGACTGCCGTGTCTTCATTGCTGTCACTGCTAACGCGGTGTTTTTGCTTATTCCGACGTGTCCTGCCACTTTTGTCCTTGGTATCCGAATTACCAGGGTTCTTTGATAAGTTGTTACTGCGAGCTAGCCAGCTGTCTTCTCCCGCGCAAAAGCGGGTCATGAGTGTCCTGAGGGCTGCCATAGATTTCGGCTTTTCCTGTCCCAGGTGCCGGGCAAGCCACTCGTCGCGGATGTTATGCTTGAAGGCTGCTAGGGCCTCTGCGTCCGGACAGTCGACTATCTGGTTTTCTTTGTTAGGAACCGTGTCCAGAATTGCCTGGCCGATTCCTCTGGCTGCTGAATTATGTGGCTTAAGTCGTCGGCATCCGGTGGTCGCACGTAAGTGCCCTGGAAGTTGTCGAGGAATGCGGCTTCCAGGTCCTCCCAAGAACCGATTGAGTCTGTTGGCAAGCTGTTAAGCCAATGCCGGGCCGGTCCTTTAAGTTTGAGCGGGAGGTATTTGATGGTGTGTAGATCATCGCCGCGTGCCATGTGGATGTGAAGGAGATAATCCTCGATCCATACCGTCGGATCTGTTGTGCCATCGTATGATTCGATGTTTACGGGTTTGAAACCCTCTGGGATTTTATGATCCATTACTTCATCCATGAAGCATAGCGGGTGTGCGACGCCTCTGTACTGGGCTATATCACGACGCAGCTCAGAAGAGCTATGTCTGTTGTGTTCGGCCCGGCCAGATTTGTTGTATCCGGAGTGAAGATCATCGTCACATGCCGTAGGGCGCCTGCGTGATCAGTAGATCGATGTTGTTTGTCTTGCCTTATCCTCCAGTACGTCTCACAGGTCTGGCGCATTTTCCCGTGCCTTAGTTGAGCGGCATCGGGGCATGGCTTGGGTGGAGGGCCGAGAGGCCTCTCTGTCGCGGTCACGAGGTGTCCGGTCTACCATGTCGTGCGCTAGTGATGTAGGTGCTTCCTCCTCTGATCGGGGTAGCGGCCTGCTCTTTGGGTAACTCTTAGAGGGGCGTTCGAGTTCATACTCTTCGGCCGCAAGGACTTTAGTCCATCTGTCAGCTAGCAAATCTTGGTCAGCTCTAAGCTGTTGCTGCTTTTTCTTGAGGCTGCTTGCCGTGGCTAAAAGCCTGCATTTGAAACGCTCTTGTTCGGTGGGGTCTGATGGTACGACGAATTCGTCGTCATCGAGGCTTGCCTCGTCTTCGGAGGGAGGAATGTAGTTATCATCCTCGACCTCTCAGTCTGCCGCTCTCTCATGAGGGCTGGCTTCTCCATCTTCCTGTGTCGAATCTTGCTGGGGTGGGTGTTCTTCAGCGCTATCCGGGGTAGTATTATCTACCGTGCCGGAATCACCGTTTTTGCTTTGGCGGGATTTAGAGCGGCGTCGCTAACGCCGGCGCTTTGGTTGTTTCTTGGAGGTGTCATCCCCCGTTGTTCCATCGCCATCTCCATCTTTTGGAGTATCCACCATATATATGTCATATGACGAGGTGGCCTTCCAGCGCCCTACAGGTGCTGGTTCCTGTTGGTCTCCTACATCGTCGTCCATACTGTCGATGTCTTCGGAGCCGAAGTCAAGCATGTCGGTTAAATCGTCGACAGTGGCTACAAAGTGGGTGGTGGGTGGGCTTTGAACTTCTTCATCGTCCGTATCCCATCCTCACTGACCGTAATCCGGCCAGGGCTCTCCTGATAAAGAGAGAGAATTCAGGATGTCGCCAAAAGGCGAGTGCTGAAAGATGTCCGCGGCGGTGAACTCCATTATCGGCGCCCAATCGGATTCAATTGGCAAGGGCGGGGGGGGGGGGTCGGAGTCCGGGGAGGATTCCGGATCCGTGGAGTCACGGGTCATGTAGAGTGCGGGGCTGGCGTTCGGCTCGATCGCCTTTGAGATCGCAGCCCCCGAGGTGACGTCCAACCGCTCATCCTCGATTGGCGCAATAGGCTCCGAGTTAGGGGTCGGAACCGGTGCGTGGGCGGCCTCCAGGACACTGTCCGGAGGCAGAGCTAGATCATGCCCCTCGAGATAGTGCGGCGCGCTTGGCCGTGGCTTGAACCCGTCGAAGATCAAGTCTCTGCGGATGTCAGGCGTGTAGTTTAAGCTTCCAAACCTGACTTGATGGCCAGGGGCGTAGCTTTCGATCTGCTTCAGGTGGCCAAGCGAATTGGCCCGCAGTGCGAAGCCGCCGAAGACGAAGATCTGTCCGGGGAGAAAAGTGTCACCCTGGACCTCATCGTTGTTGATGATCAAGGGAGCCATCGGGCCTAAAGGCGACGACACAGAGGAACTCTCAATGAAAGCACCAATGTCGGTGTCAAAACCGGCGGATCTCGGGTAGGGGGTCCCGAACTGTTCGTCAAGGCCAGATGGTAACATGAGACAAGGGACACGATGTTTTTGCCCAGGTTCGGGCCCTCTCGATGGAGGTAATACTCTACTCCTGCTTGATTAATATTGATGATATGGGTAGTACAAGAGTAGATCTACCACGAGATCAAGGAGGCTAAACCCTAGAAGCTAGCCTATGGTATGATTGTTGTATATGGAGTTGATGTCCTAAAGACTACAACCATCCGGTTTATATAGACACCGGATAGGGTTAGGGTTACACAGAGTCCGTTACAATGGTAGGAGATCTTGAATATCCGCATCGCCAAGCTTGCCTTCCACGCCAAGGAAAGTCCTATCCGGACACGGGACGAAGTGTTCAATCTTGTATCTTCATAGTCCTGGAGTCCGGCTGAAGGTATAGTCCGGCTACCCGAACACCCCCTAATCCAGGACTCCCTCAATGACCGTTTGTCTTCTTCATGGACTCGTTCTTCTTTCTTGCAGGATTTCAGGCAAGATGATCATACCCTTGAAATCACTTCTATCTTTGCTTGCTAGTTGCTCGCTCTTTTGCTATGCCTATGCTGCGATACCTACCACTTGCTTATCATGCCTCGCATATTGTTAAGCCAAGCCTCTAACCCACCTTGTCCTAGCAAACCGTTGTTTGTCTATGTTACCACTTTGCTCAGCCCCTCTTATAGCGTTGTTAGTTGCAGGTGAAGATTGGAGTTTGTTCCTTGTTGGAACATGGATTTTTGTTGGGATATCACAATATCTCTTAATTATATTAATGCATCTATATACTTGGTAAAGGGTGGAAGGCTCGGCCTTATGCCTGGTGTTTTGTTCCACTCTTGCCGCCCTAGTTTCCGTCATATCGGTGTTATGTTCCCGGATTTTGCTTTCCTTACACAGTTGGGTTATAATGGGAACCCCTTGACAGTTTGCTTTGAATAAAACTCCTCCAGCAAGGCCCAACATTGGTTTTACCATTTGCCACCTAGCCTTTTCTTTCCCTTGGGTCGGCCGGCGAAAGGGTCATCTTTATTAAACCCTCGGGCTAGTGCTTCTCTAGGTGTTGGTCCAACCCAGAGCACCGTGTGGGGCCGTCCCTTGGCAACTTGGGTTACGTTGGCTCCCGTACGCTTAGCTTATCTGGTGTTCCCTGAGAACGAGATATGTGCATCTCCTATCGGGATTTGTCGGCACAGCGGGTGGTCTTGCTTGTCTTGTTTTACCATTGTCGAGATGTCTTGTAACCGGGATTCCGAGTCTGATCGGGTCGTCCTGGGAGAAGGAATATCCTTCATTGACCGTGAGAGCTTGTGATGGGCTAAGTTGGGACACCCCTGCTGGGTTTTCAACTGTCGAAAGCCGTACCCGCGGTTATGGGCAGATGGGAATTTGTTAATGTCCGGTTGTAGAAAACCTGAAACTTATCTTAAGTAAAATGCATCAACCGCGTGTGTAGCCATGATGGTCTCTTTCCTACGGAGTCCGGAAGTGAACACGGTGTTGGAGTTATGCTTGACGTAGGTTGTTCTAGGATCACTTCTTGATCATAGATTCTCGACCGTGCTTTGCCTTCTCTTCTCGCTCTCATTTGCGTATGTTAGCCACCAAATATGCTAGTCGCTTGCTGAAGCTCCACCTTATACCTTTACCCTTCCTATAAGCTTAAATAGTCTTGATCGCGAGAGTGTGAGATTGCTGAGTCCTCATGACTCACAGATACTTCCAAACCAGTTTGCAGGTGCCGATGAAACCGTGCAGGTGACGCAACCGATCTTAAGGAGGAGCTCGATGAAGATCGTGTTTGTTGTGTTGTTTCATTTTAGTTGATCAGTAGTGGAGCCCAGTTGGGACGATCGGGGATCTGTAGCATTTGGGGTAGTCTTCTTTTATTTTGGTACCGTAGTCTGACCTTGTTTGTATCTGGATGTTGTAATGTTTTATTCATGTATTGTGTGAAGTGGCGACTGTAAGCCAACTATGTATCTCTTTCCCTTATGTATTACATGGGTTGTGTGAAGATTACCTCACTTGCGACATTGCTTACAATGCGGTTATGCCTCTAAGTCATGCTTCGACACGTGGGAGATATAGCCGCATCGTGGTCGTTACAAGTTGGTAATCAGAGCCAACCCCGACTTTAGGAGCCCCCTGCTTGATCGTATCGCTGGCATTGTTTCTAGAAAAAAGTTTTGAGTCATTTAGGATTATATATATTAGAGAGTAGGATTCTTTTTACTCCTCAGTCCCTTCATCACTCTGGTGAGGCATCCTGACATAGAGTTTTGACTCTTCTCTTCTCAAATTTCACTAAAAAAATTTAGGATCACGCGGGTATCTTGGACTCGTTCTGATGGTTTTGTGACGAGAACATTGTTCTTGGTGCCTCCTGACATTTAGGGGTTGTGGAAGTGTCCCGGGGAGTTGAGCTCCGAGGTGTTGTCATCACAATTTTATCGTTGCAGTTCTGGAAGACCAGAGTTTCGCCGACATCGAAAATCTCTTTTATGCAGTTGTTGGTGAGATAACCTTGACGCCACCCAGTACTGGGGTGGGAGTTCGGGAGTATTGCCATGACTCGTATAACTGATGCTTTTTGAAGGTTGAGGGTAATTATTTCCGAAGGTTTCTTGGTTATGTGTTGAAGGATGGATACAACTGGATGTAGGATTTGCTAGTTTTGGGTGAGATATTATGCTTCCCCTGTATCCCCAACACCTGATTGCATTACCAGAAAATTTCGGGAGTTTATAAGTGGGAATTCAAGTAGCTCTTAGGATATCTTTCCGACAGATGTATGATATGAAATTGGGGTTCGACATCTAGTGGTCCGCCTATCCACGGTTGGTTTTACAGTGGTCTCGTTGTGTCTTAAAGAGTCCTTGGCTATGCTAACTCGAGGACGCTTCGTATGTCATGTGTACTGCCTTGTACATGATGGTGATGTACGGTCGAGCCCGTGTAGGCCCCACCACGAAAACTTCGGACGAAATCTCTATCATATGTTTGTTCTGTCTTATTCTGCAAGCCAATCCTTTGTTTTGTTTTTGAGTTGTGGTATTCGAGTTGCTTCAAAGTCAAATGTTGATTCCATACCTTTCCTCAATGGTGTTCTCATACTCCGATGTGAATACTAATCCTTCTCGATCATCGAGTCTGTCATGTCAATCCTTTTCAACCGACGTGTTTTCTCTTCAAGCGGATCCGATCATTTCAACATCCGCTAGATCAAGTATCAGTTCTTATCAACGGTGTTTGTTTCATCCGTCTCCAAGTTGCCTTTGTTTTTCATTCCCACCCACCCCTTTTTCTTCAAGGAATCCGATGTCTTAATCAAGTATCCTTTTATTCTTGTGAAGTCTCTCCATCCATTTCTGTCAATATTCTTATCCGGTGATTCTCATGAAGATCCTAACGGAGCCTCAAGTTCATCATTATTCATTCTCTTTCTTCTCCAGTGGAACCAATTCAAGATTTGTTGATCATATCCTTTCCTCGTTTCAAATACCATCTCATACCGGTGCACCTCTTAATCATCCACCTCTCACTATTCATTGTTCCGGAGTGCTGAATAAACTCTTGTTTCCCCACACATACGGACTCTAAAAATAGCCTATACTTAAGTATTTCGAAATTGCATGGGCCTGGCCCAATAATAAGGTGACGCAGCACCTAGACTAGCCTATGGATGAATATTATGAAGTGGCATCTTGTATATTTCGTCCAAGGCTTCATGCACTCCTTATGGTGGCTTCAAAGTCCTGAAATCATCACTTGTAACTCCGTTCTTGATCCCCTTGCGCATGCCATAAACTCCATGCGTGTTCTTGCTCCAATGTTCATCCTTCTCCAAGCTAGGCCCTTCATTTGTAAGCAAAACAAATGTATCCAATTTAGGCTGCATCATATTCTCATGAACATTAGAATCATTACCAAGAAACGAAAGTACCTGGTAATTTAATTGGCGTGCGCGAGCTCTAGTAATTGGTCTAGTATATGTAACAGTAGGGGATGTGGATGTAACAATGGTATTGATGTCCTCATCAGAATTTCACCTCATAGTTTTGAGATGTTCTCCATAATCCCACTACAAGCTTACTCTTTTCGTTGTTGGTTTTCCAACAACTCCGTTCGAACCTTCTCCTAAAAAGATGCTTTTGCAAGCTCATTTGAGGTAGAAGATGTTGTTTTCTTCTCCATCCTTTCATTCCAATGTTCCAACTTCTATTGTTTCATCCAGAGGCATTGTGATGTTGCTCTTTTCTCACATCATCTCGAATGGTGAGGATCGTGTTCTTTTCATGCTTATCCATTTAACCGGAGTGTCTTGCCCTCTATTCAAGTTCTTCCCATTTTATCAAGTTCTGCTTCCCTTATCAACTCGAGTGTTGTCTGGAATCTTTCTTACCCCCTGTGCCATTCTTTCAATAGTTCCGGAGGCAGTGTGTTGTTGTTTTCATCAAGTGTCATCCAATATTCACAAATTCAAGTTCATTTCCTTCCATTTGCAGTCGGAGTGCTGCCCAAATTATATCAGTCTTATTCCTTCTCTATCTTATTTTAACCGGAGTGTTATCGTAATTGATCCTTATTGTTCCTTGTACATATCGTTTCTACTGGAGTGCTTGGACGTACTTCTTCTCCGTTGCAACCCTTTTCTCATTTCTTTCAACCTACAGGGTTCTCGTGATGTTCCTGGTTCCTCTTTTCTAACGGAGGTTCTCAACTTTGTTCATCTTCGTTGTATTCTTTCTTTCAAATTCGTTCAACCTCGCAAGGTTCTTTGGTTCCACTCGTTTGTCAAAGAAGCAACTTAGTTTTACCTCTTCTCTTTCTCTTTCGTTTTCTCTCCAGTGCTATCCTAGATCTCGGGATGAGATCCTCTCGTAGTGGTAGAGTGTTGTGACGCCCCAAGACCGGAGCTTCAGATGCCTTCCAGGGTTTCCGGGATTTGTCGTGTGATTTGTTTGGTTCGTTGCATCATGTGCATTGCAGCATGTCATCATGCTATCATCTCATAAATCTTTTGCAACTCAACTAAATAAACCGTATGGATCTTCGATCCATTTAAACCGAGGGAATTCACGTGGTGATTCTCTTTATAACATATCCTCCCAATATTAGGGAGCTATAATAAAATATTCCAATATTTTGGAATTACCTTTAACACACATGCAACATAAATTCCCAATGCCTTTGTTATCTCATCTCTTTTGGTCTCCATTTAAATTTCTTCCAAATTCAAATAGTTTGAGGGTTATTCAAACTTATTTGAATTTGTATATTCTAAACTCATTCTGACCTTTTTTTCATTAATTCTCTATATTTTTCTGTCTCGAGAAAAATATGTCACGTGTGGGTATTCCACTCCTACCCTTCCATTCTTTTCTTCTAATTTTTTCCTATTCTATAAAAATTATAAAGGAGAGGATTTGGAGGGAGAGAGAGAGCAGCACAACCAGTCCCCCTGCTCCCCTCGTTCCTCAGGTCGACCCAATCTTTTCCCTCCTAAGGCCCAAGGCCCATCCAGTGGCCATGCCAGGCCTAACCCTAACCTTCCCTGCTCGATCCCGTGGCCTCTTGCTCATCTCCACCCCGCTGCCAGGAGCCCTGCGCCCGATTCCCATCACCCTGTTCTTCCTCACAGCGTCGCACGCACGCATCGAGCCAGGAGAGCCATCTTGCTCGATCTCCCGAGGCCGCTGCCGGCTCCCCAAAGCTCTCCTCTCAGCCGGCCTCCTTCCTCCATGGCGCCTCCTCGCGCCCGAAGCCCGTGGTCCGGCGCCCGCACGTCGCCCCGTCAAGCTCCGTCCATCCCTTGTCCTTCTCGGGTTCGTCTCCAGCGCCGCATCGCCAGGGACGCCGAGCGCCACCGCGCAACCCCGCCGGCGACCTCTACCTCCAACGAGGCCCCTTGGCCTCCTCCTCGTCGCTTGTCCGCCATCCCACCGCGTCCTCCCTATCCTCCGTGGCCGCGTGCCGCTCCGGCCGGTGAACCCATGCTCCGGTGCCGCGCCGCTTCGACCAGGACCTCCTCGCCCTGACAAACACCTAGCCCTTCTTCTCCTCATTGTGCCTTTGTCTTGGCCCCTCTGCTCCATCCGTCGCCTCTACCACCCTCCTTCGCGTCCTGCCGTCGCCACGAACCCTCCTCATAACAGGAGCTCCGCGGTCTTCCGCACGGCCGTGGGTGTTTTGGAGTCGTATGCCTCCTGCACACATCGGGGTTTCCACCAAGTCCACCAAAGGCCAACCTACAACAACTACCAAGTACCCCTTCGTTTTGTCAAGACCGTCAAGCCCCTCGACGACAAGTGCACGACTATGCGGATTGTGCCAAGTACCACGATGTCGAGACCCCTCAAGTTCGACTATATGGACGCCAAGTACCCTGGACCACCAAATTCGTCTACCGCCGTCAAGTAAACAACTACCGCCGTCAAGTGCAAAAAATGCCAAGTACCTCTTCGTAACGACCTTGTACTACTACCATCTCTGAAGAACCGTGTAACGGAACCGTCAAGTTCCACTACCGTCACGAGTACCACTACCGTCGACCCCGAAGGACTCGAATTCGTCAAGTTCCTCTTCGACATTGTGTACCACTACTGCCGCCCGAACTTCTATAGAATGTGTACCACAACCTTCGTTGAAGACCCGTGAACGACTACTTCCTCTACGAACCGATCCGCTTCGAAACGCATGCTTCGAAGGTATAACCGCCGAGAACGACCGCCCGAGAACGAATGCTTGTGTTGTATGAGTTGCACCCTATGTTTGCAACGTGTCCGAGTTGTCACTTGCTCGGTCCTCCTCGTTTGCCACTAACCCGTGGGAACCCGGTAACCGGGAGCACCCCACCGTTCATCTCATGACCCGCTCCCATCACACTCTCTTTTGCACCGGCATCTCAATCGAGTTACCGGTACCCGGAATGTTGCCATGGCATCATTTTCATTATCGCCGCCATGGCACCCCTTTCATTCCATCATGGCGACCAAATGCTTCATATCATGTTCATGTCAACTTTTAACAAAAAATGCATAAAATTGAACATGTCATCCGCATCATGTTAACAACATCAAGAATGTTTAAATTATTGTTGCAATAAATTACTAAAGCATATGGGGATTTACCGGATTTGTTGTTTGTTATATCCGGCCCCATTTAAATTGTTTAGATGGTGTAGTTTTGGTTATGCTTCACCTCTTGCCATGTTAAACAACATTTAATATTGTTGATTACCTAACCGAGAGTGAACTAAATAATTGATGTGGTGTTCCGTCAATATGGAACTCGTTGCATATTGAGCTCCACTTAGTTTTTAGTGTTGTTTGTTTGCCATGCCATGCTTCATCAAACCAGACATGCATCATACTTGATTGTGCATCATGCCATGTTCATGTGTTGGTTGTTTACTATGTTGTTTGCTTCTTTCCCGTGTTGTTTCTTCGGGTTGGTTCCGATAACGTTGCGTTTGTGAGGATCCGTTCGACTACGACTGTTTGTCTTCTTCATGGACTCGTTCTTCTTCCTAGCGGGATTTCAGGCAAGATGACCATACCCTCGAAATCACTTCTATCTTTGCTTGCTAGTTGCTCGCTCTTTTGCTATGCCTATGATGCGATACCTACCACTTTCTTATCATGCCTCCCATATTGTTAAGCCAAGCCTCTAACCCACCTTTTCCTAGCAAACTGTTGTTTGGCTATGTTACCGCTTTGCTCAGCCCCTCTTATAGCGTTGTTAGTTGCAGGTGAAGATTGGAGTTTGTTCCTTGTTGGAACATGGATTTTTGTTGGGATATCACAATATCTCTTAATTATATTAATGCATCTATATACTTGGTAAAGGTGGAAGGCACGGCCTTATGCCTGGTGTTTTGTTCCACTCTTGCCGCCCTAGTTTCCATCATATTGGTGTTATGTTCTCAGATTTTGCGTTCCTTACACGGTTGGGTTATAATGGGAACCCCTTGACAGTTTGCCTTGAATAAAACTCCTCCAGAAAGGCCCAACATTGGTTTTACCATTTGCCACCTAGCCTTTTCTTTCCCTTGGGGCGGCCGGCTCAAGGGTCATCTTTATTAAACCCCCGGGCCAGTGCTTCTCTAGGTGTTGGTCCAACCCAGAGCACCATGCGGGGCCGTCCCTTGGGAACTTGGGTTACGTTGGCTCCCGTACGCTTAGCTTATCCGGTGTGCCCTGAGAACGAGATATATGCAGCTCCTAACGGGATTTGTCGGCACAGTGGGTGGTCTTGCTGGTCTTGTTTTACCATTGTCGAGATGTCTTGTAACCGGGATTCCGAGTCTGATCGGGCCATCCTGGGAGAAGGAATATCCTTCGTTGACCGTGAGAGCTTGTGATGGGCTAAGTTGGGACACCCGTGCAGGGTTTTGAACTTTCGAAAGCCGTGCCCACGGTTATGGGCAGATGGGAATTTGTTAATGTCCGGTTTTAGAAAACCTGAAACTTATCTTAAGTAAAATGCATCAACCGCGTGTGTAGCCGTGATGGTCTCTTTCCTGCGGAGTCCAGGAAGTGAACACGGTGTTGGAGTTATGCTTGACGTGGGTTGTTCTAGGATCACTTCTTGATCATAGATTCTCGACCGTGCTTTGCCTTCTCTTCTCGCTCTCATTTGCGTATGTTAGCCACCAAATATGCTAGTCGCTTGCTGCAGCTCCACCTTATACCTTTACCATTCCTATAAGCTTAAATAGTCCTGATCGCGAGGGTGTGAGAGTGCTGAGTCCCCGTGACTCACAAATACTTCCAAACCAGTTTGCAGGTGCCGATGAAACCGTGCAGGTGAGGCAACCGAGCTCAAGGAGGAGCTCGATGAAGATCGTGTTTGTTGTGTTGTTTCGTTTCAGTTGATCAGTAGTGGAGCCCAGTTGGGACGATCGGGGATCTGTAGCATTTGGGGTAGTCTTCTTTTATTTTGGTACCGTAGTCAGACCTTGTTTGTATCTGGATGATGTAATGTTTTATTCATGTATTGTGTGAAGTGGCGAATGTAAGCCAACTATGTATCTCTTTCCCTTATGTATTACATGGGTTGTGTGAAGATTACCTCACTTGCGACATTGCTTACAAAGCGGTTATGCCTCTAAGTCGTGCTTCGACACGTGGGAGATATAGCCACATCATGGGCGTTACACCAGGCGTGGGGATGCGTGCCATGACGCGCCAGCGACTTCACAGTGGAGGAGGGTGGGTGGCTTGAGGGGAAAGGGGTGACGTGGGTGAGGAACCAAGCGAGACTGAGAGTGACACAGCTCTAAATTTTTTTATTGGCGTATAACATAAGAACCAAGGTTTATGTCACGGCTATCAAATTTCTTGGCTAGCTTAAAACAATCTATAAAATATTTAAAACAAAAAACAAAAGTATTTGAACATGTATTGAAATTGTGAACAAAATTTTAAAATCAGGAACATTTTTTGAATTCATGAAAAATATTGAACCCGCAAACACTTTATCTCCTAGATTTTGTTATCATCTTCCTCAACTTTGTTTAGCCTCAGATTGCTCTATTTTTTGCTATTTCCTATAATTCATCGTTGCTACCCACCGCATGTGGGTTGTGCCATTGGTAGCAATGAAGAGCTTGAATTGGGAGTGGAGATAGTGGGTGAAGAAGAAGAAGAACAAGAAAAAGCAAAAAAACTCGACAATGTTGTCTGATGTGCACGAGGCTCCTAATGATACATGTTTGAAATGGTAGTGCACCACTAGAATATATATGCCTCTAACAATTGCATTATGCCATTTGCAACGCACGTGCTTTTTACTAATGTGTGAACTATGTATTTTTTTGGAAGATTATTTTTTGCACCACCACCATGAATATTTTGGTCTAATAAATAGTACTCCCTCTGTAAGTTAATATAAGACGTTTTTTGACACTTGTCATAGTGTTAAAAAACTGTCTTATATTATGTTATAGATGGAGTATGTGTTTCAGTCCCAATTTTTCTGTCTCGGTGATTGGCCAAAGTTTGTGACATACGTAGCAGAAGTATTATGATATTTTGTGAGCATGGATGGACAACAAGGTTTTAAACTAATTATTAAATGCATAATTCTTTATTATACTTGGTTCAGTTTACCAAACGACCTACTAATTTAGGTATTGTTTATTATTGTTCTGCATTATTGTTTTTCTTAGAGAATAATTTCATAGTTTTTCCCACTTTAATTTACACGAACATTCGATATGCTAAATACTACATGTGTTCGGCCTGATTTTTCGGTGTCATTGGACATAGCTAATCAATGGGCTATCGACATGAGTAGATTTATCGAAGTTGTCAGCACGGACGAAAGTAAGGTTTAAAACTTACTGTTACATTTGCAACCTACTAATTTAGGTATCCACAACCTTTGAGTCCGTTTAACTATAGCAGTTGCGACAGAGGAACAATATGAAGAAGACATACAGAAGAAAAAAAGACTAATTATGTGATTAAATGATGATATTATGATTTTCTTCGCACTACATATTTCTTCTTTTTCTTAACATATCCTTCAGGTTTAGAAGAGAACTAATTGTATGCATCATCTGATTTTGTATATAAATTGGATTTTGGATGTGTGAGATGTTTTCTCCCGTTGCAACGCACGGGCATGTTTGCTAGCCCTAAATAAAAGTATTTTTAGAGATTCCAATATAGACTACATAAGGAGCAAAATGAGTGAATCTAGATTCTAATCTAAACTATATCTATAATTCTATATACATCCGTATGTAGTTCATATTGAAATCTCAAAAAAATACTTGTACTTAGGAACATAGGTAGTTGTATTTTACATCATTTGTGCAATCTCAGTTTAGCTTCTAACATTTATTGGTTGCTTGTAGGTACATATATAAGCAGTATTGATCCATGCTTCGATCCCTTTTGCGTATGGGGCAATGAGATAATCATGAACAAGCGTCAAGTGAGGAAACTAAGAAAGATTGTTAGGCGAAAGAAAGAGGTAATTGGAATTAAGCTCTTTATTTACACTTTGTCGAAGACAACAGTTAACTTTAGGATGGTATGTAATGTGTTGCCTTTTCCTCCTGCCCACAACAAGTTACTCTATTAGACCTCGGTATCTGATATTTTTCTCTTTTCAGTGGTTTCCGAAGCTATTTACTTATGATCACCTTGCAAACTACATGACCAGAGTGGAGGCAACTAAGGTTAAAGTATATAATTCATGCTACCATGATAATGCTTTAGAATTCGTCGTGAAGGCGGTGAAGGATGGACGGCCAAACATCACAAGGGGTCGGACAAAAGTGGTTCGTGCCTATGGCATGCAGGAAGGCACATTTTGGGCATTCCACTTCTTTAACACCGTCGGCAGTCAAAATGATTAACACTTGTCTATTCACCTTTACCACCTTTAAATACTATGGTTCATCATAGTTAATTGCTACCTAATCCTATAATTACTGAACATATTGTACTGGCAACTTTATTTATGGATTCGTTGTTGAACCATTGTTCTGAGAATTTGAATTGCACGTTTCGTATTTCAAAATTTCCAATTAGAATAATAAATTACAGGAACAAATAAAAAGAGAACAAACGGTCATGGAACTTTGCAAACGGTTCTGGTAGTAAAAGCGCTTGTGATGGATAGCCCAATTCCACGCGGTTTTCTACATCAAATCATGTGTGATGTAGTTATGAAAGCAAATAGTTAACCAAGGCAGACCGTGTGTGATAGTACATCCGAATGGAAATGTTTTCCCTAGATTGACTGTGTGGGATGTACATAAGAACGGAAACGTAATCCTTGGATTGACTATGTGTGATATACATACGAACGGAAATGATTTTCTGGTATTTACCGTGTGGGATGTACGTACCTACGGAAATAATTTTCTCGGATTATTGTGTGGGATGTACATACCTATGGAAATGATTGGGTTTTATGCCTTGCCTGATCGCACATGACACGAGCCTGGGTCCCAGGAGGGCCTATCCCCGACGATTTCTGGGTCGTGCGGGAAGGATACCCTATCGCACACACTCACTTGGCGACGGTTCCAAATGCCGTCGCGAAAATGGGTTAAAAACTGTTTTCTTAGGACCGATGCACACCGGTGTACTTTACACATTATACCTTTGATAATGACATGCCTTCTTGTTCTTGATACATACTACATATGTCTATTAACCATGTTCGTACATCAAACTAATGCTCTTTTGTATCCCTCATCAATCACCTATGATGAGATAGTCACCCCTGTGGGTTACTGTGAGACGCGCTACTCGTTTAAAGAGTGAAGTGCCATCCATCCCACATGATTCTCAAGAAACAGCAAGGCTAAATGAAGATAGTCAACGTAGCTCTCTAGTTGATGACCGCAATTCCCACACACCACCATCGTAGGTGCTTGCTCTTACTTGGCAGTGTGATATGTGGTTGCATGTTGCATATGGTGTCTACCTTGTAATGCTTCTAATTAGGGTAAATTTCATCTGCTTAGTTAACACATTATACCTGTGAATATGACATGCCTTCCTGTTTTTGGTACATATTACGTCTTTCTATGAACCATGTTCTTACATCAAACTACTTTTCTTGTGTATCCCTCATCAATCACTTCTGATGAGACACCTTCAAGTTCACAGTGTAATATTGGTTGCATCTTGCATATCATTTCACGCATGTATTGCCTCTAATTTGTTGAAGTTCCACTTATAATGAGACACATCTAACATGGTAGAGTGATTTTGGTTGGATCTTTCATATGGTGTCTAGATTGAATTGCTTCCAATTTGTTGAAATGCCTTCTGCTTAGCGTTTTTCATACATATTCCATCCTCCTACAATGTGGATGCCATACATAAAGTTGTGTTCGTCAGTATCATGCATCAACGAATTTGGAAGTGCGAATTTTATTCCTTTTTCTTGTGTGTTTACTTGACAAGGCAAAATCTAAAAGGACGAAGGAACGAAATGATGGTGGTCCTCTGGAGCAACCGAAACAGATGATCTCTACAGATTCTCCTGCTACTCCTACTGCAGTACAAGTTCCAAATCTCATCTCCCCTACTCCACAACCCTAGGTGCTTGCTCTAACATGGTAGTGTGATATCTGGTTGCATGTTGCATATGGTGTCGAGCTTGTATTGCTCCTAATTTTTTGAATTGCATCTCCTTAGCTTACACATTGTACATGTGAATATGACACGCCTTTATGTTTTTGGTACATAATACATTTTCCTATCACACCATGTTCTTACATCAAACTATTGTTCTTGTGTATCCAGCATCTATCGCTTATGATGAGATAGTCACGCTCGTGGTGATGTAGGGTGGAACCGTAATCGGCCGATCTTTCACGAAAGGAGCGGATCCCGCGAAGAACATGAGGAACACAAAGAGAGGAACGAGGGAAAACACAAGGGGAAACACGAGAGGAACACTCAAACTAACGAGAACAAGTCACACATGGGCTAGATCATCGAGTACATAAAGTAAGATACATGTTCCACGATCAACTAGGGACGATACAAAAGGGTAACCGGTTCTTCTCTATGAGGAGGTCTTGATGTTCTTCCCTAAAGAGGGGTCTTGAATCCACTTGGGGGATCTTCTCCGGTGGTGGCTCGAATCTCCGAGGAGAAGGTAACCAAGGGATGAGCAAAGCTCTGACACAAAATATGAGTTAATCCTTTGCTAACCCTAGTACGGAGCTAAGGGACAAGTATATATAGTCCAAGGGGTAAGTTGGGGGGATATATGGGGTGAAGCCCCTGTCGTTGCGCGTAGGCAGGGCGGTTTTACCACTGGGAGCTCAGGTACTGGTTCCTGGAGGCGTTTCCGGATGTGCTCAGCGGTTGTACCGGTGCTTGGGGCGGTTGTACCGGTCAGGTGGGTGTTGCAGGGATAAACCGGTGTTGTACCGGTCTTGCACCGCTTGATGTCAGAAGCTTGACCGGTAGTCGATCGGTGGTCGATCGGTGGTCGAGCGGTTGTACCGCCCAGGCGGTAGTTGGGCGGTGCATGGCCGGTCGTTCCGGGACTTCTGAGCTGGGATGATGTTCTTCAGGCTCTTGATGTCCTTCTTGCATCGTGACTTCTCCTTGGTTGCTCACATGGTTCCCTAAGCACACAAAGCATCTCTGTTTGAGGTAGTAGCCATGTCTCAAGTGGGTAAAAGGGAAGTTCAACAAGGAGAGAGGTAACCTCGTTCTCAATGGCTCTAGCACGGGCTCTTGTCATTGGTCCAAGTGGTGTCGTGGGAGATGTAGGTAGGTCCATGGGGATGACCTTGGGATGCTTCGCATCACGTGGGTTAGTATGAGACGCACTACTCTTATAAAGAGTGCAATTTCATCCTCTCCACATGATTAGCAAGAAACATCAATCCTAAATGAAGATATTGAACGTAGATCTGTACTTGAAGACTGCACTTCCCCTACACCACCATCGCAGCTGCTTGCTCTAACTTCGCAGTGTGATATGTGGTTGCATGTTGCATACGGTGTCTAGCTTGTAATGTTTCTAATTAGGGTAAATTGCATCAGCTTAGTTTACACATTATACCTATGAATATGACATGCCTTCCTATTTTTGGTACACAACACATCTATGTGTTAACCATGTTCTTACATGAAACTACCTTTCTTCTGTATCCTGCATCAATCACTTACGATGAGATACCTTTATTCGTTGCATATTGCATATTATTTCTAGCCTGTTGCTATGTATTTCTTCTAATTTGGTCAAATACATTTGTTAGGCCATCCTTTCATTTGGTAGAGTGATATTGGTTTCATCTTTCATATGGTTTCTAGCTTGCACTTCTTCTAACTAGTTCAAACACCTTGTGCTTAGTTTACACTTTATACATCATACATGTCAATATGTCATGCCATCCTGTTTTTCATACATATTCCATCCTCCTATCATGCGTCTGTCTTACATGAAAGTAGTTTTCGTCAGTATCATGCATTAATGAGTTCTGAAGAGTAAATTTTATTCCTTTTTCTTATGGGTTTGACTTGACAAGGCAAAATCAAAAAAGAGGAAGGAAAAGAGAAAGGAAGGCGATGATGGTGGTCCTCTGCTACAACGTAAATGGAGCATCTGTACGGATTCTCCTTGTACTGCTAGTGCATTACAAGTTCCAAGTCTCCGCTCCCCTACTCCACCATCCAAGGTGCTTGCTCTAACTTGGCAGTGTGATATCTAGTTGCATGTTGCATATGGTGTGTAGCTTGTATTGCTCCTAATTTGTGTAAACTGCATCTGCTTAGCTTACACTTGATACATGTGAATATGACACGCTTTCCTGTTTTTGTTACATACTATATATGTCTATCACACCATGTTCTTACATGAAACTACTCTTCTTGTGTATCCTGCATCAGTCACATATGATGGTAAACCTTTATGTTGGAAGTGTGATATTGGTTTGTGTCTTGAATATGATTTCTAGTATGTAGTGCTTCTAGTTTGATGAACGCCACCTATGATGAGACAGTTTTAACTTGGCAGAGTGATATTGATTGCACCTTCATATGGTGTCTAGCTTGCAGTGCTTCTTATTCATTGAAGTGCCTTCTGCTTAGTTACCAATACAAAATCAATAAAGCGGAAGGAAATTGGTAAGGCAATGGATGATGGTGGTCCTTCCGAGCAACTGAAACGAAGGGTCTCTACAGATTCTACTCCGCCATCCTCCCAACAAGATTCGCAAGACAACGCAGGGCTAGATAGTCAACGTAGCTGTGTAGATGATGAGCACATCTCACCTACTCCACCATCATAGGTGGTTGCTCTAACTTTGCACTATTATATGTGGTTGCATGTTGCGTGTGATGTCTAGCTTGTATTGCTTCTAACTTTGTTGAATTGCATCTACTTACTTTACACATAATGCATGTGAATATGACATGTGTTCCTGTTTATAGAACATACCATATCTGATCGCACCAGGTTCTTACATCAGACTACTGTTCTTGCATATCCCGCATCAGTCACTTATGATAAGGCACCTTTAAGTCGCCACTTTGATATTGGTTGTGTCTTGCATATGATTTATATCATGTACTGCTTCTAATTTTTTGAAATGCCAGAAAGTTTGAACTTGGCAGAGTGATATTGGTCGCACCTTTCATATGGTGTCTAGCTTGCAGTGCTTCTAATTTGTTGAAATGCCTTCTTCTTAGTTACCACATCATAGGTGTGAATATGTCACGCCGTCCTATTTTTCGTACATATTCCATCCTCGTATCGTGTGTTTGCCTTTCATTGGAGTAGTGTTCGTCAGTATCATGCATGAATGAGTTCTGAAGAGCGAATTTTATTCCTTTTTCTTATCGGTTTGACTTCACAATGAAAAATCGATACAACTGAAGGAAATTAGTCTGGTAGTGGATGATGGTGGTCCTTCAGAGCAACTCAAACAGAGGGTCTCTACAGATTCTACTCCACCATCCTACCAACAAGATTCACAAGACAACACAAGGCTGGACAGTCAACGTAGCTGTGTAGATGATGAACACATCTCCCCTACTCCAGCATCACAGGTGCTTGCTCTAACTTGGCACTATTATATGTGGTTGCATGTTGCGTATGATTTCTAGCTTGTATTGCTTCTAACTTTGTTGAATTGCATCTTCTTACTTTACACATAATGCCTGTGAATATGACATATGTTCCTGTTTCTAGAACATACGTGTAGATGATGAGCACATCTCCCCTACTCCACTATCATAGGTGCTTGCTCTAACTTGGAACTGTTATATGTGGTTGTGTGTTCCGTATGATGTCTAGTTTGTATTGCTTCTGATTTTGTTGAATTGCATATGCGTGGCTTACAACTTATACCTTCAAGGATCAGTTACCCATAAGACACATTTAACTTGGGAGTGTGATGTAGGTTGCATCTTGCATTGTCTTCTAGCTTGTACTGCTTCTGATTTCTTGTAATGCCACTTACGACAAGACACTTTTTACCTGATAGAGTGATATTGGTTGCATGTTCATATGGTGCCTAGATTTTAGTTCTTTTAATTTTGTTGAAATGCCTTCTGCATACTGTTTTTCATACATATTCCATCCTCCTATCGTATGTCTGAATATGCAATGCTGTCTTTTTTTGTATATATTCCATCCTCCTATCATGCGCTTGCCTTACATCAAAGTAGTGTTCGTCTATATCATGCATCAACCAGTTATGCAGAGCTAATTTTATTCATCTTTTTTTGGTTTTCACTTCATAAGGAAATATCAGAAAATAGGAAGGAAAAGAGTAAGTTAGGGGATGTTGGTGGTCCTTCGGACCGACGCAAACAGAGACTCTCTAGATTTTCCACTGCTACTGCTAATGAAGTTGAAGTCCCAAGTCTACATGATGAGTTCATTTCTCGTACTCCACCATTGCAGGTGCTTGCTCTAAGTTGACAGTGTGATAATTGGTTTCATACTGCATATGTTATCTAGCCTGTATCTCTTCTATTTTGATTAAATTGCACCTGCTGGGCTTATACGTTATACGTGTGCATATGACATGCCTTTCTGTGTCTAGAATACACTGTATCTATCAATTATACCATGTTCTTACATCAAAGTATTGCTGTTGTGTATCCCGCATCAGTCACTCATGATTGGACGCTTTTAACATGGCAGTTTGATAGTGGTTGCATCTTGCATTGATTTGTACGTTGTACTGTTTTTAATTTTTTGAAATGCCACTTATGACAAGACACTTTTAACTAGGCAGAGTGATATTGGTTGCATCTTTCATATGTGTCTAGCTTGCATTACTTCTATTTTCTTGAAAATCCTTCTTAGTTTACACATCGTAGCTGTGAATATGTCACGCCGTCCTGTTTTTCTTACATATTCCATCCTCATACAGTTGTCTTAAATCAAAGTATTGATTGTCTCTATCATGCATCAATGAGTTCTGAAGAGCAATTTTATTATTTTGTGTTGTGGGTATGGCTTGACATGGAAAAGTCAAAAAAGAGTAAGGAAAAGAATATAGTAGGGAATGGTGTTACTCGTCGGGTGAAACGGAAAAGGATCTTCCCTCGAGATTCTGCTGGTACTTATAGTGTAGTACAAGGTCCAAGTCGACTGGCTAAATCTACAAACACAGTATCACCTGATCCACCAGCTGCAGCATCCGCTTCAACTGTACCAGCATCTCAACGAGTTACCCGTTCGTTTGCTCCGGAACTAGCCAGTTCCCAAGCTGCCTTCACACCTAACACTAGTTCCAAAGCACTGCTGACACAACAGGACTTGGCAAGATCAGATGAACCTCATGAGCATCAACACTAAGACGGTACCTAACCGAGTCAAGTTGCAGTTGCATGCGCCTTTATATGTACTCTCATAGTTTGATGTGCACTAACACTTTCCATATTCGTTTTTGAAATAGCACCATGGCGCAAGCGGAAACAGACATCAGGGCTAATGCTTGACAGATTAACAAAATCTAAAGGAGGAAGAATGGAGATCCATTTTGAAGCAGGTTTAAAAAAGCCACATGATGCTACAGAGTCAGCCAAGTTAGTATAAGAGGCAGCCATTGCCGTTATGTGTCATGCACGTGTCCTCCCAACGTGGATCCAGTAGAGGAATGAGAAAGACAATACCCAGTTTAACACCTTCCTTAACCATTTGTGACGCCCGCATAATTAAGCTATAGTAAACCTCTGTTAATGATGCCACGTCACCACGGTTACTGTTGATAATCTACCATTAGTCCAAAACCGAGTCAAATTCAAAAATTAAAATAAAGTTAAATTATAAAAGTTTTCAAAAGTTAAAACTAAAATGTGCGGGCAGTAGCATAATTTGCATATTTAATTATGGTGTAATAAACATATTTTTATAAAGTGCCTAAGTGCTTTAAACTAAATAAAACAGAACAGAGAAATAAATAAAAGAAAAAGGGAAAAGACAAAACAACAAAAAAACAAAAGAGGCATACCCCCCCACTGGGCCAATTGTGGCCCAGCTGGCCAGCCCAACTGGGCAAAGGCCCAGCCGGCCACCCCCCACTACCCGTTATCCACTCCTCTCCCCAAACCCTAAGCACCCCGTCGCCCCACTCCCCCCCCCCACGACGCCACCTCTCCCCCCTCCTGATCCAGATTGGATCGGGGTCGGTCCCCACCGCTGCGCGCCCGACGCCGTCGCCCGTCGCCGCCTGGAGGCCACCGACGCCGCCGCCACCTCACCCCCTCGCTGCGTCGACCTCCGTCGCCGCCCGGAGCCCGCTTGCTTGCCGGATCCCTCCTCCCCTGCGCCATGTCGTCCCCGATGTCCTCCCTGACACCCGTTGCCACGATCCCTACTCACCGCCGTGAGCTCCTCCCTGCCCCCCCTTTTTTTCACCAGCGCCGTGCCCCCCCCCCCCCCCCCCCCCCCCGCCGCGCCCAGCGTGTGCTTGTACGCGCTCCCGCCCACCCGCGGCCCGCGCTCACCTCGCTTGTCGCGCTCCTGCCGCACCCACCATTGCTATCGCCACGCCCGCAGCCCCGCACGGCGCTGCCGCAACCCGCGTCGCCTGCAGCCTCGCCTTGCCCCGCGACGTCACACTCCCGCCGCGGCCTGGCTCCGCTGCTCCTCTACGCCGCGGTTCCACTGCCTCGCCGTGCCATCCGCCGTCGCCGCCCCCCACTGCTCCACGCGCCTGCACGCGCTTGGCCGCCCCCGTGCCTCTTTCGCCCCGCCTCGCTCCCCATCACCCGTCGCTGCCTCCCCGCCACTCCCGTGCGCCGTGGCCGCCGGCCCGTCGACGCGCAGCCTTGGCCCCCAACGCCGCTGTGGCCGCCGACGCCCAGCGCCGTTTCCCCCTGTCGCCCGCTAACGCCGAACCCGCTGGGCCCCTGGCCTAATGATAGCTGGGGCCCATGCCCAGAACGTTTCTGTTAAAAAAAAGAGGATAAAAAAATATATAATGAAAATAAAAAATAATTAATAAAAATAATTAACTAATTAACTAATTAATTAACTTAATTAATGCTGATTAAATTAATTAATTAAGATTAATTAATCTAATGACTAATTAACCTAGTTAACTACTGTTAATTAACTAACAGTGTATGACAGTGGGGCCCACCCCCTTAATTAATACTAATTAGGTAAATTAATTTGTTTAATTAAAATATGTCACTAACTAGCAGGACCCATTGGTCAGGTTGACCAGTCAACCCCTGTTGACTGCTGATGTCAGCATGACATCATGCTGATGTCATAAATCCAATTTTGAATTAATTTAAATAATTAATTAAATTCCAGAAATTAATAAAATCTTTAGAAAACCATATCTTTTAAACCGTAGCTCGGATGGAAAAACTTTGTACATGAAAGTTGCTCAGAACGACGAGATGAATCCGGATACGCAGCCCGTTCATCCGCCACGCATCCCTAGCATAGCGAACATGCAACTTTCCCCCTCCGGTTCATCTGTCCGAAAACGCGAAACACCGGGGATACTTCCCGGATGTTTTCCCCCTTCGCCGGTACCACCTCGTACCGCGTTAGGACACACCTAGCATCAGCTTTGTCATGTCATGCATCGTCATGCATTTGTTTGCATTATATTTATTGTTTCTTCCCCCTCTTCTCTCACTAGACACCGAGACCGACGCCGCTGCTACCCAGTACGACTACGGTGTTGACGACCCCTCTCTCTTGCCAGAGCAACCAGGCAAGCCCCCCCTGATGAAGCTATGTACCTAGGGTAGGGGCACGGACCTGTCCTAAGAGCCCTGCCCAAGGACGTACTTAGAGAAAGTCATCTTTCAATCGACTTGAAGGATACCCACTCGACGGGTTCAAGACACTCGACCAAGAAGCTACCACTCGACCACGAAGCCAACCACTCGACGGCCAGGAGATCTAAAGTCACTCCGCAGGCAAACGGTCGGTCATTAAATAGTCTTCATGGTCACCATAGCACTTTATTAGGGGCGTTACCAGTAACGCCCAACCTTAATGTACCTTAAACCCTGCAGTACTGAGGGCAGGAGAGGGCTGGCGAACTATATATAAGCCACCCCCCTCCTCAGTAGCAAGGGTTCGCACCCCTGTAATCCATACACACATAATCCAATCGACCGCCTCCGGGCTCCGAGACGTAGGGCGATTACTTCCTCCGAGAAGGGCCTGAACTCGTAAACCTCGCGTGCTTACAACTGCTCCATAGCTAAGATTTTGCCTCTCCATACTTACCCCCCTACATCACTGTCAGAGCTAGTACCACGACAGTTGGCGCCCACCTTGGGGCGGGAATCTTAGCGCCTAGTTGGAGACGTTGCGATTTCTCCAATCCCTTTGATCATGGTTTCATGCGGAGTTCTGGTGGAGGGCCGCGAGATCCGTCTCGGCGCGCTCACGTTCATCGCCGACGACTCCGCTTGGCTTCAGGAGGCTCCACTCGACATCGACGCGCTCCCCGTCCGCGGTGCGACGCACTTCCGCGCATGCGTTCGTGGCGTCCTCCTACAGCAGCCGTCGACCCAGTATCGGTCGGCCCCCGTGTCGTCTCCCCGCCCTGTCTCCCACCAGCGCAAGCGCTCTGGTCGATCGAGACTTCAGAGGTGGGTGAGGCATGCCGTGGCTCGCCAGTCGGCCACCCCACAAGTCACGACAATCGAGCCCGACGAATCCCTCTGCGGCCTGCTCGATCTGTCGACTGGCTCCGCGGAGACCACATCCGAGTGCGACGGCAGCGACCCAGCGGCTGAGGTTCTGGCGGTCGATGGAACACACAGTCCTCCCGGTTTCCCTCGCGCTGATGGAGGCGTGGGTGGGGGCGACCCGTCGCATCACCACGATGAGTATCTCCCCAAACCTCTCACGTCATTGCAGCGAGAGGAGCTTCGCCGCCGGAACATGGACGCACTCCACACTCCTATCGTCGGAGAAACCCCCGAGGCCCGAGCCTTGGAGGACGCACGCTTGGCTAACTTGGCCGAGCACGCTCGACTGGAGAACCTCCAGCGAATACTCGACGAGCAAGCGCGTCAGTGAGCTCCCAAGTCCAGTCGACGTCAACTCTTCCCGCCGACACAGGTATATCGAACCCTAGTTCAGAATTTGGCCGCCGTGGCCCGTATAGTAGAATCGATTCAGCCCCCAGTCAGAGGCTGGCAGGGGCTTGTTGCAGATCAGAGCGTTGCTCCAGGCGGCGGGAAACCAGAATTCCGCTGTTTCTCAGTCACGGAATAGGATCCACAGTCGATCCGTTGCAGCGGATACAGTCCATTCGGCTCATAGCCCGAGATCGCCCCCGAGGAGCGAGAGACGTGAAGACCGGCACGATCAGTACAAAAGAAATGAGCAGTATGATCACCGATTCGATCGCGATGATCGACGTCGAGTGCCAACCCCTCCCCCGAGGAGTGGGTCGTATGCGCCTCGACAGCGAGATGACAGACGCCCTCATAGTGTTGGGCGGAGGATTCTAGTCGACCCCAGGGACCCAGGCTTTGATGCGAGATCCATCCTCGTTCAAGGTTTGGTTGACAGGAACAGAGCTCATCGAGAAGGCCACGACAGATATGCGCCTGCCAGCAGCAGAGTACATGCTCCGGGGCCAGAGTGTTTCAGTCGAGCCATCAGAGCTGCAGTGATTCGTCCCAACTTCAGGTTGGCGACGGGAGTCAGCAAGTTCACCGGTGAGTCTAAACCCGACACTTGGCTTGAAGATTACAGAGTGGCTGTATAGATTGGCGGTGGCAATGATGAGGTGGCTATGAAGCATTTGCCTCTCATGCTAGAGGGCTCAGCCAGAGCGTGGCTAAATCAGTTGGCACCCAATAGCATCTTCACTTGGGAGGACCTCTCCCGAGTGTTTGTCACAACCTTTGATGTAACATGCAAGCGACCTGCAGGCCTTACAGAATTGCGGTCTTGCGTGCAGAAACCGAATGAAACTCTGAGGGATTACATCCAGAGGTGGATCACATTGCATCACACAGTTGAGAATGTACCAGATCATCAAGCAGTTTGTGCCTTTAAAGAAGGCGTTAAGTACAGAGAATTAAATCTGAAGTTCGGTCGAACTGGAGAGATGTCTCTGAATCGGATGATGGAGATTGCCACCAAATACGCTAATGGTGAAGACGAAGATCGACTTCGGAGTGGCAAGCACAAGGTAGTCTCCCAAGAAACCGGAGGAAACTCCAGTCGGAAACAGAAGCGGAAGGCCGAGCCAGCCGCCCCTGGGGAGGCCCTGGCCGTAGCCCAAGGAAAATTCAAGGGAAAACCCAAGGGGCCCTGGAAACCCAAAATTGTCAATGATCAAGATGGAAATGATGTTTTGGATCTGCCATGCCACATCCACACCAAGAAAGATGAAGAGGGTAATTTTATTTACCCAAAGCATACCACTCGATAGTGCCGGCTCCTGATCCAGCAATTTCAGGGCAAGCAGTCCAAAGATAAGGAAAAGGAGTCGGACAGAGTTGAGGACAAGGAAGATAGTGACGATGGATACCCCTAAGTAAATTCCACCCTGATGATTTTTGCTGATGTCGAAAGCAAAAGTCGACTGAAAGTCATTAACCGTGAGGTGAATATGGTTGCTCCGGCAACACCCTGTTATCTGAAGTGGTCTCAGACTGCCATCACATTCGACCAGTCTGATCACCCTACGCACATTGCCACCCCTGGGAGGCAAGCTTTGGTGGTCGACCCAGTTGTCAAAGGCACTCGACTGACCAAACTCCTGATGGATGGTGGCAGTGGCCTGAACATACTATACGCAGAAACATTGAAAGGGATGGGCATTCCGATGTCCAGGCTCAGTGCCAGTAACATGAGCTTCCACGGAGTCATTCCCGGGAAGAAAGCCGAATCACTCGGCCAGATTGCTCTTGATGTGTTTTTCGGTGATTCGAAGAATTACCGCAAGGAAAAGTTGATATTCGAGGTCGTGGACTTCCAAAGCGCTTATCATGCCATTTTGGGCAGGCCAGCTTATGCACGCTTCATGGCTCGACCGTGTTACGTGTACCTCAAACTGAAGATGCCTGGCCCCAGAGGTGTGATCACTGTTACAGGCAATCGATAGAAAGAAGAAGAGTGTTTTCAGAAAGGCTCAAAGATCGCTGATGCTCAGATGGCAGTGGTCGAGCTGCAAGAGTACCAGAAGACCGCCGATCCGAGTGAATTGTTGCGAGCCAAGAAGCCTGCTTTAGAATCAGCTTTTCAGTCGTCCGGTGAAACAAAGCCCGCCCACATTCACTCGACCGACCCCAATGCTGCCCCGACTCACATCTCAACGACGCTCGACTCCAAATAGGAAGAAGCACTCGTCCAGCTCCTCCGTGAGAACTGGGACATCTTCGCATGGAAACCCTCTGACATGCCTGGAGTTCCCAGAGAGCTGGCTGAGCACTGTCTATGAGTCGACCCAAAATTCAAGCCTGTGAAAGAACATCTTCGACGGTCCGCCGTCCAGAAGAGGAAAGCTATTGGCGAGGAGGTGGCTCGGCTCTTAGCAATGGAGTTCATCCAAGAGATTTACCACTCCGAGTGGCTCGCCAATGTCATCATGGTCCTCAAGAAGGACTAGTCACTTCGCATGTGCATTGATTTTAAACATATCAATCGGGCCTGCCCGAAAGATCATTTTCCTCTCCCTCGCATTGACCAAATAGTCGACTCGACCGTGGGGTGCGAGAGATTGTCTTTTCTAGACGCCTATTCCGGGTACCATCAGATCCGTTTGTATGGACCCGACGAGATCAAAACGGCTTTCATCACTCCATTCGGATGCTTCTGTTACGTCACCATGCCGTTCGGCCTCAAGAATGCCGGAGCCACGTTCATGAGGATGATTCAGAAGTGTTTACTCACTCAAATCAGTCGGAATGTGGAGGCATACATGGATGATAATGTGGTCAAGTCACAGAAAGGTTCTGACCTGCGGACTGACCTTGCTGAAACCTTTGCCAACCTCAGGAAGTATGATATCAAACTCAATCCATCAAAGTGCACATTCGGAGTTCCAGGTGGAAAGTTACTCGGTTTTCTCGTTTCCGAACGGGGGATCGACGCCAATCCTGAAAAAGTTGGTACCATACTCCGGATGAAGCGTCGTCTGCGTGTGCACGATGTCCAAAAGCTTACAGGCTACTTGGCCGCTCTAAGTCGATTCATTTCTCGTCTCGGTGAAAAGGCGTTGCCTCTTTACCGACTGATGAAGAAGTCTGACAAGTTCGAGTGGACTCCAGAAGCTGATGCAGCATTTGCAGAGCTCAAAGCTCTGCTCTCCACCCAGCCGGTGCTTGCTGCCCCAGTCAGCAAAGAGCCTCTGTTGCTTTACATTGCAGCCACAGGAAAGTTGTCAGTACAGTACTTACGGTCGAGCGGGAAGAAGAAGGAAAGGCCTTCAGAGTTCAGCGCCCAGTTTTGACCCCTTCAAAACAAAGATATCCTCATTACCAGAAGCTTGTATATGGGATTTATATGACCATGAAGAAGGTTGCACATTACTTCTCTGACCACTCCATTACAGTCGGCAGCGACGCCCCACTATCAGAGATTCTGCACAACAGAGATGCAACTGGTCGAGTGGCTAAGTGGGCGATTGAACTCCTTCCCTTAGATATCAAGTTTGAAGCAAAGAAGGCTATCAAGTCCCAAGCTATCGCAGATTTCGTCGCCGAGTGGATTGAACAGCAACTTCTAACTCAAGTTCACTCGGAGCACTGGACCATGTTCTTCGATGGATCTAAGATGCTGAATGGTTCCGGTGCTGGGGTAGTATTAGTCTCCCCCCGAGGAGATAAGCTCAGATATGTTCTCCAGATTCACTTCGATTCCTCCAATAATGAAGCAGAATATGAAGCACTTTTGTATGGGTTGCGCATGGCCATTTCACTCGGCGTCCGTCGCCTCATGGTCTATGGCGACTCAGATTTGGTGGTTAATCAAGTGATGAAGGAGTGGGACGTTAGAAGTCCGGTAATGACTGGTTATTGCAATGCAGTAAGAAAGTTAGAAAAGAAATTCAAGGGGTTAGAGCTTCATCACATCCCCCGACTGAAAAATCAGGCGGCTGACGATTTGGCAAAGATAGGCTCCAAGAGAGAAGCCATTCCCAGCAACGTGTTCCTGGAGCACATCCACTCGCCGTCAGTCCAAGAAGATCATTTTACAGAAGAAGCCCCGTAGCCTAAAAGTGCCATAGATCCGGCTGAAGTCGAAGTCCCTGCTGTGGTCGACCTAATCGTGGAAGTCTTGGCAATCACTCCCGACTGGACGATACCGTACATCGCGTATATCCTAAGGAAAGAACTCCCAGAGGACGAGGAAGAGGCTTGACAGATCGTCTGCCGATCCAAGGCCTTCACAGTCATAAAGGGACAGTTGTATAGAGAAAGCGCGACTGGAATCGGTCAGAAGTGCATAACACCAGAAGAAGGTCAGATAATCCTTGATGAGATCCACTCGGGAACCTGTGGTCACCATGCGTCTTCTCGGACCATTGTGGCTAAAGCATACCGAATGGGATTTTACTGGCCAAGAGCAAACGAAATGGCATAGGAGATAGTCGACAAGTGTGGAGGGTGCCAGTTCTACTCCAACATGTCACACAAGCCTGCGTCAGCCCTGAAGACCATTCCACTCGTTTGGCCCTTTGATGTTTGGGGACTGGACATGGTTGGTCCACTGAGAACAGGCAGGAGCGGTTTCACACACGTGCTTGTGGCAGTCGACAAGTTTACCAAATGGATTGAAGCTAAGCCTATCAAGAATCTTGATGCTTGCACTGCTATCAGTTTCGTCAGGGGGCTAACATTCAGATATGGAGTCCCGCATAGAATCATCACTGACAATGGGTCAAACTTTGATTCAGACAAGTTCAGAGCTTTTTGCGCCTCTCAAGGCACACGAGTCGACTACGCATCGGTCGCCCATCCGCAGTCGAACGGACAAGCAGAAAGGGCAAATGGTCTGATTCTCAAAGGACTAAAGCCCCGGCTGATGCGTGATCTCAAGCACGCAGCGGGCGCATGGGTCGACGAGCTTCCGTCAGTTCTGTGGGGATTGAGGACCACCCCAAATCGGTCGACTGGAAGAACTCCGTTCTTTCTGGTTGATGGAGCCGAAGCAGTTCTGCCGAGTGATCTTCTTCACAACGCACCCCGAGTCGAACTTTATACCGAAGATGAAGCAGAACAAGCCCGGCAAGACGTAGTCGACCTCCTAGAAGAAGAGAGGGAAATGGCCATGATCAGATCGACCATTTATCAGCAAGACTTGCGTCGATTCCACGCCAGAAATGTGAAGAGTCGAGCCTTCCAAGAAGGAGATTTGGTCCTCCGAGTTGATCAATAGAAACCACACAAGCTTGCTCCTACTTGGGAAGGCCCCTTCATCGTCACCAGAGTCCTCCACAATGGAGCGTATCACCTCTACAATGTTGATCGCCAGATCGACGAGCCGCGAGCTTGGAATGCGGAACTTCTCCGCCCCTTTTACACTTGAGTTCTCCCTTGGACGAGATGTAATAAGAAAAACTTCTGCGGTTCATTTTTATCAAAGACAAGAGTGTTCCAATAATTGCTGTCACTTTTGTTTGCATACGAAATCCCCAGTGGGTGACTTAGCTGCGAATCCGTTTCGCCTAAGTCTGAAAAATCCTACTGAGTGGCGAGCCAGCCTCCCACTCGGAGGCTTAGCTGCAGCCCAGTGCTCGCCTAAGTGTGTAAAAATCTTACCGAGTGGAGAGCAAACCTCCCACTCGGGGGCTTAGCTGCAGCCCAGTGCTCGCCTAAGTGTGTAAAAATCCTACCGAGTGGAGAGCAAACCTCCCACTCGGAGGCTTAGCTGTAGCACCGTGCTCGCCTAAGTGTTTAAAAATCCTACCGAGTGGAGAGCAAACCTCCCACTCGGGGGCTTCGCTGCAGCCCAGTGCTCGCCTAAGTGTTTAAAAATCCTACCGAGTGGAGAGCAAACCTCTCGCTCGGGGGCTTAGCTGCAGCCCAGTGCTCGCCTAAGTGTTTAAAAATCCTACCGAGTGGCGAGCCAGACTCCCACTCGGAGGCTTAGCTGCAGCACCGTGCTCGCCTAAGTGTTTAAAAATCCTACCGAGTGGAGAGCAAACCTCCCGCTCGGGGGCTTAGCCGCAGCCCAGTGCTCGCCTAAGTGTTTAAAAAATCCTACCGAGTGAGGAGCAAACCTCCCACTCGGAGGCTTAGCTGCAGCACCGTGCTCGCCTAAGTGTTTAAAAATCCTACCGAGTGGAGAGCAAACCTCCCGCTCGGGGGCTTAGCCGCAGCCCAGTGCTCGCCTAAGTGTTTAAAAAATCCTACCGAGTGAGGAGCAAACCTCCCACTCGGGGGCTTAGCTGCAGCCCAGTGCTCGCCTAAGTGTTTAAAAATCCTACCGAGGGGCGAGCCAGACTCCCACTCGGAGGCTTAGCTACAGCACCGTGCTCGCCTAAGTGTTTAAAAATCCTACCGAGTGGAGAGCAAACCTCCCACTCGGAGGCTTAGCTGCAGCACCGTGCTCGCCTAAGTGTTAATCCTACCGAGTGGAGAGCAAACCTCCCACTCAGGGGCTTAGCTGCAGCCTAGTGCTCACCTAAGTGTTTAAAAATCCTACCGAGTGGCGAGCCAGACTCCCACTCGGAGGCTTAGCTGCAGCACTGTGCTCACCTAAGTGTTTAAGAATCCTACCGAGTGGAGAGCAAACCTCCCACTCGGGGCTTAGCTGCAGCCCAGTGCTCGCCTAAGTGTTTAAAAATCCTACCGAGTGGCGAGCCAGACTCTCACTCGGAGGCTTAGCTGCAGCACCGTGCTCGCCTAAGTGTTTAAAAATCCTACCGAGTGGAGAGCAAACCTCCCGCTCGGGGGCTTAGCTGCAGCCCAGTGCTCGCCTAAGTGTGTAAAAGTCCTACCGAGTGGAGAGCAAACCTCCCACTCGGAGGCTTAGCTGCAGCCCAGTGCTCGCCTAAGTGTTTAAAAATCCTACCGAGTGAGGAGCAAACCTCCCACTCGGGGGCTTAGCTGCAGCCCAGCGCTCGCCTAAGTACAGGACGCAACCATGAATACAAGATTATTCCGAGTGAAGATCAAGTTCCACTCGACGGATCAAACCATGAAGATGTTCAACGAGAAATTAAGTTCAGATAAAGCCTAAAAGGTCCCATACCTCAGATCAAAGTACTCGAGCCCTCGGCTCGACAGAGTTTAACGGTTACAAATCCACTCGGCATTCCGAGGCAAATTTAAAGTGAAGCATAAAAGTTTTTCATTCCTCAAGCGGAGGGCTGGAAGGGGCGACGAACTCATCCAAGTCGATCCCGTCTGCAATACGAGTAGCAGCAGCGATGAAAGTCTCCATGAAGTCTTGAAAGATGTGCTTCCTGGTATTGGCAACTTGAATGGCGGCCAGCTTTTTTTCTCGCGCCTCCTTGCAATGGACGCGGACCAGAGACAGAGCGACATCAGCACCACATCTAGCAGAAGATTTCTTCCGTTCCGCCACTCGACCTGGGACTTCATTAAGTCGAGCCATCAGGGACTCGAGGTCATTCTGAAGCATCGTCCCAGGCCAGAGTGACGTGTCGATACGCGACATCGCAACCTTCAGCCGGGCAAGATAGTCAACAACGCTAGTAACACGAGACTCCAGTCGGAGCACGTTCATAGCAGCCTCGTCCTTCACGAGAGAATTGGCGGGATCCAAGCCTGGCTCCACTCGAGTGGTTTCCTCTTCGAAGCTCTGGCAGAATTCTGCGAACACAATTCAAGAATAAGACAGTGACCCTACACGGGCTTGGTAACTGGAAAACAGTCGGGTCGGAGCAACTACCTTCGAGCATGACGAACAGCTTCTTGGCCAGTCCACCAAGATAAACCTCCAGATCGTTCACCTTCCCCGCCAGCTCACCCGCCTTGTCATGCAGAACCATCTTGTCGTTCTTCAGTCGGCTGACCTCTTGATTAGCTATCTCGAGAGCAGCTTTCAGTCTGGAGTTCTCCTGCTCAAGAGTTCCGACCGAAGCCAGTTTCTCTTCTGCAAGCTTCGTTTTGCTCGAGGCCTCCTTCTGTGCTTCGGCAAGATCTCGATCCTTCTTCTTCAGATCTTCCTCCAGTTTATCTACAAAACGTCGAGTGAGCTCAACATCAAGAACGGGCAAGAAAGAAAAGTCACTTGTCAAGAATGAGAAACCTCGCCAGCCATACCTTTTGCTTCTTCTTGCGCCTTCTGCAGGTTCTGTTGAGCAAGCTTCAAGTCAAGGTTGAGTTGGATCTGTTTGTTCTCCAACTCAGTATAGAGAGCCACAAGTCCACGGGATTTCTGCAAAAATCAGTCGACAGAGGTCCAAGATAAGTTGCTTCCGAGTAACCAAGAGACAATGATGGCGCTTCTAAGATTACAGCTGAATCAAAAACATTCAACAGTAGTCTCGGGGACTACACCCAGTGGGTGCACTCAGCGTGCCCCCACTGGTTTTGCAAAAAAAATCGACTGCCCGCAGTCGACCGGATACAGTTTCACTCGACATGGCCTGACCAGACCGAGTGATGAAGTACAACTACTGCAACACAATATAAAGACTACAGTCGACTGCCAACAGTCCACCGTAGTCTCGGGGACTACACCCAGTGGGTGCACTAAGCGTGCCCCCACTCATCCAAGACTTAATAGACACACCCAGTGGGTGTACAGATTTAAAGATCATCAGAAAAGATATTCTTCAGACAGCATACCCTAACAGAACAAGCAGTGAGTCGACTGACCTGGACGTTACTTTGAAGAGCTGAACTCGCGTCATAAGCTGCTTGGCTGGCTTCTCGAACCACCTTGACCTGCTCCATCATGATCCCTGCCTGGCGTATAGCTTCCTTAGCTGCATCCACTTGGTCCTCAGGGACGTGGTGGGTGGCGAAGAGCGAAGGCGGATCCGCAGTCGACGTCGAGGGCCGCACGCTCGTCAGAGGAACAGAGAAAGTCACAAAAGCCCGAGTGGTGTCACCACCATCCCGAGCTACAGCCTCAGACGCCGGAGCAGATTGGGGGGTCTTGCCAGCCAACGCCCTCCTGTTCCTTCTCACTCTCAGCGGCACGTCGTCCTCGTCATCCGGGAGGTTGATAACATGAGGACGATCTACAAGAAAAAATTCAGTCGACCGGCGTTATGAGAAATCATCAGTCGGTTCAAGGCAGAACATCAGTAATCATACCAGGATTGGAGGTTACAGCATCCTCCATCTCTTGATCGTCGTCCTTGGCGGAGAGCTCAGAAGTAGCAGCACTGCAAATCTCGAAAGTCAGTCAGTTGGCTTAATGAATCGACCAAGGATTTGTCCACGGTCGACAAAGGAAAACAAGTTTTATTATTACACAGAAATGGTGGGGACAGTCATCTTCATCTTGGGCAGAGCCTTGGGCGGCTTGGACGGCGTCGCGCGTGGGTGCTTGGGAGCCTTTTCGGTCGGCGGAGGAGAAGAGGTCCGAGGGCGTTTCGACGACTGCCCAACAGGAGTAGTCGGCTTACCACGTTCCCGCGCTGGATCATGTGTAAGCTTGGATCGCCTCTCCGAGCGGGGGGTTCAACCTCCTCCCCCTCCTCTTCGCTGGAGTCGACGTCGTCGTCTCCCTCTCCTTCGCCATCAGATTCCCACTCGCCTTGTTCGTCTCCACTCTCACCTCCGCTCGCATCCCCTTCCTTAGTTGGCTCCTGTGCCCCGTTGGGTGTCGAGTACATCTCAGTAGTTGCCTGGAAAACAACAGACAAGACAAAAGTCAATCGACCAATTCAAAGAAGACCAATGAAGAAAACAAGACCTCAGTCAGGAGCATAAAGTCAGACATGGTCCACTTCGTATGTGTTGTCGAGTGGAACAACCCTCCTGGTTCCTCGGGGGTTGTCTTTGTTTCCTGTGATACTCGACAGCCACCCCTCCAACATCTCATCAGTGACCTCCTCCGGGTGGATCCGAGTGGTGTCGTCGAGACACGAGTACAGCCACATCGGGTGGTCACGAGCCTGGAGCGGTTGGATGCGCCTCCGAAGGAAGACCTCCAGCAAGTCCATGCCAGTCACGCCGTTGCGGACAAGCTGAACCACTCAACCAACCAACACTTTGACTTGGGCCTTTTCTTCCGGCGTCACTTTCAGAGAAGCAGGTTTTTGGGCTCGGTCGAGAGAGAAAGGGGGAAGCCCAGTCGCCTGCCAACCACGGACCGACTCTGGGAAAGTAATAGATGGAAAACAACCTTTTCCCCTTGTCTGGATCGCCAGGCCCTCGCACAGCTGGATCACCTGCGTCCTTTCGTCACTCGACTTGGCTTTCTTGACCGATTGGGAACGACAAGTGAAGATGTGCTTAAAGAGTCCCCAATGGGGGCGGCAACCCAAGAAACCCTCACACAAGGAAATGAAAGCAGCAAGATACATGATAGAATTGGGAGTGAAGTGGTGGAGCTGCGCTCCGAAGAAGTTCAGAAAGCTCTGGAAAAAAGGATGAGGAGGTAGAGAAAACCCGCAATCGATATGGGTGGCGAGGAGCACACACTCACCATCACAGGGTTGGGGCTCGACTTCTCTCCCCGGGAGACGCGCGGCTTCGTGAGGAATGACTCCTCCCTCAACCATATCATCAAGATCTTCCTGCCGGAGTCGGCATCCAGTCGCCCTGGATCCAGCCTCTGGGCAGAGCAGTCCTTGAGGAAGATCCGCCCCGAGCGGACTTCTTCCCTTTCCCCTGCGCCGCCGCCTTCTTCGCGCACTCCAGAGCGGACGTCTTGTCCTTCACCATCGTCGCCGGCAAATCTTGAACGGGCCTGCAGCGCTAGGGTGAGAGCGGAGGTGGCGGAGGACCTTGCGAAGGGAGAAAGAAAGGAGAGAGCGCACTGTTTGGAAACCCCGAGCCGGCGGCTTATAAGAGGCCGCTTCCGAGTGGCTGGCTGGTAGGCCCAGGCTATCCCGTCAAATCCCGCAGCAGACGGCGCGCAGTACGTGGCGAAAAAGGTGGCGCGGAAATCGAGGAGCTTCCACCTTATCACATCCGATTACTGCGGCCGCTCCCGTCCCGCGCGCTTCCCGAAACTCAAATCCCGCGAAATCCACGGGTTGCAGAACAATTTGCCAGACAGAAGATCCCTTTCACATCATCATTCGGAGCTTCACAAGCAAGGTAATTCACTCGACGAAAGGCCTGGAATGGATCAAGGCGACTGAAAGAGGTTGATGACATCATCCGTGACGATTTATCCAAAACGAGGCACTCATGTAGCCCAAAGAACCAGTCGGAAAGATCCCCAACTCTTTCTCCACTCTAACCTCGATCCATTCGGGGGCTAATGATGAAGCTATGTACCTAGGGTAGGGGCACAGACCTGTCCTAAGAGCCCTGCCCAAGGATGTCCTTAGAAAAAGTCATCTTTCAATCGACTTGAAGTATACCCACTCGACGGGTTCAAGACACTCGACCAGGAAGCTACCACTCGACCACGAAGCCAACCACTCGACGGCCAGGAGATCTAAAGTCACTCCGCAGGCAAACGGTCGGTCATTAAATAGTCTTTATGGTCATCATAGCACTTTATTAGGGCCGTTACCAGTAACGCCCAACCTTAATGTACTTTAAACCCTGCATTACTGAGGGCAGGAGAGGGCTGGCGAACTATATATAAGCCACCCCCCTCCTCAGTAGCAAGGGTTCGCACCCCTGTAATCCATACAGGCATAATCCAATCGACCGCCTCCGGGCTCCGAGACGTAGGGCGATTACTTCCTCCGAGAAGGGCCTGAACTCGTAAACCTCGCGTGCTTACAACTGCTCCATAGCTAAGATCTTGCCTCTCCATACTTACCCCCCTACATCACTGTCAGAGTTAGAACCACGACACCCCCCTTTGATCACCAGATATCGCCTACTCTTCTCTATACTGCTTGCATTAGAGTAGTGTAGCATGTTACTGCTTTCCGTTAATCCTATTCTGATGCATAGCCTGTCCTTGCTACTACTGTTGTTACCTTTACCTGCAATCCTAATGCTTAGTATAGGATGCTAGTTTATCATCAGTGGCCCTACATTCTTGTCCGTCTGCCATGCCATACTATCGGGCCGTGATCACTCAGGAGGTGATCACGGGTATATACTATATACTTTATACATGATACATGTGATGACTAAAAGACGGGTCTGCTCGTAGGAGTACCCGCGAGTGGATCTTTGTGGTGAAGCGAAAGGGCAGGTTGAGACCACCTATAAAAGAGGTGGGCCTGGCCCTGGTCGGCGTTCGCGGTTATTTCAAGATAACACGTTTAACGAGATCTTGGTATTTGATCTAAGTCTGGCCACTGGCTTATACGCACTAACCATATAGCGGGGACAATTATGGGCACTCGACGTTGTGGTATCAGCCGAATCCTTCGTGACGTTAGCGACTGAGCGGCGCTCGCCGGATTGGAACGTAAGCCTGCTCTTGTATTAAAGGGGCTAGTTCTGCTTCCGGCCGCCCACGCAACGTGTAGGTGTGCAATGGGCGATGGGCCCAGACCCCTGCGCCATAGGATTTAGACTGGCGTGCTGACCTCTCTGTTGTGCCTACGTAGGGCTGCGACGTGTTGATCTTCCGAGGCCGGGCATGACCCAGGAAAGTGTGTCCAGCCAAATGGGATCGAGCGTGTTGGGTTATGTGGTGCACCCCTGCAGGGAAGTTAATCTATTCGAATAGCCATGAGCTTCGGTAACAGGATGACTTGGAGTTGTACCTTGACCTTATGACAACTATAACCAGATACTTAATAAAACACACCCTTCCATGTGCCAGATACAACCGGTGGTCACTCTCTCACAGGGCGACGAGAGGAAGATCATCGGTTAGGATTATGCTATGCGATGTTACATTGGTGAACTTACCATCTACTCTCTTCTTCTGCTGCAAGATGGAGGTTACCAGAAGCGTAGTCTTCGATAGGACTAGGTATCCCCCTCTTATTCCGGCATTCTGCAGTTCAGTCCACATATGATAGCCTTATTCCAGTTGATACCAATGCATAAATATGTAGTGTAGCTCCTTGCTTGCGAGTACTTTGGATGAGTACTCATGGTTGCTTTGCTCCCTCCTTTCTCCCTTTCTATACCCGATTGCTGCGACCAGACGATGGAGTCCAGGAGCCAGACGCCATAGTCGATGATGACTACTACTACTCGGGAGGTGCCTACTACTACGTGCAGCCCGCTGACGGGGACAAGGAGTAGTTTAGGAGGATCCCAGGCAGGAGGCCTGCACCTCTTTCGATCTGTATCCCAGTTTGTGCTAGCCTTCTTAAGGCAAACTTGTTTAACTTATGTCTGTACTCAGATATTGTTGCTTCCGTTGACTCGTCTACGATCGAGCTCTTGTATTCGAACCCTCGAGGGCCCTGGCTTGTAATATGATGCTTGTATGACTTATTTTATTTGTAGAGTTGTGTTGTGATATCTTCCCATGAGTCCCTGATCTTGATCGTACACGTTTGCGTGTATGATTGAATCGGGGGCGTCACAAGTTGCTATCAGAGCCGATTGCCTGTAGGAATCCCCCTTCCACACTCCTTGGTCGAAGTCGAGTCTAGACATTCCAAAAACTTTTACTAACATGGTTGTGTGCCTTACGGGCCCACGTCGCCATCTGGGTGGTATTAGGATCTTTTACTCCTCAATCCTTACTCTGGGACTCTGAACTCTCTCCTACTCGGGTTAAACGATTTTACTAACTCTAACACTAGGATCCCGTGACCACGTTCACCCAAAGTTGGATAAGCCCTAGCTATTCTTTAGAGTAGTATATTGAACATTATCCACACTGTCAGTTGGCTCCTTTGAAACATCTCTGTTTTTAGATGGAACCCACGAGACAGGTCGTGCGCCACACGGCGGCCATTGGTGCCTCAGGATCACATGCTGTGTTGGTTGAGATAATGACTTATCTAGGTTATCGCTGGCACCCTGAGTACACCGTCTATGAGTAGTACCAGGACTTCAACCAGGAGCAGTACCATGCCATGGTCCACCTCTACTCTCGGGAGTATGACTCCACTACCGTGCTGCACACTACTCATGGTGTTGGAGTGAATATCGACATGGCGGTCCACGATGCTGCTTATGCTGCTCTGACACCTCTTCGTGGAGAGTATCAGGAGTTGGACACCTCCCCCTTCAGGCACATTGCTATCGCATCCGATGTTGGTGCGGAGGGATACTACACTGCTCCCTACTCCACGTCAGCCGAGAGCCCTTCTACCATCAGAACCTGGTTCTGCATGCTGATGGGCTGGATAGAGCTAACCGAGCTCTTCGCCACGAGTTGTACACCACCCGTCAGCACCTGTATCGTGCTTTGACGTTGTTGCACCACTTTGTCCGATCTGGTGAACTGTCGCGTTCTGCGATCTACCCTGCCAGGACTGTGATGCCCCAGGGCGTCAGTTGGCCAGATGTGGGAGGCTACTCTCCTGCACTTGGTCCTCTCCTGCCACCTGCGCATCGGGTTCCGCACCAGAGTATCCGCGGACCCCAGGCTACTCGCGCGGAGGTCTTCCCTTCACGTCACTACCAGCTGTCAAGCTACACCTACCTCCACAGTTCTTCCTGGGACTGATGTAGGCTTGCTTGTTAGTGTTAGATGTATTCGCCGCGAGCCTGCATGCCGCCTATGATGTTCGTAGTCTGTGTACCGAACTCTATGCATGATCACTTTTGTAAGATGTGCCAACTACTATATAGTATCTATCGTGTTCCTTTCATTATGCATGTTTCATCATGAATGATTCTTGTCCTCGCAATTTCTCAGTGCTGAACTACTCCTGTTATATATTAGCAGGATGATTAGACCAGGTGGTCGTGGTCGTGGTGGCAACACCCCACCACCGCCTGAGTACATGCCTGGTATGATCCAACAGCTTGAGATGAATCGCCAATTCATGGAGAATATGATGGCTCAGTTTCCTCGCCCCAATATGAAACAACAGCCAACCGCAGTAACTCTGCAGGATTTCATGCGCCTAAACCCAACTGTGTACTGCAGCTCAACTCAGCCTCTGGATGCTGATGACTGGCTCCGTGACATCACCTATGAGATGGAGTCTGCTGATGTAGCCCCTGCCAGCTATGTCACCTTTGCTTCCTTCTTCCTGAAGGGACTCGCAGCTCAATGGTGGGACAGCCACAGCCGTACTCTGCCAGTTGGAACAATCATCACCTGGCCAGACTTCCAAGATGCCTTTCGTGCTTGCTTCATTCCTCAGGGAGTCATGGACCGGAAGAAGCGCGAGTTTCGCAACCTCACTCAGGGCAACAAAACTGTGGAAGCTTATCAGCGGGAGTTTCTGGACTTGTCTCTCTATGCTAAAGAGGACATTGCAACTGATGCACGCAGACATGAGAAGTTCCGTGATGGCCTTCAAGCTGATATCAAGCTTGCACTTCTAGTGCATGACTTTGCTGATTTCGCCACCTTGGTGAACAAGTCCATCAATGCCGAAACTGGTCTGCAGGAACACGAGAGCTCTCACAGGTGCAACTGTGACACGGGCTCATCTTCAGGCCCGCCCTCATAGAAGCGTAAGATATGGATTCCCAACAGCATGTACCAGCCAACTGCACCTGCCCCAAGGCAGACCTATGCTACACCTCATCTGCCTCCTCCACCAACTAGGCAGCCAAGGCTCCCAGCTCCACCACCCCAAGCTCCTGTTCCCACTCCCAATAATGGTCTGTGCTACAAGTGTGGTCAACCAGGTCACCATGCTAGGGATTGCAATCAGAATCAGAATCAACTGGCCCTTCCTGCAGCTGGCCATGGAAGCAAACAGCCTCGCAACAACAATGCCAGGTCTTATGGTTGTGTTCATGCCAACCACGTTGATCTCAATGAAGTTCTAGACCAGCCTGCTACCGTGATGGGTACACTTCTCGTAAATTCAGTACCAACATCTGTTTTATTTGATACAGGTGCATCGCATTCATTCATGTCAGAAGATTTTTCATGCTTGCACGACATTAAATGTGAGGACATGAACACTTCGCTATTAGTGCACACTCCCGCGGGCCAATGTCGGACCTCCATGATTTGCAATGACGTCCCAGTGATGTATGCAGCTGAGGCATCCTAACGAACGAACGATTTGAACCTTGTTCCTACACGGCCTGATCAAATCGATCAGGCACTTGCCATCTATCTTCATTGTTTAACTCAAGGACCGGAATTCCTTGTCTCTCCCATTGTACTGAAGTCATGTAGCATCGACCTCATTCTGGGAATGGATTGGTAGAAAGCGCATACTGCTTCTATATTTTGCGCCACCAAGGTCGTCCATCTGCTACACCCTTCTGATGAAATAATAGCTTACCAAGCTCATCTTGTTCAGAACGCCGAGGCATGGCTTTATGCCTTGAATGCGTTGAACGCTACACCACTCGAGGGCATTGAAAACATTCCTGTCGTTCGTGAATTCCAAGACGTCTTCCCAGAAGAATTTCCAGGGATTCCCCCTGCTAGAGCTATCGAATTCATCATCGACTTGAAACCCGGCACCACCCCTATAGCCAAACGACCCTACAAGATGCCGCCACATGAACTCATTGAGCTTAAGGAGGAAATTGACAAATCTCTTGTCAAAGGTTTCATTTTCCCAAGTTGCTCTCCTTGGGGAGCACCTTCTCTTTTTGTTAAGAAGAAGGATGGGACAAATCGATTAGTCCAAGACTACCGTCCTATAAACCAAGCTACCATTCAGAATAAATATCCTCTTCCTCGGATTAATGATCTTTATGATCAACTGGCTGGCTCATTAGTGTTCTCCAAACTCGACTTGAGGTTGGGTTACCACCAGATCCGTGTTCGTGAAGAGGATATGCCAAAAACCGCCTTCGTGACTCGGTATGGATCATACGAGTACACCGTCATGTCATTCGGCTTAACGAATGCTCCAGCCACCTTCTCTCGTCTGATGAACTATATATTCATGGATTACCTCGACAAGTTCGTCGTGGTTTATTTGGACGATATTCTTGTATTTTCCAAGAACAAGGAAGAACATGCTGAACATCTTCATCTTGTGCTGGAAAAGCTTCGAGAGCATCAACTGTATGCTAAGTATTCCAAGTGTGAATTCTGGCTCCCCGAAGTAACCTATCTTGGGCATGTCATCTCCAAGGATGGTATTGCCGTCAACCCTGAACGAGTTCAGGATATTCTCAATTGGACTCCTCCGAAGAATGTCAAGCAAGTGCGAAGTTTTCTCGGTCTTGCCAGCTATTGTCGTCGATTCATCGAGAACTTCTCCAAGATTGCCAGGCCTCTGACTAATCTGTTACATAAGGGTGTCAAGTTCGACTGGACAGACAAGTGTCAGGAAAGTTTCCAAGCGCTCAAAGACAAGTTGACTTCTGCCCCAGTGCTTGCTCCACCTGATACTAAGAAGGACTTCGTGATTTACTATGACGCTTCCCGTCAAGGATTAGGCTGTGTCCTAATGCAAGAGCGCAGAGTGATTGATTATGCCTCTCGTCAACTGCGCCGTCACGAAGAAAACTACCCAGTTCACGACCTCGAGCTTGCTGCTGTCATTCATGCACTGAAGCAGTGGCGACATTACCTTCTCGGTAATCATTGCGAAATCTTCACCGACCACCAAAGTCTGAAGTATCTGTTTACTCAGCCAGATCTGAACCTCTGTTAGCAGAGATGGATGGAGACTATTGCAGACTTTGACGTGGGTATATCCTATACCCCCGGCAAGGCTAATTTAATGGTTGATGCCTTGAGCCGCAAGTCTTACTGCAACCACCTCCACGTTCACAAAGTTCAGCCCTCGCTTGTCGAAGAATTTAGAAAGCTGAACCTTCATATTGTTCCCCCTGGAGCACTCGCTCCCCCTCCCCCGGAGTTCCGCAAGATGAATCTTCTTGTTGTTACTAAGGGTTCTCTAAATACCCTGGCTGTCGTACCAGATCTCGTAGCGGGTATAAAGACTATTCAAGGTTATGACTCTGAAGTCCGTCAGATTAAACGCCATCTAGCAGAAGGAAAACCCGCATTCTTCACTGTCGCCGATGATGGCGCCTTGTACTTCAAAGGCCGCCTAGTGGTACCATGTTCGAAGAAAAACCTAGATAAGACTAAAAGGGTTATGCAAGAAGCTCATGATACGCCTCTGTCCATCCATCTTGGTAGTACAAAGATGTACCAGGATATTCGTCAAAGATTCTGGTGGTCTAATATGAAGCAGGACATTGCTTGTTATGTTGCTGAGTGTGACGTTTGCCGTCGTTTCAAAGCTGAACATCAAAGGCCTACTGGAACTCTGCAACCTATCTCTATTCCTGAATGGAAATGGGACCATGTCGAAATGGACTTCATCACTGGATTTCCCAAATCACAGAAAGGTAATGATGCTATTCTTGTCGTCATTGACCGGCTTTCTAAAGTTGCACATTTTATGGCGGTCAAAGAGACAATCACTGCTAGTCAGCTTGCTACTCGCTACATGGCCAGAATTGTTTCACTTCATGGTATTCCACTGGTTATCAGTTCGGAACGTGGCAGTTTATTCACTTCAAGATTTTGGGCAAGTTTCCAAGAAGCTATGGAAACTCATCTGTCGTTCAGTACGGCGTTTCATCCTCAGTCGCAAGGACAGGTTGAACGTGTCAACCAAGTTCTCGAAGACATGCTTCGAGCTTGTGTAATTTCCTTCGGCAAGAAATGGGAGGAATCTCTTCCATATGCCGAGTTCTCTTATAATAATAGCTATCAAGCTAGTCTGAAGATGTCCCCCTTCGAAGTGCTATATGGACGAAAGTGTCGGACCCCTCTGAACTGGTCAGAAACTGGGGAACGTCCACTCTTCGGTCTGGATAATATTCAACAGGCCGAAGAACAAGTCCGCATTATTCGCGAGAATCTCAAGACTACTCAGTCACGTCAGAAGAGTCAGTATGACCGCCATCACAATTGACCCCCCCACTGGGCCAATTGTGGCCCAGCTGGCCAGCCCAACTGGGCAATGGCCCAGCCGGCCACCCCCCACTACCCCTTATCCACTCCTCCCCCAAACCCTAACCACCCCGTCACCCCACTCCCCCCCACGATGCCACCTCTCCCCCCTCCCGATCCAGATTGGATCGGGGTCGGTCCCCACCGTTGCGCGCCCGACGCCGCCGCCGCCTCACCACCTCGCTGCGTCGACCTCCGTCGCCGCCCGGAGCCTGCTTGCTCGCCGGATCCCCTCCTCCCCTACGCCACGTCATCCCCGACACCCGCCATGAGCTCCTCCCTGCCCCCCCCTTTTTGTCGCCGGCACCGTTCCCCCCGCCGCACCCAGCGTGTGCTTGTACGCGCTCCCGCACGCCCGCGGCCCGCTCTCACCTCGCCTGTCGCGCTCCCGCCGCGCCCACCGTTGTAATTGCCACACCCGCAGCCCTGCACGGCGCTGCCGCAACCCGCGTCGCCTGCAGCCTCGCCTTGCCCCGCGCCGTCATGCTCCCGCCGCGGCCGAGGTTCCACTGCCCCGCCGTGCCATCCGCCGTCGCCGCCCCCCACTGCTTCGCGTGCCTGCACACCGCTTGGCCGCGCCCGTGCCTCTTTTCGGCCCGCCTCGCTCCCCATCACCCGTCGCTGCCTCCCCGCCCCTCCCGCGCGACGTGGCCGCCGGCACGGCGACGCAGCCTTGGCCCCCAGTGCCGCTGTGCCCGCCGGCGCCCAGCACCGTTGCCCTGTGTCGCCCGCTAACGCCGAACTCGCCAGGCCCTTGGCCCAATGACAGCCGGGGCCCATGCCCAGAACGTTTCTGTTAAAAAAGGATAAAAAATATATAATGAAAATAAAATATATAATAAATATATAATAAAAATAATTAATTAACTAACTAATTAATTAACTTAATTAATTCTGATTAAATTAATTAATTAAGATTAATTAATCTAATGACTAATTAACCTAGTTAACTACTGTTAATTAACTAACAGTGTATGACAGTGGGGCCCACCCCCTTATTTTATACTAATTAGGTAAATTAATTTGTTTAATTAAAATGTGTCACTGACTAGTGGGACCCACTGGTCAGGTTGACCAGTCAACCCCTGTTGATTGCTGACGTCAGCATGACATCATGCTGATGTCATAAATCCAATTTTGAATTAATTTAAATAATTAATTAAATTCCAGAAATTAATAAAATCTTTAGAAAATCATATCTTTTAAACCGTAGCTCAGATGGAAAAACTTTGTAGATGAAACTTGCTCAGAACGACGAGACAAATCCGGATACGTAGCCTCTTCATCCGCCACGCATCCCTAGCATAGCGAACACGCAACTTTCCCCCTCCGGTTCGTTTGTCTGAAAACGCGAAACACCGGAGATACTTTCCGGATGTTTTCCCCCTTCATCGGTACCACCTCGTACCGCGTTAGGGCACACCTAGCATCAGCTTTGTCATGTCATGCATTTGTTTGCATTATATTTATTGTTTCTTCCCCCTCTTCTCTCGCTAGACACCGAGACCGACGCCGCCGCTACCCAGTACGACTACGGTGTTGACGACCCCTCTCTCTTGCCAGAGCAACTAGGCAAGCCCCCCCCTTTGATCACCAGATATCGCCTACTCTTCTCTATACTGCTTGCATTAGAGTAGTGTAGCATGTTACTGCTTTCCGTTAATCCTATTCTGATGCATAGCCTGTCCTTGCTACTACTGTTGTTACCTTTACCTGCAATCCTAATGCTTAGTATAGGATGCTAGTTTATCATCAGTGGCCCTACATTCTTGTCCATCTGCCATGCTATACTATCGGGCCGTGATCACTCAGGAGGTGATCATGGGTATATACTATATACTTTATACATGATACATGTGATGACTAAAAGACGGGTTGGCTCGTAGGAGTACCCACGAGTGGATCTTTGTGGCGAAGCGACAGGGCAGGTTGAGACCACCTAGGAGAGAGGTGGGCCTGGCCCTGGTCGGCGTTCGCGGTTATTTCAAGATAACACGTTTAACGAGATTTTGGTATTTGATCTGAGTCTGGCCACTGGCTTATATGCACTAACCATCTACGCGGGGACAGTTATGGGCACTCGACGTCGTGGTATCAGCCGAAGCCTTCGTGACGTCATCGACTGAGCGGCGTGCGCCGGATTGGAACATAAGCCTGCTCTTGTATTAAGGGGGCTAGTTCTACTTCCGGCCGCCCACGCAACATGCAGGTGTGCAATGGGCGATGGGCCCAGACCCCTGCGCCATAGGATTTAGACCGGCATGCTGACCTCTCTGTTGTGCCTAGGTAGGGCTGCAACGTGTTGATCTTCTGAGGCCGGGCATGACCCAGGAAAGTGTGTCCGGCCAAATGGGATCGAGCGTGTTGGGTTATGTGGTGCACCCCTGCAGGGAAGTTAATCTATTCGAATAGCCATGATCTTCGGTAACAGGACGACTTGGAGTTGTACCTTGACCTTATGACAACTAGAACCGGATACTTAATAAAACACACCCTTCCAAGTGCCAGATACAACCGGTGGTCGCTCTCTCACACGGCGACGAGAGGAGGATCATCGGTTAGGATTATGCTATGCGATGTTACATTGGTTCTAGGACCGGAAGTATGTCTAGATGGGGGTGATTAGACTACGTGACCAAATAAAAACTTAACCTTTTCCTAATTTTAGTTCTTGGCAGATTTTAGCTATCTTAGGACAAGTCAAGCAATCATCACACAATTCAAGCAAGCATGCAAAGAGTACATTGGCAGCGGAAAATAAAGCATGCAACTTGCAAGAATGTAAAGGGAAGAGTTTGGAGAATTCAAACGCAATTGGAGACACGGATGTTTTTCCCGTGGTTCGGATAGGTGGTGCTATCCTACATCCAGGTTGATGGAGACTTCAACCCACGAAGGGTAACGGTTGCGCGAGTCTACGAAGGGCTCCACCCATGAAGGGTCCCCCGAGGTCGCCTCGACGTCCGCAGCAAGCTATGCTGTCGCCCCCCTCCTCTCTCCTCCTCCCCGCGCCTCCGCGCTAGCGAACAGAGGCCGCCCGAGCGCGCCAATGGTGCGGCTCACACGTGCGCGCCTCTGGCCCCCTGCTCCCTCCCTCTCTTCTTTCCCTCGCTCTGGACCGAGCCTATGAGCACCCAGACATGCCCACGCGCGCCCCCGTGACCCACAGCAACGGCAACAACCTCGCCGGCGCACAGGTCTACGGTGAGCCGTGGCTCGCCTACTTAAGGGCCTCCCCGAACCCTTCTCTCCTCACCAATCGCTCTCTGCACCACCAAGACCTCCCCCTGCACCCCCAGTTCCTCTCCAGAGCTGCCCGAGCTCGAGATCGAGCTCGCGCTCCGCCGCCTCGGCTCGCCGGAGTTCGCGAGGTATAGGCCTCCCCCGCTCCTCCCTTGCCTCGATCTGGAACCCCTGCACCCCACTGATCATTTCCCCCTTGTTCCCCTCTCTGTAGCCACCGGAATCGGCCGGAACCATCACCTCCCGAAGCTCCTCCGCCGTGCCCCCTCGTCGCCGGCGAACCCTTGCACCCCGGCGACCAACTCCGGCACCACCTGAACGGCGACACGACAAGGAGTCCAGCGGTGCCATCAGCTCACCTCGCTGTGCCCGGAAACGTCGCCGGTGAGCTCGCCGCCCCTCTGGCCTAGGGTTGACGACGACGGCCGTGGGGCCCGTCAGTCAGCCTCACATAATGACGGGTGGGCCCCACCCGTCAGGTTCAAATGCACACGCGCGCGCACCGGTTCGCTGCGTCGGCTGAAGGCGTACTTTGCCTTTACGCCTTCGACGTGGCCGCCCTGTGTGGGCTATTTTCCCCTCTGGGCCTGCTGCATTGTGGCCCTTCTGGCCCAGTTGCACAGTGTTGTTTCCCTTTTTCTTTTTTTCTGAATCTTGCGAAAATTCCACAGGACAGAATATATGTCCAAATGAATTAATTCCAATTTCTAAATTCCCAAAATATTGCAACCTATTTAATGGTGCAACTTTCATTCAAATCCAACAAACTTTTCTTCACTATAGATATTTAAATGTGATTTTGAGCATTTAAATATGCCTTTGTAAATCCATTTCTCCCATTCTGATGCACCAAATCCAAAACTAGGAATTTTCCCCTTCTTAGTTTTCAACCTAGTATTTTACAAAAATGAGTTGACATTTTTCTGAGCACTTGGGTTTTTTCTGTTTTATTATTGCCTTATTTTTCTCGTTATTGTTTTGCGACGATAGATTGCGTTGCTGACGAAGGAGTTGGACCAGAAGACTTTGAAGACCCAGAAGACCTTGTTGAGCCAGGCAAGCAGCCCTCTGACCATGACTAAGAAACCCCTTTTTATGCATTTCATATAGCACTTTACTATTGTTGCATCGGAATCATGATGAGAGGGTAGCCACTTTGGTGGGTTGCCCTCATCTCCTCCTTATTGATACCTGCAATGTGCATGACCCTACCTTCTTATGAGGGTTATGCCGGTGGGAGTAGATAGGATGCTAAGTAGTTGCTACGCAAAAAGGGACGGGAATATGCATAGTGATGAGACAAAGTATTCTCAAAGGACTTTTCTAAAACCCCGTCGGGTGCCACTTATGCCCGAGGGAGATGATGAGATGGGTAACCACTTGATGACGAAGTGGTGTACCGAGGCAAGTGTGTGTGTGGTTTTCGAAAATGGATTAGATTTAAGATTTGTCGACTGTCCCAACCTTACATGCGCAACCACTCTACCCTTGTATGGGAAAGGGCATTATTGATTACCTAGGCCGATACTAGCTTGGAGCCCGCATTACTAGTAACGGGAGAGTTGTTGGTGCGCTCTCTCGGGACGGGGTCGTGCCAGGTAGGGCGGCCATGACTGTTTTCACATGGCACCGGATACACCGTTGTGTCCCCTCTCGGATGTTACGATCTTGAGTGAGTCTCATATGATGTACCTCGTGAGGATACGGAACAACAAGTGGACTCCTTGTTAGTGTCGTCTAGGGAAAGATAGTGATCGGGTGCTTACCCCGGGTACTTGAGGTACCGCGGGTCGTGGATGACACGGAAGTTCCCCGGATCTTGTGGGTAAAGTGTGCAACCTCTGCAGAGTGTAAAACTATTCGAATAGCCGTGTCCACGGTCAAGGACAGTTGGGCGGTGCTGCTTAAACTACGTCCACATGCTTTCAAACCAGTGTGAGTGATTGGTTAAGTGGGGGAAACTACTCGGGTCAAGTCAGAGGACTTGACATGATTGAGTGGGGTTGGTGCCCACTCCTTTTATGATGATACCACTACTCGGGTCAAGTCAGAGGACTTGACATGATTGAGTTGGGTTGGTGCCCACTCTATTTATGTTGATATCTGTAACCTATCCTTATGGTTACTTGAATTCTCCTGATGCATGACTTACGAGTTGTTGAACATGTCATTGCACTCAAAAACTAGCTTTCCGCAAAATTTACCTATATCATGCATTGTTGTACCTTGAACCAAAACATGGGTTGCTTGCGAGTACATTCAAAGTACTCATTGGCTTGCCACTGGTTATTTAATTGGCCAGGCATGGAAGAACAGGAGTTCGAAGAAGAATTATTTGAAGACGAACATGCGAACTAGGACGTTTCCTAGTCAGAATGCCCGTAGGGTTAAGGTAGATGGCATGGGTTCTACTTATCGACGAAGATTTCCGCTGCTTATGTTTCATTTGATGTTCAGCCCTTAGGGCTTTATCTATGTAAGACTTGACCATAATGGTCATAATTTGTGTAAGACGGTATGTATGGATGTAAGACTCTTGTTATTCAGCTTCTGTGTGTTCAGTGAGCATTGATCTCTGGGATCACTGTACACGTGCATTCGGTGACCACGACTTATGAGTCGGGGTCCCCACACGGTAGAACCGAATTGCTAGGGTTTGGCAGTGGCTTATGACAAGTGAAACTCGGTGGCGCCGGATAGAAAGAATCGGTAGGACTGAGTTTGGCTTAGGGTTTAGGTCATATGTGGATATGGGAAAGTAGCTGAGGATTTTGGAGCATATCATTAAGCACATGAAGCAAGAGGCTCATTAAGCAACACATCATCCCTCCTTGATAGTATTGGCTTTTCCTATGGACTCAATGTGATCTTGGATCACTAAAATATAAAATGAAGAGTCTTGAGCTTTTGAGCTTGAGCCAATCCTTTGTCCTTAGCATTTTAAGGGTTCCACTTTCACCATCCATGCCATGCCAATCATTGAGCTTTTCTGAAATAATCACCTTGGAATAGCATTAGCTCAGTGAGCTATATGTTGTTATGAATTACCAAAACCACCTAGGGATAGTTGCACTTTCAATCTCCCCCTTTTTGGTAATTGATGACAACATATAGATCAAAGCTTCAACAAATGATAATAAGCATGAAATATATCATCGCTCTGAGAAGTATGTGATAAATAAGAGCTCCCCCTAAATTTGTGCATATTTAAGATTTGCTTTGGACTGCAAATGCACAAAGAGTTAGAGTCATGGGTTACTCTTCCATGTCACATACATCTTGGTGGAGCGCTTAAAATGATAAGAATGAAATACATGCACTCATCACCAAGAAAAGTGTGATCACATAAGATAGATAAGATAATAGCATTAAGCTAGCATTAAGTGTAGCTTATGATCAAACACATGATCATCAATGTCTCACAAGCATAGTATCTCAAGCACTCAAAAGCAAACAAAGTTCGAAAAACCCACCAAATAAAGCAAGAGAGAAAAAACAACACTCTCTCTCTCTCTCGAAGCCTATGATCTATACATTTTCTCCTCCTTTGGCAACAAGTTACCAAAAAGTTCCTAGAAAATGCATAGTGCTAAATCGACACTCAGGCTTGATCTTCAGGTGGTGGTGGAGTCCGGATCACTCCATGGACGAAGGCTTCCGTAGACGCTGAAGTAGACGCTGGAGTTGGAGCTGAAGTAGACGCTGGAGCAGGTTGGGCTGATGCTACGGCTGGAGCTGAGGCGGTTGCTCTTGTGTCAGGAACTGGCACTGCAGACGACCTCGGACCTCGTGGCACTCTGGCAAAGGCATTAGTGATAGTCTTCCCTTTCCTCTCCTGCATGTCATCTTGGAGCTGGTCCACTGCAGTCTGAATCTCTGTCACCTTGATATCCAAGTCATAGAACTTTTGTTCTACGATTCTCTCTAGGCTTGCCTGGTTCTGAGTTAGGGTGGCTAGTCCTTTCTCAATCCGCAGGGTGGATGCAATCAAGTAACCAAGCTGCTCTTGTTTGGTTTTCAAGAAATACTTAGATGCCTCCTCTTGAGTTGGCATCTTGGCAGCTTTCTCCTTCCTTGCCTTCTCCTTCTTTGCTTGTGCTTGGGCAGATGATGGTTCATTCTCATTCATGACAACTTGATTATCTTCAAAATCTGGACGGATGGGCCGGTGTTCCTTGTCCAATAAGTATATGCCCGTGCCCATCTTGGAGTTAATGAGCTCCTGAATTTGTGGGGCGTATCCGCAACTCCTCTTCTGATCAGCTGTTGTCCTCTTAATGGTCTCTACCATGAGGCTCATCACCTTGAACTTCTGTGGCACATCAAATATATGAAGCAAATTGATCGCATGGCCTCCGATCATCTTGTGATCACCTGACTTGGGCAACAAGGTGTGCCTCGGTATCCAATTGATGGTTGGCAGCCCTGACAGAAGATAGTGTACTAAGCCAAACTTAAAGGTATCAAGTGCTTCATTTGGAATTTCCTTGTACATATTTGACATAGAGTTATGATCCATCTTCTTCTTGGCATATATGTCCAAGTCATCTTCCTGCTCTTCTGGGGCATTAATGAGCTGTGCCCATTTAGCAACTGTAGATTGGTACCTCGTACCTTCAGACATCCATGTAATCCTGCCATCTGGATAAAAATGTGCTGTGGAGTAGAATTGCATGATCAATTCTTCATTCCACTTTGTGAGCTTCTGCCCAACAAAGTCAGCTACTCCACAAGCTATGAAGCTGTCTTGCACTCCAGGATAGTGCTCTTCATTGTCCTTGATGTATTGCCAATCAACCCATCTCATATCACATACAATTGGCTTCTTGTCCAACAAAACTGTCTCATAGAAGTCCTGCTATTCCTTAGTGTGGAACCTGTAGTCAACAGCAGTCCTTCTCCTTGAAGCATATGGATCTGCTTCTCTCCACTTCCTCAGCCCTGAATCTCTCCTGAGCTTCATGTGCTCAGCCACAGGATGAGCATCATTGTGGTCTGGGATCTTGGGCTTGAGCTTTCTAAGAACTTGCTCTTCATCATCTTCTGCAGTGTCAGGCATTGGGGCCTTGTTCTTCTCAGCAGCTGGGATGCTTCTTGTATTCCTCTTTGGCTTTAGCTTTGGAGCTGGCTTGGCCTTGGAAGCAGTTGCCCCTGATCTTATGGCATCACCCATCAGCTTGGGTGCCTTAGGTGCTGGTGCAGCAACCTCTTCTTCTTCCTCTTCTTCCATGATGGAAGCCTTTCCAAGCACTTTGGTTACGGTCTTCTTGACCCTTTCTTTCCTTTTCTTTCCCTCAGCAGCAACTGGCTCTATGGGAGTGGGCTTCTCAGGAATCTGAGTTGAGGCTTTGGCCTTTGGCATAGGCTGCCTGCCTGTTGGCCTTTTGATTTTCATCCCTGGCTTTGTGCCTTGAGCTGAGCCATGTTCCTTCTCAAGCACTACTCTCTTTAAAGTTGCTTCCTCTTCTGCCACATAATCCTCATCCTATGATTCTGAGGTTCTCTTCTTCCTCTGTCTGGTGGCAGCTTTAGGCAGATTGCTAGGAGTACTTCTGCTGCCATCATCTGAAGAACTTGAGGGACTAGTGCCCTCACTCATCTGCACTTGCTGTTCTGACATGTTCTGGCTATCACTTTGGTCTGACATGATGAACAAGCTGACTGCTGACCCCGTGAATAGTTTATAGATGAGGTAGAATAGATGAGCATCACAAAATGCAGAGACTTTTGCAAAAGAATGATTCAAAAACTTAGTTTTAGTTTCCCACTGAAATCATCTCGGATCTACCGATTTTTAAACTCGGTGATACCGAAACAGTTTTTGTAACCTAAACTAGTGAACTCGGTTGGACCGAGTCACAAGTTCGGTGGCACCGAGACTGCTAGGGTTTCACAGAGTTCCAAAATCGGTCACACCGATTAGTAATTCTCGGTCAGACCGAGTCTCACTTGTGCAATGGCATAAGCCAAATCGGTGGGACCGAGTTTTTCAACTAGGTGGGTCCGAGATGGTTTTGGCGGAAACCTAAACCTAAATTTTTTGAATCAAACCTAATCTACGAGTTCATTGACTGGATAGAAGTTTATAAAACATGGCTAGAATAAATATGATCACAATGTGCTAAGAATCGGATTGGGGAATAGCACAAAGATCGAGTCCATACCCTCGTTCGGCGGAGACTCGCTACGGCGGCAACGGCGGGGTTGAATTCCGTTGACGACGACGGAGACCAGCGACTAGAGGCGGCTGGTGGCGAGGAGACGATCCGGAGACCACGTTGGCAGAGCAGGCTATCGCGCGGGCGAAGGGGTTCGGAGAAATTTCCAAATTTTTGCCCGTGACTATATATAGCCCGACCCTGTCGGTGTGACCGAGTGGAACAACTCGGTGGCACCGAGATGCAAAACTGTATATAGTTGTTGCAACTTGGTGTGACCGAATGGTTCAAATCGGATGCACCGAGATCGAAAACATAGATCAACTTAATGATCTCGATAGGACCGAAAGTAGGATATCGGTCAGACCGAGAATCACAAAGAGGTTTTCGAAGTTTAAGTCTATGATGAATCGGGGACTCCGAGTGCTCCTCACACAGAGTGGTTCGAATCTGACTTGATCAAATTTTGTGATGTAGCATGAATAGAGTTTGAGACAAGAAAAGCATAGATAGCTAGAGGGGGTTCTTAGGCATTCTTGTCCATCCACTTGGCAAAAGGAAATAAAACCAAACAATCAAAACAATAAGTGGATGTCCTTGAATGAGTAAAATATCCAACCAACATGCTCACACAATAAGATGGCAATTGAAATATGTGACAAAGCATGCACAACCAATTCTAGCATCTATCAAGCAATTTGTGATGACTAGGTCATCTATATATGAGTATATTGACTTAGGAGTCAAGTGAGAACACTTGATCATAGGTCATACTCATCGTTCAAGCTCAAGTGGGGTTACCACTTTTACATGAAGCATTGTTGTGTTCATATCTTTAGAGTTGCTTTAGCTCAAGTCTTAGAGTAAAGCTCCCCCTAGATGTGAGATCCCCCCTAAGAGGGATGAACTAACCTTGGGTTTTGTCGATGATGACTTCATGTAGATGTTGAAGATGTGGATGCTCAATGTTGATGTCGATCACTTGGAGCTATCCATTTGAGTGAATTGCACTTTCAATACCTACATGGGTTAGTCCCACAAGGAACAAACAAAGATATCCATAGACATAGAGTGATGCACACACAAGATGATGTCCATGAAAACTTTTAGGTTACCTTGTTCCTTGTCTTACCAACAAGAGGGTTTGTGACTCATTGAATTAGTGCAATATGTGGAAGTTGATTGCACTTGTTCCTGCCAAAATGATAAGAGTGAAGTATGTTGGCGGAGTCACCCTCAAGAACTCTCTAGTTCTTCTTCTTTTGGATCCACACCATCTTGATGGGAATCCTTGGAGTTGTAGTCGTACTTGATGAAGTGGAACTTGAAGTAGTCTTGGTAATCCACTTGACTAAGGTCTTAGGAGCTTCTTCAAATGCATCAATTTCCTCTTGAAGCTTGTCCTTGCCTTTTTGCTTGTAGTCTTGTGGAGGAAGATCATCTTGAGCTTGTGTCCCTTTGAAGGAAGTATCATACTTCTCTTGTTGAGGAACAAACTTTGTCTTGGGGTATTGATCTTCTTCCCACTCAACTCCATTGGCATTGAACTTTCGTTCAAAACCAAGACCTTGATTCTTCCGGTGCATTTCTTGCTTGCGCATAATTTCCTCGAATTGCTTACTCCCGGCAAGGCTTTTGTACACTCCTTTCTCTATAATTCCCTTCAATAAGCTATTTTCTTGCTCAAGTGTAACTTGGCTAAGAGAATCATTAGTGGAATCAAGAGAACTACTAGAAGCAACAATATTGGATTTAGCATGATCATTGTTACTACTAGAGGAAGAATCTTTCTTGTTCTTGTTATTAGACTTGACTTGAGGCATGTAAGTGGATAAGAGTAAACGCTTGGCAATGTAAGAAGAACTTTTCTTGCAGAGATCATCATTGATTGCCTTTAAAAACTCATGCTCTTGCTCAAGATTGAGCTTTTCAAAGCGTAACTTCTCATGAGCTTTTAAAAGTTCTCGATGATCTTCGAAGATAGTTTCATGAGCTAACTTAAGAGTGTTTAGTTCTTTAGTTAGAGCCTCAATCTTATCCTTATCATTTTCATTCGTTTTATCTTGATTAGCATGATTAATTGACGTTTCATCATAGTATTCATCACTAGAGTTGTCAACAAGTAAATCATCATCACCTAACAAGTCATCTTCATCACTATTAAAATCAACATACTCGGGCTGTGTTACCTTAGGACCTTTGGCCATCAAGCATCTTCCAATTCCTTCATTTGGTGAGTCAAATATGTCGTAGGAGTTGGTTGACACAAGTGCTAGACCGGCAACACCTTCATCTTGAGTATATTCGGAATTGGAGTGATAACTTCTCTCGGAGTGGCTGTCGGAGTCGGAGCCGGATACCAATTCACCAACATGAGCTTGATGTCTTCATTTTGTGTAGCTCCTTGATGATTGTTCCTTCCTTTCTGAATCCTCGCTTCTCCGTGAGTATCTTCGTTCATAACGATCATCTCTACTCCTTCTCTCTCTTGGTGGTGATTCTTTGCTTCTTCTTTTTGGAGAGTTTTCTCTTCTCTTGTAGGGAGCCGTACACTCATTGGAATAGTGTCCGGGTCTTCCACAATTGTAGCAATTTCGCTCTCGACTAGAAGATCTTTTGTCATTGTAGGACCTTGACTTGAAGCTTCTATCTTTGCTTCTACTCTTGTAGAACTTGTTGAAGTTCTTCACCATTAAGCTCAATTCTTCATTGAAGTTTTGTTTCTCACTTGATGATGTAGGGGCTTCACATGAGGCTTTGTAGGCACCACTTGATTTGTTGTGAAGTTCCTCTTTATCCTTAAGTGACATCTCATGAGCAACAATTCTTCCAATTACCTCCGTTGGCTTGAGATCTTTGTAATTGGGCATCATTTGGATCAATGTGCACACGGTATCATATTTTCCATCCAAGGCTCTTAGAATCTTCTTGATGATGAATCTATCGGTCATCTCTTCACTTCCTAAGCCGGCAATCTCATTTGTGATGAGAGCAAGCCTAGAGTACATTTCAGCAACACCTTCACCATCCTTCATTTTGAACTTGTCACGTTGACTTTGAAGCACATCCAACTTGGATTCCTTGACGGAGTTGGTACCTTTGTGCATATCAATCAAAGTGTCCCAAATTTCCTTTGCATTCTCAAGACGGCTGATTTTGTTGAATTCTTTGGGGCACAATCCATTGAAGAGAATATCACAAGCTTGAGCATTGTATTGTAACATCTTCAACTCATCCGCGGTAGCTTCACGGTTTGGTTCTCTCCCATCAAGGAAGTCACCTTGCAAACCAACACACACAATAGCCCAAACGGCGGGGTTATGTCCAAGAATATGCATTTTCATTTTGTGCTTCCAACTAGCAAAATCAGTACCATCAAAGTAAGGACCTCTACGGTGATAATTTCCCTTGCTAGACGCCATACTCTCCTAGGTTGTGAAACCAAGGCTATGACCACCAAAAGCTATGGAAATCAAAGCAAATGGAGACCAAAGCTCTGATACCACTTGTAGGACCGGAAGTATGTCTAGAGGGGGGGGTGATTAGACTACTTGACCAAATAAAAACTTAACCTTTTCCCAAGTTTAGTTCTTGGCAGATTTTAGCTATCTTAGGACAAGTCAAGCAATCATCACACAATTCAAGCAAGCATGCAAAGACTATATTGGCAGCAGAAAATAAAGCATGCAACTTGCAAGAATGTAAAGGGAAGGGTTTGGAGAATTCAAACGCAATTGGAGACACGGATGTTTTTCCCGTGGTTCGGATAGGTGGTGCTATACTACATCCACGTTGATGGAGACTTCAACCCACGAAGGGTAACGGTTGCGCGAGTCCACGAAGGGGTCCACCCACGAAGGGTCGACGAAGTAGCAACCTTGTCTATCCCACCATGGCCATCGCCCACGAAGGACTTGCCTCACTAGCGGTAGATCTTCATGAAGTAGGCGATCTCCTTGCCCTTACAAACTCCTTGGTTCAACTCCACAATCTTGTCGGAGGCTCCCAAGTGACACCTAGCCAATCTAGGAGACACCACTCTCCAAGAAGTAACAAATGGTGTGTAGATGATGAACTCCTTGCTCTTGTGCTTCAAATGATAGTCTCCCCAACACTCAACTCTCTCTCATAGGATTTGGATCTGGTGGAAAGAAGGTTTGAGTGGAAAGCAACTTGGGGAAGGCTAGAGATCAAGATTCATATGGTAGGAATGGAATATATTGGTCTCAACACATGAGTAGGTGGTTCTTTCTCGGAACATATGAGTTGGAAGTGTAGATGTGTTCTGATGGCTCTCTCCATGAATGAAGAGGAGGTGGAGGGGTATATATAGCCTCCACACAAAATCCAACCGTTACACACAATTTACGAATCTCGGTGGGACCGAATCAACAAACTCGATCGGACCGAAAAGGTAAACCTAGTGACCGTTAGAGATTTTCAGTGGGACTAACATGCAACTCGGTGGAACTGATATGGTTAGGGTTTGGGCATAACGTAATCTCGGTGAGACCGATTACACAAACTCGGTGAGATCGATTTTGGTAATAAGCTAACTAGAGAGTTGGTCAGGCAAACTCGGTGGGACCGATTTGCGCTTTTCGGTGTTTCCAAAAAGTTACAAAAAGGAAACAGAGAGTTTACACTGCAATCTCGGTGGGACCGATCTGCTCTTTCGGTGAGACCGAAAAGTTACGAAAGGGAAACAGAGAGTTTGCAATCCCATCTCGGTGAGACCAAGATCCCTATCGGTAGAACCGAATTGCTAGGGTTTGGCAGTGGCTTATGACAAGTGAAACTCGGTGGCGCCGGATAGAAAGAATCGGTAGGACCGAGTTTGGCTTAGGGTTTAGGTCATATGTGGATATGGGAAAGTAGCTGAGGATTTTGGAGCATATCATTAAGCACATGAAGCAAGAGGCTCATTAAGCAACACCTCATCCCTCCTTGATAGTATTGACTTTTCCTATGGACTCAATGTGATCTTGGATCACTAAAATATAAAATGAAGAGTCTTGAGCTTTTGAGCTTGAGCCAATCCTTTGTCCTTAGCATTTTGAGGGTTCCACTTTCACCATCCATGCCATGCCAATCATTGAGCTTTTCTGAAATAATCACCTTGGAATAGCATTAGCTCAATGAGCTATATGTTGTTATGAATTACCAAAACCACCTAGGGATAGTTGCACTTTCATTGGTGAACTTACCATCTACTCTCTTCTTCTGCTGTAAGATGGAGGTTACCAGAAGCATAGTCTTCTATAGGACTAGCTATCCCCCTCTTATTCCGGCATTCTGCAGTTCAGTCCACATATGATAGCCTTATTGTAGTTGATACCAATGCATATATATGTAGTGTAGCTCCTTGCTTGAGAGTACTTTGGATGAGTACTCACAGTTGCTTTGCTCCCTCCTTTCTCCCTTTCTATACCCGATTGCTGCGACCAGACGATGGAGTCCAGGAGCCAGACGCCACCGTCGATGACGACTACTACTAATCGGGAGGTGCCTACTACTACGTGCAGCCCGCTGACGGTGACCAGGAGTAGTTTAGGACGATCCCAGGCAAGAGGCCTGCGCCTCTTTCGATCTGTATCTCAGTTTGTGCTAGCCTTCTTAAGGCTAACTTGTTTAACTTATGTCTGTACTCAGATATTGTTGCTTCCGCTGACTCGTCTATGATCGAGCTCTTGTATTCAAGCCCTCGAGGCCCCTGGCTTGTAATATGATGCTTGTATGACTTATTTTATTTGTAGAGTTGTGTTGTGATATCTTCCCGTGAGTCCCTGATCTTGATCGTACACGTTTGCGTGTATGATTAGTGTACGATTGAGTCAGGGGCGTCACACCATTTATCCGTAAGTAATGTTATTCATCGCAATTTGTAATATTGTCTTGCTCTGTGCCATACTTTCTAGCTTCCTCCTAATAAGACTCACATTCTTTTTTCAACAGATGAGGTTCAAGTTGGATCCGAAAGATAACGCAACTAAACAAGCATGCACTCATGTTTTTTAGTCTGCTTTGCAACAGTATCGGTACCACCTTAGAAAATCTCACTTTGAAGGCAAGGCTAACAATGAAATCTCCCAAACATCTTCAGTGGAATATATTACAGATGAAGACTTGACAGCCCTTGTTAAACACTTGTCTGATTCAAAGCATCAGGTAGGGTATATGTATTTGACCAAACCACATATTGAACTTTTATTTATGTATGTGCCTTACAAGTGTATCTTCTTCTAGGCTAACTGTTTGAATAACAAGACCAACTGTTCTAAAGTGAAATACCAACAGACAACAGGATCTCGTAGCTATATTGCACACTGCGAGGCTCTTGTAAATAGCTGCTAGTTCCTTCTTTTTTCTGTGCCATATTATCATATCTATATTGACTTGTTCCAAATACATAGGAGAACCCGTGCAGACCAAAAAGAACCTGAACTGAATGCAGTGCAAATCTTCAAGGATTGCCACACCAATAAGATGATGGCATGAGCACACCAGTTCATGCCACTGTTGTAAGTCCTTACTCCTCCTGCCTTTGAACTGACTGGTACTATGATGTGTTCATTTAACTGCTTGGTTTGCAGCCAATGTTAGTTACTCTGTTCACTTTTAGTCATAGTTGTCTTAACGTATCATTTCACCTTACATGGTTTAAAAGAGATGAAGGATATTCTTTTGGTCTTGATCTGTAATCCAGTTGTGATGTTCATGTCCGCACACAATGATACAATAGCATGTTTGTTTTATATCTGTTTTCCCATGATATGAATGATGTCATACTATGTCCATCCTACTTTAAACCATGTCTCTTTATCCTTAGGTGTCAACGAATGTGAGGAAATAGACAATACAATAGGCATGCTACATGGACATATGTTCCGAAAGTGATTTTATTATGTAGTTGGCACTACAATACATGCTAATGTATTACAGTAGTTCACCAAAATAAGTTATGTATGAACTTGAAACCTACTTTTTTTGTTTTTGTCTCATTAGTAACGTATCCGGTACACTAATCTACAAGTTCAAACTTTCAGCAAGCTATGGAACAAATGATTGAACAGCCACAACCACCTGAAGGTGACGAGGCTGCCATAGGCCCAATTTCACCTCTTGCTGCAGTGTGTAAGTATATCTCCACTAACAGTGCAAAAAGCACCTTCCTGCGTAATTCTGGGTTGGTTGTTAAGGTAACCTCGTCCAAATCGCCTACTAAAAAAAATCTTCCGGCTAGACAGAGTGATATATTTGTGCTCCAGACACAAGTCCAATCCCTAATGGATGTTGTGTCGGAAACAAGAATAGTGGTTGACAAATGTCATGAACATATGAATGGTTTTGAAACCAGACTATCAAACATTTGCTTCATTGTTCAAGAGCAATGGCGGAAAAAGGGTAAGATCGTGCTGCTCCATCAGATTCTACAACCTGAAACGTTAGCACCGGGGTGAAATGATATGTGCTTCTATACATCTGATGGTGCTTTTATCTGCAAGGACTGTAAACTTCATGCCAACATGCCTTTTGTTGTATGGTTGGAATTTATTTTGTTGTGATACAGAATTTATGATGCAGCCAAAGGCTGCAGTAATTACGACGCTATTTTTGTATAGTGTAGGTTTATCTTAGTAATGTATTTGGCCGAAAGCTTCGTATGAGCCGAACATGCCAACATTCATCGGGCCCATTCCAATTGGGCTAAAAACGATTCTGGGCCGAAATTTGCATGTAGCCCACTAAAAATATCTGGGCCTAAATCAACATAAGCTTTCATATTTTTCTGGTAGGCCTGTGCCCATAGTGGGCCTTTAACAAGCCTAAACATAATTTGGGCCCTCAGTAATAATAGGCCGTTTACAGGTGTAAATATCTCGAGCCCATAAAAACATGGGCCTTTAATAGACCGAGAGTAAGATTGGGCCCTGATTGTGCCAAATAACCCACTGGTCATAGCAGGCTGAAATGGTGATCGTCCATAGGCCGAAATTCAGATGGCCCATAAATGCGCCGACCTACTACACGAGCCTTTAACATGCCGGAAGTTCGGTCGGGCTTGATTAGTGTCATTTTTATATGGGCCGTTAGTAGGCCCGATGTGGCGTTGGGCCACATATGGCCCATGGATTTCGTTCGACATTAACAGGCCGAAAGTCACAACAGGCTAAAAGCGGCCCAAATCTATTGTGGGCCTCTAACAGGCCGAATGTCAGACATGGCCAAATATGACCCATATCCTTCATGGTCATTTATGGGCCGAAAGTTTCAATGGCCTATAAATGGGCCCAAAAGAAGCGGGGCCTTTAACAGGCCAGAAACACACCAGGCCGTCATTCGTCCCAAATACTTAGTGGAGTGTTAACAGGCCAGAAGTGACCATGGGTCGCGATGATGACAGGTTTAGGACGGGCCGTTGACGGACCAATTTGACACCAGCCGTACGGGCCTTAACTGAGAATGTTGGGCCTTTAGTTGGGCCGGCCCATTATGGTCTGCAAAATCTTGTGGGCCTTTAGCTGGGCCGGCCCATTATGCTTCGCTAAATCTTGTGGGCCTGCAGTTGGGCCGGCCCATTTAATCTTTACTGGCCACTTTTGGGCCGGTCCACGTGTCAACGTATCATAGGCGCATCTCGTGCATTGGATGAGTGACACCTGTGCCAACACGGAGCTGACACGTGGTTCCGTCAGCCAATGAGAATTTTACACGTGGACAATCAGCATTGGCCGTGGCTGTTAGTGGGTTATCGGATCCAAAACCGGACCCGTTAGCCTAATGGCGACCCGTTACAGTCGATGCCACATGTTGGTCACCCTTAACGAAAGCACTTCTATGATGCGCGATTTATCGTCATGGAAGTGGACACTTCTGTGATAACAATTTTGGTGATGTCATGGAACACTTCTATGACAGTACAGGTATGACTATCTTGATTCCGTCATAAAATTGTCATGGATGTACATGCATGACAGAAAACGTGACTTACTGTGACAAACATGTATCATCACAGAAGTGTATTTTTTGTAGTGCGAACTCCTTCCTTCGCATTACAGCATTTATCGTTGTGTGTGAGGCATTCCTCTGCATCCTGATACGTCCATTTTGCATCATGCTCTTATATTGATATTTATTGCATTATGGGTTGTTATTACACATTATGTCACAATACTTATGCCTCTTCTCTCTTATTTTACAAGGTTTACATAAAGAGGGAGAATGCCGGCAGCTGGAATTCTGGGATGGAAAAGGAGCAAATATTAGAGAGCTATTCTGCACAACTCCAGAGTCCTGAAACTCCAAGAAAGTTAGTTTTGGAATATATTATAAATATTGGGTGAAGAAAGCACCAGAGGGGAGCCAGCCACCATCCACGAGGGTGGGGGCGCGCCCCCTGCCTCGTGGGCCACCTGGTAGGCCCCCGATGCCCATCTTTTGGTATAAGGTGTCTTTTGCCCTGAAAAAATCGGAAGGAAGCTTTCTGGACGAAGCGCCGCCGTCTCCAGGTGGAACCTTGGCGGAACCAATCTAGGGCTCCCGCGGAGCTATTCCGCCGGGGAAACATCCCTCCAGGAGGGGGAAATTGTCATCCTCGTCATCACCACCGATCCTCTCATCGGGAGGGGGTCAATATCCATCAACATCTTCACCAACACCATCTCCTAACAAACCCTACTTCACCTCTTGTATCCAATATTTGCCTCAAAACCTTAGATTGGTACCTGTGGGTTGCTAGTAGTGTTGATTACTCCTTGTAGTTGATGCTAGTTGGTTTACTTGGTGGAATATTATATGTTTAGATCCTTTATGCATATTAATACCCCTCTAATTATGAACATGAATATGATTTGTGAGTAGTTATGTTTGTTCCTGAGGACATGGGAGAATTCTTGTTATGAGTATTCATGTGAATTTGGTATTCATTCGACATTTTGATTAGATGTATGGTGTCTTTCCTCTAGTGGTGTTATCGATAATTTCAGTGCTTGCAAAGAGTACCTTACTGAAAACCGCTTGTCATTTCCTTCTGCTCCTTGTTGGGTTCGACACTCTTACTTATTGAAAGGACTACGGTAGATCCCCTATACTTATGTGTCATCAAGACTCTTTTCTGGCACCGTTGTTGGGGAGTGAAGCGACTTTCGTAAGTGGAATTTGGTAAGGAAAAATTTATATAGTGTGCTGAAATTTACTGTCACTTGTTACTATGGAAAACAATCCTTTGAGGGGCTTGTTCGAGGTATCTTCACCCCGACCAGTAGAGCAAAGAGTTGCTCCTCAACGTACTGAACCTACTGAAAATGTTTGCTTTGAAATTCCTTCGGGTATGTGTAACACCCTCGATGCGACTATAGCTCCCACGTGTCGAGGCACGACTTAGAGGCATAATCGCATTGAAGGCAATGTCGCAAGTTAGGCAATCTTCACAACATCCCATGTAATATAAATAATAAAGGGAAGATAACATAGTTGGCTTACACTCGCCACGTCAATCAAGTACATGAATAGCATTACAACATTCAAACACTCATGGCCCGACTACGGGGCCAAAATAAAAGACAACCCAACATGCGACATGGTCCCGATCACCCCAACTGGGCACCAATACTGATCATCAGGAAAAGAAACATAGTATCGTTGGGAGTCCTCGTCGAACTCCCACTTGAGCTCAAGCGCGTCACCTGGAGCGGAATCTTCAGGCCCTGCATCTGGTGTAATAGTAATCTGTGAGCCACAGGGACTCAGCAATCTCACACCCTCGCGATCAAGACTATTTAAGCTTAAAAGGTAAGGCAAGGAAAATATGTGGCGCTGCAGCAAGCGACTAGCATATATGGTGGCTATCCTGGTTCACAAAAGAGAGTGAGAAGAGGAGGCAAAGTGCGAGTGGGTAATCTAGAGAACAACGTACGCAAGCATTACTCCAACACCGTGTTCACTTCCCGGACTCCGCCGAGAAGAGACCATCACAGTAACTCACACTGTTGACTCATTTTAATTAAGTTAAGGTTCAAGTTATCTACAACCGGACATTAACAAATTCCCATCTGCCCATAACCGCAGGCACGGCTTTCAAAAGTTCAAATCCCTGTAGGGGAGTCCCAACCTAGCCCATGACAAGCTCTCACGGTCAACGAAGGAATAGGCCTCCTCCCGAGACGTTCCGATCAGACTCGGTACCTCGGTTCTTCAAGACACTTCGACAGGTTAAAACAAGACCAGCAACACCGCCCGAATGTGCCGAAAAATCCCGATAGGAGCTGCACAAAACTCGTTCTCAGGGCACACTTAGATGAGACTAGCTACAAGTAAAACCAAGCCTCAAGTTTCCCCGAGGTGGCCCTGCAGGCAGCTCCGTCGGACCAACACTCAGAGGAGCACTGGCCCAGGGGGGGTTTAAATAAGATGACCCTCGGGCTCCGGAAACCCAAGGGAAAAGAGGCTAGGTGGCAAATGGTAAAACCAAGGTTGGGCATTGCTGGAAAACCTTTAATCAAGGCGAACTATCAACGGGTTCCCATTATAACCCAACCGCGTAAGGAACGCAAAATCCGGGAACATAACACCGATATGACAGAAACTAGGGGAGCAAGAGTGGAACAAAACACTAGGCGAGAGGCCGAGCCTTCCACCCTTTACCAAGTATATAGATGCATTAAGATAACATGGCAATATAATGATATCCCAACAAGTAAATAAATGTACCAACAAGGAACGGTCTCCAATCTTCACCTGCAACTAGCAACGCTATAAGAGGGGCTGAGCAAAGCGGTAACATAGCCAATCAACGGTTTGCTAGGACATGGTGGGTTAGGGGTTTTAGATGGCAATATGGGAGGCTTGAAAGCAAAAGGTAGGCATCGTAGCATTGGCATAGCAAAAGAGCGAGCATCTAGCAAAGCAAAGATAATAGTGATTTCGAGGGTATGATCATCTTGCCTGCAAGGTTGTCAGAGTTGACTGGATCCTCAAAAGCAAACTCAACGGGCTCCACATTAGCGAACTCGTCTCCTGGCTCTACCCAAACAATACAAACAAGCAAACGGAGCACAATCAACCACGTGCAAACTCAAACAACATGATGCAAAGATGGTATGCTATGCGGGATGCAAATATGTGATGCATATGCAAGATGTGACAGGGAATGCATGAACCTGGCCTCAACATGGAAAACCAAGTGTGTCACTGGAAAGATGAGATGAAATCGCTTGAAAACGATATAAAGATCACCAGAATCGGAGTTACAGTTTGGAAATGGCAAGCGATTCAAATATGACACCGGTCTGCGATTTACAGCAAGTAGCCATCTAAATGCAACAAGATGAACATGCTACAGCACCCAAACATGGCATCAAAATACATGGCAGGGATGCATTAAAGATGCTTAACAAAAGTCTAGCACTGAACTATGGCCAATTCATCCAATAACAGGTTCAAACAAGCATGGCAAAAATGCATATGGTAAACAGATTTCAGACTTAGTGATATCAACACTTGTCTGGAATCCCAGATCAGATAGCACTCTTTGGAGCAACAAAACTACATGCTACCAGACCTGAACATGGCAAAGTAAAACATGGCATGGAGCTACTCAAAATCTTAACAAAAGTCCCTTAGTGACCTTGAGCCAAAAGTGATCAGAAAACACATTTGCAAGCATGTGAACATAGCAAAAGGATAATCAGTTTTCAGACTTAGTGAAAACTGGCACATGCTGAAAACAGATATCAAGTAGGCATGTTTACGAGCTCGATGCACTCACTATGGTGCATGTAAAGATAATCTAAGCATACACCCATCAAGAATACATAAAATGCAAGCTAGACATGGCAAGAACAATAACATAGCATGCACGGATCAACTACAACATCCCCGGCAAAATTGCTAACAAGTAGACAATCTGTCCGGATTCACGAAGAAGCAAAAGTAGAGCTCGATTGACTCAAGCTAGGGTGCTCCATAATTGGAAACAAAGACATGGATGGATAGAGCACTACAAGATTAATAAAACATCCTTACTGATCATCCTCAAAAGAGGCACGGATCACTAGGAAACGACATGAACATATGGCAATATGAGATAAACAGGTCAAGGACTTAGTGGAAATGCTAAGTCCCTGAAATCAGCATTACCAAGTGCCTCGGAAGTGCTAAGTCCCTGAAATCAGCATTACCAAGTGCCTCACTTTGCAAGCTTGTGCTAGTCACCACACACATCACAAAAATACATGGGTTGCACCTCTGGAGAGATGGCAAAACCCTTAACAAAACATATGTAGAGCTCATGGCCATATCATGCACACATTAATCATGGCAAAAATGACAAATATCTAAATGGAGCAGCAAATCTGACAATTATCTCAAGTAGCACTATTCTAACAGCATTTCGGGCATCAAGATGAACTCAAATGAAAATGATGCAATGAGATGAAATGATGTACTCTCTGAGACGAACATTTCTATATATGCTATATGCCCAAAACGGAGCTACGGATGCAAAGTTACGGCACGATGAACATGGGCACATGGATCTGGGAATCAGGGACTTGGGAAAAAAATCACCTCGCGGATCTAGGGTTTACTATTCACCCGGCGAGATCCACTGTTCACCCACGAAGGGTCCGATGTCGCCGGCGAGGTTTTCCGGCAGAGGAGGAGCCGGTCGCCGGCGACGAGTAGGCGAGGAGGAGGCGCGGGACGCCGGCGACGAGTGGCGCGGCTGGGCGCTCGGTGTCGCACGGTGCTCCGGCCACAGGAGCTTGCAACGGCAGGGCGCGCGTCGCCGGAGGACGGTGGAGCGGTGGCGGTGGAGGCGAACGACAGCAAGGCGGAGGGCGGTGCCGGTCGGTCGGGCGGCGGGGAGACGACCGGGCGGCGCAAGGCGGCGGATGGGCCTCGGGGGCCCTCCTCGGGCCCAGGCGGGCCGCCTCGGTGGAGGAGGCGGCCGGCCACGTAGCGCGACGCCAGCGGCTGCGGGGCGGCGGCGCGAAATGTCCGGCGCGGCCCGGACGTGTCCGGCGCGCGGATGGAGGGGGGACTAGGGTTAGGGTTGGAGTGGATCCGGGATTTTCGGAGGAGGGGCTATATATAGGCATACGAGGAGCTAGGAGAGTCCAAATGAGGTGCGGTTTTCGGCCACACGATCGTGATCGAATGCTCTAGATGATGGAGAGGGTTTTGGTGGGTTTTGGGCCAAATTGGAGAGGTGTTGGGCTGCAACACACATGAGGCTTTTTCGGTCCTCGGTTAACCGTTGGAGTATCAAACGAAGTCCAAATGGTACAAAACTTGACAGGCGGTCTACCGGTAGTAAACCAAGGCCGCTTGGCAAGTCTCGGTCCAATCCGGAGATGTTTAATCCCCACACACGAAAGAAAGGTAGAATTGACCACCGGAGGAGAACGAAGCGCCGGAATGCAAAACAGACAACGGGGAAAATGCTCGAATGCATTAGATGAGCATGTATGCAAATGCAATGCACATGATGACATGATATGAGATGAATGACAACGATAACAACATACGGAGACAAAAAAACCCAAACCCGAGAAAATGAAATAACTTAAGGCCGGAAACGGCAAGAGTTGGAATACATATTGGGAAAGTCATATCCGGGGTGTTACAACACTCCACCACTACGAAAGGATCTCATCCCGAGATCTAGGACTGAAAGAACGCCGGGTACTCAGAACGGAGGTGATCCTCGCGTTCCCAGGTAGCTTCATGGTCGGAATGGTGTGACCACTTGACTTTGAGGAATTTGATTGACTTGTTGCGAGTCTTGCGTTCAGTCTCTTCAAGAATAGCAACTGGGTGCTCACGATAAGAGAGATCTTCTTGGAGCTTAATGTCCTTGAAGTTGACGGTGCGGTCAGGAGTCTTGAAGCACTTTCGGAGCTGAGAGACATGGAACACATCATGAATATTTGCAAAGTTTGAAGGAAGCTCGAGTTGATAGGTGAGATCGCCTCTCTTGCTGACAATCTTGAAAGGTCCCACATATCTAGGGGCAAGCTTCCCTTTGATACCGAAGCGACGAGTACCTTTCATTGGAGAGACGCGGAGGTAAACATGATCTCCGATCTCGAAAGCCAAATCATGGTGCTTACTATCATAGTAGCTCTTCTGGCGGGATTGGGCTACTTTGAGGTTCGAATCACTTTGCACATCTCCTCTGCCTCTGAGATTAAGTCATTTCCCAAAAGCTGACGTTCACCGGTTTCAGACAAGTGGAGAGGGGTATGGCACTTCCTACCATACAGAATTTCAAATGGGGCCTTGCCCGAACTAGCTTGAAAACTGTTGTTGTAGGAGAATTCAACATAAGGAAGACAATCCTCCCACTTCATGCCGAAGGAGATCACACAAGCCCTGAGCATATCTTCAAGAATCTGGTTGACACGCTCGACTTGACCGCTAGTTTGAGGATGGAAAGCTGTGCTGAAGCGGATGTTGGTGCCCATGGCCTTCTGAAAAGAATCCCAAAACTTGGAGGTAAAGATGCTGCCACGGTCTGAAGAGATCACTTGAGGAATACCGTGCAGAGAGGCAATCCGAGAGGTATAGAGTTCCGCCAATTGAGCTGCAGTGATTGACTCTTTGATAGGCAGAAAGTGAGCCACTTTGGTGAGTTTGTCGATGATAACGAATATAGCATCATTGCCACGTTTGGACTTTGGAAACCCAGTCACGAAGTCCATCTCAATGTGGTCAAACTTCCATTCTGGAATGGCAAGAGGTTGGAGGAGACCCGCTGACCTTTGGTGTTCTGCCTTCACTCTTCTGTAGACATCACATTCATTCACGAATTGAGCAATCTCGCACTTCATTCGAGTCCACTAATAAGCCTGCTTGAGGTCCTGATACATCTTCGTGCTCCCAGGGTGGATGGAGAGGAGAGAATTGTGAGCCTCGTTCATGATCACTTTACGGAGGTCACCTTTGGGCACAACAATACGATCCTCGAAGAAGAGAGTATCCTTGTCATCAAGGCGGTAGCACTTGTACTTGGGTTGACTCTTGGCAATCCCAATCTTCACCTTTTTCACCATAGCATCAAGAAGCTGAGCTTGGCGAATCTAGTCTTCCAAGGTAGGAGAGACTTGAAGGTTGGCGAGGAAACCTTGAGGAACAACTTGCAGATTAAGTTTGCGGAAAGCTTCACAAAGCTCGGGTTGATAAGGCTTGAGAATCAGACTGTTGCAGTAAGCCTTTCTGCTCAATGCATCAGCAATCACATTGGCCTTTCCTGGAGTATACTCGATACTTCGATTATACTCTTGAATCATTTCGACCCATCGAGTTTGCCTGAGGTTGAGATTAGGCTGAGTGAAGATGTACTTGAGACTCTTGTGATCAGTGAAAATGTCCACTTCTCTTCCCAATAAGAGATGTCTCCAAGTCAAAAGAGCATGCACAACTGCCGCCAACTCGAGATCATGAGTGGGGTAGTTCTTCTCATTGGGCTTCAACTGGCGAGAGGTATAAGCAACAACTTTCTTCTCTTGCATCAACACTGCGCCAAGACCTTGGAGAGAGGCATCACAAAAGACCTCGTACGGCTTGGATTCATCAGGCGGAGTCAGAACTGGAGCAGTGATCAATTTCTCTTTCAAAGTGTTGAAAGCAATGTCACACTCCGAAAACCAAATGTACTTGACGTGCTTCTGGAGAAGATTACAGAGAGGCTTCACGATCTTAGAAAAGTTTTCAACGAATCTTCGACAGTAGCTTGCGAGACCGAGGAAGCTACGGAGTTGCTTCACGTTCTGAGGAGGTTCCCAATTCACAATTGCAGACACCTTCACAGGATTCACCGCAATGCCCTTGGCAGAGATGATATGGCCAAGATAAAGAACCTCATCGAGCCAAAATTCGCACTTGGAGAACTTGGCGTAGAACTGATGTTCCCTCAGCTTATCGAGTACCAAACGCAAGTGCTTGGCATGATCTTCCTTGTTCCTCGAGAAAACCAGAATGTCGTCGAGATAGACCAAAACGAAGTCATTGGTGTAGGCATTGAAGATGAAGTTCATCATGCGAGAGAAAGTCGGAGGAGCGTTGACAAGGCCAAAAGACATGACAGTGTACTCATATGAACCATAGCTTGTCCTGAAAGCCGTCTTGGGAATATCTTGCTCACGGATTCGAATCTGATGATAACCCATACAGAGATCAAGTTTGGACAATACTTGGGCACCCTTGAGTTGTTCGAACAGCTCGTTGATGTTGGGAAGTGGGTATTTGTTCTTGATGGTCTTCTTGTTCAATGGACGGTAATCAACACAAAGTTGGTCCGTTCCATCCTTCTTCTTCACAAAAAGAACACCACAACCCCATGGAGAAGAACTAGGCCGGATGAGACCCATTCTCTCTTGAATATCGAGTTGCTTCTTCAGCTCCTTCAACTCTTCAGGTCCGAGCTTGTAAGGACGCTTGCACACTGGTTTTGTGCCAGGTTCAAGATCAATGACGAATTCAACTGGCCGGTGCGGAGGCATTCCTGGAAGCTCTTCTAGAAAAACGTCTTGATATTCGCAAACGACTGGAATCTACGAGATAGCATCCAGTTCACCCTTCTCATTGAGAGAAAACAGACGGATAGTATTATCCCGAGCGGCAAAGACAATTACATCCTCAGACAAATGAGTCAATTGAATCTGCCTGGCTGCACAATCAAGATGTGCCTTGTGCTTAGACAGCCAATCCATCCCGAGAATAAGATCAATATCCGAGTCACCAAGAACCGTTGGAGAAGAAAGAAATTTGTAGTCACCCAAAGTGATGGTAACATCCGGCGCAATGGAGTTAGCATGCATGTGCCTATCGGGAGAGACAACTGCTAATGGACTAGGCAAAATTTGCAAAGCCAAACCATGCTTAGATGAAAACGGTCTCGATATGAAACAATGCGATGCACCCGTGTCAAAAAGAACTTTTGCTGGAATATCATTAACAGGAAGGTTACCCATGATGACATCTGATGAATCCTCTGCCTGAGCTGCATTCATCAAGTTGACCTTGGCGTGCTTGGGGTTATGCTTGACCACAGCTGTACTTGCCGATCTAACAGGAGGAGGAGGAGGAAGACGCCTCTGATTGAAGCATTTGTTGGCATAGTGACCCTTCTGTTGGCACTTGTTGCACGTGACCTCTGAAAGCGGATGGTGATACGGAGCACTCGATCTTGGAGCTTGAGACGAAGTCTTGTTCTGAAAGCCAGGGTTGGGTCAGTGGGAAGATCCACTGCCACCTTTGCTCTTCTGCTGATACGGCTGATGAAACGGAGGAGGAGGAAGCCAATACTTCTGCTGCTTGGCCACTTGAGTAGAGGAATAAGGAGTAGCATCTCTGACTCGCTTCTTGGAAGCATCACACCTCAGTTGAGCGGCCTCTTGCTTCAATGCCATGTTGTAGAACTCATCGTATCTCAAGGCCCAAAGAGAACAAGAGCTAGCTGAATTTCTTCTCTGAGACCACCTCTGAACTGGTATATCATGCTCTTCTCATCAGGGACGTCTTGCTTGGCAAAGCGGGCGAGCTTCTGAAACAACTTGCTGTAGTCATAGATAGACAAAGAGCCTTGCTTCAGGTTGCGGAATTCCTCACGCATGCTTTCAACCATGCTCTGGGGAATATGGTGAGCTCTGAAATCTTGACGGAATTCATCCCAGGTAATCACACGTCCACCTCTGGAATCCTTGTACTGCTGGAACCATTCTGTAGCTTGGTCTTTGAGTTGGAAGGAAGCGAACTTGACAAAGTCCTCAGGCCTGACGTTACTGCACTCGAAATGCTTGCACAGATCCACGAGCCAATCGTCAACATCGGTTGCCTCAACACAATTGCTGAAAGTTTTTGGCCCGTTAGCAAGGAACTGGTTGAGTGTAGCAAAGTGATTCTGATTGTTGCCTTGATTGCGCTCTTGAAGAATTTGCATGATCAACTATGTGTTTGCATTGGTTGCGGCCATCACAGCTTGCCATGCCTCCGGAGGAGGTGGAGGTGGTGGCAGATCTTGATTCTGATTCTGATTGGTGCTCTTAGCGGGAGCCATCCTAAAGAGGTTGACCACCGTTAGCACATAGACAGATAAAATGAAGCTGAATCCAACGGAATGAAAATTGCAACATAAAGTCTTCACATCCGAACAAAATGAACGAATGCATTCCTCTTGAAATGGTCACATATCCATAAATTGAGAAGCCACTTAGAATTTAGGTAGAGAAATAAATCAACAAGGTATGGATCAAGAACGAATAATCGGTAGGAAATCCCAATCTCAAACCAATATCTGTGGAAGAAGAACTAGAGCTACAAGAATTCCCACCTATGAAACTCCCGAACCTTTCCAGTTATGCAATCAGGTGTTGGGGATACAGGGGAAGCATAATATCTCACCCAAAACTAGCAAATCCTACATCCAGCTGTATCCATCCTTCAACACATAACAAAGAAACCTTCGAAAATCATCTACCTCAACCTTCGAAAAGCATCCGTTATACATGTTATGGCAATACTCCCGAACTCCCGCCCCAGTACTGGGTGGCGTCGAGGTTATCTCACCAACGAACTGCATAAAAGAGATTTTCGATGTCGGCGTACTAAAATCAGGTATTCCAGAACTGCAACGATAAAATTATGACGACAACACCTCAGAGCTCAACTCCCCGGGACAATTCCACAAAACCCCTGACAGGAGGCACCAAGACAATGTTCTCGTCACAAAACCATCGGAACGATTCCAAGATACCCGCGTGATCCTAAAAAAAATTTAGTGAAATTTGAGAAGAGAAGAGTCAAAACTCTACGTCAGGATGCCTTACCAGAGCGATGAGGAGACTGGGAAGTAAAAAGAATTCCTAAACTCTCCGATATATAATTCCTAAATGACTCAAAACATTTTTCTAGACACAACTCGGCTGCTAAAAACGATCAAGCAATGGGGGCTCCTAAGGTCGAGGAAGGCTCTGATTACCAACTTGTAACACCCTCGATGGGACTATAGCTCCCACGTGTCGAGGCACGACTTAGAGGCATAATCGCATTGAAGGCAATGTCGCAAGTTAGGCAATCTTCACAACATCCCATGTAATATAAATAATAAAGGGGAGATAACATAGTTGGCTTACACTCGCCACGTCAATCAAGTACATGAATAGAATTACAACATTCAAACACTCATGGCCCGACTATGGCGCCAAAATAAAAGACAACCGAACATGCGACACGGTCCCGATCACCCCAACTGGGCACCACTACTGATCATCAGGAAAAGGAACATAGTATCATTGAGAGTCCTCGTCGAACTCCCACTTGAGCTCAAGCGCGTCACCTGGAGCGGAATCTTCAGGCCCTGCATCTGGTGTAATAGTAATCTGTGAGCCACAGGGACTCAGCAATCTCGCACCCTCGCGATCAAGACTATTTAAGCTTAAAGGTAAGGCAAGGAAAATATGTGGCGCTGCAGCAAGCGACTAGCATATATGGTGGCTATCCTGGTTCGCAAAAGAGAGCGAGAAGAGGAGGCAAAGCGCGAGCGAGTAATCTAGAGAACAACCTGCGCAAGCATTACTCCAACACCGTGTTCACTTCCCGGACTCCGCCGAGAAGAGACCATCACGGTAACTCACACTGTTGATTCATTTTAATTAAGTTAAGGTTCAAGTTATCTACAACCGGACATTAACAAATTCCCATCTTCCCATAACCGCGGGCACGGCTTTCGAAAGTTCAAATCCCTGCAGGGGAGTCCCAACTTAGCCCATGACAAGCTCTCACGGTCAACGAAGGAATAGACCTCCTCCCGAGACGTTCCAATCAGACTTGGTACCTCGGTTCTTCAAGACACTTCGACAGGTTAAAACAAGACCAGCAACACTGCCGAATGTGCCGACAAATCCCGATAGGAGCTGCACATATCTCGTTCTCAGGGCACACTCAGAGGAGACTAGCTACGAGTAAAACCAACCCTCAAGTTTCCCCGAGGTGGCCCTGCAGGTAGCTTAGTCGGACCAACACTGTCGGGTGGTAGGTGCGACATATGCCAACGGGTGGCTTATCGTTGTGGGAGCCAGTAAGACATCGCCGGTGCCTGGAAACGGGATGAGGCGAAGACATGCACGCCGGCGAATCTTACCCAGCTTCGGGGCTCTCCGAGGAGATAACACCCCTACTGCTACACTGCAGGGTCTCCACATAATCACTAGATGAACAAGTAGCTACACGATGCTCCTAGAGCGGTTTCGTGAGAGGAGGAAGAAGGGCACGGCTCGCTCTCTTCTTCTCCTTGTGTGGTGTCTAGAACTAGCAGGGATCAACCCTTTGCATGAGTGCCCCAGGGGGTTTATATAGGCCTACACCCCGGGGTTACAATGCTAATCCGGCTGGGCGCGGGGCCCAGCCGTCTGGAACTACGCTCACCGGCTTTTGCGCCGGATGCTGGGGCCCGCCGGCTGGCGGGCCCCGCCGGCTGCCGGCTCTTTGGTCGACAGGCAGGCCCCACTGTCCAGGGTCTTGTCGGCGGCTGGTTACTGTTGCTCAATCCTGGTGACGAGGGCTTCATCGAGGTAGGCGTGGCTACAGTGCCGCCGTCCGGGGGTGATTGCTGTAGCCTCACCGTGTCATGTCTCCTTAATGGGGCGCCTCCTTCGAGGGAGGTGGCAAGCCGGCTGTGGGGAGCCAGCTCTATCTTGGGTCGACTGGAGGAGGCCTGGCCGCCTTCGGGTGTCTCTCTGCCCGAAGGGGTCCACCGCCCGTGGGCCGCGCTGGCGGCCTGTCATGGATGACATCAGGGTCAACATGGTAACAGTGGCGCACCGGACGGGTCATGGCCACCCGTACGGCGCACTGTGCAAGGCATGCACCGGGATTCGGGGGTGGCAGGCTTTACTGTAGCCACACCCCGTCGCGTCGCCGTTAGGTGGATGCAGACTCCGAGAGTGCAATCTTGACTGCTTTGTGGGAGCCGTCTTCTTGGAGTCGGCCTTCTCGTGGCCGGCTTCTCGAAGCCGACCCTTCCACGGCTTTCTTTGTGAGAGCTGGAGTCGGATCGCCTTCCGATAGTCGGCCTGGGAGACAGCCGACAAGAGGAAGGCGGCCCAGGTCTTGGATCCTTGAGGGCCGGATCGGCTCGTAATTTTTCTAGAAAGGCCAGGGGGAGCCGGCTTGGCTACCCGTGGTCATATCCTCCGACAGTAGTCCCTGAAGCTGATCGAGCTTCGGGGCTGACAAAGGGACGAGAAGCTTGGTCAGTTTCCTTCCCTAAGGGGTCGGCTTTGCTTGCGCACGCCGTCTTTGGAATAGCCCCGTTTTTCGTAGGCGGGAACGCGGGTCGGCCCGCGAGCTGACCGCGCGCCAACCCGCGGGCCACGTGGCAAGAAGATCCTGCCAACGCACGCGCGTGACGGGACGCCGCCGCAGGCCCCGGCCCGCCACTCCCACGCCTCGGTCCGAGCGCGGATCTTCTGCGGCCCATATGGACCGCTCGCCTCCCGCGGCGGTTTTATCACGCCATTAGGGCGCAATAATCGCGATACGTGGGGGAGTGGGCGCAGTTGATCCCCACGTTCCCCCATGCTGCGCCTCCTCGGCTCCGTCGTGTGAGTCTATAAGTAGGGGGAGGAGGGGGAGCGGCAGAGGCTCTCGCGCTCTCCCTCGCTCCACCCCCTCTTTCTCCTTCCTTCCGCTGCTGCTGCTCCCACCGTCGCGCCATTTCTCCGTCGCTTCCTCTTGCTCCACGTCGCATCGCCCACATGGCGCTGTCGAGCTTGTGGGACGGCTCCAACATCCACGAGGATCATGTCGAGTTCCTCCGCCGGACGCGGCGCCTGCCGGGCGAGAACTTCGTGCGGGTTCGTCGGGCGCCAAAGAGGGAGATCTCGCTGGCGCCAGAGGAAGGCGAGCGGGTGATCTTCCGCTCGCACTGCCTGCGCGGCTTCGGCCACCCGGCGAGAAGATTTCTTCGAGCCTTCCTCGAGTTCTACCACCTCCAGCCGCATCACCTAACGCCCAATGCGGTGATGCTACTATCGGCCTTCGTCACCCTCTGCGAGGGCTTCCTCGGGGTTCTCCCCACTCTCGAGCTCTGGGGGGAGTTCTTCCAGAGCAAGCTCGGCACTGTTGTTGCGGGCGTGCCCGCCCCCTGCGGAGCCTTCATCGCCATGAGGCGGACGGGCGAGAACAATTCGTTCCCGCCCATCCCGCTGATCCAGTCGGTGAAGCTTTGGCAGAAGTCTTACTTCTACGTGAAGAACGTCGCCCAGCAAGGCGACTACGTCAACCTGCCGGCTTACGTAGCCGGCCCGCCGGCTGGGAGGCAACCCTCGTGGAGCTACCGGGCCAGGTCGCTGTCTCAGGCCGGGAACGCAGCCGTCTCCCGCCTCCGGGTGATGATCCAGTCGGAAGGCCTGACCGGAGCCGACTTGGTGGCCGCCTTCGTGGAGCGCCGGGTACTTCCGCTCCAAGGCAGGCCACACATGATCTGCCAAATGAGCGGCCGCTTTGACCCGTGCCGGCTGAGCACTAGGGAGATGCCTCACGCGGAGGTATCTTACATGGTGAACTACATTTCCAACTGCAAGCTCACCGAAGATTGGCGATACGGCAAGGGTCCGTATTCCCGCGCCAACCCTCCGCTGACAGTAAGTTTTTCCTTTTTTTTCTTCCTTTGGTAGCCAGCCTTATGACAGCCGACTTCTGATTAGTTGGTTCTCCCTTGGCAGAACCCTCTTCTTCCACCGACGACCGGGGCCACAGGGGTAGAGCGCCAGCTCCAGGCCGACCGCACGGTGGACGACGCCGACGATCCGGACCTGGGGGCGGCCGCCATGGAAGACGCCATCGTGGGGGAAGGCGACGAGGCAGGAAGCACAAGGCCCGGAGACGGCTTCGAGGACTGGCCGGATGATGACGAGGTCGAAGCCGTCCAGCACCGCCAGCCGGCGCCTGATCTTCAAGGCGCGGGCTCGTCCTCCGCGCCGGCTGCCCGTGGCGGCGCGCAGAAGCGTCGGGCCGCATCGACCTTCTTCGGCAGCCGGCCGAAGAAACCCAAGGCTTCCACGGCGGCGACCAGGCAGGACGAGGCGGCCGCGAAGGCGGCCCGCTTCCGCAAGGCGGTGAAACAGCCGCAGGCGATCTCAGCGTAAGTCGTCGAATGTCTTGTATATTTCATGTATATTTTTGTTGTTCTTTTCGATTGAAAACCCTTCTAACCCTTTCTTCGCCGGCCGGGCAGGGCGCCGCTTTCCCTTGAGCTTGGCCCTGGCGGCTCCATAGTCGGGCCGACTGGAGGGTCCTCCAGCTCCCGTCGCGTGGACCCCCGCGCCGACCTTAGGGAGGCCACGGAGCGGAATGCGCGTGAGGCACGGGAGGAGCGGGAGGCGGCGGAGCGGAGGGTCGCCCAGGCGGCGAAGGAGCAGGCCGATGCGGCAGCCAAGGCCCGGGCGGAGGCTTCGCACAACCAGCCTCCGCTGCTCGCCATTCCCCTCCGCACCGTGGCCCCCGATATCTCTGTGCCTCCGTTGGAGGAATTCGACCAAGCGCCGCCAGTGTAGGAGAGGAGGGAGGTCCATGTGGCCTCCGTGGAAAGGACGCCGCAGTCGGCGCCGACTGGAGTGGGCCAAAGCGGCCAATCCGCCGCGGCGCCAGAGCAGCCGGCCGGGGGTGAGCCGGAAGCAGGAGCCGGGCTCAAGGTGCAGCCTGCAACGCGTCGGCGCGCAGGGGGAGGCACCGCCGTGCCAGAGCCGCGCCAAGTTTTGGGTGCCAGCCAGACGGCGGAGGCCCTGGAGGCGGCCAGCACCGGCACGTCCGAGTGCACTCCCAGCGGGGGGACGAGCGAGCTGAACGTGGCGGCCCAAGAGGTTCTGAACCGGCTTCAGGCCCAAGCCGCCTCGCTGCAGCACTACACCCAGGAGTTCCTTGCGACGCGGGCAGTCATCCGGGTGAGTCTTCTAGCCTTGGTTGTTTTGTTCTCTTGATTTCTTCCGTGTGGGCGCGTCAGCGCACCCACTGGGTGTAGTCCCCAAGTTCCGAGTCGGCTGCTGCGCAGGCGGCTCGGAACTTACTAGGTCTTGACACCCATCTTATACCCGCCTCCTGTCTGTTCTTTCAGGAGTATCATAACCTCCGCGCTGCTGCCTTCAACTCCCAGGCTCAGGAGCTGGGCCGGAGAACTGAAGACCTGATCAGCAGCCGGAGTGCGTACTTGGTTTTGTTCATCTCCTGTGGGGGCGCGTCAGCGCACCCACTGGGTGTAGTCCCCGAGACTCGGGCCGACTGCTGAGCAGTCGGGTCGGATCTTCCCTGAAGACTTCTTCCTTATTGGTTTTTCTTTTGTCTTTCATGCTAGCAGGAGCCAATGCCGACTTGAGGGGGAAGCTCAGCGAGGCGCAGGCCGCCCTTCGCGCCAAGGAAACCAAGTACGATGCCTTGGTCCTGGAGTGTGACCGCCTGGCCAAGAAGCTGGCTGACCAGGAGGAGAGCCACAAGGCGGCCTTGAAGAAGGCGCAGGATAACGAAGACGCCCTGAAGGCCGAGTTCGAGACCGAAGCGGCAGGCTGGGCTGAGACCAGGCAAGCGCTGAACGAAGGCTTGGGCCGTATTGAAGATTTGATCGACGGTAAGCCGCCTTCCTTGCTCCCTGCCTGCCCCTTGCCGCCTGATTTGTGTTCTGACTTGTGCTGCTTTTAATTCTCTATGCAGACTACTTTTCTGGCTACTCTGCCTTTGCTACTCAAACCATCGAGGCCCATCGCGAAGCACGCCGTCAGGCGGGGGCCGACATCGCGCCGGACGCGAGCCGGACGCTTGAGGAGCAGCTCTTGGCGGTCCAAGCGCGGCTGCAGCCGGCTCATCGTATGCTCCGCCGCCTCCAGCGCGCCGGAGCACAGGTGTTGGCCGCCCTCTGGCCTGGTGAGCCAGTTCCCCGCACCCCGAGCCGGACTGCCGACTGGCTGGAGGTTGCGGTTGGCCGCTTCGAAGCTTGGAAAGCATCAGCGGCCCGGCTTGGAGCTGGGTGGGCGCTGGAGTTAGTCCGAGCTTGGTATCCGGGGTTGAACCTGGACCAGCTGCGCACTTGGCGGCTGGAGGCCAACGAGGAGATAGAAGAGGTGCGGCCGGCTATTGCTCAGCGCGCGTCGACGATCGCCGAGTGCACTGACATTAGTGTCTTTGCACCTGAAATAAATGACGACCGCGTTGCCCAGCCAGAGGAGTGGTTCGGGCTGGACCCGGCAGCAGGTGAAGACTCGACAGAGGAGATCGCCTCCAGCCATGAAGGCAAAGACGACGAAGGAGAGGAGGACGAAGACGTCGAGTCGGCTGGTGAAACAGCCGGCCAGCCTCAGCCTGACCGTGCCTCCAGCAACGAGGCACGCGCAAGTGCGCCTTCGGCGGGGGGCGGTGATCACGCCGAGGTTCGCCAGCCGGCCACTCCTCCAGCCAGCACTGCCGTCTCCGCCGACCAGCCCGACTCGCCAGTCGCTCCCCTGGCTTAGTCTGCCGTTGCTTTCCCTGCTTGTTGTCCTTTGAACAATTTTTATTAAACTTGCGCAGTTCCACACACTTGGGGTGTATTCGAACTATGTTGAATGCTGGCCTTGCGAAGGTCTTTTGTGTAAATCTGATTGTGTGCATGTTTGGTTTCCATTCACGTATACTTTTTATCCTTAGGATTTTTCCTTTGCCGCCTTCCCCTTTTCGGGAGGCAAGTACTCGAGCTTTCTTGGATTGAAGTGAAGTGAATGGAAGCCGGCCAGCCGGCTACTCTGGTAGTCGGTCGGTGGTAGGAGACAAACCGGCTTTCGTTATATTAGTCTATTAGTCCCTAGCCATTTTTCGTGTGGGCATCCTTTCCTGCTTTTAACTCTCGCCAGTCGGACAGCCAGTTCTTCGAACTGCAACTTTTGGCGAGAGAAAGCTTGGGTGCCGGCATGCTACTTGTCTAACTGCGGGTAGGACTTCAAATATAACTCTAGGCGGCCAGTCCCCGGGCCGACTAGTCGAACCCGGTGCCGGAAGAAGAAAAAAGTGAATGTAATGACATGGTCATAAGCATAATGTTCTTCATCTATGGATAGAAGGTGGCAGTCCCCGAGCTCTCCTCGGGGGGCCTATTGTCTCGTACTTAGTACAAAAGTTAGTGTGATACATACTGCATTTCAACTGTAAAATCTTCGGAGGAGGTTGGCGTTCCATGGTCATTCCAACTCCTTGCCGGAGTCATCTCTCTTTCGTGCCTTGGGCTTCTGTGCATCGATTAGGTAGTAGGAGTCGTTGCCCAAAGCTCTGCTGATGATGAAGGGGCCTTCCCAAGGGGCCGAGAGCTTGTGCTGGCCGGCTGTTCGCTGGATCAGCCGGAGCACAAGATCGCCCTCTTGGAAGGATCTTGGCTTGAACTTCCGACTGTGGTAGCGGCGTAAGCCCTGCTGGTAGATGGCAGATCGGCTGAGGGCTAACAGCCGGCCTTCTTCCAGCAGGTCGACGCCATCTCCTCGTGCTTCCTTGGCCTCTGCCTCTGTGTACATGGTTACCCGAGGCGAGTCAAACTCGATGTTAGTTGGGATGACCGCCTCGGCACCATATACGAGGAAAAAAGGAGTGAAGCCGGTTGACTTGTTTGGGGTTGTGCGCAGACTCCAGAGGACGGCCGGCAGCTCGTCAAGCCAACAGCCAGCGATCGCTCTAGTGGTACGACCAATCGGGGCTTGATGCCGGAAAGGATGAGGCCGTTGTCTCGTTCGACCTGGCCGTTTGACTGTGGGTGGGCAACGGACGCTAGGTCTAGCCGGATGCCCTGCGTCGCACAGAAACGTGCCAAGGCTCCCTTGGTGAAATTTGTGCCATTATCGGTGATGATGCTGTGTGGCACGCCGTACCGGGTTGTTATATCTGCAACGAATGTGACGGTAGTCGGCCCATTTAGCTTCTTGATTAGTTTTGCCTCAATCCACTTGGTGAATTTGTCCACAGCGACTAGCAGATGTGTCATGCCACCGCGCGCCGTCTTGAACGGGCCTACCATGTCCAGTCCCCAAACGGCGAAGGGCCAAGTGAGGGGAATGGTCTTGAATGCCGAAGCCGGCATGTTCTGGGTAGAGCTGAAGAATTGGCACCCCTTGCAATGTTTAACTAACTCCTTGGCGTCTTCCAAAGTAGTCGGCCAAAAGAAACCATGGCGGAAAGCTTTGGCAACGAGTGATCTTGAGGCCGCATGGTGGCCGCATTATCCTTGGTGAATGTCTCTGATGATTGCAATGCCCTTCTCTTGCTCGACACATCGCTGGAGGACTCCAGTGACACTGCGCTTGACGAGTTCTCTGTTGACGATAGTGTATGCCTCGGCTTGACGTTGGACTTGTCTTGCCTCTGTCTCATCAGCCGGAAGATCTTGGTTTACTAGGAAGTTGAGGATGGATTGTGCCCATGATGGGGTTGTGACTTCTTCTATTGCCAATACTGCTAGTGCGACTAGGGCGGGCTGGGCAGTGAAATGCTGGAGTCGGCCGCCGCCTGTTGTGCTGGCGCGGTACCCGGGCCGGCTACCGCAGTCCCCGAGCCGGGTGTAGCAGTCCCCGGGTCGGGCGTAACTACGGAAGTCCCCGAGCCGCTTGCTGACGTCCCTGGGCCGACTGTCGGAGCCCCCAGGGCACCCGTCTGGTTCTTCGAGTCGGACCCGGCCGCGTCGGGTCAGGCGGCACGAAGATGGAATCGGACTCTGGAGACGGCTTGACAGACGGTTTGAGGAGGCGTTGTAGAGAGATGCCGGTCGGTATTGCTTGCCGAGTGGAGCCTATTCGAGCCAGGGCATCGGCCGGCTCGTTGTCGGCTCGCGGTACGTGGACGAACTCGCATCCTTCAAAATACCCACTGATTTGCTGAACAAGGAAGCGGTAGCTTGCCATGTTTGCGTCCTTGGCATCCCAGTCGCCGGATGATTGCTGGACCACCAAGTCCGAGTCGCCATAACATAGGATCCGGCGAATGCCGAGTTCTTTGGCAAGCCGGAGCCCGTGTATGAGCGCCTCGTACTCGGCCACATTGTTGGAGGTGGCAAAGTGAATTTGCAGCGTGTATCTGAGTTTGTCGCCTTTGGGAGAGGTAAGGACGACGCCAGCTCCCAAGCCGGTGCGCATCTTGGACCCATCGAAGTGCATGCGCCAATGAGTGGAGTCGGGAGCCGGCGGCAGGTACTGGGTCTCGGCCCAGTTGACGAGGAAGTCGGCCAATTCTTGGGATTTGATGGCGGTGCGAGGTTGGTAGAAGATCGTGTAGGGGGCCAGCTCGATGGCCCATTTCGCCACCCGGCCGGATGCATCCCGGCTGCCTATGATCTCGGCCAGCGGGGCAGTGCATACGACCGTGATGGGATGCTCTTGGAAATAGGGCTTCAGCTTCTTGGCGGCGAAGTACACGCCGTAGCACATCTTCTGGCAGTGCGGGTAGTTCTGCTTCGAGGCGGACAGCACCACACTCAAATAGTACACTGGCCTCTGGACCGGCTGGGCTCGGCCCTCTTCTGGGCGTTGGACTACGACGACGGTGCTGACCACCCGGCTGGTTGCAGCAATGTAGAGGAGCATGGGCTCTTTCTCAGTCGGCGTCGCCAGGACAGGCGGCGTGGCCAGCATCTTCTTCAGCTTGTGAAAAGCTTGGTCGGCCTGGTCATTCCACTCGAAATGAGTGGTCTTCTTCATGAGGCGGTAGAGGGGGAGGGCTTTCTCTCTGAGCCGGCTGATGAAGCAGTTCAGGGAGGCCAAGCATCCGGTGAACTTCTGGACGTCCCGCAGCTTGGTGGGGATCGCCATTCTTTCAATGGCCTTGATCTTTACTGGGTTGCGTTCGATGTCGCGTTCGGAGACCAAGAAGCCTAGGAGTTGGCCGGCTGGCACTCCGAACACGCATTTCTCGGGGTTGAGCTTGATTTGGAATCGGCGCAGGTTCTCAAATGTTTCCTTGAGGTCTTCCAGGAGAGTGTCGTGCTTCTCCGTCTTCACCACAATGTCGTCTACGTAGACGTGGGCATTTCCGCCGAGCTGCTTGAGGAGGCACTTCTGCATGCAACGCTGAAAAGTGGCACCGGCATTTCTCAAGCCGAATGTCATAGTCAGGTAGCAGAAGGCTCCGAATGGTGTGATGAAGGCGGTCTTCAAGCGGTCTGGCGGGTCTAGCTTTATTAGGTGGTATCCTGAGTAAGCATCCAAGAAACTCAACAGCTCGCATGCGGCCGTGGAGTCTATCACTTGGTCAATCCTCGGCAGGGCAAAGGGATCTTTGGGGCAGGCCTTGTTGAGGCTTGTGTAGTCTATACACATGCGCCACTTGTTGTTCTTCTTTAGCACAAGGACCGGGTTGGCGAGCCACTCTGGAAAGAAAACTTCCATAATGAAGCCGGCTGCCAGAAGCCGGGCTATCTCTTCTCCTACAATCCTTCTTTTCTCCTCCAACAGTCGGCGGAGGGGTTGTTTGACTGGTTTTGCGTCTTCATGGACGTGTAGCTTGTGCTCGGCGAATTCCTTCGGAACACCCGGCATGTCCTTGGGAGACCATGCAAAGATGTCCCGATTCTCACGGAGGAAATCGGCGAGCTCGCCTTCCAATTTGCTGTTTAGGTTTGCCCCGATGATGGCAAACCTCTCCGGATGCTCGGGGTCGAGCGGTATCTTCTTTGTCTCCTTGGCCGGCTGGAAAGACCCTTGGGCATCATACTCCTTGGGGTCGGGAGGCAAGGCCGACTCCTTGCCGGCCATGGCCACAACTCGATCCAACATCTTCTTTTCTTCGGCAATCACAAGGGACTCGGCCAGCCGGCTGCTGGCTGCTGCACACTCGGAGGACTTCTTGTAATCGCCGGCTATGGTGATGACGCCCTTGGTGCTTGGCATCTTCATCTTGAGGTAAGCATAGTGGGGAACTGCCATGAACCTGGCCAAGGCAGGTCGGCCTAGCAACGCATGGTAGGGGCTCTCCAGGTCCACCACTTCAAACCAAATCGCTTCCCGGCGGAAATGATCTTTGTCCCCAAAGAGCACGTCAATCTTGATCTTGCCAATGGGAGCGCAGGACAGGCCGGGTACAATGACATGGAACACAGTCCGAGTTGGCATGAGTTGTTTTGTCTTGACGTTCAGCTTCTCCAGGGTGTCACGGTACAGGATATTGATGCTGCTCCCGCCATCTATCAGCACGCGGGAGAAGCGGGCGGCGCGTCTATCCGTTGCAAAGGTGGCATCCAAAACCAATGCATAAGAGCCGGGAGACGGCATCACTTCCAGGTGGTCGGCCCGGCTCCAGCCGATAGGTTTTTCCGACCAGTGCATGTGCTCGGCGGGGGTGGCAGTGACCATGCTGACTTCCTGGTGCTCTCGGCGTTTGCTGCGCCGGTCTTCGAGCTGGCTCGTAAAGATGACGTAGGTGGCCTGCTCATCGGGGAACTCGTCGTGCACAGCTCCGACTGCAGGCCGAGCGCTCGTCGGCTGCGGAGTCGGAGGCGGCGGTCCAGCAGGCGGAGGTGGCGCGAGCCCTTCGCCCTTGGAGATTCGGGTGAGCCAATGACACTTCCGGGTTGTGTGGTTGGATGGCTTCGCGCCGCTGTGGAACTTGCAGGGGGCGTCGAGAGTTTGCTCGTAGGAGAAAGCTGGCTGCCAAGCCGGCTTGCCGCCCTTCTGCTTCTTGGGTGCGGGCCGCCTTTCGGGCGGCTCGTCTTCGACGGTGGCCACCTGCCGACTGGTGGAAGGCGGCACGGGGCCTTTGCGCTTGTGGTCGTTCGGGTGTGGGCGTCGGCCGGAGTCCCCAGCCGGCGTCTTGGGCGCCGAGTTGAGTACTTTTCCGGATGCATCTACCCGGAGCTCGGTCTTCATTGAGGAGTCGGCGGTGGCGTACTTGTCCGCTATGATCAGAAGCTCGTCAAGGGTAGCCGGCTCGTCGCAGAGGAGCTTGTGCTTGAGGAGGGTGCCTTCTCGGCATCCGGCAGTGAAGTATTCTATGGCTTGCACCTCGTGCACCCCTTCACAAGAGTTGCGGAGCTTGGCCCAGCGCGTGAGGTAGTCACGGGTGGACTCGGCGGGGCCTTGCACACACAGGGAGAGCTGTCTGGGCTTGGGAGCCCGCTTGTAGGTGCTGGTGAAGTTGCGGACGAAGGCTTCTGTGAAGTCTAGCCAGCTGTTGATGCTGTATGGCTTGAGGCTGTTGAGCCAAGTCTGCGCCGTGCCTTGCAGCATGAGGGGCACGTACTTCACGGCAACGCGCCTGTTGCCGTTTGCTATGCTAACCGCCGTGGAGTAGTCGGTCAACCAATCTTCCGGCTTCACGGAGCCGTTGTACTTGGGCGTGTCTCTTGGGAGCGAGAACCCTTTGGGGAAAGGCTCGTCGCGGATGCGGGGGCCGAAACAAGGTGGGCCGACATCGTCTTCTTCTTCCAACACCAGGGATCGCGCCAGGCGGTCGATCCGATGGCGGTTGTCGTTCTCGCTGACTCCCTCGCGGCGACCTAGCCGCCGCTGAGAGTCAGATGCGCAATAGGCGGCGGGGTGGGGTATCTCTCCCCACGGGGCCGAGGCGGGGGCGGTCTGCCTCGCCACTCCACGGCCCGGGGATGGCCTTCTGCGTCTCGTTCGATGGAAATCCGGGTTCGGCTTCGGCCGACGGCCGGCTCTTTCTCGCGCCGCACGCGTGCCTTGCCCGTGGTCGGTGTCCGGGACGTCGCGCCGTGATCTCGGAGCGGGGGGAGGTTCTCCGCGCGAGCATCGGCTTCGTGCCGCCGCGCAGCCGCATCAATTAGCTGTTGGATGCGTCTGGTCATGTGGGGGAGTTCTTCGGCCCCTAATCCGTCCAGCTCGTCTACGGTCGCCTGGGCGGCACGCAGGTTCTCGAGTAGGGTGGCATAGACTGGGCGGTCGACTCCCAGCGTGTGGGCGATGGCAGCGCCGCGTTGCTTCACAACGCCGGCCCGGCTTGGCCCGCCCGGGGCCGGCGAGCCGAAGGCGGCGCGGTTGGCTTCGCGCTGGTGGGCCTCAGTGAGGCGTCTTATGCAGGCCAGCCTCCGGCCCTCCACGAGGAGGGCGAGGCGGCGAGCCTCCAGTACTTCATCGTCGGCATCAGCCGGGAGGGGGATGGACAAATCGTGGGCCGCCGCATGCGGGGCGTCGTGGGCGCTTTCGTCGGGAGCGTCGCCGTGGCCGATGACCATCACCTCGGTGGTGACAGCGTCGCAGCCATCGGCCCGGGGAAGCGGGTCGTTGTAGATCGTGACGTCGGTGGGGAAAGTGTCGAGTGAAGCCGTGTCGGACTCGACAGGCATCGGATCGATGGAACCAACCGACTCCAAATCCATGGCAGGCTCGCCCGAGACGTGAAGCTGGCCGAAGAGGTTGACGAGGCGGTCGGTGCCCGCGTCGGAGGCAAGCTCGTCGGAGATGAAGGTTTTGTCGAGGAGATCGGCGAGGCTGCTCGCCGCGCAGATGCTGGTGACGCCTTGCAGCGCGTCGTGGCAAGCGCCATTGGGCGTGCCAGGCTGGCTACGCTTGCTGGGGAGGAAGAGGGTTCCCGTCCAGAATAGGTCTCCGGACGACGGTGCACCTGGCCCCATGGTGGGCGCCAACTGTCGGGTGGTAGGTGCAACATATGCCAACGGGTGGCTTATCATTGTGGGAGCCAGTAAGACATTGCCGGTGCCTGGAAACGGGATGAGGCGAAGATATGCACGCCGGTGAATCTTACCCAGCTTCGGGGCTCTCCGAGGAGATAACACCCCTACTGCTGCTCTGCGGGGTCTCCGCATGATCACTAGATGAACAAGTAGCTACACGATGCTCCTAGAGCTGTTTGGTGAGAGGAGGAAGAAGGGCACGGCTCGCTCTCTTCTTCTCCTTGTGTGGTGTCTAGAACTAGCAGGGATCCACCCTTTGCATGGGTGCCCCGGGGGGTTTATATAGGCCTACCCCCCAGGGTTACAATGGTAATCTGGCTAGGCGCGGGGCCCAGCCGTCTGTGACTACACTCGCCGGCTTTTGCGCTGGCTGCTGGGGCCCGCCGGCTGGTGGGCCCCGCCGGCTGCCGGCTCTTTGGTCGACAGGCAGGCCCCACTGTCCAGGGTCTTGTCGGCGGCTGGTTACTGTTGCTCAATCCTGGTGACGAGGGCTTCGTCGAGGTAGGCATGGCTACAGTGCCGCCGTCCGGGGGTGATTGCTGTAGCCTCACCGTGTCTTGTCTCCTTAATGGGGCGCCTCCTTCGAGGGAGGTGGCAAGCCGGCTGTGGGGAGCCGGCTCTGTCTTGGGTCGACTGGAGGAGGCCTGGCCGCCTTCGGGTGTCTCTCTGCCCGAAGGGGCCCACCGCCCGTGGGCCGCGCTGGCGGCCCGTCATGGATGACATCAGGGTCAACATGGCAACAGTGGCGCACTGGACGGGTCATGGCCACCCGTACGGCGCACTGTGCCAGGCGTGCACCGGGATTCGGGGGTGGCAGGCTTTACTGTAGCCACACCCCGTCGTGTCGCCGTTAGGTGGATGCAGACTCCGGGGGTGCAATCTTGACTGCTTTGTGGGAGTCGGCTTCTTGGAGTCGGCCTTCTCGTGGACGGCTTCTCAAAGCCGGCCCTCCCGCGGCTTTCTTTGTGAGAGCTGGAGTCGGATCGCCTTCCAATAGTCGGCCTGGGAGACAGCCGGCAAGAGGAAGGCGGCCCAGGTCTTGGATCCTTGAGGGCCGGATCGGCTCATAATTTTTCTAGAAAGGCCAGGGGGAGCCGGCTTGGCTACCCGTGGTCATATCCTCCGACAAACACTCAGAGGAGCACTGGCCCAGGGGGGTTTAAATAAGATGACCCTCGGGCTCCGAAAACCCAAGGGAAAAGAGGCTAGGTGGCAAATGGTAAAACCAAGGTTGGGCATTGCTGGAAAAGCTTCAATCAAGGTGAACTATCAAGGGGTTCCCATTATAACCCAACCGCGTAAGGAACGCAAAATCCGGGAACATAACACCGATATGACGGAAACTAGGGGGGCAAGAGTGGAACAAAACACTAGGCGAGAGGACGAGCCTTCCACCCTTTACCAAGTATATAGATGCATTAAGATAACATGGAAATATAATGATATCCCAACAAGTAAATAAATGTACCAACAAGGAACGGTCTCCAATCTTCACCTGCAACTAGCAACGCTATAAGAGGGGCTGAGCAAAGCGGTAACATAGCCAATCAACGGTTTGCTAGGACATGGTGGGTTAGGGGTTTTACATGGCAATATGGGAGGCTTGAAAGCAAAAGGTAGGCATCGTAGCATTGGCATAGCAAAAGAGCGAGCATCTAGCAAAGCAAAGATAGTAGTGATTTCGAGGGTATGATCATCTTGCCTGCAAGGTTGTCAGAGTTGACTGGATCCTCGAAAGCAAACTCAACGGGCTCCTCGTTAGTGAACTCGTCTCCCGGCTCTACCCAAACAAGACAAACAAGCAAACGGAGCACAATCAACCATGTGCAAACTCAAACAACATGATGCAAAGATGGTATGCTATGCGGGATGCAAATATGTGATGCATATGAAAGATGTGACAGGGAATGCATGAACCTGGCCTCAACTTGGAAAACCAAGTGTGCCACTGGAAAGATGAGATGAAATCGCTTGAAAATGATACAAAGATCACCGGAATCGGAGTTACGGTTTGGAAATGGCAAGCGATTCAAATATGACACCGGTCTGCGATTTACAGCAAGTAGCCATCTAAATGCAACAAGATGAACATGCTACAACACCCAAACATGGCATCAAAATACATGGCAGGGATGCATTAAAGATGCTTAACAAAAGTCTAGCACTGAACTACGGCCAATTCATCCAACAACAGGTTCAAACAAGCATGGCAAAAATGCATATGGTAAACAGATTTCAGACTTAGTGATATCAACACTTGTCTGGAATCCCAGATCAGATAGCACTCTTTGGAGCAACAAAACTACATGCTACGAGACCTGAACATGCCAAAGTAAAACATGGCATGGAGCTACTCAAAAATCTTAACAAAAGTCCCTTAGTGACCTTGAGCCAAAAGTGATTAGAAAACACATTTGCAAGCATGTGAACATAGCAAAAGCATAATCAGTTTTCAGACTTAGTGAAAACTGGCACATGCTGAAAACAGATATCAAGTAGGCATGTTTACGAGCTCGATGCACTCACTATGGGGCATGTCAAGATAATCTAAGCATACACCCATCAATAATACATAAAATGCAAGCTATACATGGCAAGAACAATAACATAGCATGCACGGATCAACTACAACATCCTCGGCAAAATTGCTAACAAGTAGACAATCTGTCCGGATTCATGAAGTAGCAAAAGTAGAGCTCGATTGACTCAAGCTAGGGTGCTCCATAATTGCAAACAAAGACATGGATGCATAGAGCACTACAAGATTAATAAAACATCCTTACTTATCATCCTCAAAAGAGGCACGGATCACTAGGAAACGACATGAACATATGGCAATATGAGATAAACAGGTCAAGGACTTAGTGGAAATGCTAAGTCCCTGAAATCAGCATTACCAACTGCCTCACTTTGCAAGCTTGTGCTAGTCACCACACACATAAAAAAAATACATGGGTTGCCCCTCTGGAGAGATGGCAAAAACCCTTAACAAAACATATGTAGAGCTCATGGGCATATCATGCACACATTAATCATGGCAAAAATGACAAATATCTAAATGGAGCAGTAGATCTGACAATTATCTCAAGTAGCACTCTTCTAACAGGATTTCGGGCATCAAGATGAACTCAAATGAAAATTATGCAATGAGATGAAATGATCTACTCTCTGAGACGAACACTTTGATATGCTATATGCCCAAAATGGAGCTACAGATGCAAAGTTGCGGCACGATGAACATGTGCACATGGATCTGGGAATCGGGGACTTAGGAGAAAAATCACCTCGCGGATCTAGGGTTTATTATTCACCCGGCCAGATCCACTGTTCACCCGCGAAGGGTCCGAGGTCGCCGGCGAGGTTTTCCAGCGGAGGAGGAGCCGGTCGCCGGCGACGAGTAGGCGAGGAGGAGGCGCGGGACGCCGGCGAGGAGTGGAGCGGCTGGGCGCTCGGTGCGGCACGGTGCTCCGGCCACCGGAGCTTGCAACGGCGGGGCGCGCGTCACCGGAGGATGGCGGAGCGGCGGTGGTGGAGGCGAACGGCGGCAAGGCGGAGGGCGGCGTGGGTCGGTCGGGCGGCGGGAAGACGACCGGGCGGCGCAAGGCGGCGGATGGGCCTCGGGGGCTCTCCTCGGGCCCAGGCGGGCCGCGGTGGTGGAGGAGGCGGCTGGCCACGTGGCGCGACGCCAGTGGCTGCGGGGCGGCGGCGCGAAACGTCCAGCGCGGCCCGGACGTGTCCGGCGCGCGGATGGAGGGGGGACTAGGGTTAGGGTTGGAGTGGATCCGGGATTTTCGGAGGAGGGGCTATATATAGGCATAGGAGGAGCTAGGAGAGTCCAAATGAGGTGCGGTTTTCGGCCACGCGATCGTGATCGAACGCTCTAGCTGATGGAGAGGGTTTTGGTGGGTGTTGGGCCAAATTGGAGAGGTGTTGGGCTGCAACACACACATGGCCTTTTCGGTCCCTCGGTTAACCGTTGGAGTATCAAACGAAGTCCAAATGGTACGAAACTTGACAGGCGGTCTATCGGTAGTAAACCAAGGCCGCTTGGCAAGTCTCGGTCCAATGCAGAAATGTTTAATCCCCACACACGAAAGAAAGGTAGAATTGACCACCGGAGGAGAACGAAGCGCCGGAATGCAAAACGGACAACGGGGAAAATGCTCGAATGCATGAGATGAACACGTATGCAAATGCAATGCACATGATGACATGATATGAGATGCATGACAACGATAACAACATACGGAGACAAAAAACCCGAACCCGAGAAAATAAAATAACTTAAGGCCGGAAACGGCAAGAGTTGGAATACATATTGGGAAAGTCATATCCGGGGTGTTACAGTATGATAGAGAAACTACTAGCTAATCCTTTTACAGGAGATGGAACATTACATCCCGATATGCACCTAATCTACGTGGATGAAGTTTGTGGATTATTTAAGCTTGCAGGTATGCCCGAGGATGTTATCAAGAAGAAGATCTTCCCTTTATCTTTGTTGGGAAAGGCATTGACATGGTTTAGGCTATGTGATGATATTGGATCATGGAACTATAACCGATTGAAATTGGAATTTCATTAGAAGTTTTATCCTATGCATCTAGTTCATCGTGATCGTAATTACATATATAATTTTTGGCCTCGCGAAGGAGAAAATATTGCTCAAGCTTGGGGGAGGCTTAAGTCAATGTTATATTCATGCCCCAATCATGAGCTCTTAAGAGAAATTATTATTCAAAATTTTTATTCTCGGCTTTCTCTCAATAATCGCTCCATGCTCGATACTTCTTGCACTGATTCTTTTATGATGAAGACTATTCAATTCAGATGGGATTTATTGGAAAGAATTAAATGCAACTCTGAAGATTGGGAACTCTACAAAGGTAAGGAGTCAGGTAGAACACCTAAGTTTGATTGTGTTAAATCTTTTATGGATACCGATGCTTTTCGTGAATTTAGCACTAAATATGGACTTGACTCTGAGATAGTAGCTTCTTTCTAAGAATCATTTGCTACTCATGTTGATCTCCCTAAGGAGAAGTGGTTTAAATATCATCCTCCCATTGATGTAAAAGTAGTTGAACCTATTAAAGTTGACCCTATTGTTCCTACAACTTATATTGAGAAACCACCTTTTCCTGTTAGAATGAAGGATCATGCTGAAGCTTCAACTGTGGTTCGTAAGAGTAATACTAGAAAACCTACACCCTTTGAGAAAATTAAATTTGAACCTAGTATTGCTATGGTTAAGGATCTCTTGGTTGATAATATTGATGGGCATGTTATTTACTTCTGTGATGAAGCTGCTAGAATTGCTAGACCCGATACTAAAGATAAACATAGACCTGTTGTTGGCATGCCTGTTGTTTCTGTTAAAATAGGAGATCACTGTTATCATGGTTTATGTGATATGGGTGCTAGTGCGAGTGCAATACCTCATACCTTTTATAAAGAAATTATGCATGATATTGCACCCGCTAAGATATAAGATATTGAGGTTACTATTAAGCTTGCCAATAGAGATACTATTTCACCAGTTGGGATTGTTAGAGATGTTGAAGTCTTGTGTGGGAAAGTTAAATATCGTACTGATTTTCTTATTCTTGGTTCCCCACAAGATGACTTTTTTCCCATTATATTTGGTAGACCCTTCTTGAATACTATTAATGCTAAGATAGACTGCAAAAAGGATATTGTTTCTGTTGGCTTAGGGGATATGTCTCATGATTTTAATTTTGCTAAATTTCATAGACAACCCCATGATAAAGAATTGCCTACTAAAGCTGAAATTATTGGTCTTGCTTCTATTGCCGTGCCTCCTAATGATCCTTTAGAACAATATTTTCTAGACCATGAAAATGATATGATTATGAATGAAAGAAGGGAAATAGATGAAGTATTCTTTAAAGAGGGACCAATTTTGAAGCACAACTTGCCTTTTGAAATTCTAGGGGATCCTCCTCCACCCAAGGGTGATCCTGTGTTTGAACTTAAACCATTACCTAATACTCTTAAATATGCTTATCTTGATGAAAAGAAGATATATCCTGTTATTGTTAGTGCTAACCTTTCAGAGCAGGAAGAAGAGAGATTATTGAAAACTCTGAAGAAGCACCGTGCTGCTATTGGATATACTGTTGATGATCTTAAGGGCATTAGTCTCACTCTATGCTAGCACAAAAAAAAATTGGAGAAAGATGGTAAACCGGTTGTTGATCACCAACGACGGTTAAATCCTAAGTTGAAAGAAGTGGTAAGAAATGAAATACTAAAGCTTCTGGAGGCAGGTATAATTTATCATGTTGCTGATAGTCAGTGGGTAAGTCATGTCCATTGTGTCCCTAAGAAGGGAGGTATCACTGTTGTTCCTAATGAAAAAATGAATTGATCCCACAAAGAATTATTACAGGTTATAGAATGGTAATTGATTTCCACAAATTAAATAAAGCTACTAGAAAGGATCATTACCATTTACCTTTTATTGATCAAATGCTAGAAAGATTATCCAAACACACACATTTTTGCTTTCTAGATGGTTATTCTGGTTTCTCTCAAATACCTGTGTTGAAAGAAGATCAAGAAAATACCACTTTTACTTGCCCTTTCGGTACCTTTGCTTATAGACGCATGCCTTTTGGTTTATGTAATGCACCTGCTACCTTTCAAAGATGTATGACTGCTATTTTCTCTAACTTTTGTGAAAATATTGTTGAGGTTTTCATTGATGATTTCTCCGTGTATGGAACTTCTTTTTATGATTGCTTAAGAAACCTCGATCGAGTTTTGAAGAGATGTGAAGAAACTAATCTTGTCTTGAATTGGGAGAAGTGCCACTTTATGGTTAATGAAGGTATTCTCTTGAGGCAAAACATTTATGAAAGAGGTATTGAAGTTGATAAAGCTAAAGTTCATGCTATTGAAAAGATGTCATGTCCTAAGGTTATTAAAGGTATAAGAAGTTTCCTTGGTAATGCCGGTTTTTATAAGAGGTTCATTAAAGACTTCTCGAAAATTTCTAGGCCTCTGACTAATCTCTTACAAAAAGATGTTCCTTTTGTCTTTGATGATGATTGTTGATGTCTACTACACAACCTTCTTATTGTAGATGTTGTTGGGCCTCCAAGTGCAGAGGTTTGTAGGACAGTAGCAAATTTCCCTCAAGTGGATGACCTAAGGTTTATCAATCCGTGGGAGGCGTAGGATGAAGATGGTCTCTCTCAAACAACCCTGCAACCAAATAACAAACAGTCTCTTGTGTCCCCAACACACCCAGTACAATGGTAAATTGTATAGGTGAAGTAGTTCAGCGAAGAGATAGTGATACAAGTGCAATATGGATGGTAGATAAAGGTTTTTGTAATCTAAAAAATTAAAAATAGCAAGGTAGCAAGTGGTAAAACTGAGCGAGAATGGTATTGCAATGCATTGAAACAAGGCCTAGGTTCATACTTTCACTAGTGCAAGTTCTCTCAACAATAATAACATAATTGGATCATACAACTATCCCTCAACATGCAACAAAGAGCCACTCCAAAGTCACTAATAGTGGAGAACAAACGAAGAGATTATTTTAGGGTACGAAAACACCTCAAAGTTATCCTTTCTGATCGATCTATTCAAGAGTCCGTTGTAAAATAACATGAAGCTATTCTTTCCGTTCAATCTATCCTAGAGTTTGTACTAGAATAACACCTTACGACACAAATCAACCAAAACCCTAATGTCACCTAGATACTCCAATGTCACCTCAAGTATCCGTGGGTATGATTATACGATATGCATCACACAATCTCAAATTCATCTATTCAACCAACAGAAAGAACTTCAAAGAGTGCCCCAAAGTTTCTACCGGAGAGTCAAGACGAAAACGTGTGCCAACCCCTATGCATAAGTTCATGAGGTCACGGAACTAGCAAGTTGATCACCAAAACATACATCAAGTGGATCATGTGATATCCCATTGTCACCACAGATAAGCACATGCAGGACATAGATCAAGTGTTCTCAAATCCTTAAAGACTCAATCAGATAAGATAACTTCAAAGCGAATACTTGATCCATTACAAAAGAGTAGAGGGGGAGAAACATCATAAATTCCAACTATACTAGCAAAGCTCACGGCACATCAAGATCGTGCCAAATGAAGAACACGAGAGAGAGATCAAACATATAGCTACTGGTACATACCCTCAGCCCCGAGGGTGAACTACTCCCTCCTCGTCATGGAGAGCGCCGGGATGATTAAGATGGCCACTGGTGAGGGATTCCCCCTCCGGCAGGGTGCCGGAACGGGTCTATATTGATTTTCGGTGGCTACAGTGGCTTGCGGCGATGGAACTCCTGATCTAGGTTTCTTTCTGGAAGTTTGGGGTTATATAAGAGGTGTTGGAGTCGGGAAAAAGTCAGGAGGGTCCCCGAGATGGCCACGAGGGGGTAGGGCGCGCCCCCACTCTCTTGGTGGCCCCGGGACTCTTCTGGCCCAGCTCTAGTACTCCATGGGCTTCTTCTGGTCCAAAAATGATCTCTGTGAAGTTTCAGGTCAATTGGACTCCGTTTGGTTTTCCTTTTCTGCGATACTCAAAAACAAGGAAAAGACAAAAACTAGCACTAGGCTCTAGGTTAATAGGTTAGTCCCAAATCATATAAAATAGCATATAAATGCATATAAAACATCCAAGGTTGATAATATAATAGCATGTAACAATCAAAAATGATAGATATGTTGGAGACGTATCAAGCATCCCCAAGCATAATTCATGCTCGTCCTCGAGTAGGTAAATGATAAAAATAGAATTTTTGATGTGGAATGCTACCTAACATATTTATCCATGTAATTCTTTATTGTGGCAAGAATATTCAGATATGAAAGCTTCATGACAAAACTTTAATATTGACATAAAAATAATAATACTTCAAGCATACTAACAAAGTAATCATGTCTTCTCAAAATAACATGGCCAAAGAAAGCTATCCCTACAAAATCATATAGTCTGGCTATGCTCTATCTTCATCGCACAAAATATTTAAATCATGCACAACCCCGATGACAAGCCAAGCAATTGTTTCATACTTTTGATGTTCTCAACCTTTTTCAATCTTCACACAATACATGAGCGTGAGCCATGGACATAGCACTATAGGTGGAATAGAATGGTGGTTGTGGAGAAGACAAAAAGGAGAAGATAGTCTCACATCAACTAGGCACATCAAGGGGCTATGGAGATGCCTATCAATAGATATCATTGTGAGTGAGTAGGGATTGCCATGCAACGGATGCACTAGATCTATAAGTATATGAAAGCTCAAAAAGAAACTAAGTGGGTGCGCATCCAACTCGCTTGCTCACGAATACCTAGGGCATTTTGAATAAGCCCATCATTAGAATATACAGTCCAAGTTCTATAATGAAAGATTCCCACTAGTATATGAAAGTGACAACATAGGAGACTCTCTATCATGAAGATCATGGTGCTACTTCGAATGTGGTAAAAGGATAGTAGCATTACCCCTTCTCTCTTTTTCTCTCATTTTTTGTTTTTTTATTGTTTTTTGGGCCTTCTCTTTTTTATGGCCTCTTTTTTCTCTTTTTTATTTTATTTTCATCCGGAGTCTCATCCCGACTTGTGGGGGAATCATAGTCTCCATCATCCTTTCCTCACATGGGACAATGCTTTATTAATGATGACCATCACATTTTTATTTACTTACAACTCGATACTTAGAACAAAATATGACTCTATATGAATGCCTCCGGCGGTGTACCGGGATGTGCAATGACTCATGAGTGACATGTATGAAAGAATTATGAACGGTGGCTTTGCCACAAATACGATGTCAACTACATGATCATGCCAAGCAATATGACAATGATTTAGCGTGTCATAATAAACGGAACTATGGAAAGTTGCATAGCTATATATCTCAGAGTGGCTATGGAAATGCCATAGTAGGTAGGTATGGTGGCTGTTTTGAGGAAGGTAATGGTGGGTTTATGGTACCGGTGAAAGTTGGGCGATACTAGAGACGCTAGCAATGGTGGAAGGGTGAGAGTGTGTATAATCCATGGACTCAACATTAGTCATAGAGAAATCACATACTTATTGCAAAAATCTATTAGTTACTGAAACAAAGTACTACGCGCATGCTCCTAGGGGGATAGATTGGTAGGAGAAGACCATCGCTCGTCCCCGACCGCCACTCATAAGGAAGACAATCAATAAATAAATCATGCTCCGACTTCATCACATAACGGTTCACCATACGTGCATGCTACGGGAATCACAAACTTTAACACAAGTATTTCTCAAATTCACAACAACTCACTAGCATGACTCTAATATCACCATCTTCATATCTCAAGACAATCATCAAGTATCAAACTTCTCATAGTATTCAATGCAATTTATATGAAAGTTTTAATTATACCCATCTTGAATGCCCATCTTATTAGGACTAAATTCATAACCTAAGCAAATTACCATGTTGTTTAAGACTCCCAAAATAATATAAGTGAAGCATGACAGTTCATCTATTTCTTCAAAATAAAACCACCGCCGTGCTCTAAAAGGATATAAGTGAAGCACTAGAGCAAATGAAAAACTACTCCGAAAGATATAACTGAAGATCAATGAGTAGTTGAATAATTATGCAACTATGTGAAGACTCTCTAAAATTTAAGAATTTCAGATCTTGGTATATTATTCAAGCAGCAAGAAAAACAAAACAAAATAAAATGATGCTCCAATCAAAACACATATCATGTGGTGAATAAAAATATAGCTCCAACTAAAGGTACCGATGAACGAAGACGAAAGAGGGGATGCCATCCGGGACATACCCAAACTTAGGCTCTTGGTTGTCCTTGAATATTACCTTTTGGTGCCTTGGGAATCCCCAAGCTTAGTCTCTTGCCACTCCTTATTCCATAGTCCATCGAATCTTTACCCAAAACATGAAAACTTCACAACACAAAACTCAACAGAAAACTCGTAAGCTCCGTTAGTATAAGAAAGCAAATCACCACTTTTGGTACTATTGTGAACTCACTCTAAATTCATATTGGTGTAATAAATACTATATTCCAACTTCTTTGTGGTTCATACCCTCTGATACTACTCATAGATTCATCAAAATAAGCAAACAACACAATGAAAACAGAATCTCTCAAAAACATAACAGTCTGTAGTAATCTGTATCAAACGTATACTTCTGTAAATCCCAAAATTCTGAAATAAATTGGTGGACCTGAGGAATTTGTCTATTAATCCTCTGCAAAAATAATCAACTGAAACGCACTCTCCAGTAAAAAATGGCAGCTAATCTCGTAAGCACAAAAGTTTTTGTTTTTTACAGCAAGATCGCAAAGACTTCACCCAAGTCTTCCCAAAGGTTCTACTTGGCACAAAAACTAATTAAAACATAGAACCACATATAAACATAGGCTAGATGAATTATTTATTACTAAACAGGAGCAAAAATCAAGGAACAAAAATAAAATTTGGTTGCCTCCCAACAAGCGCTATCGTTTAACGCCCCTAGCTAGGCATGATGATTTCAATGATGCTCACATAAAAGATAAGAATTGAAACATAAAGATAGCATCATGAAGAATATGACTAGCACATTTAAGTCTAACCCTCTTTCTATGAATAGGGATTATGTGATTAAACAACTTATGGGAACAATAATCAACTAGCATAGGAAGGAAAAACAAGCATAACTTTAAAACTTTAAGCACATAGAGAGGAAAGTTGATATTATTACAATTCCTACAAGCATATATTCCTCCCTCATAATAATTTTCAGTAGCATCATGAATGAATTCAACAATATAACTATCACATAAAGCATTCTTTTCATGAGACACAAGCATAAATTTTTTGTTACTCTCTAATAAGCAAAATTCTTCTCATTCGGAATAGTGGGGGCATCATAAGAAACTCGAATACTATAAATTGTTTCCACATTAAAGGAGTAATGTTCAGAAAAAGGGTAATCATAATCATGACAGGTTTTATAAATATAATCATCTCTACTTTTTATAGCATATGTATCATCACAATAATCATCATAAGTTGGAGCTTTGTTATCATCATAATCAATTGAAACCTCTTCCAAGGTAGTGGAATCATTACTAAATAAAGTCATGACCTCTCCAAATCCACTTTCATCAATATAATCATCATAAATAGGAGGCATGCTATCATCATAATAAATTTTCTCATCAAAACCTGGGAGACTAAAAATATCATCTTTATCAAACATAGCATCCCCAAGCTTGTGGCTTTGCATATCATTAACATCATGGGTATTCAAGGAAAGATATTAAAAAATTGCAATCATGCTCATCATTCAAATATTTAGTGCCAAACATTTTAATGCATTCTTCTTCTAACACCTGAGCACAATTTTCCTTTCCATCATTTTCACGAAAGATATTAAAAAGATGCAACTTATGAGGCACCCTCAATTCCATTTTTTTGTTTTCTTTTATATACTAAACTAGTGATAAAAGAAGAAACAAAAAGATTCGATTGCAAGATCTAAAGATATACCTTCAAGCACTAACCTCCCTGGCAACGGCGCTAGAAAAGATCTTGATTTCTACTACACAACCTTCTTCTTGTAGACGTTGTTGGGCCTCCAAGTGCAGAGGTTTGTAGGACAATAGCAAATTTCCCTCAAGTGGAAGACCTAAGGTTTATCAATCCGTGGGAGGCGTAGGATGAATATGGTCTCTCTCAAACAATCTTGCAACCAAATAACAAACAGTCTCTTGTGTCCCCAACACACCCAATACAATGGTAAATTGTATAGGTGTAGTAGTTCGTCGAAGAGATGGTGATACAAGTGCAATATGGATGGTATATAAAGGTTTTTTGTAATATGAAAATATAAAAACAGCAAGGTAGCAAGTGGTATAAGTGAGCGAAAACGGTATGACAATGCATTGAAACAAGGCCTAGGGTTCATACTTTCACTCATGCAAGTTCTCTCAAGAATAATAGCATAATTGGATCATATAACTATCCCTCAACATTCAACAAAGAGCCACTCCAAAGTCACTAATAGTGGAGAGCAAACGAAGAGATTATTGTAGGGTACGAAACCACCTCAAAGTTATCCTTTCTGATCGATCTATTCAGGAGTCTGTAGTAAAATAACATGAAGCTATTCTTTCCGTTCAATCTATCCTAGAGTACGTACAAGAATAAGACCTTAAGACACAAATCAACCAAAACCCTAATGTCACCTAGATACTCCAATGTTACTTCAAGCATCCATTGGTATGATTATATGATATGCATCACACAATCTCATATTCATCTATTCAACCAACACAAAGAACTTCAAAGAGTGCCCCAAAGTTTCTACCGGAGAGTCAAGACGAAAATGTGTGCCGACCCTATGCATAAGTTCATGAGGTCACGGAACTCGCAAGTTGACCACCAAAACATACATCAAGTGGATCACATGATATCCGATTGTCACCACAGATAAGCACATGCAAGATATACATCAAGTGTTCTCAAATCCTTAAAGACTCAATCTGATAAGATAACTTCAAAGGGAAAACTCAATCCATTACAAGAGAGTAGAGGGAGAGAAACATCATAAGATCCAACTATAATAGCAAAGCTCGCGGTACATCAAGATCATGCCAAATCAAGAACACGAGAGAGAGAGAGAGAGATCAAACACATAGCTACTGGTACATACCCTTAGCGTTGAGGGTGAACTACTCCCTCGTCATCATGGAGAGTGCCGGGATGATAAAGATGGCCACCGGAGAGGGATTCCCCCCTCCGGCAGGGTGCCGGAACGGGTCTAGATTGGTTTTCGGTGGCTACAGAGGCTTGCGGTGGCGGAACTCCCGATCTAGGTTTCTTTCTGGAAGTTTGGGGTTATATAAGAGGTGTTGGAGTTGGGAAAAAGTCAGGAGGGTCCCCGAGGCGGCCACGAGGGGGGTAGGACGCGCCCTCACCCTCTTGGTGGCCCCGGGACTCTTTTGGCCCAGCTCCGGTACTCCGTGGGCTTCTTCTGGTCCAAAAATGATCTCCGTGAAGTTTCAGGTCAATTGGACTCCATTTGGTTTTCCTTTTCTGCGATACTCAAAAACAAGGAAAAGACAGAAACTAGCACTAGGCTCTAGGTTAATAGGTTAGTCCCAAAAATCATATAAAAAATCATATAAATGCATATAAAACATCCAAGGTTGATAATATAATAGCATGGAACAATCAAAAATTATAGATACGTTGGACACGTATCAATTGTGTACAAGCATTTGAAATACTTTAGAAAGCCTTGATTTCTGCACCTATTGTTCAGCCACCTAATTGTAATTTACCCTTTGAAATTATGTGTGATGCTAGTGATTATGATGTAGGTGCTGTTCTAGGACCAAGAGTTGATAAGAAATTAAATGTTATCTAATATGCTAGTAAAATTCTAGATAGTGCCCAGAGAAATTATGCTACTACTGAAAAGGAATTTTTAGCAGTTGTATTTTCTTGTGATAAGTTCAGACCCTATAGTGTTGATTCTAAAGTAACTGTTCACATTGATCATGCTGCTATTAAATATCTTATGGAAAAGAAAGATGCTAAACCTAGACTTATTAGATGGGTTCTCTTGCTACAAGAATTTGACTTGCATATTATTGATAGAAAGGGAGTTGAGAACCCCGTTATAGACAACTTGTCTAGGTTAGAGAATGTTCTTGATGACCCACTACCTATAGATGATAGATTTCCTGATGAACAATTAGCTGTCATAAATGCTTCTTGTACTACTCCATGGTATGCTGATTATGCCAATTACATTGTTGCTAAATTTATACCACCAAGTTTCACATACCAGCAAAAGAAAAGGTTTTTCTATGATTTAAGACATTACTTCTGGGATGATCCACACCTTTATAAAAAAGGAGCAGATGGTGTTATTAGACGTTGTGTACATGAGCATGAACAGGAACAGATCCTACGCAAGTGTCACTCCGAGGCTTATGGAGGGCACCATGCTGATAGAACTGAACATAAGGTATTGCAATCCGGTTTTTATTGGCATACTCTCTTCAAGGATGCCCGTAAGTTTGTCTTGTCTTGTGATGAATGTCAAAGAATTGGTAATATTAGTAGACATCAAGAAATGCCTATGAACTATTCACTTGTTATCGAACCATTTGATGTTTGGGGCTTTGATTATATGGGACCGTTTCCTTCCTCTAATGGTATACACATATTTTAGTTGTTGTTGATTACGTTACTAAGTGGGTAGAAGCTATTCCAACTAGTAGTGCTGACCATAACACCTCTATTAAGATGCTTAAAGAAGTTATTTTTCCAAGGTTTGGAGTCCCTAGATATCTAATGACTGATGGTGGTTCACATTTTATTCATGGTGTGTTTCATAAAATGCTTGCTAAGTATGATGTTAATCATAGAATTGCATCTCCATATCACCCACAGTCTAGTGGTCAAGTAGAACTGAGTAATAGAGAGCTTAAATTAATTTTGCAAAAGACTATTAATAGATCTAGAAAGAATTGGTCCAAGAAACATGATGATGCATTATGGGCCTATAGAACTGCATATAAAAATCCTATGGATATGTCTCCATATAAAATGGTTAACGGAAAAGCATGTCACTTACCTCTCGAACTAGAACATAAGGCATATTGGGCCATTAAAGAGCTCAATTATGATTTCAAACTTTCCGGTGAGAAGAGAGTATTTGACATTAGCTCACTTGATGAGTGGAGAACCCATGCCTATGAGAATGCCAAACTTTTTAAAGATAAAGTTAAAAGATGGCATGACAAAAGGATACAAAAGCGAGAGTTTAATGTAGGTGATTATGTTTTGTTATACAACTCTCGTTTAAAAATTTTTGCAGGAAAACTCCTCTCTAAATGGGAAGGTCCTTACATTATCGAGGAGTTCTATCGTTCCGGTGCCGTAAAAATCATCAACTTCGAAGGCACAAATCCGAGGGTGGTGAACGGTCAAAGAATCAAACATTATATCTCAGGTAATCCCATAAATGTTGAAAGCAATGTTATTAACATTGTAACCCCGGAGGAGTACATAAGGGACACTTTCCAGAACTTTTCAGACTCCGAAAAGGAATAGGTATGTGGTACGGTAAGTAAACCGACTCCAAAATTGTTCTAATAGCAATTTTTCTCCGTTTTGGAATATTTAAGAAAATAGGAAAATAAGAAGTATTCTGGAAAGGACACGAGGAATCCACGAGGGTGGATGGTGCGCCCTACCCCCTGGGCACGCCCCCCTGCCTCGTGGGCACCTCGTGTGCCCTCTGGACTCTGTTTTCTTTCATGATACTTCTTTTGGATGGTAAAAATTCATTATATAATCTCCTCAAGGTTTTGACCACCGTACCACGAAAATATCTCTTGTTTTTTGTTTCGAGGTGTTCTTCTGATAGATCTAGATCAACATGATGTTTTCAAGTGCCCCCAAGGATAAGTTTTTCGAGAGGGTCATCAACCCCTTCCTCGCGGAGGTGCTACAACACCCTCAAACCATTGAGTTGTGTGAGGGGGTGCTGCACATCCGCGATGTTGAGGGACCAAGGAGGACCGGAAGCGTGGATACAAGACCCGAAGCAATGGAGCAACAAGTTTTCAAGTGTCAGGCGATGGTGGAACGTGGACTCAAAGCCAACCACATGATGATCGCGGAGTTCACCAACAGCCACAAGCTGGATGCCAAGAACATTGGGGAGACCATCTTCAAGCTTCACGAGAAAATCGAGCACCTCCAAGCCCAGATCTATGTCCTGCAAAACCAAAACTGTGAGTATGAATATCGATTCAAGAGGATGAGTTTGGCTGCAAATTTGAGGATCCCGGAGACTCGATCATCCTTCTATGATGGTGAGCCTATGCCTTGGAAGATGGACGACAAGCCTACATCATCAACAACTCCATCACCACCAAAGGAGAACTGAGTATCGGGTATGGGCACTCCCCTTGGCAACTGCCAAGCTTAGGGGAGTGCCCAGGTATCGTATCACCATCACACTTCTATCTTTACCGTTTTTCTTAATTCGATCCCTTTGATTATATCTTGATCTAGTAGAATGAAGTTTAGTATGATCTAGATTTAAGTTTTAGTATTGATCCTTATATATGTAATCGAGTCCGTGAGCTATAAATAATAAAGATTAGTTGTGAGTTGAGGGTTTGGTTATCTTGCTATGATCTTGAGGGAATAAAAAAAGAGAAAAAGGGAGGAAGAAGAAAGAATAAAAATAAATAAAGAGACCATATTTATCTTATGGAGAGTAATGACTTCACATATAAAGAGTATGATCAGTACAAGTGGTTGAGAGTTGACAAACATAGTTTTGGTCATTGTTGCAATTAATAGGAAGTAATAAATAAAGAGAGGTTTTCACAAATAAATATACTATCTTGGACATCTTTTATGATTGTGGGCACTCATTAAAATATGACATGCTAAAAAGTTGATGTTGGACAAGACAACATAATGGGTTATGCTTTCTTATATCCGACATAAATTATATTGTCATGGATCATCCAACATGTTGAGCTTGCCTTTCCCCCTCATGCTAGCCAAATTCTTTACACCAAGTAGAGATACTACTTGTGCTTCCAAATATCTGTTGACGCTCAAAAATGGCATGGTCGCAAAGAGTAACTTGAGTATATAATGAGATGATTTCAAATTCATGCTTTCATGTCACCATTGGATGACTCTCTTCAAGTCGATGGGAATAAATATATAGATGGTCCAAAACGGAGCTCGGATGCAAAAGTTATGACAATCTTAGAGATGTTCGTATTGGCACCAGATTAGAAAATGGAATGAAACCTAACCAAGATGTCCTCTGATGGAAAATGTTAATGCTGCAAAGTTCTTCGTCTCGTCGAAACGGACGATTTTGATATAAAAATCATCCCCATCCGAAGTCGTATGCAAAAGTTACAGACAAAATCGTGTGCTGCAGCAGTATTTGGCCGGATGATCCGGGCCGGGGCCCGGATCATCCGAGAAATTGAAGCACCGAAAAAAAAAAGGTTTATGATGAAGCCGGATGATATGGGTCCAGTCTCGGATGATCCGGGTGGAGGCCGGACAATCCGGGTAGAAGTCCGAACGTCCGGAAAGCTTTTTCTACTACACACTTTAGAAAGCGACCTGAAACACCATCGAGATGGCCTCGGATTGAGAAGTGTTCAACATGAAAGTTGTGCGTCTCATCGAGGTGGTTGATTTTGATATAAAAACGTCCAAATCCGAGGTCGTGTGTGGATTCTAGAGCCAAAACAGTGAGCTGCTATCAAAAAACTGGGCTAGGCCGGATCATCCGGCCCTAGAGCCGGACATCCGAGCCGGGGGTCATGAGAAGTCAGAGTTTGGTTAGATTTGATGATTTGAACGGCAAGGCAAGTCCTTTTATTGTACGGGAAGTCCATCCGCCTCTTATGTAGATAAGAGGTGACAACCAATTGAACAACAACACACAATCGAACAAATCTATCTACACCTTTTACCTTTACTTTTCCTTCTCCCTTGTTCTTCTTCCTCCTCATTCTTTGTTCGTTCTTCTTGTTGCAGGGCGGCGAACCTCGAGGCCCTAGGGGCGGTCAGGCCTTCCTAGGGCAGCCCATAGCCGCCGCGCGCCCTGACGGGGTCCCTCCCAGGTGTCTGAGGTTTCGGGTCTACAAAAGCACCCGCCGGATTGTCTTGCGTACCGCGCTTCCGGCGGGTCTCCTTCGACATGAGCTGCGGTGCATCACCCTTGAGGTTGGAGGTACACGGTGACGTGTTCGTGTGCAAACACACTTTTTGGTGACTCCACTGGGGACGAAGCTTTGAACGGTCTCCGGCCCGTTCTTGCTACGAAGAGATCGTCATCTAGGGTTTGCAATCTACAAAGGTAACATGAATACCCAATTCACTTATGTAGATGCAAATAATGCATTTGTTGTTGCTAGATCATTTAATGAGCATAATGTATCGGCTAGCCCTAGCTTTATCAATCATGCATCTAATTATGTGCAAGAGCCGATGCAACAAAATCTCCATGCTTCTACCTCATATAATTTTAGCAACATGGAACATCTGTATACGCACTCCCATGCATCGGCAGCCCCACAAATCCATATACCGACGAACAACATGATGAGTTCTATTAATCAAGTTGAAACACTTCACATAGGAACTTCTGATAGTATGCAACAAAGTATTTCACCTTTTTATTCATCGGCAACTAGCTTGCAATATGTTAATCAAAACATGCCGATGGATACGGGAATTGGCCATGCTACTACTAGTTATCCGGCCAATTACCCTCAATCATCATATGCTACACCTCATGCTACTAATTGTTTGGCACCATATGCAACTATGGGTATTCATAATTCGGCTTCACACCTTCACGCTAATAGCCGAATAAGTGAAAATTCTATAGGATCACATGTGTCTTCACCTACTACCGTGGCATATCATGTACCCCCTACACAATTACGGAATTTCGGCAACATCTCATTACCGAAAGAGTCTAAAAGCATCGAGGGGAAACCATATCCAGACTGGGTGGTTGACAACAAGCTTATATTTTCTTGGGATTTGTGCAACTCCATTCGACAGGAACTAATAGAAGGCAGGAAGCCTCATGATTTTGCTGCAGTAAAAGCTAGAGTTGTGCAAATGATGCAGTCGCCCAGTGCTGTACCGTCTAGTGTACCACCTAAACAATTGCAAAGTTTCGGCACCTCATTGCCGAAAGAGTCTCAAAGTATTGGGGTTAATCTCATGAGGAGTGGATGGAAATTGAGATGAAAAGGTTCAAAGCTCGCTAAGCTGAGATGTGGGCTAAAATTAGACAAGAGCGAGAAGCCTTGCAAATTCAAAAAGATAAAGGTATTGATTCGGGTAACAAAGAAAATTCAGTTATTGAAAAATCCAAATCAAGTATTATATGTTCCGTGTCCATCAAATCCAAAGAAGAAAGCGTTATTGAGAAATGGCATGGAAAGCATAGCAAGGCAACCATGCTTGATTTTTCTGAAGTTAATGGAACCTACTTCCTGCCCTATGAGTTTCGTGCCATAGAAATTGACGAGCTTCAAGAACAAGAACAAGTATCCGAAGAAAGTTTGGTGGACAAGGATCTTCAAACTAATGATGCACGAAATCAAGAAAAAGATGATGACAAGGCGTTGGGGAGCTATCCGAAGGTGGAGCAAGATATTCTTCAAGTCACACCATCGTCATGCTTTCCCAACATATTTGAAGAGGTATGTATTGCAATTAATTTACCTATTTTCAGATTTGGTCATGACTTAGTTGTTCATGCATATATTAGAAAAATCTTTATAAGAAATATTGAGAGACCAATGAAGACGGGTAATTTATTTGTTAGCAATCAGATTGTCACAAAGCATATCGGTTAACACATTGCACCATTCAGAAAGACCAATAGCGAAAAATTATTGCAGCCAAGGCATTCCCCATTGCTTTATCTAAAACTCATATCTAATTGGGTAGCTTTGCTTATTTCTTACTTGGCTTACAATTGGTCTCAATTGAGACATGTATGTTCTAACTATTTTTGTTTCAGAAATTTAAAGCCAAGGTTAAAATCCTCTGAGCAAACCTATGCCAGTATAGTTTCTTATCCAAAGACATCAGAGATAGAGTGCAAAACACAATGCATATCCGAATGGGGTGATGCAAAATCTGAATCATTCGTTTGCTTAACTCCAAAGCCGTTCTCACAACAATATCGGCTAGAGAATAAAAAGTTTACCTTCAATTCAAGCATGTGTGATCAAATATTTAATTTGTTGTTGAGAAATAATTATATTAGAATTCTTGATCACCATGTTGAGCCATCTGTCCACGGACGAATGTATTGTAAGTTGCATGATTCGTCCAAGCATAATTTTGAGGATTGCAACATGTTTCGTCAAATAGTTAAATCGGCCATTGATAAAGGACGATTAAAATTTGTTGAGACACCAAGAGATGACTAGTCTATTCCGATTGGTCCCGATGGCAGAAAGTTTTTGTATCGGCTACTTCAAGCTGATCCATTTAAAGAGAAGGTAAAAAATGCAGGTGATGGGATCAAGCTTTCAAGTAAAGAAGTTGTTGAAGAGCATAATGAACATAATCTTGAGGGCGAAAATTCCATCGAAGCTACAATCGAGACGCCAAGGACTGGGGGGCAGCAAGCAAATTCAGAGATCGGCGCAAGCACAACCAAAAGAAACAAAGGCCGCAATAAGCACAAGTGCAAGATATCTGAGGTCACTTTTGCACAATTATTAGATAAATATCAAAAGAAGACTGAAGAGAAAAGTTCTTATCGGCCAACTAATGCAAAAGCATCAAGATCACCACCAAGGAGAAAATATGAGGATCGGTATTGGAAAAGTGAAAATTTTCGTGCAACATATTCATATCCTTATTTTGGGCCGCCAATGCCAATGTCGTGGATGCCTTCCTATGCTCATGTAGATTCATATCCATCATGGAACAGGTATGATACAAGGGCACATTCTCCATCTTATTTTAAACCATCTCACCAATATTATGCTGCTCCGAGAAGATCAACATTTGAACAATCACATGTTAAAGACCGTTTCAATCATAAGGAATCGGTTCAGAGCTCAAGAAAGAAGAAATAGGTGATCAAGCAAGTATATCGAGTTAAAAAAGATGGTCGCAAGAGTGCCAATTAAGATAGGATCTTAAAGGATAAAGAGCCAATTAAAGTGTTGACATTGGCTACAAAAGGCAAAGAAGTGAAGCAATCAATTGATAAAAATCAGAGTGCCAAATCTGAAGAAAAGAGGTTGAGGGTGCACAAGGTCCAAAATGAGTTGCCATTGGTTGAAACAAAATCACAGCTGACGTGCCCACTCAGCTTGTCGTATTGGCAAAAGAAGGAATTACAAAATCTTAGTGCACAAGAGCTAAGAAATAAGAACATGGCGTGAATTCCCAAGAAGACCAATCATAACAAAAATGATTTGCATGCTTCTATTGCAATAAGTACAATAAAAGTGAAGAAAGAGAAGAATGGAAGCAACAAACAATTAAGCCGAAGGTGTGCATCACAACATCAAAATATTCAGTTAGGACATCATTCATTTTCTTCAACCATTCCATTGATGCCTTTGCCATGGAATTCATCCCTAGGTATGATCAATTACCCTCCATGGATTTATTTTGATCCATGGATGCAACATAAATTTCTATATCATGAGAGGGTATTACCAAATTACTATACATATGGTTAGTTACATTGTTTCTAATACAAAGGGGCCGGAATATTTTATTCCTATTTTATTTCTTTATTTCGGCTATACATAATTTGGTGGGTGAATTCTACATGGACCTCATGTTAATGGCCGATATTTATCTATCGCCATAAGAATATGTCAAAGCATAGCCGGTGTAGTATCCTAACACCGTCCTCAGTTCAATTGGAGACCAAAACAAGCCTCATGCCGCTTAAAATATTTTTCACAATAATCAAAGCCAAATATAAAATTTTATTTGATTTGGAGTTTTTGGTCGCCATAGGTGCTATACATATTGAGGCTTTGGGTGATTCGTTATGAGTAGTACAACAAATATCCAATAGTTATCAATGTTTTGACGAATCACTTATAGTTTATCTTGAGGTATGTCTAGATGCAAGATTTACCTTGGGTTGCTTTAAAATTTTTCATATTTCTAGACATGACAATTCGGAAAAGTTGGCACAGCAAGCATCTGGCTACTATGTTAATCATGCTGTGTTGCATTTCTATCAATAGCCGATGCTTAGTCTCGTCAACATAGGTAAGGCCGAACTGAAGTCCACCACTTCGGCCACTAATATTTTTTTATGCAGGTAAAAGTGAGGATTGGAGAAAGTTCATTGTTGATTATCTGCAAAGTCCTAACAAAAGGGTGAAAAATATGGTTCAGAGGATGACCTTGAGATACATATCTATGGAACTTTATTATCGAATTGTTAATGAAGTTGAAAAGGTTTCACCCAAGTTTGCATCAAGGATTCAAACAAATAATGGCCGATATATATTTATCGCCCTAAGAACATGCAAAGTGTCTCATGGAGTGTTGACATCGTCCTTAGAACCAACAGGTACAAGTTATTTTTCGGCACGCTACCTTTGCCGGAAAACAGGGGGGGCATGTGTTGACGCTGAAAAATGGCATGGTCGCAAAGAGTAACTTGAGGCTATAATGAGATGATGTCAAATTCATGATTTCATGTCACCATTGGATGACTCTCTTCAAGCCGATGAGAATAAATATATAGATGGTCCAAAACGGAGCTCGGATGCAAAAGTTATAACAATCTTAGAGATGTTCGTATTGGCACAAGATTATAAAATGGCATGAAACCTAACCAAGATGGCCTCTGATGGAAAAAATTACAACTTAAAAGTTCTTCGTCTCGTCGAAACGGACAATTTTGATATAAAAATCGTCCCCATCCGAGGTCGTATGCAAAAGTTACAGGCAAAATCGTGCGCTGCAGCAGTGTTTGGCCGGATCATCTGGGCCGGGGCCCGGATCTTTCAGGAAATTGAAGCACCGAAAACAAAAAAAAATTATGATGAAGCCGGATGATCTGGGTCCAGTCCCGGATGATCCAGGTGGAGGCCGGACAATCCGGGTAGAAGTCCGGACGTCCGGACAGTTTTTGTACTAAATACTTTAGAAAACGGCCCCAAACACCATCAAGATGGCCTCGGATTGAAAAGTGTTCAACATTAAAGTTGTGCATCTCGTCGAGGTGTTTGATTTTGATATAGAAAATGTCCAAATTCGAGGTCATATGTGGATTCTAGAGCCAAAACAGTGAGATGCTATCAGAAAACTGGGCTAGGCCGGATCATCCGGGCCAGAGGTCGTGAGAAGTCCGAGTTTGGTTAGATTTTGATGATTTGGTTGGCAAGGCAAGTCTTTTTCTTGCACGGGAAGTCCATCCACCTCTTATATAGATAAAAGGTGACGGCCGATTGAACAACAACACACAATCGAACAAATCTATCTACACCTTTTACCTTTACTTTTCCTTCTCCCTTGTTCTTCTTCCTCCTCGTTCTTCGTTCGTTCTTCTTGTTGCAGGGCGGCGAACCTCGAGGCCCTAGGGGCGGTCAGGCCGACCTAGGGCAGCCCATAGCCGCCGCGCGCCCTGATGGGGTCCCTCCCGGGTGTGTGGGGTTTCGGGTCTACAAAAGCACCCGCCGGATTGTCTTGCGTCCCGCGCTTCCGGCGGGTCTCCTTCGACGTGAGCTGCGGTGCATCACCCTCGACATTGGAGGTACATGGTGACGTGTTCGTGTGCGAACAATATCCTTAAACCTAGTTCTTCCATGAGAGTCCACCATATCTACCTCTGGATTGAGTAAGATCCTTCAAGTGAGCTGTCATTGTTGCAAGCAATAAAAATTGCTCTCTAAATATGAATGATCTATTAGTGTGGAGAAAATAAGCTTTATACGATCTTATGATGTGGAAGAAATAAAAGCGACGGACTGCATAATACAGGTCCCATCACAGTGGCAATATAAAGTGACATTCTTTTGCATTAAGATATTGTGCATCCAACCATAAAAGCACATGACAACCTTTGCTTCCCTCTACAGATGGCCTATCTTTTATTATTGTCCTATACCTTATACAAGAGTCATGGTGATCTTCACCTTTCCTTTTTACATTTTATCCTTTGACAAGCACTGTGTGTTGGAAAGATCTTGATATATCTAGCTAATTGGATGTGGGTTTTCATAAACTATTATTGTTGACATTACCCTTGAGGTAAAAGGTTGGGAGGCAAAACTATAAGCCCCTATCTTTCTCTGTGTCCGATTAAATCTTCATACCCATAAGTATTGCATGAGTGTTAGCAATTGCGAAAGACTAAATGATAGTTGAGTATGTGGACTTGCTGAAAAGCTCTTATATTAACTATTTCCGATGTTATGATAAATTGCAGTTGCTTCAATGACTGAGATTATAGTTTGTTAGTTTTCAATGATGTTTCTTATTCATACTTTACATTGTGAATAGATTGTTACTTTAGCATAAGAAATCATATGACAATATATATATATATATGTGTGTGTGTGTGTGTGTTGCTATTCTAAGAATGGTCATGATGCCCTCATGTCCGTATTTTATTTTATCGACACCTCTATCTCTAAACATGTGGACATATTTTTTGATATCGGCTTCCGCTTGAGGACAAGCGAGGTCTAAGCTTGGGGGAGTTGATATGTCCATTTTGCATCATGCTCTTATATCAATATTTATTGCATTATGGCTGTTATTATAGATTATGTCACAATACTTATGCCTTTTCTCTCTTATTTTACAAGGTTTACATAAAGAGGGAGAATGCAGGCAGCTGGAATTCTAGGCTGGAAATGGAGCAAATATTAGAGACCTCTTCTGCACAACTCCAAAAGTCCTGAAACTCCACAAAAGTCAGTTTTGGAATATATTAAAAATATTGGGCGCAGAAAGCACCAGAGGGGAGCCAGCCACCGTCCACGAGGGTGGGGGGCGTGCCCTACACCCTGGGCGTGCCCCCTGCCTCGTGGGCCACCTGGCAGGCCCCCGATGCCCATCTTGTGGTATAAGGTGTCTTTTGCCCTAAAAAAATCAGAAGGAAGATTTCGAGACGAAGTGCCGCCGTCTCAAGGCGGAACCTTGGTTGAACCAATCTAGGGCTCCGGCGGAGCTGTTCTGCTGGGGAAAAATCCCTCCGGGAGGGGGAAGTTGTCACATCCCTAGATCAGTCCTTGTTTGTCTTTGCCTCATCATCATGTTTAAATTCAAATGAATTTGAATTGGGGATGCTCAAACCCTGGCACATTGAAATCCAAATAGGTCCAGTTTAAAAAAATGCATTCAATGAACCCAAAATGCTTTCATCAATGTTTGGTAATTTTGGCAAGGCTTTGGGCCCAAACCAAAAATAGTGAACATTTTTGTGGAATATTTTGGGCATTGAATTTAAATCATTATTGTATTTGCATCATTATTGTATTTCCATTTGGAATTACATTCATAATATGTAGAATATACTTCAAAATACATTGAAATAATTTATGAGCATTTGGATGGGTCCATCTTGGCCACATAAATATTTCAGTGAAGTCTAGCACTGGTTTTGAATCTTGCTTAGATTTAAAACAGTGGCAAAGTAATAACAAAATAGAAATAGAACAAAATAGGAGAGAGAGAGAGAGAGAGGCAAACCTTACCCAGGGCTCACCTGGCCTGGCCCAGCACGGCCCAGCCCAGCTGGCTGACGCCAGTCGTCGTCTCCACCGCGCCAAAAGGACGCTGAGCGCGTGCTCGCCATGCGCGCACACGCGCCCATGCCACCTCCTACCTGCTAGCTTGCGTGGCGCCTCGGATAGATCCGCGGGAGCCGTCTGGATCGCGTTGACCGCCCCGCCACTCACCCTCGCCTCCCTCTCGCCCTCTCCACTGTGGCCGAGATGCCCCGAGCTCGGTGCCGCCATAACCGCGGCCACTGTGCTCCCCTCGCCTCCCCACCTCGTCTGCAAGCTCCTCCACCGTCCGCTGCTTCGCCCCACCCTGGGACGGCCTGCATCGCCGACTACTTCATCTTCTTCCTCCTCGGTGTTCGGAAGCCGCACGCGTCGATTCACCGCCGATTCTGCCTCCCCGAGCTCGCCGTCTACCTTATCCAACTCGCTGTGAGCTCCGACGTCGATTACCCCAAACCCCGTTGTGGTTTGCTTGCCGCAACCGTCGTTCTGCCGACGCCCGTAGGTCTCCACCGCACTTGCTCATCGCAGGCAGCCTTCGGTGACCATTTGGTCACGCCTAGGTGCCTAGTAGCCCTGATAGGAACCGCGGGCCACTTCTGGCATGCTAACCCGGCTGAGCACCCGTGCTAGAGCCGTCACCGCACCTGACCGAGCTTCAGTCGCCGCCGCCGACGTCGCCGCCGCCTCTGCAGACCACCCCAGCACCTCCCATCACTACCAGACGGCGAGCCGCAATGCCAGCTTCCCAACACGCCTAGCCGCGCGTCCTCCCAACGCCGGAGCTGGCCCGACGGCCAACGCTGCCGTGCTCCGGTCATCGTCGGCGGTTAGCTGCCGACGTGGCCACTTAATTAGGGCCTAAACACCCGGGTAAACACCCCCTAGTGCCACTGCCATATGGGCCCAGTGCCTAAATTAATTAGTTTAACTTCTCTGTTAGATTAGTGCTAATCTCAGAGGGCCCCGCCTGTCACCTTTGACTTGGCCACGTCAGCTTTGACCTGGTCCCACGTGTCAGCCTCTGTTGCCGACTCTGTGTCACTGACCGGTGGGCCCTGCAGGTCAGGTTTGACCTGGACCGCGCACTGTTGACTTGCTAAGGTCACACCGACGTCATGCTGACGCAATTATGTTTTCTGGAATTAAAATAAATCAGAAATGATTTATAAATTTCAGAAAATACCCCAAACTTCTAAAAATCATAGAAAATAATCCATAACTCCAAATGAAATAATTTATATATAAATAATTATCAGAAAAATATGAAGAATATGTTTATGGCATTCTCATGCATGTTTGAACAACTTACAACCACTGTATATGACAATTTAAATAAATGGCATTTGAAATGCCTTACATGGAGTTTGAATTTGAACCTTGGGTTCAAACCAATTTCATCTAATCTATTGATAGCTGCTTTAGCTCAAATCACAGCATATTGCCATGTCATGATCATGCATCATATTGTTGCATTGCATTGATTGTGTTCCTTCTTTGTTGCCGGTATTTGTCCCCTCTCAGTAGACGTGGTTCCGACGATGAGATCGATGACAACGATGAAGAACTACACTATCTTCAGAAGTGCCAGGCAAGCAAAACCCCCTTGTTCATTCCGATACAATCCCATTCTCCCGCTCCTGCTCTCTTTTACTGCATTAGGACAACAACGATTCAACTCTTACATGATGTTGTAGTTGAACCCCTTTTCCTCTGCATGACCTGTCATTGCCACAGTAAATAGATGAAACCCACTAGCATGAGTAGGAGTTGTTTGAGGCCTAATGTGCCTACTCATTCATGCTTGTTTGTCATGCCTGCTACTGCTTAGAGTTGAGTGAGGTCTGATTCATCGGGGATGAATTGGAATGGTGATGAACATGTCCTACTGGGTGTGAACACAATTTGGTAAAGATAGCGGTGAGAGGCCATGTAGGAGTACATGGTGGGTTGTCTCATTGAAACCGTCCTCGGGAACTGAGTTCTGTGTTTGTGATCCATGAACAGCTACTACCACATATTGGGCTCCGGGCACTCCATGCTCTCTCGACTTGTTAATCAACCTGATCTCTGTCCAGGAGTTGCAACTAGTTTCTGGTGTTTGTAGGATATGTGTTGGGGGCCGTGCGTAGCGCTGACCCTAGGGGTGGGCTATGATGTGGTAGAGACAGGAGGCACGGTGTACGGGGACGCCCGTTTGGTGCCTCGGGAACCCTGCTCTCATCGTTTGGGGCCGTGAGTAAAACCCCGGCCGGATCTCCTTGCAGATGGAACCCGAATAGGCGATAAACCTGGACTAGAGACTTGTGTGGTTAGTCAGGTCGGGGCCGACTCCCTCACCGGGCTTCCGCTTGAAGGTTGTCAAGATACACGACGTGTACATGGTGGTAAGTGGCGAGAGCGTGCGTGAAGAAGTACACCCCTCCAGGGTTAACATCATCTATTTGAATAGCCGTGTCCGCAGTAAAGGACTTCTGGGTTTCTTGTACAGTTCATAGATAACTTGAACTGGATACTCTAAAACTCGCAAGATAAGCATGAGTGCTATGGATGGTGTTCTCGTAGGGAGACGGGAGCGGATCCATTGTGGCGTATTGATATGGTGAATATGTGGACTCGTGTGCGCCACCTCAAAGAGTTACTCATAGTCGTAGTTCAGGATAGCCACCGAGTCAAAGATGGCTTGCTGCAGTTATACTCCACCACCCCCTTGTTGATAATGATGCATATGTAGCTAGTTCTGATGTAAGTCTTGTTGGGTACATTTGTACTCAAGTTTGCTTATTTTATGTTTTGCAGAGAGACTTCAGTCTCGCTAGTAGTTCCACATGGACTTCGACGTTTAGATTGTTACCTCAGCTACAATCTTGTGCCCTCGGGAGGGTCTTGTTGATAGTCAGGCTTCTCAACCTTTTTCATTTATAGTTGTCTATACCCAGACATGTTATGCTTCCGCTTGGTGCTTGTATGCTCTGTATGTTGGGTCATGAGACCATGTTTGTAATGAATAAATACTCTGAGTCGTAGAGTCTTGTTGTGATGCCATGTTGTATTTGCACATATCGAGCATATTGTGTGTATGATTGAAATGCTTGGTATGTGTGGGATCCGACAATCTAGTTGTTTATCCTTCGTAGCCTCTCTTATGGGGAAATGTAGTATGGTGCGTCCACTAAGCCTTGGTAGTCCACTACAGCCCAGTTTACCGGAGTCCTGCTAGCCCAGCACTACTGCTCCGGAACACTTAGACTGGCCGGCATGTGATTCACTTCGTTCCTGTGTCTGTCCCTTCGGGGAAATGTCATGCGGTGACCTCCGGAGTCCTGGTAGCCTGCTACAGCCCGGGTTCCCGGAGTCCTGTTAGCCCAGTTGCTATAGCCCGGATTCACACGCTGCTGATCGACACGCTCGATGTTGTCTCATGTATGCCTGTCCCCGTAAGTTAGTGCCACTTTGGGTTCACGACTAGCCATGTCGGCCTAAGTTCTCTGTCATATGGATGCTAGCGACACCATCATATACTTGAGCCAAAACGCGCAAACGTTCCCGGGCCAGGTAAGGCGACACCCATGGGAATGCCATGCGTGAGGCCGCAAAGTGACATGAGGTGTTACATGCTAGATCGGTGTGACTTAGAATCAGGGTCCTGATAGCGTTGGGATCAGAGCCTGACTGCCTGTAGGATTACCAAGCCAAAATGGTCAAAGTTGAGTCTAGAAATTCTTTAGTTATATAAGGGAATTGATTGTGGAAGGGAATGTAAGGCTCTTTTTACTCCTTATACCTTATGCCCTTATGATCTGAGTCAACCTCTTCCTTTCTACGGGGATTAAGAACTAGGCTTCTCATCTTTCTATCAGGATCACATGTTACTAAGCCATAGACCTATAAGATTGATGGTTTCAAGCCCTAGATCAGTTTCTACTACTTCCGTGTGTTCATAGTTGATCTCAAAACCTTGATATTGTGATGTTGAGTGGCTATGCCACCATTTTGCAGGATGTCTCAAATGTTTTTGAGCATTTATAGCTGTTATCATGTCTGAATCATCCCATGTTTCTAAATAATCTGATGCAATTGCAACACCCTTCTTTCCGGTCCCGATGTTCTTTTGGGCCAGATTAACCACACTAACCAGTGTGTTGAGGTACTTCATTACCTCGGTATATCTGTTGGAACTATTATTATGACCCTAGGCGTCTTAGAGGATCACCTGGTAATCTAGCCATGTTTTGGTTCCTAGTGTGATGAATCTGGCCACCATTCTCAAAAGCATCTCGTGATGTTATTAGCTAGCAGGTATTCCATCTCTGGGTTCCTGAACCCAAGATTCGCTCTACTTACTTTATGTTGATAGTGTTGCTTGTTCCTTTAGGATATTAGCAACCTTTGCGATATACCTCGATGTCCGTGGTATTTCTTTCTTCCAAATACCATGAACTACTTATGGCAGAAGTTCCTCGTTGAACCGAAAGATCACAACTAGAGTGCTCTTGATGAGTTCTCGATTCTATGTTGTGACTCTGCTAGTTCTACATTTCTGCATGCGTTATTCGGAAGAAATATGTTGAACTCGTTCGACAAGCTAATCTATGCACCCCATAACTCAAAAAATCATATGTTCCTTTGAGTTGTCCCTCCTTAGTTGTTTTCTGACCTTCGTCTATCAATTGATAGTCAAGATTATGCATGCATTCGTTCATCGGTGCCTATATCCTTGTGGTCTGTGAAGCCATTCTATTCTGGAATGACTAGGAGAAACAAACTCCAGTACCTTGTCCACTTTGAGGATTGGGTCAAAGTAGTTGTATTTCGTGGACCAAAATGACAATCGAGCTTTTGCTCTGTTCTACCTTGGAGTGTTACTATCTTTATGTCAAGAATGTCATGAGAATTGCACCACCTCTTATGAATTCTTGACGTAGTGATACTTCTCGCCATCATTATTCATTCCTCAGTCCCGTGTTGTTGTAACCGGAATGCCGACAAGTGAACTATGATGTTTGAAATCAATACTCCTAGCAACTTTGTTGCTTAGTAGTTAATGGACAATACTCTCACTCTTAGTGTGCTGGTTACTAAGTCATCTTCCTAAGATTGATCGTGCTACCTAGTCCATTTTCCTGGTGCACTCTTTGATCAATGAGTTTGGATTATGTGAAATTCCTTGCTCTTTCAATCATATCGTCTTGTCCTGAAAAGCAAGATTGTTCTCGAGCTTAGTAAAATATCGGTGGTTCGTGATTTTCCGAATATCTTCCCGGAAGTATTACCAGGTTGTCACCTGACCGCTATGTTGAGTTCGTGATCAAGTTGGTTTTCTTGTAAACCACTCCTCCAAGAATCCGTGATAGATACCTCTGAGCTAATTGGTTAAGCTAAAAAAACAACAACTTGGAGAGTGGGAAGATAAAAGCTTAATCCACTTAGTTCACTCCATAGGGGATACCTTGTGTGTGTGTTGATCAGAGATGATATCTTCATTGATTGTTCCTTGTGATCGGTTGTTGAATCAATCGTCTTGTCCAAACCTTGATTTGAGTGTGGGCTATCGTAAAATCAAGTTAGAACCAACGATATTCATAATGTTGTCTTACTCGTGGTTGTTCCTCAAGCATACACCATTACATCCTTTGGTCTGACCAATACTATCACATTGCTCACATAATGGTGGAATTCCAGTGATATGGAAAATTTCGATGAGTTGCTGTTGAGCCCATCAGCAACATTTTGCCTCCGCCATGATTCATGTTGAACATCAACCTAGTGTTGGAAACATTGTAAGCAATGCCTTCGTGTTCCGTTCATGAAGCTTATGCTTGGATGGAAGAAGTGACTTCCTCGAATTCATGTGCATTTGGTGCAAGTTGCGGCCGTGAGTTCGAGAAAGATTGTTTTTGATTCCTCTGGTACCATCCCAAGTCAATTATGCATGTGCGAATGTATTCTATGGTTTGGTAGATTAATTACCTCCACTCCATATGTAATCCCTAGCACACCAAGCCACTGATTGATTGTTCAAAGAAAAGAAGTTCATGCGCTAATCCTGAAGGGCCCGGACGGATATGCACAAGACTTCGTTATCTCAATGATGGTTCCCAATCAAAACTCAGTAGTGTTTTATTGCAGACTACCATGTGATTATGCTTGTCTGGGACAGCGTGTTCACATGTGTGTAGTAGAACCAGCTCATGTTTTGGAGCTTACTATCATAGTTCATTTCCTGAGAATCTCACAATGCCATCTCATCGATTTGTGTTGCAAACTTTCATTTTCTTCTAGACTCGGTGAGTCTGGAATATCCTGTTATCAACCAGATCTGAATCTCAGGCAGATATGACGGTTGGAACTTTTCCAAGATCTATGATGTAGGTCCCTACAAGGTTGATGTTCTGGCCGACACACCAAGCCAGAAGATCTATCATTGTAGTATCTTGATTGAGCTATTTGACCATCTTCCCCATGACGATTTAGTGCAACTTGTTCCAGAAGTTGTTCCTCAAGGGTCATTGTGATCTCGGTTTCCTCGATTATGCTAGAACCATTCAAATAGTGGAATCACTCTCGTCTGTTGGGTTTCTCCCTAGTTACTAGAATCATTCCCAGCATTTGTATTTTGTTCCCAGCTTGCACCGCCATTGTGCCATCCTCTATGGACTACCTTTGTCAGTAATTACTGATTAGAATCATCTTCAAAGTGGTCCTACCACAGATCCCATCCATTTGCAATAATAAACAAAGTCATCCATTGCATTGTCTTCAACAAGGTAGTCAACATCATCCATCCTAGTTTTAGTATGCCATTCTTCCGAGCTCCCTCAAACGATCGATTGTGATTTGCCTTAGGCTGGTATAAGGAGTTTCAATAATCTTTGAATCAAAAGTAACTCTTTTTTCCACTTAAGGGAATATTTCTATGAGTCACCTCTCCCAAGGTGCCCCGTTATGGGATCATGGTAATTGTTTCCTTGCCACTTTGAAACCCTCGTCAAATTGTTTCTTCCGTCCATCCCGATGCATGTTTTGCCTCTCACCTCCATAGATGTTTCTACATCTCATTCCGTGAGTTGATCTTGTGATTATTGGGATGATCCTAAGTTGCTCGAACCTCAAGAAGATCCGTTCTTCTAAAATTCCCCCTTTCCTCTCGTTGTCATGTTGGATGAAGTTCTCAAAGCAAGATGTCAAGATCAAGATGATGCAATGAATCAACATCTTTGAGAAGGATAGTTGGGTCTTGGAAATCATGTTATTAGCTTGTGTCCCTCTATCTTCTTACCTCACGTCTTGAATCTCGGGATGAGATTCTTGTTTAGTGGGGGTGAGTTGTCACAGCCCTAGGTTAGTCCTTGTTTGTTTTTGCCTGATCATCAAGTCATCATGTTTAAATTCAAATGAATTTGAATTGGGGATGCTCAAACCCTAGCACATTGAAATCCAAATAGGTCCAGCTTAAAAAATGCATTCAATGAATCCAAAATGCTTTCATCAATGTTTGGAATGTTGGAAAGGCTTTGGGTCCAAACCAAAAATAGTGAACATTTTTGTGGAATATTTTGGGCATTGAATTTAAATCATTATTGTATTTTCATTTGGAATTATATTCATAATATGTAGAATATATTTCAAAATACCCTGAAATAATTTATGGGCATTTGGATGGGTCCATCTTGGCCACATAAATATTTCAGTGAAGTCTGGCACTGGTTTTGAATCTTACCTAGCGCTAACCTGGCCTGGCCCAGCACGGCCCAGCCCAGCTGGCTGACGCCAGTCGTCGTCTCCACCGCCCTAGAAGGATGCCGAACGCGTGCTCGCCGTGCGCACACACGCGCCCGTGCCACCTCCTGCCTGCTAGCTTGCGTGGCGCCTCGGATAGATCCGTGGGAGCCGTTTGGATCGCGCTGACCGCCCCGCCACTCTCCCCCTCGCCTCCTTCTCGCCCTCTCCATTATGGCCGAGATGCTCTGAGCTCGCTGTCGCCATAGCCATGGCCACCGTACTCCCCTCGCCTCCCCACCTTGTTTGCAAGCTCCACCATTGTCCGCCGCTTCGCCCCACCCCAGCCCCGAGTGCTGGGACGGCCTGCATCACCGGCTGCTTCATCTTCTTCCTCCTCGGTGTCCGGAAGCCGCACGCGTCGATTCGCCATTGACTCTGCCTCCCCGAGCTTGCTGTCTGCCTCATCCGACTCGCTGTGAGCTCCGCCGTCGATTACCCCTAACCCCGTTGCGTTTTGCTCGCCATAACCGTCGTTCTGCTGACGCCCGTAGGTCGCCGTCGCACTTGCTCATCGCCGGCAACCTTCGTTGACCATTTGGTCACACCTAGGTGCCCAGTAGCCCTGATAGGAACCGCGGGCCACTTCTGGCATGCTAACCCGGCCGAGCACCCTCTCTAGAGCCGTCGCTGCACCTGACCAAGCCTCGGTCGCTGCCGCCTCTGCAAACCACCCTAGCACCTCCCACCACTACCAGACGGCGCGCCGCAATGCCAGCTTCGCAATGCGCCTAGACGCGCATCCTACCGACGCTGGAGGTGGCTAGACGGCCAACACTGCCGTGCTCTAGTCATCGCCGGCGGTTAGCCACCGACGTGTCCACTTAATTAGGGCCTAAACACCTCGGTAATCACCCCCTAGTGCCACTGCCACATGGGCCCTAGTGCCTAAATTAATTATTTTAACTTCTCTGTTAGATTAGTACTAATCTCAGAGGGCCCCGCCTGTCACCTTTGACTTGGCCACGTCAGCTTTGAGCTGGTCCCACGTGTCAGCCTCTGTAGCTGACTCTGTGTCACTAACCGGTGGGCCCTGCAGGTCAGGTTTGACCTAGACCGTGCGCAGTTGACTTGCTAAGGTCACACGGACATCATGTTGACGCAGTAAAGTTTTCTGGAATTAAAATAAATCAGAAATGATTTATAAATTTCAGAAAATACCCCAAACTTCTAAAAATCATAGAAAATAATCCGTAACTCCAAATGAAATAATTTCTATACGAAAAATTATCGGAAAAATATGAAAAATCTTTTTATGGCATTCTCATGCATCTTTGAACAAGTTACATCCACTGTATATGACAATTTGAATAAATGGCATTTGAAATGCCTTACATGGAGTTTGAATTTGAACCTTGGGTTCAATCCAACTTCATTTAATCTATTGATAGCTGCTTTAGCTCAAATCACAGCATATTGCCATCTCATGATCATGCATCATATTGTTGCATTTCATTGATTTTGTTCCTTCTCTCTTGCCGGTATTTGTCCCCTCTCAGTAGACGTGGTTCCGACAATGAGATCGATGACACCGATGAAGAACTATACTATCTTCAGAAGTGCCAGGCAAGCAAAACCCCCTTGTTCATTCTGATACAATCCCACTCTCTCGCTCCTGCTCTCTTTTACTGCATTAGGACAACAACGATTCAACTCTTACATGCTGCGGTAGTTGAACCCCCTTTCCTCTGCATGACCTGTCATTGCCACAGTAAATAGATGAAACCCACTAGCATGAGTAGTAGTTGTTTGAGCCATGATGTGCCTACTCATTCATGCTTGTTTGTCATGCCTTCTACTGCTTAGAGTTGAGTCAGGTATGATTCATCGGGGATGAATTGGAATGCTGATAAACATGTCCAACTGTGTGTGAGCTAAGTGTGTGAACACGATTTGGTAAAGGTAGCGGTGGGAGGTCATGTAGGAGTACATGGTGGGTTGTCTCATTGAAACCATCCTAAGGAACCGAGTTATGTGTTTGTGATCCATGAACAGCTACTACCACACACTGGGATCCGGGCACTCCAAGCTCTCTCAACTTATTAATCAACCTGATCTCTGTCCAGGAGTTGCAACTAGTTTCTAGTGTTTGTAGGATATGTGTTGGGGGCCGTTCGTAGCGCTGACCCTAGGGGTGGGCTATGATGCGGTAGAGGCATGAGGCACGGTGTACCGGGACGCCCGTTTGGTGCCCTGGGAACCCTGAGCTCATCGTTTGGGGCCGTGAGCGAAACCCCGGCCGGATCTCCTTGCGGATGGAACTAGAATAGGCGATAAACCAGGACTAGAGACTTGTGTGGTTATTCAGGTCGTGGCCGACTCCCTCACCAGGCTTCTGCTTGAAGGTTGCCAAGATACACAGCATGTACATGGTGGTAAGTGGCGAGAGCGTGTGGGAAGAAGTACACCCCTGCAGCGTTTATATCATCTATTCGAATAGCCGTGTCCGCGGTAAAGGACTTCTGGGTTGCCTGTACAATTCATAGATAACTTGAAGTGGATACTCTAAAACTCGCAAGATAAGCGTGAGTGCTATGGATGTCGTTCTCGTAGGGAGACGGGGGCAGATCCATGGTGGCGTATTGATATGGTGAATATGTGGACTCGTGTGCGCCACCTCAAAGAGTTACTTGCAGTCGCAGTTCAGGATAGCCACCGTGTCAAAGCTGGCTTGCTACAGTTAAACTCCATGACCCCCTTGTTGATAATGATGCATATGTAGCTAGTTCTGATGTATGTCTTGCTGGGTACATTTGTACTCACGTTTGCTGGTTTTATGTTTTGCAGAGAGATTTTAGTCTCGCTAGTAGTTCCGCATGGACTTCGACGTTTAGCTTGTTACCTTGGCTACGATCTTGTGCCCTCGGGAGGGTCTTGTAGATAGTTAGGCTTCTTAGCTTTTTTTCATTTGTAGTTGTTTGTACCCAGATATGTTATGCTTCCGCTCGATGCTTGTATGCTCTGTATGTTGGGTCATGAGACCATGTTTGTAATACTTGTCTCCTTGGAGCCTAATGAATAAATACTTTGAGTCGTAGAGTCTTGTTGTGATGCAATGTTGTATTTGCACATATCGAGCATATTGTGTGTATGAGTGAAATGCTTGGTATGTGTGGGATCCGTCAATCTAGTTGTTTATCCTTGGTAGCCTCTCTTATGGGGAAATGTTGTCTGGTGCTTCCACTAAGACTTGGTAGTCCGCTACAGCCCAGTTTACCAGAGTCCTGCTAGCCCAGCACTACTGCTCTGGAACACTTAGACTAGCCGGCATGTGATTCACTTCGTTCCTATGTCTGTCCCTTCGGGGAAATGTCACGCGGTGACCTCCAGAGTCCTGCTAGCCTGCTACAGCCCGGGTTTCCGGAGTCCTGTTAGCCTAGTTGCTACATCCGGATTCACACGCTGCTGACCGACACGCTTGATGTTGTCTCATGTATGCCTGTCCCCGTATGTTAGTGCCACTTTGGGTTCATGACTAGCCATGTCGGCCTGGGTTCTCTGTCATATGGATGCTAGCAACACCATCATATACGTGAGCCAAAAGGCGCAAACGGTCCCAGGCCAGGTAAGGCGACACCCATGGGAATACCATGCGTGAGGCCACAAAGTGATATGAGGTGTTACATGCTAGATCGGTGTGACTTAGAATCAGGGTCCTGACAGAAATCGTCACCATCGTCATCACCATCGATCCTCTCATCGGGAGGGGGGTCAACCTCCGTCAACATCATCACCAGCACCATCTCTTCTCAAACCCTACTTCATCTCTTGTATCCAATCTTTGTCTCAAAACCTCAGATTGGTACTTGTGAGTTGCTAGTAGTGTTGATTACTCCTTGTAGTTGATGCTAGTTGGTTTACTTGGTGGAAGACTATATGTTCATATCCTTTAAGCATATTAATACCCCTCTGATTATGAACATGAATATGATTTGTGAGTAGTTACATTTGTTCCTTAGGACATGGGAGAAGTCTTTTTATAAGTAGTCATGTGAATTTGGTATTCGTTCGATATTTTGATGAGATGTATGTTGTCTTTCCTCTAGTGGTGTTATGTGAACGTCGACTACATGACACTTTACCATTTTTTGGGCCTAGGGGAAGGCATTGGGAAATAATAAGTGGATGATGGATTGCTAGAGTGACAGAAGCTTAAACCCAAGTTTATGCATTGCTTTGTAAGGGGCTAATTTGGACCCATATGTTTCATGCTATGGTTAGGTTTGCCTTATTTCTTCTTTCATAGTTGCAGATGCTTGCAAAGGGGGTTAATCATGAGTGGGATGCTTGTCCAAGGAAGGGCAGTACACAGGCATCGGTTCCACCCACATATCAAATTATCAAAGTAACGAACGCGAATCATATGAGCATGATTAAAACTAGCTTGACGATAATTCCCATGTGTCCTCGGGAGTGCTTTCCTTTATATAAGAGTTTGTCTAGGCTCGTCCTTTTCTAGAAAATGGATTGGGCCACCTTGCTGCCCCTTGTTTACTTTTGTTACTTGTTACCCGTTATGAATTACCTTATCACAAAACTATCTGTTACCGAGAATTTCAGTGCTTGCAGAGAATACCTTACTAAAACCGCTTGTCATTTCCTTCTGGTCCTCGTTGGGTTCGGCACTCTTACTTATTGAAAGGACTATGATAGATCCCCTATACTTGTGGGTCCTCAAATCCCTCCACACTTCGGTCTGTGGCTCAAGATTTTCAACGTGAAGCCAAAGGTGGTTGACGGGCAACATGCAGATTGTGGCGGTGCCATGGTGAGCAAGCTTCCCATAGTTATCTGGCCCAAAGGGGCCTTTGTGGAAACTGTCAGGATATGGCAGTAGGAGTGGTTTTATATCACCGAACCCCGTGGCACCAAGTGGGCAGCCACCCCTGTATTTCAATCTGGACCCCCGTTGCGACAGTACAAGGGTCTGGACTGGGGATCATCCCACGAGGTGTTGATGCTGAAGAAGCGCATCAAAAATATCATAGAGAAGGGCGCTAGCCTCACTAATGTGATCCAGGTAATGCTCATCCGCTGGTCTCTTACCTGCCAGCGCCGACCTCTCCGCATGTGGGAGTTCCATCCGGAAGGGCCACGGACCCTGAAGCGATTCTTCGGCATGACGCACAAAGCGATCTGGAAGCTACTTTTCAAGACTCAAAATTCGTGACCAGGTACGTCCGAGGACATCGGCCTCGACTGCAATCATCCAGTCTCCCCAGTAAGTGCTACATTTCTGAACATAATATTGTTGATAAATCAAAAGAGGGAGTGCACTAAGAATTCCATCCTGTAAAATAGGGCAGGACAAAGAAGGTGGAATGGATCAGATGTCCAGCTCCATTGCCTGAAAAACCCAGCAGATCCTCTTCTCATGAGGATGCTAGTCCCGGTGCCCTATCAGGCGCCGGAGAAAAAGGTCTAGAATAAGAAGAAGAAGAAGAAGAAGAAGAAGGAAGCCAAAGAGGGCCTCCTGCGCAAAGGTACTTCGTACGCGATATCCGGAAAGACTAAAACTCACTCCTCCGAGGAGGAGGATGACGAAGAGGAGGAGGAGGCCAAAAGCAACCTTTCCCCAAAGGGGAAGAAGAGGAAAAGGGCGGCCTCCGAAGAGCCAGAGGCGGAGGTGACCACAAGGGAAAAAATCCCTCCCAGACTACTCGGACTCGGACGTTGAGGCCATCCCCAAGTGGCGCCCCAGGCCGAAGCCCCTTGTCGAATCGTAAGTATCCGAAGATGTCGTACATAAGTTCAATTTTGATGATTATGGTATTTGACATTTTGTATGGTGTAGCCCGACCCGCGATCTTCCCCAACAATCATCGGAGGGGAACTCTTTGGATCCGAGGATGATGGAGACTGATTTACCTTCGCGAGCCTCCTCGCCTATTGCCATGGGCGACACCGAGGTGTTGTCCTGAAGGGTATCTCCGGGGCACGGGGTGGTACAGGAAGCTGCCAAAATTGCGCTAGAGGGTAATACCTTGGTCGCCGAAAACACGAGGGGAACCATTCCCTCGGGGGCCCACGGAGGGGGCCTGGACCAGTCCGGCCCCCAGCCGAACACTATTCTAGAAACCCAAGTGGCTCCGGAATCAAATAAGTGACCTCCCTCAAAGGAGGGGGAAGTGCGAACTCCAGTGGAAACCTTCGCTAATCCGAAGGTGCCGAACACGCTGATGGAGGCACTGCAACATGCTTCCATCGTGGAGGAGCACCGCACCCTAATGGGTGTGGTGATTGAAAAGGTTCAGTATGCCAAAGCGGGCTGAACAACGCATTCACTAGCCTGCTAACAGGCTTCGAGGTATGCAATGTAATATCCCTGACCGCTTTTCATATGAAAGATGCTGGTGTATAGATAGTAGCCCCTGAGACTCTGGTCATCGCTTTTTTAAAAAGGGGGCGAATAGAGGATCAATAATTTTCACAGGATATAATATACATTTATATGTTGAAATGCAGGCTTCACTATTAGCAGCGACCGCCCAGGCCGCCGAAGTATCCGAACTTAAGCGTAAGCTAGGGCTGGTCGATGAGGATCTCGTCCGCATCAACAAAAGATTTGATGAGGCGCAAGGTATGTTTTAGAACATTTTGTTCATGTCTATATTAATATGCAGATAGTGAGTCAAACCTCATGCGCTGCTATGTGTATGATTATAGGCAGCGCAGTTGTAGTTGAGGCCCTTAGGGGTGAACTTGCCCAGGCCCAGGAGCGGGCGAGGGTGATTTCACACCCTGATTTTCATGCCACAACACTTAAGCTAATAAATCATGATAAAATATGGTTTGACAAAGACTTTTGAGTGTTTTGGACCTTGCCTTGATTTGATTTTTGTCTGTTGTTTGCAAGTGCTCCAAAAATCAAATAAATCCTCCAACTCCTATACTTCATCTCCTTGCCCCAAACTTCTTCCCAATGATCATGCCATGTGTATAGAGAAATATAGTATTTTCTTACAAAATAATTTGGCCAAAAAGTATTTTCTAAAATTAGTTTTCCAAAAAACGCTTGAATTGAGATTTGCACTGCAAGTACTTGATTTGAGGTGTGAAAAATCTTTCAAAAGGTATATTTGAAACCTATTAGATATAGGATTCCCAGAAACCACAAAAATATAATTTTAAAAGTTATTTTCCTATTTTATTTAAAAGCTTTTTCTTAAGGCCAGAAATGGTCTTTAATAGGGAAAAATTATTTTTATTGTTTCAAAAATATTTGACAAAAATCAGGGAAACTCACGGGGCATCTATGTCCCATATATAAGAGTTTCAACACATGGTCATGTTCAAAATATTGGTCAAATCCCTCAAAAACCATTTCTGCCCATTTCAAGGATTTGAAATATTTCTATAGGAAATATTCCCCAGCAATTCCAAGAAAATTCTAGCATGTCACATATGACATGTTTGATGATCTTGCCAAGTATCATGTCATGGAGAATAGTATAACCCCATGAAATCTCCTCAAAACCATTTCTGTCCATTTTGAAGTTTGAACAACTTTGCACTGTCAAACATGTCCAAATACTCTCAAACTTGGTGCACATGCTCAAATGGTGTAATAATGCATCTAGACCAAATGGCACAAGTTGGAGAGAATTTTATCTTGAGCAAAGTACCCCAAAACTCTTTCTGTCCAGAACCAAATTTGAACAACTCTACATTGCCAAGTGTGTCCTTTTGATCTGAATTTTTGTGGACATGTTCAAATACTCAAATGATGACACTACACCAAGTGGTGCATCAAGGAGAATTGATTTGCATGACTAAATCTTGGTAAAGCCATTTCTGCTAATTTCTAGGGTTTACAAAAGTTGCACTGGCAACTTTGTCCAAATGAGCTCAAATTTTGTAGAACACCCTAGTTCTAAGTGCCATTCCATCCTGTTAAATTTCATGGCAAGTTGGATTAATTTTCTTGCCCAAACCAACAACAAACACCTTCTGGCATTTTTCCAAAATCATCATCTTGACCCCTTCCACTAATCTCCTTGAGCTCAACTTTTTACCACAGCTCCTCCTAGTCTTCTCCTACCTCTAGTGACTCTTCCCTGGCCATTGCTCAATGATTGAGGGGTAAAATACCCCAATTTACCTCCCTGGACAGCCCCTCTCTCCCTCTTCTTCTACCTCTCTCCTCTCCTGCTGGCTCACCAGGGCATCCAAGGCCACCACCCTTTTGTTTACTCCTCCCCTGACCCCCTGGACACTAGTGTCCATGCCCTGGGCGCCAAAAATATGCCAATGCCAGCCATATACGTGCTCTGGAGCGTGCTACAGTGCACCAGGGCACTGTAGCCGCGTCCTACCCGAGGCTTCTGACCACCTAGGGCCTTCCCCTTGTGTCCCCCGAGGCCGCCTCGGTGCCCGGGACACGCAAGACGGTTGGCCCCCTCCTCCTTCTCTCTCCGGCGACCTCTGACACGCGTGCCCGAGCGCCGCTCGCGTCAGCCAGTCGCCGCACTCATGCGGGACCTCCTCGAGCTTGCCCTGCTCCCTCTCTCCTCTCCTCTCGGCCTGGAACATGCCCACGAACACCCCAGGCACGCATCAGAGCCCCCTTTTGGCCTCTGGCAACGCCACGGGCCGTGGCCGTGCGCCCGCCTACGGCACCTCCCGGCCGCGCCCGTATAAGGCCACCCCCGAGCCTTCTATTGTCTCCAACTGCTCACTCTCCCTCCCCTGCACGCCCGGACCAACCCACTCCTCCTCCCGTGCCTTCTCCCTCCTCCTCTGCCGCCATTACCGCCTCGGACCCCCGCTCAAATTCGCGCCGTCCCGACTCCCTCCTCTCCCTATAACCGCATCACAGGACCCCCCAGAACCTGAGGAGCTCGACCGCACCCTTCTTTCTCCTCCGGCGAGCCACTAGGCCACGGCCACTCTCGCCCGACACCACCGTCCGCCGCGGGCGAAGCCCTGCTCCCATCCGGTGACGCAGGCACCCATGGTGGGGTCTCCCTGGTTCGTCTCTCTCCGCTGAGCACGCTGGTGGGTGGATCATCGCCCGAGACGCCCTGTAGCACCGGCGGCCGGCGTCGAACGCCTCCTCTGTCGCCCTTCGCGCCCGCGCGGGAGGTTGAGGACGAACCTGTAGGCGGGGCCCGCTCGTCAGTGGCCCAACCACCAGGCCACGCGAGCAAGTGGAGGCGGGTTCGACGTCTCCCGCGTCCCTACAGCGAAGGCGCACTCCGCGTGGGCGCCTTCGACGTCGCCCTATCGCCCGCGTGGCTGAATTGCTGGGCCGGCCCAGTGGCGCCCTGCCGTTTAGCCTCGCCCAGTGCACGCTGTTGCTGCCCAAATCCAGCCCGTTTGGGTAAAAACATTTTCCCTTTTCTTTTCTGTACAATTTGTAAAATTCATAGACAATTCAAATTAACTCCAAATTTGATAATTCAAATTTCTAGTAGTTCCTAAAATCATGATCTATCACATGGTGCTATTTGCACATTTTTCTAGAAACTTTCTCTTTAGAAATATTTATCAAAATCCTATTTTTCCATTTCTGTGATAAACTTTAGAACATCACAGAGAGCCCATTTTTGATCCAAATTCCATGATTCAAAATCCTAGATGTCTATAAGTTCAAAACTTAGTTTTTGAACATTTTTACTAGTACTTTCTGTATCACCTCAAATAATGGTCTATTTCTTCATATATAGCCAACTTTGCAAATTCATAGAGAAATCATTTGAACTCCAAATCCAATGAAACCAACACCTAGATGCTTCTAAAATCATGTTTTGTTAAATGGGTATCCTTGCTCATTTTTCAAAATAATTCTTCTGTACGCTTCTTGCAAATCCATAAACCCCTTGATTCCATCATATCCAAATGTTTAGAAATATCCCTTGATCCACTTCCAATGAAATCACCTTGGTCATCCCTCATATGACCAGAGGTATCCTAGAAAAGTCCAACTCTCATTTTTAGAGCACTTTTATTTTCTGTCTTGTTGTGTTGCTTATGATGGTTGCTTTCAACGATAGTTGACGAAGTAGACGTAATGCTTGGAGTTGGACCAGAGATATTTGAAGACCTCGGAGACTTTGTTAAAACAGCAAGCAGCCCTTTGACCATGTCTATGAAACCCTTTTTATGCATTTCATATAGCACTTCATTATTGTTGCATCGGAATCATGATGAGAGGGTAGCCACTTTGGTCGGATGCCTTCATTTCCTCCTTGTTGATACTTGCATTGTGCATGACCCTACCTCCATATGAGGGTTATGCCGGTGGGAATAGACAGGACGCTAAAGTAGTGCTACGCAAAAAGGGACGAGTATATGCATGGTGATGGAGACAAAGTATTTTGAAAGGACTTTTCGAAAACCTCGTCGGGTGCCACTTATGCCCGGGGGAGATGATGAGTTGGGTAACCACTTGATGACGAAGTGGTGTACCGAGGCAAGTGTGTGTGTTGTTTTTCAAAACGGATTGTTTAAGTTGCGACCATTATTCCAACCGTACATGCGCAACCACTCTACCCTTATATGGGAAAGGGCATTATTGATTACCTAGGCCAATACTAGCTTGGAGCCCACATTACTAGTGACGGGAGAGTTGTTGGTTCGCTCTCTCGAGACGGGGTCGTGCCAGGTAGGGCGGCCATGACTGTTTTCGCAGGGCACCGGATACACCGTTGTGTCCCCTCTTGGATGTTACGATCTCGAGTGAGTCTCGTATGATGTATATCGAGAGGATACGGAACAACGAGTGGACTCCTTGTTAGTGTCGTCTAGGGAAAGATAGTGATCGGGTGCTTACCCCGGGTACTTGAGGTACCGCGGGTCGTGGATGACACGGAAGTTCCCCGGATCTTGTCGGTAAAGTGTGCAACCTCTGCAGAGTGTAAAACTATTCGAATAGCCGTGTCCACGGTCAAGGACAGCTAGGTAACCGCTCTTGGGCTACGTCCACTTGTTTACAAACCAGTGTGTGTGGGAAGAACTACTTGGGTCAAGTCAAAGGACTTGACATGATTGAGTTGGGTTGGTGCCCACTCTTTTTATGTTGATACCACTACTTGGGTCAAGTCAAAGGACTTGACATGATTGAGTTGGGTTGGTGCCCACTATTTTTATGTTGATATCTGTAACCTGTCCTCATGGTTACTTGAATTCTCCTGATGCATGTCTTACGAGTTGTTGAACATGTCATTGCACTCAAAAACTAGCTTTCCGCAAAAAATTACCTATATCATGCATTGTTGTATCTTGAACCAAAACATCGGTTGCTTGCGAGTACATTCAAAGTACTCATTGGCTTGCCACTGGTTATTTTATTGGCCAGGCATGAAAGAACATGATATGAAGAAGAGTACCTCGGTGACGAACATGCGAGCTAGGACGCTTCCCAATCAGAATGCCTGTAGGGTTAAGGCAGATGGCATGGGTCCAAGTTATCGACGAAGATTTCCGTTGCGATGTTATACTCAAGACTTGACCATAATGGTCCTACTTGTGTAATACGGTATGTATGGATGTAAGACTCTTGTTATTCATTTTCTGTGTGTTCAGTGAGCATTGATCTCTGGGATCACTGTACACGTGCATTTGGTGATCACGACTTATGAGTCGGGGTCCCCACAGAGCTGGTATCAGAGCCATCCTCACTGTAGGATGCCTTAGTTAGCATGGTCGTTAGTTAGGGAAAAACTATTTCCAAAACTATTGCAAGTTATCAAAACTATCTATACTTCTCTTCCCTTCTCAGTTTTTCAAAAACTAAGGTATACTTTCCCCATCGATCTCTTCCCTTCAAAACTATTGCAAACGGTCGCTAGCACCCTCAAGCCCCTAACCACGGGATTCCTTGTAATCCTCGTGGATAGCCTAGAAGGAGTACACCTTGACAAACACTCACCCACCTCTTCTGAACCCAAGATTGGCGACACCACAACAAGACGATGCCAACAGAAGATACGCCTTTGAAGAATGAGGACATGAAGACCCAGAGGATGGTGACACCTTTGAATATGCCCCAGGATGATGCAACCTTGTCCTATGACGATCAGGGTGTAAGATATGCAAGACCATGATAGACATCGCTAGCAGAGCAATCATGTCCTTACCGTTGTTGTATCGGCAACCACCGGTGGATGAGAACCTCGCCATCTGGCCCGCCTCACTATAGTGAGCAGGAAAACGGTTCTCCTCATCCGCCGCTCTTGGTGTCGATGTTGTCATCAACGTAACCGACATGTTGGATCTCTACTACGCCTTGTTAATGTCATTGCATAAAGAATTACCTACCTGGTACCATCAACGCCTTAGAAGACAAAAAGGGATTGTCATGATTAAGAAGACAACAGAAGACTGAGTTAATGCCTGCTATGAGGAGCCACCTTCACCCCATCACTTCAACAGGCGAGAAGTTGTTGAAGAATCTTCAGGCTCAACCCGGATTGTTTCATCGAACAACTATAAGAGGTGTAGCAACACCTGAGGAAAACCCAGAAGACTGCATGAGGCACAAGGCACGACTACTTAGTCCGAGAACCCCTAGGGTAGGATGAGTCGTGTACCCCCTATGCGCAGTCGAGTCCGTATGATGGTTCGAATAGAACCATGATTGTGTGTTGCTTGTTTTTTTATTTGTTTGTGCTTTGATATAAGTCGCACTTTTGCCCTAGGCAACAAGTACGCGCCTATATCACCTTCCTTGTTTTACTTTGGTTGGCCCTTTTGGCACCCGTGTGGTTGCACTTGCACTATAGAACCCCCTTTAGGCATTCCCCTCCTCTATGCTACTTTTCCCCCGCATCTCTTTCATCAACTGAAGATCAGCAAGACAAGATGCACCAAGGATTCTACCTCGGCAACCAACTGGCAATGAAGACTTTTGCTACCGTCTCCTCGACCAAGTGAAACCCCGTAGATTTATATTTAACGCTCCAGACTAGAAACCCATTCCTAGACCCTTCGGGACTTCACAAGATACCCCAGATCGAGTCCTTAACCATGTGCTTAACCCACATAATTGCAAGAGAACCAGTTAAGCCTCTGTAAACCTTGCACGGCACTGGGATCATTATGGAACTAGTGGACATAGTGAGCAAGCACATTGTCATCCTAATATAGCACAAGAGTTGATGCTTTTGGTGGTATAAGGTTATTTGTTTAAAGGACTAGATAGAACAACTGGCATCTCAGGAACCGTGCTGAAGGATAAGGTGACAAACATTCGCTCGCACACTAGATCCTTGAAACCCATATGCCTTACCAAGCCACAACATGATCGGATCCTGACCTTGGGCTTTGGCTCTAGATTGATAAGACCTTGGCCAATGCTCAACCGTGACCATCACCAATGCCTCAGCCCACTTTACGTACCCCATAGACTTCATGGAGTGCTTGGACAAGTTAGTTGTCATCCTTCCTTGATGACATACTTGTCTACCCGAAGATGGAAGAAGAGCCATTCAGCTAGTCAAGGAACATTTGAAGACCGCCATGTCAAGGAGGAAGAACTATACTAACCACCATCGTCAAGAAGTAAACTTACTCGTTGGAGACCGTGCGTATCTGCAAACCACTCCTCTCATAAGGACCAAGAATTTCCATGTTAAAGGGAAGCTCACACCAAGATTTATCGGCCCTCTCCAAGATCACTGCAAGACGACGAATAGATGGCTACCAGCTAGAGTTATCACCTGAGTCACCCACTGTGCACAACGTTTTTCCACACGACACCACTCTGGAAACGTTTCCAACTTCCTAACTAGCCCGGTCTCTACAAGGACATCGACCACGAGCCATCAACCTCTAGCCCAATATGACCTACGCGAGAGATCCCAATTGCAATCTGGATCAAGCAGGACGACAAACACGAAGCCATGCCATCGAGTACTTCAAGGTTCAATGGAGCACCAAACGAAAGCAGAAGCAGTATGAGGACGTGAAGACTACCCCAAATCCAAGTTTCCGTATTCCTTTCCGCGCCTAGTCTGGGAATCTCGGGGATGAGATTCTTGTAAGGGGGTTAGGTCTGTCACACCCTGATTTTCATGCCACAACACTTAAGCTATAAATCATGATAAAATAGGGTTTGACGAAGACTTTTGAGTGTTTTGGACCTTGCCTTGATTTGATTTTTGTCTGTTGTTTGCAAGTGCTCTAAAAATCAAATAAATCCTCCAACTCCTATACTTCATCTCCTTGACCCAAACTTCTGCCCAATGATCATGCCATGTGTATAGAGCAATATAGTATTTTCTTACAAAATAATTTGGCCAAAAAGTATTTTCTAAAATTAGTTTTCCAAAAAATCCTTGAATTGAGATTTGCACTGCAAGTACTTGATTTGAGGTGTGAAAAATCTTTCAAAAGGTATATTTGAAACCTATTAGATATAGGATTCCCAGAAACCACAAAAAATATAATTTTAGAAGTTATTTTCCTATTTTATTTAAAAGCTTTTTCTTAAGGCCAGAAATGGTCTTTAATAGGGAAAAATTATTTTTATTGTTTCAAAAATATTTGACAAAAATCAGGGAAACTCACGGGGCATATATGTCCCATATATAAGAGTTTCAACACATGGTCATGTTCAAAATATTGGTCAAATCCCTCAAAAACCATTTCTGCCCATTTCAAGGATTTGAAATATTTCTATGGAAATATTCCCCAGAAATTCCAAGAAAATCTAGCATGTCACATATGACATGTTTGATGATCTTGCCAAGTATCATGTCATGGAGAATAGTATAACCCCATGAAATCTCCTCAAAACCATTTCTGTCCATTTTGAAGTTTGAACAACTTTGCACTGTCAAACATGTCCAAATACTCTCAAACTTGGTGCACATGCTCAAATGGTGTAATAATGCATCTAGACCAAATGGCACAAGTTGGAGAGAATTTTATCTTGAGCAAAGTACCCCAAAACTCTTTCTGTCCAGAACCAAATTTGAACAACTCTACATTGCCAAGTGTGTCCTTTTGATCTGAATTTTTGTGGACATGTTCAAATACTCAAATGATGACACTACACCAAGTGGTGCATCAAGGAGAATTGATTTGCATGACTAAATCTTGGTAAAGCCATTTCTGCTAATTTCTAGGGTTTACAAAAGTTGCACTGGCAACTTTGTCCAAATGAGCTCAAATTTTGTAGAACACCCTATTTCTAAGTGCCATTCCATCCTGTTAAATTTCATGGCAAGTGGGATTAATTTTCTTGCCCAAACCAACAAAAAACACCTTCTGGCATTTTTCCAAAATCATCATCTTGACCCCTTCCACTAATCTCCTTGAGCTCAACTTTTTACCATAGCTCCTCCTAGTCTTCTCCTACCTCTAGTGACTCTTCCCTGGCCATTGCTCAATGATTGAGGGGTAAAATACCCCAATTTACCTCCCCCTAGACAGCCCCTCTCTCCCTCTTCTTCTACCTCTCTCCTCTCCTGCTGGCTCACCAGGGCATCCAAGGCCACCACCCCTTTGTTTACTCCTCCCCTGACCCTCTGGACACTAGTGGCCACGCCCTGGGCGCCAAAAATAGGCCAATGCCAGCCATATACGTGCTCTGGAGCGTGCTATAGTGCACCAGGGCACTGTAGCCGCGTCCTACCCGAGGCTTCTGACCACCTAGGGCCTTCCCCTTGTGTCCCCCGAGGCCGCCTCGGCGTCCGGGACACGCAAGACGGTTGGCCCCTCCTCCTTCTCTCTCCGGCGACCTCTGACACACGTGCCCGAGCACCGCTCGCGTCCGCCAGTCGCCACAGTCATGCGGGACCTCCTCGAGCTCGCCCTGCTCCCTCTCTCCTCTCCTCTCGGCCTGGACCATGCCCACGAACACCCCAGGCACGCACCAGAGCCCCCTTTTGGCCTCTGGCAATGCCACGGGCCGTGGCCGTGCGCCTGCCTATGGCACCTCCCGGCCGCGCCCGTATAAGGCCACCCCCGAGTCTTCTATTGTCTCCAACTGCTCACTCTCCCTCCCCTGCACGCCCGGACCAACCCACTCCTCTTCCCGTGCCTTCTCCCTCCTCCTCTGCCGCCATTACCGCCTCGGACCCCCGCTCAAATTCGCACCGTCCCGACTCCCTCCTCTCCCTATAACCGCATCACAGGCCCACCAGAACCTGAGGATCTCGACCGCACCCTTCTTTCTCCTCCGGCGAGCCGCTAGGCCACGGCCACTCTCGCCCAACACCACCGTCCGCCACGGGCAAAGCCCTGCTCCCATCCGGTGACGCAGGCACCCGTGGTGGGGTCTCCCTGGTTCGTCTCTCTCCACTAAGCATGCTGGTGGGCGGATCATCGCCGGAGACGCCCTGTAGCGCCGGCGGCCGGCGTCGAACGCCTCCTCTGTCGCCCTTCGCGCCCGCGCGAGAGGTTGAGGACGAACCTGCAGGCGGGGCCCGCTCGTCAGTGGCCCAACCACCAGGCCACGCTGGGAAGTGGAGGCAGGTTCGACGTCTCTCGCGTCCCTGCAGCGAAGGCGCACTCCGCGTGGGCGCCTTCGACGTTGCCCTATCGCTCGCGTGGCTGAATTGCTGGGCCGGCCCAGTGGCGCCCTGCCGTTTAGCCTCGCCCAGTGCACGCTGTTGCTGCCCAAATCCAGCCTGTTTGGGTAAAAACCTTTTCCCTGTACAATTTGTAAAATTCATAGACAATTCAAATTAACTCCAAATTTGAGAATTCAAATTTCTAGTAGTTCCTAAAATCATGATCTATCACATGGTGCTATTTGCACATTTTTCCAGAAACTTTCTCGTCAGAAATATTTATCAAAATCCTATTTTTCCATTTCTGTGATAAACTTTAGAAAATCATAGAGAGCCCATTTTTGATCCAAATTCCATGATTCAAAATCCTAGATGTCTATAAGTTCAAAACTTAGTTTTTGAACATTTTTACTAATACTTTCTGTATCACCTCAAATAATGGTCTATTTCTTCATATATAGCCAACTTTGCAAATTCATAGAGAAATCATTTGAACTCGAAATCCAATGAAACCAACACCTAGATGCTTCTAAAATCATGTTTTGTTAAATGGGTATCCTTGCTCATTTTTCAAAATAATTCTTCTGTACGCTTTTTGCAAATCCATAAACCCCTTTGATTCCATCATATCCAAATGTTTAGAAATATCCCTTGATCCACTTCCAATGAAATCACCTTGGTCATCCCTCATATGACCAGAGGTATCCTAGAAAAGTCCAACTCTCATTTTTAGAGCACTTTTATTTTCTGTCTTGTTGTGTTGCTTATTATGGTTGCTTTCAACGATAGTTGACGAAGTAGACGAAATGCTTGGAGTTGGACTAGAGATATTTGAAGACCTCGAAGACTTTGTTAAAACAGGCAAGCAGCCCTTTGACCATGTCTATGAAACCCTTTTTATGCATTTCATATAGCACTTTATTATTGTTGCATCGGAATCATGATGACCGGGTAGCCACTTTGGTGGGATGCCTTCATTTCCTCCTTGTCGATACTTGCATTGTGCATGACCCTACCTCCTTATGAGGGTTATGCCGGTGGGAATAGACAGGACGCTAAAGTAGTGCTACACAAAAAGGGACGGGTATATGCATGGTGATGGAGACAAAGTATTTTGAAAGGAATTTTCGAAAACCCCGTCGCGTGCCACTTATGCCCGGGGGAGATGATGAGTTGGGTAACCACTTGATGACGAAGTGGTGTACCGAGGCAAGTGTGTGTGTTGTTTTTCAAAACGGATTGGTTTAAGTTGCGACCGTTATTCCAACCGTACATGTGCAACCACTCTACCCTTATATGGGAAAGGGCATTATTGATTACCTAGGCCGATACTAGCTTGGAGCCCACATTACTAGTGATGGGAGAGTTGTTGGTGCGCTCTCTCGGGACGGGGTCGTGCCAGGTAGGGCGGCCATGACTGTTTTCACAGGGCACCGGATACACCGTTGTGTCCCCTCTCGGATGTTACGATCTCGAGTGAGTCTCGTATGATGTATATCGAGAGGATACGGAACAACGAGTGGACTCCTTGTTAGTATCGTCTAGGGAAAGATAGTGATCGGGTGCTTACCTCGGGTACTTGAGGTACCGCGGGTCGTGGATGACACGGAAGTTCCCCGGATCTTGTGGGTAAAGTGTGCAACCTCTGTAGAGTGTAAAACTATTCGAATAGACGTGTCCACGGTCAAGGACAGTTGGGTAACCGCTCTTGGGCTACGTCCACTTTTTTATAAACCAGTGTGTGTGCGAAGAACTACTTGGGTCAAGTCAAAGGACTTGACATGATTGAGTTGGGTTGGTGCCCACTCTTTTTATGTTGATATCTGTAACCTGTCCTCATGGTTACTTGAATTCTCCTGATGCATGTCTTACGAGTTGTTGAACATGTCATTGCACTCAAAAACTAGCTTTACACAAAAATTTACCTATATCATGCATTGTTGTATCTTGAACCAAAACATGGGTTGCTTGCGAGTACATTCAAAGTACTCATTGGCTTGCCCCTGGTTATTTTATTGGCCAGGCATGAAAGAACATCATATGAATAAGAGTACCTCGGTGATGAACATGCGAGCTAGGACGCTTCCCAGTCAGAATGCCTTTAGGGTTAAGGCAGATGGCATGGGTCCAAGTTATCGACGAAGATTTCCGCTGCGATGTTATACTCAAGACTTGACCATAATGGTCCTACTTGTGTAATACGGTATGTATGGATGTAAGACTCTTGTTATTCAGCTTCTGTGTGTTCAGTGAGCATTGATCTCTGGGATCACTATACACGTGCATTCGGTGATCACGACTTATGAGTCGGGGTCCCCACAGGTGAACAAGGCGGCCGCTGATAAGGCGGCCGAGGACTTGAAGTCCGAGCAGTTTATCCGCTACCAATACGAAGGTCAGGTAACCGAAGTGGAGTAGGCGCTCAAGGACGTCGCCGACAAGTGCAAGTCCCTAGAAGAGAAGAGTGAAGCTCGGGTGACCGACCTTGCCAAAGCCCTTAAAGAGGCCGAGAAGGTGCGGGCTAAATCCCGAGCCATGCATGAGGAGATTAAGATGGCCAGTCAAGTAGCGGTTGGTAATTCTTTTCCCTTACAGAGTAAATTCCGCAATCAGACGTATGTTTTACTCACGCGACCATAGAGTGCTCCAGATGCCTTTGCGGATCTTCCGAAGAGCGCGGCCAATGCCGCGCAGTTTTTCCGAGCCCAGGAGGGACACGCGGCGGAGAAGCTATTCTGGTCCCATTTCGTGGTGTGGGAGCGCCCCACGCTGCTGAATGACTAGATGGCGTAGTGGGCCGAGCTGCATAGGATGTCCAGATTGGCCATGCGGGAAGTCATAGTCCGACTGTGGCCAGCCGAACCCGTTCCAGGCAGAAATTTCAGCCTAGTGCAACGACTTGTTGATGCACTGCCCCGTATTTACGCGGTCAAGCGATCTTCATGTATAGAAGGTGCCCGGCTGGCCTTTGCTCGTGTCAAGATGCACACGGCCAAAATGAAGGCTGCCATCGTGGCTGTCGAAGGTCCGCCCGGAGGCAAGGACCACCGTACGCTAGAGCGCTACTTTGAAGATGTCCTCAAAGGTGCCCTCTTGATAGAGGGCCAGTGCTCCAAGGACATCATGTTCGAGTGAATGTCTCCGAACTGCCCGGATGTTGTATAAACCAAAGCTTTGTAATATAAACAAAGGCCTTGTAATATATTTATAATGGTTGTCTTTTAAAGTGTTTTCCTCCTGTGCGGCCGTTTGTATGCCTGAGAGTTTGCCAGTCATCGGTTTCAGCCCCCACATAGATATTACGGGGGTGTTCGGAACAGCACATGACGACACGTGAACCCAACGTCTTGGTCCGTAAAGGAGGTGTCAGTGCAGGGAACCAGGCACTTTGACTATGAGACTTTACCACTCTCACTTAGCCATAGGAGTTTGACAATGGGCTTACAAGGTAGCCCCTGGTGCGTATGCGGCTATCCGAACTTGGGTGCCTTATGCGTGTGGCTGGAAGATAGCCTGTCCTTCGTGTAATACAGAAGAAATCGCTAGAGATTTAGTAAGTCGCTCAAATGCTGGCCGGCTCACGCCGCATCACGACAGTCAGTTTTTTGCTTTCTGTACTGAGGTGCTTCACCGTGCTAGTTGGAAACACAATCGCTATAGCTCTCCCTTTACTACCTTAGCCGAAAAAACGGAACGTAAGGTAGCAAGCACAGGAGCCGGGCAACCCAACTATTGACCAAAAACGTGATTCGGATCCGATGCATATAATGAAGTATTCGGGATGCCAAAGTATACTCTAAGAGTGTTTGGACTTTCTGTTGTTGAGAATACATATGGCTTGACATAGAGACCCTGGCGATTTAAGTCGTACCAAGGTGTATATGCCAATTCGGATATAGAGTGGGAAAACAGATTAAGAAATAAGCCAATACCGAATAAGGTTAGGCGAAATTGTTTCCATTATAGTATGAATGGTACATTGAAATGTATTTTTACAGAAGATGCCTTAAGCATCAAGGCCATTTTACATGCCGGTAGCAAGGGAAAGCTGTAAACAGGTCCTGAATTGGAAAAGGTGATCTTGAAGATCCTTTGGACACTCCACCGCACGTCTGCGACGCCATTCCCCATAGTGTGTGGTCCTTTGAGAGGATCAATGATCGAGTGTATCTAAGGGGCCTAGAAAAGGACCCTAAGTATCATCCAAGAGTGGTGTGGGTTGTAAAGAACCTGAAAAAGAAAAATAAGAAGAAAAAGACAGAAGAATATAAAGGTCCGGATAGGGTCGAGTCGCACCGTGGACCGTGTTATTCATATGCCTCCATCCGTGACCATGGTATCTTTAGTGCGTCGTTATGTACGCGCGGTACGTATGCTGCCATCCAGTTGGGGTTGTGACGAAGGCCAGATTGCTAATTTAGCTCTAGACGAGCCGGGCTGTCGTTCTATTGGGTAGACCGCACTCGTTTGATAGTGTCCGAGGGCTTGACTGCCGGGGTAATATTCGGCTTGATAAGGCCACCCTGTGCTTCAGCTGCGAGAGTCGTGGTATGCTCCTCGGTACGGAGGGAGATCTCCATGGTCCCATTGTCTTTGGTGCCATTATTGCTATCTTTTTCGCGACGCGATTTTGAGTGGCGCTGCTGACGTCGACGCTTCAGAGGTGCTTCAGGAGGTTTGTCCTCAACCGGATCCTTCTTGCCGTCGTCATCATCCACTTTGGGTGTGTCTATCAAGTACACGTCGTATGTGGAGGTGGTCATCCAATGTCCGGTAAACGGAGGGTCTTGGCCTTGTCATCTCCGGCATCATTGTCCATGCCGTCGATGTCTTGGAGGCATAGTCCAGGTTGTCGATTAAGTCTTCGACAGTGGCTATAAAGTGGGTGGTGGGTGCGACGTAAAGTTCCCCACTCTCAGCCCCTAGTCCGAGCTGGGCGTAATACGAAAGCGATTCCTCTGTAATGGTGACAGATCGCATTAAGTCCAGAGTCTTGTTTAGGAGCGAGGTTTGGACAGGAAGCAAGAGTCCGCGGGGCGGCCGGGATGAGAGCCTCCTGGCCACGCCCGCTTGACGCGGACTTCGAAAATTCGGGTCTAGAGTCCGAGGGGGAGTACGACACTTTAGCGACAAGGGGAGCCCGGTTCGTCTTCGGGTTTGCCGATGATGGAATCCCCTCCAGATCTCCGGTAGCAAGTTCCACAATTGCAGGGAGTCCGGCAGGATCTAAACTCCCATCTTCGAACCTGGTAGTCTGCACTGGATCTAAGGCTAGAGTGGTGGTCGGGGCCGCGAACCCTTCGAAGATCAAGTCTCCTTAGATATCAGCGACATAGTATAGATTTCCAAAATTGATCTAATGACCAGGGGGTAGCTGTTGATCTGCTCAGGTGGCTAGTCGAGTTGGCACGTAGTGCGAAGCCGCCGAATACAAAAATTTGGCCGGGGAGGAATGTCTCCCCCGAGACGAAAGCGTTGTAGATGATCAAACGATCCATCGAACCTATTGTCGATATCACAGAGGAACTCTCAATGAAAGCACCAATGTCAGTGTCAAAACCGGCCGATCTCGGGTAGGGGGTCCTAAACTATGTGTCTAAGGATCGAAGGTAACAGAAGGGAGGGCACATGATGTTTACACAGGTTCGGGCCCTCTTTATGGAGGTAATACCCTACTTCCTGCTTGATTGACTTTGATGAGTATAGGGGTTACAAGAGTTGATCTACCTCGAGATCGTAATGGCTAAACCCTAGATGTCTAGCCTCTATGATTTGTCTTAGCCTCTACGGACTGAACCCTCCGGTTTATATAGACACCGAAGGGGCCTAGGGTTGTACAGAGTCGGTTTAAAGAGAAAGGAATCTTCACATCCGAACGCCAAGCTTGCCATCCACACAAAGGAGAGTCCCATCCAGACACGAGGGAAGGCCTTCTATCTTGTATCATCTTGGCCCATAAGTCCGGCCCATATCACATAGCCTGGACGCTCGGGAACCCCCTAATCCAGGACTCCCTCAGTGTCTACCGGATTAGTTGCTTAGTTTAATTTCAGGGTGCTTGGTTTTATTTGAGGGGTGTGTTGTGCTGAGCCCCCAGCAAAACTATGTTATGTTCCTTCTCGTTACTTTAATTCTTCAGTACATACATACTAGTATTTCTTACAATTCATCTTTTATTTGCTATAGTTCTACCACTCGTTTCTTCACATTATATACGTACAATATATATGGCCAACATCATATAGGCAGCTGTTTAGTTGTCAAAGAATTTCAGGGTGCTTAGTTTTATTTGAGGGGTGTGTTGTGCTGCACACCATTATTGTGACTCAAATCTTTTTTGCCATGTTATAATGATATAAATACCTATGGACCAACATGCCAGCTCTCCCTCTATCTCAATATAGTATAATAAAAGTGTGGGGCCTACTTGATCCCTACAGCGTTCTAATTTTCTTGTAAAATTATTCGCTTGGTTACTCCTGAGAGGTGGGGCCACACTTATCATTGGGAGAATCGGCTTATTTTTGTCATATAACATAGTCAATGAGTTTTATATAAAAATAACAATGTCTAATGGCATTTTGAGCAAACATCTAATGGAACGATGGCATTTTTGAGATATGTAATTGCATTTTTGAGCAAGCATCTCACGGATCGATGGCATTTTTGAGTAGTTGTAACTTCTAATGGCAAAACTGAGTAGTGATACACAACTAGTGGCATAAATAATAAGAACCCAAGAATTAAATAGGTATGCTAATTTCTTTAATAGAATTTAGCACCTCATTTAAGCATGTACTAACTTTTTTAATAGTACTATATGCATAATTTGGTGACGATCGCTCTCTATATGTAGCACCTTTTTTCTTTAATTTCATCTTGTTAGTTTTGCTCCATCCCGCAATCCATCGATACTACCACTGTACAAAAGTATACATTTTTTAAAAGGCTTGAGGGTAGGGCGGTCTTGCTTGGTCAGTTTCACGAGAGGCGAGGTCCTTTGTGATTTGATGGCTCATTACTTCTGGAAGGCGGGGCCTTGTGATTTTACTGCTCGTATAAATGTTGCCGATGACATGAGGAGGAGCAAAGAACCATGCACTATACTCAAGTTTTCCACTAGAGTACTAGTACGATGGGGGAGCACGAAACACGGTAGCCCAGTGCCATATGGCGATAAAAATGATCTAATTTGCTAGTTATCGATCCCACGGCGCCGCTCATTGTTAGCATTCTTCTATTCATGCCTCACAGAGAACGTGACACCTGCGGCAAAACACCCGAAGCAAAAGAAGAAACATAGGAGCAAAAGAAGAAGGAAGATTATCACCCCAAAGAAAGAAGGAAGACGCACACACAAGTCGGGGGCACTGCTGTCTATTACATGAAGGGTTGCTAGCCATGGAGTCGTAACTGCTTCTTCATCGCCTTCATGACCTCCATCTCCTTGCGTGTCTCCTCCGCCATCTTCTTCATTTTGTCCATGACGCGGGATTTCTTGACGCGAGCCTTCATGATCTGTTCCATGGCCGCATGACGTACCTTGAAAGCAGCCGGGTGCTCAATGCAAAGCTTCGCCAACTCCTCCTTCTATTCCCTGACGAGGGCCTGCAACATCTTCATCGATGAACTACTCTTCTCATGCAGCTTCTTCCAGCTAGCGTTCTCCTCCTTCAGCAGGTCGAGCTCGTGGCAGAGCTTCGCCTTGTCATCCTGAAGTTGTAGGATTTCGTCGGTCGCTTTCTTATCTGAGGGAATGCTCTTCTTCAGAAGCATCACCAAGTCCATGGTCAACTCCGCCCGCTCATTGAGCTTAGTGGGCATGTCGTCGAGGCTCTCCTTCAGCAGCTCCACCAAGCCGTCGATGAACTCCTCCTGCTTATTGAGCTAATCAGGCATGTTGTCGAGGGATAACGACTCCAATGCTGCGAGCTCAGCATGTTCGCCTTCGCGGCTAGGGCGCTCCTGGGAGCACTCGCCTCTGCGGCTACTGCGCTCCTGGGAGCACTCGCCTCCATAGCTAGGGCGCTCCTCGGAGTCCTCGCCTGCCCATGAGAGATCTTTCAAGGTCTCTATGAGGCGGAGAGCCCTCTTTTTTTCTGCGGCCTAGGTTGCCGCTCCCTTGTTGCAAGTAGTTTGGATAATTCTCGACCTAGAGCTCTGCACACCGGCCATGGCAAGGACGGACGAACAAGACAGACTTACGAGGAGGAAGAGGTAGAGTGATTTTCGGCTAGGTACTAGTTCCCCTTTTTATAACCTTGTACTAGCACTAGTACTAAAACATGCATAGTAGGAACACGTTCATGTTTGATACGTACTAGGTTTGAGAAGGTTTGCACTTAATTATACTATACACTTTGGAATGTGATGGGAACAAGCTAAAGATTAATTGATGGTTTTGGTTTCGAGGCCCGAAATGGCTCCCGATGAGTTTCCTAAAACACAAATTTCAAGTACTACTGCTCAAATACGGTCGCACAAGCCAGTGATGTAACTGGTCGTACAAGTCAGACCAAGCTGATGCGTGTCCCGGGTCCGATCGACCGTCTATTGGTGCGACCGACCGTAAGTATTACGTGATGGAGACTTCTGGTTGTGGCTTTGGGTGATTGTCATGACCAAGCATTCAAAAACTAGTGATAAATAAATTACAATCTTTTTCCAAACGACCAAGTATTTTCACAGGAATACAATACATATAGATGGAGTGATTGTCACAGTTGCATACCGCCATGGCGTCGCAAGTTCACTGCAGCAGCAACCGAGTAGGTCAGCGCATCACCGGCGGGGAAGGAGGGAAGCTCACCTCGCCTACGATGCATTCCCAAAAGCGCCGCTGCATCTGGTCCCGCGATTTGGCTTCTCCTACCGCCCATTTGAATAGTTGCACTGGCTGCTCATGGCATTGCGTAGGCATGCGTGTTCTTTCCTCCGTAGTCGACTCTGTGAATATGATCTCTGCCATTAGCCCTAGCTTGAAATCAACGCGACGCTGCCAGATGCTGACATTCCTCAGCATCTCTCCCCTGAGATCGACTTGCGCCTCCGCCTTGTGTTGCACCAGGCACAACTCCTTTGAACTTCTCTCCAATCGAGCGATGCTTCCTCGATCCGATTGTCCCTTGCTGCCCACCACCTTAAACGAAGCCCTGGCATGTCCTCCGGCGCCACCGATTTGTGATTCCAGAGCAATGGATCCCCTTTAAAACACATGTGGGTTTTTCTCAAATGCGGTAGTGTTGCGGGGCACAGCAAGAGGGTAGCCCGTGGGATACTGGGATCTAAGGGATTATCCATGGCAGGATCCTTCATGGCGGGATCCGGTGGGCGAGGCGAGGAGGCGAGCCTAGGCGCTGGGAGAGCCTTACAAGGCTAAGATAAAGATAGTACTACTCCACTCCTTCCATATTTAAATACAAAGGCCCCCAACAGTTGCCTGCGTCCTGTTTATTGGCCCCCCTTTTTGTGCCACTTTTTATGACATGAATAAATATTATGTTACTTAAAAATATGGTCAAAAATTGGCACAAAATACGAAGGATACCAATGGAAGTAGCAACCCATGATTTAACTACTCACATGCACGTAGTGGAGTAGTAATGTCTTTCTCAACTACTTCCTCCCTCACATCCACTCAATTTGCATGTGCTCTATTAATTAAATATCAATGAAATGAAGGACTTTACATGCGTCAAGTTATCACATGGGGTGGATCTTCGTACAAAAATGCATCCCACCGTGTACCCACGTGTGCGTGCGAGGGAATGAGTGCGTGTGTGCACATCTTCGCTTTGTGCATGTACTGCAAGTGTGCCTGAGATAGGACGAGTACATTCTTCTGGAGCCGGCAGCACGTCACTGTGATCAACCCACACAAGGAGGTCATGACAACACCTTCACATGTGCCACATGGCTTCATGAACTGAAAGAGAGACACTGTGTAGTGTGCCATTGGTTTTGCCCATACTGGAAGTACTAGTAAGGTACACATGCATTGCATGCATCAGATTTGTCAACCAAATTACGAATAAATACCACACTATAGCATGTAAGCTTTGAGTCATATATGCATGATGTAGACGTTCGTTTAATTCTTATAGTTCATCTCATTCAAAATCAATTAGTTTTTATTAAAAAGTTAGGGCCTCTTTGATTCGTAGGATTTCCGAAACGCGGGAATAGGAAAAACATGGGATTAGCGTGGAATGTTGTCTTGAATTCTACAGGATTATATGAGTGTTTGATTGTGCATAGAAAAAACGTAGGATTCTTTCAAAGTTTCCTATGAAATCTAGTGCAAATGAATCCTATGGAAAAATTCCTATGGTTTACAATCCTACAAATCAAACTACCAAGATAGGAAAAATTCCTAGGGATTAGAATCCTCCAAAGTTCCTTTGAGAATCCTTTGAATAAAAGAATCCCTTGATCTATTTTATGATTCATTGAATTGTGTGTTGTAAAGCATAAAGTAAAAACAAATAATGGCAATTCAACTAGAAAAAAGTTGGGCAGTTATGATATAGAAGATTCTAGAACAAAGGAGAAGCACTTGTGTTTTGAGGTTTGTGCATTAGGCTTAAGTTCAACCATGGAACCTGCTAGATTGTACATGTAGCAAAATCCCGTGGGGGCTAGAAGATGGTGTGAGGGGCCAAGTGGAGGGAGACTATGAATGAGTGCACAAGTGCGAGATCAATATTTAAAGAGAGGGGCGAGAACGTGTGTTGTTGCGTGCAGTGGCGGAGCCATGAAAAATAAATGAGCTAGGGGGCAAGCATTGCTAATCTTTTATGAGGAGGGCCAATTCATCAACTTAAAACATTTTACCAGCAATTGATCTAATGATAACATTCATGTTAGCCTCAATATATAGTGATGTTAGGGGGCAGGGCCCTTGCTGCCCCTGTCTTCGCCACTGTGCGCGGGTCTGAGTGATGAAGCGGAAGGCATGGATGATGAGGGGGGGACGTTGGATATATAATTAATGTGGGTGTATTAGCTATGTAATCCTACATATAGAGGTAAAGATTGATCGATGTGTACATGGGAAAGAGGGTGAGACCTCACTAGATATATAGGTTCAGTTTGTGTGGAAAACTGGGAAAGACCTAGCTATATACACACACACATGGAGGAACATTGATCATTGCGCATGCACACGCGAGATAAAGAATGCCCGATATGATGAAGAGGAGGAGGTGTGTGTGTGTGTGTGTGCATGCATGTGAGACCGACCTGAAGAAAAAGATTGCATGTGTGTGATGGATAATGCCGAGTGGTAGTGTCTGTGCATGCATGCACAAGAGAAAGTTAGTGGTACAATTATAAAGACAAGACGACTGTGTGGATGTAAAAGACTAGGTGAGGTCATAATCAATGCAAAGTTGAATTCAAATATTTGAATAAGAGATCATGATGTTTGAAACCCATGCATGCATGAATATAACTAAGATATGTGCGGTGTGGTTTGGAAATGAGCAGGCTATACTGTATACACATTGAACAAGGTCAGACTAATTGGAATTTGAGATACCGATGGCAGACATCATTTGGCCACATTGCCTCCGTGCATGGACACACTATTCTAATTGGAGATGATGGGTGGCTTTCACATCACATTTCTATCTGTATACCCCTATATATTATATTTTATATTTTTTATATAGTGTGTGAATAACTGTAACTTTGAAAGATGGTTGTTGGATGAAGACAATCTGACGGTGTAGAGATGGCAAATTCGAGCACTACTAGCCGTTGGATATCATCTACATTCCACCAGATTTTGTCACGTGTACAATCTAGAAGACTCCATGGCTGAACTTAAGCATAATGCACAAACCTCAAAACACAAGCACTTGTTTTTTGTTGTAGAATCTTCCGTATCATAATTTCCCAAATGTTTTTCTAAATGATTTGCCATTATTTGTTTTTACTTTATGCTTTACAACGCACAATTCCATGAATCTTAAACTAGATTAGCCTTCTTATAAAAACTATATGATTTTGAATGAGATGAACTATAAGAATTAAACGAACATCTACATCATGCATACATGACTCAAAGCTTACATGCTATAATGTGGTATTTATTCATAATTTGGTTGCAAAATCTCATGCGTGCAATGCATGTGTACCTTACTAGTCTAAATAGTGTTTGTGTGTGGTTTGTGCGTGCTAAACACATTGTATGTAGTATCATGCATGGTTTAGATTCCGCACATCTAGCAAAAGCATACATGTACTATGATTTGAATTCAACATGAAATGGATACATATATTTGAATTTGAGATCATATGTACATGTAGTTCGTATTTATATAGGAATTTATGATACGTCTCCAACGTATCTATAATTTTTGATTGCTCCATGCTACATTATCTACTGTTTTAGAAATTGTTGGGCTTTATTTTCCACTTTTATATTATTTTTGGGACTAACCTATTAACCGGAGGCCCAGCCTAGAATTGTTCTTTTTGCCTGTTTTAGGGTTTCGAAGAAAAGGAATATCAAACGGAGTCCAAACGGAATGAAACCTTCAGAAACGTGATTTTCTCATCAGATAAGACCCAGGAGACTTGGACCCTCCGTGAAGAAAGTCACGAGGTGGTCATGAGGGTTGGGGGCGCCCCCTGCCTCATGGGCCTCTCGAAGCTCTACCAACGTACTTCTTCCTCCTATATATATCCACGTACCCCCAAACGATCGGGATGGAGCCAAAAACCTAATTCCACTGCTGCAACTTTCTGTATCCACGAGATCCCATCTTGGGGCCTGTTCTGGAGCTTCGCCGGAGGGGGCGTCGATCACGGAGGGCTTCTACATCATCATCCAAGCCCCTCCGATGAAGAGTGAGTAGTTTAATTCAGACCTACGGGTCCATAGCTAGTAGCTAGATGGCTTCTTCTCTCTTTTTGGATCTCAATACAATGTTCTCCCCCTCTCTCGTGGAGATCTATTCGATGTAATCTTCTTTCTGCGGTGTGTTTGTTGAGACCGATGAATTGTGGGTTTATGATCAAGTCTATCTATGAATAATATTTGAATCTTCTCTGAATTCTTTTATGTATGATTAGTTATCTTTGCAAGTATCTTCGAATTATCAGTTTGGTTTGGCCTACTAGATTGGTTTTTCTTGCCATGGGAGAAGTGCTTAGCTTTGGGTTCAATCTTGCGGTGTCCTTTCCTAGTGATAGAAGGGGCGGCAAGGCATGTATTGTATTGTTTCCATCGAGGATAACAAGATGGGTTTTTTATCATATTGCATGAAATTATCCCTCTACATCATGTCATCTTGCTTAAGGCGTTACTCTGTTTTTAACTTAATACTCTAGATGCATGCTGGATAGCGGTCGATGTGTGGAGTAATAGTAGTAGATGCAGAATCATTTCGGGCTACATGTCTCGGACATGATGCCTATATACATGATCATACCTAGATATTATCATAACTATGCTCAATTCTGTCAATTGCTCAACAGTAATTTGTTCACCCACCGTAGAATACTTATGCTCTTGACAGAAGCCACTAGTGAAACCTATGGCCCCTGGGTCTCTTTCTCCTCATATCAATCTCCATCACTTTATTGTTTCTTTGCTTTTACTTTATTTACTTTGCATCTCTATACCAAAAATACCAAAAATATTATTTATCATCTCTATCAGATCTCACTTTCGTAAGTGACCGTGAAGGGATTGACAACCCCTAAGCACGTTGGTTGCGTTGAGCTATTGTTTTTGTGTAGGTACGAGGGACTCGAGCATAGACTCCTACTGGATTGATACCTTGGTTCTCAAAAACTGAGGGAAATACTTACGCTACTTTGCTGCATCATCCCTTCCTCTTCGGGGAAATCCAACGCAGTGCTCAAGAGGTAGCAATTTACTATTCCTATATTCATGCCATGTGTTGTGAAGATAATATTTAGATGGTTCTATAACTAAACCGAGTACAATCTCATTCAAATAGGGAAAATGTACTCAGATTTAGTCCATATGCTAGACAAAACGAATTGTTTTTTTATTGTTGAGGGAAGTGCACATGGATTTGGTACTGTACACATTATTTTTGTTGTCCCGATTTTTTAGTTTTTTTGTTGTTGTATTTGAATGCATTTCTAGTAATATAGTAAAACGGGACATGGCTCTCTCTAGTGATGAGGTGCGAATTGTCTTTTTTGTACACGTTAAGCTTGTTCTCCCAAATTTTCAAGCCGCGCCTTGTTATGCCGAAATTTCAAGATAGCATCTCTGCCTATCATGCTACGAAACTCCTGCCTCTTTAACCAGCCCTTGCTACCCTGAAATATTTAAGATATATCTTTGTCTCATTATGCTCCAAAAAATCCCTCCATCTCAAGCCGCGCATTGCTATCCCAAAATTACAACCGCGCAAAAACTGCAACCTCCTATGAAATCCCAACACGTGAAATGCCCGTGATACCCCTGAACCGAAAGAACCGCCTAGCTCAAATCGATGGGGGTACTTTCGTTAATTACCCCACATTTCGGACAAGCGCGCCCCTATGCCATGGTTCCCCCCTCCCCTCCCATCTGCCCACCCATTCATACATTGAGGCCACGAAAACCTATGAAGCCCCATACCCTCCTCCGTCCTCCACCCAGCCGGTGCCTCTTCCCCATCGACGTCATCCACAACAACACCTCGACGTCCCTCATCCACTGCACCGGATGAGGATCCTTCGTCGATCTCGTCATCCCGCTGGTTCAGCCACCCCATCCTCCACGTCCAAGGAGTTTCCCCGACGTTCCCCTCATCTTTCGTGCCACCTCCATTCCCACACCGCCGTCTTCACTTGCACCACCAGAAGAGCATCATCATCACCATTTCCTCGGATGAAGCTGAGGCCTAATCGGTGCCACAAAAGAGGTTCTACACTAATCGCCACATTTTCTTCTGATTCGATATCACGGTGCTGCCGACGCTTGGTCCCGAGCCGACATGGCACGGCTCCATCCATGGCGACGTCTCCGGCCACTTCCTCCACGACGTTGCTCCCTCGGCGGCGACATCCACATCAGTAGGAACTGCTGCTGCTTTGGCTCTTCCTCACGCTGCTGCTCTGCTCTTGCTCTCGGTCCCCTGCCTGGTCTGCTCTTGCCATTGCTCCAGTTGCAGCTCCCGCTCTTGCTCTTGCTTGCACTGCTGCTCTTGCTCTTGGTCTTTCTTGCGCTGCTGCTCCGATTTAGCTACACTTCAGTTGACTGAATCGACTTTTGGGTCAGCCTATTTTCAGGGGGTGGGGGGCTCGCCGGAGTTATGGAAGAACCAGCTGCAGCGGTGAGGGGGGGGGCTCGCTAGAGAGGTACCCCACTATCTATCTTAGTATTTAGGGTGGGGGTGGTGGTCGCCGGTGGTGGTGGGGCGGTGGCGTGGGGATCGCCGGAGAAAAAGCTCGGCATGGGGGGGCTAGAGGGATGGTCGGGGCAGCGGCGTACCGGCGGTGGGCGTGGTATCGGGGCGGGCGGGGTGGCACACCCATGGTGGGGTGTGGTTTCAGGGTGGGCGGGGTGGCGAGGCAGCGCGGAAGCACCGCTGGCCATAGGCGGCGGGGGCCGGTGGTGGCTGGCCACTCAGGGGGGTTGGAGGTTGAAGATGAACTACAGGCCCTTGATTTCGTATCCAACGGCTAGAAAATCGACAAACCAGAGATGAAAAAGTCAGTCGACTGACGTGTAGCCTCACCCTGCCTGCTGCTCTACTCTTCCACGCGCTACTGCTGCACGAGTAGCAGATACTGCTCTCGCTCGAGCCCCTGCAGCTGCTACCTGAGATGCTGCTACGCGACCAGGTACCCTGGCTATCACACGCGCTGCCGCTCGGGGCACTGCGACTGCTACTGCTTTGCTGCTACTAGTGCGTTCAGTTTCAACAGTAAAATTCAGTTTCGATAGGAAAATTCTGTTTTGATAGTTAAATTCAGTTTCGACAGTTAAGTTCAGAGCCGAGTGGCTTATGTATTTTACATCTAGCACTTTGTGGTTATGTATTTTACGTCATCTATTGGAGATGCTATTAGAATTCCATTAAGGTTAACGTTGTCTCTCTTGTCCTGCTTCAGCCTCGCCGTCATACAACTCACCGGAGCTGCTCCAATGATGAAACCCTCCATCACAGCAGAGCAGTACCCCGGGGTCCATCTCTAGACGCCTAAGATCTTCTTGCCCTCCTTCGACAGCCAAATCTGTCGGAGCATCCTCACCGACCAACCCAATCACGCTGAGATCGACATGGCTTTGCCAAAGAGGTTGTACACTTGTTGCATCTCTTTTTTACTCTATATGTTATATATATTGTCCACTAAGCACACATAGTAACGTGAAATACGATTAGTTTCTGCTACTATATGACAAGCAGTGAGGTACCCGGCAACTTAGCTATCCATGATGGACTCTCTTGAATGCCTTCATTATTTATCTCTACGCGTTTGAGCTATGCATTTGTAGATGGGCCTGGGAGTTGAGCTAGTAGGGCAGTGTCCTGGGTCCAATGTAGTAGAAGTAGAACAAAATCATTTTTTGAGTGTAGGATTTTCCCTGCTCAAGCCTGCCCACTAGGATCGCCAGTGCTTGAAAGGAAAAGTGAAGGAAACACATAGGAATTGGAAAGTTTCCTATGGTACTACTATTCATGCATTTGGTTCAAAGGAATGGAGCAAAGGAATGGAGCAAAGGAAAACTGTAGGATTCGTTCCTTTAGTGTCTCCTTGAAAGAAAAACCGTAAGAATTTTAATATCCACTTGTCCTCCTTTTCAAATTCCTATTCATGAAGCACAAGTCTAAGATATAGTAGCATAATAGCATTATAACCGTACATTTTCTTGTGGTTAGACTTAATCTCACCATGCTTCTTTGCATCATGTGATCCTCCAATTCTTGTGAACCAAACACCTAGATTGGCATAAATCTTGTGTTTTTAAATTCTCTATTTTGCACGTGCATTCCTATCCTATTCCTGTGTATTTCCTATCCCTGCATTGCTAGAATCCTCAAATTCAAACAAGCCCTTACACAATTACTTTTGTTACAGATATGTGTCACAGAAAACCTTGTGTGGTTTGTCCCGCTCCTGCTGAGCTATGTTCCACCCCAGCTCAGCTGCTCCAACCACGGAAGTGTTCACCACAGTAGGGATCCGCTCTCCAGACTGTCTTTCACCACCTCAGATCTTCTTCCCCGCCACCGGTAGGCACGATAACTGCATTACCATCATCAACTGAGCAGATGACCTTGAGGACAACACGGGTCCGCAAGAGAGGTCGCACTCTTCCGTGTCTGCTTACATTATGCGTCGCTTAATATGATGACATGCTAATTTATCATCCTACTCACCTATTAGACTCTGATTCAGGTACAAACTAATGCTAAAGCTTAAGTTTTTAAATGGTTGTGGGGTACATATTGGGGCAGCAATCAATACTATATGTCTACTATCTGGTTAATCTTGGGTGTCTACTATGAGCTTCATGTTGGGTGCAAACAAACATTAAAGGAGAAATTATCTGTATTTTTTAACCAAAGCTATTATCTACCTACTATCATTGGTTTTGGGTCTATCCAAAGTTTGCTACCATCACTCTGGATTTGTGCATGCACTCCTTACATTATCTCACCATGTTTTATTCCTATGCATGTCAGTTATTGTACACAATGGAACTAAACATGTAGAGCAAAAGATACGAGCCTTGTGTGGAAATAAAATTTCGTGCAGACGTCGCTCCATGGTGGGCACAAAGGCAGCCCCCCTCCACCCATTTCGGATTGTACTCAAGAGGAAGATAAATGTTCTGAGGGGGATTCAGACGGATAAGACCACTCCTATTTACCCCTTGAGGTCTTCGCTCTAACTTGGCATGCTGATGTTGGTAATATCATGCATATGGTGCCTTGCATTGCTTACTTTATACATCAAATATGTCATCTGCTTAGTTTAGACATGCTTTGTGTGAATGCCATCTATTTAGTTTCTTTATTGTATATGTGAATCATGCAATGCCATCTTGTTTAGCCAGGCATCATATATGTGAATTTTGCAATGCCACCCTGGTTAGCCAGTCATCTTATATGTGAATTATATATCATGCCATCATTTTTTATTATGTATTAAATTTTTTAACAATTTTAGTACATTCAATTACTCTTCCTGTGCATCATCCATTCGACATGGTCATGGAAAAATCTGGAGTGGAAACAAGGTCTTCAGAGCAGACAATGCTATCTGACGAAGCGCATGTCTTGCTGGTTACGGATAGCTCCTCAGAGGAGGATTCAGAGGCATATGACCAGTCCTATTCCCCCCCCCCGAGGTGCATGCTCTAACTTGACACGCTTATGTTGCTCATATTGTGCGTATGGTGTCTTGCATTGCTATGGCATTTGCTTAGTTTAGACATGCTTTGTGTGAATGCCACCTATTTAGTGTCTAACTACCTTATATGTGAATTATGCAATGACATCTTGTTGCAAGACATTATATATGTGAATTATGCAATGCTATCTTGTTGCAAGGCATTATATATGTGAATTATGCAATGCCATGCTGTTTAGCCAAGCGTCATATATGTGAATTATATCATGTCGTCCTTTTTTTGTATTTCTCACAGCATTTGTCTACAATGTTTGTATATTCAACTGCTCTTCCTGTGCATCAGCAAGTTGAATTGGTGATAGATAAATCTGGAGTGAAAACAAGGTCTTCAGAGCAGACAATGCTACTTGCTGAAGCAGATATCTTGCTGGTTATAGATAGCTCCTCAGAGGAGGATTCAGAGGTAGATGACCAGTCCTATTATCCCCTTGAGGTGTATGCTCAAACTTCGCAAGGTTATCTTACTCATATAATGCATATGTTGTATTGCAATGCTTAGTTTTTACTCCCTCCATTCGGAATTACTTGTCGCAGAAATGGATGTATCTAGACGTATTTTAGTTCTAGATACATCCATATCCGAGACAAGTAATTCCGAACGGACGGAGTACATCATATACACAATATTGAATGTCATCTCCTTAGTTGACACATCATATATGCAATTGCCCTCTGCTCACTTTCTTAGTATATAAATCATATATTTGAATTATATCATACCATGATGTTTACATAGACAACATGTATCTGAATTATGTCATGCCAACCCATTTCCTAAAGACATAATATAGTTATATCATCTTATCCTGTTTACATAGTCATCATATTTTGAATTATGTCATTCTATTTATGAATTATATCATGCCATTATGTTTCCATCGATGGCATGTTTGTGAATTATGGCATGCCAACCACTTTAATAGACACATCGTATAGTTATATCATGTCATCATGTTTACATAGTCATCATATTTTGAAGTATGCCATTCTATCCTATATAGTTAGCCATCATACATGTGAAATTGTGTCATGCTATCCTGTTTAATTAGCCATCATATATGTGAAATTATGTCATGCTATCCTATTTGGTTGAAAACATAAATGCGAATTATTTCATGCCCTGTTTTCTTCCCTACTATCCATTGCACCTGTCTATCTTACAATGTCTGTACATTCAATTACTTTTCTTGTTTATCATCCATTTGAATTGGAGGGGGTGATGGCAGTATCCGTGGGAGTAAAAACAAGGTCTTCAGAAAAGATCATGCGACCTGTCGATGCAGATAGAACCGCGGTTGTACTTGCCCAAGAACCAGCCCCACCACATATAACCCAGACTCACACAGATTGTACCCCTACCCAATTGGACAGAGAACCAGCTACACCCCTTCTAACTCCAACCCCATCAGATATTAACCCAGTTCTAGTTGACACAACACCGTCTCCACCACAGAGCACCCAAACACGAGCAGTTAGTAAGCCAATTACAGTGCCCAAAGCACGAGGACCACCACTCTGAACCCCAAGTCAATGCTTAAAGTAGAAGAAGAATTGTTCTCAGGTCAGGTTCCGAAGCTATGGTTCATACTCCTTTGCTCTTGCATCATTGTATTTACTCATACCAACTAATTTCAAATTTGAAGGATGAAATTGAAACTCCAATGGCGCAACAGGTATGTTTTAAACCTATTTCTTTAATGTGTTTGCTGATGTAACTTGCTCTATGTTGATTTTAGTTTCAATTGAATAAATAGTTATGTTCTCATGCCATGCACATTACAAGTGTTGTTGTTGTGTAGTTTCCCACACTTATATTCTGTCTATGCTGCTTTGTCTTCAATAGATATGATTTGAACTGTCTCTATCTTGATTTGGCAACGTAAACTAGAATGATATAGACCATATAGTGACCATACTACGTAGATATATGTTTGTTTCATGTTTTTATCCTGCCAACCTTACTACTGAACTGGTTTACCAAAATGAGTTTCATATACAACATGGTAAACCTGTGATGTGTCTGTTTTTTTCACTTTTGGAATGTGGAAAAAATATTGGAGAAGAGTACCCCGTTATGCAATGGTAAAGGAAGTATTGCAGATAATGTTCAAGATAGCAAGACTTCCCTATTGGTCTCCAAGAAAGCTGATAAAAACTATATTAAAGAAACTGAGACAACCCCAAAGTCCTGTCTTGATGTAGTGTTCGAGTTACTAGCTAGTACTGCTGGCACCAGCTCTTCGAACTCACTGCCTGAATCAGTTCGGCTTCCTGAGTCTCAACTTGAAGTTGAAAGACATCGATCAGATGTTCTGTGACAGGAAGCCGAAGGACTGAGGAAGCCCCTACAGAATTTAGATGCATACTTTCTGGTGCAACAACAAGCGTTGGAGGATTTAAGCACCAAACAAGAGAAAGTTAATAATCTTTCTAAGCATCTTGCCACATAATGGGTACCCAGGATATTGTTTCTTGAGCTCTACTGAACTGCTTTCAGTTCTGGAATTGTTGTGCTGCGGCATTTATTTGCACCGGTCGCCAACTTTCACAACCAATGTATGTGATATGCTGCTTTGTTCCCTATATTTGCACTTGTGGCGAACTTTGATGCCCAGTGGATGTAATATGTGTAATAGTCGTGATAGCCTAGTGTAAGTTGTTTGCTTATTTATTTCCTTGTTGTCCTATTTATTTGTTTGCATGTAGTCAGTGCAGTTCGTTTTCCGCGTCTTGCTAGTGGCCGCAATAACCTATTTTTAAAACTAGGCCACAATAACCATGGGCTACATATTTACTGTAGCGACCCTGGGCTTCCTACGGGCCGTAGAAACAATGGGCCTTCTATGGGCCGTAGAAACAATGGGCCTTCTACGGGTAATAGAAACAATGGGCCTTCTACGAGCTGTATCATTAATGGGCCTTCTACTGGCCGTATGATTGATTGTCCAAACATGGGCCAATAACACACCGCATTATGGGTCGTAAACGCACTAGAATTGGAATCGTCCGTTCATGGGCCGACCATAACAGAACGTCGTTAATCGATCGTTTTTTATGACGTTATGAAAACGGCCCCACGGATTAACGGGCCACAAACAGGCTGACTGTAACCACGGGCTGAATTTGGCCCACAAGCGGAAATGGACAGTAACGGGCCGTAAGTAACCGAATGCTGGAAATTATCCCAAGTATAAATGGGCCCTGAGAAGGCCGAAAGATAATATGGGCTGGAAACGGCCCAATGGAATAATGGGCCGGTAATGGGTATAAAGTGATACACTGTTCATTAAGGGCCAGTTTCACCATGGGTCCTTAATATGCCAAGAGTTACAATGGGCATCTTATGGGCCGAAAGACGTCATGGGCCATACACGGGCCGAAAGTTAAAACGGGCTGGAATCATATTGGACAGCCCAGATGACGCTACTGGGCCTATTTTGGAAAGGCTGTAACGGGCCCTGGGTTAGGGGATGTATATGGGCTATATGTGAACAGGCTTTCTATGGGGCTGGCCTACTACCTTTTTACCAAGTCAAACGGGCCGGCCTTTTCACATGAATGGGCCTCTGTTGGGTCGTGCCACGTGTCGACGTATCATAGGCGCCTTCGGTCCAATGAGTGGATGACATCTGTCCCAACGGTGATCCGACACGTGTTTCCCCCAGCCAATGATGATTTTACACGTGGAAAATCCCCATTGGTCCGGGCTGTTAACGGGTTATCGGATCCAAACCGAAACCCGATAGCTTAACAGCGACCCGTTATGGTGGATGCCATGTGTCGGTTACCCTTAACAAAAGCACTTCCATGACGCGCCATTTATCATCATGGAAGTGGACACTTCCATGATGATAATTTTGGTATTCTCATGGAACACTTCTACGACAACACATGTATGACTATCTTGATTCTATCATAAAATCATCAGGGGTGTACATGCATGACAAAAACATGACCTACTGTGACAAACACGTATCATCATGAAAGTGTATTTTTTGTAGTTCTACCTTGCTGTTTTTATATTTTCAGATTACAAAAACCTATATCTACCATCCATATTGCACTTGTATGAAAATCTTTTCGCCGAACTAGTGCACCTATACAATTTACCATTTTATTGGTTGTGTTGGGGACACAAGAGACTCTTTGTTATTTGGTTTTAGGGTTGTTTGAGAGAGACCATCTTCATCCTATGCCCCCATGGATTAATAAACCTTAGGTCATGCACTTGAGGGAAATTTGCTACTGTCCTACAAAACTCTGCGCTTGGAGACCCAACATGAATCTACAAAAAGAAGGTTGTGTAGTAGACATCCAGCTCTTTTCTGGAGCCGTTGCCAGGGAGGCTAGGTAGGTGGCACTCACATCCCGTCAATGAAGATCTTTTCTGGCGCCGTTGCCGGGGAGGTTAGTGCTTTAAGGTATATCTTTATATCTTGCAATCGAATCTTTAAGTTTCTTGTTTTATCAGTAGTTTAGTTTATAAAAGAAGACTACAAAAATGGAATTGAGATTGCCTCATATGCTTCATCTTTTCAATGTGTTTCATGAAAATGATGGAAAGGAAAATTGTGCTCAAGTGTTAGAACAAGAAGTTAATAGAATGTTTGGCACTAAATATTTGACTGATGAGCATATTGGAATGTTGTTAGTATGAATTCTTTGAATTTTCATGATGCTAATGATATTCAAAGCCATAAGCTTGGGGATGATATGTTTAATGAAGATGATATTTTTTGTCCCCCAAGTTTTGATGAGCAATTTATTATGATGATAGCATGCCTCCTATTTATGATGATTATATTGATGAAAGTGGGTTTGGAATAGTGTCAATTACTATATTGATACTAATGATCCCACTATTTTGGAGGGTGCTGAATCTTGTAATATTTATGAAAGTGGATTCGGAGAGGTCATGACTTTATTTAGTGATGAATCCACTATTTCGAAAGAGGTTCTAATTGATTATGAGAACAAAGCTATCTATGATGATTACTGTGATGACATGTATGCTATAAAAAATAATCATAACCATGAAACTTGCTAACATGCTTTTAATTTTCAATTGGGTTATGCCTCACATGATAGTTATTTTGTTGAGTTGGCTCCCACTACTATGAATGAGAAGAATTTTGCTTATGTGGACAGTAGTAAATTTTCTATACTTATGAATCATGAAGAGAATGCTTTATGTGATGGTTATATTGTTGAATTCATTCATGATGCTACTGAAAATTATTATGAGAGAGGAACATATGCTTCTACATATCTCAATAATATCAAGTTTCCTCCCTACATGTTGACAATCTTGAAGTTTTGCTTGTTTTACCTTCCTATGCAAGTTGATTCTTGTTCCCATACGTTGTTTGATCACGAAATCCCTATGCATAGGAAGTGGGCTAGACTTAAATGTGCTAGTCATATGCTTCATGATGCTCCCATTATGTTTCAATTCTTATCTTTTATGTGAGCATCATTGTCATGATCATGCCTAGCTAAAAAGGCATTAAAGAAAAGCGCTTGTCGGGAGACAAACCAACATTTATACATACTATTTTTGTGTGTTCACATGATTATGCTACTGTATTAATCATGTTTTATAGCTTTTGTTTCAATGAAGTGCCAAGTAAGACCTTTGGGATGGTATATGGTGATAGTTGAATTGATCTTGCTGAATAACAAAAACTTATGTGCCTAGTAAAATAATTTTCTTTTATTATAGAAGCGTGATAAAATATTGGTTCTTTTTGCACAAGATCGATATACAAATTTCTGAGGTTTTCCTAATTGTTCAGAATTTTTGGAGTAGCAGAAGTATGGTTGTAGTTCAGATCATTACAGACTGTTCTGTTTTTGACAGATTTTGTTTTTAATGCATAGTTTGCTTGTTTTAGTGTTTCCATAGAATTAAGTAATATAAATGATGGAAATTATAGAGTACAGTAGGAATTATGTGGAAACAATTATGAATCTTGTATTGGTAGTACCAAAGTTAATGATTTGTCTTTATCATACTAACCTATCTCATGAAGTTCTGTTAATTTTGTGTTGTGAAGTTTTCAAGTTTTGGGTGAAGTTTTGATGGACTACGCAATAAGGAGTGGCGAGAGCCTAAGATTTGGGATGCCCGAGGCACCCCAAGGTAATATTCAAGGAATACCCAAGCAACTACGCTTGGGGATGCCTTGGATGGCATCCCCTCTTTTGTCTTCAATCCATCGGTAAAATTACTTGAGGCTATATTTTTATTCATCACATGATATGTGTTTTGCTTGCAGCATCATTTTATTTTATTAGTATTTTCTTGCTGTTATTTAGAGTAATGTTTTGCATCTTTTAGTTCAATAAAAAGGTCAAGTATAGCCTTTACCATGTTTATTTTGCAAGTCTGTATGTTGATGTTTAAAAATAGCAAGTTTGTTGTTATGTTTTGAATATTGGTGAATAGTCAGAACATGATAAAATCTTGAAATTTTTCCGCAATGAGTAATAACAAATTATCTACATTGTGGTAATTTTTCAGAATTTTTGGAGTTAAAGAATTATGATTCCTCTTGCATTCTTTACAGACTATCCTGTTTAATAATTCTATTTGAGGATAGGACTGTTAAATATGCAGAGGCCTTTAGTATGCAATGTCAAATTATAATTTTAGTCATTTTCTATAGTAGAGAATGATAATTTTTAGCATGGATTTATAGTAACATATCTCACGAGTTCTTGTTGAGTTTTGTGTGGATGAAGTTTTTAAGAATTAGGGAAATCGTGACATGAGAGGAATTAAGGAGACACAAAAGCTCAATCTTGGGGATGCCCAAGGAATCCCTATTTAATATTCCAAGAAGTGTCACGCATCTAAGCTTGGGGATGCCTCGGTAGGCATCCCACCATTCTTCTTCAACAACTATCAGTCAGTTTTGATTGAGGCTAAGTTTTTGCTTCTACACATGATATGTGTTGTCCTTGCAATGTCATTTTATTTTGTTTTGCTTGCTGTTTGAATAATGTACGTAAGATCTAAAACTTTATTTATGAGAAGGAGTCTTCACATTGTTACATAATTATTCGACTAGTCATTGATCTTCACTTATATCTTTTGGAGTAGTTTGTCATTTGCTCTAGTGCTTCACTTATAACTTTTTAGAGCACGACGGTAGTTTTATTTTGAAGAAATTGTTGAACTCTCATTCTTCATTTATATCATTTTGATAGTATTTAAACAGCATGGTAATTTTCTTTGGTTATAAATTTAGTCCTAATATGATAGGAATCCAAGAGGGATATAATAAAAACTTTCATATAAAGTGCATTGAATACTATGAGAAGTTTGATTCCTTATGATTGTTTTGAGATATGAAGATGGTGATATTAGAGTCATGCTAGTGAGTAATTGTGAATTTGAGAAATACTTTTGTTAAGGTTTCTAATTCCCGTAGCATGCACGTATGGTGAACCGTTATGTAACGAAGTTGGGGCATGAGGTATTTAATGATATCCTTATGAGTGGCGGTCGAGGACGAGCGATGGTCTTTTCCTACCAATCTGTCCCCCTAGGAGCATTATTGTAGTACTTTCTCTCGATGACTAATAGATTTTGCAATAAATAGGTGAGTTCTTTATGAATAATGTTGAGTCCATGGATTAAATGCACTCTCACCTTTCCACCATTGCTAGCCTCTCTAGTGTCGTGCAACTTTTGTCGGTACCATACACCCACCATATACCTTCCTCAAAACAGCCACCATACCTACTTATTATGGCATTTTCATAGCTATTCCAAGATATATTGCCATGCAACTTTCCACCGTTCTGTTTATTATGACATGCTTCATCATTGTCATATTGCTTTGCATGATCATGTAGTTGACATTGTATTGGTGGCAAAGCCACGTTCATAATTATTTCATTCATGTCACTCTTGATTCATTGCACATCCCGGTACACCGCCGGAGGCATATAGAGTCATATTTTGTTCTAAGTATTGAGTTGTAATTCCTGAGATATAAAGTAAATAAAAGTGTGATGATCATCATTATTAGAGCATTGTCCCATGTGATGAAAGGATGATGGAGACTACGATTCCCCCACAAGTCGGGATGAGACTCCAGACGAAAAAAAGAGGCCCAAAAATGAGAGAAGGCGCAAACAAAAAAACACAAAAAATGAGAGTAGGGGCAATGCTACTATCCTCTTACCACACTTGTGCTTCAAAGTAGCACCATGATCTTCATGATAGAGAGTCTCTTATGTTGTCACTTTCATATACTAGTGGGAATTTTTCATCATAGAACTTGGCTCATATATTCCAACGATGGGCTTCCTCAAATGCCCTAGGCCTTCATGAGCAAGCAAGTTGGATGCACACCCACTTAGTTTCTTGTCGAGCTTTCATACACTTATAGCTCTACTGCATCCGTTGCACGACAATCCCTACTCACTCACATTGATATCTATTGATGGGCATCTCCATAGCCCGTTGATACGCCTAGTTTATGTGAGACTATCTCCTTCTTTTTGTCTTCTCCACAACCACCATATTCTATTCCACCTATAGTGTTATGTCCATGGCTCACGCTCATGTATTACACGAAAGTTGAAAAAGTTTGAGAACATCAAAAGTATGAAACAATTGCTTAGCTTGTCATCGGGGTTGTGCATGATTTGAATATTTTGTGTGATGAAGATGGAGCATAGCAAGAATATATGATTTTGTAGGGATAACTTTCTTTGGTCATGTTATTTTTAGAAGACATGATTGATTTATTAGTATACTTGAAGTATTGTTGTTTCATGTCAATAATAAACTTTTGTTTCGAATCTTATGGATCTGAATATTCTTGCCATGATAAAGAAAATTACATGGATACATATGTTAGGTAGCATTTCACATAATTTTTTTTTGTTTTTATCATTTACCTACTCGAGGACGAGCAGTAATTAAGATTGGGGATGCTTGATACGTCTCCAACGTATGTATAATTTTTTATTGTTCCATGCTATTATATTATCTATGTTGGATGTTTTATATGCATTTATATGTTATTTTGTATTATTTTTTAGACTAACCTATTAACCTAGATCCCAGTGCCAGATTCTGTTTTTCCTTGCTTTTGAGTTTTATAGAAAAGGAATATCAAACGGAGTCCAAACGAGCTGAAAATTTATGGTGATTTTTTATGGACCAGAATAAGCCCCCTAAGCAAAAGAGTACGGGCAGAAGAGTCCCGAGCCAACCACAAGGTTGGAGGGCGCGCCCTACCCCCCTCCCCCCGGGAGGGTGCTCCGTCCTTATGGTTGACTCATGGACCCCCCTGACGTGAGACCGATGCCAAAAGTTTCTATAAATACAGAAACCCCCGAAAAGAAACCTAGATCGGGAGTTCCGCCGCCGCAAGGCTCTGTAGCCACGAGAAACCAATCGGAAGCCCGCTCCGGCACCCTGCCGGAGGGGGAAACCATCACCGGTGGCCATCTTCATCATCCCGCTGTCTCCATGACAAGGAGGGAGTAGTTTACCCTCAGGGCTGAGGGTATGTAACAGTAGCTATGTGTTTGATCTCTCTCTCTCTCATGTTCTTGATTTGGCACGATCTTGATGTACCGCGAGCTTTGCTATTGTAGTTGGATCTTATGATGTTTCTCCCCCTCTCCGTTCTTGTAATGGATTAAGTTTTCCCTTTGAAGTTATCTTATCGGATTGAGTCTTTAAGGATATGAGAACACTTGATGTATGTCTTGCATGCATTTATCTACGGTGACAACGGGATATTCATGTGATCTACTTGATGTATGTTTTGGTGATCAACTTGTGGGTTCTATGACCTTGTGAACTTATGGATAGGGGTTGGCACACTTTTTCATCTTGACTCCCAGTAGAAACTTTGGGGCACTCTTTGAAGTTCTTTGTGTTAATTTGAATAGATGAATCTGAGATTGTGTGATGTATATCGTATAATCAAACCTGCGGATACTTGTGGTGACATTGGAGTATCTAGGTGACATTAGGGTTTTGGTTGATGTGTGTCTTAAGATGTTATTTTACTACGCACTCTAGGTCTATTTGTGACAATTATAGGAATAGCCCAATAGATCGATGAGAAACAATAACTTTGAGGTGGTTTCGTACCCAACAATAATCTCTTTGTTTATTCTCCGCTATTAGTGACTTTGGAGTGACTCTTTGTTGCATGTTGAGGGATTTTTATATGATCTAATTATGTTATCATTGCTGAGAGAACTTGCACTAGTGAAAGTATGAACCCTAGGCCTTGTTTCCAAGCATTGAAATACCATTTTCGCTCACTTTTGTTACTTGCTACATTGCTGTTTTTATATTTTCATATTACAAAAACCAATATCTACCATCCATATTGCACTTGTATCATCATCTCTACGCCGAACTAGTGCACCTATACAATTTACCATTGTATTGGGTGTGTTGGGGACAGAAGAGACTCTTTGTTATTTGGTTGTAGGGTTGTTTGAGAGAGACCATCTTCATCCTACGCCTCCCATGGATTAATAAACCTTAGGTCATCCACTTGAGGGAAATTTGCTACTGTCCTACAAAACTCTCCGCTTGGAGGCCCAACATGAGGCTACAAGAAGAAGGTTGCGTAGTAGACATCAGGTACCAATCTAAGGTTTCGGTACAAAGATTGAACACAAGAGATGAACTAGGGTTTGAGAGGAGATGGTGTTGTCGAAGATGTTGATGGAGATTGCCCTCCCCAAGATGGGAGAGTTGTTGGTGATGATGACTGTTACTATTACAAAAACTACAAAAACTACAAGATGAGAGAGAACTATCGAATGGTTTCATCATGAGCGACATAGATGACCACATCCTCAGAAGGGTGCGTTAATTTAATCGCCGTGGTAGCACAATCAAGAGAGGCCTTGTGCTGAGAAATCCAATCCATGCCGAGGATGAGATCAATATCAGAGTCGCCGAGAACAATTGGGGAAGCTAGGAATTTATAATTGCCCATCTTGATGGTGACATCCGGAATGAACACATTAGAGCTCATCAAAACACCCGGAGAAATTACACACAAAGGCTTCGATAGTACTTGTGAAAACAAGTCATGTTTCCAAACGAAAGTTCTTGAAATGAAAGAATGCGATGCACAGAATCAAATAAAACTTTTGCAGGAATATCATTAAGTGGGAGATTACCCATGATCACTTCTGAAGAAACCTCTGCTTGAGATGCATTCATCATGTTCACCCTTGTCGAACTCCCACTTGAGCTCTGTGGCATCACCTGCACTGGTATCATCGGCACCTGCAACTGTTTTGTAGTATCTATGAGTCACGAGGACTCAGCAATCTCTAAACCTGCGAGATCAAGTCTATTTAAGCTTAAAGGTAGGATGTGATTATAAGGTGCAGTTGTAGCAAGAACTAAGCAAATATGGTGGCTAACATACGAGTACAAGAGTAAGATGAGAAACTACGCAACGGACGCAGAGCTAGAAGCGATCAAGAAGTGATCCTGAACTACTTACGTTCAAGCATAACCCCACCGTGTCCTCTTCTGGAACATCGTCAAAAATAGACCATCACGGTTACACACGCGGTTGGTATATTTTATTAATTCAAGTGTCAAGTTCTCTACAACCAGTTATTAACAAATTCCCATCTGCCACATAACCGCGGGCACTGTCGTATTTCGGGTTTCGGCAGACCCTTAAGGTTTGAACTCTGGGGTGTGCACGGAGATCTTTCCACTACCGACTCGCGCTACTATGGCTCGCAAGAAATCTAGGCTGGAAAGAAGAACACACAGAGGACATGAGGTTTATGCTGGTTCGCGCCACCGATGTGGTGTAATACCCTACTCTAGTGTGTGGTTTGGTGGATTGCCTTGGGGCTGATGATGAACAATACAGGGGGAAGAACGGCCTCGCGAGAGGTGTTCTTGAGCTGGTGTGGTATGTCTACTTGGTCCGGGTCTCCTTCCCTCTATGGTGGCTAGTCCTACTTATAGAGACCCTGGTCCTCTTCCCAAAATGTGAGGGGGAAGGGCGCCACCAATTGGCCATTTTGAAGGGGAACATCTAGTACAAGTTATCCTGACCAAAGGTGGTCTTCGGCTGCCAAAAGCACTGGTGATGACGCCGTCTTGGGCTCCACGATGACCTCCGTCCTACCGCTCTGCTGGTCTTGGTCTCGTTGCACCGGAATGGTAACCTTTGCCCGATGCCTTGGACTGTGCTTGTTCCCTTTGCACCGAAGGGGAAACAAGGACACTGCACAGGCCGGTGCCCGCCTGGCGCCCGCCTGATCTCGATCGTCATGGCTTGCGTCACGGGCTCCTCGCAAGGTGCCCTTGCCTTGATCTCTCCGCCTCCTCGCGAGCCTGCCTGATGAGGCTGCTCCTGAGGAAGCTTCCTGTCGTCCGCCCCGCAGGGCTTGGCCCCCGAACGCCGACAGTAGCCCCCGGGCCCGAGGCGCGCCCGAGCTGGGCCTAGCAGAGAAGCGAAGGGGCAAGCGCGAAGCGCCGCAGGCCCCAATAGCCTACGGCCTTGGGCACCGCGTGGCGACAGATTGGTCGTGGGCGTATGCGCTTCCCCATGACGCCTCGGTAAACGCACGACTTGGCAAGTCCCTGCTTGCAGAGAAATGGGTCATGATTACCTGCGATCGTGGTGGTCGGCGGTTGGCCTTCTCCAGCTATAAGTACGGGACTGTGCGAGCCTCGTTAGCGTATCCCTTCCTGCTACTCCTTTTCTTCTTCTTGGCTACTCGCCATTCCCATGGCTCCGCTGAAGAGATTCTCGGCCGCGGAGAAAGGAGAAGCTCGTCTGGCAGGGCTAGACTCCCCACCGACCAAGCACGGCCGGGGCCGCACTCGCAAGCACCCCGTGGTCCCCGTAGTGGCTTCCCGTGGCCATGGAGGCGGTTCCCTGTGCGGTGGTGAGCGCCCGGTTGCCGATGGGAGGCACGCCATGGCCGTGAGGGCCCCAGGCCGCGCTTTCACTCGGCGGAGGTGCTGCCGGAGTTCGTCGTGTGGTTGGCGGACCCGACAAGCACCTGGCTCCAGCTCCCCCATTTCTTTGTAGGTGAACTGCTGGCCGGCGCTCGGGGCGGCCTCTGGCTTCAGGCAGATGGTTGCTGCAGCAGGGCCTCCTGGGCTTCACTGGAGGTCTCCGCTTCTGGGGATGCGGTCCTGACCCACGGCTGGCAAACATTTGCCCATGCGCGCGGCCTAAGCCGGCGGTGCACCCTGCACTTCAAATTCGATGGTGAGGCCACCCTCTTCGTGAGGGTGTTCGGGGAAGACGGTCGCCGCGCTGGGTGCTGCCACAAAGACGATGACCGCGGCCGCCTGCCCATGCCCGGTGCTGACCAGGATGAAGACGGCGGCAGGCGTGTAGGCGGCGGCGCATGGGGCTCGCCAAGCTTTGGTGACTCCTTCTCAGGCAGCAGCTCCTCTGTAGCGACCTGACCCGAATGGATCAAGTCTCTGTGCTTAAGTGTCATCCCTGGATCGGTATGCTGACACACACAGTACTCGAAGGATTTATAATAGAGGTAAGTCACATGTATAAAGTAACGTAAATACTATTACCTCAATCCATATAGCGGAAGCAACAAGGTTGTGGATTCCCATCAACACCAACGGCAAAGTTGAGTGTAGAAATCGTAACCCTAACGTATCACTTACTCGTCGTAAGAAACCTACAACATGAGACGTTGCAGCCCGAAATGGGTCAGTACATTGAATGTACTGGCAAATTCACACCATAGAGAATGATGAACAAAGGCTATCACTACATGCATATTTGGCTGGTGGAAAAGCTCTATGGTTATAGTTTTTGCGAAAAGCCAATTTTTCCCTACTGCAAAGGAATAAATTTTTATTTAACTATCATGGTGGTTGTTGAACATTGAGAATGGTTGACGGCATTCTCAATCCCAATTAAGTAACATCATTAAAACCCAACAATATTCATTTAAAGTAACGTGATGAGATCAACAGGATAATCCAAGAACTAGATACTCAAGATGTCCATAACCGGCGACACGGCTAATCATGATTAGTTTATACACTCTGCAGAGGTTTGCGCACTTTTCCCCACAAGACTCGATCGCCTCCGTTGGATTTCTCGCACTACATGGTGTTTGAGAAACGGATGACCGAGACACAGTCTTTCAGAAGCACTAGCACCTTACAATGGATAAACCGGTACACCTTGATCTCGGGTATTGACAACTTCCATAGTCTTCCAAGTTCCATAAGGGTTGCCTTCCTAGGTCACACAAATCTGGAAATTCTTCAGAGCCTTCAAATTCTCCTAGTCTTTGGAGTCTTCAACCATTGTAGTTTCCATTATTCAGATGCACGGAAAATACTCTTCATTTCGAAGTGGTATTAGTTGTCCGATATCTTGTACTTCTTGGAGTGGTCTCATCAGTCGAATCTTCATGTGGTTAAAAGGGGAAAAGGGATATGGTCTCACTAAAGGGAACTTTTGAATAAGCTCAGAAGAGAATAGAGGTAAAAGATCTTTTTGAAATGGAAAGTTGTAGAGAAAAATCTTTCCTATGGGCTTGCCAGTTTCTAGGGTCACGTCCTACAGTCAACATGTGCTCTGATACCATCTTGTAGCGACCCGACCCGAATGGATCAAGTCTTTGTGCTTAAGTGTCATCCCTGGATCGGTATGCTGACACACACAGTACTCGAGGATTTATAACAGAGGTAAATCACATGTATAAGTAACGTAAGATACTATTACCTCAATCCACAATAGCGGAAGTAACAAGGTTGTGGATTCCCATCAACACCAACGGCAAAGTTGAGTGTAGAAATCGTAACCCTAACGTATCACTTACTCGTCGTAAGAAATCCTGCAACATGAGACGTTGCAGCCACAAAGGGTTAATACATTGAATGTACTGGCAAATTCACACTGTAGAGCAATGATGAATAATGGCTATCACTACATGCATATTTGGCTGGTGGAAAAGCTCTACGGTTATAAGGTTTTTGCGAAAAGACAATTTTTCCCTACTGCAGAGGAATATAATTTATTTAACTATCATGGTGGTTGTTGAACATTGAGAATGGTTGACAGCATTCTCAATCCCAATTAAGTAACATCATTAAACCCAACAAACTTAATTTAAGGTAACGTGATGAGATTCACATGATAATCCAAGAACTAGATACTCAAGATGTCCATAACCAGGGACACGGCTAATCATGATTAGTTTATACACTCTGCAGAGGTTTGCACACTTTTCCCCACAAGACTCGATCTCCTCCATTGGATTTCTCGCACTACATGGTGTTTGAGAAACGGATGACCGAGACATAGTCTTTCAGAAGCGTTTGCACCTTACGATGGGTAGACCGGTACACCTACTTTCCCCTACATCTGCTAGTCTACCCTGTAAGAGTTTGCACGACTTAATCAACTATGCCAGAGCCCATAATGGCTTGTGGCTGCACACGGAAGTTTCTAGTATGAATAATCTCATGATCCCTATGAGCCTGGGTGGCGGTCCAAAAGAAAAAGGGCATGTCCTGGAATACCCAGGTGCCTCAATCCACCCAGATGTGTGTTTAAGTTGCCACCTTAGAGAAACCATTAATTATCAATCTCACATCTGTCATGGATATCACTCACCCAATCCACGTCTACTAGCATAGCATGGCATAATAAGCAAACGTAGAAGTAACTCCCAAAGGTTTGACAATAAACAGGTAATAGGTACTACCTCATCTACTTCCCATCCCATTGTTTAATTAGATCCTAATCATGCAATGTGTGAAGATTAATCTAATGCAAAAAAACTGGGTATGAAAGAGGTATGATCAAAGTGTGAACTTGCCTGCAATGTTGATGAAGATGATTCACACTCAAAACTCTTGATAGCTCTACTCGTCACACTCTGGTCAATCTATCGAAGCAAGCAATAGTAACCACACATATGCAATCACTCAAAAGGTCGGAGAGAAAGAAGAAAACAATTCGGAAAGCTTCAAAACCCAGCGAATAACTCTTGCAACAGAAAACAATTTCTAACAGTACCAAAATTATATGAATTTGGCCTTATCAGAAAGTTTAGGTCAAGAGCTTCGATTTGCAAAAAGAATCAACTCAAACGGAGTTACGGATAAAAGGATATGATCAAACGAAGGTTTGAATTCAAATCTGATCTAATTCAAATTTTAAACTTTTCAAAAAAAACATGTTTGAGTTGTTTTAATGGATAGAGGGGATCATAACGAAGATGTGAGCGTTGGTTTCGTTGGATTTGGACTAACGAGTAAAAAGTTATAGTCGTTTGAAAATCAGGGACTAATCTGTGAAGAAAATATTCACAAACGGGTCCCTGGCGAAAAATAATAATAAAAAGAAAAAAGAAAAAATCTACTGTACGAACGTTCACTACGAAAACCTAACGAACGGATTCGTTCGCTCTAGAGGCTAGACCAGCGAGCGTGCTATAAATAAATAGACAAAATAAAAAACGGGTTTTAGTGAAAACCGAGAAAAACCAATCGGACCGGGGCGACGGTTTTTATTACCGGTTCGGCGTTTTCCGACGTAAACCGGCGACGGCGGTTTTCCGGCGGCAGCGGCGGATCGGCGAGCTCCGGCGGGCGGCGCGGCGGCGAGGTGCGGCTCCTGGCGGGGCGAGGCGGCGCAGTGCTCGGCGGCGAGGTGCAGCAGTAGCTAGCGGCACGGGGCGGCGGCGAGAGGCGCGGGACGGCGAGGCGGCGAAGTGCAGCAGCATCGGCAGTGAGATGCGGCAGCGGCGCGAGAGCGGGACGAGGAGAGAGAGGCGGCGGGGCTCCGCTTAAAAGCAGGGAGGGGCGGCTCGAGTGCGTGGAGGAGGGGCAAGGAAGGAGGAGTCCGGCGGGGAGACAGCTCCGGCGACGGCGTAGGAGGGCCGGACTCCAACGAGTCTGCGACGCACACGGGAGGAGGAGGGCGGCGCTGCATCTGGGCCATGGCCTGGCCTGGTGCTGGGCCGGCCCAGTCGGCGAGGTATCTCTCTCTTTTTTTAAACATTTTCTCAGAAAAAAAACAGAAAAAAAAACAAAATATATTATATAGGCATATAATATATCAAAATTTTCAGAAAAAGATTTTCTACGACGTGAACATTTTTCTAGCATTTAATAAATTACTCACAATTTCTAATGACTCAAACAGTGCTCCTGGTCTAATAAAATCCAAGTAAAATCATTTTAAAAAATACCAAAATGATTTCAAATTAATTTTTCTCCAATTTTCTAATGTAGGGAATCATGTTACCCTAATTTCCATATATTTTATTTTTGGAGAAAAATAATTTGAATAAAACTCAAAAAAAACTCCAAAAGAAAAATAAATTCAAAAGAACTTTGAATTTAATTCTTTGAAACTCCCAACTCATATTTCATATAATTTGAAGAAGTCATTTTATCTTCTCTCATGAAAATCATTGAGTTGCATAAAGTTCCAGAATCAGAAATATTTTCAACACCCCTTGTCATTTAAAAAAATGGAAGAAGTCATGTCATCTTCTCTCCAGGGCTTTGTGATGAAAAGAATTTGAATTCATGGAGATCATAAAAGAAAAATGAAAGTTTGGGAAAGTCCTTTTATTCCCTCTCATTTAACTTTCAAAAAGTTTTGAATTCACTCACTTTCAGTCAATCAATCAAACAATCAATCAAATCTATCTATTTATTATAACATTCCAAAATTTAGAATTTTGGGATGTTACATCCTCCAGCGGTGGCCACGACCAGCCCCCGCGCCGTCGCGCCCGCCTGGGTGAAGGTAGCAGGTCAGCCCGCCGTCGCGCCCCGGTGAAGCAAGGGGAGGGATCCGCCTGAGCCCCCAGAGGCAGCTCGAGCTTTTGCCGCAAGTTGGTGCCGAGCTAGTCGTGCCCATTTTGTTTTTCTTCTTTCCCTGCGCGAAAAAAGAAGGTAGTATAGCATCCTACGGGGGCGTGTTAGAACTGTTGCTGTTAATCATTGTGCTGCTTCCGCTATTTCTGCGTTATGTTTTCGCGCCGCGTGCCCATGTGTGGGGATTATTTAGCCCAGTGGGGCTTGACGCGGTCCTCGCCTCCCGAGGCTGATGCCTCGCCGCGCCCTTCATGTCCTGCAAGGATTAGCAGGAGGAGTAGCCTTCGGTCTGGTGGCGAGGGCAATCGGCCTAGGTCCCGCGCTCGTGTCGCGATGCTCGTGGGGCACGGACTGGGAGGGGTGCTCCCGCAGCGGACCCGGACAGCAAAGCTTCAAACAATCGGGGCAGAAAACACTCGCGAGGGCGCCCACGAACCTCCCTCGCGAGATTTGTGAGAGAAAAACGAGGAAAGTGAGTGAAAAGGACAAAGAATCACAAGCCAGGGACGGCAACAGCTCCAGTAAAACTTCAAAGAGGATCGAACAAGCCAACTGCAGAAAGCAAATGAAAAAGCCGCGTCCGGCACCTATTCTAGTCTTCGACGTCTTCTCACCAGCGCAGAGCTAAGTGCTGCCATTGGGCGTGGGCGGGAGCCCCGGAGGCCTGAGGGTGGCACTCCGGAGACTCTGGGGCATGTACAGCCCCACTCATTATTACATGAGAGTGTCACAGGCGGCGAGCTTCACAGGCATTGGCCTTCTTCACAGGCACCGGGCCTTTCCCAAAACGCGGCAGCTTCACAGGCATTGGCCTTCTTCACAGGCACCGGGCCTTTCCCAAAACGCGGCAGCTTCATAGGCATTCGCCTTCTTCACATGCACCCGTCCTTTCCCAAAACGCGGCAGCTTCACAGGCATTGGCCTTCTTCACAGGCACTGGGCCTTTCCCAAAACGCGGCAGCTTCACAAGCATTGGCCTTCTTCACAGGCACCGGGCCTTTCCCAAAATGCAGTAGCTTCACAGGCATTGGCCTTCTTCACAGGCACCGGGCCTTTCCATAGGCGCTAGGCCTCGCTCAGGGATAGAGCCTCCGGAGATGTTGAATGTTCCACGCGTTCTGGACGGGTACCCCCTCCGGGGTCTCCAAGCGCACGGAGCCAGGCCTGGAAACATGAACAACCTTGAATGGTCCCTCCCACATGGGAGAGAGCTTGTGCAGCCCCTCCTTGGAGAGAACCCGTCTGAGCACGAGGTCCCCTACCTCAAGAGTTCTGGGGCGGATGTTGCGGCAGTGGTATCGCCGTAGCGCTTGTTGATACCTTGCCGCTCGTAGCGCGGCTTCTCGACGGCGTTCCTCCCCCAGCACGAGATCCGTCCCCCGCATGGCGTCCTGCTGCGTCTCGTCGAATGCCAGGACCAGTGCGGAGCGATGCCTGACCTTGTGAGGGAGGACAGCTTCTGCTCCATAGACGAGGAAGAACGGGGTCTCGCCAGTCGGCTTGGCCGCGGTTGTGCGGATAGACCATAGCACGGACTGGAGCTCGTCGTACCAGCCCCTGTCACAAGCCTCCAGCTTCTTCTTGAAGGTCCTGGCTTTGAGGCCCCTCAGGACCTCCGCGTTGGCTCGCTCGGCCTGGCCGTTGCTCCGGGGGTGCGCCACCGAGGCGTAGCATATCTGCATTCCAAGGTTAGCCCAGTACGTTTTGAAGAGATTACTGGTGAATTGCGAACCGTTGTCGGTGATGATGCGGTTAGGCACCCCAAACCGGCTCACGAGACCCTTGATGGACTTGACTGCGGAGCCTGCTGGGATGGTGCGGATAGCTTCAACCTCAGCCCACTTGATGAACTTGTCCACAACGACATAGAGGTAGCGATAGCCCCCTGGCGCCCGAGGGAACGGGCCCAGAATGTCTAGCCCCTGAACTGTGAACATCCACGAGAGGGGTATAGTCTATAGACCCCCCGGCAGCTGATGGATCTGCCTAGCGTGGAACTGGTAGGCCTCGCAAGCCTTCACCAGCTCAATGGCATCGCTGAGTGCTGTGGGCCAGTAGAACCCACTACGGAACACCTTGCCGACGAGGGTTCGGGATGATAAGTGGTGCCCACAGTCTCCGCCGTGTATGTCCGCCAGCAGCTCCTTCCCTTGCTCTCTAGAGATGCAACATAGGGACACGTCATTTGGTCGCTTCCGGTAGAGCTCCCCATCCTTGATGCAGTAAGCCATGGCCTGCCGCGCTACATGCTCTGCCCCCTCCTCGCTCTCTGGTAGGGTCCCTTGTATTAAGTAGTTCTTGAGCTCTGCGATACAACACCCTTCCTGAGGCTCTAACGCCAGGAGCAAGCGTGCCCCTGAAGCCGGGCCGCAGGCCGGAGCTCCCGAGGTACGCGGCTGAGGGAGCTCCTCCCTTGGTTGCGCCGTGCTCGATAGTGACGGTGCTGCCCAGGGTTTGAAGAGCCGCTCCTTGAAGATGCCAGACTCCTGAGGCAGCCGCCTGGATGCCCTCTTGGCAATGTCATCAGCCTCTTGATTGGTGCCGCGAGGCACATGCTGCAACTCCAGCCCCCAGAACTGCTTCTCCATCTTGCGAAACTCAGCAAGGTAGGCTTCCATGTGCTCATCCTTTGGTTCGTATATCTTGTTGGAGAAGTTGACGAGGAGCTACGAATCGCCCTTGATGATGAGGCGCTTTACCCCTAAGGCGATTGCGGCTTTCAAGCCTACTATCAGGCCTTCGTACTCTGCTATGTTGTTGGAGACCTTTTCCCCGTGCTGGAAACAGAGTTGCATGGCGTAGTAGAGTTTGTCCTGAGTGGGGGATACGAGCACTGCGCCAGCTCCCCCGCCGTGTCGGAAGAATGCCCCATCGAAGTACATGACCCAGCCGTCTGGTGCCTCACTTCCCGGGGAAAGTGACCGGTCCTCGCCTGCCTCGAGACCCGGTGCTTCTGCCCATTCTGCCACAAAATCCGCAAGTGCAGCTCCCTTGATGACTCTGGTCATACTGAATTCTAGCTGAAATGCCTGTAGTTCGATGTTCCATTCAGTGACTCTTCCAGCTAAGTTGGGGCTCCTGAGTACCCTTTCCAAGGGGTATGTTGAGACGACTTTGATGGGATGGCCTTGGAAATAGTGCCGCAGCTTGCGTGAGGCCACTAATAGCGCGAGGAGGAGTTTTTGAGGCATGGGGTACCGCGCCCTTGCATCTCGTAGCACCGTGCTGACGGAGTACACGGGATGCTCGACGATGTTGAGGGTGCTGGCGCAGCTTGCATCCTCCAGAGGTCGAGGCGTCTCCTGAGATGGTGGAGCCCCCAGTGCTTGGTCGCTTGAAGAGGCCTCTCCTGCCCCGGGTGCGTTCTCTTGCTGCGACTGTTCCACTCCGGCTGCGGTCGTGGTCCTTGCGAGGCCCTCTTGGATTTGCTTTGCTTCAGCCCGGACGGTGGCTGCGGCCTTGGTCCGGCGCTCCTCCCTGACCGCCACCAGGGCTGCGCTAGCGGAGTAGGGGGCGGCCGCAAGGTAGAGCACCAGGGGCTCCCATGGACGCGGAGCTACCGTCACTGGTGGGCTGGTAAGGTACCTCTTGAGATCTTGGAATGCCTTGTCGACCTCTTCTGTCCATTCGAAGGGGCCCTTCTTCTTCATCAACTTGAAGAAGGGCAGTGCTCATTCCCCCAGCTTGGAGATGAAGCGCCCTAGCGCGGTTACACGCACGGTGAGCTTCTGCATCTCTCTGAGGGTCCTTGGCGGGCTCATGTCTTCGACTGCTTTGACCTTCTCTGGGTTGGCCTCGATGCCCCTGTGGGACACGAGAAAACCCAGGAACTTGCCCGAGGGGACCCCAAACACGCACTTCTCCAGGTTGATCCGTAGGTCCACTTCGTTGAGGCTCGCAAAGGTTTCTTCCAGGTCTTGTATCAGGGTTTTTGCCTCCCGGGACTTCACCACAATGTCTTCGATGTAAGCTTCAGCGTTCCTCCCGAGCTACCGGCCTAAGGCGATGTGCATCAGCCGCTGAAAGGTTGCGCATGCGTTGCGCAACCCAAATGGCATGCACGTGTAGCAGTACACTCCACATGGGGTCAGGAAAGCCGTTTTTTCCATGTCTTCTACCACCATCTTGATCTGGTGATAGGCTGAGAAGGCATCTAGGAAGCACAATAGGTCACACTCTGCGGTAGAGTCGACTATCTGGTCAATGCGGCGGAGTGGAAATGGATCCTGTGGGCAGGCTTTGTTGAGGTTGGTGAAGTCGACACACATGCGTTCCTTTCCTCCCTTTTTCGGCACAACGACCGGATTAGCAAGCCAATCTGGGTAACGAACCTCGTGGATAACTCCTGCCGCTTCTAGCTTCCGGGTCTCCTGAACGATGAAATCTTGTTTCTCAGTGGACTGTCGGCTCGCCTTCTGCTTCACGGGGCGCACGTTGGGGCACACGTTAAGGTGATGCTCAATCACACCCCTCGGGACCCCTGCTAACTGATCAGGTTCCCATGCGAACACCTTCTTGTTCGCACGCAGGAACCTCACCAGGGCCTTCTCCTGCTCGGGCTTGAGGTTGGCTCCTATGGTGAAGGTAGCGTCAGTGGACCCATCCTCGTCGACCGATACATGCTTGGTTTCCGCCTTGTCTTGGGTGAACAGCTGCTTCTTTTTAGCCGGCGCAGCCCCCTTGGGCTCAAGGGCGTCGGTGCTGGTGGGCTGCGCCACCGTGGCCACCCTGAAGGCAAGCTTGAGCGCCAGCAGCGCATACCTTGTGTCTCCTGACACGGTAAGGACGCCGCTGCTTCTGGGCATCATCATGAGGTTGTACGCCGGGTGAGCCATGAACCGGGCCAAGGCCGGATAGCCAAGGATGGCGTTGTAGGGGAGGCCGATGGGGTGATGTCGAAGTCGATCAGCTCTGTGCGGAAGTTGTCGTGGGTGCCGAAGGTCACTAGGAGGCGGATCTATCCCAAGGAGGCGGTGGAACTGACTCCGACACCCGAGAAAGGCCTGCTAGGCAGAAGCCGGTCTAGCGACACGTGGAGGAGGCTGAAGGCCTCCACCGAGAGCACGTTGAGGCCGGCACCGCCGTCGATGAGGGTCCTGGTGACAGCCACCTGGCAGGTGGTGGGGGTGCACAACATCGAGAGCGTGCCTGAACCGATGGGGTTGATGGGGTGATTATCCGAGTCGAAGGTTTGATCGGCCTCGGGTGCCGCCCAGCCTGGGGGGCTTCTCGACGCTTGGGGGTGGTGCTGATGCGGTGGGTGAACGGCTTGACGTGGAGGCTTGAGGGTGGTGCCTGTGAGCCACCCAGGAGAGCTGCGACGACGGGTGGCACTGGTGCGGCATAACGGGCGAGGAAGAGGTCGCGCAGCTCCTCCTAGGAGGTCCCAGAAGCCGTTGGCAGGTGGAGGAGCCATGCGCGCGGGTCACCGGCGAGGGCCATGGGGAACCAGTTGGCCATCACTCGGTCGTCGCCCCCGGCTTTGAGGACGGTCTCCTCATACGCCAGCAGGAAAACCAGCGGATCTGTCACGCCGTTGTAGCGCGGTGGCGTCTCAGGCTTGAATTTATGCGGCCACTGCACCTGTCGCAAGGTGGGGGCCAAGGATCGGAGCCCCCCGGCCCCAGTGCTGGCATCGGTTGCCGGAGCGGGCAGCGCGTTGTCCGCCATGGGGGAGAAACATGATGTTGGTGGAGAGCGGGTCGTCGAGAGGAAGAACTCCGGCGCACCCCTACCTGGCGCGCCAAATATCAGATTTTGGGTTCCGGCAAACCCTTAAGGTTCGAACTCTGGGGTGCGCGCGGAGATCTTTCCACTACCGACTCGCGCTTCTATGGCTCGCAAGAAATCTAGGCTGGAAAGAAGAACACACAGAGGACATGAGGATTATACTGGTTCGGGCCACCTATGTGGTGTAATACCCTACTCCAGTGTGTGGTGTGGTGGATTGCCTCGGGGGCTGATGATGAACAATACAGGGGGAAGAACGGCCTCGCGAGAGGTGTTCTTGAGCTGGTGTGGTATGTCTACTTGGTCCGGGTCTCCTTCCCTCTATGGTGGCTAGTCCTACTTAAAGAGGCCCTGGTCCTCTTCCCAAAATGTGAGTGGGAAGGGCGCCAACAATTGGCCATTTTGAAGGGGAACATCTAGTACAAGTTATCCTGACCAAAGGTGGTCTTCGGCTGCCAAAAGCATCGGTGATGACGCCGTCTTGAGCTCCACGATGACATCCGTCCTGCTGCTCTACTGGTCTTGGTCTTGTTGCACCGGAATGGTAACCTTTGCCCGATTCCTTGGACTTTTCTTGTTCCCTTTGCACCGAAGGGGAAACAAGGACACTGCATAGGCCGGTGCCCACCTGGCGTCCGCCTGATCTCGATCGTCATAGCTTGCGTCACGGGCTCCTCGCAAGGTGCCCCTGCCTTGATCTCTCCGCCTCCTCGCGAGCCTGCCTGATGAGGCTACTCCTGAGGAAGCTTCCTGTCGTCCGCCCCGCAGGGATTGGCCCCTCGCGAGGGTCTTGAGTTTGAGCTGATGAAGCTCGGCCGCACTGGGCCCCCACTCGAGCCACGCCGCAGGCCGCAGGCAGGCAAGTCTAGGGAGCCCCGTTCCCAGAACGCCGACGGGCACGGCTCTCGAAAGTTTAAACCCTACAGGGGTGTCCCTACTTAGCCCATGACAAGCTCACGATCCGCGGAGACAATCCTCCATCGTGGAACCCTCCGATCAGACTCAGAATCCCCGTGCACAAGACATTTCGACAATGGTAAAACAAGTCCAGCTGGACCTGTCGATGCGCCGCCACCCGGATAGTAGCCGCGCATATCTCGTCTCAGGCCCCGGTGGATGAGCTACGCGTACAGATGCCAAAATAACCCAAGTTGCCCTGGGGCGGCCCTGCACAATTCTCTAGTTTGGACCAACACTCATGAGGAGCATTAGACCGGGGGTGGATTAAGAATCCACGGGTTAATTACTCCCTATGAAAATTTTAGTTGTCATTAGGCAAATGGTAAAACAAATGTTGGGCCTTGCAGGAAGAGTTTTATTCAAAGTGAACTATCAAGTGGGGCCCATAAACCTTCACCATGTTAGGGACACAAAATCAAGGAACTTAACACCGGTACGACGGAAACTAAGGTGGCAAGAGTAGAACAAAACATTGAGCAAAAGGACAAGCCTTCCACCCTTTACCAAGTATATAGATGCATTAATTAAAATAAAAAATATTGTGATATCCCAACATATCCATGTTCCAACATGGAACAACCTGCACTGCATGTGCAACTAGCAATGCTACAAGGGGGGCTGAGCAAAAGTGGTAACATAGCCAAACAACGGTTCACTAGGAAGGTGGGTTATAGGCTTGACATGGCAATATGGGAGGCTTGATAAACAAGTGGTAGGTAGCACGACATAGCGATAGAATGAAGAACTAGCAAGCAAAGACAGAAGTGATATCGGGGGTAAAGATCATCTTGCAGACTTGGGATTGTGGGACCACTGCATTGCTTGCTGAACGGACAGGAGGAGGAGGCGGAAGGCGCTTCTGGGTGCACTTGTCTGAGTAATACCCTTTCAAACCACACCTGTGACAAGTGACCTCTGAAAGTAGATGGAAAGGTGGAGGAGGAGGACCACCTGTCCTCGGAGCCTGAGACTTGTTCTGATATCCTAGGTTGGGTGGGTGGGAAGATCCATAACCACCTCAGTTCTTTTATGGTAGGGCTGATGAAACGGAGGAGGTAGAGGAAGCCAGAACTTCTGTTACTTAGATGGCACTTGAGAGGAAGAAGACGAGTGAAGTGCATCCCTAATTATCTTCTTTGAAGCCTCACACTTAAGCTGAGCAGGTTCTTGCTTGAGGGCCATGTTATAGAACTGATCAAACTGAGTAGGCTCAACAAGAACGAGAGCTAACTGTAGATCCTCTCTAAGGCCACCCCTGAAGTGATAGATCATGCTCTTTTCATCAGGAACGTCCTGCCTTGCGAAGTGAGCAAGCTTATGAAACTGGATGTTGTATTGATACACAGACATGCTTCCTTGCTTGAGATTGCGGAATTCCTCATGCTTGCTCTCGACAACACTTGTTGGAATGTGATGAGCTCAAAAGTCCTGGCAGAAGTCAGTCCAGGTAATCACTCGACCCCCACTGGAATCTTTGTATTTCTGATACCAATCTCCTTCTTGGTCCTTGAGCCAAAAAGAAGCGAACTTGACATAGTCCTCAACCCTGACATTGCTACATTCAAAATGCTTATTGATGTCCACGAGCCAATCATCGGCGTCCATGGCCTTGGCACAAATGCTGAAAGACTTTGGCTAATTTGCAAGAAACTGGTTGAGGGTAGCAAACTGAGGATGATTGTTGAATTGCCCTTGACCTTGATTTCCTTGGTTGCCTTGACCTTGGTTGCACTCTTGCAAGGGCTGCAAAAGCATCTGGGTATTGGCGTTGCTGGCTGCCATCACAGCTTGCCATGCGTCCAGAGGCGGAGGAGGTGGCAGAGGTGGAAGGTTCGACTATTCCCCATTGTTGCGGTCCGGATTCAGACGCGTTGGAGGAGACATCCTGAAGAGGGTGACATCCGTTAGAACCATGATAAACAGATAGACACGCTGAATCAACGGATAGAAATTTGCAACATACAGTCTTCACAATAAACATTCGAACGGAGATTGAACGAATTAATTCCAAAGTTAACATTACACGACCATTAAGGTGAGAAGCCACTTAGACAAAGGTTGATGAATGAAACAACAAGGTATGACTAGAACAAATAAATGGTAAAGATCACCCAATCCCATACCAATTATCTATCGGAAGAATAACTAAGAGCTACTTGAATTCCCACCTATTAACTCTCAAACTTTCTGGCTATGCAATCTGGTGTTGGGGATATAGGGAGGCACAATATATATCACACAACTAACAAGCTCTAAGCTCCAACTGTATCCATCCTCCAACACATAACCAAGAAAACTCCAGAAATCATGTACCTCAACCTTCGAAAAGCATACGTTATACTAGTTGTGGCAATACTCCCGAAATACCTCCCCTGCACTGGGTGGCGTCGAGGTTATCTCAACACTAATTGCATAAAAGAGATTTTTAAGTCGGTGAGCTCAGGTATTCCAGCACTGCAACGATAAAATTGTGACGACAACACCTCGGAGCTCAACTCCCCGGGACACTGCCACAACCCTTAAATGTCAGGAGGCACCAAGAACAATGTTCTCATCACAAGAATATCGGAACGATCCCAAGATACCCGTGTGATCTTAATTTTTTAGTGAAAATGAGGAGAGGAAAGTCAGAACATCTACGTCAGAAGTCCTCACCAGAGCGACGAAGGGGTAGACGAGTAAAAAGGATCCTACTCTTTGATATATATAATCCTAAGACTCAAAGCAGTTTTTGTTCTAGACTCAACAACATCAGCGATTCGATCAAGCAGGCGGCTCCTAAGTCGGGATGGCTCTGATTACCAACTTGTAACGCCCAAGATTTATAGGGAGAAACTGAACGTTATTGGAGGTTAAAATATAAGCTTACCAAAATAAGGAAAGGAAGAGGTGGGGTGATGAGGGGGGAATGTGATGATGCCATGACTCACAAAATAACATGCTACAATGCAATATGCTACACATGAAGATGCACATGATGATTATGACAAGTAAAATGACACCAAGCACAATGCAACATGTGAGGAGGCCATGAGGCAACAATAAATGGCAAAAGAAATATGACAAACAATGACAATACAATGCAATGAGAATCAAAACAACACACAAATAGGAAACCCAAAAGATGAAACCACTTGGAATAGATGAAGAACAAGATGGATATATTGCCAAATATGGAAGTTTTACATCTGGGGTGTTACAAGTAGACCGACTCCTACCTACATCTACTACTATTACTCCACACATCGACCGCTATCCAGCATGCATCTAGTGTATTAAGTTTATAGAAAAACGTAGTAATGGAATGAGAACGATGACATGATGTGGACAAGATCTATTCACGCAGGAATAGACCCCATCTTGTTATCCTTAATGGCAATGATCAATACGTGTCTTGTTGCCCCTTCTGTCACTAGGAAAGAACACCGCATGACCGAACCCATGACAAAGCACCTCTTCCCATGGCCAGAAAAATCGATCTAGTTGGCCTAACTAAACCAAAGATTCAAAGAAGAAATACGAGGCTATAAGTAATCATGCATACCATAGATCAAAACTAAAATAACTTTCATGGATAAAATAGATTTGATCATAAACTCAAAGTTCATCGGATCCCAACAAACACACCGCAAAAAGAGTTACATCAAATAGATCTCCAAGAGACCATTGTATTGAGAATCGAAGAGAGAGAGAGAGAGAGAGAGAGAAAGAGAGAGAGAGAGAGTGAGAGAGGAAGCAACTTAGCTACTGCCTACAGACCCGTAGGTCTATAATGAACTACTCACGCATCATCAGAGAGGCACCAATGATGATGATGAACCCATCCATGATGATGTCTAGATTGGATCTGGTGGTTCTGGAACTTGCGGCAGCAAGAATTTTGTTTTGTCGTATCCCCTAAGGCTTTTGGATTTTTGGGGTATTTATAGAGCAAAGAGGCGGTGCGGGAGGCGGCCGAGGTGGTCACAACACACCACGGCACGCCTGGCCCCACAGATGCACACAGATGGGTTGTGCTCCGCTCGGAGCCCCCCTGGTACTTCTATGGCCCAACAGGTGCCTTCAGGTCCAGAAAAATTCTCCAAAAAGTTTCACTGTGTTTGGACTCCGTTTGGTACTGTATTCTGTGAAGTAAAAAACAAGCAAAAACAACAACTAGCATTGGGCACTATATCACTACTGCAGGATGCTACTAACGCGACACTACGACCAGAGACCCTTCGACGAAAATGTGTGCGATGCCATAATAGCAAACGGTGGTGTAAAAACCCCATCAAAAAAGGTGCAAAACATTTGCAATGGAGGATGCATCAAACACGATTCAGATTTTAGTTGCGAGTGTGATTCAAGGCATACGGTTCAGTTCAATTAACCTTTTTTGATGAGGAGGAACAAAAGAAACGGGCAGCCAAATGAAGGCGTGTGTGATGTACAGCATATGGTTCACTCAGATGAACTGTTTGTGAATAGGCAACACAAAAGAAATGGGCAACCAGATGAAGGTGTGTGCGATATACAACATATGGTTCACTGAGATGAACTGTTTGTGATTAGGCAACACAAAAATAACAGTCAGCCAGATCAAGGTGTGTGTGATTGAGGGCATACACTTCAGAAGGATTAACTATTTGCGATTAGGCAACAGAACAGAAACGGGTAAGCTAGATCAAAGTGTCTGCAATTGATGGCATACACTTCACATGGATGAACTGTTTGCCATTAGCCACAACAAACTGAAATAGTTAGATAGATCAACTTGTGTGCGCTAGACGGGCACACCCATTCTAATTAAAAGAAGCATGCACGAGTGTAATAACGAGCACGCATGGTTGTTGGAACAAGATGTGTGCTAACATTGCCTATTGCGGTGCACCCTGTGGTGCAAACTGTCGGATTACGGGTTCCGGCAAAACCCTTGAGGTTCGAACTCTGGGATGCGCACGAAGATCTCTCTCCCCCTAGCTCACACTCTCACCACAATCTCAAAGCCTAGCTCGCCGAACCCGAGGAACAAGAGACACAAGAGTTTATACTGGTTTGGGCTATCGATGTGTTGTAATACCCTACTCAAGTGTGGTGCGGTGGATTGCCGAGTAGGTTGGGGATGACCAAATACAAGGGAAGAACAACCTCCTGAGGAGAGGCGTTCTTGAGCTCGATGAGCTTGGGTGGTTGCCTTGGTGGAATGGATCCAGTCCAAGATGAGTCCTAAATCAGATGATATCAGATGAGATGAGATGCCTCCTACGGTGGTGGCTTGTCTTATTTATAGAGGTCCTGTTCCTCTTCCCAAATATTTAGGCGGGAAGGGATCCCACAACGGCCAATTTGAAGGAGGACAACTAGTACAAGCTATCCCGACGAAAGGTGGTTTTCGCCTGCCAAAGGCTCTGGTGGTGACGCCGTCATGGGCTCCGTGATGACCTCTGTCCTGCCGTCCTGCTGGTCTTAGTCTTGTTGCACCGATATGGAAACCTTTGCCTGATGCCTCGGGAATCCTCACCTGCGCTTGGCTCTTTAGCACCAAAGAGGAAACTGGCACTCTGCGCCCGCTTGGCCTTGGTCTTCATGGCTCACGTCACGGAAACCTCATGAGGTACCCCTCGCCTTGATCTCTCAGCTCCTCGTGAGCCAGCTTAGTGAGGCTGCCCCTGAGGAGGTCTTGTGTCTATGTAGGTGAGCTTGTGTTATGCACTTCTGCGTTTGACAAGTAATGACTTGCAAAGATGATGATCATCTTGCTAATTTGCTGGGTTTTGTCTCCAACCATTGGGTCGTGATGAATTAGCAGGTATCTCGAGAGGCCCTTGAGTTTGCCGGAATGTCGATTAACTTCCGTTCCGGCAAATTCGGGTACTCCATATGTCCTATTTTTAGCAAAGGTCATGCTGAAATTTTCTGTGAATTTTAGCATGACTTTGCTAAAAATAGGACATATGGGGTACTTGCGACTAATGCATGGGCCGGGGTATCTTAGTACTTAATTAAGTAGGATCAACTGCCCCTTTATTCTTGCTGCATTACACCATAGGTTTTAGGGTGCCTCGGTGTCGATAAGAACCTAAATGATGAAAGCTTAGGCTTTTAGGGTGCCACGGCGTCGACAAACCCTAAATGATAAAACCTTGGCTTTTAGGGTGCCTCTGTGTCGATAAGAACCTAAATGATGAAAGCTTAGGCTTTTAGGGTGCCTCAGCGTCGACAAACCCTAAATGATAAAAGCTTAGCTTTTAGGATGCCTCGGTGTCGACAAACCCTGAAAGTTAACTATCCCTAGGTGGTTTTGGTAATTCATAACAACATATAGCTCATTGAGCTAATGCTATTCCAAGATGATTATTTCAGGAAAGCTCAATGATTGGCATGGCATGGATGTTGAAAGTGGATCCCTCAAAATGCTAAGTACAAAGGATTGGCTCAAGCTCAATAGCTCAAGACTCTTCATTTTATATTTTAGTGATCCAAGATCACATTGAGTCTTTAGGAAAATCCAATACTATCAAGGAGGGATGATGTGTTGCTTAATGAGCCTCTTGCTTCATGTGCTTAATGATATGCTCCAAAATCCTCAGCTACTTTCCCATATCCACATTTGACCTAAACCCAAAGCCAAACTCGGCCTTACCGATTCTTTCAATCCGGCGCCACTGAGTTTCACTTGTCATAGCCATTGCCAAACCCTAGCAAATTGGTTCTACCGATAGGGATCTCGGTCTCACCGAGATGGGATTGTAATCTCTCTGTTTCCTTTTCTTAACTTTTCGGTCTCACCGAAAGAGCGGATCGGTCCCACCGAGATTGCAATGTAAATTCAGTGTTTCCTTTTTGTAACTTTTCAGGTCTCACCGAAAGAGCAAATCGGTCCCACCGAGTTTGCCTGACCAACTCTCTGGTTAGCTAATTACCAAATCGGTCTCACCGAGTTTGTGTAATCGGTCTCACCGAGATTACGTTATGCCCTAACCCTAACCATATCGGTCCTACCGAGTTGCATGTCAGTCCCACCGAAAATCTCTAACGGTCACTAGGTTTACTATTTCGGTCCGACCGAGTTTGTTGATTCGGTCCCACCGAGATTGGTAAATTGTGTGTAACGGTTGGATTTTGTGTGGAGGCTATATATACCCCTCCACCTCCTCTTCACTCGTGGAGAGAGCCATCAGAACACATCTACACTTCCAACTCATATGTTCTGAGAGAGAACCACCTACTCATGTGTTGAGGCCAAGATAGTCCATTCCTACCATATGAATCTTGATCTCTAGCCTTCAACAAGTTGCTTTCCACTCAAATCTTCTTTCCACCAAATTCAAATCCTGTGAGAGAGAGCTGAGTGTTGGGGAGACTATCATTTGAAGCACAAGAGCAAGGAGTTCATCATCAACACACCATTTGTTACTTCTTGGAGAGTGGTGTCTCCTAGATTGGCTAGGTGTCACTTGGGAGCCTCCGACAAGATTGTGGAGTTGAACCAAGGACTTTGTAAGGGCAAGGAGATCTCCTACTTCGTGAAGATCTACCGCTAGTGAGGCAAGTCCTTCGTTGGCGATGGCCATGGTGGGATAGACAAGGTTGCTTCTTCGTGGACCCTTCGTGGGTGGAGCCCTCCATGGACTCACGCAACCGTACCCTTCGTGGGTTGAAGTCTCCATCAACGTGGATGTAGGATAGCACCACCTATCTGAACCACGGGAAAAACATCCTTGTCTCCAATTGCGTTTGAATTCTCCAAACCCTTCCCTTTACATTCTTGCAAGTTGCATGCTTTACTTTCCGCTGCCAATATACTCTTTGCATGCTTGCTTGAATTGTGTGATGATTGCTTGACTTGTCCTAAAATAGCTAAAATCTGCCAAGAACCAAAATTGGGAAAAGGTTAAGTTTTTATTTGGTCAAGTAGTCTAATCACCCCCCCTCTAGACATAGTTTTGATCCTACAAACCCTAAATGATGTAGTTTTGAATTATGAACGTAGGATATGTCGTCATCGGACGATGAAAGTCTACTGGGGGAGTGCAATTGGTGCCACGACAATCGAGGTCTGTGCGACATGCCTCACCTGGACGATGATCGGCGCTTCAGGATTAAGCTCGAGGAGACCTTCAAAGTTGAAATGGTACACAACGACGACAAGTGTTATTTTCATAATTAAGCATGACTTCAACTATTTCAACGTGTAATTTTCATCTTTTACAATTCGAGTATAGCTTATCCCATGCCATGCAAGACACTATGTCTTGGAGAGGATGGATTTTAAAGACCATGAAATTTCTGAAACAAGGAAAATTCACCTAAGGACTCATCACGATGTGGACTTTGAAGTAAATATATATAATTCTGAGAGCGTAACCCATTTTGGTTGCAAAAATTGGGAAGCATTTTGCAAGATGTATGGTTTTGATGAGGGTATGCTTCTCACCATGGATCTTGGTAATCCTAACATCAACCAAGACAATATGGACATTTGGGTCCTTGTTGATACGCCTCCAGTTTTACCACTATGTGAGTTTCTCAAACATAGTTATTAGCTAAGTTATATTGTTTATTTCAAAATAGTTGACAACTTATTTCCATTGACAACTTATTTTTATTGTTCAAAGAATGTGCGGGAGATGGTAGACAAAACCCACTACACCCATGGCTCCGAATTAACAACTTACAAGGAGAAAAATCATCTGGTCGGATTTTGTACTGACATTGAGAATTACAATATCCACAATCAAACTCCTCAACATGATGGTAAATACGTGCCACTAGTGCATGTGTTCAACTACGGTAACTACCATGTAGATACCCTGGTAAGATTTTTAGTATTACGACATCTGTGCATCTTTTGCATACTTCTAAAACTAGTACATCATTGCTAACTATGAAGTTATTACTATGTTTTTCAACGAATAATCCCAGAGAATTGTGTGCCTCATTTGATGTATAAGAAAGGTAGTCTTAATGTTTTGAACATACAGCCAGGTCATCCTACGAATCTCAACTATCCATACAAGATTTCTAAAAGAAGTGGAGACATGAAAATCAAAGGATGGAAAAAATGTCTAGACAGTCGTAAGGAGGTTCTTGGAAGCAAAAGGAAGCAAAGCACAAGAATTGGAGACAGGATGTTCTCCATTCTCCATAATGGAGAGTCAGGGTCTATATTGTTTTATGCTATTTTAGCTTAAATAGGGTATTTAGGTCCTGCCTAATACTGATGATCATGTGCTAAGAACAATTAAGTAGGGTTGGTTCGATGACTATCAAGATGATGATCGTATGACTTGTTATTAATAACGAGTAGAAGTTGTATGATGATCATTAGTAGGACTTGTTAGGATTAGTATTACTTCCGACAAACTCGCTACTCGCGGTCTCGAGACTTGTAATGTTCTATCTTTGTTCGGTCTTTTGAATTCGGAGACTAATATGAATAATTGTATTCAGAGACTAATCTTCTATTGTATTCGATGAATCTTCTCTTGTTGTGGGGTGTTGTCTATATTCTGTCCAATAATATATTTTGTAACCTGTGCAAAATTCAGAAAACTAAAAAAACCTAATATTCATACTAGTGGCGCATCACCCAACAGTGCGCCATTAGTATGCCAGATACTAATGGCGCATGGTGTTCTATACTAATGGTGCACTGCGTGGTGCGCCATTAGTAAGAAATACTAGTGGCGTGATACTAGTGGCGCACCAGTAGAGCACCATTAGTAGGCAAAACTGGTGCGCCATTAGTAGCCCTTTCCCTAGTAGTGCGTAGTGGCCGTGCAGGGGTGGCGCGCGTTGTCGCCCCGCGAACCCATGTTGAGGGTTCCTCGCATGAACTCGTGGTGTCAGCGGCGATGCCACCATGCATGTGGATCCGGTTCCCGCTATTCTTCACCGAAGAGATGTCGCCGAGGGGGCCACTAGAGTTGTGGCTGCAGCATGCTGGGTGCGACACCCTAGAGACGGGGGCGGAGGTTGAGGTCGTCTCCCTAGGCAAGGTCTTCATGACCCCCGGATGGGGTGAGGTCGCTCGCGTCTACCGCGTGGAGGGGGCACCTGCCATCCATTTCAAGTATGACGGCACCTCCACGCTGTTCTTCAAGGTCTTCGACAAGGAGGGCAATCTTCTGGAATGCTGCCCTGGAGGGGGTCGTCAGGACGGTGCGGCGGCAGGCGCTCAGCCAGCCCTTGAACCTGCTGACAACTCCTCCAGCAGCAGTGGCGGCTCCTGGGGGTCCATCGATTCTCCCGAGCTTGACAAGACTCCGGAGACGAGCGACGACAGCTATGTGCCCCCAAGATCGCGCCGTGCCTGGAGCGCAGTAACGGCGTCCGCCCATCGCAGCCGTTGATCTGGATGGGGTTGGCATCGGCCTCCCGTGGCCCACTGTTGATGATGGCGTCGGCGGTGACGCCTATAGATAGGGCTCCTAGAAACCTTCTTCTTTTGTTCCCTTCAAGGAGTCGAGATGAACCCCATGGGGGCGTGTAAAGGATCTATAGTGTCTTTTGGTAATATTTTCCTTATCATGAAGATTCTACGACTGCGTATCTTACTTTGGCTCAGTCCCCCCTTTCCAACCTCGCGGTAGCTTGCTGCTCTACGCCAATAGGTCCCGGTCCCCAGGCAGGATGCAGCCGTCGCTGGTATGCCGGGTCGCGATGTAGTGGTCAAGGCCAAGAGGTGAGCGGTCTGAGGTCTAGTAAGAGCTCCTGAGTCGCGATGCTCAAGAGGTCCCCTTTAGCGTGCAAGAAACTACCTAAAGGTAGGAAAGGAAGGCAACGTTTCCATAGCAAGGCTGCAAGAGATGGGAATCCTGTGTCGCAGCGCTTGGCTGATCCGAGTGCGAGACTTATCTTAGTGGTCCAAAGTCGATTCCTTGCGCCGCGCCAGTTTCATGCGTCAACTGGGTCTGGCTCGTGCGAGCTTTCCCCTCCTTTCACGTCCTTCTATGTGCTCTGCTTCCTCGGGTCCCGGCCCTCGAGCGAGCTCAGCCGCTGCTAGTATGCCAGGTAGCGATGCCATGGTCAAGTCCAGGGGGTGAGGGCTGGATAGCCAGTAAGAGTTCCTGAGTCGCGATGCTCAGAAGCCCCCCTTTTACATGTAAGAGAATTGTGTGAAAAAAGAAGGAGCCCGCTGTGCCGCCCGCCATCAGCCTCCAGAGGTTCCTGCAGGTTAGCGCGAGGGAGGAATACATGTTGCAACCGCGCTTGCCGGTGTGCCACTGGTCGTTCCGCAAGAAGATGAAGGCACTAAGGACCTGGTGAGGTGACGTCCGCGGGGCGTGCCGCGAGCTAGAGCTCGACCGCTCAGATTTGTCAGCGTTGCAGGGACGGACCCGAGCACAAGCATCGTGCCAGCATGAGTAGCCCCTGTCGCGGTATGAGCAGGGGCCGATGGGTAGCGCGGGTGGCTGCGATGGATAATAGGCAAGTAGGTGATAATCATGAAATGGCTAGCTTAGATAGATGCAAGAACGATACATGCCACAGGGACGAACCCATGCGGCCTAGGGATGATGCAGCCTGAGAGGCGCCCCCATCAAAGTAAGCTAGAGATGCCAAAGGATACATGTCGCAGGGACAGGCCCGTGCGACTTGGGGATAATGCAGCCCGAGGGGCGCCCCAAATGAATGAACTGGAAAGAGTCAACTGATACCGTAGCCGGAGAGGTGTTGGAGTAACTGAAGGTGCGCGTCGAAGGAGTCATTCCTCATGAGCTGTCAGGGCCTTGAGCCTTAGGAGGCTGCGGGGGCCCTGGTGGTTCCTTGAGGGGCGTCATGATCTCCTCTAGTACGGCGTGATGCATGTCCTCCTGAGCCGCTAGGATGCTCCGTAGTTGGCGCTGGTAGGTGACAGCCAGGCTCGGCAAGCCAAACGGCATACGAACGTAGCTGTGAGGTGGACCCTCACATCGACCAACGCGCGAAGGCCAGAAGCACTCTTGAGATGCGGCGCTGTTGAGCCCTGGAATGTTGATGCAGACTTGTAGCCCGCCGTCCTCGCCGGGATGGGGAGCTACGCCAGGCGGTGGGTGGCGGTCGCCACATATGGCCCTTGCCTCTTGAAGCTCCTGGGTCGCCTTAACGATGAACTCCTGAGCACCGGGCGCTCCTCGCCCAGAGTCCTCCTGAGGTAAACATGCGGCGAAGCATGCCTCCACATGGTCCTCGTCTCCCTCATGATGTTGGCTAGGTCTGAGGCCCTCCAGAAGAGGGCCCCCGATCCTTGCCCAAGGAGGGCTCCGAGCATGCTTTCCTATGCGAGGGAGGGAGGCGCCCCAGCTGCGGGCGCGAATCCTGAGGTGGTACCGCTAGAGACGCAACTCTCCTGAGGCCCTAGGTGGATTAGCTTCTTCTTCTTCTTGGGGATTGCCTCAGGAGGGTACGGGGTGCCTTCGTTGTCAGGGTCTTTGATTGCAGCGGCTTGGAAGGCGCGCTCAAGGGAGCACACCGCATCTCTTTCTTCGCAGGGGACCGTGATGACTCCGTCGCTGCCTGGCATCTTGAGGATGTTGTAACCGTGGTGCGTCATTGCCATAAAGTTGGCCAATGTTGGATACCCAAGGATGGCATTGTACGTCGGATGGATGTGGGCGACATCGAAGTCAATGAGCTCGATGCGGTAGTTGTTACGCTGGCCGAAGGTGACAGGGGGGCGGACCTGCCCTATTGGGGTGGTGGAGCCATCGGTCACCCTTGAGAAAGGCTTGGTAGGCTAAAGCTGATCGTATGGCACTTGAAAGCTGTAGAACGTCTCGACGGACAAGACATTGAGCTCTGCGCCGCCTTCGATGAGGGTCTTAGTGACTTGGACATTGCTGATGACGGGTGAACAAAGCATCGGAAGGATGCCGGTGGTCGTCGAGCACTTGAGCTGGTCCGCTGAGCTGAAGGTGATGGCGCACTGGGACCACCTGGGCGGGCGTGTGGGCACGAGCCTGGGAAGGGCCGCATTGACCTCACGAGCAAACTGCATGAAGATGCACTGGGAAGCTGGGGCCTGAGCACCGCCAAGGATGTAGGCGATAGTGCGCGGCTCCTGGAAGCCCCCAACCCCCTCATCCTGATGGTGGTCATCATTCCTCCTTGGTGGTGGTGGCAGCGGAGGGAGGCCAGCATTACCCTGAGGACGGTTCTCATGAGGTTGGTCCCTCCAGACGCCCTCGTGAGGCTGGTCCTGCCAGTGGTCCTCGCGAGGCCGGTCGCGCCACTCCTGACGGGGGCCGCGGTCATCCCAGCAAACGCAACTTCGTCCTCCTCCTCGGTCGTAGCCCCTGTGTTGCGCTCGGGGCGCCGACTAAAGCGTCCATCTCAAATGGCGCTGAGCTCTTGGCAGTCGTTATTGTTGTGGCTGTGTACATTGTGGAAGGCGCGGAACGGACGGCTGCTCTTAGACGACTCGGGGTGATCCCGGCCGCGCTTCGTGTCTGGCTCCACCGCGAGCAGGGCTACTCCCTTGCACTTCATGTCCTTGGCCTTGGCTTTCTTCTCTTCTGGGTCGGCAGCAGGGAGCTCCAGGAGGGAGAGGCGCCCCTCCTCAGCTCTGGCGCACTTGGTCGCCATGTTGAACATCTCCAGGGCTGAGCATAGCTCCTCGTGGATGGCGAGCTCCTCCTCCGTCTTGACGTCGCGGACGCCATCGGAGAACGCGGAGACGATGGCCTCCTCTGTCACCTTGGGGACCTTGAGGCAGACGCTGTTGAAGCGCTGGATGTACTTTTGCAGGGTTTCCCCTGGTTGCTGCTTGATGCACCGCAGGTCGCCTGAGGCTGGCAGGCGGTCATGAGTGCCTTGGAAGTTGGCGACGAAATGCGCGTGCGTCTCGCCCAGGATGAGATCGACCCCGCGGGCAGGTTTAGGAGCCACGAGCACGTGCCATCCTTGAGGGCCATGGGAAACCAGTTCGCCATGACCTTCTTGTCTCCGTTGGCTGCCTCGATGCTCAGTCGTAGAGCTGCAAGAACTCTGCAGGGTCGGGGCCGCCGTCGTAGTGTGGAGGCAGGTCTGGCTTGAACTTGCCTGCCCAAACGATGATGCGCAGCTCAGGAGTAAAGTCTTAGCAGCCTACTGTGGTCACCAGAGCCCATTGTGGTGGTGGAGCCTGGTCTTGGTACCCACGCACCGCCACCGCAGGCGGCGCACGGTCATGACATGGTGGTGCGGGGAGTACATGAGCGTTTTCTTGCAGTCGAGGGACCTCCTGGCAGCTTCCTTATTCGTGCGCGGGCACACGGCAGGGCGGATCACGCCGCGGGACCGCGCGTCTTGGGGCGAGGACACTGTCTTGATGCGGAGGAGGTGGGGGCGCTCCGTGAGCCGCGCGTCTCGGCGCGACGGCGCTGTCTTGATGCGGAGGCGCTCTGTGAGCTACATCGCCCGCGGCTGGAGGTGGGCGAGGCAGTGAGAGGGATGGTGCAGGACAGCCCCCAACGGCGCTGACGAGCTTGGCGATGTGGTCCTGCCAGTCATCGTAGAGGTCGTCGACCGGGCGGTAACGCAGGAGCTTGTGTGCCATGAGCAGGGCGACCTGCGCCTCCGTGGGCGTGCGACGAGCGTGGGACGACGAGCCAGCCGGAGTCAGCGACGCGGTGGCAGTGCGTCCATCCCGCCACAAAGAGGGGTGCAGTGATGACGCTTGCTGCTCGTTCACTGCCGCGCGAGTGGCGGCGTTGGCAGCGAATGATGGAGAATGGCGGGCAGGTCTGCCAACGGGCGCCATCTGAGCGACACGGGCGGCGAGGGCGACGCCGCGCTCAGCACGGGCTCGACGAGCGTCAGACATGGATGCGATGGAGCAGTGGAACGTGGATCGACAGAAGAAAAGCTTCAGCACACCCCTACCTGGCACGCCAAATGTCGGATTACGGGTTCCGGCAAAACCCTTGAGGTTCGAACTCTGGGGTGCACACGAAGATCTCTCTCCCCCTAGCTCACATTCTCACCATGATCTCAAAGCCTAGCTCGCCGAACTCGAGGAACAAGAGACACAAGAGTTTATACTGGTTTGGGTGACCGATGTGGTGTAATACCCTACTCCAGTGTGGTGTGGTGGATTGCCTTGTAGGCTGGGGATGAACAAATACAAGGGAAGAACAATCCTCCTAAGGAGAGGCGTTCTTGAGCTCGATGAACTTGTGTGGTTGCCTTGGTGGAATGGATCCGGTCCAAGATGAGTCCTAGATCAGATGAGATCAGATGAGATGCCTCCTACGGTGGTGGCTAGAACTATTTATAGAGGCCCTGGTCCTCTTCCCAAATGTTTAGGCGGGAAGGGATCCCAAAACGGCCAATTTGAAGGGGACAGCTAGTACAAGCTATCCTGACAAAAGGTGGTCTTCGCCTGCCAAAGGCTCTTGTGGTGACGTCATTGTGGGCTCCGTGATGACCTCCGCCCTGCCGTCCTGCTGGTCTTGGTCTCGTTGCACCGATATGGAAACCTTTGCCTGATGCCTCCGGACTCCTCGCCCGCGCTTGCCTCTTTAGCACCAAAGAGGAAACTGGCACTCTACGCCCGCTGGCGCCCCCTGGCCTTGGTCGTCATGGCTCACGTCACGGAAACCTTATGAGGTGCCCCTCGCCTTGATCTCTCCACTCCTCGTGAGCCAGCCTAGTGAGGCTGCCCTTGAGGAGGTCTTGTGTCGTCTGCCTCACGACGGTCTTGAGTGTTTGATGAAGATGGGCCTTACCAGGCCGCAGCTGGAGCCACGCCCAGGGCCACAGGCAGGCATGTATGGGTACCCCCGTTCCCAGGACGCCGACACAAACGCCACGTACGCGGCCGATAAGGCGAACGTGCCCACGTTGCACCTTCCGGGAATAGTGCCGCATTTATAACTGTCAGTAAATTTTGAGCATGCATCCCATCACTTTTTTCTAGAAGAACAGGGAGGCCGCGTCCCATCACATTCCGAATTGCAAACCTGTTCACACCGATCAAAACCTAAACGGTTTCCCACTTAGGAGCGTATTACTATGCTGTTATAAATACAACTACACCAAGATGACCGCACATTCCTCCTCAACTCCTCATCCACAAAAAGTCAAAAATAAACAAGTCATTCGTCATCGTTACCTTGCGTCCGCCATGGACAGCGTGAGTTCTGGGTCGAGAGATTACCATAGGGAGAGGCGAGCCTGGAAGCGGAAGCATGAGAGATGTCTCGCCTCGCCATGAAATAAGCCACCATGTCACGCCGCACGGCCATACCTGCAGAGAGGTCCCGCCACGCCTTCGATGCAGCACGGAGGACCCGCTGCACCGTCGATGCAGCAGACTGGACTAGCCGCACCGTGGAAGCAGAAGAGATGTCCCACCGCGCTGTGAATGCAACAGAGATGTCCTCCCGCACCGTGGTGGCTTGGGAAAATGTCTCGCGGGCAGGCGACAACTCTTACAAGTGCATGCGTGCCCTCATCTTTAGGCAGATAGACTAGATCTCCAGGTGGGCGAGGTTGTAGGATGACCTAAAAGCCTCATTTGAACAGAATACCGATGTCATCCGAGAACTAAATGGGAGCAATGCGAAGTTCTGGTCCGACCATGACCTGCTGAGGGCAATGATCGTCGGAAGTCCGGAGCAGCAGGAGCAGACCACTGCCTTGTTGAAGAGAAGCGGCGTCATCGTCGAGAAACTTATGGACGAGAATGCCTTGCTGCGCATCGAGCGTAGAAGGTTAGTGGAGGAATCCATGGTTGCTCTCAAGCAGCATCTTGAGGACGAGAAAGAGCTCGTCGCCACTTGCCACGGAGACTAGTTCCCGTGGCCTGCAGCAATGCATCGAGAAAGTAGAGATCACCGAGCTAGATTGTTGTGTTCCTTCTTCTTTTGCCCTTGTGTATTTGGGGCATTGCTGCATGTGGCTTTTTTAATTATATTTCTAAGTACGTAAGACAATTATTATCTAATGTCATCGTCCTCATATTCATCATGCTTGCTATAAGTCGCAGTCGATGCTATATAGGTCCGTCGGATCATACATCAAGATCCGTGCAAACTCAGTCCAGTGAGACATATAGCCACGCCGTAGAATAGGTGCTCGGGCGCCATTAATGGAGACGTTGGGAGGGAGGTGCATGGCGGGTAGCAGTCAAAGGGCTCTCCTCCCGATGAGCACATGCAGGGGTCTGATCACACGCCTCCCATACTCAAATAGCTACCCCGCACGACACCTCCTAGCCAAAAAAAGGGGAAGCGTGGCAGCACAAAATTGGTAAGTCGAACACCCACGGTTTCAATAATACTTGTGTTTCCGATTTGTAACGTGACAACACTTGTTCCAAAATGACTTTGTTGATTGTTAATGTGTGCGCCTACGCAAATCGGACAAAAAAATTACCACAACATGTTGGTGCCATGTCATGAGACCATGCCAAGTTTCATGATTTCCAGGCGTGTTTTGGAATTATAGGAATTAAAAAACCAAGTTTCTCAATCTTTCCTGCTGAGCCACGACGCCCAGATGTTTGAATTTCACTCACATCTCTTGCATGGGACCTAGAAATTCACCCAAGGACACACATGTGATATTTCAAACAACTTTGGTGCACTGGAGCGTGTGCTTCTACTTCAAATTTGAATTATCCACATTAAATGCCCAGAAACTCAATTAATATATAAAAAGGCCAAACGAACCTGGAATAATTCCAAAATTTAGCATGATACTTCTATTTGGTCTAATCTGGCTGTGTAAAAAAATTGAGCGGGGAGAAGGCAGCGTACGTATGTCGTTACACACACGGAGGTGACACGTTCCCTCTCAAAACGATGAGCCTTCTTGAGGGAAGCTCCAGTTTGCAAGGAGCTTACAGCAAAGCTTGTCCCAATTCGGCAAAAAATATTATCGCAGTATGTTGGTGCCATGTCATGACACCATGCCAAGTTTCATGATTTTCAGGCGTGTTTTCGAATTACAGGAATTAAAAAACCAAGTTTCTCAATCTTTCCGGCCGAGCCACGACACCCAGATGTTTGAATTTCACTCCCATCTCTTGCATGGGACCTAGAAATTCACCCATGGACACACATGTGATTTTTCAAACCACTTTGGTGCACGAGAGCATGTGTTGGTAGTAATATGCACATTAAATGCCAAGAAACTAAATTAATGTATAAGAAGGGCCAAACGAACCCGGAATAATTCCAAAATTTAGCACGGTACTTCTATTTGGTCTAATCTGGTTGTGTAAAAAAATTAAGGCAGGAGAAGGCAGTGTACGTATGTCGTTTCACACACGGAGGTGACACGTTCCATCTCAGAACCACGAGCCTTCTTGAGGGAAGCGGCGGTTTGCAAGAAGCTTACACCAAAGCTCGTCCCAATTCGGCCAAAGAAATTACCACAGCATGTTGGAGCCATGTCATGACAACATGCCAAGTTTCTTGATTTTCAGGCGTGTTTTGGATTTACAGGAATTAAAAAACCAAGTTTCTCAAACTTTCCTGCCAAGCCACGACGCCCAAATGTTTGAATTTCACTCCCATCTTTTGCGTGGGACCTACAAATTCACCCAAGGGCACACATGTGATTTTTCAAACAACTTTGGTGCACTGGAGCACGTGCTTGTAGTTAAAATTTTAATTATGCACATTAAATGCGTAGAAACTCAATTAATGTATAAAAAGGCCAAACGAAACCGGAATAATTCCAAAATTTAGCATGGTACTTCTATTTGGTCTAATCTGGCTGTGTGAAAAATTAAGGCGGGAGAAGGCAGTGTACGTATGTCGTTTCGCACGTGGAGGTGACACGTTCCCTCTCGGAACCACGAGCCTTCTCGAGGGAAGCTCCGGTTTGCAAGAAGCTTACACCAAAGCTTGTCCCAATTTGGCCAAAGAAATTACCGCAACATGTTGCTGCCATGTCATTACACCATGCCAAGTTTCATGATGTTCAGGTGGGTTTTGGAAAAAAAAATCAAGTTTTTCAATCTTTTCGGCCGAGCTACGATGCCCAGATGTTTGAATTTCACTCCCATCTCTTGCATGGGACCTAGAAATTCCCCCAAGGACACACATGTGAACTTTCAAACAACTTTGGTGCATTGGAGCCTGTGCTTGTAGTTCAAATTTGAATTATGCACATTAAATACCCGAAACTCAATTAATGTATAAAAAAGGCCAAACGAACCCGGAATAATTCCAAAATTTTGCACGGTACTTCTATATGGTCTAATATGGCTATGTAAAAAAATTAAGATGGGAGAAGGCAGTGTAGATATGTCGTTTCGCACACGGAGGTGACACGTTCCCTCTCGGAACCAGGAGCCTTCTTGAGGGAAGCTCCGGTTTGCAAGAAGCTTACACCAAAGCTTGCCCCAATTGGGCTAAAGAAATTACCGCAACATGTTGGTGCCATGTCATGACACCATGCCAAGTTTCATGATTTTCAGCCGTATTTCT